>NC_091793.1:65497500-66747500 GCF_041296235.1 Equus asinus | reverse complement strand
CAGAGATTGTCTTATGACAACCAGTATAATTGAAGCTGGAAATCAGGATAAGGCCTTGTTGTCAAGAGCAATTTTTACTGTCCCTCATTTTATGGATGAAAGGAAGCCATCCAAGCATTTCCAGACTGGGAATGATACAACGATTTACTGTTTTGGAAACAGAATCCAGTCAGCTGGACAGAGGAAGTTCTCAAAAGAACAGAGACGCTGGAAAACGAAAGACAAATTAGGTTACTAAAGAAAAGCAAAGACTGATAAGATAGAGGCAGAGTTGATGGAAAGGAGGAGGCAATTTAAAAATGAAAGAGGTATGGCATGGCAAGATTTGACGGCCAACTGGACATGAGAAGACAGAGAGAGGAAAGAGGCAATAATGACTCTAAATTTTTTTTTTTTTTTTTTTTAAAGATTTTATTTTTTCATTTTTCTCCCCAAGGCCCCCCGGTACATAGTTGTGTATTCTTCGTTGTGGGTTCTTCTAGTTGTGGCATGTGGGACGCTGCCTCAGCGTGGTCTGACGAGCAGTGCCATGTCCGCGCCCAGGATTCGAACTAACGAAACACTGGGCCGCCTGCAGCGGAGCGCACGAACTTAACCACTCGGCCACGGGGCCAGCCCCATGACTCTAAATTTTCATAGCTTTGGATATGCACTTGAGAGTCATCTAACGATGTCCAGTTGGCAGGTGGAAATTGGAAAACCAATTATGGGTTTTCTTCCATCCGTGAATTTGAGGAAGCCAATATAGAAGCCAGTTTCCTGTTCACTTGGGAATCCCATTTGGGCTAATAAACTTCATAACCACTACTTACTTTACTTTATGTCATGGCTTTGGCGGTGAAGGGAAAGTTTATTTATTGAATTGGAAGTTATTCTCCTAAAGTACAGTCACTATAGATGCACATCTGAGGAAGAATCTTCTTCTTTTGACAGAATAGCATGAAATGAAAATTTTCATGCAGAACTGTAGAAATATTAACATATGGGGACATTGAGAAAGGATACTGATTGTTTCACTGAATTGTCTGATTCAAATGAACTCCTAATACATGTAGACAGTCTCAAATATAATTACCTTCTCTACTGTTAGTGTCATAATATTAAAATATTCCATGGTCATTCAGATAGCAATCATTTGAACACCAAAAGCTTTTAAAAAGGAAAAAGGAAAACCTAAATACTTTGACAATTAGAAGCATGATTTTAAAAGCCAATGGTATTATCAACTTAAATTAGGGAAAATCAGATTGGGAACTAGCTGATCATTAATTTCTCCCAATTTGGGAAGTCAGAAGTCCTCACTGAGTGTTTGTTGGTCACTTGTTTATGTCAAAAATTGATTACTTCTTTTGCCTGAAGTGAAAGAACTCTGAAGAGACTTTGTCAAGATCTGGATGTTTTGAAAACAGTGATAATTATGGTCTCAGAAGTGCTTTAGCACATATTTATTGGTCAAGCTCTTACTCAGAGCCAGGGCACAGATTTTGAACAATAAAATCCAAATGTCAATTTAAAAAATACACCTGCAAGTTCTTGAACATCCAATTAAATTGCTAACTCTTTAGTTTTGCTTTCCCCAGAATAAAGGATCCTCATTTCCTGAATCTCAATGTCATTTTCTTTATCCACTTGTAAGATGCCTTATTTAGGGAAACACAATGTGGCCTCATATATTAGTCTACTTTGTAATGGTTCACAGGGCCAGGTAAATTTACTCTGGATGAGAGTGGAATTAATCATCAGGAAATGAATATTCCAAGTGTCAGTCATGGTGAGAGGAAATTATCCTTGAGAACAAGATAGAAGGAAGCAAAATTAACCGTGGTTAGAAGGAGTTCATCCAGATAGACCCATGCATAACCTCCTTCTCTGCCAGAATAGATGTTTTGCTCCTGTTGCCATCATGGCAGAACTGGATGACCGATGTCAGAGGCTGTCTGATGTCCACTGGCTGAAACATTTCATCAGTTAGAGGTCTAGTGCCTTTTCTATGGTGGATGTTCTCTGTTGGATATTAACATGCGATGCAAAGATCTTCATACTTTGTGCCCACTCTATATGCTTCCACCTCCTTGTCCCCAGTCTTCTAATCTTTCTCTGTTCAGGCCCTTGGCTAGTTGACCAGTCCATTGGCCACTGCTCGTGAATTCATGTATATCCTAATCTCAGGCTATATCTCTTTCCACACATGATATATGACCCGTTAAACTGCTCGAAGCTCTGCCCATTGGGGGGATTTTCCTTTACCTTACTCTGTATTAAGGTCATCCCTGAGTGATGTTTTAATGCAATTGCAGTCTATTTTTATCTTGCATCCACATATCTAATCAAAACATCCATAAACTAAGCTATTTCCTCCTCTATTATTTGGTTGTAAGGGTTCTCTCTAGGGCCATATGTGTGAGCTGAAGGATGTCAGAGCTAGTGCAACAGTGGTGAATGACATGGAATTCTGAGACTCTTGCTCATGCAGCTTGTTTGTGCCCTCTTGTCTTATTTATGCTTAGCTATTGATGGATATATTACATTCGTCATATATCATGTGCTATGCTAGGTCTGCTCCATTTTAGGATTAAGTCTATACATAACCCAGCTCATGATCAGTCCAGATTCATGATCATTTGATGTTCCACAGTTATATGTCCTGCGTCTGGAAGGGCCAAGAAGCACAAGAGGAGTATTTTTCAAAAAGTGTACAATGTTCTAATGAGTATGATAAGACCATTTCTAGAAGACCAGAGACTTGAACTGTGACTCTTTCATTGGGATGTGATAGAAAGTCCATACAGTATCATTCCCCACTACTGGGACCTGGGATATCATAGTCAACTACGATTTAAGAATCAAGTAGCAAGATTGCTTGCACCTAGCCTGGACTGCTGCAGAGTTCTTTCCTGTTCTGCGCCACACTCAAATCTCGCAACTTTTTTGTGACCTGGTTCTAGGCCAGGGCAGTGTTCTCAGGTATGGAAAATACTTTCTCCAGATCCTGGAAAAGCTTATTATGAACTGAATGTTTGTGACCACCCTGCCTCCAAAATTCATATGTTGACAACCTAACCTTCATTTTGATGGTATTTGTTTTTTCTTAATTTAATTTAGTTTATTTATTTTTTCATTTATTTGTTTATTTTCGGATGTACATCATAATGTATTTCGAATTCTGTGTAGATTACGTCATGTTCACCACCCAAAAACTAGTTATAGTCCATCCCCTCACATGTGAGCTTAATCACCCCTTTTGCCCTCCCTCCTTCCCCCTTCCCCTATGGTAACCACCAATCCAATCTCCAATGCTATGTATTTGTTTGTCGTTGTTTTTATCTTCTACCTATGAGAGAGATCATATGGTATTTGACTTTCTCCCTTTGACTTATTTCACTTAGCATAGTACCCTCAAGGTCCATCCATGTTGTCACAAGTGGCCAGATCTCATCATTCCTTATGGCTGAGTAGTAGTCCATCGTGTATATATACCACATCTTCTTTATCCATTCGTCCCTTGATGGCCACCTAGGTTGCTTCCAAGTCTTGGCTATTGTGTATAACGCTGCAATGAACATAGGGGTGCAAGTATCTTTATGCCTTTGTGTTTTCAAATTCTTTGGATAAATACCCAGCAGTGGGATAGCTGGATCATGTGGTAGATCTATCCTTAATTTTCTGAGGATACTCCATACTGCTTTCCGTAGTGGTTGCACCAGTTTGCACTCCCACTAGCAGTCAACAAGGTTTCCCTTCTCTCCACACCCTCTCCAACATTTGTTGTTTCCTGTCTTGTTAATTATAGCCATTCTGACCTGAGTGAGGTCATACCTCATTGTAGTTTTGATTTGCATTTCCCTGATAGCTAATGATGTTGAACATCTTTTCATATGCCTGCTGGCCATCAATATATCTTCTTTGGAGAAATCTCTGTTCATATCTTTTGCCCATTTTCTAATTGGATTGTTGCTTTTTGTTGTTGTTGAGCTGTATTAGTTCTTTGTATATTTTGGATATTAACCCCTTATCTGATATGTGGTTTGCAAATATCTTCTCCCAATTGTTAGGTTGTCTTTTTGTTTTGTTGGTGGTTTCCTTTGCTGTGCAGAAGCTTTTTAGTTTGATGTAGTCCCATTTGTTCATTTTTTCTTTTGTTTCCCTTGCCTGGTCAGACATGGGACTTGAAAATATGCTGCTCATACTGATGTCAAAGAGCGTACTGCCTATGTTGTCTTCTAGAAGTCTCATGGTTTCGGGTCTTACATTCAAGTCTTTAGTCTATTTTGAGTTGATTTCTGTGCATGGTTTAAGGGAATGGTCTACTTTCATTCTTTTGCATGTGGCTGTCCAGTTTTTCCAACACCATTTATTGAAGAGACTCTCCTTTCTCAATCGTATGTTCTTGGCTCCCTTGTCGAATACTAGCTGTCCATAAATGTGTGGGTTTACTTCTGGGCTCTCAATTCTGTTCCATTGATCTGTGTGCTTGTTTTTGTGCCTGTACCATGCTGTTTGGTTACTATGGCTTTGTAGTATATTTTGAAATCAGGGAGTGTGACACCTCTAGCTTTGTTCTTTTTTCTCAGGAATCCTTTGGCTATTCAGGGTCTTTTGTTCTTCCACGTAAATTGTAGGATTCTTTGTTCTATTTCTGTGAAAAATGTTGTTGGAACTTTGATAGGGATTGCATTGAATCTATAGATTGCCTTAGGAAGTATGGACATTTTAAGGATGTTAATTCTTCCAATTCAAGAGGATGGAATGCATGGAATTTCTTTCCATTTCTTTGTGTCTTCTTCAATTTCTTTCAACAATGTTTTATAGTTTTCGGTGTACAGATCTTTCACCTCTTTGGTTAAATTTATTCCTAGCTATTTTATTCTTTTTGTTGTGATCGTAAATGGGATTGTATTCTTAATTTCTCTTTCTGCTACTTTGTTGTTAGTGTATAGAAACACAACCTATTTTTGTACATTGATTTTGTATCCTGCAACTTGACTGTATTCCTTTATTGTTTCTAAAAGTTTTTTAGTGGATTTTTTAGGGTTTCCTAGATATAAAATCATGTCATCTGCAAACAGTGACAGCTTCACTTCTTCTTTTCCGATGTGGATCCCTTTTATTTCTTTTTACTGCCTGATTGCTCTGGCTAGGACTTCCAATACTATGTTAAATAAGAGTGGTGACAGTGGGCATCCTTGTCTTGTTCCCGTTCTTAGAGGGACAGCTTTCAGTTTTTCTCCATTGAGAATGATATTTGCTGTGGGTTTGTCATATATGGCCTTTATTATGTTGAGGTATTTTCCTTCTATACCCATTTTATTTAGAGTTTTTTAAATCATAAATGGATGCTGTATCATGTCAAATGCTTTCTCTGCATCTATTGAGATGATCATGTGATTTTTACTCTTCATTTTGTTAATGTGGTGTATCACACTGATAGATTAGAGGATGTTGAACCATCCCTGCATCCCTGGAATTAAACCCACTTGATCATGACGTATGATCTTTTTAAGGTATTGTTGTATTCGATTGGCTACTATTCTGTTGAGGATTTTTGCATCTATGTTCATCAGTGATATTGGCCTGTAATTTTCTTTGTTTGTGTTGTCCTTGTCTGGTTTTGGTATCAGGATAATGTTGTCTTCGTAGAATGCATTAGGAAGCCTCCCCTCCTCTTGAATTTTTTGGAAGAGTTTGAGGATAGGTATTAAGTCTTCTTTGTGTGTTTGGTAGAATTCAGGGAAGGCATCTAGTCCCGGGCTTTTATTTTTCGGGAGGTTTTTAATTGCTGTTTTGATCTCCTTACTGGTGATTGGTCTATTCAAATTTTCTACTTCTTCTTGGTCCAGTTTTGGAAGGTTGTATGTTTCTAAGAATTTATCCATTCTGTCTAGATTATCCAATTTGTTGGCATATAGCTTTTTATAGTATTCTCTTATTATCTTTTGTATTTCTGAGGTGTCTGTTGTTATTTCTCCTCTGTCACTTCTGATTTTATTTATTTGAGCCTTCTCTCTTTTTTTCTTGGTGAGTCTAGCTAAGGGTTGTCAATTTTGTTTATCTTTTCAAAGAATCAGCTCTTTGTTTCATTAATTTTTTCTACTTTTTTTAGTCTCCTTTTCATTTATTTCTGCTCTGATTTTTATTATTTCTTTCCTTCTGCTGATTTTGGGCTTTGTTTGTAGTTCTTTTTCCAGTACCTTTAGATGCGCTTTTAGATTGTCTTTTGGGATTTTTTTCTTTGTTGAGGTAGGCCTGAATTGCTATAAACTTCCCTCATAGAACTGCTTTTGCCGTATCCCACAGATTTTGGCAGGTCATATTTTCATTTTCATTTGTCTCCAGGAATTTTTTTATTTCTTCTTTGATTTCTTCATTGACCCAATTGTTGTTCAGTAGCATTTTGTTTAATCTCAACATTTTTGTGGGTTTTCTGATTTTCTTCCTGTATTTGATTTCTAGTGTCATACCTTTGTGATCAGAAAAGATACATGGTATTATTTTGATCTTAAACTTATTGAGATTTGTTTTGTGTCCTAATATGTGATCAATCCTGGGGAATGTTCCATGGGCATTTGAAAAGAGTGTGTATTCTGTGGTTTTTGGATGGAATGTTCTGTATATATCTACTAACTCCATCTGTGTCCTTTAAGGCCAGTGTTTCCTTATTGATCTTCTGCTTGGATGATCTATCCATTGGTGTAAGTGGGGTGTTAAAGTCCCCTACTATTATTGTGTTACTGTCTATTTCTCCTTTTATGTGTGTTAATAGTTCCTTTATATATTTAGGTGCTCCTATGTTGGGTGCATAGATATTTACAACTATTATATTCTCTTGTTGGATTGTTCCCTTTATCATTATGTAGTGCCCGTCTTTGTCTCTTGTTACAGTTTTTGTTTTAAAGTCTATTTTGTCTGATATAAGTATTGCTACCCCTGCTTTCTTTTCTTTGCCATTTGCATGGAATATCTTTTTCCATACTTTCACTTTCAGTTTGTGAGTGTCTTTAGGTCTGAAGTGTGTCTCTTGTATGCAGCATATACATGGGTCTTGTTTTTTTATCCAATGGGCCACCCTATGGCATTTGATTGGAGCATTTAGTCCATTGACATTTAAAGTAGCTATTGATAAATATGTATTTATTGCCATTTTGTCACTTTTTTTCTGAGTATTTTAGTAGGTCTTCTCTGTTTCTTTCTTTTTGTCTTGCTCTCTTCCCTGTGCTTTGATGGCTATCTTTAGCAATTTGTTTGATTTCTTTTGTCGTACATTTTTCTCGCTTGCTATAGGTTTCTGATTTGTGATTATCATGAGGATCCTATTTAATATACTATGCATAAACAGTCTATATTGAGTTGATAGATTCTGTAGCTTGACCTCTTTCTAAAAGCTCTACTTTTTCACTCCCCTCCTCCCACATTTTATGTTTTTTAAACCATACATAGTCTTTTGTTTAGTGTGTGTCTATCCATTATGCTCTTATCACTGAAATAGGTGATTTTAGTACATTTGTCTTTTAACCTTCATATTATCTTCACAGGTAGTTGATCTGCTGCCTTTACTATATTTTTAGCTTACAAGTGATTTTATTGTCTGTCTTTTTGTTGTTGTCATTTTGTGTTTTTTTTTTTTGATAATTTTTTTAATCTCTATTTGTAGTCAGTGCTTTCCCACTTAAAAAGTCCCTTCAGCATTTCTTGCAGAACTGGGTTCTTGGTGATAATCTCCTTTAATTTTTGGTTGTCTGGGAAGCACTTTATCTCTCATTCCATTCTGAATGACAACTTTGATGGATAGAGTATTCTGGGCTGTAGGTTTTTTCCTTTTAGCACTTTAAATACATCGTGCCATTCTCTTCTTGCCTGTAGGGTCTCGGCTGAGAAGCCCGCTGATAGCCTGATGGGCTTCCTTTATATGTCACTTGTGGCCTGTCTCTTGCTGCTTTTAGGATTCGCTCTTTGTCTTTAATTTTGGACATTTTAATTATAATATGTCTCGGTGTGGGCCTCTTTGGCCTTATCTTATTTGGAGCTCTCTGTGCTTCCTGAACTTGGATGTCTGTTTCCTTCCTCAGGTTAAGAACACTTTCCTCTATTATTTCTTCAAATAAATTTTCTGCCCCTTTGTCTCCCTCTTCTCCTTCTGGGACCCCTATAATCCAAATGTTAGCATGCTTGATATTGTCCCAGAGTTCCCTTAGACTGTTCTCATTCTGTCTAATTCTTTTCTCTCTTTTCTGTTCTGCTTGGGTGATTTCCTCTAGTCTTTCATCTAGCTCACTGATCCATTCTTCTGCATCCTCAACTCTGCTATTGAGTCTCTCTAGTGAATTTCTCATTTCCAGTGTTGTATTCTTCATTTCTGATAGGTTTTGTTTTATATCTTCCAGTTCTTTGCTGATGTGCTCACTGTGTTCATCTCTTCTTCTTCCCATATCTGTGAGCATCCTCAAGATATTTTGTTTGAACTCTTTGTTGAGTAGGTTGCTAGTTTCTGTTTCATTTAGTCCTTTTTCTGTGGTTTTGTTCTGTTCCCTTGCTTGGAAAGTATTCCTTTGCCTCCTCCTTATGCCTCTTTCTCTGTGCTTATTTCTATGTATTAGGTGAGTTGGCTATGTCTCCTGATCTCGGAGAAGCAGCCTTATGTATGAGATGCCTTATGAGGCCCAGCAGTGTGCTTCCCTCTCATCACCAGACCATAAGAACCAGGAGTGACCCCTTTGTGGGCTACTTGTGTTCTTCTGCTCTGTCAGGGTTGCTCCCACTGCAGGTACCCAGGGAGTCTAATCTTTCCATCCCTGGCCAGCTGTTTGTAAATCTGGTTTGCTGAGCCTCAGCCCTGTTTGCTACAAAGTCTATCAGCACACTCTTATTGCAGTTTTCCTCTTAATTGGGTTGGTACCCAGTGTAGCTGGTTGCTAGGCTCAGGGGCGTACAGTTGTGATAGGCCTCAGGCCTACAAGGCTGTTGTCTGTTCTCTTAGGAGTGCAGCTGAGTGGGACTGGCCCTAGGCAGTGGGGCACTCTATTGTTTCAGGCTTTGGAATGTGGGGCTGATCCTTTTTATGTCTATTTGTGAAACACAGGTCTTTTGCTGCTGATAAGCCTCACCCCACACGGGACCACAAACACCATCAACACAGTCCTGGTCCATGCACACTTCTTAAGCCCCTGGAGCGTATCCCAATGCCACACTGCAGGGGTCCCCACTTCTCCACCAATACTCCCCACAGTTCACCTGGTCCTCACAGGACCTTGCCCCTCAGAGACAGACACCCTTACCTGCCTGTAGAGGATCAAGGCACCCAGTCAGTGCAGCCTGAAAAGTAGCCTGAGGGTTTGCCATTAGGTGGGGCCAGTCCGTAGGGCAGGTTGCCTGCCCTGGCTGAACTGGATTAAATCTGTGCTCTAGTTGGAGTGGCAGACCCCTAGGCTAACAGGCCAAGGGATGAACCTCAATGGCACCCACTGGGGTCCATGTCAGCATGCCTGGACCAGCTCAGAACAATGGCCCCCACCAATGTGTCAGTCTCCAGAGAGGTCCCTCTTCTCACCAAGATGCCCCCAGAGCCCACCAGGTGAGTCTCGTTTCACCAAATGTGATGGTATTTGGAGATGGGACCTTTGGGAGGTAAATTAGGATTAGATGAGGTCATAAGGGTGGGGCCCTCATAATGGCATTATAAGAAGAGAGCTTGCTTTTGTACACTCTCTCTCTCTCTTGATCTGCTTGCAAACACAAAGAAGAGGTTATGTGAGCACAGAGCAAGAAAGTGACCATCTGCAACCCATGGGGAGAACGCTCACCAGAAACCAATCATGCTGGCATGTTTTCAGACTTCCAGCCTTCAGAACCTTAAGAAATTTCTGCTGTTTATGCCATTCAGTCTATGGTTTTTATTAAGGCAGCCCAAGCACATTCAGATGGGTATCATCATTCCTTCTCCATGGTGTTAAGTGGGTGATGCAATAATTTGTATTTTATGTTGGATAGGGTGTCCCAGCATATCCCTGATATATTGACCCCTAAAAATTTTACTAATATGAAAGGCCCTTGAATCTTTGTAGGATTTATCTCCTACATTCAGAAGTACACATTGTATTAGGTGTCTGAAGTGCTAGCTATTTCTTGCTCATTCATGCCAATTAACATGATGTCATTAATGTTGTCGATCATGTGATGTTGAGTGGGATGTATAAATGATCTTTATCTCTTTGGATTGTATTACGACAGAGGTTGGGGTAGTTAACATAGTCTTGGGAAAAAACTTGAAATGTTCACTGATGTTCACTTCTTGTCAATGTAAATTGTTTCTGAACCTCTTTTCTGATAAGAATAGAAAAGAGTATATTCACCAAGTTCATGGAAATAATACCGTGTTGGTTGGGACCCTAGTCCTGTAACCTCTAGAGAGCCTTATGGTGCTACTACTCTATGCTCTCCCTCCTCCTATCTCCATCTTCTACCCCCGATGCAATGTTGTTTTAGATGTCCTAGGCAGTCAGTGTGTCTCTATGTCCATTACACAAGGCTTGTACTAATAACACATATATTTGCTTTTGCTTTTTTCCTTTCCCAATCTATTATCTGCCTCTCAGCCAAAATGAGGCTTTTTTCATCTTTTTTAATTGTGGTAAAATATACATAACAAAATTATCATTTTCACCATTTTTAGTAGTCAGTTCTGTGGCTTCATGTCCACTGAACCTCTGTTTCATTAAACATTAACTTGCAGTTTCCCAATTCCTCCAGACCCTGGCAACAAACATTCTCCTTTCCGTCTCTATGAGTTTGACTACTCTAGGCACTTCATATAAGTGGAATTATACCATATTTATGTTTTTGTGACTGGGTTATTTCACTTAGCATAATATCCTCAGTGTTCATTCATAAGGTACCATGCGTCAAAATTTCCTTCCTTTTTAAGGCTGAATAATATGCCATTTTAAGTAAATACCACATTTTGTTTATCCGTTTATTCCTCCATGGGCGTTCAGGTTGCTCCTATCTTCTAGCTACTGCAAATAATGCTGCTGTGTACAAAGGTGTGCCAATATCTCTTTGGGACACTGCTTTCAATTCTTTCGGATGTATACTTAGAAGTATAATTGCTGGATTGCATAATTCTACTTTTAATTTTTTCAAAAAATACCACACTGTTTTAAATAGTGACTGTACCATTTTACATTCCCACCAACAGTGCACAGGAATTCCAATATTTTCTCATCTTTGCCAATCTTTGTTATTTTCTGTTTGTTTTTTTTAACAGTAGTCATCCTAATGGGTGTTAGATTGTATCTCATTATGGTTTGTATTTTCATTTCCCTAATGATTAGTGATGTCAAGCATCTTTCCGTGTGCTTATTGGCCATCTGTATGTCATCTTTGGAGAAATGTCTATTGAAATCCTTTTCCCATTTTGTAATTGGGTTGTTTGTGGTTTTGTAGTTGAGTTTTAAGAGTTCTTTATATATTCTGGATATTAATCCCTTGTCAAATATATGACTTCCAAATATTTTCTAGCAGGCTGTAGTTGCTTTTTCACTCTGATTATGTCTTTTGATGTGCAGAAGTTTTTAATTTTGATGTAGTCCTCTTCATCTATTTTTCTTTTGTTGTCTGGGCTTTTGGTGCTATAGCCAAGTAATTATTGCCAAATCCAATGTCATGAAGCTTTTCCCCCCTGTTCTCTTCTAAGAGTCTTATAGTTTTAGTTCCTACATTTATCTCTTTAATCTATTTTGAGGTAACTTTTACATATGGTATAAGGTAAGGGTTCAACTTCATCCTTCTGTGTGTGGATATCCAGTTTTCCGAGCACCATTTGTTGAAAAGACTGTCCTATCCTCATTGAATGGACTTGGCACCCTTATTGAAAGTCATTTGACTATATATGTAAGGGTTTATTTCTGGGTCCTCTATTCTATTCCATTGGTCTATATTTCTGTCTTTATGTCAGTACAATACCATATTGATTACTGTGGCTTTGTAACAAATTTTGAAATCAAGAACTGTAAGAACATTTTCTTTCTTTTTTCAAGATTTTTTGGGCTATTTGGTGTCCATATGAATTTAAAGAATACATTGTTTTATTTTCTCAAATAACGATTTTGATAGGGATTGTGTTAAGTTTGTAGATCATTTTGGGTAGTATTAACATCTTAACTAAAGTCTTTCAATCCATGAACACATGAGGTCTTTCCAATTATGTGTGTCGTCTTTAGCAACATATTGTAATCTTCAGTGTCAAGGTCTTTGTCTCCTTTGTTGAGTTTATTCCTGAGAATTTTATTCTTTGTGATGCTATTACAAAAGCAATTGTTTTATTAATTTCCTTTTTGGATTATTCCTTGTTAGTGTGCAGAAACAGAACTGATTATTGTATGTTGATGTTAGATTCTGTTAACTTGCTGTATCAATTTATCGGATTTAACAGTTTTTGTGGAATCTTTAGGGGTTTTTACCTATAAGATTATGTAATCTACAATCAAATAATTTTAATTCTTCCCATACAATTTGGATGAATTTTATATTTTCTTCTTACTTAATTACTCTGGCTAGAATTTCTAATATTATGTTGAATAGAAGAGACAAAAGTGAGCATTCTGTCTGGTTCCTAATCTTAGATGACAAGCTTTCAGTCTTTCACTATTGAGTATGATGTTCATTGAGAGTTTTTTAGATATGGCTTTTATTGTGCTGAGATAGTTTTCTGCTATTCCTAGTCTCTTTCATGTTTTTATCATAAGGAGGTGTAAAATTTTGTCAAATGCTTTTTGTATATCAATCGAGATTATGTTGTGTTGTTTTTTTCTCCCTTCATTTTGTTAATGTGGTATATTACCTTGATCAATTTTCATATGTTGAATAATCTTGTATTCCAGGAATAAATCCCACTTGGTCATAGCACACGACCATTTTAATATACTACTGAATTTGGTTTGACAGTATTTTGTTAGGGATGTTTGCATCAATATTCATCACGGATACATTTGTATATATTTTTCTTTCTATGTAGTATATTTGGGTTTGGTGTCAGGGTAATGCTGGCCTCATAGAATGAGTTTGGAAGTGTTCCCTCTTCTTAAATTTTTTGGAAGAGTTTTAGCAGGATTAGTGTTAATTCTTATTTAAATGGTAGAATTCATGTGTGAAGCCATCTGGTCCTGAGTTTTTCTTGTTAGGAGAATTTTGATTACTGATTTAATATCCTTACTAGTTGTGTGTATGTTCAGATTTTCTATTTATTCATGATTCAGTCTTGGTAAGCTTTGTATTTCTAGGAATTTGTCCATTTCATCTAGTTATCCAATTGGTTAATATATGACTGTTCATAGTATTCTCTTATAATCCTTTTTGTTTCTATAAAAATGGTTGTTATCCCCTCTCTTTTTCAATTTATGATTTATTTATTCAATCTTTATTCTTTTCCTTATCAGTGCAGCTAATTGTTTGTCACTTTGTGTTGTCTTTTCACAGAATCTATTCTTGGCTTTCTTGAGTTTATCTATCATTTTTCCGTTTCTAATTCTTTTATCTCTATGATTTTCCTTCTCTATGTTTTTATGATTTTCTTCCTTCTGCTAATTTTGGGTTTAGTTTTTCTTCTTATTTTTAGTTTGGAAAGTTGTAAAATTAGGTGTTTGATTTGAAACCTTTCTTCTTTTTTAATGTAAGATTTAACAGCTATAAATTTCCCTCTTTGTACTGCTTTTGCTGTGTTTAATAAGTTTAGAAATGTTATGTTTTTGTTTCCATTTCTTTCAAGATATTTTTAAATTTTCTTTTTGATTTCTTCTTTGACCCACTAGTTGTTTAAGTGTTTTGTTTAATTTTCTCATATTTTTGAATTTTCCATTTTTCCTTCTTTTATTGATTTCTAGTTTTATTCCATTATGATCAGAAAAGATATTTTGTATAATTTAAATCTTCAAAAATTTAATAAGACTTGTTTTGTGGCCAAACATATGGTCTATTCTAGCAAATGATTTGTGGTCCCTTGAAAAAAATGTCTATTCTGCTATTGTTTGCTGGAGCATTCTGTTTCTGTCTCTTAGGTCAATTGGTCTATATTATTGTTCATGTTCTCTGTTTCCTTATTAATCTCACTCTCTTTTCTAGGCATTATTGAAAGTGGAGTTTTGAAGTCTGCCTTTGGTAGGATGACTATTATTTTGCAGAGCTTTTTATTTCTCACTTCAATCCTGTGAAAGTTTGCTTCTGATGATGATTTTGGAAATCTGTTGTTTCTTCAAAGTAACTATAGTTGTTATATATATTTCTGCTAAATTGACTCTTTTATCATTATATAATATCATCCTTTGTCTAGTAACAGTTTTTGACTTACATCTATTTTGGCTGGTATTAGTAAAACTGCTTCTGCTTTCTTTTTGTTAGTATCTGCGTGGAATATCTTTTTCCATTCTTTCACTTTCAACCTATTTGTGTCCTTACATGTAACATGAGTCACTTATACACAGGATATGATTGCCTTTTGCTTTGTTTTTTAAAATCCATTCTGCCATTCTATGGCTTTTGATAGAGGAATTTGGTTCATTTACATTGAAAAAAATTACTAATATGAAATCATTTACTATTGTCATTTTTTTAGATTCTTTTCTGTATGCCTTGCTGCTTTTTTGTTTCCCATTTCCTCCCCTACTGCCTTCTTTGTGTTTAGTTGATGTTTTTATGGTGACACTTCTTTTTGATTCCTTTCTCATTACTTTTGGGTATATTCTATAGACATTTTCTTTTTGATTACCATTGGGATTGCATAAAATATCCTATAGTTACAACAATCTGCTTTAAACTGATAATACTTTATTTCAATCACATAAAAAACTTTAATCTTTTACAGCCTTATCCCCTCAATTTGTTATTAATGTCAAAAATTACATTTTACATATTGTATACTTATTAACTTAGGTTTATAGTTATTTTTATGCTTTTGTTTTTAAAACCTGTAAAAGAATTAAAAGTAGAGTTAAGCCAAAAGAAAATCATACTTAATTTTGCATTTGTCTGTGTGTTTACTTTTACTAGAGAACTTTATCTTTTCGCATGACTTTGAGTTACAGTGTCGAACCCTTTTGTTTGCACTTGAGGATTTCCTTTAGCATTTACTGTAGGGAAGTGTGATGGTAATGAACTTCCTCAGCTTTTGTTTATTTAGGAATGTCTTATTTTTTTCCCTTACTTTTGAAGGACAGTTTACCAGATATAGTATTCTCTGTTGACAGATATTCTTTTCTCAGTACTTTAAAAATATCATCCCACTGTGTTCCAGCATGCGTTTCTCAGTTTCAGTTGAAAAGGACACTGATAATCTTATTGAGAATTTCTTTTATGTGATGAGTCATTTTTCTCTTGCTGCTTTCAAAATTCTCTTCGTCTTTGATTTTCAACAGTTTGATTACAATGCATATTGTTGTGAGTCTCTTTGGGTTTACCTAACTTGGAGTTGTTGAGCTTCTTGGATTTGTAAATTCATGTATTTCCTCTAATTTGGGAAGTTTTCAGCCATTATTTCTTCAAATATGCTCTCTGAATCTCTCTATATTCTCTCTCTGAGACTCCCACAATGCATATATTGGTTCCTTTAAAATGTCCCATAAATCTTTTAGGTTCTGTTCACTTTCCACTATTCTTTTTTCTTTTTGCTTCTCAAACTTGATTTCAAATGATCTGTTTTCAAATTTTTGATTCTTTCTTCTGCTTATTCAATATGCTGTTGAGCTTCTCTAGAGAATTTTTCAATTCACCTACTGCATATTTTTAGCTCCAAAGTTTTATTTGGTTCTTTTTATAATTTCTATCACTTTGTTGATATTATTATTTTGTTGTTTGACTATTTTTCCTGATTTTCTTTAGTTCTTTGTGTTTTCCTTGATTTTGAATGTATTGGAGACAGTCATTTTAAATCTTTATTTAGTAAACCTGATGTATGTGTTTCTTCAGGCATGGTTTCTGGAGATTAATTTTTTTCTTTTGAATAGGCCATATTTCCCTTTTCTCTCTATGCCTTGTCAACATTTCTTGAGAACTGAACATTTGAAAAATCACTTTGGATTATTATAAGTAATTAAGAAATTATTTATTTAATTAATTATTATAAGTAAATAAATAAAAAGTAAGAATAAGTAAATTTTGCAAAATTTCTATAGAAAAATAATGTCTATTCACTTCCTCCAAAGTCCTATTCAAAAGGAAGATATTATTACTATCTTGTTATCCTGCTTTAGAACATGAAGCAAGGTCAATGTGAACTGGAAGATATATATATATATATTTTAATTCAGGTATAATTAACATATAATGTTATGTTAGTTTCAGGTGCACAACATAGTGATTCAATATTTCTATGTATTGAAAAATGATCACCACAATAAATCTAGTTAATATCCATCACCATACATAGTTACACATTTTTTTCTTGTGATGAGAACCTTTAAGATCTATCTGCTTAGCAAACATGCAATATAGTAGTATTAACTATAGTCACTATGCTGTACATTACCGTCCATGACTTATTTATTTTGTAACTAGAAATTTGCTTTTTTTCCCACCATATATACAATCACATGCCACATAATGATGTTTCAGTCAATGACAAACTGCATATACGATGGTGGGATTCTGTAAACTTTGTACTACCATCTAAGTTTGTGTAAGTACACTCTATGATGCTCACACAATTGTGAAATCTCCTAACCACGCATTTCTCAGAATATATCCCCATCGTTAAGCATGACTGCATGGCTACTTTTAAATATCTTAATTTCCCAAAGGATCTCACCCCAGCTTTTTCTTGGAAATCTTATGTGTTCTATTGTATTTCTGTGCCCATATGCTCTTGCCTCCATATGTCTGTAGGGTAACAGTGCCCCCAGAGTTTTCACAAACCATGATATCCATCACTGCCTTCCATGGTTTCTGCCAGCTATGCCACTCGTCCCTGTCTGACTTCCAAGTCAGGTGAGACAGAAACTAGTCCTGTAGGCAGCCCACAGAGAGGTTAGAGCACTGCAAACAAATTCCAGTCTGCTCCTTTCATCCTAGGGGAAGGAATGAAGAATTAAGCCACTTCCTCTTAGCCATGCTGTCCTGCCCCAGAAAGGGAGTGGGGCAAGGTGAGTAAAATCACCAAAAATTTTCTACCATTTTTAATGTGAATTTTTCTTGATTGTATATTTGCTTTATTGCTGTAGATATTTGACAACTATAAACTTACATTAGTCTTTCTATAGTTTATTTAATGTTTCTGTGATGGAACAAGAGCCTGAAGCTTCCTAGTCTGCCATCTTTCACAGTGAGACTTTTAAAACACAAATTAAATCATTGAACTCTTCTGCTAAAAATCTTTCCAAAGCCTTCCTATTTTCCTTAAAATAATATCAAACTTTATGATTAAGGACTACCATCTCTTACATGATCTTGATACCTCTTAGAGTTTTTAACTCATACTATATGATCATCCACCTTTTGCACAGCCTCCAGTCATATAGGTCTTCTTTCTGCTTCTTGAACAACCCCAGCTCCTCCCCTATCAGGGTAGTTGCTCTTGCCTTTCTCTCTGCCAAGAACATTTTCTCCAGGATGTTAAAGGACCACCTCCTCATCTCTTTGTTTTCAATTCAAATGATATATCTTCGTAAAGTCTTTCCTGACCACCACAATTAAGGTAGCTGTCACTTTTTTATTTCCTTCAAGTATCTTATCTGTTTATTCAACTGTCTGTGTCTTTTCTACTAGAATATTAGTGCAATAGCAACAAGAACAGCAGCACTGAGGAGTGGCTGTGGCTTTCTCTGATCTCAAGGGTGCTCATCTAAATTTCAATTCTACTGGAAATTGATGTAACGGTAGATTGATGGCTAACTTTCATAGATGAGATTTGGGGTTGTTATGTTGTGAAACAGAGAGGTCAGGGAGCTTCTTTTTATACTAGTTGGTGAAGATAGTTATACAGGCTTCATAGATTTTATTGTGTATATCAATTTTTATTTAAAATTAAGTTGTAGTTTAATTTTATTTTTATATATGTATTTTTAACTTATATTTTATTAAGGTAATATTAGTTTATAACACTATATAAACTTCAGGTGTACATCATTATATTTCAGTTTCTTTGTAGACTACATCATGTTCACTACCAAAAGACTAACTCACATCCATCACCATACACTTGTGCCCTATCATCTCTTTTGCCCTCCTCCTTCCTTTCTTCCCTTCTGGTAATCACCAATATAATCTCTGTATCTATGTATTTGTTGGTTGTTGTTGTTGTTTTTAGTCTTCTACTTATGAGTGAAATTGTATGGTATTTGACTTTCTCCATCTGACTTATTTCGCTTAGCATAAAACTCTCAAGGTCCATCCACGTTGTCACAAATGGCAAGATTTCATCTTTTTCTCTTTTTATAGCTGAGTAGCATTATGTTGTGCA
This sequence comes from Equus asinus, assembly GCF_041296235.1. NCBI lineage: Eukaryota > Metazoa > Chordata > Mammalia > Perissodactyla > Equidae > Equus > Equus asinus. The sequence goes on along the minus strand of NC_091793.1, from coordinate 66,729,064 downwards.
ATATATACCATGTCTTTATCCATTCTTCCCTTGATGGGCACTTAGGTTGTTTCTAATTCTTGGCTAATGTGAATAACTGCAATGAACATAACGGTGTACATATCTTTATGCATTTGTAGTTTTGTGTTCTTTGGATAAATACTCAGAAGTGGAATAGCTGGATCGTATGGTAGCTCTATTCTTAATTCTTTGAAGACTCTCCATACCATTTTCCATATTGGTTGCACCAATTTACATTCCCAACAGCAGTGTATGAGGGTTTTCTTTTCTGCACATCCTCTCCAACACTAATTATTTCTTGTCTTTTTAATAGTAGCCATTCTGATGGGTATGAGGTGATATTTCATTGTAGTTTTGATTTGTATTTCCCTAATAATTAGTGATGTTTAACATCTTTTCGTGTGCCTTTTGGCCATCTTTATATGTTCTTTTTTTTTTTTTTAAAGATTGGCACCTGAGCTAACAACTGTTACCAATCTTCTTTTTTTTTTTTTCTGCTTTTTCTCCTCAAATCAATCCAGTATATAGTTGTATATTTTGGTTATGGGTCCTTCTAGTTGTGGCATGTGGGACGCCTCCTCAACATGGACTGATGAGCAGTGCCATGTCCATGTCCAGGATCCTAACCAGTTAAACCCTGGGCTGCTGAAGTGTAGTGTGTGAACTTGACCACTTGGCCACAGGGCAAGCCTCACGTATATGTTCTTGGGAGAAATGTCTGTTTAGATATTTTTCCCATTTTTTAATTGGGTGGTTTGTTTCTTTGTTGTTGAGATGTATGAGTTCTTTATATAATTTGGATGTTTACCTCTTATCAGTTACATGGTTTGCAAGTATCTTCTCCTAATTGGTAGGTTGTCTTTTCATTTTGTTGATGGCTTCCTCTTCTAAGCAGAAGATTTTTAGTTTGATGTAGTCCTATTTGTTTGTTTTTTCTTTTGTTTCCCCTGCCTGGTGAGATATTGTATTTGAAAAGATGCTGCTAAGACCAATATTGAGGAGCATACTACCTATATTTTTTTTCTAGAAGTTTCAGGTCTTACATTCAAGTCTTTAAGCCATGTTGAGTTAATTTTTGTGCATAGTGTAAGATAGTGGTCTACTTTCATTCTTTTGCATGTGACTGTCCAGCTTTCTCAACACCATTTATTGAAGAAACTTTCCCTTTCCATTGTATGTTCTTGGCTCCCTTGTCCAAAATTAGCTGTCCATAGATGTGTGGGTTTATTTCTGAGCTCTCAATTCTGTTTCATTGATCTGTATGTTTATTTTTGTGCCAGTACCATGTTTTTTGATTACTATAGTTTTATACTATATTTTGAAATCAGGTAATGTGATGCTTCCAGTTTAGTTCTTTTTTCTCAGGATTTCTTTGGTTATTCAGGATATTTTGTTGTTCCATATAAATTTTAGGGTTCTTTGTTCTATTTCTGTGAAAAATGTCATTGGGACTTTGATAGGAATTGCATTGAATTTGTAGATTGCTTTGGGAAGTATAGAAATTTTAACTATGTTAATTCTTCCAATCCAAGAGCACAGAATATCTTTGCATTTCTTTGTGTCATCTTCAATTTCTTTCAGCAATGTTTTATAATTTTCAGTATATAGGTCTTTCACCTCTGGTTAAATTTATTCCTACGTATTTTATTCTTTTTGTTGCGATTGTAAATGGGGTTGTATTCTTAATTTACCTTTCTGCTATTTCATTGTTAATGTATATAAACACAATTGACTTTTGCCTGTTGATTTTATATCCTTCAACTTTACTGTATTCATTTACTACTTCTAATAGTTTTCTGGTGGATTCTTTAGGATCTTCTATATATAAAATCATGTCATCTGCAAATAGTGACAGCTTTACTTCTTCCTTTCCAATTTGGATCACTTTTATTTCTTTTTCTTGCCTGATTACTCTGGCAAGGACTTCCAATCCCATGTTAAATAACAGTGGCAAAAGTGGTTGTCCTTGTCTGGTTCATGTTCTTAGAGGGATAGCTTTCTGTTTTTCATCACTGAGTATGATATTAGCTGTGGATTTGTCATATTATGACCTTTATTATGTTGAGGTGTTTTAATTTTAAAATAATGAAATATGCATGACATGCACCTGCCACTTAGAATTAATGAATGTTATATTTATTTTTTCCACACTTTCTTATGCAGTGCTTCATTTCTGTATTTATCTATGTTGTAGAGAAAAGAATTACAGGTATAGTTTAAGCCACTCTCCCTCTTGTCTTAAAACTCTCTTCTTCCTCAGACTTAATCCTTACCATGGCATTGTTTTTCTTTCAGTCACCACAGAAAGACCAGACTTACAGGACATTCCCTCATCCTTTAATTATATTATTCTAGATTAATGCTTCTATATATATATTCTACATATATTCTAGATTAATGCTTCTCGATGTTTCCTGTGTATATGAATCACCTCTTGCCATGTGGCCTTCTCCCTCTTCAAAGCCAGAACAGAGAAATTCCTCACTCTGGATTCCTCTTGTGCTTCAAACTTCTCTCTCGAAGAGGCTGTCCATGTTAAGGACTCACTGTACTATGGCAAATCCACTGGAGGATAATCTCTTTATTTTAAAGTCAACTGATCTGGGATCTTAATCACACCTGCAAAATCCCTTCATCACAGCACCCAGATTAGTGTTTGAATAACTGGGAGAAGGTGTGCGTACATCAAGGACCAGGAATTTTGAGGACCATCTTAGAATTCTGCTTAACACAACTTCTAAGTCATGGGCAGCACTGCTCTTGAAATTAGGGTGGAAGTCAGTGCTGCCTCTGAAGTTTCTGCACGTCGAAACTAGGAGCTAACTATACAAGTAAGGACAAAGTACTTGCATTTCATCTTTCATTCACCAAATGGTTATTGTCCACATTGTATTTGCTAAGTACAATTCTATTCATGAGAGACAGTGTGCTAAGTAAGACAATCAAGTCCTAGGACTTCAGAGAGTTTAGTCTTTTAGTGAATAACAACAGTAGAAAATTAGAAGATCTAATGGAATACATGTTTTAATAAGGGAAACAAATAAATGATTAAAGAAATATATATATATATATATATATCTTGCTTTCTTTTCATGGCACTTATTAACACATTATATCTATAATTTATATGTACTTATATACATACAGATTTATATATAATTTAAATTAATGGTAAGCACTATGAAGAGAAAGAAAAATGCATAAAAGAATGATGTAAGTGTCACATGGGGAGTATACTAGGTGTTATTCAGAGAAAGCCTCTCTGAGGAGGTAATTTCAAAGCAGAGACCTAAAAAAAGTAAGGGGATAGGCCAGAAATTGATCCCAATACTTATGCAGGAGTCCAAGCCTGTAACAATCTAGGCCTTTTTAAAGATAGGAAGGAGGCCAAAGCAGATGGAACTGAGTAAGAGGGGAGCCGCGTGAAATGAGGTAGGAGAAGGAGGCAAAGGCTAGGTTATGTAGGAACCTGCAACTCAGTGTGACTGGAAGCATCAGCATCTCCTGGAAGCTTGTAAGAGATGCAGAATTTCAGGCTCCACTTCAGACCTGCTGAGTCAGAATCTGCAGTTTAACAAGATTCTCTGGTAATTCTCAGGTGATTCAACTGGCACATTAAAGTTTCAAAAACTCTGAGTACACATAAAAAGCATTGTAAGCTATTTGACTTTTACTGTCATTGATGAAAAGCCATTGGTTTGGGAAAGGGGTTGATATGACCTCATTTATATTTTAAAAACCATTCTGGCTGTGTGGAGAATAGACTATGGGGAGGGAGTATAAGAGTTAGAAGGCTACTGTTATGGTGCAGGTGAGAATGATGATAGCTTCATCATGCTCTCACTCTCCACCAGGAAAATAAAGGTACATGTATTACTGCCTGTAGTGTATACATCCTCCAGGATGGATATGGATGGATTACGCGGAGCACAACTTGTACATTCCATCCTTAACATCAAATCGCAGCTATCTTTCTTTAGTTCTCAGATGAGAGTTAATTTATGTGTATTTATTCTTTACACTTTTTTTTACCTTTGGCACCTACTCTTCTGCGCTAATTAAAATTTTAGCATGGAGAAAGAGAGTCACTATCTACATAATCAGGAAGATAATTGAAAGTGATAGAGTAATTTTAAAATGAATTAAAATAGATATTTATGAAATCTTCAAATAGTAAGAAAGAAATAACATCCATAAATATAAATAAGAAATGAAAATAGAGAGAAAAAAGATCTAATTGAAAATTTTGACAGTAAAAAATGTTATTGAAATTGGAAAAAAGTCAATAGACGTGATAAATTCTTGGCTGGGCAGAAAGAGCAAATTGGGGAGTGGACAATGGTAGTGTACACTACAGATGATAAAATTATGGCAGCTTTGAAAGAGAAGTTAAGGGGCATGGAGCACCTTTTAGAAGAACCAACACACACCTGGTTTATACCAGACGGAAAGGATGCAATAGCAGAGAGGCAATATTCAAAATGATAGTGACTGAGAATTTTCTAGTATTGAAAGACAAGTATCTGTAGATGGAAAACACACTCTAAGCAGTAAACAAGATTAAAAAAATGACCCTCATTTAGACACCTCGTAGAGAAACTGACGAACATTGAAGATAAGAAGAACGTTAAGGGTAAAAACCTATTTGTCACCAATGGCAATAAATTAGATCAACAGAAGTGGCATGAGAAGCATTCCTTTGGTTTATGCTGGTGCAGCAGTACCAGTTGTCAGATATTAAAGTACTTCCTAACCAGTTGGTAAACTGCTCCAGCCTGAGTGTCACATTATCCTCACCACCGCCTTTTCTAATTTTCCAGCTCCTCCTTCAGGACACATTGGATCACCCCAAGATGCAGGACCTGAGATAGCGGCCCCTGGCACAGCAGCCTGAGGCTTGAGTGTTGTGGCTGCTGTGCACTCTGACTTATCATTGCCCGGGACACAGTGCATGGAAATATTAAATTACCACCTGAGAGTGGATGCAAACCATCACTATCAATATATGCCCAGTCATTGCTCAGGCAAAATAAAGATATTTGCAAATATTCACAAATGAAGAGAGTTTACCAGTAAATTCTAAAACTTACTGAAAATACTACCAAAGACAAGTACTTCACTGGGAATACAAGTGACTCCAAAGACAAGAAGTGGAACGAGAGAAACAAAGATAAGCAAAGAATGTGGTAAAAATTTACTAAAAGTGGTCAAAAAAACCACAATGAAAATAAACATGCTTATTTAGGCGAATAAACAGTTTGAACTAAAATACTAGGTAAAAATAACAGGGAAGATTTTATGAGAAAAGAGCAAATAGATTACGATGGTATTTAAAATCTGCTAGGTTCCCCATCACATTTAGGAGAAAAAGAAAGATATTTAATGAATTTAGACTTTATTTTAAAAAGAGAGAAGTACGTATATAAAATATATGATAACTGCCATAAGAAGAAATCTGAACAAAAGACATATGTGGGCATTTCACAGAAGCATTAATGGTAAATAAATACAGGTAAAGCTGCATGGTCTCTTTCATAAGCCAGGTAATTCCAACTAAGACCACAGTGAGAAGTATTTCTACACCCATTAAATGGGCAGAATTTTAAAATTCTGACAAATGGGAATTTTATTATTTTTATAACTCTTCTTAGTTTCTCTCAACATAGGAAAAAAGTAACATGTTGCTGAGCATGTAGAGAAACTCATACGTTTTAACTCATCAGTCTTCCAAAGTTGAACATAAACGTTGCATGCGTCGTATCAGTCCCGTGCCTAGAGAAACTTACTCAGGTATACAGCTGGGTATATGAATAAGAATGTTTGTTCTCTTACTTTATTATTGTTCATAAGAGCAAAAAGTGGGAAACAGCTTGAATTTCCATCAGTAATAATAAATAAATAATCTGTGTATATTAATGTAATGGAATAGTATACAGGAGTAAAAATGACTAAAATATAGCCTTGTGAATCAGCATGGATTCACATAAGGAAGAAACAGAAGACTATACACCAAATTATAACATTTTTGTAGATTATAGCAAGAAGCAAAACAAAATGTTATGCTTTGGGATGCATGGGTACGTAAGCGGCATGGTTTGAGATAGCTGAAACAAAAAGAGTGGGGGGAACAACAATGAATTTTCGGCAGTCACAAAATGACTAAATAGACAGTGGTATATTTATACAATGTGGTAGTACAGAGTAGTTAAAATCGATAAAAATGCACCAGTACATATAAACACAAGTTGCTAAAGTAGATTTTGAGGGCCTAAATCATGGTATACAACACAATGCACTGCACGGGCCCACTTATGTAAATTAGACTCACAAGTCACTTCATGCAGTTTATTGACATATACATACATAGTAAAAACATAAAATGTATTAAATACACAGCTATTATGATAGCAGCTGTGTCTGGGGTGGGAAATATGACTTATAATGGGGGTTGGGTCATTTTGGATGGTGGATACATCTGCGTTTTTATATTCTTCTACTTTCCTGATTTTTTTAATATGTGAAAATATGAATATTTAACAGAATAAAGAGTGCAAGTCTGAAAGTCTGAAGGATCTGTTCCCAGCTCTGCCTCTGTGCTCAATTACTCGGGGCCATCCATTCACCTCAGCAGCACTGAATATCCTCACTTCTAAAAAAAATTATAAAACAATTTCTTAAGGTCCCTTTTGGCTCTGAAAGCCTATAGTCCAACATGTGACTTGCGATTTCACTCTGTTTCAGTGACAGTGCTGTTGGCCAGGTTGTCCTAGAGAACTGCCCATGAGACTAGATAAGCTCTAAGAAACTCTAAAAAGTGATTTCAGTCTAACACGCCAAAATTATTCTGTACCTTTCACTGACCTTGGGTAACCCTGGTTCCAAGTTTTCACTCATCAGGTTATTGCTGAGTCTCATAAGAAGGAGATGCGGATGAAAGGAAATAGTACCTGTAGTCTAGGAGAGGAGACTTCACATAGTCTCCCTTGAGGTAACAATGGAATGCCAAAAGACTGAAAAATCAGAAATGTCCACGTTGTAGATAGAGTGAGCATAGTTGGTACTGGTTCCATCTTCAGCATAGGAGGAGCTCTGAGGCTGTCCGCCATGTGTAAGGGATTTCAGATGTGGATGGGTCTGGATTCAAATTCTCTGCACTATACAACTTCTAGCTGTGTGACTCTGAGTACATTTCCTAACCTCTTTCAGCCTCGGTATCCAACCTCTTAGAGTCACTGAGAGAAAGAAATACAGTGAGACAATGCAGATAGAATATCTAATATACCTTCTGGCACATAAAATATCATCAATAAATTGTAGCTAGCATTATTTCAGCTGTGCTCCCACTTAAATCACTAGCATAATTTTATTAGTTATAATAACAATACCTAATTTGTAATGTTTTATACATACATTCATAAGCATTAACTCACTGTGTATTCACAATATAGATGAATATGTAGTATTCTTGAAACAAAGTCAGATTACTATTCCATTTTATCAAGAACAAGAAGTTTCTACAGACTTAACACTGTATAAATCATGTACATAGTCGTTGAATATTTTGCATAAAGCACCTTAAAGCAATCAGCTTTGGAGTGGGCATAGTTCATAGCTTTCCTCATAATGTGTGCAAAGTAATCAGAAAATCCATATTATTTTCTTCCACTAACAACATAGATTTGAGATCATTGTGTAAATAAAAATATTCTTTATGAAAAGACCATTAAACCTTAAAAAATTAATAATAATAATAATACCTTGCTTTCTAATAGGGTTATAAACTTTCCAAAGTATTTTTAGACATATTCTTTCACCAGGTAATAGGAATCCAAACCAACATGTCATAAAAGGAAAATAACCTCGTGAAAGATGTTCTATTTTTATATGAATGACTTACAGAAGGTATATTTACAAGTTTTCCTTTTTCAAAAGTACTCTGTGATCTCTACAATTTGTAGGAAAGTAGGATGATATCTTTGAAGGTGTTGGCTGTGGAATTGGCCCAACTTGAGTCTTATGTGACGTTGGGCAAGCTATTAACTTCCTTGAGTTAAATCACCTCTCTATGGAATCATGCCTAGTATATTATATAAATGTTAAATAAATGGTGAATTCTTATTTTATTTTAATTTCTCATCCTCTTACCAGACTAGAGTCCTCAAATACAGAGGTCTTGGGGATAAGGTGTCTCTGAACTGTGGGAGCAGCCTAGAGTGAGGCAGAAGGGTTCCCACTAAGACGCCACAGGTAGGTTTGACTCTTGACAGTGGAATGAGGTAGTCTCTGAGGAGAGGATGATTCTTGATAGTTCGGATAATTCTCATAAAGAGTTATTACCTGATGTCAGTTATCCACAGGGAAGTAGGTAAAAGTCATACCTATGCTTAGGGTAAAATGTGACATGACGAAAATGATGTCCCATCTCTAATGTTCAGAGTAGTAGTAACGTTGTGGTCCCCACTGGAGGAGGATTGTGTCCAGTGGAGCACTGTTAGATTCATCAGCTAGAGAGCCAGTGCTATGGCGGCCGTGCCAATAGGCTGGAGGGGGTGTATGAGAAGCCCTTCTTCCTGAGCACTGTGAGAATGATCCCTAAGAGTGAAGGTGGGGGACACTGAGGAGGAAAACTAATTTCCATTAACGACATCATGGACTTGTACCAATCTGGGTGAGTTACAAATGTAAAGCAACTGGCAAAATATTTAGCCACAGGATGCCCCATGTAGCATTTTCCTCCTCTTATTTTTATGGCAGTGTTTTCACCCAAATAAGAATGTAAATAGATTGGTTATCTCTGCTTTGGATCCTGTATTCAGCTACAAGCTCTACTTTTGACTTTGTTCTATTACATTGGTGACATGACTTGGCTAAAGCTACAGTCTTGGTCATAAAGAATGAATTATCCAGGATGGGAAAGTGAGGAGGTTGTGGGCTTGGGGCTTTGCTGACTGTCTGATTGTTCTACAGACCAATGAAGAGTCTCTGTTTTGGAATCCAAGGACCTATTATAGTACCTTACCAAGAGAAGGCTCACTGTCATTTGATTCACAAGACTTAGTCAAAATAATTCTCTTTTCCTTCAAATACGTATTTTTCTCCCAAAATTAAAATGCACAGGAATAAAAAGACAAACCCCCCACAAGAATTAGCAAATACCCCAGGAAGTTTTTTCAACATTGCCATAAATGATTCAGGGAAATGAAAACCAAGGTGGTATTTTCCATTTGACTAGCTTATATTTTAGTACTTGGCACTAGCATGACTACTTCCACAACGAGAAACTATGTAATGATTAAAAATTAAATGTTTTGCATTGTTTCAAGGGCTGTTGTTTAGGACATTTCATTGAAAAGCATTTACCTGGAAAGAGAGTTAATGTCCTGTCAGTGGCGGAGAGGAATGACTGATTTCCACTGCTCCTTGAGTGTCACTGGAGAGGTTCTCCCCTGCAAACAGCTCAGTGTCAACTTATGGGGTTTATGTACGCAATTTCTGCATGAGTTGTCTTTATAAATGGGACTCAAAATTATCTTTACACTTACTCAACAGCCTTTTCTCATCTCGAGCAAGTGGGAATGAACCTTTGGGACTTAAAATATCTTCTGTGTTTGATTTTGCTGGGAAAATTTGAATTGATTTTCCAGCTTCAGACTTTGTAAAAATGAGATGACTTTTTTATTTTATTGACTTAGCAAATGATATTCTTAGAAATTATTCATGTATATTACATCTTACATGAAATAAATTCCAGGGAAAGACCACGATATTTGCTGTCAGATCTAACAGTACTTGTTCCCTCTCTGTTGCTTACTGGCTCAGTAGGGTGGAATACCTTATTTAAACTCTGAACTTAAGTTCCCTCATACACAAAATGGAGATGAAAATATTCTTCCTGAGTTCTTTTTCTAGAGAATGTGGCATACTAACTTAAAAGTTGAGATGCATGATGCAGAGAGAAAAATGAAAAAGGGAGATAACATAAACTAATGCAAAATCTGTGAGAAAATATTATGGAGGCAGAAAGTGTTTGAGTCCCATTGAGGGAAAAGTACTGGCTTTGAGTAAAAAAGCTCCTGATGAATGGTCAGAGAATGTTGAGATACCCTTTTCATTGTGACTTTTTCTCCCCCAACATTTGCCAGAATAGACGATTGCCCATCCTTTGACCCAACGTGGTTGGTCAGGAACAGCTGCACTATTCACATGTTGTTCAGGGATGGTGGGGGTATCAACAGAGCAGCCTTTCAGGATGGCTGGTGGAATGCAAACCTCCATAAGTTTAGGTAGGAGAGCTGGTACATGAGAAATCCCTTGCCCACTCACATAGCACATAACTGCAAGGTATGGGCGATTGCACAAAAACAACACAAACCAAGGAAGAGGGACAAACAAGTCCCCTGAGCAGCAGTGCTGCTAAAAGGGGATGTGGCAAACAGGTGGCGGGTCTGCAGCTTGGGACCTGTCCTTTTCCCAGTACAGACACACTCCCACTGCCCAGGCCTGTCCCAGACTCCAAGTATGGCATATGTTGAAGCCAAGGGTTTCACTGCTTCTCCTCAGGAATATATCAACTGCTAAAGTAGCTGACAGCCTCAAGAAATTATGAAATCACAGTGGAAAATGATGAGACACCTAAGGAACACAAATCTTGAAAAGAAGGAGAATAAACTAAAAAACTTCTATCTAATGAACCATTGAGAATGAGAATTTAAAATGATACTCAAAGATAGAGGAGGTAACATTAGTGATAAGAAAACAGAAGGCCGAACAGTTACATAAAAAGAATCAAATTAAAATACTGAGTAAAAACATTATAATAGTTGAAATAAGAGAATTGATATGAGTAATAACACCCTTCACAAAGAAGAAGTAATGATTTTGAGATGACTTGACAAATGACAATGGAGGATTCCAAAAAGCTTCTGGAGGCAAGAATCAAATCTATGTTGGGTATTTCAAGAGCAGCAATGGCTGCAAAACGATGTTTGGGTGTTATTTTCAATATATTCAATCTGGAGAATATTTAAAATTTTATATCAGTAAAAACAGAAACTAAGTTTTAAAGACATCATAAGAAGATCTAATAAAGGACAATAGATCAAAAAGATATAGCAGTAATAAATAGATATGAGCCTAAGTTTGTAGACTTGAAATGTATGAAACGACTGCTGACAAATTTGGGGAACAAATAGCTAAGCTTATAATTATAGCTGGATAATTTAACACACGTATTTCAGAAACTAACAAGTCAAGCAATCTGATTATATTAAACTTACAGAAAATATACATAAGCCAATTAATAAATTATACATATAGATAGATACTACCAAAATAAATATTTTAAGTTCATAAATAATAGTTACAAAATTTGCCATATATAGGCCACATGTGAAGCTTCAAAGACATAAAATCATTTGGACTAAACTCTTTAGCTAGAATGCAAAACAACTGAAAATCAATAATAAAAGAGCCACTTCAAAATCCTGTTTCAGAAAATTAAATTTGACACGAAAGAGATTTTGAAAAGTGTCAAGAATATTATGAGCTGTGATGTGCTTATGCATTTGAAAACTTAGATGAAATGGTAAGTTCCTATGAAAACATGAAATATCAAAAATTGTCAATGAAATAGCATGAACAATTCAGTAAGTGCTAAAGCAATTGAAATGGTCAGCCAGGGATTAATCAATAAGTTCTACAAACTTTCAAGGAATAGATGTATATTAAACTTGCAAAAATTTTTTCAGGAAATATGAAAAAATAATGAAACTTTCCTAGCTTATGTCATGAAGCTAGGATACTCTTAATTCCAATATATATAAGATTTGTAAAAAGCCATCAGGAATGTGTGTGGCCAATATACTACTGATTCAAAATTGACTGAGAGATTTAGATAAAATGTTCACAAACATAGCCAGTGTTTATAGCTGGTGTGATATATAATAGAAATGGTATGACAAAATAGTAGGGGAAATGTTAAGGATATAAGCCCATCAAATGGAGAAAAGTGGAGTTGGATCCCTCTCATTCAATATATAAATGTAAAATCCACAGGGCTTATAAATCTTAGACACTGTAAAGCTGAAGGAAGAAAATGTAGGAGAATATCACTGGAGCCTAGACTAAGAGAAGAGTGAGAAAAGAGAAGAGTGGAGAAAAGAGATAGTATCTCAGATCCCCAAACCAAAAACTGTTAGGAAAAAAGACGTAATGGATTTCATTACATAAAAATTCAGAAATTCATTAAAGAAGAAAAATACAGACAATATTAGCAAACACATAGCAGGTTGGAAGGAAATGTTTGCAACGACTGAACCAATTAGGGACTAATATCTTGAACATAGAACTTCTACAAATCAGCAAGAAGAACACGGGAAAATCTGGAAAACAAAAATATTTGGAACTATATGAAAAAGTATTTGACTTCAGAAATAATAAACTGAGACATCATTTTACTAATATTAGAATATACCGTTTTAGAAAATAATTGAGATTTGAATTATACCAAATGTTCATGTGGATGGCCACGTGTATGGATGTGGGCAGGGTGGATATAAACTGGTATGGTTGGTCTGGAGAATAACTGGCAATAGTTGCCTTGTATTTGTAGGTACCCTATTACCCAGGAACCCCATTCCTAGCTATAAGTTCCAAAGAAGTTCATGAAAGAACATGTGTGAAACTAATTCTTTACAGCATTGTTTGTTGTAGCTATTGGTTTTAGCCAACTTATGTGTTCATCTCCAAATAAATAAAATAAGATGGGTACGTTCACTGTAACAAGCATTTAGGAGTCAAGAATTAGGTATACATACAACAGCATGAAGGAGCTTAAAGCTACAGCGTTATATGTACATACAAATAATCAATCACCATAGCACAATACCATTCACATAACCTAAAAATACATAAAAAGGACCACAGTGTTTTCATAAGTTTATATACATATCCAAGGCCATGTAACAAACACATTAGATTGGGTGCCTGTGTGGGAGAGTAGAACAGGACTGAGGATCAGCAATAGTGCAAGGAAAATAAAAGAGAATGAGGTCTTTCATGAACTGATGAAAAATGTGTACCATAAACTGGAAGTTTTATACTTGCAGCTCTAAAGCTGCGGCCAAAGCAAAAGAGGAAAACACCTGGCAACAAGATGTTTTAGTTAATAGTGCTTAACATATTTGTGTTTCTCTGCTGTTTAGAACACTGTGATTTTGAAAGGATTGGTTAATTCTGTGTTTCTTATGCTTTTTCATTTTCACTCTTTATCTCATTTCCTCCTCGGGCAAAAGAATTTACTCCTTGATGTGCTTTTCTTTTGTAGTCTTTTGGCAAAACCTTCAAGAGCTTTAGTCAAGGTGATCCTTCTTTACTACCCAACTGTAGCTGCCCCTGATGCAGGAAGGGTTAATAATCACTGGAAAAGGCTTGCCAGCAAACTGTGACCCAGAGGTGAGAATGCCAGTTAGCCAATGACGGGTAAGACCTCCAGGGGGAGGCAACCTAAGCCAGGCACGGTCGCCCCGGGGCACAGATGGAAACACAATATCAGGAGCAGGAGGGGCCATTGCCTAGGAGGCCTTGCATGCTCCAAGATAAAAATATATGAGCACAGCAATAACACAATAATGTCAAAACAGAGGCCAAGGGCGGGCTCCTTGAGAAATCACTAAGAATTCTTGGCATCCACTAATTACATTGTCCAGAACACCCATGTATGTTTAACAGATGTAAACTATGTATATATTGAAACGCTGGTTATAATAAACTCAGACTGGCCATCAGCCCTCTCTGCATCTATCCTGGTGTGTACATTGGATCATGACACCGACACCAATTGATGTTATTTTATCAGTTTCTTGTCACCCACTTCATATTCCATCTGGCAGACACTGCTGTCAGAATATGATCCTTAGTTGTTATAAATATACATACTTATAGCAAAAATTGACCACACTTTGGCAGCTCACCTGTGGAGGGTTCCCAGGACACCGTTTTGCTGTGATGCACTAGTGCACACGCACTAGGCTAAATAAGTTCTAGTAAAGCAATCTAAAAGAAAACTATGTGCTCATCAAAATGATGGAAACAATTTGAACAATAATATGAGTGGAAAATAACACCAAGACAACAAAGTTCCATGTATAGTATTTATAGTAAAGATAAGTTTGAAAGAAAATATGAAAGACTTTCATAGTGCTTTTTGATTATGGTAGGAAGATGGGTCTTGGCTGTAGCAGACACAGTCAATGCCCCCACCTCTGTAGCCCTCCAACCCTTCAGGGTGCTCTCCAAATTTCCAGCTGCCAGTATCCTCATCTTTGTGCCTGAGGACGGTTCCCTTGGAAGAGTGGAAAGCTGCCCTGTTGATGAGCCCATATGCCAAGGAATTTACACTTTTGGGGCAGCTCTCAACAGACACACTTTGGAGTTGGTGTGCAACACCACCAGGAAAAACAAGGCAACATAAAAATTGCTTTGTGACAAAAAATCCATTGGTGTGATGACTGGTAGTCTGGCAATGTTGTCTGTAACATGACTTCCTGATGTCCTTGGACTCTGCTTGTGTCTAAGGATCACTAGCCCTGTGTGCTAACCACTTTCTTAGTAGTCTTGTGAGAAAAGCTAGGATGAAAAGGTCCACCTTCCTATTGAAGAAGAGTAAAAATTAAAAAAAAACAGAAGATATGAAAAAGATTAAATTGTGGATTTTTTCCCCAATAGCCAAAGTATTTTCCTAGAGCACTGCTGTAACATAAATTTTGGACTGATTGAATATCCAGTGCCAAGACATTAGGGCAAGGTGAATTTAAGATCTTCTTAATTTTTATTTTCCATTTATTAAAAATTTTTAGTGTTCTAATTTCTTGTGTCCATAAGTATCATTCAAGATAGGCAAGCCAGCCCCTCTCTTCATGCTTAAAGCCTAGTTAGTCTTAGGTAATACTTGATATTCTTTCAGGTGAGCTTCATCTAAACAAATTGGACTACAGCCCCCCCCCCCCCCCCCCCCCCCCCCCCAGTTTCCCATCCAGTGGTTCAGGTACCTGCTAAAGGAGTCTGTGAATCTCCGATAAGCTCCCTTGTTGATACGTCAGGATAATTTTGCCATCTGTCACACCAAAACTACCAAACCTGTATCACCCAAGCACATAGCTAAACAACTTAGAGTCAAAGATTCCTCTTTGAAGACTAACTGCTAAGTAGTTTTCATAATAATCCTGGCAAACTAAGTCACATTAAAACAACAACACATACTCTTCAGCTCATACACATACACACATGGATAAAGTAAAGGAAGTGTGTGTTATCTAAGACAAACACCTTCCAATTCATTCAATTAAAAAATACTCACTCCATC
Organism: Equus asinus; assembly: GCF_041296235.1. Taxonomy (NCBI): domain Eukaryota; kingdom Metazoa; phylum Chordata; class Mammalia; order Perissodactyla; family Equidae; genus Equus; species Equus asinus. The sequence continues at coordinate 66,713,703 of NC_091793.1, read as the reverse complement.
GAACACGAAAAAAATTTCCTCCACACTTCAACATTTCAATTAAAAGAAATTCCAATCAAGACATTTCTCTGAAGGTTAAAAAATAATTCTCAGATTTACCTTAAATAAAAAACATACTTGAATAGCTATCTTTTTTTTTTCAAAGGGGCAGAGGATTAGATTTGCTTTGTGTAGAAGGGACCCAAGAATTTTAGGATATAGATGGCTTCTTTTCTCCTGTGCCCAAGCAGTATGGCAATTGCTTACAGCTCCTTGAATGAATGAGGCATATTCAGCCCACCTCAGGACCTTTACACAGGATATTATTTCTTCTTTAAAATTATTTTTCTGCCCACATCCCCATGCAAGACTTATTCTGTTTAATCCTTACCCAGGCCCCAAACTGAGGCTGTTCTTGTTGGTTTTCTCTAAATATTTTAGTGAGAAATAGTTTAATACTTCTTTCTCTTACTTCAACGTAAGCTCTGTGAGAAAAGTAATTTTGTCTATTGTTTTATCTTTATTATAATCTCGGTGCCTCGAATTGGGGTATTCAATGAAGAATCTCAGTTTAACAAAAAAGAATGAAATCAATAATTTATGATGAGATAATGAGTTAATTGTTTTACAAAAAATTACATAGGGCACTCTACCTTACACAACTCCAAAATAAATGGCATAAGTCCCAAATGTTTATGTGTAATTTATGAAATTACAAAATAATTTAACAATATATCTATAATTTAGGTAGTTGGAGAGGACTTTTAAAAACAGAAAACCAAAATAGAAAAGTTTTAATTGCATAAAACTTAAATGAGTTTGAATAACAAAAATAAGTTTAAAAATCAGTGTTGAAAAATATATGTAAACATGCTCTTAACAATAAATAAGAAAAATAAAACATGCCATTGGAAATGGACAAAGAATATATCATAAGGAGATGATTTAAAAAAATAAGTTTGTATGATTTATGCTTTACAAATGTATAAAAACATTGAATATTATTTGAAAATAAAGAAATGTAAATCATTCAACATTGAGATACTGCTTTTTTCCTGTTATATATATAAAGAGACCATAATAGAAATACTTAGTGTTTCCAAAAGCATTCGGAAATAAGCACTTGTCTATACTTTAGTACACAAGTGAAGGAACGTTTACAATAAAATAATTTGAAATGTGTATATGTATTGGTGTGTTCATTGTGACATTATTTATAATAGTAAATTAGAAATAAATTAACTGTCCAACATTTGAGCCTTTTAAAAATGTGTTACAGTGCGTCCAACAAAGGAATGAGCCATTAAGGATGATTTCACGAAGCATTTTCATTAACGGGGAAAGATATTTCCATACTTGATACATATGTGAATCATGCCACAAAAAGAATGTTTAAAGTTATTCATTGTTTATTATTCATGCATATATGTATGTAAACTCATATTTATTTACATTTATATACATTGAAAAAGGCTATATATTCAGCATGAAATTAATAGGAGTTATAGGTTCTTTATAAATTATTTTAATTTTTCTAGTATTTCTTCAATTAAGTTGTCTTACTAAAGTTAAATAAAAATGAGCTTTCATGGGGAGATATTGGGAGTAACTTTAAAAATGTATTCTTGGTGTTCAGCTCCATCTTGAGACTCAATACAGTTTATAACATGAGAGAAATGAAAAATTATTTTTCTAAATACTATTTTTTCTCATTTCTCTGATTCAACCTGCTTTGGCTCACATTTATTTTATTGCAAATGAGAAGCAATTTATGTCAAATCCCTTATTTTCTTTTTCATTTTTTATTATAAGGAAAACACAGGCCGATTTGTCCATTCTTATTTAAAGTCTAAGACTTAGGCCTCTTCAGAGGGCTTTATGTGTGTGTAGCACATTGATGTCACTTTCTACATAATAATATCATTATTTATGAACCTACTTTTCTTCTACTGGGCTGTAAATTTCATAAAAACTGCATTTCGACTAATTTGTGTAATGTATCTTCCACCATATTGAAACCAAATATGTGTTTGTACATAATAGATTCTCACTATATCAAAGGCAGTGAATGAACTTTTCCTTTTTCTACATTTGTTTTTTTTTTTAATATGGGGCCTAAAATGGATTCCTCTTTTGAGTATACTTGTTCTCTTCACTCAAGCTCCCTCCTTTCTCTATTAGGCCATGTTCCGATGTTTTACTATGTCTAGGGAACACATCTTCAATGGCTAAGCTATATAGGGTTGCACCTCCAATATGGCTACATGTCTATTTTTTCATGGTGTAAATCCCATAATTTTGAAAGCTAGCCTATTCTATTATTTAACAGCCAAAGCTGTTAAAATTTTCTTTCTAATAGGTGGACTGTGCTCATTGTCTCTAGGAATGTAGCCATTGATTCCAGCTCTGCCCCTTGGAGAAACAAGGAAGAATTATGACCTCTCATCTATATAGTAACTTCACATTTGAAAAGAGTCACCTTGGTCCCCTAAGAGACTCCTCTACTAGGCTAAATAGCTCTGGGTCCTTGTGTAGCAGTTTCCTAGCTCTTGTTCCAGGCACTTGTGATGGCTCTTCCAGAGCATTCCTAGGTCTTCCTAGGACTGGACATGGTGTTCCCAATTTAACCAACCCCTTACGGAACACAGTGAGGCAGTCACCACCTTTATTTTGGATAATATTTTCCTATCATAATCACCTGCTTGCTTTGTCTTTCTTTTTGTCATCAAGAATGGGCCATTGCCACATTATACAGATCTTGTTCTTAGTTCCAGTTTCTTGACACTGCATGTTCTCTAGCCTGGCAACCTTGTGCCACTGACTACATAGTTAGCAATTCCAAGGTTTGTTTTTTTTTTCCATTCATTTTATATTTTCACCCAAGCTACTGCTGTAAATGAGAACTGGTAATACACCTTGAAAGTTAATTTCTTTTGTACCGATTTCCTCTACCCTGGCACTCCTGAATTATGGGGGACATCAGGACAGAGCCAGCACAATTTCCATGGCACGGAGAACAGTATTGTAAAAAGTTCACACACAAGTCTCAGGTATGGACACTGCTAGAAATCAGAGAACCAAGAGGGCATATTCAAAAGTTCTGTTTACAAAACATCATTACTTAGTAGTCAGAGAGAAGAGTCAATGCTGTTAGAGGCACCTACTTGAGGTATAGTTATATATTGCCAAAAAACTAACACATATTGAGTTCATATTACAATTGTTCAGTAAATTATCTCATTTAATCTTCTCAACCACTCTGTAAGGAAATTTCTTTTGTTTTCCTCATTTTGCATTTCAGGAAGATAAGTTTTGGAAGTTATATACTTGCCCAAAAGATGCTCTCAAGTTCTGGCGAAGGGACATCTTTTCTCCTCTCTTCACATTTCTGCCTGAGCCCTTAGGGGAAGAACATGAAGGAACTCTCTCCACCTTGCTATTTACTCTCTTAACTGTCCCACCCAAAGAAAGTTGGAACTCCCTATCCAGATGGGCACAGCCTGAGATACTAGGCAACGTTTTACTGGTCTGCAGACATACCTCGTACAAGGAGCACACAGCAAGGGCTGACCTACACATTCCCTTCTTGCCTTCTGTGTTTTCCTCCTTGTGCTCCTTGGCTCCATGAGAAAAGCAAATCAGTGAAGCCTGTCCGCAGAGAGCCCAGCTAAATGTGTCCTTTCTGCTCCAGCCTCTCAACATGCTGGAACAAGGTGTCTGATTAGCCTATCCATGGGCCATTTGTCTGGGAGATGGTTCCACACATTTAGCTCTTCTGACTTTGTGGTAAAGAAAAGTAGGAAGCCTTACATAGGTTCCTAAACCTAAGTCTTGACAGCTGTTGGGAAAAGATCTGTCCAGAGTTGTCACAGTGTAGTAATCATGCTCTGACCTAGCTACAAATAGAAAGTGTTTTTTTTTTTTTTTCAATTTCCATTTGGCTATTGTGCTTGTATCTATGCATACATCGTGCATGTATGCAAACATAGATTCTTCCTTAGGAAACTGTGGAAAGGAGTGAGTGGTGGACTTTGGGCACCAAAAACCCTGCCTTATGCTCTCAACATTAACCTTATACTGTCAGCTCCTGCCTGTCCTGGACATGGAGGTACGGGGGTAACAGCTGATTCATGTAGGAAGAAACATTAGATAGACTCTTGTAAAGCTTCTCAGCTTGAAATAACCAGGAGGAAAATCTTCATGGATGGTAAAGACTTTCCTCAGCCTCCTTCTTAGGACACAGGTTCACAGCTTAAGTTCTGTCCATAAAGTCCCTTTGCCACATTCCAAACTTGCTCTGCTGCCCTGTCCAATGTACCATGCCTTTCCTCCCCATTCTGTTCCCATGTTTTGATGTAATGTGTGTTCTCCGCTGCAGGACAGCAGAAATAGCCCCTGTGTGTGATGTCTCCCTACTCTCTTCAAGCCGATTCCCTCTGTAAAATGACTCTCTCCTCCTGCATTTTTTTGCATTGAATTTCCTGTTGGGGAAGAAACCAATATTAAGCCTGTTCCTGAGGGCTGGATGTGAGCAGCTTACCTGGGTAAAACACGAGTGAAGACAAGAGGAGTCCTTGATGCTATGGTGGGACACCTCCTCCATGGGTGCCCAGAGAGTTTGTCGTATGGTATTTTGTTTACTCATCTGCCTCTGTGTCTACCTTTAGGTGGTGAGTTCCTTAACTATTCCTTCCTTTATTCATTCACCATGGATTTCTTTGAGCTTGCCTTGTGTCCCAGACAGCCATAACTAGGTCTCAAGATAAGAAGAAACAAAAGAAACAAAAGAATAAGACACAGTCACAGTCATTGCCGTCAAGTTTCTCACAATATAACGGAAAACCCAGACCAGACAAGGGAACACACACAGTGTGGAAACTGCTTGAAGGGTCAGCTAACGCCTGTGAATCCCCAGAAAAGATGTGCTTTATCCAGCTGAGAGGTGAGGAGACCCAGGTTAGAGCAGATCACTTTAAGTGGAGTCCTGAAAGACTAACAGTCACTCAAGAGAAGGACAGGACAGTGGGTAAGGGGCCAGGACCCCTCTGGCACTGTGGGATGAAGCTGTGGCAGTGTGGTCTTCCTGGTGAAGTCGCAGGCCCTCAGGAGGTTGGGAGTGTTCAGTGAGGCTGGAGGGGAGGGTGCAAGGCATGTGGACTGGAGACAGCAGCTTCATCCAGTTACTTCTCTTTGCATGTACTCTATGGCTCCACAGAGTGTGGCCTCGGCCTGCCCCTCCCTCCGTCTCTCTCTCTGTGCTCTCATTTTCTAATGAACAAATGAAAACAAAGTAGACATTCCAAGGCTGTCTCCCAGATGCTATGTAAATATGTATGAATAACAGCGGCTGAAATCACCAGGAAACCAAGTACATTACTGTTTAAGTCTCATTATTCCGAAAGTGCCTGTGTGTGTGTTTGCTTAATTACTTGAAATGGAAGCATGTTTTAGAAATGCTATGACTTCTCCTACAGAATAAATGAGCTACGAGAAAGACTCAAACTGTGGACCACAAATTGCCTTTTCATCACATGAAGTTATTATTTGGGGGATTTATTTCCATTTGGAACATTTTGCCACAGGTATTTTAGTCCTTGCTAAAAGTTCCAGGAATGTGCACCTGTCCAGCATGTGTGATGTGGTGCCCTGTTCTTGCATGCAGCTAGCTGCCTATGCCCTGGCCTCACAGGCGCCCAAAAGATTCTGGAAAACCTGTGAGAAGGAGCAAGTTGAGGCTGGCAACAGGCCAGGAGGAAGTGCAATTGAGTGAGAAGAAAAGCTGAGAAGTACTTGAGTGTGTTTGCCACTGACTGGATCAAGTTGTTATTTGAGTTGCATCAAATAATTAAAGTTGAACAAAACAATTTGGGGGGGCACCTACTCTGTTCTCAGTCTTGGGCTAAACAAAGACACATTTAGATACGACTATATATATGTATACGTGCGTGTATATATATATATTGCTCCTGGCATTGTAGATCTGTACTACATACTTTATGAAACTGCTATTATTCATCTTTCCATAACATCATAATAATTCTGAGGGAGAAAATTTTAATTTGGTGGAAATAAAATGAACTTTGGGTAGATGTGGGAGGAAATAGGATCCTACGAAGAGTTGGGATTAACTTTAATGGCTGGCTGAGTGGAAAGATTATGGGATTTGTGGTCAGCATTTGTGATTCAGGGTCAGTAACTTAACCCCTTATAAAATAGAGAGACTGATGCATAATTTTTCATGATTGTTATTACGATTAACTAGATAATGCATGTAAAGTGACAGGTAAATTGTATTGTTATTTCAAACAATGTAGCTGTACCTATTATTTTATGTGTATATATATTATTTTATCCATACCTCTCAATGAACAGAGGGAAAACTGAGTTCTCGTGTAAGGTCACACAGTAGCTAATGACAGAACTAGAGTCAGTTCCTTGGACCCATACATTAAATTCTTTTTCTAGGAAATGACACGATGTGCTCAGTTCTCTTTGGAAACACTGTGGTCCCTACTATGTGCTCAGATGTCCTCTCAGACTCCCTCTACTTCTTCTTCACTAGGTGGGATACCTTCATGACTGGATACAAGAAGAAACCCCCAACCCCAATGGAGCAATTCGAGGTGTCCAGGGAAGGCAGTGCATCACTAAATTGTGTTCCTCAGTGATGACTGAAAGCCCACCATTGATGATTCAGCCCCCTAGCTTAGCAGTGCCTTTTCCTCTGTCCTTTCAAAGTTGTTTCCAGCCACGTAACAGGAGCATCAGTTACTTCATCAACACTTTGAGGCAAAGATTCTGGCATTTGTTCAAGTGATCGTACCACTGGGAGTTCTTCCAACTTTTTGGGGAATACTTTGATATTTTCATAGGTTCATATTAAAGTAAGTAAATAAACCAGACACCATTTATTCTAGGTCCTAGTGTAAAAAAAAAAAAAAATGTTCCAATGAAAGAGATAAAATGGAAACAACCTCTCCCAACTTTTCATACCTAGATCCTGCTCAGACAACTGGGAGCCTGATTTTATCACTATGCTCCTCCCTTCCAGGACAGGCATGGCAGGAACACCTAAAGCCCTCTCTGGAATAAGAGTAAAGAGGGGAGGTGCTGGCACATGGCAGTAATTATTGATTAAGAAAATATCAGTAGCAGGGCCGGCTCAGTGGCATAGTGGTTAAGTTCACACACTCTGCTTGGGCAGCCTGGGGTTTGTGGGTTCGCGTCCCATGCACAGAGCTATACACTGCTCATCAGGCCATGCTGTGGTGGCATCCTACATACAAAAAATAGGGGAAGATTGGTACAATGTTAGCTCAGGGCCAAACTTCCTCACCCACCCCCCAAAAAAGAAAAGAAAATATCAGTAGCAAATGTTACTTAAATAACTTTGAGCTCGTGAGTCAGATCTTGGGTTAAGGGCATAGACTCAAATATAACTTTTGTTCAAATGCTAGCACAGAATATGTGTGTGATATTACAAAAGTTACTTATCCCTCAGACTCTCTCAGTTTCTTTATTTGTAAAATGGAAATAATAAGATCTGCCTATTGGGTTGCTGTGAGGATTAAATTAGACAAGGAGACTTCTATTTTGTCTTTCATAAAGTAGCATTTTAGAAGATGCTGGCTATTTTTTAAAGTATTTATATAAAACAGTTGTAATCCTACATCTTATGAGAAAAACGTTATTGCCTGAATAGAGTTGCTCATAGATCTGCCCTCACATTGAGGCTGTCTCAACCTTTGTTACTGACCTAAGAACCTCTAAGAAGTCCAACGTTCCAGCTACACCAAGGGATGCAGCCCAATAGGAATATTTTGTTTACATAGCATTTCTTTAAACTAAAAATTACCACCCAAATTTTAAAATAATGAGATTTCATAATAAAAAACAAGATTATGTGCATGTCTTGAAAAATTGGAAAGTCTGGCACCCTAGGCTTCATCCTGCTGAGGCAATGATGAGCCAGTCAACTGAGCCAAGGCTGCTCCTTCGGAAAGGGCTGTTCCAGCTCCCACCCTGCTCCCTGGTCACTGATTTGGCCTGTCTGGTTGATCCCTCAGCTTACCCTCAGAGCTTAACAGTCCTGAAAAGTTGTCTGTCTGTCTTTACTGGTATTGAAACTAGCTTTTTTCTCATGAAATTAAGTAGTTGTTATTTGATGCAGATTTTCACCTAGTCTTAGAGACACCTTACACATTTCATCCTACATCTTGAGAATTCTGTTTTATAGTCTACAGTGACAGCTAGACAGAAGCATCTAGAGTTCAAAAGTCCACTGTTACAAAAAGGAGGGAGGGAGGTGGTGATGTCAGGTTTAAGGTGATCATCACATCAGAGAGGTTAACTCCCACTGGGGCTCAGATCATGATGAGAGATGAACCAACTTGTCCCCTAAATCGCCCTCCAGAAGGTGGTTTCTCAGGCAGAGACCTGGCTCAAGTTTGGGGCTCCATTGTCCTGACCAGACAGAAAAACATAGACTCTTAGGATGCATAGTGTGTGCCATACCTGGGAGTGAGCTACAGAGGCTGGGAGAAAGCAGGGCCAGGAAGGTGCACAAATTCTCCAGGACTGTAGGCCACGCCCAGAGTGACTGGGCTGGTTCAGGGTGGGAGCAAGCCCAGTGATGAGGTCAGGGTGCTGGAAATACACCTGTATTGCAGGTTAGGGTAGAGGACTCTGCCATGAGCAAGACAGATAAGAAGCAGTTCAGTGATCACCAGCCACACGAAGTGGTGAGTCAGTAAGTTTGTAAGCAGTAATTCACTTTAAACTGCTTCATCCCAGGCCATGCGGTATAACTGTGAATATTAGTTTGTTTCCACTGCATGCCAGGCTCAGTCAGCTGTCTCACTCATGCCAGGGAGATCTGCTAGCTTTTAATCTGAAGCCCACACTCCAGGGGTGGCCACTCCAAGTATTCTGCTTCCTTTCTTACCAAATAATGTCAGAGGCAATGCTAATTAACTAGACAGGTTGATTGATATTGATATTGTTGACTAGGAATAGTGAGTGTTAGAAATGTGCTTCCATTGAAGCATTTTTAATATTCAATAAATGTGGATAATCTAAAATATTCTGGCAACAATCCCTGCTGTTTAAGGTATGGGGCATTAAAATCTAGTGTCTACTTCACTTCATATACTCTTAGAGATAACATGGAAGGTTTGGTTCATAAAAGAACTTGTGTCTTGCTGCTGATTTGGAAGAGTGTTGGTCCTAATATTCTAAGAGATGATTTGCTGAAATGCTCAATTAGAATATTGCATCATTTGTTTTCAAAGAATCTTGAATGTAAGGCATTCTCAGAGCCCTGGAGAAGAACAGTGGGGTTTCATTGAGGTTGCATGCTTGCTTGCTAATGTTTGTACATGTGGAAGAATTTGGTCTCAGACTTGATTTTATAATTTCCTTATAGTTGGGTTATGAAGGAGTGCTAATTTTCACTTACCTCCAATTGTTGGGCCATATGTTGAGAGCCAAAGCTGGTATACTGAATTAAGATACGAAGATTATGACCTGCACCCATATGCGGGAGGCAGGTAGCTCCTCAGCATCTAAGCTCCCACTTTGGGGAAGTGAAACTCACAAGGTCCTTTTGGTGAAGATGCAGTTCCAATATACCCACACAAAGGACGTAGAGTCACAAAGGAAGGTGATCCCAGAAGTGAGTGAGTTCAATGAGCCAGAGGGAAGGCAGTCCTCTGTCCCAGGTCATGAGTGAGCAGGATGTAGAGAGCAAAGTAGCAAACACCTATTAGTTATAAATTGGTTGGGGCAGAGGTGACTAACTTTCATGGACTTAACTCTAAGTAGTTATTTTAAAAGGTGGCCTTGGAAAAGTAAAGCAGGAACTTATGGCAGGCATCCTAAACTCAAGTCCTTATCCAAATGTCCAGACTCTGGGTACAAGCAGGGTTGTAAGAATGTGAAATGCCTAGGCAGCAACTCAGGAAAACAAGTTATTTTTCTCAAAATTTGCTTTTCTCATTACAGGCTGCACTGGTGAGATCTTCAAAAAGAACCTGGTAACTATGCATTACCGCTGAGCTCAGGAAACTTGAAGGTAGACAAGAGCAAGGATGGCCCACGGATTAAGAAGACAGACCAGGAGCCAGGGGAACCTCGTATCTCAGTAAAAGCATTGTGCTCTGGTGGGACAGCACAGGACCCAGCCCTAGCTATGCCTGCTGTGGGGAGTATGCAGCTTGGTGGCGCAAAGGCACTGAGACAAGATTCAGGAGACTTGAGCTAGCATCAGCCCTAGTTGGCCATGTGAGCTTGTGTAGACCTGTATTCACTCTGGGTCTCAGCTTCCTGATCTGTAAGATGGAGCGTTAGGGGAGATGTTCTCAGCTGGAGTAGCAGCGTGGTGAATGCAGTAAGACTTCAGAGCCTGTGCTCATGGCTAGAATCCCAGGCTCGACACTGATAAGCTCAGACTCCTCGTGCAAATTCTTTAACTCATCTAGCCTTAATTGTCTCATCCATGAAATGTGGGCAATGGTATCTATCTCAGAGAGACTGTTTTTAGCACTAAGTGAAATGAGAAATGTGAAGTGCTTGAACACGGCATGCCACACGAATAGTGCTCAGTACGGGTAACCCATTCTCCTCCTTCCTTTCCTGTAGGCTTGAACATTCTACAGTTCTACAGATTAAGAGAAATGAAGGCCAGTTGTGACACAGGTAAAGCGATCTGGGTAATGATGATGTTATTTCCTCAATACTGGGCTTAAGATGGTGATAAATGATGATAATAAAGTCTCTTACTTTTGATGGGAGATGGTTAATGGGCTAGTGAGGGAATATATGTTTAAACTAATAAACGGCAGACCCATTTTTCAGGTTGGATTCTTCCTCACAGAACAAGTAAAAGACAGCAGGCCAGAAACTAAGAAAGCTCTGTGATTTCTGGTCAGGCCTCTGAATCTAAATGTAGACATGTCCAGGTGAGCAGGAGGAGACTTAAGACACCGTGAAGTCGTAAAGCTTTCCTTCAGCTCACTGGCCACGAGCACCACCAGCGAGGAGGAAGCTCGCTCTCACTTTCTCTCTCTCTAGCTATAGGTGCATATATACGCTCACACAGACCATATACATACATGTAATATATGTACCCATATATGTATTCAGTAGAATTAAAAATTATGGAATTACGATAGAATTATGATTTCAGTCACCATCAACAATTCTTTCGGTCATCTTTAAGTCACTAGTTAATGATTTTTGTTTTATAAAAATTTGGATTGCTTGGGCTAGCCCTGTGGAGTAGTGGTTACGTTTGCAAGCTCCCCTGCGGTGGCTTGGGTTCACAGGTTCAGATCCCAGGTGCGGACATACACCACTCTTCAGTCATGCTGTGATGGCAACCCACAAGCAAAATAGAAGAAGATTGGCACAGATGTTAGCTCAAGGCCAATCTTCCTCAAGCAAAAAAAAAAAAAAGGAAAATGGATTGCTGGGTTCTCTGGATGACATTTTATTTTAAAAGTGGTTTAAACAAGTCCAATCCAATGAAGGAGAATTAATCATGGAAATATTTGATAAACATGGGTAGACACGGAGGCATGGAGCCACAAGGGTAGATAGTCAGCTAGAGATATGTCTGAAGATTGGAATAGGGACGGCTGTTGTTCTCTGTCCTGGCAACGCTCTCTTTAGGTGTGATGTCCAGGGATGAGTGTGGCTTACAGTAACCTTAAAGTCACAAATTCTCTGTGTTGATATCTTGTGATTTCTGCTCCTTCCTCCATTTCTCCTCTTTCCAACAGTTTCTCAGCCAGAAGGTATGCTGAAGACATAAAATGACACATGGGAGTGTTTCTCCCTTCACCTCCACATATTTTAAAGTGGGGTCTGCATGTGGACATCCCCCTTTCCTTTGTACACCTTGTTCCTCCTTGCATGTTGCGTGGCTATCTGAACAAAAAATATTCTTCCTTTTCAGGAGATCTGAACCCTGTTCAAGGTCTGAGTTAGGCACCATGTTTTAGCCTTTTACCTCATTTTATCTCCAATATCCCTGTATTTGGCAAATAATCTTCAAAGCATGGAATTTGGGAATACATTCATCTTGTGGTGAAGCTTTCTTCTGGATGTTTTTTGGTTGCTTTTGTAGGTCTGAAGAGGTTTTATAGGATGAGAAGTGAAGCAGAAATGGCTTTATTCAACCTTCTTTAGCTGGAAGTCCCATAGCTGTGAAGATTTTGGTGCCCAGATTTAATACAATCAAGTAAGTGTCCCTTGAAAGTTTGTGTCCGGGGCTGGCCTGGTGAAGTAGTGGTTAAGTTTGCGTGCTCCACTTTGGCGGCCTGGGGTCGAGGGTTAGGACCCTGGGCGTGGACCTACATACTGCTCATCAAGCCATGTTGTGGCAAGATCCCGCATACAAAACAGAGGAAGATTGGCACAGATGTTATCTCAGGGACAATGTTCATCACCAAAAAAAAAAACGTTTATATCTTAGCGCGCCTTTTATTTTTACTTTTGGATGTGCTGTATTTTATTTCAGTACTACTTACAGAAGAAAACTATACAGATAACAATCAGGAAAAAGATATTTCAAGGGCCAAGGTGAAAATATTTTTAATATTTAATAATTTAATGTATTCAAGAGCGGTAAGTTTTTAAGGGGGAGTTCCGAATGAAAGAAACATGGAACAAACAGAGTTAGAGATGGGAAGGAAAAATGTTCACGTTACCCTGTGCATCATGTCTTATTTCTGTGCTATTTTGGGGGAAGCCAGGTCCCATTTAGGCTCCATGTGGCCTCCCTTACCATGAATCGCCCTCCCCCACCCCCAGGCGCAGGCTGCTGTTTATTCTCTTCAGCTTTTCTCCAGGAGTTCTCCCTCCCTCTGACTTGGACACATGTTTGGCCCTGTGTGGTAGACCCGGAGCACCACAGCTGAGACATTAAAACCTTTTGAATTAAATAGTGTTAGGAGATTATTTTCACAGGTGCTCTTAAAAATAGATGGATCCAATTACAGTAATTCTAATTTTTCAAATGTGAGTACTCTTGACAAGTTGCAGCTCTGTTTGCCGGTTCTTGTAGGAACCTTATGATTTCCCCCAAAAGAGCAGCATGAGACTGGAATTTTCAGTTTATCAAAGAAAATTGCATGCATTTTCCAAAGGCAAATTGCAGACCAAAGGCATTTGTAGATGAATAGAAAACTATGTGAAAGGGAAAGCTCTGCTGTGTTTGCCTTCTTGTAACTTCAACCCAAATTACCTTTTGAAACACTATTTGAAAATCTAAAGAATTTCAAAAGACACCATTAATGGGTGTGTTGAAAATAGAACCCAACTTCCACAGCTTCAAACCCAGAGCTTCATTATTCAACAACTTAACCTCAGCTAAGTCTTTTTCTTAAATTTCTTGAAGAATGTTTAAGTTCATAAAGTGCACAGGCCCAACATACACAAAGTTTACATTGTACTTTCTCAGCGCTAAAAGATTCAGCTCTTAGACCGAGGACCATTAGGAATTCCTGGATTGACACCATGTCCTGCCTCATGAAGCACGGCCCATTGCAAGCCTTGCCACCTATAGTCAAACACATCCTTTTATCAAGAAAAAAGGTGAGTAAAAATATTATTATGGATTGAGGCACAGAGGATTTAAGGGACTATTCTGAAGCCCACAGCAAACTGAGGGCAGACTTGGAACTTGAATTCAGGTCTCAACTTGTCTTTCAACAGGAAAACACTGCGACAAGTGTAACTTATGTTTTCTTCATGATATTTAATCAGACAGAGGCATCACTCTCTGCAGTGTTGCTTTCTCAGCATTTACTCTGCGTTTCCACTTTCCAACTTACTCTCTCCTGTTGTGTGTCTTCTGTAAGTTGATCACCAAGAGGGCATCCACTGGGATTCCTTGTTCTTTGGCTTCAATTCTGCGAGGCTGATGGAAAGCATGGAGAAGAGACTAGAGGGTAAGAAATACAAAGATCAGAGCGCTCATTCCTTGCACTTCCACCCTGCTTCAGCTCAGGCCTGGCAATGTCAGCCACGCGAGGAATGTAGCAATGAAGGCAGCCCCTGTTTCACGCCCAGCTTTTACCGCAGCTTCAAGAACACCTTTCCTCCCTTTGCTCCATCAGGTCTAGCAGTGGAAAAGGCTTCCCACTATTGCTAATTCCCAGGTGTCTACCTGTTCCTTGGGAGCTTCCCAACTCTGCCCACATTTTGGTAAAGAGTCACTTCATTCAGAACTTCCTTTGAAAAATCCCAACTGAACATGCCATGTTTAATGCTGGGATACTGACATGTCACAGACACTTGGTGTATCTAATGAATTAATTTATTCTATTCTGAAAATGGCCGGCCTTCTCCAAACTTAATGCAAAGCTCATATTAAAATATAGTTCTCTCTCTCTCTCTCGTGTGCTCTCTCTCAAGTTCATTTCTACTGCTTGGTCTATTTTATCTTGTTTCATATTTTCAGTTTTCCTGGTCCATTATGTCACAGATTCAATCTACTGTTTTACTTTAAGAGATTTTCCCTTGCCACTCAAGCTATATTCCATGGAATGCCTGAGAGAGAAGAAATTTTAAAGAAAAATAATCAGTCCACAGTTTGATTGAGTTGGAGTTTATTGATAGTAAACAATCAATTGAAATTATTTATTGGGAGGGTTTCCATATGTAAATTACTATACTATTCTCAAAATAATTATAAAAATATGCCTTGGAATGAGAGCAGGTAAGAAATGTTAATAAAAATCTTAACTGTGGTGTAGTCAGTCTTGGGGTAATTGATAATTGTCTATACTTATATATTTTGCCGTCTGTCATTATTCACTTATTCAACAAATATTTTCTATAGCTCCTATAATATACAAATTATTTTTGGAGTAATATTAAAAATAAAATATATTTCCTACCATTAAAAAAAGCTTAAAATTGATTTCAGAAGAAAACAGTCATTTTTGAGTGAAGTACAAAGCTAGTGGCAAATAAGCATACCAACCTGTCTGCAGCAGCACACCAGAGCCTCTTGCCTGGGAGGCGGAAACTGCTGGCTCTAGTCTCAGCCACCAATCAGTCAGAAATATCATTGACAGGAACCGTAAGGCCTGTACAACTGAATGACTATGTATAGTTCTAGTTATTGATCTGATCCTCAAAAAACATGTGATAAACATGAGTTAATTGAATAGCACGTTGTGTGTTTGTGTATTTATGAGACAGAATATGCTACTACTTTACTCTATGAAGATAGGTTAAAAACAGCTCCATCCTTTCCTTCAGTACGAAAAGCTGAAACCTGTGACATAGTAGAGAAGTGGGAAAATAGACCTGTTAACCAATTTCCAGGATTCATTCCTTGGATTTGATGGGTTAAGGTGAGGCTCAAAGTCTAAAAGAAACAGTGTGCAGCCAACAGAATAACGTTCTAGTTTATCTATCAGTTGCTAACTATTACTAACAGGTGCTTGGTAATTCAGCAGGTGGTACATTCAGGCAGGCCGAAATACAAGGAGGTTAAAGAATTACCTAGAAAAAGTCCTATGTAAAAGACCTAGCATGCATTAAGGAAACAAAAGGTTGTTCAAGCACTTCTGTACCCATTTAACAACCAACAGTGGAATATAGCAAGGCTTTTCCTTAACCTTTATGTGCTTTCACAGAGCTGATTTGTGGGAGGCTGGGTCACGACAGAGAGATTCAGGAAATCATCATCTATAAGTCTTTATGCCTCTTTGCCTAGGTCAGAACAAGCGAAAAGGGGCTTCTGAACAGAAATGACCACTGGTAGAACAAGGGTAGATTGTGCGCTACCGTTGGATGGTGTTACAGCAAGGAGATCAAACAATCCAGAATCCTGTCCCAAACCACCACCACCACTTTTCCAGGGGAGACATCTACAGAAGACAGACACAGGGACCACACGTACTGATCTCAGGTAAACTAACCTAAAGCAATTGGAAGCCCAAAAACTGCTGGGCCTTCTCTCACCCTCTGTCTGATCTTATTAATTATGATGAGGACACTGCCAAACTGGCATAGTTGAAATATGTTTTACCATAGAGGAGAGAGGATGTAACATGTGTGTGTGTTTGTGTATGTGTGTGTGTGTGTGTGAGAGAGAGAGAGAGAGAGAGAGAGAGAGAAGGAAAAGCAATACAAAAACCCTGGGCTTGCTCTGAGAGTAAAGTTGCCAGATAAAATATAAAACACTCAGTTAAATTTTGCTAGAGTGTGACTTCATATATGACTCAATAAGAGAATTGGCGTTTATCCCATTAGTGTGACAGCCCATTGTGTCAAGGATTTGTGAGCGAGGGGATGAGGAGAGACTTTCTCTCCCCCTTTTCTTCCTCCGTGGTGTTCTCTCTGTTTCACTTTTTGGTCTTCAAGGCACATCTGTGGCCAGCCCAAGTGGTGGTTGCCCCTTGGGGTGGCCATCGCTGCAGTATCAGAGAAAACTCACCAGCCCTTCTGTGTGGCCAATTTTCCCTTTTTGACACAGCGAGATGCGTATATCCATCCCATGAGAATTCCTTCTGGATACTGCTCTCAGGAGTCCAGCGCAATAGTCAAACATGAGAAATTTCTATCTTGGAACATTTCTACCTCTATATTGGGAAATTTGATTAGCAGTCCTATTGTAGGGTTTAGAAAAAGCACAACTGTGTTTTTCAGCATCTTAAATGATTTCACCAAAGGAAATGTATTTATATTAGCTACTTTCCACATGCCTCTCCTTTGTCCTTCCTTCCATGCTTGTATGTGCGCACACACACACTCATGCACACACACAGCAGGTGTTGCATGTGAGAACTGACAAACATCACATGAATTTTGGATTTATTAAATACAAAGGGGAACATTTATAGAAAGAATTTTTTTCACATGGAAATTCTGACAAAATCTCATTTTATTTTTTCACTATTCAAAATATTATTTTTCTCTCTGTGCTCACCTAGAGGTCATTTGTCCCCTGTGGTCTATTTCAAGGGCCTGTCCTCTTCTTGCACTCTTCAGAAATGATCCACCCTCACTTCCACCCCTCTCCATCTTGCCCTAGCTGACAGGCTAGATAATTACAGATCATACCCTCAGTCAAAAACCTGACCAGGTAAAGAATTAATCCCCCATGCTAGCAAGTAAGGAAAGAAAAAAAAAAAAACTCGACTAATATTTCTATTAGTCTGAAGGAGAAATGCATTATTTGAATGGTAGCATTTAATTGTAATTATGTGGAACAGTTACTTCATTTAAACTTCTACTTTATTTAAAACAAACACCTTAACGCTCACATTTCTGTCTGGGACATTTTTAGCAATAACTGCTGGTTGTCAATGACAACAATCATATTTAATTGTTCATCTCGACACGCTCCAGCACTCTATTAAACATAGATTACTCTAGATTGAATAAATGAATAGCAAAGAGGCTGGCCAAGAGCTCTGAACACATCAGCAAAAATAGTGAGCTATATCATCTGTCATGAAAATGCAGAAAGAGCCAGAAGAGGTCAAGAGCTGGTTAAAATGTAAGGTTATTCATTTTTGCCTGAGTTTTCAAAAATCAAGTGTATTATTGATTCTGTCTTCTGAGGGGGGGGAAGATGAAGGTCAGATTCCTTGATTGGATGTTTTTTAGCAATTTAAAATATCTCTCAAAGTTATAATTCAGGAAGAGAATGAAAAATATCTTTTTTCCTTATATGAATTTTTAAAAGGTACACAATAGCTTTTTGGTTCAATTTCACTTTCATTTCAATATTATTATTTTTATTATTTTATTTTATCAAGGAAGGTGAGTAAATAATACCTTTTCACCAGTTACCATAACATGGTTATAGCATAAATGGGATTAGCTTAATGAATGCCTTAGGATAAAACTATAGAATCTTCTTCCCATCCACAAAGAGATTTATAAACATGCCTTTCCTTTATTTCAATCTAATCTTGAATTTTTCTGAAAACTCTGGAAAGAATAAACTTTTCTGACCATCTTTAATTCATCACCACGTCATCGTTTAATTGTTTTTCTTTCAAATAATGAAGATGAAAATCATGGGTTGTTTCATCAGTTGTGTCACTGAACACAGATGTCTGGGGGTCACTTTGGTGCCCTAGAGAGGACTTTGTACCAGATCAGGAGTCTGGATATCATGCTCTACATTTGACTAGACAATAAGTCTAAAATCATCATACAGAATTATTATCATTATTGCTTTATGGCAGTAAGTGTTAACATTGAACATGGGTTATTAATGAAATGTCCACTCCTTTTTGAAAACATGTGCCATAAATATTTTGTCTGCCTATAACAAATAGGTCAGTAAATGATTATATTTGCTAAAAATCATCCATTCAATGACAGTAACCTATCATCATTTGTTCAATAATTATTTTGTTAGTTATTTCATTTTCATAAGTGTACTGTTTTACAATTGTTTATATAAACATTCCTGTACATCTCTATGCAAAGGAAAATGGATATTTTAAAACTTTGAGAGATATTTTCAAATTGTCCTTCAGAAAGTTTATAACAATGTACATGGTCCACTAACAGACAAGGGCATGTTTCTTTTGATCACATTGAATATCTGACAAAATTATAGGAAATATGATCAACTGATTATTTACTTTTTATTATAAATGAGATATCTTTTCATATGTTTATTAACGATTTATAGTTCTTTTGTAGTTTTTTTAGCCTTCTTAGCTTTAACTAGACGTGTACCATTCATGTTACAAACATTTTTCAGTTAGTTTCCTTTTCTTTTTGTTATATTCCATATAAAAATTCAATATAATTATTACAGTGATTAAAACATAGTGTCTCTGGCACCAGAATAACAATGCACACAAATAAAGAATAAATGCTCTGGTGCAATTTTAAAGTCCATACTTGGATGGGAGCTGAGGGGGAATCTGTCTTCACAATTCAGTGCACAGGCTCTGTGAAGGCTGCTCCTCTCTTCCCAGCTTAGTTTTATCTAGATTTTGAGGGTGTCAGAAATTTTATCTTGTGATAAGTGGACATCATTCTCTGGTGCTAATTATTATTTTAATTATTTTGGATTGCAAAAAGGGTTTCTTGAAAGTTAAATGATGAGAGTTGGTTTCCTTCCACTTTGCTTTGAATTTCTGCACTACATCTGTGGTCTGTAATCCGGCATAATGACCACTTGATGAGGGTTGGCCAAATATGCTGAAACGTCAGCTAGAGAATTTTAAATTTAGCTCTAGTAGAAAATAAGAGCAAGCTTGTCCTATTAACACTGACTGCCCAGAAGGATACTTGCACTATAATAAAACTAATGAAAGGTTTTTTTATTGAGTCATCATTTTCTTATATCAGACCTTCATTGAGTATTCTGTATCAAGCCCTGTACATAGCACTGGTGGATTAAAGATTATCTATCTGTCCGTCTATCTATTTACTATCTATCTATCATATATCTCTCTATCATCGATCTCTCAATCCTCCATCTATCATCTATCTAGATGTAGATATATGCAAGTGAATGTAGTTTTTATCCTCAGGAAAACTAGCATTAAAAGAGGATCTCAACTGAATGTGAAAGCAATAAGGGGCAAAAAGTGGGAGAATCTAGTTCAAGTGAGTGGTTCAGGGAAGGCTTCTTGGGGAAAGGAGATCATTATAGTGAAACTTGAAGGTCAAGGGCATTATGTGGGTAAGGGGGTGGGCTGTAAAGGTCTAAGGAGGAAGAGGCAAGATTTAACATGATTATTTAAAAACTATACTATGAAAATAAAGGACAAGTAAGAGGAACCTACCTTAAGTCAGTCAGGCCTGTCCATAAAAAGAAATAATTCTTGGGGACTTTAAAAAGCTCAGATGCATAAGAACTATCCCAGGCCTACTAATAAGAACCATAAAGAGGGCAAGGCAGGTATTTTAAGTAATGGCAATCTTGAAAACTACAACAGACAGTCTAAAAGGGCCCATGCAAATAATTATAATTCCAAGCACAGGGAAACAAGATAATAATCATTCCTTGCCCTACTCCCACCTGATCATGCTCACCAAAAGGGCAATAGATTTTGGGTGTACTTGCCTGGCACTGTGTGATGGCTTGAAGCACATAATCCTTTCAAAAACTGCATGAAGAATATAGACTTAATGCCCTTTTAGAGTTGAGGAAGGTAAAATTAAGACAGATACAACATATTTCTTAGATCTCAGCTAGCAAATGGCATATTCAGCATTGGAACTCAAAAGCCTAGGCTGTTTTAATTGAACTCACAAGACGCAATGGAAGATCAATTTAGAAGCAAGCTGTTAGAGAACATATGCCTGTGTATGTGTCTATGCATGCCTGTATATATAAGTATGTACTACGTAACCTGTAATACAAGTGAATCAGCCTCCTACCCTCTATACGTGTGTGTGCACATACACACACACTCACAGAAACGCACACACAGTGCCAGGGTTATTTACAGAGCACATGATAATATCATATTATAAGGCACTGCCTTTAACAACATAGTCCTGCAGGCAGCTTTGCCGGAAGTCCTCAATAAGAATTAATTTGAAGGGTATAGTTGAAATGTCTCGCTTCTACCAAAATATTTCCATTGTGTACTTCGATGATGCCTGATATTTCAACATTGGTAGTCCGTTCATTTGTTCTCAGTCATTGGAATCTCCAAAGATCTTTCCTTTAAAATAAAATTTAAAAAATTATAGAAGAAACATTTTATGACACAATTTAGAATGAATGAGTAGCTAAGATATTTCTAAAACATTTATAACCACTTCTCTTTTATGTTTTTGGAGTGATGAGGTGGTGAGGGGTATAGAGTCCTAACATGGTATGTTCCAGTAGGGTAGCAGACGAGGGGCGAAAGGAGTGGGCTGGGAGTGCGGCACGAGGCGTGGCCTGGAAGGGCACAACAGAACCTGAGACCAAAAACAGGGAAAGTGTCGCTGGAGAGAAAGACAGGAGAATAACAGTGACTACTTTAAAATTTCACCTGGGCTGGCCCCAAAGTGTGAAGCATTGAGTGTTTTCCTAATCCACGCTGTCCACTGTGGTAGGTACTGGGATTTCAAAGGCAGTAAGACACGGCCCACTCCCTAGGAGATCACAACACCCTGAAATAATAGATAGTCAACTAACTCTGACTCAAATAAAGTCGACCCCATGCTCTGTTTGCTGTGGGATTAAATAGAACAGCAGTCTGTCTCAAGAAGTGTTGAAGTGCAATGTAGAACTCTACAATAGGTTTCTTTAAAGAGGCACCGCAGGAGAGTCCCACAGTACCTCACCAAGAAACCTTCTCTGAATGTCTTCTTTAAACACCGTTTCCATTCCTCAATGTAACTAATAAACTCACTGTATTCTCCCCCACTCAGGCCCCTCACTGTCACACTTCTCTCCCTCCCTCCTTCTTCCTTTCCCTGCCTGAAGACACTGAGATCCTCCCTGCCATTGGCAGCCCCCACCACACACTCATCCTCCACGTGGTTGGTCTCTTTTCTGGACTTCTTTTTGCTTTTCTCATGTGATTTTCTCTTAATTCTAGCACAGAGTTTCTCAACCTTGGCATTATTGACACTTTGAGTTCATTAGTTCTTTGTTGTAGGGGCCGAGTTGTGCCTTGTAGGATGCTTAACAGCATCCTGGGCCTTTACCTATTCTATGCCAGTAGCACCAAAAATGTGTCCAGACATTGCCAAATGTCCCCTGGGGGACAAATAGTTTAGAACAACTCTTCTCTGGATACATTCTCTTCCTCATTACCTTGGTAATTGCAATACAGAGTAGAAAAGATGCCAGGAGGAATATTAAGACAGCACCTAACCCAGACGGGAAAGTTCAGAGAGGGCTCCCTGAAGGAAATATCAGAAATGTCAACACACACAGGAGGAAGAGTTTTCCACATTGAGATAACATAACGCATGATATTATAAACAAGAGTGAAACTTCAGGGAGAATATTAAGTACTTCAGTGTCAGCAGGAAAGTGGTAAAGATATTTCCAGGAAGGTGGGTGCAAAGGAGAGAATGGAGGGCCTTTGTGACATGATGAGGAATTAAATCTTCTCCTAAGGTCACGAGGGGGTCACTAAAGCATTTTAAGCACACAAATAGTTTTATTTTAGAAAAATTATTTAGGTATCTTTATGTAAACTAAATTAGAGGCAACAAGGATAAAGGAAATTAGGAGGCTCTTATACATATTAACATTTATGTAATGTTTAAGATAACATGGTCACTGAGTGACACTCAATCCTAGTGTCATCCTGCTTCTATATCAAGATTCCAAAAAAGTCAAAAGCTTTGGCAGTTTAAAAAGGAAATATCATTTTCACACATGTGAGACTTTGGAAATGTACCCGTGAGCACTTATCATAATTTTTATTAGATTTTATTAGAATTTAATTTTTAACTTGTCATTTTTTCAATCTCCAAAGTCTGAAGTTCATCAAATCTTAGCATTTGAACTCTTCACCTATCTTCATGCCCTTTGGAGGTATTATCCACCATCTAGGTTGTAACTATAACCTATATTCTGATAACTCCAATTTACGTCTCCAGTGAGAATCTCCCCACTTAATTCTCAACTCAACAACTACTCAACGTATAAGCTTGGATGTCTACTAGTCATCCCTCGCACAATCTATCAGCAAATTCTGAAAGCACCACCATTGATATATTTCACATAATTTTATAGCACACGCACACATACACACACTCACAAAACTAATGGTCATTTAATATTTCGAACATTATTCCTTTTTCTTTTTCCCCCATGTTGGTTGCAATGTGAGTTTTCATTTTTATAATCAGCCTTTACTCAGCTAACACTAGCTATTGTGCTGTACAGTTGAACATTAATTATGAGGCTTGCCCTTATGGCTTACTATTATGAGAATCATGTTTTATTTGACACTGTGTGCCTCAAAGCTGCTTACTATTAAATTGTGGCAGCACTATCACTTCCCAAATGGGTTGGCTTTAACCTAATCTCCAAATCCTTGTAGGCTCGTATCCATGGGCATGTTATAAACTGAAAGTACTTACTCATACATTCTTACCAATTGGAAAGAAACAGAAAATTTGGAGGAAAAAAGCCATGTAATATTCATGATCCATGGTCTATTACAAATTCTTCTATACCAAATAAGAAAAAGTAAAAGTGTTGGTGTATCTCCCCTTTACTCTTGTGTAATGGCATATTGTGAAATGGCATATTTCTTTTTCCAGTCTAACTAGTTATTTCAAATATATTTCGATCAAAACTGTGTGTATATGAAACCTTAGGTCCCATACCATATTTCTTGATATTCGTGATAATTTCTATAATTAATGCATGGCTATTAAGTTGCAAATAATACAATACACTGAGCTAGCAAAATAAGAAGAAAGAACACACCACGGAATATAGAATCATCTGAGAGAGCCAAAGGCAGAGATTGTAGAGGCATCAGAAATGAACTTGAAGCAAATACTGGATACCAAGCAGTCTCTTTTGACTTCACTCATATTTGCTTTGCTCTGCAAATCTGCTTCATTCCTCTCTTATGTCTCATTCTACTTTCTTCTGATTCTTTGTTTTGTGAGGTAAAGTTTGGCCTGTAATGATTCTTGAGCTTATGTATTATTATTTCCATCATGAGACAGAATAACTTTCTGTCAGTCCCAATGTCTAATTCCCAGGAAGGGCATTCTATCTGATCCTATCAAATATTGCCAAAGAATTGGTATCTCGCTCCACTGAATACGTCTTTGTCCTCTATTGTAGACTGAGGGTGTGGGCAGTTAGTGGAGATGATCATGAGAAATCCCAAAGTTGTCTGATATGGTACATTTAACGATTTAAATTATATTATGTTATTTTCTGTTTTGATTCAACACATATCAAACAAACACATTGAAAGTTCTGTCCGTGACGTATGGTGCCTTGGATTTAGGAAAAAGGAAAAATAAAAAAGAGAGGAGAGAGGAGCCTCAATCCCTTTATCCCATTACCCTTTGCTAAAAGAACCGCACTAGTTAAGCTTTATTTCGCCAAAATTTGGGAGGCCCTCCTTGATTTGATTCCATTCAATTCATCCAGGTGTTATTCTACACAGACCTTCTTTAGAAGATTCTCTGTTTCCATGCTCACTCCCAGCTCTGCGTTAATCAAACCATTCCGTCATCCCTGAGACCCCGTCTCTCTTATTTGCCTAATTTTACCTACTCCTTGAGGCCCTCCTCTATTCTGTTTTCACTAAACTTTGAATTTTTAATACACAGTCCAGGGTGCAAAATTTGCAAGAATAAAAACATTAATTTCCATTTTCAAGGAATATACAGTATTCTAATTGGGGAGGCAAACTTTCAAAATAAACAAATAATACAGTCTTATATATGCAAAAAATAGGAGTATCTGGAGGAGATGGGAGACATTCAAAGATTCCATTGGATGCACCCTTTCCTCTGTGTCCTTTGTCTCTCTGAGACTGTGACTATGTGAGGAAAGGATGGGAGTAACTCGCTTTCTTCACTTCACAGAGCTCCCTGCAGGGTCCCTATCACAGTGCTGCTTTTCAATAATGATTTACTAATTGATCTTTCTCTTTTCTAAGTTTCAACCTTTTCTGGAAATCTGAGAACCTAACAGCCATTCATTTCCAGGAATTGTAAGAAAAAAACATTTGATGGCTGGGAAGGAAATTAATATCATCAACCAAAGTGCTCTTTCTCTAATGCACCAGAAAATGATAGGAAAGGCAGAGAAGGTTTTCAAAAACTTGTATTAGGTGGAAGTGTGTCATCTAAATGATCAGCTTCATATTTGCTTCAAATAAAGCTAAGCTCTTCTTTTTGCTTCTCTGAGTAGGCAGCTGGACTTGGACTATTACAGCCTTTAATGTAAAAAGGTAAAGCATTTACCCCTTTATCCTGACTTTTTCAAATAGACTTTTCCAGATGCACCTAAGACCCTAGGGGCATGAAGAAGGTTAGGAAAGGAAAATGAAAAGGGGTCCAATGATGAGACTTCAGGCACCCCTGCCCCCGCCCCAGACCCTCAGTGGACCATAGTGGACACCATGGGAACAGTGCAGAGATGCATTCTGGATCCGAATGTTTGTTATGGGCTACTTTAAAGAAACATATTATTTTTAGCAATATTGTAGGTTATAATGGTAGGATTATATTTACTAGATGCTAAAAGCAGTCCTGTACTTGTTAACTTTTTATGAGAATTCTTTAGCAATCCACATGTATTTCTTTAAGAATATAAGAAACAAAAATAAATTGTCCATTATTCTTAAAATTATATGATAAAGATAAACATAAATTGGTATTCTGGGAGAAAACGTCTTTTACTACTTTATTAAATTTACTTTTATCCTCAAAGGGGATAAAACAACAGCAATGATATCAACAAGAAAAGTAGCAAGAAAACAAAAATCAAACTTCTGAATTTCTCAGGATTATAAATAATTTGTCTTTAAATCTTTAGCCTCTTTTTTTCCTGTAAGACCCAGCACAAGCATTGATGGGGTGACTGACTAAGGAGATGTACACCCGTCTGCAGTCAGGACCCTTCTGGCTCTCCCTGGTTCACAGAGACATCCCGCTGGGCCTCTTACCTGCTTCACCAGGCTCTCAAGGAGGCCATTGTCCACACTCCGTGTGACTGCCTCCCTCTCCCTCTGCCTCCCTCTCCCTCTGCCCTGTACATTCAGCGCCGAGGCATTGTTCTCAGGGACCTGGGCTCTTAGGTAGAGAGAGTTTGCATCACATTCTTTTCTCTGGAGGAGAGAATCTCTCCTATCAACGTGAAACAATTACTCGTCAGTGCTCACAGGATCAGGATGGATTCTGTGAGTCTCTCCAGGGAGCTCCATGGAGCCTGCCCCCTCTACCCTACAGGCTTCCACTCTAGCCCTTCCTCCTTCCTACTCTGTGCCCCTGCCACATCAAAGGCCAAGACGTTTTTTGACAGTCTGCATTTTTTAAAGTATTATTGTGGTAAAAAATAGAACACAAAATTTATCATCTTAACCACTTTTAAGTGTAAAGTCCAGCAGTGTTAACTGCAGGCAGATTGTTGAGAAACAGATCTCAAGAACTTTTTCATCTGACTATCACCGTTCTACTTTCTGTTTTTAAGAGTTTGACTGCTTTAGATACTCATATAAGTGGAATAATGCTGTCCTTGCTTTTTGTGACTGGCTTATTTCACTCAGTATAACGTCCCCAAGGTTCAGCCATGTTGTAGCATATGACAGGATTACCTTATTTTTAAGGTTAAATAATATTCCATCATATGTATGTATCACACATTATTTATCCATTCACCCACTGACAGATATATAGATTGCTTATATATTGACATTCTTAGTCATTGTGCATAATGCTGTATTGAACATGAGTGTGCAAATATCTGTCTGGGACCTGTTTTCAGTAGTTTTGGATATATATTCAGAAGTGGGATTGTTGAATCATAAGCTAATTCAATTTTTAATACTTTGAGAAACCTCCATATAGTTTTCCATAGCGGCTACATTGTTTTACATTCACACCAAAAGCGCACAAGGGTTCCACTTTCTCTATATCCTCACTAATACTTGCTATTTTCTGTTCTATTTTTAGATAGTGGTTTTGGGTGTGAGGCGATATGGCATCATGGTTTTACTTGGCGTTTCCTTGGTGATTAGTGATGTTGAGCATCTTCATACATGCCTGTTGGACATTTGTGTATCTCATTTGGAGAAATGTCTATTCAAGTCCTTTGCCTATTTTTTAGTCAGATAGTTTATATTTGTTGTTGGTGAGTTGCAGGAGTTCTTCACATATTCTAAATATTAGCTCCTTATCAGATATATGGTTTGCAAATATTTTCTCCCCCTCTATAGGTTGTCTTTCCACTCTGTTAATTGTTTCCCTTACTGAGCATTTTTTTTTAAGTTTGACTTAGTCCCTTTTGTTTATTTTTCCTTTTGTTCCCTGTGCTTTTGGTGTCATATTCAAGAAGTCATTGTTAAATACAATACCATGAAGCTATTCCTCTATGTTTTCTTCTAGGAGTTTTATTTATAGTTTCAGATCTTATTTTTAAGTCTTTAATTCGTTTTGAATTAGTTTTTGTGTATGGTGTAATGTAAGGGTCACATTTCATTTTCTGCATGTGGCTATCCAGTTTTCCCAGTATCGTTAGTTGAAAAGACTGTCCTTTCCTCTTTGTGTAGCCTTGGCACTCTTGTCAAAGATCACATGACCATATAGGTGAGAGATTATTTAGATGATTTCTATTCTGTTCCATTGGTCTATCTATCTGTCTTTATGCCAGTACCATACTGTTTTGATTACTGTAGCATTGTACGTGTCCTAAAATCGGAAAGTGTGAGGCCTCCACCTATGTGTTTCTTTCCCAAGATTGTTTTGGCTATTCAGAGTCCTTTAAGATTTCATATGAATTTTAAGATTATATTTTCTATTTCTGCAAAAAATTACATCAAGATTTTGATAGGGATTGCATTGAATCTATACATTGCATTGTGTACAGACATATCTTGGAGATATTGCGGGTTCAGTTCCAGACCACTGAATAAAGTGAATATCACAATAAAGTGAGTCACACAAATGTTTTGGTTTCCCAGTGCACATAAAAGTTATGTTTACACTATACTGCAGTCTGTTAAGTATGAATAGCATAATGTCTTAAAAAACAATGTACATACCTTAATTAAAAAATGCTAACCATCATCTGGGCCTTCTGCAAGTCATAATCTTTTTGCTGATGGAGGGTCTTACCCCGTTGTTGATGGCTACTGACTAATCAGGATGATGGTTGTGAAAGATTGGGGTGGTTATGGCAATTTCTTAAAATAAGACAACAATGAAGTTTGCTGCATCATTGACTCTTCCTTTCACAGAAGATTTCTCTGTAGCATGAGATGCTGTTTGATACCATTTTATCTAAGGTATGATTTCTTTCAAAATTGGACTCAATCCTCTCAAACTCTAACACTGCTTTATCAACTAAGTTTATGTAATATTCTAAATCCTTTGTTATCGCTTCAACAATTTTTCATAGCATCTTCTCTAGGGGTAGATTCCATATCAAGGAACCATTTTCTTTGCTCATCCATTAGAAGCAACTCCTCATCCACTAAATTTTTATTATGAGATTGCAACAATTAGTCACATCTTTAGGATCCACTTCTGATTCTAGTTCTCTTGCTATATTTCTACCACATCTGCAGTTACTTCCTCCACTGAAATCTTGAATCCCTCAAACTCATCTGTGAGGGTTGGAATCAATTTCTTCCAAACTCCTGTTCATGTTGATATTTTGACCTCTTCTCATGAATAACAAATGTTCTTAATGGCATCTAGAATGGTGAATAGTTTCCAGAATTTTTCAATTTACTTTGCCCAGATCCATCAGAGGAGTCACAGTCTATGGAAGCTATAGTCTTATGAAATGTATTTCTTAAATAATAAGACTTGAAATTCAGAATTACTCCTTGATCCATGGGCTGCAGAATGGATGTTGTGTTAGCAGGCAAGAAAGAGACATTAATCTCATTGTACATCTCCATCAGAGCTCCTGAGTGCCTATGTGCATTGTCAATGAGCAGAAATATTTTGAAATGAATCTTTTTTCTGAGCAGTAGATCTCAACACTTTTCCCAGCATCGCTTACATAAACGATGAGCTTAAACAGTGGGTTTAAAATATTCAGTAAACGACACTGTAGACAGATGTGCTCTCATCCAGGCTTTGGTTTCCCATTTATAGAGCATGGGCAGAGTAGATTAAGCATAATTCTTAGGGCCCAAAGATTTTTGGAATGTAAATGAGCATTGGCTTCAACTTAAAGTTACCACCTGTGTTAGCCCCTAACAAGAGAGTCAGCCTGTCCTTTGAAGCTTTGAAGCCAGGCATTGACTTCTCCTCTCCAGCTATGAAAGTCCTAGATAACGTCTTACATTATAAGGCTATTTTTGTCTACATTGTAAATCTGTTGGTTAGTGTAGCCACTTTCATAAATTATTTTAGCTAAATTTTCTGGATAATTTACTGCAGCTTCTACACAAGCACTTTCTGCTTCACCTTGCTTGTTTATGTTATGGAGATGGCATCTTTCCTTGAACCTCATGCTCCAACCTCTGCCAACTTCGAGCTATCCTTCTGCACCTCCCTCATCTCTCTCAGCCTTAATAGAATTGAAGAGAGGTAGGATCTTGCTCTGGATTAGGCTTTGGCTTAAGACAATGTTGTGGGTGCTTTGATGTTCTATCCAGACCACTAAAACTTTCTCCATATCAATGATAAGACTGTTTTACTTTCTTATCATTAGTGTGTTCACTGGAGTAGCACTTTTAATTTTCTTTAAGAACTTTTCCTTTGCATGCACAACTTGGCTATCTGTTTGATACCAAAAGCCTAGTTTTTGGCCTATCTCAGCTTTTGACATGCCTTGTTCACTAAGCTTAATCATTTCTAGCTTTTGATTTAAAGTGAGAGACATGTGACACTTCCCTTCACCAGAACACTTAGAGGCCACTTTAGGATTATTAATTGGCCTAACTTCAATATTATTGTGTCTCAGCGAATAGGGAAGCCTAAGGGAAGAGAGAGATGGGGGAATGGCTGGTCAGTGGAGCAGTTAGATCACACACGACATTTATTGATTAAGTTTGCCATCTTCTATGGGCCTGCTTTGTGGCACCCTAAAACAATTACAATAGTAACATCAAAGATCACTGATCACAGATCATGATAACAAAACAATAATGAAAAAGTTTAAAATATTGTGAGAATTACAAAAATGTGACACAGAGACATGAAGTGAGCAAATTCTTTTGGAAAAATGGTGCCAATAGACTTACTTGACACAGGGTTGCCACAAAGTTTCAATATGTAAAAATCACATTTGTGAAGCACAATAAAGTGAAGTACAATAAAATGAGGTATGCCTGTGCTATGCACATTTTAACAACATTAAGTACTGAATACAGGATGTGTTTCCTGTGTACTGTGTCTTTAGTTTCTTTCAGCAATGTTTTATAGTTTTCAATGTATAAGTCTGTCACCTCCTTGGTTAAGCGTATTCCTAGATATTTTATTTGTTTTAATACTGTTGTAAACTGAATTGTTCTCTTAATTTTCTTTTTAGAATGCTCTTTCTTGCTATATAGAAATGCAATTGGTTTTTGCGTTGCTTTTTGTATCCTGCAACTTTGCTGAATTTGTTTATTAGTTCTAACAGCTTTTTTGGTGAAATCTTTAGGTTTTTCTATATATAAAAATATGTCCTCTTCAAATAGAGATAATTTTACTCTTGGCTTCCAATTTGGATGACTTTTATCTATGTATTTTTCTTGCCTAATTGCTCTGGCTGGAACTTCCAGTATTATGTTGAATAAAAATGGTGACATTAGGCATCCTTGCCTTTTTCCTCATATTAGAGAAAAATCTTTCAGTTTTTCATTGTTGAGTATGATGTTAGCTGTGTTTTTTCATACATGGCCTTTATTATGCTGAAGTATCCCCTTCTAGTCTAGTTTGTTGACTTTTTATTATGAATGGGTGTTGAATGTCAAGTGCTTCTATTGAATTCATTGAGATGATCATATGGTTTTTGTCCTTTATTCTGTTAATGTGATGTATTGTATTGATTTAACCATCCTTGCATTCCCTTAATAAATCTCACATGATCATAGAGTATAATCCTTTACATTTTCTGTTGAATTTGGTTTGCTAGTATTTTGTTCAGAATTTTTGCATAAATATTTATCAAGCATATTGGTCTGTAGTTTTCTGTAGTATCTCTATCTGGTTTTAGTATCAGGACAATGCTGGCCTCTTAAATGACTTTGGAAGTGTTCCTTACTTTTCAATTGTTTTGGAAGAGTTTGAGAAGAATTTATGTTAATTTCTCTTTAAATATGATAGAATTCTCCAGGGAAGCCATCTGGTCCAGGGCTTTTCTTTGTTGGGAAATTTTTGATTTCTGATTAAATTTCCTTACTATTTATAGTTTTGTTCAGATTTTTGTTTCTTCATGATTCAATTTTGGTAGGCTGTAGTTTTTTTTAGGAATTTATCCATTTCTTCTCGGTTATCCAATATGTTGGTGTATAATTGTTCATTGTAATCTCTTATGATATAATTTTTGTGGCATCAGTTATAATGTTTCCTCCTTTATTTCTGACTTTTGCACAAGTCTACTCTGTTTTTTTCTTAGTTTAGCTAAGGATGTGTTGATTTTGTTGAGCTTTTCAAACTATCAACTCTTAGTTTTGCTTATTTTTTCTATTGTTTTCCTGTACTTTATTTCATTGGTGTCTGCTCTAATCTTTATTATTTTCTTCTTTCTGCCAATTTTGAGTTGTTTGTTCTTCTTTTTCTAGTTCCTTGAGATGTAAAGTTATGTTGTTTATTTAAGATCTTTCTTTAAATGTAGGCATTTATCATTATTAATTTCTTTTTTAGCATTGTTTTCCATGCATGCTATACATTTTGGTATATTGTGTCTTTATTTTCATTACTCTCAAAATATTTTCTAATTTCCTTTGTGACTCTTCTTTGACTCATTTTTTGTTTAGGAGTGAGTTGTTTAATTTCTACCTTTGTGAATTTTCCAATTTTCTTCTGTTATTTATATCTAGTTTCATTCTGTTGTGGTCAGAAAAGATACTTGGTATGATTTCAGTCCTCATATATTTGCTAAGACTTTTTTTTGGTCTTGCGTGAGATCTGTCCTAGAGAATGTTTCACGTGTACTTGAGAAAATGTCTATTCTGCTCTTGGTAAGGAGAGTGTTCGGTATATGTCTCCTAGGGCCAACTGTACAAGTACTCTGTTTCTTTATTGCTCTTTTCTCTAGTTTTTCTGTTCATTATTGAAAGTTAGGTATTGAAACATCCTCCTATCATTGTGTTACTATTTCTCCCTTCAAATCTGCCAGTGTTTTCTTTATATATTTAGGTTCTCTGATGTTGGGTGCATGTATATTACTAATCACTATATTTTCCTGATGAATTAACCCTTTTATAGTATATAATGTCCTTCTTTGTCTTTTATGACAGTTTTTGACTTAAAGTCTATTGAGTCAGATGTAAGTTTGGTCACCTTTGCTCTCCCTTGGTTACAACTTGCATGCAATAGCTTTTCCCATTCTTTCACTTTCAGCCAATGTGTATCCTTACATCTAAAATGTATCTCTTGTAGATAGCATACAGTTGGACCTTATTTTTTAACTATTCAGCCATTCTGTATCTTTTGACTGGGAATTTTAGTCCATTTACATTTAAAATATGCTATTGTCTGAAAATAGCCTTCAAAATTTATATGTTGAAATCCTAAACCCCCAAAGATGATAGCATTAGAACATGGGGCCTCTGAGAGATGCTTAAATCATGGGGGTGAAATCTTCATGGATAGGATTATTCCAGAAAGATCCCTAGCCCTTTCTACCATGTGAAGACTCAGTGAAAAGGTGCCATCTAGGAACTAGGAAATTAGCCCTCACCAGCCACCTCACTGAATCTACTTGCCCTATGATCTTGGACTTAGCCTCCAGAACAATGAGAAATAAATTTCTGTTGTTTAAAGTTACCCAGCCCATGATATTTTGTTTTAGTGGCCCAACAGACTAAGACAAAGTAATTACTGATAAGGAAGGACTTAATATTGCCGTTTTGATACTTTTTCCTGTATGTCTTATAGTTATTTTCTTCCTCTTTTCCTCTCTTGCTGCTTTCCTTTGTGTTTCATTGTTGCTTTGAAGAGATACACTTTGATTCCTTTCTCATTTTCTTTTGTAAATATTTTTTCCTGTGGTTACCATGAAGATTACATGAAAAATCTGATTGTTATAACAGTCTATTTTAAAGTGACAACAACTTCAATTACATACAAAAACTCTACTCTTTTACATTCCTCTTTACTTTATGTTACCAATATCACAAAATACATATTTTATTTTTTGTTTCAATTAACATTGCTTTATAGTTATAGTTACTTTTTAATTCTTTACGTTATAAATTCTATATCAGAATTACCTGTGGTTTATGCACCACCATTACAATATTACAGGAATCTGTAATTATTTATATATTTACCTTTGCCAGAGAGTTTGATATTTTCATATGGTTTCATGTTGCTGCCTGTCATTCTTTCATTTCAGCTTTAAGAACTTCCTTTAGCATTTCTTGTAAGGTAGGTCTAAGGGTGATGAAGCCCCTCAGCTTTTATTTGTCTGGGAATGTTTTTATTTTTCCTTCATTTTTGAAGGATGCATTTGCTGGATATAATATTCTTGCATGGCAGTTTTTATTTCTTCAAATAAGCTATCTGGTCCTTTCTCTCTTTTTTTCCCTGTTGACCTCCCATAATGTTTGTATTGGTCTACTTGATGGTGTCTGTCTCATAAGTCCTGTATGGTTTCTTCACTTTTCTTCATTCTTCTTTCTGATCCTTTGACTCTATAATTTGAAATGACATATCTTTGACTTCAATGAGTCTTTCTTACACTTTATCAAGTTGGCTGCTGATCTTCTCTAGAGAAGTTTTCAATTCAGTTACAGTCATGCATCACTTCATGATGAGGATGTGCTCTGACAAACGTGTCACTAGGCAATTTTGTCATGTGTGAAAATCACGGAGTATACGTACACAAACCTATATGGTATAGCCTACTACACACATAGGCTGTATGGTACCAATCTTATGGGACCACTATTGTAAATGTGGTCTTTTGTTGACTGAAATGTCACTATGCAGTGCATGACTGTATTGTATTCTTCAACTCCAGAATTTCTTTTTGGTTCTTTTCCTGGTTTCTGTCTCTTTGTTGGTATTCTCATTTTGTCATGCTTTGTTTTCCTGATTTTGTTTAGTTTTATATCTGTATTCTCTTGTAGCCCATTGAGCTTCTTTAAAGTGATTATTTGAATTTCTTTTCAGGTAGTTCATGGATCTTTATTTCTTTAGGTTTGGTTTCTGTAGATTTATTTTATTACTTTATTGGGCTATGTTTCCCTGTTTGTCTGTATACCTTGTTTATTTTGCTAAAATTTGAGCATTTGAAAAAACAGCTACCTCTCCTAGTCTTTACAGACTGGCTTCATGTGGGGAAAACCTTCACCAATCATCCTGGCTAGAGATTCCAGGGGCCTTTCCAGATTTTTATTGGAATGTAAATTCTCTTGTGCATGTTATTTCTCAATTAGAGAGGTTTACTGGTTTCATTTTCAAAAGCTCATAATATCTTGCTCCCTCTCATGTCTCTGTCAGTTCTCTGGTCCTGCAATGAGTCACCAATCTCTCCTTTGTTGCCAGTGGGCATTAGGCATCCAGAATATGCCACTTCCCCATAGTGCACTGAACCAGGTGCAATGGAAACCAGTCCCTCAGGCAGCCCCTGAAAAGCTGGAATATTGGACATGTGCTTCATTCTTCTCTTTCCCTCCCAAGAGAAAAGGCGTGAGATAGGCTCCTGATTGCACCCAACTGTGCTAGCTTGAGGGAATGGCTATTATGGGTAAATTACAATTTTCTTACCCATTTCAATGCAACTGTTTCTTGGCTTTCTGCTTGCGTAGAATACTGCAACTTCTTAGCTGGTTTCTAGAGTTCTCAAAAAGGTATTTTGGATTATATATTGTCATTGAGGCAGTGCCTCTATGGAAGAACAAGGTCTGGTACTTCTTATTCTGACATCTTGCTGATCTGTCATTATCTTCAAATCTTTAGATTTCTATAATAATTTTCATTTTTTATAAAAATAACACATTCTTATTGGGGAAATTTATAATGTATAAAAAATATAGTGAACAAGCCGTAAGTACTCTGTTTTAGCATCTTTCCATTCATAATTTTTCTATCCATTATATCATGCTGATATCATTCTGCATATATAAATTTTACTTAACACTACATCATAAATATTGTCCACAAAATTACAAACTATTCATAAAAGTTTTTTGGAAGTTTCATAATATTCAACCATATAAACATTTCAAAATTTACTTGACCATTTCCTAATGTTACATCATTAAATTTTTGTTAGTATCAATGACAGAGTAGTAAAGTTTTGATTATATATCTTACTGAACTGAGAAGTGCTCTACTGTAGTGATTAAAAGTAAGTGAATTAATTAAGTTCTGCCACTTCCCAGCTGTGTGTCCATGGACAATTTTCTTAATATCTTGTACCTGGTTCCTGATGTATCAAATAAAGTACTAGAGTATACAACCCATATGGTTGTTGTGAAGGATAAATGAATTAATATGAAAAAAACGATTAGAACAGTGCTCTACATTGCAGGTTCTTGATAAAATTTGGCTATTATTATTGCTGCTGCTACTATTAATACTAATGCTACTACTATATTCTAGAGTATAGAATGTTTAAAAGTGTTGGGCATTTTTCAGGCTGTGCTATTTATTGAGTTTGGTTCTTTTAATTGAGATGTTATTGAATAATACTCTGAAGTGTATGTATTTTTATAAACATTTATGCTATAGAAAACAGTTTTGTAGTTTTTTAAGGTTCTTAGTATACAGTGCATTGAAGGTTGGAATTCTTAAGCATTTCTGAATTATCATTTTACCTGAGTCAGCTGTCTTCACTGTCAAGCTTGAGTGGTGCCAGAACAGTAAGTTCTCATTCTTCTCAATCACAATCACTCAAACAGGAACATTTATTTGTAAGCTCCTTTTTGGGAAGCTTCCAGGACTATGTACTTTGGGCATGAGTAAAATAAATTATTTCTCATATATAGCATAGAAGCACCACTGTTGAACTTTCTGCTGAGACTAAGTTTAATTTTTGCTATCTGTTTTGAATATACAAGGTAATTTCTAAAGGTAAGTGTCTATGATGTATGAGAAATATGGACAGGGAGAGTCAGGGTAAGGGGAGTGAGAGAGAATAAAAAGCTCCTTGTTTGTAATTGAAGTGGTTGCACTCAATATTTTCTCAATCAATAATCTATGGTTATTTGGGAAATTAAGTAATTTTCAATTCTATTTTCTTCTATGTCAGTGAAGAATCATAGGATATTGTTAAGAAGTAAGAAATATGTCAAATTGAATCAAAGAGACAGAATCACTGTATTATGAAATAAAATTTTCATTATAATAATAAGACCTTACACAATTGTGAGTGAAGCTAGGGAGGTAAGGATACGGAAGGGAAATTTGACTATCAGTAAAATGTTGCTAACAAGCTCTTTTGAAGATCTGGCATGCGTACAAAAGTCATACCCTAAAGGGAAACTGGGACACCAGGTATATGCAGCTGCCACAGTTGGACCACAAAAATGAACCAATGAAAAGTGTGGGGAAAGTTGTTCCCTCTGCATGGTTATTTCTTCTGCTGGTTGGCTGGCAAGTATCTCGTGATGGGCCTTGGTTTGTTATTGGCTGACTGGGCTGACTGTCTGGAAAAAATTCTGAATGCATTGCTCATGGATGGAGAGGACAAGCTGGAATCCTCTAAGAACTTTGCATCGATCTGTCACTTAATCTAACAAGAAGGATATTCACATCCATCTTCCAAAGGTCTCTCAAGTTTCTCTTTAGACCAATTCTAACTCAGAACCACACAGAACTGGTACCAGTATAACCAAGCTGATGCAACAGAATCCACCACATATCATAATGAAAAGTTGGGGGCTGCATAAGTGTGGCACAACGTGCAGAATACAGATCCTATACAATGGGTTATCTTAAAACTTGGCACTGTCAAAAGATAGAAAAGGTAAAACAGCATGTTACCTTTCTAGTAAATAAATTTCTTTCAGCCTTTCTACAAATCAAGCTCCTCAACTTATGGTTTCCTTCCCTGCTTCATCTGGTTCAGCCTATTTAGGGCAGCTCATTTAAGCTTTCATTTATCCAGTTCATGGCCTGACCTGCATTCATTCTCTATGAGATAAGTGGTTCAGCAAGTGGTTCTATTCTTTACGGGCATTAGTCTTGAGCCACTTTTCTCAGTCTGCTTCTTGAATCTGAGCTGGTTCCACAGCCAAACTCTCTTGCTTTCTTGTATTGTTGCGTGTTATAATCTTTTCATCTGCAATTGTCACTTTGCTTTGCTGTTTTTCATGTTTCTTTTGGCTATGATTTGGGCCTTGACAATAATTTGGGTTCCTTGTGTTGGTAGTTTTTGCCTTTAAGTAACATGTTTTGTTACTAAGTCACTTCAGCATTAACCAAGATCCTGCTCCCCTGGCTATTCACTCATTAGGCTTTCCACTTCCATGCCTAGTGGAACATGGAAAAGGGTGAAATCTTCACCATTTTCAAGTTATTTCATTGCAATTTCTGCTGATGCTTTGTTTCTGATGATTTATTACATATTTGGAAACAAAAAGTCCTCAGCTGAATTACTCTGACTCTTTAGTCTTTACCTAGATAGTCCTCGCTAAAAATACCTCTGATAAAAAATAAAAAGAGGGAAGAAATTATAGCAGCAAGCTGATAGGCTCAGAAATTTAAAGTCCTCATCCCCCATGTAAACATTGAAAAAGAAAAACAACCACCACCAAAGACTGGCTAAAATAAATTCATAGGTGCTCTGGAAAGAGAGTCAAAACTCTACAATAACCAAGCAAATAGCCAATCAAAAAAATCCATATTCGAACAATGGAAAATTTCATGATGTCATTATCTGTCCTTGTCCCATCCTCTTCTCAGAATGGCTTCCTCTTAGTTTGGAGGAGGTGGCAGCCTGGTTCCCTATTCCCTACCTTGAAACAGAGCGAACAGAGGAGGCCTTATTTACAGTGTTTTAATCTTTCTAAGTCCTATCTGAAAAACTGGTCTCTGTTTCATCTTAGAGCTCAGTGAGGGAAAAATGGTGTAACTTGAGTCTCAGTCTGGAAAAACAGTGTAAACAGTGACTAATACTTGTAAAATCTCAGGGAACTACAAACATGCAAGTGCCTGGGGCAAAAGATTAAGAGTAGAGGCATAAAATCAACCATGTAAGTTCCCAAGAAGCAGCTGGGGTGAGGCTACTTGGGAAATGATGACACTCTAATGCAGCAGTGTGTATGGGAACATTAAGGAAGTAACATGCAGGTCCAGGCAAGATGGATGCTTAGAAAAGAGCTGAGAAAGTCTTAAGTTTTCTCCTTGAGCTAACCCCTAGGATCAGAGCAAGCCCAGAAAATCACTGAAAGACTATCCCTGCACAAAGCCGGTCTGTAATGACTCAGAGAGTGGCTATTCTTTTAAATGCCCAGTTTTCAACAACAAAAAATCACATGGAATTCAAAGAAATAAAAAAATATGGCACATAAAGGGCAAAAAAAAAAAATCAGTCAACAGAAACCATTCGTGAAGAAACACAGAGAGTGGAGTTATTAGACAAAGATTTAAAAACAATTGTTTTAAATATACTCAAAAATCAAAAACAAAATATGGACAAAGAACTAAAGGTATTCCGGAAAATGATACATAAACAAATGAGACTATCAGCAAAGATAGAAATAATAAAAAATAATCTTAGAGCTAAAAGTTACAATAACTTAATTGAAAAACTCATTAAAGAGTTCAGCAGCAGACTCAACCAGGAAAAAGAAAGAATAAACAAACTTGAAGACAGGATAATTGAAATCATTGAGTCTAAGGAGTTGAAAGAAAAAAGAATGAAGAAAAGTGAACAGAGCCTGAGGAACTACAGAACACCTCATGTAGGATAATATACAATATTTGGAGAGTTCCAGAAGGACAAGAGAGAGAGAAAGCGAGAGAGAGCTTATTTGAAGTGATGGCCAAAACCTTACAAATTTGAGGAAAAATATGGGTCTATAAATCTAAAAAGCTTCACAATCACCAAGGAGGACAAAGTCAAAGAAATACACACTAAGACACAGGATAATCAAACAGTTGAAAGCCAAAGAAGAGAGTATCTTTAAAATAAAAAGAGAAAAGTAGGAGTCAGCTGGAGGTGCAGCGGTTAAGTTTTATGTTCCACTTTGGTGGCCCAGGGTTCGCTGGTTTGGATCCTGGATGTGGACCTATGCACCACTTGGCAAGCCGTGCTGTGGCAGGTGTCCCACATATAAAATAGTGGAAGATGAGCATAGATGTTAGCTCAGGGCCAGTCTTCCTCAGCAAATAGAGGAGGATTGGCAGCAGATGTTAGCTCAGGGCTAATCTTCCTCAATAAAAACAAAAAGAGACAAAAGAAATAAGTCATTTACAAGTAATCCTCAATAAGATTATCAGCCAATTACTTAGCAGAACACTTAGAGTCCAGAAAGTGGTGCAGATATATGTTTAAAGGGCTGAAAGAAAAACAACAAGTAAACTGTCAACCAATAATCTTACATTCAGGAGGAGAAATTAGGAAATTCCCAGATAAACAAAAGCTATTACACTGTATCTACCCTACAAGAAATTCTAAAGGAAATCTCCCAAGTTGAAATGAAAAGACTGTGGAAAGTAACTCATAGTTTTATAAAAATATAAGGATCTCTTGTAAAAACAAATACATTGGCAAATGTAAAAGCCAGTACCATTGTAACTTTGATTTGTAACTCTACTTTTTGTTTTCCACACAACTTAACCGAAGAATACATTGAAATAATTATAAGTCTATGTCTAAGACAACTAAACCAAAACAAAGGCAAGAATGGAAGAATTGAGAGACAAAATCGTTATAAGATAAATATAAAAAAATTCAAAATGGTAAAAGTACGCCCTTCGACATTAGCAATTGCTTTAAATATAAATGGATTAAACTCCTTAATTAAAGGGCATGGATTGATAGGATTAAAAAAAACATGCTCCTCCTACATGCTATTTAAAAAGAAACATCATATATCTCAGGACACACATAGGTTACAGGTGAAAG
This sequence comes from Equus asinus, assembly GCF_041296235.1. NCBI lineage: Eukaryota > Metazoa > Chordata > Mammalia > Perissodactyla > Equidae > Equus > Equus asinus. The sequence continues at coordinate 66,673,892 of NC_091793.1, read as the reverse complement.
GATGGAAAAAGATGGTACATACAATTAAAAGAGAGCTGGGTTGGCAAACTACTTATCAGACAAACTTTAAGTCAAAAATTCTTTCAGGAGACAAAGAAAGACATTCTATAATGGTAAAACAGTCAGTCCACCAGGAAGGCACAACAATTATAAACATATGTGCACCAAACAGAATTTCAAAATACTTGAAGCAAACATTGACAGAATTGAAGGGAGAAATAATTCTACAATAATACTTGGAGACTTCAATACCCTCCAGTCAGTAATGGATAGAACAACCAGACAGAAAATCAATTCGGAAATAGAAGACCTGAAAAAAACTATAAACCAATTGGACTTAATACACATATACCAAACACTCCACCCAACAATAGCAGAATACATATATTTCTCTAGTGCACATGGAACACTCTTTGGGATAGACCATATGTTGAGGCATAAAACTAGTCTTAATAAATTTTTAAAGACTGAAATCCTGCAAAGTATCTTTTTCCAATTACAATGGAATGAAACTAAATTGAACAGCAGAAGGATAATGAAACAAAATAAAAATATGTGGAAATTAAACATCACACTCTTAAACATTGGTAAAAAGAAGAAATCAAAGGAAAATTTAAAAATGCTTTGATACAAATGAAAACAAAAAAATAAAATAATTTTCCAAACATTATAGGATGCAATAAAAGCAATTATGAGAAGGAAATTTGTACCTCCAAATGCTAACATCAAAAAATAATAAAATTCTCAAATCAACAAATATTCCCCTAAAGGATTAATACCTAGAATATATGGAAACCTTCTAAAACTCAACAACAAAAAAACAAATAACTTGATTCAAAAACAGGCGAAGGACTTGAATAGACTTTTCCCCAAAGAAGGTATACAAATGGTCAATAATATCATGGAAAGATGCTCAACATCACTAATCATTAAGGAAATGCAAATCACCACCAAAATGAAGTATTACTGTACACCCATTAGGGTGGTTATTATCAAAAAAACAAAAAAATTAAAAACATAAAATAACGACTGCTAATGAGGACGTGGAAAACATGGAATCCCAGTGCACTGTTAGTGGGAAGGTAAAATAGTGCAGCCGTTTTAAAAAAAACAGTATTCACTTCCTCAAAAATTATAAATCGCATTACCGTATGATCCAGCAATTTCACTTCTGGTTATATGCTCAAAAGAATTTCAAGCAGGGACACAAAGAAATATTTGTATACCCATGTTCAGGGCAGCATTATTGACAATAGCCAAAGTGTGAAAGTAATCCAAGTGTCCATCAACGAATAAATGGATAAACAAAATGTGGTATATACATACACTGAATATTGTTCAACCTTAAAAAAGGAATAAAATTCTGACACATGCTAAAACATGGAAGAACCTGAAGACAGTATGTTGAGTGAAATAAGCCAGTCCAAAAGAGCAAATACTGTATGATTCCATTAATGAGAAGCATTTAGAATGGTCAAATTCATAGAGACAAAAGTAGAATGGCGACTGCCAGGGCTGAGTGGGAGGGAGGAACAGGAAATTATTGTTTATAGCTAGAGAGTTTCAGGTTTGCAAGGTGAAAAAAGTTCTGGGCAAGGATGACGGTGATGGCTGCACAGCAATTAAGTACAAGTGTGTGTATTTAACGCTATTGAACCATATACTTAAAAAGGTTTCACATGGTAAATTTTATGTTATGTACATTTTACCACAATTTGAAAAGAAAAAACTTTAAAAGGACTAAGAAAATGGACAAACGTTTGTCGTCTGATCAGTTGAAAGAAAAAGAAGCTAAATGTATTTATTTCTTTAAATATATTTTCTAGCTCACTTTAAAGATTAACATTTTATACAAAAAAATGAACAATATACTAAGGTATTTTACACGAAAAGATGAATGAGTAGCACATAATATAATTATGAGATTAACCTAAATTAAAAGGTTATAATGAAGGAATTATATGATTATATCAAGACATAGATGTAGATATGTATAGACATATACAGAAAATAAACATATTTCTTTTAAAGACCCTAATGTCCTTCAAAAGAACAAAATATTGCTAGTTTCAAACTTCTCTGAAACACAAGGTACTATAAGATAGGAAAACAATTGCCAATGATTTTTGAGTGACAAAAACTCCCATTGAAAATTTTAATATGTCTATTTATACTGAAAGAAACTTATGACCTTTCCAGAAATATAGGCAACTTGGTACTAAACCATGCATTCTCTCATCTTTTAAAAAATAAATTAAAAACATACTCTGATTAAGAATTGAATCCAATTAATTGCTCAAAGTCTTCTGGGTTAATTTGAGCAGTAATTATTTCCCTTTGAGACTTAATTTCCTATTAAAATGTTAATGTTAATACTGCACAATCCAAATCAAAAACATAAGCCAAAACTGAGGTGGATCCACTGATGGAAATATAAGTGATAATGTTTATAAATTTCCATTCAAAATCTTGTGTTCAAGTTCTCCTTCTTGAATTGGTATAAAGATGAAATCAGCACTATCACATTATTAACGTACCAAAAAATGTTTCCTTTCTTTGGAATCATGTGACTGACCACATTTTGGTTGCATTTACTATTACTGAAATGAGGGTCCCCTTCTGTTTAAGGTGGTAAAGTGATCAGATGCACAGTACCCATCCTGTCCACCAATACTGATATGAGGATAAATAGAAAAGGAATTCCCCTTGGAGAAAAGGAGGGAGGGATGGAGGAAAAACTTAAAAGCCAAAATGATGAACAGCAGATGAAACTAAGAGAAACTGAACCTGATACTGGCTTTAACACCTACTCTGAGAAGGGAGATCTGACTGTAGATGCCATATGTTTGGGGAGATAGAACTGAGCTACTTTCATAAAGTTAGGAGTCATAAAGTACTGTCTCATCAGTGAAACAAGTTCTGGAAACAAGTTACCCAGCAACAGTAGAAAGTCCTAAGAATATTCTAACTTCTAGGGAATGCCTGGAAAATGCATCACACACAAAATATCAGAAGTCCAGGCCTGCATCTCCCACACCTATAAGGTCCAAATTTATGCTAATAGCATGATATAAGGATATTAAGAGAATTAATTTCTACATTTATTTGCTTATCATTTATTCTTTAATCTTAACTCTTCCTTCTAAAAGTAGATGAAAACAGCTTTGTAGCTGTGAAACCAGAAGCGTGAAACATTTGGGAAACAAATGCAAATGTACTGTAGAGGTGCATTACCACAGACAAGCACGTGGGAGAACCTCACTCGACGGGGAGCTCACTGGAAAAAAGTTACAAATCCAAGGGGAACACAAAACACTACAACGGCTTTTTCAAAAGACGAAATAGAATTATTGCTTACAACTGAAGGTAAGTAAAAGTGTCTTAAGGCAACTATAAAATTAATAGGTTTAAAATGCTCAATAATACACTAGAAGGATAAGGAATTATAAAGCAAGTAACGAACAGTGTGGGAAAAACGTCATCCAGAAAAAAACCCACAAAATTATATAAATTAAAAATATGGTCAATCAAAAATACCTTAATAGATAGATTAAGTAGCTAAGAGAGAATTAGATTCAAGAGAGATCTGAGGAAATCATGCAGAATCAAGAGAGAAACATAAACATAAAAAATACAGATGACAGGAGACTGGGAAGATCCATTGTGAAGACATATCACGCATAAAATGGGACTTTTAGGGGATAAACTATTGTCAACAACGAGGAAACAATATATGAAAACAAAATGTCTTTATATTTTCTAAAATTGTAGATTCATATGTAGGGCCTACACTGGGTCTTGAGCAGCGTAAGTGAAGGTAATTACATACCTACGCTATCAAATGATCAGGCAGGACTTCAAAGCAGTGAAAGATCCTCTTAAAAGTTTCACACAGGAAAATATCATACACAAAAGGAAGGAGACCATGACTGATATTTTATCAAGAAAAATAGATAACAGAAGACATTGAAATATTGCCTTCAAAGTTGTAGGACCTTTTAGGAAGATAAAACTATCAGTTAATTTTAAATTTTGCTAATATAGGTATAGATACCTACATAAAAATTAAGGACAAGCATTAAAAACACATAGAGTATTCGATTTCTGAACCAGTTGAGCAAACAGGAATATATTAAATTCAATGGGTCCAATAGAAGATAGAAAAGAAGTTACAAAAAATAAGCAAAGTAAAAGCATAGTAAATGGAGAAGAAAATGTTATATATTATGGGCAAATTAGTAAAAATAAAGCAGTAATGTAAATGGATTAAATTCATATGATTTAAACAATTTTCAATTCAGGTAAGAATTAAATGTGTAAAATTTCCATCAATTTTCTGTAATTATTGGTTACTAAGTGACACAATCTTTTAAGTTTAAGAACTATTTATTGACCAGCTACCTCTACCAACGACCATAAGAACTGCGCTATATACGAAAGGAAAAGCGCTTAAATAAAAATCATACCTAACTTTTTTGATGGTTTAACTATGTGTCAGGGGCTTAACATACATTACCGTTATCCTTACAACAATTTTCTTGAGATAGTTATTGTTCTCATTTTATAGATGAAGCAAGCTGAAAATAGTTTAAATACTTGCAAAGACTCATAAGAGACAGGGTTCAAAAATTCTAAGTTAATTACAGTCTGTGCTGTTTTTCATTATAATTCATTGTTTTTTCATAATGCTTTGAGCTTATAAATGATTTATGAAATCTAAGCTTTTTATCCTTATGATCATCCTGAGAATTAAATAAATAGAAGATTTCCCAATTTCATATATGTGAAAAACAAAAGGAAGAACAGTAAGGAATTTTACCAAGGTCACAATTGGCTTACTACAGAGTTGGAATAGAAATTCATATTCCAGCAAATTCCCATCTGAAAAGTCTCTTTCCACTACATCAAGATGCTACCGTAGGGTTGAGAGTTTGCCTTGCTCATCTTTGTACATTGCACAACACTTAGCATCGTTGTACCTTAGCTATTGGTAGAGGCTCAGTTTAGAAGACTACATGAATGGATCAATGAACTAGTCACCAATGTTTCTTTGAGCTTGGAGTTTTTTACTTGAATTTTATCAATCCATCTCATTAATTAAATACAAACTTATTGAAGTAAAATTCAATAGAGCACTAGAGATACAAACAATGAATAAATGATGAAGAGTGATGTGCTAAAGCACACTAGTGGTGATAGGCATATAAAGTAAGAACTCCTACAGAAGGAAATGAAGACAGAAAGCTAGTTATGGGGAGAGGAGAGGGAGCTAAGATCAACTCTCCTGAAATCATTCAGTAAAAGCATTACTGAATAGATTGTTACTAACCCTACAAGAAATTACCATGAATGGAGGGTTTCAAAAGAAGATCCTAGACAGAGGTAAGAGTATATACAAAGGCTTGGAGGTTTTGTCATGTGGATGAAACACAAATAGTGTGGTGTGTATGAAAAACAGCATGTGGTCTGGCATCGTGGAGCATAAAGTACATAGAGTGGGGTGATAGGAATTGAAGAAGTGGTAAATAAAGTTCAAGTAGAGGATCTTGTATACCATGCCAAAGAGACTGAGTTTCATCTCGCAGGGTATGAGAAAATAGTATTAAAGTAAAATATGTCTCTTTAGAACACACACACACACACATCCCCGGGTTGTTGCTTTTGTAGGTAAGTTCCAAGGTGTATTCCTATATCAGTCAACAGCACACTTCCTAGTGGAGTCTTGCATGTATCTCTTTGGATGGTAAGGAGAATATCTGCTGAAATTCCTCTGTAAATATCTGAGAAACCTTCTAGGGTTCCTGAGTGTCAAAAAATCCTGTCATAAATTCAGACTGTCAGTATATTTTTAAATTATTACTTAGTCTTTCCCCAGTCATAAAAGTCTTTCCTCCCCTACTACATTTTTTAGTGAACATTTTATTTCATTTTTTCTTAATATTTTTCATTATGGCAAAATATATTTACATAACATAAAATTTACCATTTTTACGTGCATAGTTTCAGTGGTGTTAGATACATTCACAGTGTTACGTCTCCATCACCACTATTTATCGCGAGCGTGTTTTCATCATCCCAAATGGGAACGCTGTAGCCCACGATACAATGACTCTTCACATTCCCTCCTCCCAGCCCATGGTATTCTACTTTCTGTCTCTGTGGATTTGAATATTTAAAGTATCTTCTACTTTCTGTTTCTATGGATTTGACCAGTTATCTCATATAAGTGGAATCATGCAATATTTGTTCTTCTGTGTCCAGCTTATTTCACTTAGCGTAATGTCTTCAGTGTTTATCTCTGCTGTAACATATGTCAGAATTACCTTCCTTTTATGGCTAAATAATATTTTATTTTATACAGACAGACACACACATGTGTGTGATACATATATATATCTCACAATTTTTTTATTCATTCATCTACCACAGGACATTTTTGTTGTGTCCAGCTTTGAATAGTGCTGTGAATATTGCTGCTATGAAAATTGGTGTACAAAGACTTGTTTGAGTCCTGATTTCAATTATTTGGGGTATCCGCTCAGTAGTGGAATTGCTGGATCATATGATAATTCTATGCATAATTTATTGGAGGAACGGCCATATAATTTTTCACAGCAGCTGCACCATTTTACATTTCCACCAGCAATGCACAGGGTTCCAATTTTTTCACATCCTTTCCAGGACTTGTTTTTTCCATTTTTTTTAAATTGATAATTGCCTTCCTAACATGTGTGAAGTGGTACCTCATTGTGGTTTTGATTTGCACTTTCCTCATGATTAGTGATGTCAGGCATCTTTTCATCAGCTTATTGACCTTTGTATATATTCTTTGGAAAAATGTCTATTCAAGTTCTTTGTCCATTTTTTAAATTGGATTGTTTATTTATTTTACTGCTAAGTTGTAGGAATTCTCTGTATGTTCTTCAAATAAATCCCTTATCAGATATGCAGTTTACAAATATTTTCTCCCATTCTGTGAGTTGCCTTTGTATTCTATTGATAATGTTCTTTGATGTACAACAGTTTTTTATTTTGATAAAGTCTAATTTGCCTCTTTTTTCTTTTGTTGCCTGTGCCTTTGGCATCATATCCAAGGAATAATTGTCAAATCCAATGTGAAGAAGACTTGGTCCTGTTTTCCTCTAAGAGTTTTATAGTTTTCTATCTTATTTTTTAGTTCTTTGATCTATTTTGAGTTAATTTTTGTATATGGTGTAAGGTAAGGGGTCAACTTCATTCTTTTGTGTGTGGAGATCCAGTTTTCCTAGCACCATTTGTTGAAAAGACTATCCTTTCTCCACTCGGCAGCCTTGGCACCCCTTGTCGAGACCATTTGATCATAGACACAAGGGTTTATTTCTGTGATCTCTATTCAGTTTCATTGGTCTATATGTAGGTCTCTAAAATACTGCCAAATTGGGCTGGCCCCAGTGGCCTAGTGGTTAAGTTCCACACACTTCACTTTGGCAGCCTGGGTTTGGTTCCTCAGCAAAAAGAGGAAGATTGGCAAAAGATGTTAGCTCAGGGTAAATTTTCCTCAGGAAAAAAAAAAGTGTCAAAGTGTTTTATTACTGTAGCTTTGTAAAATGTTTCAAAATCAGGAAGTATGATACCTCCAGCATTGTTATTCTTTTTCAAGATTGGCTAGTTGGAATCCATTGAGATTTCTTAGGCAGTTTAGAATTTTTTTTTTTCCTTTTCTGAAAATAAAAAAGAAAATCCATCATTGGGATTTTGATAGGGATTGCATGGAATCTGCAATTGCTTTGGATTGTGTTGGATTTTTAACAATACTAAATCTTCCAACCCATGAACATGAGATATGTTCCCATTTATTTGTGTTTTCTTTAATTTCCTCAGCAATGTTTTGTAATTTTAATTGTACAAGTCTTTCACCTCCTTGGCTAAGTTTATTTCTTAGTGTTTTATTCTTTTCAGTGCTATTGCAAATGGGATTGTTTTCTTAACTTACTTTTTGGATTGTTTATTGTTAGTGTGTGGAAACAGAGTTGATTTTTGCTTTTGATTGTATCCAGCTACTTTGCTGTATGCCTCTTTTACATCTGACAGGTTCTTTTGTGTGTGGGATTTTAGGGGATTCTACGTATAAAATCATATAATCTGCAAACACACATCAGACTAATTTTTCCAATACAACTGGATGATTTTATTTCTTTTGTTTTTGGCCTAATTTCTTAGTCTCGGATTTCCAATACCATGTTGAAGAGAAGTGATGAAATCAGGCATCCTTGTGTTTTTCCGGATCTTAGAGGAATATCTTTCAGTCTTTTGTCATTGAGTATGATGTTCTCTGTGGGTTTTCCATATGACTTCTATTATGTTGAAGTGGTTCCTTCTATTCCTACTTTTTTGGATTGTTTTTATCCTGAAACAGCATTGAATTTTGCCAAATGGTTTTCTGCATCAATTGAGATGATCATGTGGGTTTTGTTCTTTATTCTGTTAATGCAGTGTATTATATTGATTGATTTTCATCTGTTGAGCCATTCTTGCCTTCCAGGAATAAATTGCACTTGATCATGATACATGAGCCCATCAACATGATGTTGATTTTGGTTTGGCAATATTTTGTGCAGGATTTTTGTATCAAATTCATCAGAGATATTGGTCCATATTTTTCTACTCATGTAATGTCTCTGTACAGCTTTAGTGCCAGGGTAATAATGACCTCATACACTGTGTTTGGAAGTATCCTCTCCTCTTCAAGTTTTCACAATATTTGAAAGGGATTTCTGTTATGTCTTTTTAAGATGTTTGATAGAATTCGCTAACAAAGATATTGGGTCCAGGACATTTCTTTCTTAGAAGATTTATTTTCTATTGACGTCATAATAGTTTATAACATTGTGAAATTTCAGTTGTACATTATTATTTCTCAGTCACCATATAAATATTCCCCGTTACTCCTTATGCCCACTCTCCAACTCCTTCCTGTCTGGTAACTATTAATCTGTTCTCTTTGTCCATGGGTTAGTTTGTCTTTCACATACTAGTGAAATCATGGGATGTTTGTCTTTCTCTGTCTGCCTTATTTTGCTTAACATAATATCCTCTAGGTTTATCCATGTTGTTGTGAGTGGGAAGATTTTGTATTTTTTATGGCTGAGTAGTATTCCATTGAATATATATACCACATCTAATTTATCCACTCATCAGTTTATAAGCACTTGAGTTGCTTCCATGTCTTGGCGACTGTGAACAATGCTGCAATGAACATAGGGGTGCATAAGTCTCTTTGAATTGTTGATTTCATGTTCTTTGGCTAAATACTCAGTAGTGGGACAGCTGGATCATATGGTCTTTCTATTTTTAATTTTTTGAGAAATCTCCATACTGTTTTCCATAGTGGTTGCACCAGTTCGCATTCCCACTAGCAGTATATGAGCATTCCCTTTTCTCCACATCCTCTACAACATTTGTTATTTGTTGTCTTGGTGATTCTAGCCATTCTGACCAGTGTAAGGTGATATCTTAGAGTAGTTTTGATTTGCATTTCCTTGATGATTAGTGATGTTGAACATCTTTCCATGTGTCTGTTGGCCATCTGCTTAACTTCTGTGGAGAAATATCTGTTCATATCCTCGGCTCAGTTTTTGATCAGGTTGTTTGCTTTGTTTATTGTTGAGTTGTGTGAGTTCTTTATATATTTTGGAGATCAATCCTTTGTCGGATATGTGATTTGGAAATATCTTCTCTCAGTTGGTGGGTTGTCTTTTCATTTTGTTCATGGTTTCCTTTGCTGTGCAGAAGCTCTTTAGTGAGATGAAGTCCCACTTTTTTTATTTTTTGGTTTTTGTCACTTGTCCGAGTAGACATGGTATTTGAAAAGGTCCTTCTAAGACTGATATCAAAGAATGTACTGCCTATATTTTCTTCTATGAGTTTTATGGTTTCAGTTCTTACCTTCAAGTCTTTAATCCATTTTGAGTTAATTTTTGTCTGTGGTGTAAGATAATGGTCTACTTTCATTCTTTTACATGTGGCTGTCCAGTTTTCCCAACACCATTTATTGAAGAGACTGCCCTTTCTGCTTTGTATGTTCTTAGGTCCTTTGTCGAAGATTAGCTTTAGATGTGTGGTCTTATTTCTGGGATTTCAGTTCTTTCCATTGATCTGTGTGTCTGTCTTTGTACAAGTATCATGCTGTTTTGAATACCATAGCTTTGTAGTATATATGAAGTCAGAGATTGTCATGCTTCCAGCTTTGTTCTTTTTTCTCAGGATTGCTTTAGCTATTCAGGGTCTTTTGTTGCCCCTATGAATTTTAGGATCCTTTGTTCTATTTTCATGAACAATGTCATTGGGACTCTAATTGGGATTTCATTGAATCTGCATATTTCTTGAGGTAATATGGACATTTTAACTATGTTTATTCTTCCAATCCATGTGCATGGAGCATCTTTCCATTTCTTTATGTCATTATCACTTTCTTTCAATAGTGCCTCATAGTTTTCATTGCATAGGTCTTTCACTTCCTTGGTTAAATTTATTCTATTTTTTTTGTTGTTGGGATTGCAAATGGGACTGTGTTCTTGAGTTCTCTTTCTGTTAGTTCATTACTAGAGTGTAGAAATGCAACTGATTTTTGTAAGTTGATTTTCTAGCTTGCAGCTTTGCTCTAATTGTTGATTATTTCTCTAGTTTTCTGTTGGATTCTTTAGGATTTTCTATATATAAAAATCATGTCATCTGCAAACAGTGACAGTTTCACTTCTTCATTGCCTATTTGGATTCCTTTTATTTCCTTTTCTTGCCTAATTGCTCTGGTCAAAATCTCCAGTACTATGTTGAATAAGAGTGGTGAGAGTGGGCAACTTGGTCTTGTTCCTGTTCTCAGAGGGATGGCTTTCAGTTTTTCCCCATTGAGCATGAGTGGGTTTTGTCTTATATGGCCTTTATATTGAGGTACCTTCCTTCTATACCCATTTTATTGAAAGTTCTTGTCATAAATGGATGTGGGATCTTATCGAATGCTTTTTCTGTGTCTATTGAAATGATCATGTGGTTTTTATTCCTCATTTTGTTAATGTGGTGTATCACATTGACTGATTTGCAGATGTTGAACCATCCCTGTGTCCCTGGTATAAATCCAAATTGATCATGGTGTATGATCTTTTTAATGCATTGCTATATTCGATTTGCCAATATTTAGTTAAGGATTTTTGCATCTGTGTTCATCAGTAATATTGGCCTGTAATTTTCCTATTTTGTGTTGTCCTTGTCTGGCTTTGATATCAGGGTGATGTTGGCCTCATAGAATGCGTTAGGAAGTGTTCTATCTTCTTCAATTTTTTGGAATAGTTTGAGAAGTATAGGTAATAAATATTCTTTGAAGGTTTGGTAGAATTCTCCAGAGAAGCTGTCTTGTCCTAGACTTCTATTTTTTGGGGAGTGTTTTGATTACTGTTTCAATCTCTTTACTTGTGATTGTTCTATTCAGATTGTCTATTTATTCTTGATTCAGTTTTGGGAGATTGTAAGTGTCTAAGAATTTATCCATTTCTTCTAGATTGTCCAATTCATTGGCAGATAGTTTTTCATAGTATTGTCTCATAATCTTTTGTATTTCTGTGGTATCCATTGTAATTTCTCCTCTTTGACTTCTAATTTTATTTCTTTGAGCCTTCTCTCTTTTTTCCCTAGTGAGTCTGACTAAAGATTTGTCAATTTTGTTTATCTTCTCAAAGAACTAGCTCTTTGTTTTGTTGATCCTTTCTACTGTCTTTTTTGTTTGAAGTTCATTTTATTTCTGCTCAAATTTTTATCATTTCCCTCCTTATAATGAATTTGGGCTTTGTTTGTTCTCATTTTTCTAATTCTGTTAGCTGTAGCTTGAGATTACTTGTTTGGGATTTTTCTTGTTTGTTAAAGTGAACCTGTATTTCAATGAATTTCCCTCTTAGTACCACTTTTGCTGCATCTCATATGAGCTGGTGTGACATGCTTTCGTTTTCATTTGTCTCCAGAAATTTTTTGATTTCTCCTTTAATTTATTCAATAGTCCATTAGTTCTGTAGTGTGTTTTTAGTCTCCACATTTTTGTCCCTTCCCAGTTTTTTCTTGTAGTTGATTTCCAGTTTCATGGCATTATGGTCAGGAATGATTCTTGAAATTATTTCAATCTTTTTAAATTTATTGAGGCTTGCCCTGCTTTTCAACATATGGTCTATCCTTGAGATTATTCTATGCACACTTGGGAAGAATGTTTATTCTACTGCTTTTGGATGAAGTATTAAATATATATATATATATATATATATATATATATATATATATATATATATTCATTCACAAAGTCCATCTAGTCTAATTTTGCATTTAATTCCACTATTTTCTTGTTGACTTTCTGTCTGGATGAGCTTTTCATTGATATAAGAGGGATGTTAAGGTCCCCTACTGTTATTGTCTTGTTAATATCTCCATTTAGGTTTGTTAATAGTTGCTTTATTTATCTTGGTGTTCCTGTGTTGGGTGCATAGATATTTATAAGTGTTACGTCTTCTTGGTGGAGTGTCTTTTTTTATCATTATTTACTGACCTTCTTTTATCTTTTTGCCTGTTTTATCTTGAAGTCTACTTTGTCTGATATAACTATGACAACACCTGCTTTCTTTTGTTCGCCATCAGCTTGGAGTATCACCTTCCATCCCTTCACTCTGAACCTGTGTTTGTCTTTGGAGCTGAGATGTTTCCTGAAGGCACTATATTGTTGGTTCTTGTTTTTTAGTCCATCCTGCCACTCCGTGTCTTTTGATTGGAGAATTCAATCCATTTACATTTAGAGTGTTTACTGATATATGAGGGCTTAATGATGCCATTTTATCACTTGTTTTCTGGTTCTTCTGCATTTCCTTTGTTTCTCATACAGTGTATTTCAGACTACCAATTTGGTTAGATAGTTTTCTGTGCTGATTTTCTTAGTTTTCTCCTTATTTGCCTTTTGTGTCTCTGTTCTAATTATTTGTTTAGTGGTTACCATGAGATTTGTGTAAAAAATCTTATAGATGAGATAGTCTACTTTTTGATAGCCTCTTATTGCCTAGACTAAACCAATTCCATCCCTTTCCGCTTCCCCTTCGAAGTTCTTATTGTCACAACTTATTACATCTTGTGTTGTGACTTTGTGGTTAAAATGACAAGATTATGTTTATTTTTGGTGTTTTCCTTTCCTTTATCTTTAATGTTATAATTGCTTGCTAACCTGTTTTGATAGAGACCTGCAATTTTCTGATTTTGTCTGTTTATCTCCATCCTCAAGGTTTTGTAATCACTTTTTTTTTTCAATTATGAGTTTCTTCGTGAGTATTTCTTGTAGGGGAGGTCTTATAGTGATGAACTCCCTCAACCTCTGTTTTTCTGGGAAAGATTTATTTCTACATCATATCTGAAGGGTGTTTTTGCTGGATAGAGTATTCATGGCTGACGGTTTTTTCTTTCAGAATTTTGAATATATCATTCCACTCTCTCTTAGCCTATAAAGTTTCTGCTGAGAAATGTACTAAAAACCTGATAAGGGTTCCTTTGTAAGTTATTTTCTTCTGCCTTGCTGCCCTTAATATTTTGTCTTTGTCATTGACTTTTGCCAGCTTTACTACTATATGCTTTGGAGAAGGTCGTTTTACAGTGATATAGTTTGGAGATCTATCGGCTTATTTCACATGTATTTCTAGCTCCTTCCCCAGGTTTGGAAAGTTCTCAACTACTATTTCTTTGAAAAAGTTCTCTGCTCTATTCTCCCTCTCTTCTCACTCTGGAAGACCTATAATCCTTTATGTTGCATTTCCTAATTGACTCAGATATTTCTTGGAGAATTTCTTAATTTCTTTTTAGTCTTAGTTCTCTCTCCTCCTCCATCTGAAGCATTTCTGTATTTCTGTCCTCAAGACTGCTGATTCATCCTCCATAATATCAGCTCTATTGTTCAGGGAATCCAGATTTTTATTTATCTCTACCATTGTGTTTTTCATCTCCAACATTTCTGATTGGTTCTTCTTTATAGTTTCAATCTCTTTTGTGAAGAATTCCCTCTGTTTATTAAATTTGTTCCTGATTTAATTGAACTGTCTATCTGTATTTTCCTTTAACTCATTAAGTATTTTTTTATGATAGCTATTTTGAATTCTCTGTCATTTTGATTATAAATTTCTGTGCCTTCAGGATTGTTTTCTGTGTACTTGTCATTTTCTTTCTGGTCTGGACATTTAATATATTTTTTCATAGTACTTCATGGCCTGGATTTGTGCCTCCACATAGAGATAATATTTGGTTGCAGCTTCCACCTGTCATCCCTGAGGGGAGGAGGCAGGAGCTGTGTAATGTGAGCCCACTAGGCTCTCCATACGCTGTGCCTGTCTGAGTCTGGCCCACTCTTTGGGATCACAGAAGCCTTCTGGGGTCTCCCACCAAATGGGAAAGCAATCACCTGGGGGATCCAGGCTGCTGCCACCTGCTCCCACAGTCCTACTCAGATGCTCTCCCCCAATTCAGGACTGCAGCAGTACTGTGGGCCTTCACAGCCACTGGGAGCTCATTTGCCCCAACTCACAGCTCTGCCACTGTCTGGTCCTATGTGGTACCAGCTGTTATGTTTGGTGGGTGGGGCCTTCCCACTGGGTCTGAGGCAGAGCTGCTCCCTGGGACCGTGGTGGGATTGTGGACTCTTCCACCAATCAAGAGAGTGATCACACAGGGGCCCAGTGCTGCTGTTGCCTGCTCCTACAATCCTGTAGATTTAGACTCCCCCCTTTGTGGCCACAGTGGTACTGTGGTTATTTGTGGCAGCCTGGAGCTTGTTCACCCAGGCTTCAGATACACCACTGTCTGCTCCTACGTCTGCTCCTACATCACACCAGCTCCTGTTCTTGGTGGGCAGGGCCCCACCACTGGGTCCAAGCCAGAGACACTCCCTGGGACAGTAGTGGGACTGTGGGCTTTCCCACTGGACTGGAGAGCAATCATGTCGGGGCTCAGAGCTGCTGCTACCTGCTCCCACAGTGCTGCTGAGTCACACTCCCTGCTTTGGGACTGCAGCAGTACTATGGGCACTAAAGGCAGCCAGGGCCTTGTTCACCTGGGCTCACAGATCCTCTGCCATCTGGCCCTAGGTTGCACCAGACTTAGTGCTTGGTGGGCAAGGCCTACCCACTGAGTCTGAGCCTGGACTGCTCCCTGTGGACCACACAGACCTGTGGACTCTCCCACTGGATGGAGAAGTGATCAGGTGGGGGCTTAGGGCTGCTGTGACTTATTTCCACAGTTTTCCCAAGGCACACACCCACCCTTGGGACCACAGGGGTGCTATGAGTACTTCAGCCAGGAGAGCAGTCACACTCTAGTACCGGGCTGCCTGGGGGTGGGAGAGTGCTCACCTATGTCTACCACCTCCCTGGGGGTAGTCTGCCCACCTTCAGATGTATAGCAGCACTGGTCTCTCAGGCATCCTGATGTGCTGTGTGTGTATCCTCTGCTGATCAAGGAATGTCCATTTACTTGTAGTTCAAAGGGGGAGAGACAAAGGGAACCACTCACTCTGCCATGTTTCTGACATCCTCTCATTAATTTATATTTTTAAACATTTTTTTCACCTTCTAAGGCAAACAATATCTAAAGACTACTCACAATAAAGCAACCCCCCAAAATGTCTCCTATTTCCATTTTCCCACCATCTGCATCATATAGATTGCCATAATTTTTAGTTCCAAGTAGCTATTAATTTTTATTTTTTGTATAATGCTTCAACAGGTTTTTGACTTATTACTATTATTTAGTGATATTGTTGTTCACAATTCTTTATTTTACAACTCTCTCTTTCTTAACTGTGTCATTTAATGTTAATAGTTTTTTTAGAAAGGTCTTCTATAGTGGCAATATTTCTGAATCTGTGTATGCCTGAAAATATTTTATGTCCTTTTGTTGCTGCTTATAATTTCTATAAGTTCAAGTACTTCTTTGAAATAAAAGCTCAGTATTTAGTGTTGTTAATCAACAATTAACCACCAACCTTATCCTAGTTTATTTTAAATAGACTTTTCTTTTTCCCATTTCTTCTTTTCTACAATTTGAAAATAATTTTTATTTTCTAAAATTTTATCATATTATGCCTAGATAATTTTTCATTGAGTCGTCCTTGAATTTTGTTAAGACCTTTATTCTGCCCTGGGGATATTTTGTCATTATTACTTTGATCACTTTTGCTCCTTTATTCTCTATTTTCTCTGGGTCTGTAATTACTATTACGTGTATTTTGGAACTTTTGGGTCATTATGCTTCTTCTCTTCATGATCCTTGATCTCCACGAACCATTTTCCAGGAAGAGAGAAGCCATCTGCTCCATCTTTCAGCACGCTAATTCAGTTGTGTTAATTTTGTTACCTAGTATATCTTGGTGCCTTTAAAAAATCAATTTTGCACTTTATATTTCTGAATTCTTTATTTTTTATAGTATCAAAACCAGTTTTTGGTTGTTTTTGTGTTTGGATATCTTGTTCTCTCTACTTTCTGTGAGAATATTTATTATAATCACTTTAGAATACTCTTCTCTGAGTCACATTTTTCTCATTTTTTCACTTATTTTTCATAATATTTGTTCCCCTTGGGTAGCTTTTGGAGAAAATCAAACCTTGTGCTGAGATATATTTGTTTCACCTCTCTTTAGATTCCAAGTATATGGCCAGATGAATGTGTTCTGTTGATTATACTAAACTAGATATGTAGCACCTTTGCAACAGAAGGAGTTGATGGTGTTTATTTGGAGTCTACACGGAAGACAATATTAGGAAACTTCTTTGGAAATAGGTCAGAGAATGTGTAAAAGTCATTTAGATGAATAAATGTAAGAATTAATGTTCCTGGAGACAAATTGGACTCTTAGGTTTACCCTACACATCAATGTATACGAAACAAAAGAAAACTAGATAGAGGCAATATTTGTAACTTCTGTAAATTTTGTAACTATTCAGTTATTATTGATATTTCAGGATGTTTGGAGTACACTTTATGACTTTCAAATTAAGCATTCACTACATAAAGTTTACTACACAAAGAATCAGAATTGGAAAGACATTTCATACTTTAATATATAAATGCGTTGGGCACAAAGGGAAAATTAATATAGAAAGGTGCTTTCTCTGAGAAAAATATAAGGCACAGCTGTGTCCCTGAATGTGGGACAGCCTAGAGAAGAGAATTCTCTAGTGAAATAAGACTCTAGAGAACTTCTAAGTTTGAATTTTGACCGCTGCTTTGGGCATATTGCTCGCACGCTTTGCCTGGAGCAACTTCCATATAGCTCAGATTTTCTTAATCAGAGGCAGGAGGACAATGTAAGCATGGGATCAAGCTTGAAAGGCCATGGGAGTGATTCCCAAAAGGTGCCACCTGCTGCTTGTCATCTCCTTCTGCAGACCTCGGAGGTGAATAAGTTCAGTTAAGGAGAGCAGCTCTTCGAAAAGTGTAGTCCTTCTCATGAAGGCACTAGAAAGTACCCTAAGGAATATGAATAACAGCATAATAATATAAAATGAACAAAATAAATACCCTTAAAAATAAGGGAAGATATTATCCACATTAATCATGAGCACACAATCTTGAGAAATAATTATTTGTGCATACTGTGTGGATTTGTCAGCTATCACCTAATTATGCTGCTACAAACAGCGTCTTAACTCAGTGCTCACCATGACAATTTTTATTTTTATTTCTCATGTGTCTGTAGCTCAACTGAAATTGACCCCCAGTCTTGGTTGACTTCAGATCTGCTTTACATCTCTCCACATTCTCTTTGGGGCTGCAGCTTCCCTGGGCATGGTGTCAAAAATCATTGAAGTGCAAGGCTGCTTATCAAGCCATGCTGGGCAGGTGTCCCACATATAAAGTGGAGGAAGATAAGCATGGATGTTAGCTCAGGGCCAATCTTCCTCAAAAAAAAAAAAAAGAAAAGAAGAATTGAAGTGCAAGGGACAACTCAAATGTGCACATACATATAATACTTTGATTATGTCATGCCCACTAATATTCCACTGGGAAAGCAAGTCAAGGGATGGAGAAGAAAAAAATCTATTCACCGTGAAGTCATGTCAAAGGTTTGAATATACTTCTTTTAAAGGAAGAAGTGAAAAATTGAGGGACTGATTTAATTTACCATTGTCTACCCACTTGATCAAAACTGTTTGTGTCATTTCCACACACAGCATGCTGTCACTCCTTCCTCAAGGCACCCCAAAGTCTCATTCATTCATGGTACCAGGCCTGAAGCCCAGGAGTTTGGGGTCTACATTACATTCTGATACAGCTCCTCTAGATTTAGAGACCCAGGAACTCAAAATATCAGGATACCTCCTTTAACCAGTCACTTTCCCCCTCACTAAATTCATAAGATGTAAAAGAAACTAGGTAATTGTACTAATAGGTATGGAAACATGGTGGTTGAAGTTATAAACTCAATGAACGGATAGAAGAACCATATGAATAAATCCAAGGAGTGAACAGTGAGCTTGATTATCACTTTACAGAACTCTCCTGAAGGCATCAGGAAAGAATAAAGAGATGGAAAGAAAGACAGAAAAGTTGAGGTAAGGAGCATAGAATTAAAAGTGTCAACATCTGTAAAATAGCATGTTCAAGTATTGAGAAAAAATAAATGGAAGGCAGAAAGTATTTAAAAAATATAATCACTGAGAATTTTAGAATTGCTTGAAAATATAGAACCTCATGACAGAGATTATAGAGCGTCAAACAGGTAAGAACTAATATTTATACTTGACACATTATATTTAAATTTTGAAAGATTAAGTACTAATGAACAATTCTAATATGTCCTATGAGTGGAAGCAGTTTATCTACAAGGAATATCATTCAGATTGAGTTAACATTAGAATCCTCAAAAGAATTACTGAATGCAAAAAGACGATAAAGTAATACTTTCAAAGAGATGGGATGAGGACTTCAAATCTGGAATTTCAGATCATGCTAAATTATTACTTTAAAGTAAGGGAAATTAAGGCCATAGACACTCAAGAAAGTTTACCACAAAATGATTTACTTGGAAAGCTCTTATAGGGGAAGCAGTCCAGGAACAAGAAGACAAAAAAACATCTAGGAGAAAACAAAATTGAGATGGCAAATAATTTATTAAATTTATTGTATACATTTTTTAAATTAAACTTGTTTATATACAAGTATATACATGTTAAACCATCAAATTATATACTTTAAATGTGGGCAGTTTATTTACACCTCAATAAACCTATAAAAAAATGTCTGGCCATGATAATCTAAGCAAAAACTGTGGCTGAAGGAGACATGGTAATGAGGTTGGATGGAGAAGTCAAGAAGGAGGTAACATTATAGGGATAGGGAAGATATAAATAATATAGCATTCAATAAAATTATGAAGGGAAAAATAAAATGTGGATTTAAGTAATTAATAAAATCAACAGATAAATGAAAATAAAACATAATTTTCAAAGCAGTAGAAGAAAATTTGATATGTACACTAGGATACAGGAAAGGAGAGGAAAAAAATATATACTAAAATAAAATAAAGTGTAAACACAGATTAAAATGACAAGTTTAAATAATACTACTAGACATTTGCAACAAATATAAATGAGAGATAAAACAGGATCCAGCAGAAGGACTTCAGAGTGGGACTGGTCTCCTTCAGAGCTCCAGGAACACCTCCCGCCACTGAGCATTTGTGGCACTGGGTCCTGGTAGATTGCTCAGGTGGCAGATCAGGCAGTCTGCCTATTGTACAGCTGCAGTCAGAAGGCTGGCATCTCTGTCTCTG
Organism: Equus asinus; assembly: GCF_041296235.1. Taxonomy (NCBI): domain Eukaryota; kingdom Metazoa; phylum Chordata; class Mammalia; order Perissodactyla; family Equidae; genus Equus; species Equus asinus. The sequence goes on along the minus strand of NC_091793.1, from coordinate 66,654,082 downwards.
ATCACACCTGCGGAGGTGCTGGTGCACACACTAAGCTGACAGTGCAGACTGAGACTGGGTTGCCAGCAGAGCACACTGCAGTAATCCCCTAGAGCCAGCCCCGGGAGCCTGGTGCTGTGTTTTGCTGGGTTTCTGTACCATTTCACGTGCAAGTCAATAGGGCAATGCATACCTGCTGCTGTTTCTATCTTTGAAGTCCCAAGAAATGTGATTCAAGACCTGGCAGTTACGCCTTGCTTTCCCCAGTGGTGTCTCTAACAGAAACCTGTAAGGTAAAAGGATTTAAAAAAGGGAGATTTACCTTTCAGTAAGGTGATGAACTGGGGATTGGGATGGTCCTCTACCACTGAAAACCCTACATATGCTGGATAAATGAAAACAACTGTGGTGTTAAGTGCATTTTTGTCCTCATAGGAAGATATGATACATCTCTAAAAGTTAGGAGGGAAAATGAAGAGTAAGAGGAAACTTAAGAGGTAGGTGAACATGAGTCAAAAGAAAATGCTGCCCTGGGGACCTAGTGTGGGAGCTGAACCAGATTGTTTGTTGGAAGAATTAAGGTCACAAACACATATAGGAAGTAGTTCAGGAACAAGAGGAAAAAGTCAAGAAGAAAACAAAATTCAGGTGGTAAAAACTTTACTATTTTTATTAATATTCTCCCATCCATAATGGACAGATGTGGTTACACTCTCTTTCACCTTTGTCATCTCCATGAAGAAGACATTCCCCAGCTAGCTTGGTGTCCCAAAGAGGATAAGAGATGCATGGAACAAATATGGATTTGATCTGCTGCTTGGAACCAAGCCCGACAGACCCAGCCTAGATCAGCTTCTCCCTCTGCTCAATCTTGCCTTTCTTGTTTGTATAGAGGTGTATCTCTAAAGCATATGCCCCCAATAGGTTGTCTTCATCTAATTCTCTGAGAGTCTAATCAGCCAACTGGAGAACACACGACTGTTGCTTTAAACTACTGAGTTTTAGAGGGGCTCATTACATAGCATTGTTGTGGCACTTGCTAACGAATATATTATTTAAAAGATTGTGTAGCTGTAGTTTCCCTGGTAGAAAATGGGCTCCCAGGATTTGATTTAAGAACAACAACCATCTTTTCTCAAGACCCAGCGTTCAATTTTGCCTGAACTATGAGTTGTAGAGACATAAAGATGCCTCTCAGTTTGGGAGGAAGAAAGAAATGTCAACTGGAATGAGAAAAACAGGAAGTGCAGCAGAAAGGGAGCCTCAAAAAGGATGCTAAGCTTGTCAGTTGTAGTGAGAATATGAGTGTTATGGACTGAATAATGCCTCTGCCCAAAATTCGTATGTTGAAGCCCTAACCCCCCGTGTGGCTGTGTTTAGAGATGTGGCCTCTCAGGAAGTAACTAAGGTTAAATGAGTTCATCAGTGTGGGGCATTGATTTGATAGAATTAGAGTCCTTGTAAGAGGAAACACCAGAGAGCTTGCTTTTCCCTCTCAAGGGAAGCCCATGTGAAGGCACAGGTAGAAAGAGGCCATCTGTGCTAGAATGAGAGCTCTCACTAGAAACTGAATGGCTAGAACCTTGATCTTGGACTTAAGGCCTCCAGAACTGTAAGAAAATACATTTCTATTGTTTTAGCCACAAAGTCTGTGGTATTTTGTTATGGCTGCCAGTGAAGACTAATACAATGGGGGTCCACACAGGATCCATCTTCAGCTCCAACACACCCATCCCATAGCTACTGAAAATATTGCTGCTGAAGGCTCACAGACTCTCACTGAATATTGCCTTCGACCACAGAGAGTTACCTCACGCAAGAATGTGCCTTCTCCCAGGGTGTGGCTTACAGCAATGACTAGCTGATATGGGGAATCAAAGACTGCCATTACAAGTGTTTTAATAGGTCAACCCTCTGCCCAATCTTGTCGTCTTCACTTTCCTACAGGTTTTTCTCACAAGAACACTTCCCAATAAATTTTCTACACCAAATTCTCTGTCTCAGAGTCTGTTTACAGATAACTTAATCAAAGGCAGTTTGTACCTTTTCAGTAAATATGGGCAGCTGACTACTGGGCTATCCAAAGGCAAGGGCTCGTCTCATGTTTAGCTTACACTGGTATAAAGGAAAACACTTGAGCTTTGCAAGACTGGTGCCTCAGAAGGAATGAAGTAGGTGCTTCAGACAGCAAGTGATAGATGAGAACTGTGAATGAGACAAAGAATCATTTACTAGGTAACCCCAGGGATGACTGGGGAAATTAACATGGTAAAGTACAAGGATTCTTTCAGCAACAGTAGATGAGCACTTAGACACTTAGAGCACCTAATGGTCGTAAAGAAAATTATGGTCTCAAAGGCCAGTGAATTATAACATATATAGGATATCTTTATTTATATACATGCATTAGCAAAATTGGGATTATTCTGTATATAAAATTTTACGTATTGTTTTATTTCAGTTTTGAAAAATTTTTTAGGTCGTAAAATAATTTTCAAAAGCATGACTTTTGATGATTGCCTACTTTCATATAGTAGATATACACCATTATTTATTCATCTCTCTATTTTTGGACATTTATATTTTTTTGCTACTATATATAACATCGAGATGACTATCATTGCACATAAATCTTAATGTGTATTTCTGATTATTTTCTGGGGATAAATCTGTAGAAGTGGGATTGCTGAGTCAAAAGGAAGACTATTTGAAAGCTTTTAATATATATTGCAGAACTGTGATCCATAAGTGTAAAATATGCACTCCTTCCAGGCTTTTAATCAGGGTATGTTTATTGAGTCACAAAATGTAATAGAAACTCTATCTAGATGTTGGAGGAAAAAGACAGGTAGGGTCTCATTCTCGGGTTTCTTATATTCCAATGGGAAGACAACAGTAACTATGGCAAAAATGGGGTAATACTACATAGTGGTAAGCTCTATGAAGAAAATAAATCAGGTGGTGGGACAGAGAATACAGACATTAGTGAGATGGTCAGAAAACTCCTAGAGGAAGTGACTTTGAAAGACCTAAATGACACCTGGGATCTAGCCATGCAAAGGAATAATTGCCTGTCTATTCAAAGCGCTACCAAAAAGTATTCATTAAAGAAAGCTTCCGATATTTTAGGTGAAAGTGGGATTCCATTACTATGTTTAATTTTATCTTTTTATTATTTTGCAGAACTTTTCTTCTCAAATGCTTATTAGTCATTGCATTGCTTTCCTTGTCATTGTCCTATCATGTTTGGTGGTGTATTAGTGGGTTTCTTTACTAATCTTCAAAGGCCCCTCATATATTAAGTATAATCCTTCAAATGTCAATGTTTTCTGCAAATATTATTTCCCAATTTTCCATTTGCCCTTTGCTTTTGTTTTTACTATTTCTATAGAACTTTTCTTTCTCTTCAAATTTTTACATAGTCAAATCTGTTCATCTTTTCCTTTGTGATTTGCCATTTGCAACAAGCTTTAAAAATGACTTTCAAATGATCTCTTTTGTAATTGAGAAGTGAAGTTTTCCTAGACTGATAGAAGTCAAATTTGAACCTAGGTATCTCTGATCCCCAAAGCCTCTTTTCTTTCCATTATACCACACTACTTTAAAAATGAGCTGGCATATATAATGCAGCCTGTGATTTTAGTTTTTTAACATGTCCTTTATAGCTAGCCAGCTAGCTACAGTTTTGCCAATATCTAGAACACGTGGAATATAAGAAAAAATAAACTCCAGTGTCTTTGGATTTTGAGATTTGGGGCAAGACACTATTTGGCCCCAATTAGTACAACCAAAGAAGTGAGGAAAGCTTCAGTAGGAGGAAGAGTAAAGTCAGTGGTCCTCAGAGTCCCTAAATGTATCAAATTTCAAGTTCTAGAATCAGGAGATAGAGATAAAAATGCTGTCCAGGAATAGAGTCAGAGACATATCAAGTGGAAGGGCTGGGGCTGAAACTACAAAACCTGTGGTTTGGTGCTTGATTTTCATGGAGCGGTAGGCTTATGGGGTTGGTTAGGATCGGGGAGTTGGTGGTGTCTGTCTGTGTCAGCGCAGAAACAGCCCCTATAGTGGTCTGCTGAGTCCTTTCGTTAGTGGAATTAAAGAATACGCACGCTATAATACAGCATAACATAATATAAATGTGTATATATAACCCTGCGCAATTTCATGTACAAGTCTTCATTAGATTATCAATTGGAACAGGCATTATTTAAAGTATTTTCATTTTCTCTCTTCTGGTATGCCCCAAATAAAACAAGTTTATAGAGAAAACGTATTGTTTTCTTGGAAAGTAAGGGCAGTGTATTGGATGTAAGCTTTCTTTCCTGCTTTGATAAGAAGATGGAACATATGTTGCTATTAACCCCTCTTTCCTGTAATTTTTAGCTACTTTTCATTTCGTATTTTGCCGTTGTACTTCCTACACTTCAGCATCAGTTTATATCTGACCGCATCTCAAACTTCAAATCCTTACGCTTCCTCCAGGATCTCCTCCCAAATCCTTTTCCTGTCCTTGTAATTTATATACACCCTCCAGATTTTCACCTCACGGATGGGTAAAGAAAAAAGCACCCCCTTTTGTTTTTACAGCTTAAGTTGCTGAGCTCCCAGCAGCTCTTCTGCCTGCATAGCAGTGGACGAGCGCTGGGCAGTCTGTGTAAAACAAGACACAAAAGAATCAACATTCTCCCTCCAATGTTGTATCTGATTCCTCTAATAATTTTTACCTAGGAAAAGGTGGCATTGTATCAGTCATTCGCTCCAGGAATGCTCTTGGTACCGTTGATGTTAGCATTCCCACCATCATTGAATGCTCTTGGTCATTCCCCTTGTGAATAATGGCACATAGCATGATCTACTTTCACTATAAATCCTGGAATAACATACTTGGGGCTCATACCTTAGGAGAAAATATAAATGTCCCTCTTTTCTGATATTCTTGTTTTCATGGAGCAATAAAGGAAGAGGAAGGAATGAAGATACATGCAAAAGCATAAAAGTAATTCCACTTCATGAGAAAATCTATCACTCACAGGCAGGTGGAATGTAAAAGGTACAGCTTTTGGAAAATTTCAGCCCCAATGAAACTGCAGCTCTGCCGATGAGTCCCTGTGGCACTTCATCTGACCTCTCTGAGCTTCTGTTTCCTCCTCTGCAAAATGCACAAAAGGCTTTTGTAACACTAGTTCATATTATGCATATACTACTTCTAGAATAATCCCTGGCCTACAGTAGTTGCTCATTAAAAAAATATTTATCAAAACAATTCTAGGTTTTCCATTCAGTAAGTGAACGTATAAGTACTTACTTTTATGATCATTAAATCTTTCTCTTTGAAATAATCTAAAAAATAAGTCCTAGTGTTCCAGTTTATTCTTCTTGATCCTATCCATGATCCTTTTAAGCAGTGAGAGGAAAATATTTTCTAGGAAGAATCTGTGTTTTGACAACTGCACGTTTGCTTGATAATATTTTCTGAACTAAGTGACTAGTAAAGGTTTTAATTATATTGTAGGAACTCACTACAATGCTTTTTTGTGTCTATATTTTTCAAACACAGAATAAACAATTAGAAAAGCACTTAATTATAGTATGTGACCCTGTCTTACTAATTACACCAAATCAAACGTCAGCTTCAGCCTCTTTTTCAGAGGTTGTAAACAAACTTTCAAATCCAGTGACATGTTTCTCATCAAGACAAAGAGGTGGAGCCAATTAGAGGAAGTAAGTTCATCTGGTGAGGCCTAAAGAGACCTGGGCCCTAGCTTAAATTGTGTCTACTTGCATCAGTAGGAAAAAAAAATTTAACATTTTTACATCTCACTGTCTTCATTCGTCAAATGCAAATAATGACACTGATCTTCCAAAGCACAGCGTCATTATGAGGGCCACTTGGTACAATGGGTGGAAATCTGCTGTAACAAGAGATGCAAATGAAGTACAGAATCAGACTTTCTTAATAGAACTTGCTGCCGCCCAAAGCTTTTGCTCTGGGTTGTCTCAGGTTGTACAACTCAGGGTAAAGGCCCAGAATTCAAACCATTGAATAGAGGAAGTATCTGTGAACTGAAAAATGGAGAACAGGTTGGTCTAGGGTGAAACAGATGAGAAGCAAGGAAATAAGTCCATAGTAAGAAAATGGATTAAATGGAGAAAGATCCTGAGGCTTGGAGTGAAATAAGTATTGCTGAGTAGAACAGGTTTGGTGTTCCCTGGAGCACACAGATTTGAAGGGCCCATTGTGTTTACAGAGCAAAGGTTGGGCAGAAGCTGTTGGACTTACTTCTCTAGAGACATCATCAATGGACCTCCCCTCTCATCATTGGAGCTCTTTACCCAGACACACAGCCTTGGCACTTCAGAATGGTGTAGGAGAGAAGGCATATGTGCCCATGAGTTTCCTCCCTTTGATACATGGAAAGACATTGTTTGGCTTTCAAGAAACAATGTTTAGTAGAGTATTTCAGGGAAGATATAAGCAAGTAAGAAAATAAGTGTTTTATCTCTGAGGTAAGTATGATTTGAGGCATTAGTTGGCATCTTATGAAAGAAATATCAAAGAGAAGAGTCCAGTTTCAACTAGTGGACTCATCATTTGGCACTTTGGGAAAATAATTTAAATTTTCTAAACTTAATTGCTAAATGAAAATAAGGATATCGTATTAGTCAAAGTTCCTGAGAGAGAGAGAGACACAGAGACAGAGATTTTAAAGAATTGGCTTACAAGACTGTGAAGGCTGAAAGTCTGAAATCATAAGGAAAGCTGGCAGGCTGGAAATCCAGGTAAGCACTCATATTGTAGTCTTGAGTCTGAAGTTTGCAGGGCAGGCCAGCAAGTTGGAAACTCAGACCAGGTTTCTATGTTACAGTCTGAAGGCAGAATTACTTCTTTGAGAAACCTCAGTCTTTGCTCTTAAGGCCTGCAACTGATTGGGTGAGACCTACTCACATCATTGAGAATAATTTGCTTCACTTAAAATCAACTGCTTATAAATATTAATCTCAATCACAAACACCATTACATGACATCTAGAGTAGTATTTGACCAAACAACTTGCCACCATCTCTTAAGCAAGTTGACATATACAGTTAACCATGACAGATCCTTACCTTCTAGGGTAAATGTGATAACATACAGAACATTTAGGAGGGGCTTGGCACAATGTAGTTTGTCAGGATTTGATTTAGGTGACTGGTGAAAGTGAGGAATATTGAAGGAGATATATTTCAAATATATCAAATGGAATCTAAAATCTTCTCCACTTGTCTAGATATGTACGTTAATATGACTTTATCTTAAAGAAATTGATGTGATTTGGGTCAAGAAAACTGGAGAAAACAGTGCTACGTGTGGAAAAGAGCATAGGACTTGAGTGTGTCAGACCCAAGCTTGGATCTAAGTTATGCTCTGTGTCACTTAGGACAAGCTGCTCTCATCCTCAGTTTCTTTGTCTGAAAAATGGATCTAATAACGTCATTTCTTAGAGTTTGGGCGATATTTGAAACCCCTAGAACATGGAGTTTCTCAGAATATATGATTTAATATGTAAAGATTGTTTTTCTCTTTTCACTCTTGTCAGCTTGCTGAGTAGGGGCTCATTTTTCCATCCTAGGAAGAAATTATAAAATTCCATAACTTTCTGGCCATTTATGATGATCAAACTCAGTCCAGGGTAGTTTATAAATCTAATCCCATACAGAATTTAGAGCTTTTTGTCTCCTTCGCCATTGGCTGTAACCGAGAAAGAGGAAGCTTGGAGTGGGGTTGGGCAGGGCTTGTTCTTTTACTGCTCCCTGTCACCCCTCTTCTGGACTCGAGTGTACTATAATGAGACTGTAATATTCATATGCAACTAGCGGGTGCTGGCGTGATGCAGAACTGCTCCTGGCCGTCCCCTGATGTGTGGGGCACCTGTAGACAAGGCGGGATTTGTATGGAGTGTATGGTTTTCTTGGAGAGGCATCCAGATTTTCCCAACCTGTCTCTCACTGAAGACCACTTTTTTTTTATTGAGGTATAATTGACGCACGATATTATATTAATTTCAGGTGTACAACATAATAATGCAATATTTATATATGCAAAATGATCACCACAATACGTCTAATTAACATCCATCACCATACTTAGCTAAAGAATTTTTCTTCTTGTGATGAGAACTTTTAAGATTTGTTCTCTTAGCAACTTTCAAATATGCAAGCGTATTATTAGCTATAGTTACCAAGCTGTATATTACATCCCCATGACTTATTTATTTTATAATTGAAAGTTTGTACCTTTTGACTCCCTTCATCCATTTTGCCCACCCTGCACCCCCACCTCTGGCAACCACCAATCAGATCTCTGAATCTATGAGCCTTTTTTTTGGATTCCACATGTAAGTGAGATCATGCAGTGTTTGACTTTCTCTGTTTGACATTTCACTTAGCATAATGCCCTGAAGGTCCATCCATGTTGTCGCAAATGGCAGGATTTAATTCTTTGTTATCACTGAATAACATTCCATTGTATATATATACTACATTGTCTTTATCCATTCATCCCCTAATGGACACTTAGCTTGTTTCTCTATCTTGGCTATTGCAAATAATGCTGCAATGAACATGGGGGTACATATATCTTTCAAGTTAGTATTTTTTTTTTCAGATAAATACCCGGAAGTGGAATTACTGGATCATGTGGTAGTTCTATTTTTAATTTTTTGAGGGACCTCGATACTGTTTTACATAGTGGCTGCACCAATTAACATTCCCATCAACAGTGCACAAAGGTCCCCTTTTCTCTATATCATCACCAACTCTTGTTATTTCTTGTCTTTTTGAAAATAGCCATTCTAGCAGTTGTGAGGTTATATCTCATTGTCATTTTGGTTTGCATTTCCCTAAAGATTAAGTAATTTTCAGCAACTTTTCATGTATCTGCTGGCCATCTGTATGTCTTCTTTGGAAAAATGTCTATTGAGATCCTCCACCCATTTTTAATTGAATTGTGTGTGTTTTTTTTGTTGTTTGTTTGTTTTGCTATAGAGTTGTATGAATTCTTTATATATTTTGGATATTAACTCCTTATCAGATATATGACTTGCAAATATTTTCTCCCATTCAATAAGTTGCCTTTTCAGTTTGTTGATGGTTTCCTTTGCTGTGCAGAAGCTTTTCAGTTTGATGTAGTCCCACTTGAAGACCACTTTTAGAGGGGCATATGTGTCCCTTCATTAGCTACCCCCACCAAGAATCTACACCTCCAACATCTTCTCTTCAAAAGAAGTCACTGGGGCTACTGAGGTCCTTTTCCTTCTAGGTATTCTGGGGGATCTGGGATGGGGAGCAACACACTTTTTCCTACTACTTGCAAACCTCCCATGTTCAGATATTATGTTGCCTGGCAAGAACCAGGAAGTCTTCTTTGCTTACATTCCTGAAGGCACATGCATGAAGCTCCTCAAGACCTCTCTCACAATGCAGTGTTTTCAGGAAGCATTAGGACAGCCCTGCAGATTTGTAACGCTGTGAACATCAGCTGGTGAGTGAAATGCCAATCTCTTTCTTGCAGACATACCGGACCTCTGAGGGTAATTTACTTAGAGCTCCACTACCCACCATCTCTTTAGGGAAGTAGTGATGAGGGGGATCAGAGCAAGGAGTGAGTAATTTCTCTTGTACCATGATGTTTTATTCCCTAGAAGACTGAAGATGTTTTTAAAAAATGGCTCTCTCTTTCTTCTCTGTCCCTCCTCAGTCATCCATTATATATCCTGGGTTGACAAATTATCCAGTGGTGATTGTTCCAGAAATATTTACATTCGCTCTTTGTAAGCCTTGTGGGGCTATATCTGACCTCATTTGTTGGTGGCTGTCTTTTGAATGCAGGCTTAATTGCCAATTATAGAGCAAATGGAAAAATTCACTCTGCATCCTATTACAGTAGCTATTATTATTATCAGCAGGAGCAGTAGCTCCTTTGTTCACATCAAACTCGTAGCCCTCTGTTTTTCTCCTTTATGACCGTTGTATAATCTATAGTTTCTTGGCGGTGGCATATTGGGGTATAAATACTGTAACATTCTCCTATGTAGATTTGCAATAAGGACTGTTTTATAATAATTTTGTTTGTAAAAATAACTCCATACCTTCTTCAAGATCTTGTTTCCTGTTTCAGAAAGAGTTATTGGTCTTCCTCATGCTGAGAAAAATAGCATTCAAAGAACAGAATATAACATGTTCCCCAGGGCTTACTTTCTATAGGGTTACTGTGGGGGAGGCCAGCCAAGGTTTTTCAACAAAGTTGTGTCATTTTTCTGCAAATCCTGGCCACATCTTCCTTTAGACTCCATCTTGCAATATTTGCTGTCCAATTCCCAGTTTAATTAGTTGCCTTCCAGGAGAACGCAGAGCCAACAAAATTCTGTGTAAACTGGAAGAACTCCACTCGTATGAGGTAGAATATCATGCTGCATTGCCCTGGGGGCCAACGCTATTCTGGTATAGGTAAAAACAACTGTAGGTATCTCTCAATTAGTACCTTGAAAGGAGTGACAGTGAAGTCTTTTGAATAGGCCTGTGGTAAGTGAACTAAGCTGTATCTGCCTGAGACCAAACAGAATATTAGGATGCCCTTGGTAGGGTCATAATCTCCCCTGCTCTTCAACCCAACATTCTATTGATATTGGAAACAGACAGAAACTAGATTTTCAATTAATCTAAATTGAATACATATTTGAATATGAGCATGGAGCGGAAGAAGTTATTGCATGGAGCAGGAAGAAGTTTATTACTCATGTGTAAGATGTCCTCTCTTCAACTTTTTCAGGTCCCTCCAAACAAAACTCTACTTGTCTAGGAGCATTAGGGAGAAATGCAGGGCTTACTGATGATTCTGTGGGTGAGGTAGAGAAGAGTTCTCATAGCCCAGCACGGTGTTTTGAGGTAGCAATATCTCCTCCTCTTGGCATCACAGTTGTTAAGCCTCTGTTTTCTCTCTTTCCTTTCTTGTGCTCAGGTTTCCTGACTCTTGACTACTTTTATGACTTGTCTTTCTCTTCACTCCTTTCCACAGGCATCTCAATTTCTCTGTTACAGCAATTCACTTTGCCCCAAGCCTTTTTATTTGTGTTCTGCGTCTGTTACTTAATGGTTTTTTTCAAGAATGGAAACTGCTTCTATTTTTAAGGGTTTTATTTGTGCTCACTAAAGGAAAGATGATCTGGTTGCTAGGATTCTCCCTCCTCTGAAGGCAATAGGTTATAACAAATGACAAATAACTTCTTCCTGCTCCATGCTAGTATTCAAAGTAAGGGATTTATTATGTCTACTCAATGGGAGATAAGACGATTTATAATTTACCATTTGTTTAATTATGTGAAGAAACCCATGTTAACTGGCACCATATTTCTTATTTATTCCACTGACATTTTAGTACCCTTTGCAGATTGATATCTCCAGTAGATGTGCAGATGGCCAGCCCATTAATATGTCTCTGGGTGACCCTGACCTTGAGCTCTACCAAACCTGAGCTCTATTAAGCCTATTCATACACACACACTACTAAAAGCAAATAAAACTAAGATTTGAGCACTATAGAATTTTTTCAAATTTTTATTGTAGTAAAATACATGTAACAAAGTTTACAATTTTAAACATTTTTTAGTATAGTTCAGTGGTATTAAATACATTCATAGAGTGAAACCATCACCACTATCCAGCTCCACAAATCCTGTCACCTTGCAAAACTGAAGCTCTATACCCATTAAACAATAACTCCCCCTTCCTACCTGTCTCACCCAGACAACCATCATTCTACTTTCTGTCTCTATGGTTTTCACTACTCTGAGTACCTCATATATGTGGCATCATGCAGTATTTGTTCTTTTGTGACTGGCTTATTGCACTTAGCATAACGTTCTCAAGTTTCATCCATATGGTAGCATATTGCAGAATTTCCTTCCTTTTAAAGGCAGAATAACATTCCATTTCATGTATATGACACATTTTGCTCATCTATTCATCCACCCATGGTTACATGAGTTGCTTGCATGTTTTAGCCATTGTGAATAATGCTGCTATGAACGTGGGTATACAAATATCTTTTTGTATTTTGCTTTTAATTCTTTGGGGTATATACCAGGATGTGGAATTGCTGAATAATATGATAATTCTATTTTTAATTTTTTGAGGAATTACAATAATGTTTTCCACAACAGCAGTGCTATTTTACATTCCCACCAACCATGCACAAAGGTTCTAATTTCTCCAAATTCTCATCAACATTTGTTGTTTTCTTTCTTTTTTTTTTTTTTAGTATCCATCTTAATAGGTGTGAGGTGGTATCTCATTGTAGCTTTGATTGGCATTTCACTAATGATTAGTGATGCTGGGTGTCTTTCTTTGTGCTTATTAGACATTTGTATAAATTCTTTGGAGAAATATCTATTTAAGTTCTTTGCTCATTTTTGAATCAGATTTTCTTCTTGTTGCTGAGATTTAGGAGTTCTCTATATATTCTGGATGTATATCCAGATATATATATAGATATGTAGATATCTATATATATGCATCTATGTACCACATATAGTCATGCACCACATGTTTATGCCAATAATAGACTGCATATATGAAAGTGGTCCCATAAGATTAGTACCATATAGCCTAGATGTATAGTAGGCTGTACTATCTAGGTTTAAGTACACTCTATGTTGTTCATACAATGACAAAATTGCCTAACAATGCATTTCACAGAACATATACCCATCGTCAAGTCATGCATGACTATATATATATACATATATGAGATATATAAATTTTTAATATTTTCTCACATTCTGTGGGATATCTTTTTATCTATTGATAGTGTTTTTGATGAAAAAGTTTTTTTAATTTGCATGAAGTCCAATTTGTTTAATTTTTATTTTGTTACCTGTGCCTTTGGTGTCATATCCAACAAATCATTGCTAAATCCAACATCATGAAGTTTTTGTCCTATGTTTTCCTCTAAGAGTTTTATGGTTTTTGGTCCTACATGTAGGTCTTTCATCCATTTTTAATTAATTTTTGTGTATGGTGTTATTAAGTGACCAATTTAATTTTTTCCATGTGGCTATCTAGTTTTCCCAGTACCATTTGTTCAAAACACTGCCCTTTTTCTCATTGACTGGTCTTGGCACCCTTATCAAAAATGATTTATCCATATATGTTTATTTCTGGGCTCTCTATTATATTCCATTGGTCTACATGGCTGTCTTTTGCCAGTATCACATTGTTTTGATTACTCTAGCTCTACAATAAGGTTTGGAATCAGAAAGTGTGACTCCTGCAGGTTTGTTCTTTTCCAAGATTGTCTTGGCTATTCAGGGTCCCTTGAGATTCCATAGGAATATAAAAATGGGTTTTTGTGTTTCTGCAAACAACATCATTTTGATTTTGAAAGAGATTTCGCTGAATCTGTATATTACTTTGGATTGTATAGACATTTGCACAATACTAAGTCTTCCAATCCATGAACATGGGATATGTTTCCATTTCAGTTTTTCTTCTTTCATTTCTTTCAACAATATTTTGAAGTTTTTATTTTACGAATCTTTCACCTCCTTGGTTAAGTTAATTCCTAAATATTTTATTCTTTTTGATGCTATGGTAAATGGAATTATTTTAGCAATTTTCTTTTCATACTGTTCATTATTTGTGTCTAGAAGTGCAACTGATTTTCATGTATTGACTTTGTATCCTGCTAGTTTGTTGAATTCATTTTATTAGTTCTAACAGCTTTTTTTGAGGAATCTCTAAGGTTTTCTACAGAAAGGAATGTATCATCCTCAAACAGAGATAATTTCACTTTTGTTTTCTAATTTGGATGTCTTTTTTCTCTTTTCTTCCCTAATTGCTGTTGCTAGAACTTTCAGTACTATGTTGAATAGAAGTGGTGAGAGCAGGCAGCCTTGCCTTGTTAAATCAAAAAAGTTCCAAGAGATAAAGAAGAATTATATATTAATAGAAGGAGCACAAAGTAAAAAGATATAACAATTATAAACATTTATGCACCTAATGTTCAAACCATCAAAATCTATGAAGCAAAAACTGACAGAACTGAAGGGAAAAATAGACGATTCTATAAGAATAGTTGGAGACTTCAATGCCTCACTTTTAATAATCTATAAAACAACCAGATAGAAGATAACTAAGTAAATAAAGGACTAAACAACACAAGAAACCAACTAGATGTAACAGACATATATGGAATACTTTACCCAGCAACAAGAGCATGCACATTTTGCTCAATTGCAGATGGGACATTTTCCAGGAAAGACGATACGTTAGTCTCCAAATTGTCCTAAGATATTTAAAAAGATAGATATCATATAAAGTATCTTTTCCAACCACAACAGTATAAAGTTATAAATCAATAACAGAAGGAAAACTGGAAAATTCACATACTTATGGAAATTAAGAAACACACTGTTAAAAAACTAGGGAATCAATAAAATTACAAGGCAAATTAGAAAATACTTAGAGAGGAATGCAAATGAAACACAGCATACCAAAACTCATGAGACCCAATGAAAGCTGTGCTAAAGGACATATTTATAGCTATAAAGGCTTACACTAGAAAACAAAAATGGTCTCAAATAGCAATGTAACTATATGACTTAAGAAACTGGAAAAAGAAGAACAAACTAAACCCAAAGCTAGCAAAAGGAAGAAAGTAATGAAGTTAGAGCAGGCATAAATAAAATAGAGAAGAGAAAAACGATAGAGAAAATATGTAAAACCAAAGTTGTTTCTGCAAAATGATCAACAAAATAGACAAACCTGTAGATAGATAGATTCAGAAGAAAAGATAAATGACTTAAATTACTAAAATCAGAAGCAACAGTGGGGACATTACTACCAATTCTACAAAAATAAAAATCATTATAAAACAGTACTATGAACAGTTGTACTCCAAGAAATTGGATTACACATAAAATAGACAAATTCATAGAAACACAAAACCTATTGAGACTTAATTATGAAGATATCAAAATTCTGAATAGTCTTATAACTAATAAGGAGATTGGATCACTAATCAAAAATGTCCTGACAAAGAAAAACCCTGGTTCCAATGACTTCAGTGATAAATTTAGCTAAATATTTTAAGAGGAACTCATACCAATCCTTCTCAAACTTTTTCAAAATGTTGAAGAAGACGAAATCCTTCCTAACTCATTCTTTGAGGCCTGCATTTATACCAAAGCCAGACAAAGACACTACCAGAGAAGAAAACTACAACCCAAAAACCCTTATGAACATGGATGCAAAAATCTTAAAGAAACTCCTAGCAAATCAAAATCAGAAGCATGTTAAAAGGATTATACACCACGACCAAGAGAGATTTATTCTTGAAATACAAGGATGTTTCAACATACGAAAACTGATCAATGTAATACACCACATTGACAGAATGAAAGGTAAAAAACCCCACATGACCATTTCAATTGATGAAGAAAAGTATTTGACAAAATTCAACACTCTTTCATGATAAAAACTCTCAAAAGTCTAGTAATAGAAGCAAACTATTTCAACATAATAAAAGCCCTACATGAAAAATCCACAGTGAACACCCTAGTCAACGATAAAAGACTGAAAGCTTTTCCTTTAAGATCAGGAACAAGGCAAGAGTGTCTGCTTTCACCACTTCTATTCAACATAGTGCTAAAAACTCTAGCCAGAGCAATTAGGGAAGAAAAAGAAATAAAAGACTTCCAAATTAGAAAAGAAAAAGTAAAATTATGTGTTTGCAAATGACATGATCCTTTCTTAGAAAATCTTAACGATTCCACAAAATACCTGTTAGAACTAACGAAATGAATTCAACAAGGTAGCAATTATTATCTAGGTGAGAAAATAGCTTCCTGGTGTTTCCTGCTCTGCTGTCTCTCCAGAATTCCGAGCACTACAGAATTTGTAAACCAATTTGCTGGCACGATCTTTGCTCTGAGCCTTGTTCTTTTCCACATTTACATGGTTCTTAGTCTTGATTTTATATCACTCTAGTCCTAAAGTTTCTCCTCAGATTTCATGAAATCATTTAGCTTCCTGGTTTGGGACCCAACAAGCCCTAAAACTTTCAGTACAGAACATGAGGGCATAAATCCTGGATTGGAATCATAGGTCAGACACTTGCTCGCTTTGTGATCTTGATGGATTCACCAGGCATCTCAGAGTTTCATTCTTCTCATCAATAAAACTGAGTTAGCTTAGAGGGGTTTGTTGTAAAGATTAAATTATAAAAGCAGTTAAATTGCTTTAGCATAGTATAACAAACTTCAGTATATACAATATACTGACCTTCAGAAACAGTATGAGAAAGATGCAAACTTCAGTGCATACTATTTGCAATTATAATTTTATCAATGTTTTATTATAATTACAACATCTGGATATCTAGCAAACACCCAACCTTCCTCAGCACTGGTCTATAGCCCTTTACCTATGCATCAGCCCTGCTGGAATGCATGGGAGGGCCCACACTCTTCCCTGGTGATGTGTAGACTGCACAGTTACTTCCTAGCATGTGATCACTTGAGAGCTATTAATTAGAGTCCGCTGCTCAGAAAGCTCTCTTCAAATGCCATGTTACATTAAATTTTGAAGACTTCATAATCTTAACCCACTCCTGCTACACACTGGATAAATGTTTTAGATACATTTTCTCATTTAATATATACAAACTACTTGAAGTAATTTCTTTTTCCATTTTATAGATAATGAAATTAAATTTCAATAGCATTAAATAACCTATCTATAGTTTGTGGCACTAGCGTTGAAACCCGCTCCTGGTAGCTCCACAGACATAATGCTTCGTGATATGTGATACGGTATGATGAGTGAGGTCTAAGGCCAGGGGAGTGGGGCAGAGGCTGCAATATGCTGCTCTGAGGGGCCCTGGAAGAATTCAGGGCCAACTAAACAAGTCGGCTGAAGCTCAGCCCCTCATGGAAAAAATGGAGAATTTCTTAAGGAGATGTACATTTCATAAATTTTCAAATAATAATATATGTGGATAATGCAAAGCAATTGTTAAGGGTGTAAACTAAGGGAAGGTGAGTCCTAGACTGATCCATCACGTACTAGCTGGTTTGATCTTAGAACATTATTTAGACTCTCAAAGACTCAGTGCCGTATCTATAAAATTAGGTTAATAGCAGTACCGATCTCACAAGAATATTTTGAGAATTACGTGAGTCACTGCATGTAAATCATTTACTACAGTATCTGATACACCGTAAACATCAAAGATATTATTATTTAGTTCCTATTAATTCAACAGACAAATACTAAGCATATAATAACGTGTTGCATATTCTGATATTTTACTGTCACTGTCATTTTGAACTTACTTCGAGAGTAAATATTTGGTATTTTTATTTTATCAAATATTAATGTTTTTGCTCTAAGAGTCCTTTGGAAATCATCTCATTTCTCTTTCCCATTAGAAAGTATTTGCCTATTTCATGATATATGAACTTATTAATTTGACCCCATTTCCAGAAAGTGCACACCTTTTAGTCATATGATATTTGAAATTATGCTTGTTCTGTGTATATGTATATAAATATATATGTTTGTATGTATATATACACATGCAATCTCTGAATAAACAGCCTTTGCTTGTTCTTTTTTGGGTGTATTAGTTCGATAGGACTCCTATAAGCTGAGTGGCTTAAACAATAGAAGTTATTGTCTCATAGTTCTGGAATCTACACATCTAAGATGAAGATGTTGACGTGGCCATGCTCTCTTTTATGGTTCCAGAGGAGGATCTGCTCCAGGCTTCCCTCCTGGCTTTCTGGTGGTTTGCTGGCAGTCTTTGGTGTTCCTTGGCTTGTAGGCACATCACCCTGATCTCCATCTTCATGTTCACATGGTGAACTCCCTGTGTGCACGTCTGTGTTCGAATCTCCTCTTTTTATAGAGACACCAGTCATATTGGATTAGGGGCTTATCCTACCTCAGTATGACCTCATCATATCTTAACTAATTGCATCAATAATAACCATATGTCTAAATAAGGTCATTTTCTGTGTTACTTGGGGTTAAGACTTCAGCATACGAATTTTGGGGGATACAATTAAACCCGTAATGGGTGTTTTTCATTTATTTCATATACACACACATACACGTGCACACACACACACGTCCATACCCTTGCCATCACATTACAGTCTGCTAGACTAAGTTCCTTAAAAGTGATCCTCTTATTCATCAGTGACTATAACCCCAGTTCACTAGTGCACAGTGGTGTATCTAGCACACGGTACCAATGCAGTGAATGTTGTTGTGAATACACAAAAATCTAGAGAAGTTGGAGGTATGGAGAATAAACATGAATAGGTCTGAGGATAGTGGAGAATATGTAGAAAATAACTGATAACACCTGTCTAGTTTGGGCAATGTTAGCTAAGAACGACAATTTTGCTGCACTTGTCTGAGACTGGTCGGGTGGGCCCTAAGCACATATACATGCAGCATAAGAAAGATATCAGGGAGGATCCCTAATCTCCAAATCCCTCCAAATTCTGCTCCACACCAAATCCGTGTTACCACAGATCAACTTGGTAGTTCAGACAGGATCCAAAGTAGCCTTCTGACAGTTCCCCAGTTTGGTTCAGTCCCTTTTGGAACCCACTGATGATCACGTCAGCCACTTGATGGTGCACCTGGAGAAGGCTGGCTGTCTGAACCACTCATTCAATCATCTGTGTGTTGTTTTATCCTCACTGACAAAGTAACTGCAAGTGTGGGCTTGGGCTGGTCTTTCACTCTCATTCTGTATTTGGGAATTATCTTATCGTAGGAATTCTTAACTCTCTCTTTATAAAATCAAATATTTATTTACAAATGATTTGCAAGGCATTTCTTTGGCAAGTATGTCATATTTTCAATGCTATAGCATGACCTACTTGGTTCAGTTATATTTAACATTTTGTGTCACATTTTCTCAGCTTTAAAATGTCAGGACTTGAGAATAGAAACGGTGTTATTTTGGTCCCACACTTTCATGAGCTTAGGGCAATTACTGCAGCTATGTTACTGTATGCAAATATGCCCTACAACTCAAGCCAAGAACTTACCACATTCCTCCTTAATAAATTTTATACTTATAATACTATTTTAAATTATCAAATATTTGTGGTACCTATTGTTTTAATCAACTCTCCCACAGAGCTATAAAGTGCTATGATAAGGAAGAGAAGGACAATTAATAACAACTAGGTATCCTCATTGTCTTCTGGTCATTTGGTACATCTTTTCACATATATTACCTTACTTATCCATTAAAACAACCAGGCAAAATAAGTGCTGTTTGCCCTCAGTTTAGAGCAAGAAACCAAGGGTCAGATAGGACAAAATAATGATCCATAGCTATATAACTAAAAAAGTGGCAGAGATGGGATTAAAATCCACAATCAAAAGCCATCTAAGCTTCTTTGTGTTATGCCACACTCAGGAGTCTTTTTGTTCTGATTTTGAATGTACAATATGGTAGATATTGCTAAACTCAGGTAATATGTAAGGGAACTAATGTAATTTCAGAGCACATTTTAACAAGATACCTAAGGACCTATAGCTAGGCAGTAGTAGACACAGACCATATTCTCCTCCTAATTAAGGTAAGATCAATTCAATGTCTATTGTTAATAGCCCTAAATTTCCATTTAACATAGCTTTTGTAATATCAAAGTAAAATGATGTTTGAAAGAATTGTCTTCAAAGTCCTCAAATAAGAAAAATGATTTGTTTTCCCATAACAGCCAGTGCTGAAATCAGGCCTATTAAGAACAACCACCAAAATGAGCTGAAGGCATGGTTTTAGTAAACAATATACTCTTTAGAAAGTGTTTATGAGAGCAGATGTGTTTGGAGAGAAGTAGCCCTTTTTCACTTCTGATAGGATATAAATATGTCACTCTTAAATTGTGCACTTGGATCTAATTTCTGAGAAGCATTTAGTTCTTTTTTTCATTGGTTAAGTAAAAGCAAAGGACCTTGGTTTATGCCTGTTTTAAATAAAGAGAAAAATGAAGGAGGCCGATTGTCAAGGAGAGAAAGTTGTTGGAGGAGACGGTACTTGACAGTGAGAGAGCCGACCAGGAGAAGCAGGCACCATACCCACGTGAGGCCACCATCCAGAGTGAACCATAAGCTCAGTTCTAAGTGGTTCATTTTCTATTTGTATAAAAACATAAATAAATAAAAAAATGTCACGTTGTCAGGGACTCTCTGGGCACTGAACATTGGGAGTAAGTCAGGCTAGGAAGGAACCCACTAAGTGCCAAGTCTCTCTTTACTGGAATGCTTTCAGGATGCACACCTCCCTTCCCTTAGGGCCTTGGTTTTTCAGTTGAGTGCTCTGCCTCCTGTCCCTTGAGTTCTAACCTTTGTGTTTCTGACCTTTATATGTGGTTGTTAAAATAATGAGGTCAGAGACAGTGTGCCACTGCAATCTTGACTATCTCACTTCTAAGCAGTACAAGTTCAGTTAAGTCACTCAACACCTCTGAACTTTAGTTGCCACATCAGTAAAACAGGCACAATAGCGGCCATCTATATTATTAGCTGACTCAGTACATTAAAATACTTAAAATCTTCATTCATTGCAATCATTGAATTAAAGATGTTTCTGATGACAATATAACACCTGTCACAGCCCAAATAAAGAGTGGAATTCTCAGGTGGGTGCTGTACTGCTGGGGAAATTTCACAGCCATTCTTAGTAGCTTCACTTTAAAACTGTGGTACAAGTCAAACTAGGCACTCAATATTATCAGGGCATCTTCTGTGTTTTTCTAGAAGGATCATTTTACACTCCCAGGAATAAATATTGTATAACATCTACCTCCCTAAGAATTCTATACTATTCTTTCTACCTCCACTCTCAGCTATGATGTTGCTCAAATAACACTGACAAAAAAAGAAATCAATAAATACAACCTACCTTATTTTCTTATCACCAACCAGTAGTCTCACTTCTACTTGGCTCTACTTTCTTAATCTTTATACAAAGAAAGAATTTTCTCTTCCCCATCAAAGGTTGGTTTCCCCACATCTAGAGCCTGTGTCTCATTCCTTCTTGCTCTATTTGATTATCCTGTTTCTCCTGAACCATAAGCATTCATAAACAACCAAACCATAATCATTTCTGATAGCAGGTAGACATTCTCTGGTGCATTCTATATTCAAAATGAAAAAAAGGAAAAAGAAACCATTCTTTTTTTCCCCTCATTGTTATTTGACTACTCCTGCATTTCTTTGCTTAAAATTCACAGAAATAGTCTCACAAGTTGTTTTTCTTCACACTATCCACCTCCTACTAAACCTACTCCAATAGGCTTCTTCCTCCACCATCCCATTCATTTCTTAAAACAGTAAATATACAGGCCAAATCTATCTTAGTCTTTGGAGCTATAATTGTAAGAGAGATATCAATTCTCTCTTCACAGCACTTACAATGTCTAGTATTTAAAAAGATAAAAAAACAAGTTATCACACTAATTATAAAAGATACTAACAGGAAAGAAACTGGTAATTAAATGGATAATAATTGAGGTTCATCTGGGTAAACCTGAAGGGCCTGTGGGAAAAGATCAGGGATCCTCATGGTAAGGAAAAGCAGGATTCTTGGGTTAGTTTCTAGGTCTTTGTGGAAGGTTAGGACAGACATTTCAGATACTATGGGTCTTTCAAAAAGCAGAAAATATTAATTTCACAGTTTAATGACAACCAGAACTTAGTCAAGAGTTGAGGAAAGAGTATTCAAGTTAGAGCAAATGATCACATGTCAAAGTCTGATGCAGGAAAGTGTTTGGACTTTTCCAGAACTGAAAAAAAAATCTGTAAGCCTGGAGTGTGGTGAACAAGATGGAGAAGGACACAAGCTGGGCATGGAGGAGTAAAGACCAAGACATAAGAAGCCTGGCAGGACATTGTCAGTGGTTTGTATGTTATTCCTTATATAAGGATAGTGACTGAAGGCTGTGCAGCATTTAAGGGCATTTTTTATTGGAGAGAGTCTTGAAATAATGCATATGTGAAAAGGAAGAGATTAACTAGGAGATTATTTTGACAGGTCTGGAGGGGACAATGATGGTCTAGATTCTAGACTATGGTGGTGACATTGGCTATAAAGCAAAGTTCTTGCTATCAAGACATGTTTAGGAGTTATGTTTGAGGTACTTAGTGATATGGATGTGAAGAGTGAAGACGAGAAATTAGGTAAGAATATTTAATAGTTTTTTTCTTAAGAAATAGTGCTTTTGGTTAGGCTTACTGTTACAGTGGTGAAAACCGAGATGGAGGAGTCCATTTGAGGGAGACTTCATTTCTCTACATAATTACAGAAGCTGAGTGAGGAGCTCCTCTCTCTCTAGCTTTTCATATGTGTGAAAATTTTCATAAAATTTTTTAAAAAATGACTTCTGAATAAAATTATTATGTAAATTTTGAGATGCTCCTGCAATATCTGAGAGAATGTCTCGTAGAAGCAGCATATATGATTCTAGAGCTCAACATTATTTCATCATGATACAATGATAAGAATCTTCCATTTGTGGATTATATTTAATGGAATGTTTTTGATCACCTAGGGAGATTATATTGAGAGAAGAAAAAATAAATAAAACAGGACTGAATTCTGAGGAACACAGTCCATCCTGCAAAAAATGAGCCTCTAGAGAAGGAAAGCTGGTGAGATAGGACAAAACACACTTGTGTGGTTGTGAATGGAAGACAAAAGAAGAAAGTGCTTCGAGAAGAGAATACATGCAAGCAGTGTTGATGTCTGGCATGAGATTATGATAACGCTAGAAACAGAAGCACTGGATGTCACCATCAGGTCTTGGGGACTCCGTAAAGAATGGTTTTGGTTGGGGTAGTAACACTGCCGTTCCCTGGCTTGGAAGCTAGGCCATTCTTTCTTTACTGTTCCAAGAGTCCACAAATGAATTTCTCGGAACAAAGCAATCCTTCCACAGAGAGATAAGATGAATATCACTGCTCTATTCGATGTCTACATAAAATTTAGGTACAAAGGCCCCAACCTGTGAGTATAACTTGTACAGAACTTGAAAGTGAAGTTCATCTGGATAATCCTGAAGTGTCTATGAGAAAAGTTCATGAGTCCTTAAAGTGAAGAGAAATTTAGTTTCTGGGTTAGATTCCAGGTCTTTCTTGAAGGTAAGGACATTTGGAGTTCAGTAGAGGAAATTCTACTCAGACTGTCTCAAAAAAAAGATCCTAGCACAGAACTTAGCACAGTGCCGGGTTCATAGTAGATGTGCAATAAACAACACCTAGCAATTAATCTTCCCTCGTAACTATGCCACTTCTAGCCAATTGGGCACCCTAGGGAGTCCTCACTCAGAAGGGGCTGTTTTGGTGACTGAGATTCAAGATTGTCTGACAGTAAAAACTAAAACTCAACTCTACTATTTTATTATTATTTGATTTTGTAGAACTCAGGAGTTGTGGTCCTATGAGATTATGAGTTTTATTACTTATTGTATTCCCAAAATATTTAGTTATGGTACTAGGTATTTTTAGTTATAATTTCACAATAAAACTCACTACAACTTCATAGAGTATTTATTCACTTAATTGTTTGGACATAGAAATGGAGGTCTGGAAAGCCTAATGACTTATCCAATATCGCGTATTCACTAGCAGATGCTACATTCTAAATGAGCTCTTCCTACCTTCCAGGTAATAAAGAAGTGAATTAGCCTTAAAATAATGATGCTACTTGAGTATCACACAATGTAATAGGGTTTTTCTCATTATATTCAAGTTTGCTTCTCTTTTCATCTTCAAATGTCCTCTAATCTTGAGTCAGTTTCAAGGACTCACATATGGAAGCCCAGGGCACCTCCTTGACGTTCCTTCCTGACTACTTCCTACTCTACTGAAAGAAGAAAGAGAGGTAAAGTAATAGAATAAGATAATTTGGTAACTTCTGGACAATTCTGGGAAATTGAAACATAGGGTCTGTGATCAGAATAATGTACAATATCAGGACAATGATTAAAATATCATGGCAATTCTATAGAACATAACCTTTGAAAACTCAAATTATACAAAACTCAACCTTTCTTTCATGATGAAAAATGGATAGATTCCACCTTAAATTTCTCTCTACTCTCCCAAACAACAAGGTAGTCATCCTATTGCCTGAAATTGAAGAAATCATTTTAAGGAAACTTCAAGTGCCTTTAACTGAATAATTCTTTATGCGTTTAGCAATATCTTTCTCAATGGAATGTCTTATAATCTTGTGACTTAGCCTGTGGAAAATAGCTTCTGCTCATCTGACATTTCTGATGGGGAGAGTTTGGAGATATTAATATTATCAAAGCATGTGCTGCAGTTATAAAGTGAGATCAACAAGAAGAGATAGATGACTGATGAATTGATAAATATGGTAGTACTTTTATTAGGCCATGGAAACAAGAGTCACAAGGCCAACTCACTGTATTATTTGTGGTAACAGTGAAACTGTAAAAGTTGGTGAGGCTGGAAAGATTTAACATTAACTGTTTCTAAAATGGAGGAAATGTATCAAAATCAGACTAATTTGGACTGTATTTTAAACTTACCATTTGATTGATGTCTACCACATTCTCTGCATGTGCAAAGGATTCCTGTAGCCGCCCCTGACTCAGGAAGGGTTAATAATCACTGGAAAAGGTTTGCCAACAAACTGTGACCTGGAGGTGAGAAGGCCGGTTAGCCAATGACTGGTAAGACCTCCAGGGGGAGGCAACCTAAGCCAGGCATCCAGGCATCGGTTGCTCGGGGCACAGATGCAGACACGATATTGGGAGCAGGAGGGGCCGTTGCCTAGGAGGCCTTACATGCTCCAAGATAAAATATACGAGCACGGCAATAACATGATAATATCAAAACAGAGGCCAAGGGAGGGCTTCTTGAGAAATCACTAATAATTCTTGGCATTCACTAATTACATGGTCCAGAACACCTGTGTATGTTTAACAGATGTAAGCTACGTATATATTGAAACGCTGGTTATAATAAACTGAGAGTGGCCATCAGCCCTCTCCTCATCTATCCTGATGTGTACATTGGATTGCGACACCGACAGATTCCTGGTGTTCATCTCTGATAACCTGGAAGCTTTGCACAGATGTGGTGTTTGTCCTGGAAACCTAGGAAAACCCAAGCTCCTCCACATATCAGCGTGAACACGAAAGCTCAGAGAAGTGGATTGACATGCTCAGAGCATCTGTTGCTTCACTTATTGTATTAGTTCCCAGGGTTGCTGTAAAAAATTGCCACAAATTTGGTGGCTTAAAATAACAAGAACTTATTCTCTCATAGTTTTGGAAGGTAGAAGTCCAAAATCAAGACATGGGCTGGGCCACACTCGTTCCAAAACCTCTAGGGCACAATTCTTCCTCGCCCCTTCCTAGCTTCTGATGGCTCCTGACATTCCATGGCTTGTGGCTGCTTAAGTCCAGTTTCTGCCTCCATCTTTACATTGCCTTCTTCCCCGTGTCTCTGTGTCTGTTCCACTTCTTATAAGGACACTATTCATTGGATGTAGGGGCCACCCACAATATGGGATGATTTCATCTCAAGATACTTAACTAGTTACATCTACAAAGGCCCTATTTCCAAATAAGGTCACATTCTGAGGTTCTGAGTGGACGTGTATTTTGGGGGACACTGTTCAACACATTACACCCATAAATGGAGCTGGAAATTCCTGACTTGTAGGATCATTATCATGACTGAATAACTTTCATGTAAAATGTTTGGTGCTTCTTAGGTGATCAATACATTTTTTTTTTAGTGATACCACTATGATTATCTTCATTTCTGACCAAGATTAGTCTGAATATTTTCATTTTCTTGAATATATATTCAGTGCCTACTCTGTTTTAGACATTGATTATACAAGGAAGCTGCAATATACAAACAGGAATGATTATTATCCTATCTGGTAGGCTGTGTGCTATAAATGCTTCCCAGAAGCATGGACGTTGTGCTGTGATAGTACAGAAGAAAGAGTGGTAACTTATGGAAGAATGTGACTGGTAACTTTTCAATAAGCCTTTGCAGGAAGGGTCACATGTTACACTAAGTGGGTGGTAAACTGAACTAAGAGGCAGCACTAGGATGCAACTAATTGGCTCCCAGGTGAGGGCTGTTAACCACCATGCTATTCTGCCTCTCAGATTAAAACTAATAATGGGATATAAATTTATTCTTTGAAATGAGCACAGGTTAAGTAAAATGAGAACTTTATGAAAACAATGATTTTAAGAATTAGTGAATTCTAATTTGCTAATGGTAATAGTGAATCCTTATTGGAAATTAGTTTTAAAATATATACTCAAGAGACATTTAAGAGCTTACATTTTTTGACCCAGTAATTCATTATTTGAGAAGCTAACTATGGAAACCATACTTGATTTTTTAAACCACTTTACACAAAGATATTCATTCATTCTGTCAATATTGTAACATTGAAATTGGGAAACAATATAAATCCCAACAGTGGGGGATTAGTAAGTTAAATTATGATAGCGCCCTCAATTGAATACTGCACGGTTATTATAATTTATATTTCAAAAGAGTATAATGAAATAGAAAAATAATATCTTAATCTTTGATAATGTCTATCTTAGATTGGGTTTCCCCAGAAGCAGACCCTGAGACATGGATTTATCCAAGTTGTTTGTTTGAGAAGTAATCACAGAAAAGACAGTAAAAGAAGCAACCGAGTGAGACAAACAAGGAAGGAAGCCACTAAAAAATGGTTAATAAGCAGATTGCCACTATAGGGAACTTGGGCTCACTCCCTCTGGAGATTTCTTGGCGATTACACAAAGTATACTTCAGAATTGTTTCACCCAGGTACCTGGAAGCTGGTGTACTTATTTGTCCCCCAACTGTGTCCTTGCTTGAGATCTGCTCTCAGGGGTATTAACTCTCTAGCACCTATAGCACATTTGGGGAATGTCATACACATTCTAAAGACTAGAGAAAGACAAAAGATGTAAGAATTGCAGGTCTTTTCAGTAGGAAGTCCTGGGGTTAGCATGCAAAGTATGGTGACTACTGGCAGCACCGTCTGCATCATGTAGAAAAGGATGTTGCATTCGAATTCTGACAATGATTTTTTTGTAAAGCTTTAAGAGGAACATGCCTTTTCTTGTATCAGAATCCTTAAATATGAGATTTTATGTGAATATATTTTGTAAATAATCACAATAATAATGATTATTATCGTGACAGAGGTTATTCTTAAGCACTTACTATCAGGGAGCTATTATTATCTGTTTGCGTAGGGTAATGTTGCTAGGAGATAGTGGGGCCATCTTTCAATGTCAGGGAACCTGGCTTCGGAGAAGGTATTTTTAACCACTATGTTATACTATATAATCGTATTATAATGGAGGTAAAGAGAATTTCTACAAATTAAAAAAATAAATAAAGAGAAGCAACAAGAATATGTATATAGATAATGAAATAGTAAAGGAAACGTAATACATTACAAAATAATGTGCTTGTATGGCGGGTGTTATAGAGTTTGCTTCTGTTTCCTTTTTACTGTTTAATTTAGAGATAAGTTGTCTTTTGAGGAAAAAACAGTGATACTGTTAAACTGATGACGAGAGGTGAAAAGAATCCTCAAAGACCTGAAAACCCTGAATCCTAATTCTGCAGTTGAGAAACACTCCTACTGGTGAGACTTTGTCAATTGCCAGGAGACAAAGGCAGACAAGAGAAGTATTAAAGTCTCTGAGGGCATCTGCCTTTATAGGAAACACTGGTTCTGGCTCCCAGGCAGTCATTATCACACTGTCCAACATCAAATAGCCCTTCTTCTCTGCTCTGCCCCCAGCTACGCATTGATTCTGGACATCCCTGGGTGCTCTCGGACTCTTCTTCCCAGCATCCGCTCAGGCTGTGAGCCCTTCCAAACCTCACTTTGCCTCCACAGGCCACATTAACTCCAAATTAAGGAATTCCTTTAGGCAGAACTTTTTCAAAGAGTTGAAGCCAGAATAAAAGTTAATGAATTCCAGCAAAGGCAAAAGACCTCTGGATAGATGTTTTGCCCTTTTTTCTTCACTGAGCTCATGCAGTTTTTATTTTCTAAATTTTCTCTTTGTAAAAATCTCTGTTCCAACAATGTTTCCAAAATTAATTTTGACCTTCTGGCAACATTTTAATTTCTCATGCCCCAGTAGATTCTCTTTGTTCAACAACTTATTCCATATATTCATTATTCTCTTTAGAAAATAGCATTATCTTGCTCAACATAAGTATTCATTATATGCCTAATTACTCCCAGAACTGCACATAGAGGCAGGGGCCTGGTGCAGAGAGCAGCGTTGGTCTGTGGGGGAGCAGACCTGGGTGGAGGAATGACCCTGTTCTTACTAGCTGTGTCACAGCAGCATGAGGCTGACCCAAGCTGCACTTGTACCCCAACCAGAAGCTCAGTGAGTGACCTACCTATCTGAGTCTCATCTTTATGTATCCATGGGATGAGGTGACAGCGACTTTTAGGGTTTTGTGAAGATTTCTGGATGGTATCGCTAGGGTAAACTGATGTGCTGACCTAGAGTATATAATAAGTGGCTGCTATTACTATTAATGATAACATCTCCTCACCATTAGAAATAAGGGACTCCTTGTATTCAGAATCTTTCATGTGCACTGTGTTCAAGAAAGTTCAAGACTGGAAGAGGAGATGGCTTTCCTCCACCTTCAGGAACAAAGTCCAAACTCCTTCCTGGGATTAACAAGGCACTGTGCAATCTGGTCCCATGCCAGCTCTCTGACCTTGCTCCCTGCCCTCACAGATTAAACCTCTGCCTCACTGTCCTGCATGCTGTTCTGTACACATGGCAACCCCTGCCACACTCAACTGATTCTGTATTTATTTTTCTCTCTGCTTGGGCAGCACCGCACACCATAATTTCCCTACCTTTGTATTCCTGACACCTTCCCAACTCTCCTGTCTCACTTCTACTCTCACTTCCTCAGAAAGCCTTTTTTTTTTTGGCTGCATTACTAAGGTATCTCTTCATTCCTAGGCACTCTGTTTCATAGTCTCAGGATCTCTTTATGTATAGCACTTGTCTCTATCTGAAAGTCTCTTTCCAATTATTTCTTGACCTTCTTCTCTTTCCTCCAACTTGAATGAAATTTCCACGAAAGCAATGATCTTGCTGTTCTTCTTTCTCACTATATCTGCAGCTTCTTAAAAAAGTGTGTGTGGCTAAATGATGCTCAATCATTATTGGATGGACGTGAATTGGGTAAGAACAAATGGAGGAATGAATGAAAGTTACTCTTTTTTTTTTCCTATAAAAGTGGTGGGTATAGACGATGGATTCCAGGAGAAATAATTTTTGAGCTAGGCTTTGATGGATACATGATTGGGGGAAAACAGCAAGTGGAATACAGGGAATTCTAGATAGAAGAGTATTAACATTGGGGACAAGGAGATGCCCTTATATGGATGTCTTGTGAACTTCAATATCGGAATGTGTCCAGTGTGTCTGTTCTGCCTGCAGCCTCTTCTATTTCAGCAGCTGCATGTTCTAATTCTCAAACCAAAGGCTTTGGTGTCACTCTTGACTGTTTTCTTTTTCTTATATCCTATGTCCAGTCTATCAGGAAGTCCAGTTGGCTCTAACTCAAAGTATCTTCAGAAACTGACTATTCCAAACTACCTCCACTGCTGCCACCCCATCACCATCGACTCTCAGATTACTGCAGTAGACTTTTAACAAACCTCCTGCGTCTACTTTCTTCTTGCCTCTTCTACAGTCTGTTCTCACGTGGCAGCCAAATTGAGCCCTTAAAATGAAAGTCGTCTCACATACTGTATGTATCACCCCCTCCTGTGCTCTCCATTTACTCAGAGTAGAAGCCAAGTGCACAAGCCCCATCTTGGTCTGGCTGGTGTTACCTCTCTGACTTCCTTTCCCATCTTCTCTCTTTGCTTCATCTGCTCATCCACATTGGCCTTGCTGTACCTCACACATATCAGGCACACTTCAAACCTCGACTGAGCTCTTTCCTCAACCTGGAACTTTGTTTCCCAAAATCTGCTTGGTGGCCCCTTTACTTCTGAAGCCTTTACTCCAATTACATCTTCTCAATGAGGTGATGCTATTTAATTGTATCATCTGTCCCCTGCCAGTCCTGATACCCATAGCCCTACTCCTTATTTTTATTTTGGTCTAGCACACATAGAACATTCTAAAGCACCATATATTTTACTTATTTATTTAGTTTATTGTTTATTGTCTATTTTCTTTCACTAGAATGTCAGCTCCATGAGGGCAGAGATGAATGTCAGTTACCCGACACATAGTAGGTCCTCAAATAATGTTTGTTGAATGAATAAATGAATGGGAGGTAACACAATTCCATTTGGCCCACACACAGGAGTAACAGATAGAGAAAGTGAGAGATTTGGCCAGAAAAGTAGCCTGAGGTCAACCAAAAGGAAGCCTTCAAACTCCAGATAAGCGTTTTTGCGTCTTATTCTCTGCACACTGGGGAGTGATAGAAGTGATTTATAAAGAAATTTGCATTGCTGATGGCCCTCTTTAAAATTTAGCAGAAATTTTCTCCTGGATGTTTAACTTTCTTCCTCTTACAGATTTCATTGACATAATTCTTGTCTTCATTCAGAGAAGAGAAGTCTTTTTGACCAGGTGTTAGACAGTGGTTGTATTCCTTAGTTCACAGCACACTTGGTCCATGCAAGGCCTCTACTTGGTTGTTTCCTTGTTCCTCCATTTCCTCACTATAGGGAAATATTCTAATAAACTTGTATATTCTCATGTAAAATGTGCTATGTTGGATGAATATTTAGTTGCATAAGTGGCCTTGCATTATAGACTTTATTTGGTTAGTTTTGCACATCTCCTTACTCATATGCACCCTTGGTGATGGACACCTAGGTTGGTTGCCTACTGCCCCAGATGATGCTAAGACAAACTTGAAGGAGAGTATTCTTTTCGGAGGCAATTATAGTATCATTATGGAGGGGCCTAGCTTTTGTCACTACTTCTCTTGGAGTCAGCTAAGTTTTAAACTTCAGTCTCTTGAGCATCACCGTTGGTTAAGGATCTCATACGCACATACTTAGAAGGGGAGTATCTACTTACCCTCGTTCACTAAAAATAAAAAACAACAAAGTTTGGTAGAAATTCTTGTGGGCTTTTAGGGGCACTAAAAAAATTCTTATCATTTGAACCTGACCTGAGTTGTAAGAAGATTCATTTTCATGTGTAGTCATTACCTAACACTTCCAGACCCTGACAAGAAAATGTAAATCTTGAGAATTCAGAATTCAGTGACAGATATACAGAAAGAAATCAATTAGTTAGCTTTTATTAATCACATGAATGAATTAATTTTAGGTTTTTAATAATTTTACAGCAATATACTTTATCTGTACATAATCAGATTTAAATATTGATTGGGTGCATTTGGTGGCTCTGTGCTAAGTGCTACAGACATGCAGTGAAGAAGGCTAAGAGTAGCAGTGTTCTCACTTTAGTTATTGTTGGTCTGTCTCTAGAGGTGGGAGGGTGTGTGTATTGCTCTCCTTGTTCCAACCCACACTGGAAAGCTTTTTGGTACAGGAGTAGATGGAGGGCACATTTGGTAATGGTGGTGGGCCATTCCCCCACTCTTTTCCACTCTTTCCTCTCTGGAAAAATGTGTCCTATTGTAACTGCTAAAAATGCCTGATATTTTTTCCCAGGCTTCATTGCAGCTAGAGCCTGGCCTGTAACCCAGTCCTATCCGGTGGACTGAGGGGTAGTCTACTTATTGAGATTGTGGGTTTAAACTTTTCTCTGTCAATGTTGAACTTTAATGACCCTATAATCCCGGAAAATAGTGATGGTTAAAAAACCCCTCACTTTTGTATTCTGGAAAACAGCTGACTGCAAAGACCTGTTACTTCCCCAGGTTCATTTTTGCCCTCTGCCTGGAAAGCCAAACACTGAGACGACAAGATGGCAGCAGAGAGAGGGTCAAATCACAAGGCAGCCATGCGAGGAAGGGAGAGTATGAGTGTCAAATCCACTTCGCCAAAAATAAGAACTCAGGAATATTTATGGGGTAGAGGGCCAAGGTGGTCTGAAATATGAAGACAGATGACTAGAGGTGAGGAGAGGTGAGGTACTTGATGATTTGCGCAAGTGTAGTCAGACTTCATGCCTCTTCATAGGACACATGCTCACAAAATGGCCACATTAGCATGACCTAAGGGTGGAGTTTTTAGCCTCTTGTCATCAAAAGATTGCTTATCCGACATTTGTACTGGCCCAGTTGATGAGTTGGTGGTGTCAACCAGCCTGAAGTGGACAATGGGTTCTAATTCCTGAAAAACAGCTTGCACACCCATTACCATGGTGACCCAGGCTCCAGGGAGATGTTATCTATAGGAACCTAGTTGGAGTCAGGTAGCATATTGCTTAACAGCACAGTTAACAATACATGGGTAAACAGCTAAAAGCTATAATCAGGAATTGCAAAAAGGAAAAAAAAAAACCTCTAGTTCCTAGCTACCTAATCATCAATGGCTGTTGCCAGTTTCAGATCCACCCTTCCCATATGACTAAGATGACTCACGATGCCCCCTTGTCTACCTACAACAAAGCCAGACACAGGCTCTCCAGTTTCCCATTCTTTGCCTCATAAATGATTAGCTGAACCATCTGTACCCACTGACCAATCTGGAGAAAGTATTTATCTCCTTGATCCATCAAACTTTACTTAAGAGTCTCTCCTTCCCCAGGTTCTGGAATTTCAGCCCACCCTCAGCCTGAGCTTGAACACAATCCTTCTTTGATGGCTTCTCCTGAGAACAGGCCAGCCCCAGGTAGAATATTCTCTGATCCCCAGTCTCATCACACCTCCCTAACTCCCACCTCCCTACACTCAGTTCTCAGGTCTTTACCCCTTGCTTACATCTTCCTGTGAAAGAAAAGCCGCTCTCGGCCTGCCCTTTTCAATGCTTGCAGATCTCAGGGTGCAAGTGTCTTCCCTATGGTGATACAGCCCCTCTCCTTTCCAATATAGCCTCCTTTTACCTAGGTCAGGATTTGTTTATTTTTTCATTGCCTTAAGAAAAGCAAATGAATTAAAGAAAACCCTCCTCTTTTTTTTTAGCAGAATGTTATGTTTCTCTAGGGGAGGCCTGGAAACTGCTTTGGTCATCTTGACCCATGGCTAAATCCTGCAACTCTATTTCCTCTAGACTTTTTGTTATAATGGATAACAACCTCCTCATTGCTTAAGTCAGTTAGAGCTGAGCACTCTGTTACTAGCAGAGAAAACCATCTTGACTGGTACCTGTAACCGAGGGGCAAGTCATGGTTTCAATACTCCAGCTGAGAGGAATTTTGAATGTCCGGTTTATTTCTGGAGTTGCCATAGAGACACTACAGGTAAGAGGATAGATAATGGATTTTAATGATTTATTGAGTATCTAAAGTCAAAGATGTAGAGAGACGCACAATCATTTTGTGGGCTTATCACTATCTCATAGTATAGTTGATCAGGTACTAATTCCTTCTTTTCTGCAGATTTGTGACCTTCGACAGGTAAGTTCACTACACAACAGGGAAAGTTTGCTAAAAGTCTCCCAGGTCTTCTGGAATGATGCTTGGTTCTGAAGATGCAGAGGCAACAAAGACACAGTCTGTATGTTCAAGCAGCTCATGGTCTACTAGGGAGTTAGAATTCACAAACAAGTACCGGTAAATCAATGTGAAAACAGCATTAATAAATGTGCACAATTTACTGAGGGAAAAATTAACTCTGGAGTTTCATAGTAAAGCCTTATAATGATGAGACACATGAAAAAGGACCAGCGGTTTATCAGGCAGATGAGGATGAGATGGTGATTCAAAAACAGAAAGAAAAGAAATAACGCCTACAAATGCATTGATGTACCACTGTGAGAAGACTCATCTGGCCAGATCATACAGTCACTTGTAGGTCTTGTTCACAGTCTGTAGTTCCAGCCTGCAGATGGGCGGTTGTCAATCTGAGCCCCTGGAAACTCCAGTATTTCTGTGAGCTTCTCAGGTGCCATCCCATGAGGCCTCGAGACTTACAGGACCAGTGGAAGGTGGCGATGAGCAGATAAAATCCACTTCTCTCATTTTATTAGCTGTGTGACATTGGGTAAGTATCCTAATTTCTCTGTGCCTCAGTTTCTACAACTGCATGATGGGGGAAATAATAGTAACTCTATCACTGGGTTGTTGTAAAGATTAATTCTGTAAATATATGTAAAGTTATTAGGAAAAGTCTGGCATATAGTAAGTACCATATAGCATCAGCTAATTATACAATAACAATTTAATCACAAGATCACACATTTACCAAAACGTCTTACCTGTTTATATCCTCAGCTTTGATTTAAGATATCTTTTGAAGAAATGTTTGCACAAAGTATTTTTTAAAATTTGAAGATAGCTCATATTAGTCTATCCTTTCAAGAAATACATAGTGGCTATTCTGTTCCAGGCACTGTGCTCAGGATAGACAGCAACAAAATTAGCAAATACCTCTGCCCTCGTGAACTTGTCTTCGCATAAGGAAACTCTATATTCTCTGATAAAAATAATAAAGCAAAACATTGGAAAAGGAATGCTGTGAGTTCAATTCCAAATAGGGTTGATAGGAAAGGCCTAGAGGAAAGGTGATGTCTGGGAGAAGTGGTGAGGCAGGTGAGAGAATGGATCAGCAGGTTCCTGGGGGAGCAGGTCCTGTGTGTGAGGAGCTGAGAGGGGACCCAGGAACGAACGTCGAGAGGAATAAGCCAGAAGAGAAGGGTCTGGGAGCGTCTTGTGGCCCAAAGTGGGTGCTGGGCTGATTGGAGGATTGTGGGCAATTTGAAGGACTCAGGCTTCTATTCTGGAAGGCTGGAACTCATGGGAGGGTTTGGAGTAGAAGAGTGATAGGTTCTGACATATTTCATCTGACCGCTAGGCTAAGAGTGGTCATTGGAGCCACAAAGGCCAAGACAAACATGA
Source organism: Equus asinus (assembly GCF_041296235.1). Taxonomy (NCBI): domain Eukaryota; kingdom Metazoa; phylum Chordata; class Mammalia; order Perissodactyla; family Equidae; genus Equus; species Equus asinus. The sequence goes on along the minus strand of NC_091793.1, from coordinate 66,619,025 downwards.
CTCAGCAGTCCATGGGGGAGATCGTGGTGGCTTCTATTGGGGTAGTAACAGCAGATGTATGAAAAATAGTGGAATTCTGGATACACTTGCAAAGAAAGAGAGGTGTGACAGAGTGTATCCTTTGGAATCATTTGCAATTGATGTTTTAGGCACTCCTGTTACTGAGAAGTTGTTCAGTGGGTTCCTGAGTACCTGGGCAAGAAAGAGTTACAGGATCAGAGGCAGGATCTGGCTCTCATTCCAGGCACAGGTGCAGCCAACAGTTTTCCTGTCTTCAGACAAGAATGTAATTCCCTTGCTTAAACTGTTCCCTGGTCTCTATCAGAGAACAGAATCTGACCCTGAGTAATGTGACTTAATGAGGGCAGTTTAACTGTGCATACAAAGAACCACTAAATATATATTTATTTTATATTTAGTCTCAGCCATTATGCATAATTATATTTGAAAGGGCACTGGATGGATGTCATAAGCCACAACAGGTGTGACTGGAGAAACACACAGAAGGCACATAAAATTCAGTAGAGAGTAGATTATGCAAACTCCCCATTAAGGCAGGGAGATAGAAGGTTTGCTTGAACTTTGAAGTCAATCGGTGTGCAACCAAGTAATTACTGGCAGCCTACACCAGGATGGGAGGTGCTGGGAGTGTGAGCCAAGAGGCACCCCCATAACTCACCCATCTTCAAGATGCCCTTGGGCATCTCGCCTCACCCAAAAGAGGAAATTATGGAGCCGCAATGGGAGGCAGGCCTATGGAATTATACCAACAGCTGAGAGGCCCTGCACAGATGAGCCACATTCATCGTGATTAGAGCACATGAGCTGCAGGATTAGCTCCTCACCATTTAGTTCCTGTTAAACCTGGGACCATCTGTAGGTATTATCGTATTACTAGCAACACCATTAATGACACACCATTCATTAAGAGGTGATGGCAGGAGGAAAGAAATGACTGTGAATTTCCTAAAAATTCAGGATGTTGTGCTTCGCAAGCAGTTGAGAAGGAAACTAATGCTTAGCACTTCTTATCGGGGATTTGCATGCATTATTTCATTCATTTCTCCTATCAACCCTGTTTTTTATAGGTAGAGAAACTGAAAGAGCCTTAGTGATTTCCTCAGAAGTGGTAGTATTTTCTAGAATCAAAATGAACTCTGCAAATATCAAGTCCCATGTTATTTCCGCTACATCATTTGTCTTTCAAGGGGTGAACTATGTTGTCTGGCATCATATAGTGTTTTGGTGGCAGAACTGTCCTGGTACCCATGTCTTCTATGTTTTTCACTGAAGCCTCATGCCAGCTTCTGAGTTAGAGTCCCTCTTAGGATCTAGATAATAACTAGGTTTAAACGTTGCTTCATCCTTTATGTGAGTGGTGAAAGACAGGTTGGGGGCATGTGGCTGACTTCTCTGTATTTTTTATTTGTTGTTTTGTAGTGCAAGCCTCAGACCCTGGATGTGGCTGAATATTTCTCCGTGAGTGTGGAGAAAGCTTGCACCCTGTGCCACGCCCCCCCCCCATCATCTTCCTCTTTTCCATTGAATCACTTGGTCTCTCACATCAAATGTACTTCAGGGATGGCCTTGGGCAAAGCTGTAAAATCCATCCTCTGTTCCCAGAACTTCTCCTTGTTTGCCCTTCTCTTTCCCTCTTTGTGTGGAGCTGCCAACCTCTTCTGGTGCTTCTGAAGTTTCCTTTCTACAAGCTCAAAAAATGATCCAAATTGTCATATACATGGGGACATGCCTCCATTTTGCAATTCAAAGGGCAGGCCAACTTTGTTTTTACCTCTTATGTACTGAGAATCCCAGTGAAGATTTTTAATAAACAGTCCAAATTGAGGTTTAACCAGATTCTAAAATCAATGGAGAATGGTTTTGGGGAACTTTAAAAATGTGCCACCCCGCAGTAGTTAAGTGCACATGTTCTGCTTAAGTGGCCTGGGGTTTGCCGGTTTGGATCCTGGGTGCTGACGTGGCACCGCTTGTGAAGCCATGCTGTGGTAGGCATCCCACATATAAAGTAGAGGAAGATGGGCACAGATGTTAGCTCAGGGCCAGTCTTCCTCAGCAAAAAGAGGAGGATTGGTGGCAGATGTTAGCCCAGGGCTAATCTTCCTCAAAAATAAATAAATAAAAAATTTTTTTTTAAAAAGTCCCACACTTTGCCATTGCTTCCATTAATGTTATTCAGTTAAGTCTTAATTCTCAAGTCACTGTATATTTTTTAAACATACTCTAAGAAGAAGCCCTACAAGCTTCTAGTCCTATGGCTAAAACAAGTTTAAAAGACACTTAATTGAGTGTTGCTTTATGGACCCAATAGAAGGAGTGTTAATCAGCTACTAATCTAGTAAGAATTCCCTCAGGAAGACCAATAGGAGCAAAGAAACAAACAAAACCTGAGATTCAAAGTCAAGGTGGCTGTATTAGGCTACATAATGGCCTCTCCACCTGTGAACATATCATCCTACGTGTCAAAAGGAACTTAGCAGATGGGATTAAGTTAAAGAACTTGAGATGGAGAGAGAATCCTGGTTTATCCAGGTGAGACCAATGTAATCACAAGAGTTCTTATAAGAGAGAGGCGGAGTCAGAGTCTGAGGAGAGGTGTGGTGACAGAAGCAGAGATATGAGTCAGAGAGAGATTTGAACATGTCGTGCTCCTGGCTTTGAAGATGAAGGGTCCACAAGCTAAGAAATGTGGGCAACTGCTAGAAGCTGGAAAAGGTAAGGACAAAGATTTTCCCTAGTGCCTCCAGATGGCACAAAACCCTACCAACACCTTGATGTTAGGATTTCTGACCTCCAGAATTGTAAGACAATAAAGTTGTGTTGTTTTAAGCCAGTAAGTTTGTAATCATTTGTTACAGCAGTAATAAGAAACAAATGCAAAAATTGTATGCCACACTAGTAGGTACCCTTTGATGTAATAAGTCTTTGTAGAGTTGAAGCTGTTGCAGTGGAATAGTGGAAGATTGTGCTAGAAAATTCTTTCGGAGAACAAAGTAAAAACACCCATGGCATGTATCAGCAGACCCCAAAACCTTTGAAAAAAGAAATGGAAGCAGTAAACACACTGTGTTTCTTGGAGTAAATATTGATGTTCTGTTAATTGCCCTAAGTTAAGATCATAAATTGTAAATTTTCCTCTTTCTCTTTTTGAAGATTTGTACAATAGAATATAAAACTGCAAAGCTCAACACCAAACATTCAGTTGACCAGCCTTGAGGTAAGCAGTGATTTCTCTCAGGTGGTTGGTTTGTACCCGACTCTAACTTCCTTATTTTCCCTCCTACCCACCGAGGAGTTGAGAAAGTGTGTCTTAGTCCTTTCTCTATGTAGAAGGAGATTTTGTTTTTCTTTTGTGAGGCAGATGGGCCCTGAGCTAACATCTGTTGCCAATCTTCCTCTTTTTTTGCTTGAGGAAGATTGTTGCTGGGCTAACCTTCACACCAATCTTCCTCTATTTTATGTGGGATGCTACCACAGTGTGGATTGATGAGCGGTGCTAGGTCTGTGCCTGGGATCTGAACCTATTAACCCAAGGCCGCTGAATCAGAGCATGCCAACTTGACCGTTACGCTACCAGGCCAGCCCCAACGAAATCTTTTTCATTTTTTTTTTAGTAAAGATTGACACCTGAGCTAACAACTGTTGCCAATCTTTATTTTTTCTGCTTTTTCTCCCCAAATGCCCCCAGTATATAGTTGCATATTTTAGTTGTTTATCCTTCTAGTTTTGGGTTCTGGGACATCACCTCAGCATGGCCTGACGAGCGGTGCCATGTCCGCGCCCAGGATCCGAACTGGTGAAAGCCTGGGCTGCCGAAGTAGAGTGCATGAACTTAACCACTCAGCCACGGGGCTGGCCCCAGGAAATCTTTTTAATGGATCTTTTTGACCTATTATGGATATAATCCAGATTTAAATCCAGTGAGGGCAAACAGATCTGGAGACAGAAAATTTTATGTTCTGTAGAGCAACATATTACAAAAAAAATGTGGTCTACAAGTCATGAAGGATAATCCTTTTTCAAATAGAGCCATGGTCAAGCAATTTTAGGAAATAAGTGTGTCCCTTCTCTTGGGTACAGTTTAATCGGCTCTGCCACAGGCAACGTGTGCAGGTGACCACTGTGTTTGAGGTCCCGCAGAACAAGATTTGCACCCAGCCCTCTGATTCCCCGCATATGCGTTCTCCATCAGAGTCCCACCATTACATCCTCCTGGGATGCTATACAGAAAGCAGCAGAAGGTGCCCATGCTCCTAGGATGCACTTTGCTGCATGTCATTCTCCTGTACTATCACTAGCCCACTTACATGTGGCCAGTTGCTGCTTTATTGGAGAGCAGAGATGTAAGTATTTGTAATTAGTTTTCTTTGGTTGTTCACTGGGCTGAGGGAGGTGGGGGAGGGCCTCTTATCTCCAAGGATTGATATGCTTTTAAGAAAGAGGGCTGGTGGAGGAAGAGGAGCAGTTAGGCTTTCATTCTTTCTTTCCTACAGCAATGGTACCAGGATATAAATTTACAGCTTTGTAGAGAATTCAACGGGAGTCCCAATACTCTTGACTTTCACTGTGCGCCTGCGGATGTGCGTCCTTTTTGGGCTCCATAAATGCAGATGAGCGAAGGGTCGTCCAGCTCTGCTTGATATCTGAGCTGTGGGGAAGGGTAGGGTATGATCACCATTGACTGTTAGGAACTTACCTTCTTCCCACTGTTTTTGCTGCACGTTACCTATCAGTCGACAATTAGGCCTCATAAGAGTAAAAATCATCAGATCAGCTGTGGTTATGGCAAGGACCCTTACTTGGGGACACCATAAGCTTAAAGACACATATAATGATACAGGGAAAGGGACCTTTGTGCAATCGTGTCCCACCACCTCACTTTACAGTTCGAGAAGAAAGTAAAAGAGAATTGCTTGTTCAAGTCCACACAAGATAACAGCATCTGTACTCCAGAGTGTCCTGGAGTCAAGCAGGATAAACTCGAGCTCTGAAAGCTGTGTCACTGCCTCACTCTCTCTCTCTGAGGGCCATTTTCTCCAACAACTTGAAAGGGCCATAGGGAATACTCATGATGTAATATGAAGCATGCGGTAATTTCTTCTATCGTCTTCAAAATAAACTTTTTTTATTCCTTCTGCTAGTGCCACTGAACCGAAGCTGCCTCTCCTCCATCCTACTACCAAGTTAAGGAAAATAAGGAAGGAAATTGGGAAATATTGTGAACAACCACTGCTATTATGACTACCATCATTTCCACTCTTGCTAAGTGAGAAGTCCTTTTTGTAAATTACATCATTTAACTCTCACAACAACTCGATGAGATAGGTATTTTTATCCCCAATGACCCCAACAAGGAAACAAAGAAAGAGGAAAGTTAAGTGATTTATTCAAGTTCCCACAGCTGGTAAGTGGTGATGTTGGAGTTTGATCTCCAAGACAACTATTACCACAGCTCATTGTTCTCCCATAGCGTGCAGTGTGTTTGAGTATCTGAAGTACCCTCACTTTGGATCTGTCCCTTCTCCTCCATCCTCTTTCTGATTTTGTAGAGTGTTAGTCTATCTTTGGGAGTATAGAAAAATAGTTCTTGTTAGCATTTTAATGACTGAAACTGATACAATTTATTTTCTATTTCAAGTGATGAATTGATAATTCCTTTTAAAAAGAGCAGAGTGAAAAGTACATCAGAATGGTAATCAAACGACCTGCATTCCCCTTCCAGCTCTGTTCCTAATTCAAATCACACAACAACACAGAGTATTGTTCTCACGGTACAATGTCAGAATTTGGCAGGATCTGTGGTCTCAATGAGTGTGGAAGCAGGAGGGCACACAGTAATCAAAATCATCTGGGGATGCTTTTTTCGGTATATTATACTGGCGTTCTCCCATCCTGGCATCCTCAAGTTATAGAATACTGAAGCGGGTGGTACAGAAACTGACATGCACATTTTAAAACAAGTCCCTAAGGGATTCGAATTTATACCTTTATCCCCTGGAAAAGATGATTCCCAAGGTTCTTTAAGATGTAAGTTAATTGACTTTTGTGGGCATTTCAAGCTCTACGGCAGAGAGTAAAGGCAAATAGACTGAGTGAGAATTCTACTAAGTTACCAATCACTTTACCAAGTTCCCCTGCTGATATGTAAGTATAATCCGTCACACATTCGTGTATGAACCCCTTTCTAACTAACGTGTGCCAGGTGCCCAGAGATGCTTCTCTACATTCACATTATATTTGAAGACTCGGAAGTGCAAGGTAAAATTCTGAAATTCTCTCAAGGCACCTATCAAACCTTTTCATTTTCCTCAAAGCAAAGATTATTGGAAAAGGTCACTTAACCATTTTCTTATAGAGGAGGCAAGCATAAATCCATACCAGTTCCCAGAGAAATAAATGTCTTGCCTGTTATATTAGAAAGATGTGAAATTGAGCCAAAGTCCAAGGTATACCTTGAATTCAGGCTTCATATTTAAAGTTAAAACCTGCATTCAAAATAAAAACATTAGACCAAAATATGTGTGTTTTGGAGGATATGAATGTATAAAAAATAAGTACAGATTCTCATTCAAAATCCATAACATAGTTTGTAACAGTGAAAAATTGGATACAAATTAATTTGTTTATATTTTATTTAATATTTATGATAAAGTCACTAGATGGGATATAATATATCCATAAAATTATAGTTATTCTATATAACAATATCCAAAAAAGTTTACAAGATAATCAACAAAAGCAGGAGATAAAATTTTATTTACCATTTGAATAAAATTAGCTTGAAATAAACATATGAAAAAAGATCACTTAATGACGGCTATTTGCTCGTTTAGTAATTATGAACTATAAGCTTGGGAGTGCACCTTATATAAGTATCTAATTTAAATCCCAAAACAACACTTACATAAGCATTATTTCCATGTTACAATGAGAAAACTCACTTGCTTAAAATTACTCAACTATTTTGATACTTGTGATGGCTAATTTTATATATCGACTTTGCTGGGCCATGGTACCTAGATATCTGGTCCGACAATATTCTAGATGCTTCTGAAGATATTTTTTGGTGAAATTAACATTTAAATAAGTGGACTTTGAGTAAAGCAAATTGTCCGTCATAATGTGAGTGGACATCATCCAATCAGTTGAAGGTCTTTAAAAAAGACTCATCTTCTCTGAAGAAGAGGCAATTCTGCCAGCAGACTTCCTTTGAACTCGAATTGCAACCTTTCCCTGGGTCTCCAGCTTGCCAGTCTACCCTGCAGACTTTGGGTTTGCCAACCTCCATGTCATGTGAGCCAAATCCTTACAAGAAATATTTCTCTCTCTCAATATAGATATACATACTATATCTGTCTATATCTACATGATATCTATAGCTATGTATCTATATAGATATATGCGTCTTATAAACACATATCCTATTCTGTTTCTCTGGGAAACCTTGACTACTACAGATCTTGGTATAGAGAGTGGTTCTAGAAGAATATAATCTGAAGGATGAGTTTTCTAAATTGGTTCTGGAGTTCCTTGAATTGGTTTTCTAATCTGATTAAATTTAAAGGCATTAATGACTCTGTTTCCAGTAGTAAAGAGAGCACTGATAGCCCATGGTGTGATGTGGCAATCGAGACAAACAAGATATCATCGGATATTCATAATCAAATGCTTATAAGAGGCAAGGTTCTGCAAGACCATGTATATGAATATATGATACCTTTGAGCATTTTTGTCAAGATAACAAGTATAAAGAGATTGGCTGGTGCTTTTTATATCACTGGACAAAGTGGGGGGAAAAAAGGATGAGTTCAGGGATTCTAATTTCCAGTTGAAGTGCTGTATAAATGACCTGAAAGCGCCTGTCTGCCCTGAAAGAGACCCTTATGGACTGTAGCCACAGAGCTGAGATTGCTGAAAAACCAAGACAGGAAACTCCTCCTGTGAGTGGGTAAATTACAATGCAAATGGAATTTGCAACCTCTTTGCATATCTACTGTTAAAGTGAGGGCATGCGTTGAGGAGAATTGGGATCCTGGAAATTGGAATGGAGATGTATGGGAAGACTCTAATGAAACTAGGGACATTGAACTCGTAAAGTCTGATGCATCTGCTTTCCCAGTAGAAGTAGCTCTCCCGTCCCTGTCTGAGGAGATTAACTCTGCTTTGCCTGAGAAAACTCTAATGGCCTCCCCTGAGAGAGTGCCTTGCAGGATACTACTGATTCTCCTCAGGACTTATCTCCACCATTTCTCTTTGCTTCTAGATGTATAACTAGACTCAGGTCCCAGCAGGCCCTAAAAGGTGAGGTAGAAAGTGTGACTCGTGGAGGTGTGCTGTACTCCAAAAAGACTACTTAATTTTTCCAATTTATAGAGACAGAAATGTGAGAAATATGTGTAGGAATGGATGCTAAGGGTGTGGGATAACGGTGGAAGGAACATAAAGTTGTATCAGGCTGAAGTTATTGATAGGGGCCCACTAAGCAGAGATTCAGGATTTAATGTTGCAGCTTGGGAAGTTAGAAAGCGCTCTAGCTGTTTGATTGGTTGTTGAATCATGGGGCAGAGGTGTCCACAGTAAATGAACTTGAAATGCTAGACTTGCCTTGGCATACTGTAAAGGAAGGGAATCAAAGGGTTGGGGAGATTACAATGTTAGAGTGGATTTATCAGGTAAGACCGGCTTACCCACCTGGGAGAGTCCAGAGGACATAACTTTCACCAGTATTGTGAAGAATAAATTTGTGAGGGGAGCCTCAGCATCCTTGAAGAGCTCTGTGGTCGCTCTTTTCTGTAGGCATGAAATTACAATGGGATACCCTGCCGCTGAATGCAGTGGAAAACTTAATGCAATGAGGATAATTTGATCCTGGGGTGGCAGGGACCAAGTGGCATCATCAACTGCCAAAGGCAAGCTGGTCATAGTTACTATAATGGACAGCAGAGTCAAAGCAGCAATCAATAGTTTGACTCTCAAAGACCTATTGTGTTGGCTATTTGTTGAATGATGAATTAAGTAAATGGGAAGCCTACTAAATTCTTGATCTGTTTAGTTGGAAGAGTCCCAGGTCAAGTGAACAAAAGGGTAATTTAAATCATAAAAATAGAGAGTCATGGCCCCTCAAATCAATCCCCGTACTTAACCTAGTTTACAGACCCAGAACCCCTTGTATAAAGGGAAGGTGGAGTCCCCTTGAGGAAGGACCCTGTACCCTGTCAAAAATTTATATGCTTAAATCTTTCTCTCAGTCTTTCCCAAAGGGAAATGTGTCCTTTTATCATGGTGACTCTGCATTAGGGATAGGGAAATAATCTCATATTTCAGAGATTACTGAATACTGACTCTGAACTGATACTGATTTCAGGAGATCCAAACCATCACTGTAGCCCACCCGTCAGAGCAGGGGCTTCTGGAAGGCTGGTGATCAATGGAGCTTTGGCTCAGGTGCATTTCACAGTGGATCTGGTGAGTCCCTGAACCCATTCTGTGCTTGTTTCTCCAATTCTGGAATGCTTATTTGGAATAAACATACTCAGCCATTGGCAGAATCCCCACATTGGTCCCCACTGACGTATGAAGGCATTAGAGCTGCCCCTACCTCTACAAAAGCAATACCTCATTCATAGAGGGGCTGCAGAGATTAGTGCCACCATCAAGTACTTGAAGAACGTAGGGGTGGTGATTCCCACAATATCCCTGTTCAACACATCCACTTTGGCCTTGCAGAAACAGATGAAATTTGGAGAATGAAAGTGTATTATCATAAGCTAAACCAGGTGGTGACTTGAACTGCAGTTACTGTACCAGGTGCAGTTTCATTGCTTGAGCAAATTAACACATCCCTTGGTACCTGCTATGCAGCTATTGATCTGGAAAAAGACTTTTTCTGCATACCTGTTAAAAAAGACCATCAGAAGCAGTTTGCTTTCAGCTGACAAGACCAGCAATACACCTTCACTGTCCTCCCTCAGGGGTATATCAACTTTTGAGCCTATGTTTTAATTTAGTTCTCGGGGATCTTGGTTGCCTTTCCCTTCCACAAGATATCATACTGGTCCATTACACTAATGATGTGCTGGTTGGACCTAGTGAGAAAGAAGTAGCAACTACTCCAGACTTATTGGTAATGCATTTGCACATCAGAAGGTGAGAAATAAATCAGATGAAAATGCAGGGGCTTTCTACCTCAGTAAAATTCCTAGGGGGCCAGCGGTATGGGAATGTTGAGATATCCCTTCAAAGATGAAGGACACATTGTTCCATCTGGCTCCACCAAGAACTGAAAAAGTGGCACAATACCCAGTGGACCTCCTTGGACTTTGGAGGCAACATATTCCTCATTTGGATGTGTTACTCTGGCTTGTTTACCATGTACCTGAAAAGCTGCTAGTTTTGATTAGATTCCAAAACAAGAGCAAGTCCTGCCATAGGGCCAAGTTTCTGTACACACTGCTCTGCCAAGTAGCCATATGATGCAGCAGATTCAACGGTGCTTGAAGTGTCAGTGGCAGATAGGGATGCTGTTTGGAACATTTAACAGCCCCTAAAAGATGATTCACAGCAAAGGCCCTTAGGATTTCAGAGCAAAGCCCTATCATCTTCTGTGGATAACTACTCTCCTTTTGAGAGAATAAAAACAGCTCTTAGTTTTTTGAAAAGGCTCGTAGACAGCTGCTGAGCCTTAGTAGAGACTGAATGCTTAACTACGGGCTACCAAGTTACTATGGGATCTGAGCTGCCTATCATGAACTGAAGGTGGTTTGACCCATCAAACCATAAAGTTGGTGATGCACAGTAAGACTCTATCATCAAATGGAAGTGGTATATATATATATAAATAGGCCAAAACAGGCCTGAAGGTACAAGTAAGTTACATGAAGAAGTGACCCAAATTCCCATGGTTCCCATGTCAGCTACATTACCTTCTATCTCCCAGCTTGTACATATGGCCTCATGGGGAGTTCCCTAAAATCAGTTGACAGAGTGAGACGATATTTGGGTATTGTTTACAGATGGTTCTGCATAATATGCAGGCACCACCCAGAAGTGGACAGCTGCAGCACTGCAGCACTTGTCTGGGACATCCCTGAAGGTCAGTGATAAAGAGTAATCCTCCCAGTGGGCAGAACTTCCGGCAGCTCGCTTGGCACACCTGATTATTCATTTATCTTGGAAGGGCAGACACACAATTATATCCCAATCCTTGGGCTGTAGCCAATGGCTTGATGGTCAGGGACTTGGAAGGAACATGCCTGGAAAATTGGTCACATGACAGAGAGATCTGGGTAAGATGTGAATAGACTTCTCCTAATGGGGAAAAATGTAAAGATATTTGTGACCCATGTGAATGTGTATAGAAGAGTGACCTCAGCAGAGGGGGATTTTAATAATCAAGTGGATAGAATGACTCATTCTGTGGATACCAGTCAGCCTCTTTCGTCAGCCACAGTTGTTGTCACCCAGTGGGCACATGAATAAAGTGGCCATGGTGGCAGGGATAGAGGTTATGCATGGGCTTAGGTACAAGGATTTTTACTCATCCAGGCCAACCTGGCTATAGCCACCACTGAATGTCCAATCTGCCAGCAGCAGAAACCAACACTGAGTCCCTGACAGGGCGCTATTCCCAAGGGTCATCAGTCAGCTACCTGAGAATAGTTTGATTATATCGGGCCACTGCTGTAATAGAAATGGCGGCATTTTGTTCTTACTATAACAGACACTTACTCTGGATAAAGATTTGCCTCCCCTGCATGCAATGCTTGTTCACAGTGACCTCGTAGTTACTGATATTAACTTTATTCTCCAAACAAGGAAGTAAGGTGCAGAGAGGTAACTGGACTGCCCTTTGCCACCTGGATACTGATAGCAATATTTTAGCTTTCTTCTCAACCTTCCAGTATCTTTCATTTACCTGTCTCTTCATGCAAGAATCACATTCTTTTCCTTTTGGAAGTTTTATATTATGTTTGATATAACCTAGGGTTAATCTTCTCTCATTACTCTTATTTTCCATAATTTTGAAGCCATTATTATGAGGATTTTATAAAGATATTGAAAACAAAGCTTTACTTCAAAAACATGTCGATAATTTTATTGAATTAGCATTAAATGCTAACAGATAATTAAAATGGTTATTTTTTCTTTAAATATGGTAAGGCTTCCTATTTGTTGAAGTCTTTGTATTTGTGTGTTTATGATTGTCATTATCATTATCAATATAGACCTTGCTTCACTATAGATGCTGTAGATAGTTGTGTCTGGTTCCCCACCACTTTTTCCTCACTGTTAATCCTGAGGTAACTGTGGTCTTTTCTTCCATTGTTTCTTCTAACCAGTTAGTAAGAAAATATTTATTTTTATATATTAAATTTATAGCAATTGTCCAGAGTTATTTGAACATTTAAATCAGTTTTATCAATTGAATCTGGCAGGTGTTTCACATATAAAGTTATACCTCTGCAAATCATTTTTCCCTTGTTTGTCTTATTTTTGTATGTATTATCTTTTTCTTGTATAATTGTATTTATTTGCGGCTGCAGAACACAGTGAAATAATACCAGTGCTAATGGAAACCCATGTCTTCTTCCTGCCTCTAATGGGAAGACTTTTAATGCCTCCCCATTAAACCCTGAGAGAGGTTTTTGAGTTGATGGTTTGTGTGTCTAGACACTCATGTACATGTGCGTATAAGGAGGGGATAGTAATACCTACCTCATGGTGTTACAGGGATTAAAAGAGAGAATGTATATAAAGCACTTAGAATGGTGTCTGGCTGATAGTAAACTCTTTGTAATGATGAATTTATATGACCACATTCAGGAGGTATCCAACTGTTCATTCCTTGGGAAAATTGTGGCCATAAATGGTGAAGTCAGTTAGTACACACAAAGCACTTGGAATGGTGCCTGGCATATAGTAAGAGCTCAAGAAATGTATGTCAATAATATATGGTATTATTAACGCATTTTGTCAAGAACTGATGCTGGTTTTTATCAAAAGCTTTTGCTAAGTTTTTGAAGGCCATTTTCACTTTTGATCTATAAATCAAATGAATTAGGCTGGCATATTTCCTAATATTAACTCACCTGCTTTCATAGAATCAACCCCTCTTGGACTTAATATGTTGTTTTTAAGTGAACTGCCAGAGTTTGAAACTATTTTGTTTAGGGATTTTATTTTGTCTTTTAAAGATTGGCACCTGAGCTAACAACTGTTGCCAATCTTTTTTTTTATACTTTTTTATTCTTCTCCCCAAAGCTCCCCAGTACATAGTTGTAGATTCTAGTTGTTAGTGGCTCTGATTGTGCTTTGTGGGACACCACCTCAGTGTGGCCTGATGCGCGGTGCCATGTCTGCACCTGGGATCCGAACTGGCTGAAACCCTGGGCTGCCAAAGCGGAGCCTGCGGAACTTAACCACTGGACCATGGGGCTGGCCCCAGGGATTTTTTAAATTAATATTTAAATGAGAAATTGATCTTAGCTTCCCTTTTTATGTCATCTTACTTGAGCTTTGGTAGGAATATTTTGCTAACTTTCCTTAAATTATTTTTTCTTTTTCTATGCCATGGAAGAGTATAAGTAAATCAGATGCTTTTGTTTGTTCTTTTTCTTTTTTTTTTTTTAAGATTTTATTTCTTTTCCTTTTATCTCCCCAAAGCCCCCTGGTACGTAGTTGCATATTCTTCGTTGTGGGTCCTTCTAGTTGTGGCATGTGGGACGCTGCCTCAGCGTGGTTTGATGAGCAGTGCCATGACTGCACCCAGGACCCGAACCAACGAAACACTGGGCCGCCTGCAGTGGAGCTTGAGAACTTAACCACTCGGCCACAGGGCTAGCCCCTTGTTTGTTATTTTTATGGTTCCTTAAAACTTTAGTGAAAATGCCCTGTGAAACGCTCTGTTTTTTGTTTGTCTTATTTAGTTCTTTGGAGGCATCTTTTAACAACTTTCTCTATATCTTATGTGTTTTTAGTTGACTTTGGTTTTCTATTTCTTTAGGTTCCTTGTCTCTTCTATAGTAAGTTTTGGTAGTTTATGTATCCCATAATAAGCATATATTTGATCTTTTTTAATTTATTGCCATAGAGTTGGATATCTTGTGAATCCTATATTTCATTTTACATTATATTACTTTCATCTCAGTTTTTGTTTTTCTTTGTTTTGCTTTGTTTTTGCTTTTTCCTTTAACTTTGGGTAGGGTAAGCAATGGTTCACTTTTCAAGGATTTGCCTTATTTATTTTTCTTTTATTTTTGTCTTTTCTATTTCATTAATTTATTTATCTTTATTACTTCCTTCACTATAGTTAGTAAATTTTTATTTTCCTTATTCAGATATTTTTGGATATGTGAACTAGTTCGTTATGTGCATTCTTTCCTATTTACTGAATATTTAAGACTAAGATTGTTCCTTTAAATACTCTATGTCCCACTCATTTTGATGCATATTCTATTTCATACTCATTGATTTCCACATTTTTCCATAATTTCAGTTTTGATTTTCCCTTTAACAACAAGTTGTTTACAAAAGAGTTGTTGCTTGTTGATTGGTTAGTTTGTCTAATTTCCAGGTCATAATTTTTATGATTTTAGATTTGTGTTCCACTGGAATGTAGTGACTGGTTTCAGTATTTTTTTCACTTATTTGTGTATAACCAGAGGTTTTCTGTTTGCAAATGTTCCCGAGGTCCATGAAAAGAATATATATTCTCTGGTTTTAGTCATAGACGTTGACATGTATATAGTTATTTGTACATTACTAATTAATTTATTTAAAAGTATTTTAAGTGCTTAATTCATTTTGTTTCTTTTTGAGTTTTGTTGTTTTACACTAAACTACTTATGTTCTGTGAAAGAAGAATTGAAGTTTATTATGAAAAGGTTTCTATTTCTGCTTGACTTTCTTGTCCTGATATTCACTCCTGCTGATTTTATGTTATTGTGTCACTGACATTAAAAAGTTTTTTTATATTCTCTTTAGATTTCCCTCTGTAGCTTTATATATTGCCTTTCTTTGTCTCATTTAATGCTTTCTGGCCTGAAATCACTGTTTGATGTTGAGATAATGGCCCTTGTTTTCTTCTTTTTCTTTGACTTTGCAAAAAACTTTTCCTGTCATTTTGTTTTCAATCTTTCTTAGTCTCTTTGTCTTACATTTTTAAAAGAATATTTGCATTTTTCTTTTGTGATCCAATCTTTTCCTTTTTAAAATTAACATTATTAGCTCTTTTTCTTTATTTGTTGACAGATAGTTTTGATTTTGATACCTTTATATTATTTAATGCTATTGTTTCTGATTTTAGAGCATTTATTTTGTTTCATTTTATCTTCTATGGTGTCTGTGATTGCTTTGCTAAGGTTGTATGTGTTTGTTTCTTCTTACGTTTAATTAGTTGCTACCTTTGTAACAATCATGCTGTATTATTGCATTTGTCTCTTTCTTAAAACATTTTCTAAAATTTCCTTTTCATAGATAATAGAAAAAACATGTTTACCCTCTGTCTGCTTCTACCACTCACTCTTTTCATCTCCAAATTTTAGATGATTATATTGTGTGTGTGTGTTTAGGTTTATGCCTTAAAATATTCTCAATTTTTTGGTCTCCTTCAAGCAAGTTTATTGATCCCTGTCTGTATAATATGAGGAAATCTCACACTTACACTACCCCATTCCTTCTCTCCCTCATTAGTTATATAATTTCTATGACATCACAATTTATAATCTTTAAATTTTGAATTTAAGTCATAATGCCATATTCTTTTAGTCTTTTTTTCTATAGTTAAATGGAGTCAATGCTCAGCACTAGTCTTTCACTATGGTTTCTCCATCTATCTCTTGTTTGGTTCAAGTTCATTCCATTGTAGTTTCCTTAAGAAGGCCTCATTGGAAATTTTTATTCTGTTTCTGGAAATTCTAAACAATGTCTATTGCCTTCATTCTTAAACCCTTTTACATCTGGTGTAAAATTTGGGGAAATTTTTGTTCATTTAGGAATTTAGACATTGCTCTACTGTTTTCTATCAGTAGAGGTGATAGCTTAAAAGATTCTTTATTTAGTATACTGCTAAGTAATTTTATTAGAGTGTTTCAGGGTTAATCGTTATGTGTCAATTCTTCCCCAGGACTCAATGTGCTCCTTAATATTTAAAATCAAGTTTTCTTTTATATCTGGGAAAAATATCAAATTATACCTTCATTTGTTTTTTTCTTTTGCCCTCTTCAGAAAAAAAACTTTTTTTTCAGAAATGACTATTATAAGAATCTATCTTCTATAGCTATTATTATTATTTCAGTTCCATATCATACTATAATTTCAGTTCTTCTTAACTCATTTATCCTTTTTCTTACTTTTCTTAATCCGGTGCTCCATATAGCAGCCTTTGTTTTTCTGTAATATTCATTGTCCCTGTATATACTACTTCCAAAATTATCTTTATTTTTGTATTGGTTTTATTTTTTCATTTCATTTTTTTAGTTTTTTGTTTTCCTTAGTTTTGCTACTCATGTCTTTTTCTGTTTCACAATTTTTCTCCATAAATATTGTTTGTCAGCTTTGAGTTCTTCATTTTTCTAGGAGATTACCTCATTAAAGTATTTTTTCTTTCCATTTTGTATTAATGGTAGCAGTTTTCATCCACTCCGTGGCATCATTATTTTTCTAGCAAATGTATATGTGTGTGTCTGTAAATTGTAAAATCTTTTTATAGATCCAGTGCTTATTTTTATTATTATTATTCATCTTGACTCTGGTGAGATATTTGAAACCAATCTGCAGGAGGTACGTATAAGATCCAAGGCTGGGGTCCAGGTTCACAGATTTTAGTCATCTGTGTGAGTCAACCCTTAGTTAACTGAGCAGAGCAGCTCTAGGACTCTTCATAATTGGCTGTGTTTCTCACTCCCCACAGCACCTCTTACCCAAAGGCTACCTCTCGAAGGATAGCTTTGTTATACACTGCCTCCGATGTTCCCTCCTCCTGTGCCTGTTCCTTGTCCCAAACAGGCTCTGTGGAAGTTTTCGCTTCCACTCCCACTTTCTCGGAATAAGCCTGTGAGTGCTGTTCTTCAGTGTGTCTGTTGGCATTGTAGATGGGTGTCGCCAGACTTTGTCCCACCTGCGCAGCCATGATTGCTCTTTTCATTTTGTTCTCAATTATGTTACATACCTCATGGTTTCTAGTTTCATGAAAAGGTGACTTTCTGCTCTTCTTTCTTCCTATTGTTATTATATTATATCTACACAGAGAATTAGAGAGAGCTGATTAGCAGGGCTGTAATTTTTGTGATCACTTTACCTTAATCATGCTTCAAAAATTTGGCATCCCCAAAATATAAGTTTAGGAAACTATTTCCATAGGTTTTTTGATTTTGTAAATTCATGGAAATTTGAAGACAATGATAAAATAGTTACCGTTTTTTTGAGAACTTATGCACATTGTTACTTATAGTGTGCCTATTTTTACAAAAGTGGAAGAAACAGTAGTCTAGTAACAAATAAATAAAATAGCAGGAAAATATCAGGTAGTCACAGGTACTGTGGTGCAAATAAACTCTGATCAAGTGACAGGGTTAGTTTGTGTTGGGTGGTTTGAGGTGTCATCAAAGAATGGGTATTTGAAATGGGTATTAAGTGCTGAGAAACAAGCAGTTATATGAAGATCTGGAGAAAAAGCATTCTGGAAACAGGGCACAGCAAATGCAAAGTCCCTATGTTGTGAAGTGTCACAGAATAGGATGGGGGCAGGATCAGCTGGAGCAGGCGATAGTCTTGAAGGTCATGGTAAAGAGCTTAGTTTTCATTAAAGTGTACCATAAAGGATTTTTTTAATTGAGATATATTTGACATATAACATTATATTAGGTCCAGGTGTACAACATAATGATTTGATATTTGTATACATTGCAGAATGATCACCACAATAAGTCTGGTTAACATCCGTCACCACATATAGTTACAAAATTTTTTTTTCTCATGATGAGAAATTTTAAGATTTACTCTCTTAGCAAATTTCAAATATGCCATACAGTGTTATTAACTATAGTCATCATGCTGTACATTACATCCCGTGACTTATTTATGTTATAACTGGAACTGTGTGCCTTTTGACCTCCTTTACCCATTGATAAAAGAAAAATACTTCTTATGAAATCAGATGCCCTTGACTCACATCCATCATTTGAAAAGTATACTGCACATGAAAATACAGACTCTCTGAAATCACCAGGTACTGGTAAAAGGTTTCTCCACATACAGATTTGTGAATTTGAGATACAACTGAAAACATATGGATGCTCCTGACCTCATTTGATCTTCCTTCTAGAAAAATTTGAATTGTAAATGAAGAGTCTAAAAACTGCATTGATGATGACCTAAGCAAATTATCACTCATGAAGTCCTTGGCACCTGGTCCACGGGAGACACTCTGGACCGATGGAGTGCTTCTCTGAGTCAGTTCTCACAAACACTGTCTGATTTAGTTTTCACAACACATTTGAAACAAGTATAAATTGCTTGCATTTTACAGTTGAAGAAACACATTTGAGGTTTAAGGAATTTGCCTGAGGTTACACAGCTTGTAAAAGGCAGAGCCCAACCAAAGAACATGGCCTGGCTCATCACCCAGCCTGGGCTCCCCCTCAAGAATGTCACCTGCAAGGTTGGCAGTAGAGAGAATTGAGGGCAGGAAGTACCTTTCTGACCTTTGCAAATCACCCCCCCCATTGGTAGTCCTCTCTGAAAAATATGCAAGAGGCCTCTTGGGTGAAACCATTTATTTATCTCTCTCTGAGAGTAGGCTCTCTTTTCTTACAGCTCTGGAGACTCAGCTGTCAGAATTGATAACAGCTGTTGGACACCGGAGCTGTTTTATTTTTGCCAGGAGATAACAGAGTGAATGACTTGTAGCAGCTTCGGAACCCTGATGAGTTCAAGGCCCGGAATGGAGATTGCAAAGGGTAATTCCCAGATAATTCAAGGGGACGGGGAAGCTAGACAAATCCCTGTTTCACTCTTTGAAATTGTGCTATGAGAAATGAACTGAGAAATCTGAGATGAAAAATCGCCTCATGTAGAGTCCTTCAGAGAATTTCTATCTTCTTTTGCCTTTATTCTTTGGGGACTGAATGCCAACCCAACTCATTTTTGAAAATGGGATTTCTCTTCCATTTGGAGCAAGATTTAATTTAAGATAAAATTTGATGCTTCCTTCAAAGAGACCAAATGTCTTAGATATAGGCCAGGGAAAGTATTGCTGGCTACTCATGTGTCATGGATCTCCTTCTTCCTTTTCGCCTTTTGGTAAAATTGGTGGTGGTGCTGTAGGGGTTTCAGATCATTCAGATGTTGTGTTTTCTTTCTTTCAAAATGCTGAACACATTCAGCACTTCTACAAGGGAGAGACAGATAGTACATACCTCAGTTTAGGCAGAAAACTTACTTTAAAGAAATTTAATTCAGCAGGAAGTTAGTGTTTACCATGTGCCAAAACATCTGGTCGGTGCTGAAATTCAGAGATGAATAAGATGCTGGTCCTTCCCTCACAAGGCTTACCTTCACCAAGGAGACAGATGTGCATCTGACTGACTCCAGCTTGCAATGGTAAGGCTCCACATATTTTCTTGAAGTTTTAGGAGTTTCCCTATGTTTTTTATTATTCCTCTATCTCCTTAAGAAGGAGCCATAGATGAATACCGTGGCCACATATCAGAGGAGTGACTTGGAAGTGGATATATGGAGATTTGTGGGAAGTTATTAAGGGTTTCTCTGTGGGCCCATATTTGACACTGACCTGGAGTTAAATTCTACTTCTACTCCCTGGGCCTGTCACCTTGTATATAATTCCTATCTGACTCCTCAGGGAGGTGAGAAGGGACTAAAGAGTAGAACACAGTCTTTGTGGCTGGTTCTGCCACAACAGTTGCTGGTACACTTAGCTATGTGGTTGTCTGGAGCTGGCTTTACTCTCACCAGGCACTTCGGTGGCTTTCTCCGTGATTTCACACCAAAAAATTCCAGATGTGAGTCCTGAGATATGATGACATTTCCTAGCGGACCACACAATGATTCTGCTCCCCAACCACTGCCTAGCCCATTCTGAGGTGGCCCCATTGACCTTTCTCCCAATACCCAGGCGGCCTTCGAGGAAAAGTCCCTGTTGAATTGCATCCAGGCTGCATCTTCCCCACATGCCTCACATCAAGTTCATCCTTTTCACTGCTGTTTGTGGAAGTGAATTTTGGTCCCAATCCAGCCCCATTTCTTTCTGCTATGCCATCTTCAGTCAATATCTACAGTCTTCAGATTTCTCAAGTTTTAACTCATTGGTAAGAAAAATAGATCTCAGATGAAGTGTAAAAGGACTCAAGGCATATTAAACATGAGCAACTTCACAAAATCAAATGAACAGCAACGACAACACATGGAGTGTATGAAAAACAAAACAGAAGTAAAGAGGGAAAAAAAATCCCACAGTATGGAAAATACAAATGAAGAAGAAAGTAATAAGAAATGATTTTTTCAAAGTGGTTTTGGTACCACGGGACATTTATCAATGTCTGGGGACATTTTTGGTTGCCGTAGTTGGAGGAAGGTTGCTCCTGATGTCGAGCAGCTATAGGCCAGATGCTGCTAGACATCTTATAGAGAACAAGACAGCCTCTCTCCCACAACAAAGAATTACTCTGACCAAAATGTCAATAGTGCCAATGGTGGGAAAAACTAATCTAAAAGAATTTGATGAGGACATGGGTGAATAAAGTAGAAATCAAAAATGAAATGATGGAGAATAAAGAAGAGACAATAGAGAACTAAGGAAGCATATTGAGGATCCAAAAAATACCATTAATCCAACAGAATAGACCTGGTTGAAACATAGATGTCACCTTTTAATGCAAGCAAAATCAGGGAGATTAAAACATTTAGGGAGACCATAGGTGATATGGAAGACAATGGCTATAATTAGTGTCTGTCATTAGTGTCTCTGAATTAAAGGTCTCAATAAATAGAACAAAACTGTATTCAAAGACACAAAATGAGAACGACTTTTTTTTTCCTGGCATGAGAGAAGAATTGAATCTGATAGTCAAGAGCAGCTCTGTGTTCCAACCATACTAGCACAGGTATTTTCCATTTCTGTAAATGATGGGCCATGTTATTAAAAGCAATCCTCCTGCTGAAAACTACCATAAACAATTGGTTAAAAGACATTTTCAAAACTTGAAAATAGAGTGTGGTACTGCTAGAATAAACTGTGCGGGAGCATTTAACCAAGGGCATGAACAGTGGTAACTTAAAGGGATATGGTGTAAAAGGAAAGGTTTTTATTTTGTTTGTTTTTTTAAAGTGGGGCAGGATTAGACATGATCACACAATAATGTGCCCATTTGTATCACTACCACTAGCCTGGAAACACTGGTCTGATCATTTTTCTGAGGATCCCGTTCTACAAATTTCTGCATGATGCCTTGGAGGACTAGTCTAGTCCCTCAGAACACCAGATCTGGGGCCTTCAAACCTTGCCTAGATTTCTGACGAGTCAAAAGAAGAAAATCAGATGATATTAAAGGTTACATTGTTTCTCATTCCCAATAGATAACTTTATTTTTCTCATCAAGCACATTCCTTGTGGCTACTGGGATTTCGCAGCAAGCGGAAATACTCATATCTTGTAGAAAAATCAAGTGAAGGTGTAGTAACAATTATTTCCTCTGAAATAAACCAGAATGGTGATGTATCAGCATAAGGGTGAAAAGGTATATATTCTTCACTTGTCAACCAGCTTACCACTCTGACTAGGAAAACCTTTCTCTTTTCACTAGGGCATACTGCCTTCTTATTTGGAGAGACAACTTATGCAAAAGACCTGGCAAAGTTCCTGGAACATAGCATGTGCCTGATGAATGATCATTACTTTCTCACCTTAAACAAGTACACTATATTTTATTATTTAGGGAGAGGGAAAGACCCATTTTATATGCAAATCTGGACAGGCTTAAAATACTTTTCCCAAGTGTCCACTCAACTCCTATCTCTTTAATAAGATTAAGTCTCTTTAAAGAAGATAAAAAGAAAAAGCACGAGTATAGTTAATCATTAGGGAAGAATGAGATTGGAAGTAAAGGGAAAAGATGTCTTGAAGCAAACTCTTCCTGGATTCCTTCTCTTCCTCCCACAAGAATGCTAAGATGTGGCTTTTCCCATCATCACACAATTTATATTGTATCATTAATAGTGTGGCGATTCTTTAATTGAATTTATTCAATCTTTGTTCATGCACTTTGGTAGGTGGAAGAAATGCAATAGGGACCAAACTATAGTCATTTATTCAAGGTACTTAAGGATAATCAAATAAACAGACAATCGTAGTATTCTTTGATAAAGGTAAACTAAGCTTGAGCAGAGAGGAGCACACCAGAAGAGTTCCAACAAGTTATTGGGCCACAGAGATTATAAAATTTTCTAGAGAAAAATACATAGTAAGGGAGACGTGAAGGATGAGTAGGAATGATCTGGAGACAAAGAGGAAAAACTCTTCTAGACAGAGGATTAGCATGGGCAAAGCCTAGCAGTAAGAGCATAGTATAGCCTTCCAGTATTTCTTATGCAAATATAAACAGGTATGTATGAACTCTTCTTGCTTACTCACAAGGTAGCAAAATGTGCACATTCCTCTTACTCTTCATTTGTTCGGCTAATAATATATTCTGGAGATCTACCTGTACAGGTTCATTAATTTCCAACTTCCAAATTCCACTGTGTGGAGACAGCCAAATCTAACCAGCCCTGATTGATCACTTGGATGATTTCTGAGTTTTGCTATTGTAAAAATGTTGCTCTGAATAAAATAAAAATGTTTGCCCAGCTTGTCATCTGTCTTTACGTGTGTTTTGGGACTGTACATAAAGTTGTTTGTTTATATCTAGTCAAAAATATCTTTTTTGGCTTTAGATATCTCGTATATTATATATAAAACTTCCATAAATATTTGGGTCTATTTCTGGACTTTCTATCCCATTTCTCTGTTTTGATTTTCTATTCATTCGCCAGTACTACATTTACAAATTATTGACTCTTCATAGTATTTTTAACATCTCTTAAGGCTATATCTCCTTGCCTTTTTACTTTCAGTGTTATGGCCATATTTATTCATGTTTTATATAAGATTTAGAATCAGCTTATCTAATTCTGGAAATAAGGCTTGGTATCTTCACTGACTTAAACTCAATAACTTAGAGAGGATTGACATCTTTATGAGACTAAGTCATTCTTTTAAACACATAGTATATACTTCTATTCATGAGGTCTGCTTTTCTGTCCTTAAGGAGCTTTTATTTTTGACTTTCTGCATATAGTTGTCTTTCGCACATTCCTTGTTATATTTATTCCTAGGTTTGTTTTTTCTGTTACTAAAAGTTAAGGCTTCTCAGGGCTGGCCTGGTGGCATAGTGGTTGAGTTCACACACTCTGCTTTGGTGGCCTAGGCTTTGCGGGTTTGGCTCCTAAGCGGGGACCTACACAACGTTCATCAAGCCACGCTGTAGCAGGCATCCCACATATAAAATAGAGGAAGATTGGCACAGATGTTAGCTCAGCAACAATCTTCCTCATCAAAAGAAAAAAAAAAACAAGGCTTCTCTTCCATTGTATCTTCTTAATTGTCTGTATATATGAGGGCTATTGACCTTTGAATATTAACTCTATATTCTACTATCTTGTTGCATTAATTTACTGTTTTTACTAGTTTTTTTTTTCTTGTAGACTCTCTAGGGTTTTCCTGTTATACAATCACATCATCCACAAATAGTGTGTGAGTGTGTTTTAACCTCTTTTTTATCACTTTTAACTCTCTAATGTCTTTTGCTTCTCAGATACATTGGCTAATGCCTCCAGTTAAAAGTTAGTAATTGTAGAAATTAGGAGACAATGTACATCTGATCCTTGTTCCTGATTTTAAAAAGTTATAATGTCGCCAGAGTGTGTATTTCCATTAAGCTAGATTTGGGATGTTTGTGCGTCCCACACACATGCACAAACACAATCATGTTTAAGTCCATAATCATCAATTTCTATCATATTACAGTTGTTGTTTTATCAAGAATATAACTGAAAGTTGTCAAGTTTCTTTCAGTTTCTATAATTTCTATAATTAAATGAAAATAATTATCAATTTTATTAACATATATCTTAATAGTGAACCATCTTTGAATTCCTAGAACAGGATTTCATTAAAAACATTATTCTGGCGATTTCCTTTTCTTGTAATCATTTTCATATTTTAAAACGATATTATATTTTCTTTATTAAAATAATTTAGAAATGGCCCTTTTGTGCACTATGGTCTAGAACAGTTTAAATATTATTAGAATTACATGGGGGATTTTTTTTGTAGAATTCTTCTCTGAAACCATGTGTTTTTAGTATTCTTTTAAAAGTATACTGTTGTCAAAGTTTCCCACTTCTTTTACATAAATCAATCTACTTAGTTTCTGCTCTTATGAAGTCAGTTTGGATAAATAATATTTTGTTAAAATGTCATCCATTTCATCCAGTGTCTATTTATTTGCTTTGAGCTTGCGAAAAATGTCCCCTATGTTTTTTATATTGTTCTTTCAGTGACAAGGAGAAACACTTGTCATAACCATGTTTGTTTATTTTGTGGTTTTTTAAAAAATTTTTCTCAAAGTTATTGTTCTATTAATTTTATATTTCTACAAAGAAATAACTTATTTATTTGGTAATTTTTTGTTAGTTTTGTTCTTAAATGATTAATTTGTGTTTTATATTCAATTATTTCTTTTCTTCAGTTAATTGGGCTCTTATTTTTCAACTTTTTGTTCTAATTGTCAGTAAGATACTTAATTTGTTCACTTTCATTATTTCCTGTTTATACAAATATTTAAAACTATATTTCCTCTGAGCATTTCTTTTGCTGCATCTTGTTTCTGAAAAGTAGTGTTTCATTATCATTGTTTTCTAGAAATTTTGCAATTTGGGTTTGTATTTGCCTTTTGACCTGAAACTTTCTTATGAGAGACTTAAGTTCTTCATAAATCTCAAACATTATAAGTATCGTGTAAATATTATGATTTTAAACACATGAGAAAGCTCACTCTGCGTGGTGGGGAATGAATTGGAGGGAAACAGGCCATAGAGACCTCTCTATATTTAAAGTTTGCTAGTTTCAAAGATAAATTTTAGGATGCCTGAAATTGAGCAATAGTGTAGCCTAAACAAAGAAGATGTCAGAGAGAATGAAACAAGCAGATAAGTCTGAGATATACAAAGGGAGTGTGATAAAATTTTCAGTGATTCATTAAGCCTGAGGCTGAGGAAAGAGTCAAGGCTGTTGACTCTGGGAGAGGCTTAGGCAACTGCATGGGTGGAGGAGCTAGCCGCTGAGGCAGGAACTGACAGATGAAGAACAGATTTGGAAAGAAGGACAAGAACAGGTGTGAGATATTCCATTTTAGGTGCCTGAGAAATATACAAGCCACAACGTTCTCAAGACAATTGGATACATAAAATAGTGCAGGGCTAGAGAGAAATTCTAAAGTCATTAGCATTAAGGTACTAATTTGATATATGGAATTGGCTGAGGGAATAACTTTAAAATAGTAGTAAGGAAGACTGAGGAGGGGATCCTGAGAGCTCAAGGTATTTATGGGATGAGCAGAGGAAGTATAGACGGTGATGGAGGCTGAGAAGAAGCCAGTCTCTCTTCCTACTGAATTGTGAGAGCCTCGAAGAAGGCACAGAATCTGAAACATGGAAGGTGATGAAAAAGTGTTAATTAAATGAGTAAACGAGCGTGTGGGCAAAGCAATTTTCCAAAGCCAAGGCAAATTATAAAAACTAACATGCTCATTTAATCAATGAAGAAATTGTACTGTGGAATAAGTGGTACCTAAGCTGGTACCCCCAGGGAAGGACTAGCCTTTGTGTAGAACTCATAGTTCCATCATTGGAGTCCTTATCCAGCAGTAAAACACAGCCTCTCTCTGTCACTCTCGCTGTGCTTTAACACCTAGCCAGCATGATCGTTTTGACAGCTAGTTATTTAACGAAGTTATCAGCAAGCAGGTAATAGCCCCTCAGTTCAGTCAAAACAATCAAATTAGTGGTACATGTAGACACAGCCTTCCTTTGCCAAGATTTGTGACATGGAAAGGGATGAATTAGAAAATAGAACAATAGCTCCCTGTATATGAAAGATGTGACATCTGTTTAAAGTGAAAAAATACATAGTGTTTATTGAGTGGGAATTGTCACTGAAGCTTGGAATAGCTTTAAAAGAAAACCAATATATGCTAACTTCATTCCAGTGATTGAAACATACAACTTTGGAAGCTTTTATGGAAAAAGGATGAGAAAAGCAGTGAATAGGGAAGTTGAAGTCCTTAATTGTTGATTCGAGTCAGCTCATAACCAAATACAATTGTATTTCCTTTACACTTTGCTACTGTTTTGTTTGATCTAGGAAAATATCTTCACTGGCACATCAAAGAAAAATCAAATAATTTTTTTTCAAACAATGTGGCAAGAAGCCATCTGGTCAAAATTTTAAATAATTGCATTCTTACTGCAAACCAGAATACATGCTTTAAAAGTGTATTGTATCTATGACCCTGTGTTTTTACTTAGGAATGCAGTGTCCTTCCCTTCTCTCAGTCAAATAAACAAACAAAAAACACCTTCCCCATTTGACAAAGTTGCCTGACTAATTCCTGCCTGAGGGACGGCTGCCTTTTTGAATAGTTTTAAGCATCATAGTGTCTATCATTTATGTGACACTTTATCATATTTTGCCTAATGCAATTTATAGTATTGTCCCACGAATTTTTTTTCAGGCTTTAACTACCATGTGTGCTGTTGCTTTGCAGTAACACTGGATTTCCTCCTAAGTCTGCTGAGTGAACGCAGGCTGTTCTGCATGTTGAAAGGGCCCCGTCATTTGTTGGATGAATTGTTGTTGCTTTCTTCCTCTCTTCCTCCCTGCTCTCCTTTCTCTAAACCTTGAGCTAAACAAATGGTTCACTGCATGTCTGCCCAGCCCTGTGCATTGGTGGCTTCCCAGGGGATTGGCTGTTCGAGATCTTGGTGACCCCACCAGAAGTTTTCCAATAAGTCTGCTACCTTCTCTCTCCTTCTGTGCCCCCAGAACTGCAGTCAGTTAAGCAAAATTCAGAACCAGTGCGTGTTGGGCTGTTTAGTTTTCTGACATGGAAAATTCAATTTCAAAGTACAATTCCAGCTTTAATTGCTAATAATAAGTGATTTTTAAATTTCTAATGAATATTTACTTAGAGCAAATGTTTTTCCCACTAACAAGTAATTATAACATTCCAAACACGTTTACTCTAATTAAACAAAACAGTGTGACTAATTACAATGACAAGGCAGGACACAGTGGATTTCTATCTTAAAGGTGCTCCCTCAGATATTCTCTTTAGGGAAATTTTCTTTCAGGCTGCCTCAAGGCAACTCCTGATGGTACCAGTGTCACAAAGGGAAGTTGTCCTACTGCAGACTCAATGCATCCTCCATGTGATAGAGGCATCTCCATGGGGTTCTTCCCAACTCTTTTTTCTCCTTATTGAAGGGGAACAAATTACTCCACAGAACATGGGGTAGTTGCCTGAAACAGCTGCTGGAATATAAAGACTTTGTTTCAGGTTAAATTTTTAAAATTATGTATATTTTACATTATGCACTGTGACAAATCTCCTTTGATTTTAATAAAAGAAATAATAGTTTCCTCCGACAGATAACCCAGTCTCTCCTGGGGCTTCCTGGACCCTGGCACCATGCAGTGGACTCCTGTGGTTGTGATTTTGGGGGCAGGAACTATGGTATCAGAACTCAAATCTGTTCTCTTGAAGGCTCTGACTACAGTATGTGCTCAGTGGTATGGGTCTTATTTGAATCAACACTGAGGACAACTGTGGCTCTTATATATTGAGCTGCTACTGAAATTTGAAATTGGATCCTAAAATGTTACTGTTAGCCTATCTATGTAGTATCCAGGAGCATTACTGAGGAAACAGATAGATACTTCATATTTATCTCTTTGAACTGTTAAAAGATAAAATTCAACCAAGTAAATTTGATCTAATTGGCTTTATTAAGCGATTCATGAATCAGGCAGCATCTCTTCTAGCAAGCAAAGAGATATTCCAAGGAGTTATACAAAATGGAAGATTTTTATAGAAAGGTGGGGCAAGGAAGTTATTAGCAAAAGAAAGGATTATTGTGGAGAGAAGGGGATGGCAAGGGTTTTGTCATACAGATTGCTTCTTCCTCTGGGAGATGGAGAGAGCCCATTGACATGTTACCAGATTACCTCATTAATACTGCCTAGGAAATTACAGACTGATTGATTAAGATTACATTTCTGGGGAAGGTTGAAACTGTAATTAGGTCAGGTATTAAATCTAGGTTTGTATTACAGGCTTTATCATAAGTCACGCCATTTTGGGCCTGTGGTTCTCTTTAACAGAACCAAGCTGTCCCAGTAACTGTACTAGAGAGCCATTGAAAGGAAATTCACACAACCCTTCAACAAGGCCAATCACAGGTACATGGATCATGTGAGTCACAAAAAATGATAAGTCTGTGCATGTTCATGTCACATAGAAATTCATACTAGAGAGATGTGACTGAGGGAAGATGAACATGAAATGTGGTTGTGAGAGAGCGCTGGGGAAAATGAATTTCACCCAAGCTCTGAGGGTAGGCTCATAATTTAGCAAGAAAGAGAGTATTCACACATAAGAAGAGACTTGGAAGAAGGCAAAGAAGGAACTGACTATGGCACAGGAGAACAACAAGCAGGGAGAATGAAACAGTGCAGAGGATTAAAGTGGAAGATGAACATGGAAGAAAAGCAGGACACACAATAGAGAATCCAGGCGTCAGCTTTGGACATGTACAATGCCCTGCCACGTCTGAGGGTTTTATTGGGTTATTTGACAAGCCCCCATCCATGCATTCAATGAGAATTGAACCGCTTTTTCCCAGGTGTCAGTTATGTAGGGGCCATGACATGTCCATAAACTGGTGTGATGGAAAGTAAGAAGGGATCTGTCCATGAAGGAGAAGCAGACAAACATAATAGGGGTTCAGAAATCCCAGCCTGGCCTTGCTTCTCTGCTTCTTCTGCCCAGTTCTGTTTTGTTCTCTGCTCAGGGCATTTTCATGCATATTGCCCTCACTGATCACTCTCCCCATTTTTTCTATAAGCCACACCACCATCTCAGACTGCTGGAAGCTTATTCAATGAAATCAAAAAATTCTCAGCACTCTTCTAAGGGCTTTTCAGGTCTTAACTAGTCCAACTTGCTCAAGAGTGAGCAACTAGCAAGTGACAGAGCCAGTGTCTGACCTACAGAGCCTGATTATAGAAACTGTATTCTTAAAAAATACACAATAGGGGGGCTGGCCCCGTGGCCGAGTGGTTAAGTTCGCGCGCTGCGCTGCGGGCGGCCCAGTGTTTCGTTGGTTTGAATCCTGGGCGCGGACATGGCACTGCTCGTCAGACCACCCTGAGGCAGCGTCCCACATGCCACAACTAGAAGAACCCACAACGAAGAATACACAACTATGTACGGGGGGGCTTTGGGGAGAAAAAGGAAAAAATAAAAATCTTTAAAAAAAAAAAAAAATACACAATAGGGCCTGGCCCCATGGCCGAGTGGTTAAAGTTCACCATGCTCCACTTCGGTGGCTCAGATCCTGGGCCCAGACCTACTCCATTCACCAGTCACACTGTGGAGGTGTCCCACATACAAAAAAAATAGAGGAGGATTGGCACAGATGTTAGCTCAGGGAGAACCTTCCACAGAAAAAAAATATATATACACACAATAACGCCTCTGTGATGTCTCTTGTTGTCATGAAGTACTCCTGATTTATCCATTTGAAGTTTCTCTTTCTCCTCTGACCTCACAGAGTATTCCTTATGGCTTTCATCAAACACTTGACTCACTATCATTTTATATTGGAGGTTCTTGAGAGGATTACCATGGATGTTTTATATGTTAGCAGAGTAATTTTACAGTAATATCAATAAATATTTGTAAAGGAATGAGTGATCTCATATCCAATAAAGAAAGCTCCTAAAGAGTCCCAGATTCTGACTTTTTAAAAAATTTTTGCATAATTTGGGCATTTTCTTGGTTCTGGAAATGATAGGACTTTGGAATTTCTTTCTGTTGTTATTTCTGCCTTTGAAGGCAAAACTGTAGAATGCATACTTGAATATTTTGCGGTTAACTTATAGCATAGCTTCCTCACATAGACAGGGATTAGGCAAATGCTTGAAGTTTTTCTTTGGCCCCTTCCCAACTTCTCTTTTGTGCTCCTTTCCTATGTCCTGGCATTTGCTGTCTTTCCGGTGGGAGCCTCCACTCTGGTATCTGATGCTGATCTGCCTTTCCTAAAAGGCCTTGTGCTTAGTTCCCTTTAAAGAGCCAACTTTTGAGGTTTTATTAGTATTTTAACAGAGCAGCTGAATTTAAACTAACGTGTTAATAATTGCCCACTTACCCCACCTATTACTATTGTTATTAAATTATTATCTTGAAGAGACATCTATTAACAATGTTTGGACTTTTGCAAATAGTGGTATTCTTTAGCCTGAGTCACTATTTCTGCTTGATGCTTGAAAGCCTTGTAAAATTCAGATGGAATCAGGCACCTGAGGCCTTACTTTAATCAACACAAACATTAGTCACTTAAAACATTCATGAATCCTTTTCATAGCTCCTAACTCCTAGGAACCTGTTTAATGCTCATTAAAACTTTAGCTTCTGTTTAGATGGCCTATTAGCTGTGTTGACATATAATGATGTTGTCCTCTAAGCTCTAAAGTTAGATCATTAATCTAATGTAATCAGATTTGAAAGACAGGCTTATAAAAAGTAAACACAAGGGCACTATTCGCCTATGGATTCCTTTTGCCTCCTGATAACGATACCATTTGCTTATCAGAATTCAGGTCCCTGAATGATGGAATAAATTAGAATATAACCAGATAAACGATAAAATAAATAAAAGACCGGAACTGTAAGGTGTAGATTTCAAGCAGCACAGAACCCGGGTAAGTTCTAACCACTACCTACATTACAATCAGGGACAGAAAAATGAAATTTAACATTATTTTATTTGAGGGAAAAATTTCATCTCAACGGAGCTCCGATGTCCTGAAATTTGTTAAACTAATTACTAGAATGATCTTAGGCATGACACTCTCCTCTCTTTGTACCTCAGTTTTCCACACTGTAAAATGACAGCATTGGTCTGTGAATCTCTAAGATACTTTCCAATTCTGCTCGTTGGTAATTTCAAGTGCTGTTTCCTTCAGCTAGCAGGCTATTGAATACTCCATTTTTATTTGCTTTCTGATTTCCCTTTTTTCATTTAATAAAAAAAGAGTTCATGAATCATCTTTTCCTATCTATTTGATATTGGGAAATTATGGGCACTTGGAACTAGTTTTAAATTTAAATCATATTTACTTTTCTCTTTGACTTTGCCAGGGACACATGCACATAAAAATGTTTGCCGTCTTCCGTTTATGCTCTGTTGACTCATTGGGAAAAATCAGAAGTGAGATATTCCTTCTCCCTTGTTAATAATAACAGGGGAATCTAACATATATAGAGAGGAAATTCTATCTTCAAAATATTTTCACATGTACTATTTGGTATTTATTTTCATAATTATAATGTAGAAAGCTTCATCACCCATTTTACAGATAAGAACGTCTCTTACAGAATAGGAATTTGAGCTACTCTACAAAACCCATAGGTGCTATGGGTACAAGCAGCCATGGCTGTATGCCTCCCCTGCAATTGCTCACCCTCACCGTGCCTGCACACACACATGCAGAATGAAACGCCAAGGAACAAGGTCTCTATATTTGCATAAGTCACCACCTCTAGAGTAATTGTAAAAATTAAAACATTATATAGAGCAGGAACACAGTAAAAGCTCCACAAATGCAATTGCTGTTATTAATTTTGCCTGCTTGCTCTTCTGTACATTATGACAGATCCTACTCGATGTGGTATAAGAATTATAAACCTAAGAGTGGCTGACATGTGCTGCCCAGTTTGTTCTCAGGAAATGAGGATCCATTCTTCCTTAGAAAGGCTCCCAACCTGTAAGGAGCTCTGGATAATTCCTGAATCAAATGAAGAAGTCTCTGATAATAATCATTTAGCTTAGACTTAATTGTGCCGTGGTGAAAAACAACCCCCGAATCTCAATGGCTTACACAGCAAAGGTTCACTGCTTGTCCTCTATACATGTTATCTGTGAACTTAGCTGAGGTACCATTCTGCGTTCCCTATACCCTAGAGTCAGACTGAAGATAAAGCCTGCATCTGGGACATGCTGGTCTCAGGCAGGGCACAGGGAAAACAAAGACATGATGGACCCATGCAACTGTTAGTGACCTTCCTGCTCAACAGAGGGTAATACCACTTCTGCTCCATTTTCTTGAACAAAGCAAGTCAGAGGGTTTAGCCTGATGTCAAGGGGCTGGGGAAGTATAAACTATGAGGCAGAGACAGTCAATATTCGGAAATAGCAATCTATCACAAATGATCGCATTTCTGAAAAATTTTAATTACTCCCATGTAAGTGGATGATTGCAAACTTGGGTTCATCATTTGTTCTTTTGTTTCTTTATTTATAAATCACTCATGAGGTGCTCACCGAAGAATTTCTATGTTCTAGATATTGTGTTGACGTCTTATAGATGGTAAAGAGAGAAAGAAAATGTGATCTACGTTACAGTGAGCAAATTTTTGATAGAAAAAGAGAACAGTTACTGTAGTAGAAGGATGTCTGTCACTGTATGTGTGTGTGTGTGCGCGTATGTGTGGAAAGTGGGCATAGTGTCAAATACACACAGACCACTTTTAAAAGTAGTGAGCCTTCATGTTTAGCCTTTTGAAAACCATAAGAGGAAGAAAGAAAACAGCATGAACAAAGGCAGATAGAACTAAAATGTATGCCCTGTTCAGGGAATGTAAACTGTATAAAAGAAAGGTCACATCTGGTTCTGCTCACTTCTCTGTGTGTACTCAATAACTGTTCCTTAGAAAGAAGAAAAGCAAGTGATCCAACACATGGATGTAGAGAGATGACAGAAGTGGTGAGTGTACAATAACTCACACTGAAGACCACTGTAGCAAAACTGCTTGCAAATAGTGACCATGATGCCGGCTCCAAGTCTCAGGGCGTCAGAGGCCACATGTCCAGCAGGAGGGTAAGGAGTCATTGGAGAGAGGGAGGGGCCGATCTGAGGGCCCCGCCCTTCTCCCTTCTTAAGGACCAACTGGAAGGCCAGAGAGGGCTTCATGTTGAGGTGGGACTGTCTGGCACCCAGGTCCTGGTGACCAGAAGGCTAGGAAGCTCTGATCCAGGAACAAAAGAGACAGAATGTGCTAATCAGGCTAATGTGGGAGAAACCCCATTTGTGAGGCATGACAACGGTTATTGAAAATGTAAGGTTTACTGGGAATTGTCAGCATCCACATCCAGTCTACACATTTATATTTAGTGTTGAAGGTCCCTATTAATGTGTTGTCCCCATTAACTTAATTCCCTGGCATGACTGTACTAGAGTGTGTGTAAGAAATGAGATGCCAGGAAAACAACTGCTCAGGAGATGAAACCCAGTGTCCCTGTCTGGACTGCACTCTGTGACATAACCGCAACATCCTGCTGGGTTTGAAGATCCTTGATGGAAGTATGTCTTTGTACTGCCAGAAATAAGCTAAGTGTCCTGCACATATTAGGTATTTGGCAAATGCTTTGTGAATGGATGTATGAGTGAATGCCACTGGCTCTTATGGACAGAGTTTTTCCTTGCATTTTGTTACTCTGTCATTCAATTCTGCAAGATGTCCATTCACTGTCATAAACCCATAATCTCTGGTACACTGCCATTGGGATGAATAAATACAAATTAAGGAATTTTCTAGAGCATATTAAAACAAGTTTCCTGCTTTGTAAGCTCAATTCAATTCTATTTCATCAAATCCATCAAGTCTTTATGAATTCACCTCTAAGCACTAGAAACTGTGCAAGGTTTTGTGGTTTTAGTGATGATAAACATCTGATCCACACTTTCAAAGAACTCACTGTCAACTGAAGAAATACATCATCTTATCTAAAACGATAGTGTGGGGCTGGCCCAGTGGCGTAGTTGGTTAAGTTTGCATGTTCCGCTTCAGTTGTCTGGAGTTCGCCAGTTCGGATCCCAGGTGCGGTCCTAAGCACTGTTTGGTAAGCCATGCTGTGCAGGCCTCCCACATATAAAGTAGAGGGGGATGGGCGCAGATGTTAGCTCAGGGCCTGTCTTCCTCAGCAAAAAGAGGAGGATTGGTAGTGGATGTTAGCTCCAGGGTAATCTTCCTCAAAAATATTAAAAAAAAATTAACAAGATAGTGTAATTGGTACTTTAATATTTGTACAATTACAGACCCAAGAAAGAAGTGAGTTCTCTCTGGAAGGCTTGGATGAAAGGTTCTCAGGCATGTGCTGTTGATCCAAGCCCCAGTTGTAAAATTAAATTAGACAGGTGGCCAAAGATAAGGATGAAATCTACTTTCAAGGTGTTAACCGGAATTAAGTCTCTCTCATCAGAGAAACAATGATCAAGGAACAGATACATGGGCAGAGTTGGAGAAAACACTAGGAATTATATTGAATCTAAGTTTTCCCAGGGAGATTGTCTTTTCTTTAATTAATCTATAATAAAGGATTTGATTTTACAATTTTATTCTGTGCTTTCAAAAGAAAGAAAGGAATTAATTCTCTAACATTGCATTTTTTGATACCAAGCTGTAAATTTACATAGCTGTGACATAAATGGTTTCAAATGATAACTTCAAAATATCAAGAGCAAAACACTATCAATTCTTTTGTTATTGACTCGTTCTAGAGCTATAATGTAGACTCCATATATTTGTTGTTCAGTTTTTTATTATATTATTTCTCGGGCAATTACATTTTTACTGCCAATTTGGAGGATTTACTTGATATAATCATTGAGTACAAGCATAGTGCTAAGTATTTAAATGAGAATGTTATCAAATGAGTCTAATTTTTCTTGTCCTACTATAACCAGATTATTTTTAATATGTAAGATTTATTAAAATGTATTTTCAATTATGCTGGGAAATTTAAATCAAGCAAGCATTCCACACATAATATTGCCTCCCAATAAGGTTGACATTTACAAGATGGTGAGTAACATTTTGTATGCTTATTTCTTAAGTACTTTTGATTTTGTCAATACAAGATAAATTAGGTAAGATCAGGCAACCTATGTTTAGGTATTTGGATTAATCAGGTGCTCCGTCTTGTCTGCAATATTGATAGGAATGTTTAGCAACTGTACTGAGCCGACTGAGTGGCAAAAATGAATACAGATTTTGCTGTAAATTGCAAATAAGTACAAAATTAATCTGGTTGACTTAATCAGCAATACAGAATAACATTAGCATTTCAAGTAATTTTATTTTGATTTGCAGAATTCATTGGCAATGTAAAACAGCAATTTTATAAATCCTCACTTAGGAAAAAATGGCAAAGAAAATTTCTTTTGCAAATTAATAATGTTTATGTTGCATAGGCTTATTTCAGACATTGCCTGTTATTGTTTAGGAAAATCTGAACGTTCTAATTAAAAATAATGGTTTGTCTTCACAGGAGGGTATTAAGTCATACTTCTTCATTGAATGATTGATATAGATTCAAATATTGAACAGTGAATTAAAGTTATTAGTGTGGCCTCTTCTACATGTGCATTTTGGCCAAGTTCTTTCCAGTTGTATACAAACCCTCTCCTGGAATTTTGAGCTGAGATTCCCCACAATCAGTGTCAGTGGCTGCAGAAAACAATCTTGTGAAGAAGCATATCCAGAGCTGGCATTCAATATTCGCATTCTTTTTTCCTTTTTAACCTACTTTGTAAATAAACATGTCCCGCATAAATATTCAGTTTTCATTTATTTTGATCTTCTCAATGATCCTTCTAATTAGCTAGGACTATTATTGAGCTGATTTAGAATTAGTCAGTTTTTCTGAACACATTTGTAAGGAGGGACAAATTTAATTATTTTCCCAATTTAACACTTCACAATTATCCAAAAAGCTCAGTCACCTTTGGGATAGAACCATATCTAGTTTCAGCACCACATACTTGAGGGAGTACACATGTAGGTAAATTGATTTTGAGAAAACTAACTCATATATAGTAGAATATGTGGAGAGGGCAAGCCTTCCTGTGTTCCCAGCCCAGACCTAGAGAATCCACACTGCCAAATAAGGTGCTTAATATATGGGAGGCACTTGACACAATTGTTTAATAATATGTATTGTTTGATTACTGTGTGACAGGCTTCGTTCTAAGCACTGGGAATAGAGCAATGAACAAAAGATGATACATGGGGCAGATGACACATGTACTGTGTGGAGGCTTGCTCTTTTATGTAGGGTGAGGAAGAAAGGCCTTATCTTTAAGGTGACATTCGAGTGGCTACCAGAGGGAAGTGATACTATCTGAGGAGAGAATACCCAATACAGAAAAAAATAGCAAGTGCCAAAGATTGTACTTGGCTGCTTTTAGGAAGAACCAGATCATTGTAGAGAGAGAGAAAGCTAGTGGGAGCCTGAGCAGAGAGTCACATAGACCATGACAGGGGATTTGGGTCCTCCTCTCAGAGAGACGAGGAGCCAAATGAGGAGTATGAGAAGGAGAATGGCACGGAGGCATGGAAATCTTCAAAGGCTGATATTTTGAGAGTGGATGGTGGAGCAGGAGAGAAGTATCTCAGAACCCACTTAAGAGCCTCTTACAGTAATCCAGACAAGAGATGATGATAAAGGAAGTTTTCAGTTTCTAGAATACTTTTCAGGGTAAATTGTTTGGCTGTGGTGACAATGGGCTGGCAAAGAAAGGGAAAGCAATGATGCTTCAAAGGATTTATTGTCTCTGAAAACTGAGAATGATAAAGTTATTCACTGAGAGAGAGAACAGCTTGTGGTGGAGGTAGGATCAGGAGTTGGGTTTAGGACTTGCTGAATTTGAGACGACTACTGACATACGGATGCAGACAGGGGCATTTCTCTGTACACGAACACTGAGTAAAGGAAAAGAGGGTGACAGAGAGGAAGGAAGCAGAGAATGTACCAGAAGTGATAGCAAGAAGTTTGAAATTTAAAAATAACTGAAAGAGTCAAGGCATCTTTTCTCAGTGAATAATTTTAGTTTTGTGTGGGCCAAGGCTAATTAGTAATTTAAGAATTAAATGAACGGAAGTGAAAAGTATTTCCCCAGCAGTGACATCTGGCTTCTTAAAGCTATTTTGGCAGCTCCATGGCACTCTCCAAATCTGGCATATGGCTGAAATTCTGTTTTGGCTACCGTGACTTGTGCTTTTTATTTAGTGCACCCTGTGTGTGTTAGAATAGAAATGGTATTAATCAAATCTATTTTTAAGGGGAAAAAACCCCAAAATGATTATATATTTGTGAATATAAAACAATATTTAATAACTGTATATCATGTATAACTACTAAAAACGCTTCCACATGGATTATGAATCAGTTGGCAATCATTCACTGGGTATGTACTGTATACACGGCATTGTAAAGAGGTGATAATCAAAATGTTGAACAACAATTGGATAGGCACACTGATTAGATAGGAAGGGTCCCAAGGGAGGGCTGGATGACCAGAGGAGCTGGGTAAGCACTAGGAGGGCTTGGGGCAGTGACTATTTACCAGCCACTATGGTCATATTATCATGTTTGAAAAGCCATTGATTTTTAGTGTGTTCCAGTTAATATCTACCCTGACTTAAGCAAAGTATCTCATTTCATTCTCAAAACAATCTTGAGGTTTGTGTTTCTTTGGCAGTTGAAACTGATGCCCAGAAAAATGATTTTCCTAAGACATCCAGCTTGCTGTAAGCAGTCCTGAACTCACATCCAGGTGGACTGGATTAGAAGAGGGGCTGTGTGTCTTTTAGGATTCCTGAAAGTTTTTAATCTTCAAATCTTTCTCAGTCTGGTCCTATATTCTCTGATATAACCTTCTTAATCTAGTCTAGTAATACTTCCCATGCTCAAAGCCTAAACATCAAACATTATCACTGGTGCTTTTACTTTATAATGGCATAAAATAAAACAACCTTACTCAAACCGTATTGCACAAGCAGTTTACAACTTGTTAACCTTTTTTTCAATTGTCAAAGGGAATATGCAGTTTTAATTTAGTCATAGGTTTTAATTTAGTCATAGGTTTCATGAATTTTAGCTATCGGGACATGGGCTGTGATGACATTTTAGGGTAAGAACTGTGCTGACATTACAATCTGAAGAAGTGAGAAATTAACTCTGTGGGAAATCAACATGATGTAGGATCGATGTGACCACTAAATAGATGAGAGTTGCCAGGGCAACTTTTCATATGCTCCAAGCAATGTGGTGGTTTGCTTTCCTCCTGGTGGACATGATGTATGCTTTTGGCTAAACTC
Source organism: Equus asinus (assembly GCF_041296235.1). Classification (NCBI taxonomy): domain Eukaryota; kingdom Metazoa; phylum Chordata; class Mammalia; order Perissodactyla; family Equidae; genus Equus; species Equus asinus. Next base: position 66,580,452 of record NC_091793.1, on the reverse strand, counting down.
CAATTCAATTAAAGAAATATTTATTACACACTCACTACATATCCAGCATCTTGTACTATTTTCCCTGACACCTTTCATATATCTATTCAAAACCTAAGACTTATGTGAAATAACCTGGCTCAGACTATATCTACATAGGACCAGAAAGTTGACTCTTTTAATAAAATGACCAGTTCCATCTGCCAAGATCTATACCAAATTCTGAACCAAGTATTTGTTGGAAAATATTTTGACACTAGCCTTTACTTTATCTGTAATACAGAGTAAAAGCTTCAAAATTTTCCACTGTTCTTTTGCGCCTCCACTGTAACATGGACAGGTTGCTGTCACAGCCCCTGAAACCACTGGTACACCAAGGGTAGGGTGGTGGAATTGAGTGCAGGCATTAAGTGGATGCCTTGCCTGTAGATGGTTTAAAACAATAATAAAATAAACTAAAAGTCGATCCACTTTTTGATATTACCATGCACAGCCAATTCAATACAGTGTATTAAGTCACCAGTGCCTTAACTCATGAACAACTTTGTATAATTTATTTTTAACTTTTGAATTATACAGGCAAACACAATGGTAATTTTCAAATCTAAGTCAGGAATATCACCAAAATGGAAGAGCAGGGTGAGTAATCAGCTTCCCCAGACTTTCAGGGTACTACATAGAGGTCCCACTTTGGTTTCCTCTCAACAAGACTGGCAAAGCTGAGATGTATAGAGTGCTGGGAAAAAGGAAGAAAAGTAGTGGCCATTCTAGTTCACAGTGGCCTGCTCTGCAAACAAACCCAGCAGATTTGGACACTGAAGAAACTAATGCCAGTGCAGCCACAGTGGATTTCACCAGCATTTGCCGCACAGGTATTCAAGTTCACTGAAGCCAACTGCCTGAGTCCTCACCACTCCCACCCACCACACTACTCCCAACTGTAGCCAGAAAACCGCATCAGTAGCTAGCCAAAGCTTCTCAGCTGTGCAAGTGCAAGATGTCAGCATAGACTCCTACTGCTGACCTTAACTACTATGTAAACACTTTGAGCTAGCCCCTCCAACTATGCACTTACATGCTGCCAGCCTGACACCTGTCACCAGCCTGCATTGCCATGCACATGCCTAGGGTAGACTGTGAAGCCAAAAGAGCATGCTAATACCCAGGACCCCTTCAGCTGCTTGTAGGCTTGGATCAGCCCTGTCTTCTGTCACTGGCCTACACCACCATGTTTACCTGCAGCTAGCCTCTCCAGCTGTGTACCTGCATGCCACTGGCATGCCCTGTCACCAGCCTCCACCGAAGTATGCATGCCTTGGGGGGAGACTGTGCAGCCACAGGAGAGTACACCAACTGTCAGGGCCCATAAGGCTGTCAGTAGGCCAATAGCTGGCCCCAGCCCTTGATGTCTGCCCTGATCCCACCACTATGTGTGTTTCTGCAACCACTCCCTGGAACTACATAGGCACCCGCAGCTGAATGTGTGCACACCACTGACTCCAGCTACCACCAATGCCTTCCCTGGTCCCAGGTCACTGGGACTGGAGGCACTACTGAGGACCCCAATAGCTCCTGAAGCTACATTGGAACCTCCATAGTGCTCACCAAGGACATATAGTTGTCAATGCTGTGGAACCCAGCTGTCTGAGCCGAAGAGAGGTCACACTCCAATGTACCCAGTGCTGTCACATACCCCCACACTTGGCATCCTGCACCACTAGACCCAGGGTTACAGCACTCTCCAGTCTGCCCCCATCACAGATGAAAGTCTTCCCTTGCCAAAATCAGTCCATAAAGTCTGAAAGAGATGACTACTTCTTCAAATACTCTGATCAGACACCTATGCAAGGCTATAGGGATTACAGAAAATCAGGGAAACCTGACTCTACTAAAAGAATAGTAGACCTCCAGAAACGGGCCACAAAGAAATGGAGATCCAGGAGTTTCCAAAAAAGAATTCAAAATGATTGTTGTAAAGATGCCCAGAGAGTTGAAAAAAAAACATAAGTAAACAATATAATGATAGCAGGAAAACAATACAAGAACAAAATGAGAGTTCAACAAAGAGATAGAAACTATAAAAGAGAATCAAACAGAAATTTTGGAGCCTGAGAATACAATGATCAAACTGAAGAATTTAATAGAGAGCTTCAACAACAGACTTGACCAAGAAGAAATAATCATTGAGCTTGAAGACAGGTCATTAGAAAATTATCCAGTCAAAGGGGGAAAAAGCATGTAAAAGAATGAAGAAAGTCTTACAGGACTTAGGGGATACCATTAAGAGAAACAATATATGCATCATTGGCATCCAAGCAGAAGAGAGGGAGAGAAAAGAGTAGAAAGCTTAATTAAAGAAATAATGGCTGAGAAACTCCTAAAAATGGGGAGAGATTTGGACATCCAAATACATGAAGCTAATAGAGCACCACAAAATTTTAATCCAAAGTAATATTATCAAAAAATACATTATAATAAAATCTAAAATCAAAGGCAAAAAGGGAATTTTTAAAACACCCATAGAAAAAAATAATATCTCTCATACAATGGAACCCACAAAAGGCTTTCAGCAGATTTCTCAGCAGGGACTTACAGGCCAGGAGAGAATAGGATGATATATTCAAAGTGGTGAAAGGAAGAAACTGCCAACCAAGAACACTTACCCAGAACAGTTGTCTTTCAGAAATGAAGGTGAGATAAAAACTTTTTCTAACAAACAAAAGCTGAGAGAATTCATAACCAGTATACATGGCTTACAAGAAATGCTGAAAGGAGTTCTTCAGACTGAAACAAAAGGATGCTAATTAGTAACATGAAAATATACATTGTACTCATAAATGTAATCATATAGTGAGATTCAAAATACTCTAATACTATAGTATGGTGGTGTGCAAATTAACTCTAGGATAAAGGTTAAAGGACAAAAGTATAAAGATGACTATACCTACAATAATTTGTTAATGCACACACAATACAAAAAGATGTAAATTCTAACATCAGAAAAATCAAAGGGAGAGTAAAAGAGTAGAGATTTGCATGTGATTGAAGTTAAAATGTTGGTGTAAAATAGATAGTTATATGTATAAGATGTTTTATGTAAACCTCATGGTAACCACAAAGCAAAAACCTACATATAGTAGATTTACAACAGATAAAAAGAAAGGAATCAATAATATCACTACAAAAGTCATCAGTTCACAGAGGAAGGCAGCAGAGAGGAAGAAAGGAACAAGGTAAATACAAAAATCCAGAAAACAGTTAATAAGATGGCATTAGCACGTTCTTAGTTATCAATAACTCTAAAGGTAAATTATTTTAATTCTCCAATCAAAAGACATAGACTGGCTGAATGGATAAAAAAGGACCCTACTATATGCTGACTCCAAGAGATTCACTTAAGCTTAAAGGACAACATAAGCTCAAAATGTAGAGATGGAAATAATATATTCCATGTAAATGGAAACCAAAAGAGAGTAGGAGTGGCAATACTTATATCAGACAAAATAGACTTCAAGTCAAAAATGGTAATAGACAAGGAAGGTCATCATATAATTATAAAGGGATCAATCCATCAGGAAGATATAATAATCATAAATATGTATGCACCTAACATCAGAGTAACTAAATATGTTAAGCAAATACTAATAGATCTGAAGACAGAAATAGATAATAATACATTAATAGCAGGAAAGTTCAATACCCAACTTGCAACAATAGACATATCATCCAGAAAGAAAATCAACAAGGAAACATCTAAATACTTTAGACCAAATGGACCTAACAGACATATACAGAAGGTTCCATTAAACAGCAGCAGAATGCACATTATTTTCAAGAGCACACAGACCAGTTACTAAGATAGATCATATGATAGGTCACAACACAAGTCTTAGCAATTTAAGAATTTTGGAAGCGTGCCAAGAATCTTTCCAATCACAATGCTATGAAACCAGATTCAATAACAGGAGGAAAAAAGACATTACATATATGGAAAATAAACAACCTACTCTTTAAAAAGCCATGGGTCAAAGAAGAAATTAAAAGAGACACCAAAAAAAAATATCTTGAAACCACAAAAATGGAAACACAACATATCGAAACCTATGGGTTCCTACAAAAACAGTTCTAAGGTGGAAGTTAATAGTGATAAATACATACGTTAACAAAAAAGAATGATTGGAAGTAAACTTCACACCTCAAGAAACTAGAAAAAGAAGACCAAAATTAGTAGAAGAGAAACGGCAAAGATCAGAACAGAAATAAATGAAATAGAAACTAGATAAACACTAGAAAAGATTAACAAAATTACGAGCCCATTTTCAAAAAAAAGATTAACAAAATTGACAAAACTTTATGTAGATTAACTAAGAAAAAAGAGAGAAGACTCAAATAAAATCAGAAATGAAAGAGGAGATTTTACAAGTGATACCACAGAAATACAAGGGATTATAAGAGACTACAGAACAATTGTACACCAACAAATTGGATAACCTGGAAGAAATGGATAAATTCCTGGAAATATACAAACTATGAAGACTGAATCATGAAGAAATAGAAAGTCTGAACAGACCAATTGCTAGTAAGAATATTGAATCAGTAAACAAAAACCTCCCAACACAGAAAAGCCCAGGACAAGATGATTTCACTGGTAAATTCTACCAAACATTTAAAGAATAATTAAGATCAGTCCTCCTCAAACTCTTCCAAATAATTGAAGAGGTGGGAAAACTCCCAAACTCATTTTATGAGGCCAACATTACCATGATACCAAATCCAGATGAGGACACCACAAGTGAGGAAAATTATAGACCAAAATCCCTGATGAACATAGATGCAAAAATCTTCAACAAAATCTTAGCAAATCCAATTCAACAACACACTAAAAAGGACCATACACCATAATCAAGTGGAATTTATTTCAGGAATGCAAGGATAGTTGAACATATGCAAATCAATAAATGTGATACACTATCTTAACAAAATGAAGGATGAAAATCATATGATCATCTCAATAAACGCAACAAAAGCATTTGATGATATACAACATCCTTTCATGATAAAAACTCTCAACAGGTTGAGTGTAGAAAGAATATAGAACTCAACATAGTAAAGGCCATATGTAACAAGCCCATGTCTACCATCATACTCAATGGTGAAAGGTTGAAAGTGTTTCTTCTATGATTAAGAACAAGACAAGGGTGCTCGCTCTCACCACTTCTATTCAACATAGTACTGGAAGGCCTAGACACAGTGATTGGGCAAGAAAAAGAAAGAAAAGTCATCCAAATGAGAAAGGGAGAAGTAAAATTGTCTTGGTTTGCTGATGATGTCATGTTATATATAGAAAATCCTAAAGACTTCAGCAAAAAAACTATTAGAACTAACAATGAATTAAAGTTTCAGGACACAAAGTCAACATACAGAATCAGCAGTGTGTCTATACACTAAAATGAAACATCTGAAAAAGAAATAAAACAATTCCATTCACAATAGCATCAAAAACAATAAAATACTTAGGAATAAACTTAACCAAGGAGGTGAATGATTCATAAATTGAGAACTAGAAGATTTTGTTGAAAGAAATGGAAGAAGATGCAAACAAATGGAAAGATATCCTGTGATCATGAGTCAGAAGAGTTAACAGTGTTAACATGTCTATACTACACAAAACCATCTATAGATTCAATGAAATCTTTATCAAAATTACACTGGAATTTTTCACAGAAATAGAAAAAGCAATCCTAAAATTTTTATGGAACCCAAAAAGCCCCTGAATAGCCAAGCAATCTTGAAAGGAAGGACAAAGCTTGAAGTATCACACTTGCAGATTTCAATCCATACTACACAGCTATAGTAAACAGAACAGTATGGTGCTGGCATAAGAGTGGACACACAGACCAATGGAACATAATTGAGAGCCCCTAAATAAACTCATGCACATATTATCAACTAATATTTGACAAGGGGACTGAGAATACCAATGGGGAAAGGATAGTTTCTCCATAAATATTGCTGAGGAAACTGGATAATGACATGCAGATGAATAAAATTGACCCCTATCTTGCGCCACTTACAAAACTTAACTGAAATGGATTAAAGACTTAAACATAAGACCTGAAATCATAAAATACCTAGAAGAAAACCCTTGTTATTCATCTTGGCAACAATTTTTCAAATACAATACCAAAGGATAAACAACAAAAGCAAATGTAAATAACTGGGATTATATCAAACCACAAAATTTCTGCACAGCAAAGGAAATAGTCAGAAAAATGTAAAAGCATTATCTGGAAGGGGAGAAAACATTTGCAAATCATATGTCTGATAAGGGCTTCATATCCAAAATATATGAAGAACTCATACAATTCAATAGGAAAAAAATAATTGGATTAAAAAATGGGCAGAGGCCCTGAGTAGACATTTTTCTAAAGAAGACATACAAATGGTATATGAAAATAGGTACAGGAAACGGTGCTCAACATCACTATTCATCAGGGAAATGCAAATAAAAACCATAATGAGATATCACTTTATGCCCATTGGAATGTATATTATGAAAAAGACAAGGGGCCGGGCCCAATGGTGTAGAGATTAAGTTCACATGTGACCCAGGGTTTGCAGGTTCGGATCCCAGGCATGGACCTAGCACTGCTGGTCAAGCCATACTATGGTGGCATCCCACATAAAATAGAGGAAGATTGGCACAGATGTTAGCTCAGGGACAGTCTTCCTCCAGCAACAAGAGGAAGATTGGCAACAGATATTAGCTCAGGCCCAATCTTCCTCACCAAAAAAAAAAGACAAGAAATAAGTGTTGGTAAGATGTGGAGAAAAGTCAACTCTTGAACACTGTTGGGAATGTAAATTGGTACAGCCATTATGGAAAACAATATGAATGTTCCTCAAAACATTAAAAATAGAAATATCCTATTATCTGGCAATCTTACTGCTGAGTGTATTTAAAGGAAATGGAAACAGGATCTTGAAGAGATACCTGTCCTCTTAGGTTCATTGCAGCATTGTGCACAACAGCCAAGCTATGGTAACAACCTAAGTGTCCAACAACAGATAAATGGATAAAGAATATATGGTATATATCTTATACAAGTAATATTCCATTATAGAATATATATATATATATATATATATATATATATATATAATGGAATATTATTCAGCCATGAGAAATAAGGAAATTTTGCCATTATCAAGAACATGGATATAACTTGAGGACATCATGTTAAGTGAACGACACAGAGAAAGAGATATACTGTATAATATCACTTATAATTGTAATCTAAAAAATAAAATGAAGTCATAGAAAAAGAGAGTAGAGCAATTGTTATCAGGGAATGGGGGATAAGGAAAATGGGGAAATGTTTGTCAAAAGGTACAAACTTCCAGTTATAAGATGAATAAGTTCTGGGGATCTAACATACAGCATAGTGATTATAGTTAAGGATACTGTATTGTATATTTGAAAGCTGCTAAGAGAGTAAATCTTAAATGTTCTCAAAACACAAAAGAAATGATAATTATTGGACATGAGGGAGGTGTTAGCCAATGCTATGATGTAATCATTTTGCAACACTTAAGTGTATTTAATCAACACATAGGCCTTAAACTTACACAATATTATATGCTAATTACATCTCAATAAAACTTGAAAAAATAAAAAACAAAAGAATGAAGAATAAAAAATAACAAAACATAAGTCGGCTCATTCCATTCCTAGGCCCCAAACCCCACAGTGATCCCCCTCTTCAAGCAGGACAAATGGTGGTCCTCTCATTGCTTCATGGCATCCGCCCCATGGCCTCTCCTCCTCTCCTATTCCTTTCACCTTTACTCCTTGTGCCATAGCCACATAGACCTCCTTACTATTCAGACAACCACATCCTCTCATCCAACTGAGCCTTTGCACTGGCAGTTTCCTCTCCCTGGATCATTCTTCCACCTAATATCCTCACAGCACACTCTCACCTCCTTCAAGTCTTTATGCAAGTAATGCTTTCTCATTGAGATTTTCCTGACCACCAGATTGAATACTGCAGCCTGACATTACCCAGCATGTCCAATTCCCTTTACGTTGCTTTATAATTTTCTATCACTTAACATTTTCAAACACACTCTATGCTTTACTTACTTATTATGTTTACTTTGTTTCTCCTCCCAGTAAAATACAAGCCCAATAAGGATAAAGATCACAGTCTTTCTTATTTTTTTCCTTTGATAGATCCCAAGTGTCTAGAATAGTAACTGGCACATAGTAGATGATAATTTTGTTGTTGAGTGAATAAATGAATGAACGAATGGAACTTAATCCTGGACGTTATATTCTTTCCTATTATTATTTCAAATATCTTGATGAAGCTCTTACAAACACGAGCTAAAAAATGACAGGAGAAATCTATGCCAGCATCTATACTAAGTAAGTCTCTGATAAGCTGTCACATGTTTGGGCTCGCTAGTCAGCAAGTGAGAAGAGGGTGAGCTGTGGCGTTCTGAGGACAGAAGTTGCTATCTGAGGCGACTAAAGACCATCTTATACAAAATATCCTTCTTTGGCAGGAGAGAATCCAAAGCAAGGGGGAGTACTTTCCAAACAAGTTCAAAGACCAACAACAACAAAATCAATGGCTGAAGAGGGATTTTTACAAGGGGCAGATGCCAGACAGCCACTGTTGAATCCAAACCAGAGCTGAACCTGACCAAGTGGATTAGAATATATGCAATGAGTCAGGAGACTCTGACTTATAGGAAGATTTGCACTAAGAATTCTCACCATGGGAATGCACCAAGCATCCGATTGGAGGGAGGAGGGGAAGTTTAGGGACAGGAGATAACCAAAGAGGTCAGGAGGAGCCTAAATCAGGAGCAAGCAGAGAAGCCGCACACCAACCTGCGTGAGGTGATTCATGAGACACTCATGGCCCAGGCCCCGAACAGAGCAAGTGTGGGAACAGCTTTTCATCAAGTTCTCGGCAGCCAACCTAAGAAGACAGAGCTGAGTACTTACCCAGGCATATGATTGTTAATTCACCAATCAATCAGCTGAAATATTTTTATTCGAATTAATAACAATGCTAAAATCTCAGGCCACAATGAGTCAGGGAGCCTTCACCAGAAATCTCTTCTTTAGTTTACAAACAGCCATGAAAGCTGGTTCACATATAAAACCACCAAAGACAAAGACATTCTTTCTGTTTTTCACTTTATATTATGAGAAATTTCAAATGTACTAAAGAAGTAGAGAGAATAGTACAGTAACCCACATATCTGTTTCCTAGGTGCAATGATCTCCCATGCCTGGTCACCTTTCTTTCGTCCATAGCTGACCCCTTCCTGGACCATCCTCCACTACCTATTGGAATTATTTTGAAGGACTCAAAAATTGGTTGTATACACAGATGGAGGAGGAACTTTGTCAAAGGCCAAAATGAAATAAAGCATGAATAAATACCACTAGTAATTTGTTAAATATGATGACTAGGAGCCAGGTGTTTAGTGTGGAAAATAATAGACAACATTATTAGGAAGAAAATCTAATATTAACTTACAATTTTCTGTTTACAAGACAATATGGATAACAGCTTTACAAGCATTTCTTATTTTAATTTTTGCAACTCAGCACCTCATTATTAGCTTCATTTACAAACAGAAAAATGGAGTTTGAGTGAGAGTAAGTAATCTGTTGTGGGCTGCACAATGAGTAGATAGTGGAACCAGAATTGGAGCTCATGTCTGTGTGAGTCCAAGGCCAGAATTCTATTCACCCTACAGCACCAGTGGAAGACAGGTGCAAAACTAAAATGCCTCAGACAATTGATGCATGGTTTTTGTGGAGTTAGCACCTGTTTAATTCCATTTTCAAGATTAGACTCTGCCAATTTGTCAGTGAGGGAGGTATTCTATTAGTAAGTTAATTTTACAAAACATCAGCCATCTTTTGATCACTGAGGAACAGCATATTTGAAGAGCAATAGCATTTCATGGACCAAAATAATGACTGTCACTGGATTAAAGTTTGAGCCCATTTCATACTCAGTCATTCCCCTCTGGCCACTGTAAATGGGCTTCTCTTGCTCAGTGAGACTTACGATAAGACTTTTGTGCAAAAAGCCTCATCTTCAGAATCCCTCCATATCACCTCCCAATGTGCTCTTTGTTACCATTCATTTTCTAGTTCCTCACCTTCCCACTTGCCCATCAACTTCGCATTGGCTTATATTTCAGTTTCAACTCATTTATTTCGGCTACTTTGTATGCCTCAGGATGTGATTTCACGTGTCTCTCTTCCACCCTCCAGGACAGACAGTCAGCACCATCACTACTTCCACCCTCTATCAGCAAACAATTTGTTGAGCAGCTATCATGCACGAGGTGTGGCAGTCAATGGCTTTGCACATGTGCTGTCATCTCATCCTTTCTTGACACAGATTCTTCATTTTGCAGATGAGAATTAATGACCGGAGAGATTAAACAGTTTCCGTAAAATTATTCTCTCATCGATGAAACAAATATTTATTAGGCACCTTCTTATGTTCTCTGTGGGTTGGGGATAGTGTCAGAAATTAAGGAGATGAAGTTTCTGTTTTTATGGCATTCACTTTCAATTGAGGGAGGCAGACCACAAAAAGGAACGAGTCAATGATCAAGATAAGCTGAGGCCATGGAGGAGAGAATGAGTAGGAGAGCCAGGATGTGATGCCTCCCTTGCATCTGTATCCAGCTATAGCTTTCCAAAGAGCAGCCTTTCCTTGAAGCCCAGCGTAGCTCCTTTAGCCCACGTGCAGACAGCACTTTGATGAACAGTAATCACATAAATACTGCATCACTGTAAAAAGTAAAACCTGTGAGCCAAAAAAGGCTGAGGACATTGTGAGAAAAGACATAGAAAAGTTTTCCCAATTAGACCATCTTTTGAAGTAGATTTTGTAAAATTTTTCTTAATGGAACACATACATGACTGAGCTTCAAGCTATTTGGATTCTCAGCTGTACTCTATTTACATGACCTAACCAATCACTTCAGTTTCTAGACCTTAGATGCTGTAGTTGTAACAATGAGTTTGGAGTTGTAAACAGATTATTTCCAAATTACTTGCAATTCAAAAAATTCAATGACATTGTCCCTGTTTGGGGGAGGGGAGAGCACAATGATTAACTACAAAAGTTTACAAACAAACAAAAACTAAAACAGTAATAATGTATCACTTTACATTTATAAAGGTCAGATATTTTTTCTTAAAAAGATTATTTTCTGTTGCTAATGGAAACTACTTTTGGATGCTTTCCAGGTTTTTCTTTTTAGCATTTTTTAGGTAAAATGCTGTATGTTTGAGATGTTCTTGTATTTTTCTCAAGTTTATAGATGATCTCTATTCAAAAAGGGCCTCCTCTTCTTATTTCCATCTACCTTATAGGTAATTATATCTACTTTTACTGGACTCTATGGAATAATTGTCCTCGTTATGTTCTTGCCCAAAAATACATGCAACCGCCCCATTTCTGACACTCAGAAGGAGATTAATTATATGTAACCCAAAGTACAGTTGCTTAACTAGAAATACTAAACATGTTAGCTACAGGCAAGGCTCAGCTGCCTGGTTGGCCATTGGAAATCTCCAGTCTCTTCTCACTGATGCACAGATATCTGAGTCCTTGCAGGTGAACCCCAGTGTGCTTGCACCCTGGAAAGGGTACAATGGGTTAGTGCTCTGCTAGTGAAGTGGCATATGACTCTATGTCCCTATTTGACAACTTCATCAGTTTCTTTCTACACTTCAAGTCTGTCGCCCTGCAGAACTAAGGGCTGCTATTCAGCATAGCACCATCACTTACTCCCTCCCCCTTTAACCTCCAGTGCTTGTCCAATTGGCTTGATTGGAAAAGTTCTGCACTTGTTTGAACAATTGCTAATAAGGCAACAGGAAGTCTCGTGATCGGCCAGCTTTCAGGCAGTGGTCAAGTCGGGAGTTAGTTGTTGCTGCTATTGTTGCAACTTTGGTTAGCATCTTGAATGAGCATTGAAAAATAAAAGCAATCAAGGACTTTAGATGACATATATATATATATACAGGACAAAACTGTCAAGGACCCATAGATTCCTGTGCAGAGATACCCCACTCCATCAATCTTTCAGTGCAGGGTGCTTGTGTGTATTGTAAGTAGTTAGAAGAGAAAAGATTTTATGTATATGTGTTTGTGTGTGTGTGTATTACAGACTCAACATAGACTCTGTGTGTGTTACAGAATTTTTTGATTATCACAAAAATCATTTGGTATGACAGAATTTATAAATAATCTAAAAGTTAAATATCAGGGGGATATTAATAATGATTCTTTAATATCTGAAGCCATTTAGTTGACATTATAAAGATTATAGCAATGTTAAAATAATTATATTTTAATGTTAAATGGAAAATGCAAAATATCTGTACTCTATCTCTAAAATCATATGTGTATGGACAAAGTCTGGAAAGGCACACATTATATTGTTGATATGTTATGATGGTAGGATTTTTACCCTATTTTAAAGCTTAATTCATTGAAGGGGCATATCTATAGGGTGACTGACAAATAATAATGTACAACTGAAATTTCACAATGTTGTAAAATATCATAACCTCAATAAAAATATTATTTACAAAAAAATGTTATCTACAAGGCATATATCAAAATATATATCATAAAGTTTTAGTAAATGAGAAAATGAAATAAGATGCACTGGCTGTTTATCATATGCCAAGTCTTTTGTCTATTTGAAGTTCACAGCTATGCTGTGAAGCAGACATTATGCCCATTTTACAAATTAACAGACCAAGACCAATTAACCAAGGCTAAATTAATTGCCCAAGGTTACCATAGCAACAAGTGCAAAGTGAAGTTCAGTGCTCTTTTAATTATCAAACTCCTACAGTACAAACTATTGAAATGAGGTGCATAAAAATTGCTTTTTAGGGGCCAGTGGCGTAGTGGTTAAGTTTGTACGCTCCACTTTGACGGCCTGGGGTTTGCAGGCCCAGATCCTGGGCGCAGACCTAGCACCGCTCATCAAGCCATGTTTTTGTGGCATCCCACATAAAGTAGAGGAAGATTGGCACAGATGTTAGCTCAGCAACAATTTTCCTCAAGCAAAAAGAGGAAGATTGATGACAGATGTTAGCGGAGGTCAAATCTTCCTCACAACAAAAACAAGCTTGTTAGCTAGCTTAGAGTGAGTGCCTGTATCTGGAGGAAAGAGAACAGAAATCTTAGGATTGAAAAGCAATGATTCCTTTTTAGAAATAGGTTACTCTTAGACAACTGATATGCCTAATTTATTTTGTGTCTTTAATAGATGAAGTTACACTAATTTTAGCATTGCCAACAAACAAAATCCTGAAATGACAACTCATCTACCAGCAATGAAGAAAAAATTCATTTTGTCTCTACAGAAATAAATTCTGTTGGCTCACATGGACAGCATGTGGCAAAGGTGACGACACCCAGGCATCAAAGAGGGGCTAAGCATCTGGGCCAGAGGAACGAAAGGAGATGGACAGAAACTTAGAGGGTTGATACAGAGTGACCAGGAGGTTTGGAGTATTTCTACAGAGAACAGCAACTGGCCATGGCTAAGCCAAAATAAAAAGGGTCATGAATGTTTTAGGCAGAATGATAAATAATGGGACCAGGCACACTATAACCAAAAGAATATTACCAAGATGGTGACACAAGTTGTTCCTGACTTTGATCTCACTCACAAGTAGCACAACTAACAACTATTCAAGAACAAGACATCACTGAGAGAATCCTAGAACATGAGGGTGAGGTTGCAGCACCCACTTGCACCACAGAGACCAAGACAGACTCCATTAGAAAGGGGATAGAAGTGGCTACCACTGACCACATTGCCCCTCTTCCAAGATAGCAGAGCACCACAGTGGAGTAAGGTCTCCCTTGAGCCTCCAGTTCTTCCAATGGGAAAAGACAACCCAGGGGAGACGATCAGCCCCCCCAGCATTGTGAGTCGCTTTGTGGGAGCCTCTACTCTGATCTTGGATACTGCAGGGGAATCAGTGGGGTTCAACAACTAGGAATCTTACTGTGACAGAGAAAGGAGAAGGCGCTTGCAACTAACCACCAGCACATGAATCTTGGAAGACCAAGTCCATACCTGCAGTGCCCAAGCAGTTATCCCAACCAGCAGCTTTGCTCATCTGCAGAATCAAGTTGGTGCTGCATCCTCATCAGGGAACTTGGTTGGGGTACAGCTCTGCCTGATCAGATCCTCAAATGAATATTGCCAGCCTTAGAACCTAGTTTGACCACACTCAGGTAAGGAGATGAGTTACAACTTCACTTTCTGCAGAGAGTGTCTCTTGGTCACATTTGACCAGAGGGGCTGGTGGGAACTCATGGAAGTTGTGTAGCCCAGCAGCATCTGAGCTGAGAGGAAGGCAGGCAGAGGTGATTACCCAGAGAGCAAAGGCAGTACTGGGCATGGAGAGTTCCCCTGATATGCACAGGCAGGAAAATTAATTCATAGGCAAGGCTGAAGGTAGCTTCCAGTCCCCCCCAACTGGAGAGCCTGTTAGGATAATCGAGAATTGCCTGGAATAAACCCCTTCCTCCCCTGGCAAGGGAGCTGAGACACAGCCCCACCCATTGTGGCTCCCAGCCAAATCGAACCAGAAGGGCTGGTGAGAACACCTGGGAAGTTGTGTGGCTCACTCAGCAGCACTTGAGCTCAGAGATGGGCAGGCAGAGTCGATAGTTTTCAGGGCAAAATCAGTGGACCTGTTTAGCCATGGAACTTGGGGCATGGGTCAGCTTGAGTTAAGACAACAAAGAGATTTATTAACTTTAGAGCTGCTTCTCCAGTTGTGCTGAGGCGGGAAAACTAATTTGTAGCCCTGCTCACTACTGATTACAGCCTCCAGCATGCCCAACCAGGGAACCTAACCAGAGCACATGGGAAGCTGTGTAGCCCACCCAACAACCCAGATTATAGTGCCAATTGAACAAAGAACATAGCCTGTGGCTCTCCTCATCTGCAGAGCAAAATTGATGGCCTCACCTGACCAGGGAATTTCGTGCACATTTTTTGCCTGATTCGAGTCCTCAAACAGGGCAGGGAAGTTAATTCTTAGCTCCGTCTACTACTGAATATAATATCCAGTACCAACCATTTAGTGAGCTTGACCAGAAAATCCGGGCAACCGTGGACCCCGTTCTACAGCCTCACTTGGGTAAGGAACCAAGCCAGTAGTCCTACCCCGCTGTTCAGTCAGTGGCACACTCCCTATCCCCAACCTCAAAGCTCAAACAGTTGCTTCACCCCAAAGTAGACCACAATAGCAAGCCTCACCTGCCCAAGGACATCAGCAGCAGGAACGTTCAGAAACCCAAACTCACTGAACTGGTGAAAATTTGTTTCTGCCAAAGCAAACTTGTAAAGTGTGGGAAAGAAACTTGATTACTCAAATGTGCAGATACCAAAGTAAGGAATAAAGGATCACAAAAAAACAGTTAAATATGACACTACCAAAGCAAACTAATAACTCTAATAAAATCTGTGTAACTGTCAGACAAAGTACTCAGGATAATCATCTTAAAGAGGTTTGGTGAACTATAACAATACACAGAGAGACAACAAAGTTAGGAAAACAATGCATGAACAAAATGAGAAATTTGACAAAGCAATAGAAATCATCAAAAAAAGACAGAAAAACCCAGAAATCCTAGAATTGAAACGTGCAATAACTGAACTGAAGAATTTAATAGCAAGCTGGAGGATAGGGCATTAGAAATTATCCAGTCAGAGAAACAAAATGAAAAAGAGTGAAGAAATCCTATGAGCATTATGGGACACGATGAGAAGAAATGATATTTGCACTATGGAAATTGCAGAAGGAGAAGAGAAAGAGAAGGGACAGGAGGTATATTTAAAGTAAAAAGGATGAAAACTTCCCAAACCTGAGGAGAGATGCAGACATCCAGATCTAGGAGGCCCAAAAGATCCCAAATAGGTTGAACCCAAATGAGGCTACATTGAGAAACATAATTAAGTTGTCAAAATTTAAAGACAGGAGCTGTGGTTTGCTTCTCCAGTCCAGGATTTCACCAGTTCGTATCCTGGGCACAAACCTAGCACTGCTCATCAAGCCATGCTGAGGTGGTGTCCCACATAGCAGAACTAGAGGGACCTACAACTAGAATATGCAACTATGTACTCAAGGGCTTTGGAGTGAAGAAGAAGAAGAAAAAGAATATTGGCAATAGATGTTAGCTCAGGGCCAATCTTTAAAAAAAAAATTCAAAGACCACAAAGAATTTTAAAGGCCACAAGAGAAAAGAGAGAAGTTATATACAAGGGAACCCCCAGTAGACTATCAGTGACATTTCAGGGCAGGAAAAAATGGGATGACCTAGTCAAAATATTGAAAGAAAAACAACTATCAACCAAGAATACTAATAGTGAACAATGGTTCCCTTCTGTCCATATCCACACTGGCATTTGTTATCTCTTGTTTTTTCAATGATGACCATTCTAACAGGCCTGAGGTGACAGTTCATTGTAGTTTTAATTTGCATTTCACTAGTGACTAAGATGTTGAGCATCTTTTCATATTCTTGTTGGTCTTCCATATATCTTCTTGCGGGAAATGTCTATTCAGACCCTTTGCCTGATTTTTGATTGGGTTGTTTACTTGCTATTGAGTTGTATGAGTTCTTTATATATATTATATAATATATACATTTTATATATTAACCTCTTATTGGATATATGGTTTAAAAATAGTTTTTCCCATACTTTAGGTTTCTATTAATTTTTTGATGATTTCTTTTGTTGTGCAGAAATTTTCTAGTATGTTGCAATTATTCTTGTTTATTTTTTATTTTCTTGCTTGCATTTTAGGTGTCATATACAAAAAATATTACTGAGACCAATGTCAAGAAAATTTATTCCTGTTTTCTTCTGGGAGTTTCATGGTTTTAGGTCTTACATTTAAGTCTTTAATCCAATCTGAGTTAATTTTTGTGAGTGATGTAAGATAGGAGTCCAGTTTCATTCTTTCACATGTGAATATCCAATTATCCCAGTACCATTTATTGAAGAGACTGTCTTTTCTCCATTGATATTCTTGGCTCCCTCGTCAAATATTAGTTGACTGTGAATCCTTGAGTTTATTTCTGGGATCTTGATTCTATTCCATTGGTCTATTTGTCTGTTTTTATGCCACTACCATACTGTTTTGATGACTATAGCTTTAGAGTATAGCTTGAAATCAGAAAGTGTGATGCTTCCTTCTTTGTTCCTCTTTCCAAGTATTCCTTTGGATACTTGGGGTCTTTTTTAGTTCCATATAAATTTTAGGAGTATTTTTTCTACTTCTGTGAAAAATGCCATTGATGACTATAGCTTACACTGCTGTGTGATGTATAGGAAAGTTGTTAAGAGAGTAAATCCTAAGTGTTCTCATCAGAAAAATTTCTTTTTCCTTTTTTCTTTTTATTGTATCTATATGGAAGATGGATGTTTGCTGAACTTATTTGGGAATCATTTCATAATATATGTAAATCAAACCATCATGCTGTATGCTTTAAACTTATACAGTGTTACATGTCAATTACTTCTCAATAAAACTAGAAAAAATAAAGGAATACTATACCTGGCAAATCTGACCTTCAGAAATGCAGGAATGATAAAGGCTTTCTCAAACAAACAAAAGGTGAGAGAGTTCTTTACCACCAGACCTGCCTTACAGGAAACGCTAAAGGGAATTCTTTGAATGGAAGTAAAAGGATGCTAATGAACATCATAAAAACATAAAAAAGTAGTGAAAAACTCACTGGTAATGGTAAATATATAGTCAAAGTTAGATTTGGTAATTGGTAATGGTGGTGCATAATTCATTTACAACACTAGTTTAAAAGTTAAAAAAGATAGCATAGTAAAATAATCATAACTACAATAATCTATTAGTTAAACTATATAACAATATGTAAATTGTAACAGCTATAAGCCAAACTACAGGGAGAGGAGAAGTAAAAGTGTAAAGTTTAGGAATTCTATTAAAGTTAAGTTATTATCAGCATAAAATAAGGTGTTATAATTTTAAGATATTTTATGTAAGTCTATGGTAACCACAAGGGAAAAATGTATAGCAATTACACAAAAGAACATGACAAAGAAATTAAAGAATATTGATAACAAAAGACATCAAAACATAAATACAGTAGAATAAAATACAAGGATCTACAAACCAACCAGAAAACAATTAACAAAATGATAATAGTAAGATGTTATCTATTAAAATAATTACTTTAAATATGAACAAATTAAATTCTCCAATTAAGAAACAGAATGACTGAATAGATTAAAAAATAAGATTCAACAATAGATTGCCCAAAAGTGATTCACTTTAGCCTTAAAGACACACATGCACTGAGAATGAAGAGATGAAAAAAGACATTTCAAGCAAATGGTAACCAAACCAAACCAGACCAAACAGAAAAACAGGGGCAGGTATACTTATATCAGACCAAAGATACTTAAACTAAAAATGGTAAAAGACACAAAGATGATAATGATATAATGATAAACTGTAAAGCGGTCAATCCATGAAGAAGAATATTAATAATTGTAAATATTTATGTACCCAACTTTGGAGAACCAAAAAATATAAAGCAAAACTAAGGGAGCTTAAATGAGAAATAACAGTAGTACAATAATGGTTGGGGACTTTAATACCCCACTTTCAACAATCAATGGATCATCTAGACTGAGAACCAATAAGGAAACAGTGAATCTGAACAATACTATAGACCAAATAAACCTAACAGACTTATACAGAAGATTCTATACAGCAACAGTAGAACACACATTCTTCTCAAGCACACATGAAAACTGCTCTAAGATAAACAATATGTTAGGCCACAAAACAAGTCTTAATAAATTCAAGAAGATGTGAACTCATACCAAGTATCTTCTCTGACCACAATGATATGAAACTATAAATCAATAACAAGAGGAAAAGTGGTAAATAGTGAACACATGAAAATTAAACAACACTCTCCTGAATGACCAATAGATCAAAGAAGAAATTAAAGGGGAAATAAAAAGTTTCTTAAGACAAACAAAAATGAAAATAAAACATACCAGAACTTATGGGATGCAGCAAAAGCAATTCTAAGAGGGAAGGTCATAGCAATAAATGCCTAAATTAAGAAGAAAGAAAAATCCCAAATAAACAGTCTAACCCTATGCCTTAAGGAACCAGTAAAAGAAGAATAAACTTAGTCCGAAGTTAGCTGAAGAAAGGAAATAATAAAGATTAGAGCAGAAATAAATGAAATAAAGAATAGCAAATACTAACCAATTAAGAATTGGTTCTTTGAAAAGAAAAATAAAATTGACAAACCCTTAGCTAGACAAATCAATGAAAAAAGAAAGACAACACAAATCAACAAAATTTTAAATAGAAAGGAGATGCTACAACCGGTACTACAGAAATACAAAGGATCATAAGAGGCTACTATGAACAACTATATGCCAACAAACTGGACAACCTAGAAAAAATGAAAAAAAAATTCTTAGAAACATACAACTTACCAAGACTGAAGTAGGAAGAAATAGAAAATCTGAATAGATGAATTACTAGTAAGGAGATTGAATCAAGACCAAAAATCTCCCAATGAAGAAAAGCTCAAGACAAGATGACTTCACTGGCATTTTATTGACTTTTTAAAGAAGAATTAACAGCAATCCTTCTCAACCTCTTCCAAAAAATCCAAGAAGAGGGAATACTCTCAAACTCCCTGTATGAGGCCAGCATTATCTTGATACTAAACCCAGATAAGGACAGTACTAGAAAAGAAAACTACAAGCCAATATCCCTAATGAATATAGATTCAAAAATTCTCAATAAAATACTAAAAAGTTGAATTCTGTAGCACATGAGAATGATCATTCACCATAATCAAGTGGGATTTATTCCTAGGATGCAAGCATGGTTCAACATATGTAAATCAGTCAATATGAGACATCACATTAATGGAATGAAAGGAGAGAGTCATATGATCATCTCAATAGATACAGAAAAGCATTTGACAAAATTCAACATCCATTCATGATAAGAACTCTTAACAAATTAGACATATAAGAAACATAATAAGGTACATATATGACAAGCCCACAGCTAACATCATACTCAATGGTGAAAAGTTGAAAGCTTTTCCTCTAAGATCAAGAACAAGACAAGGTGCTCACTACCATCACTCCTATTCAACATAGTACTGGAAGTCCTAGCTAGAGAAATCAGGCAAGAAAAAGAAATAAAACATATCAGAATTGGAAAGGAAGAAGTAAAATTGTCTGTATTTGCAGACAATATGATGTTGTATATAAAAAATCCTAAAGACTCAGACAAAAAGCTATTAGATCTAATCAATGAATGCAATATGTTTCAGGATACAAGTTAACATACAAAAATCAGAAGGATTTATATACACTAGCCACAGATTTTCTGAAAAAGAAATAAAGAAATTGATCCCATTTACAATAGCAACAAAAACCATCAAATACTGAGGAATAAATTTACCCAAGGTGGTGAAATATCTCTACTCTGAAAACTATAAGTTATTTAAAAAAGAAATTGAAGAAGACAAAAATAAGTGGAAAGATATCCCATTTTCATGGATTGGAAGAATTAATATTGTTAAAATGTTAATACTACCAAAAACCATCCCTTAAGGAAATTCCTATCAAGATTTCAATGGCAGTTTTTACAGAAGTAGAAAAAACACTCCTAACATTTATATGGAATCACAAAAGCCTCCAAACAGTCAAGGAAATCCTAAGAAAGAAGGACAAAGCAGGAAGCATCACATCTTCTGATTTTGAGCTATAATATAAAGTTATAGTCA
The DNA here is from genome assembly GCF_041296235.1 of Equus asinus. Lineage (NCBI taxonomy): Eukaryota > Metazoa > Chordata > Mammalia > Perissodactyla > Equidae > Equus > Equus asinus. The sequence goes on along the minus strand of NC_091793.1, from coordinate 66,559,558 downwards.
TAAAAACAGTTTAGTACTGGCACAAAAACAGACAGACCGACCAATGGCATAAAATCAAGAGCCCAGAAATAAACTCAAGGATTTACGGTCAACTAATATTTGACAAGGGAGCCAAGAATACTCAATAAAGAAACTACAATCTCTTCAATAAATGGTACTGGGATAATTGGATATTCACATGTGAAAGAATGAAACTGGACCCCTATCTTACACCACTTGAAAAAATTAACTCAGAATGGATTAGAGACTTAAATGTAAGACTTGAAACCATGAAACTCATAGGAGACAACAGAAGAATAAAGCTTCTTGACATGGGTCTTGGTAATAATTACTTGGCTATGACAGTTAAAGTACAAGCAACAAAATAAAAAATAAGTAGAATTACACTAAACTAAAAAGTCTGTACAGCAAAGGAAACCACTGACAAATTAAAAAGAAAATGTACAGAATGGGAAAAAATATTTGCAAACCGTATTTCTGATAAGGGGTCAATATCTAAAATATATAAAGAACTCATACAACTTAATAGCAAGAAAACAAATAACACAATTAAAAATTATCTGAAAAGACATTTCTCCAAAGAAGATATATGAAAAGCCAAGGGGTACGTGAAAAGATGCTAAACATCACTAGTCATTAGGGAAATGCAAATTAAAACCACAGTGAGATATCACCTTATTCCTGTTAGAATGGCCATCGTCAAAAAGACAAGAAATAACAAATGCTGGCATGGATCTTGAGAAAAGGGAACCCTTGTGCACTGTTGTTGAGATTGTAAATTGGTACAGCTACTATGGAAAAAAATATGGAGGATCCTTAAAAAATTAAAAGTAGAACTAACAGATGATCCAGCAATTCCATTTCTGGGCATGTATTCAAAGGAAACAAAAACACAAACTCGAAAAGCTATCTGCAATCCCATGTTCATAGCAGCATTATTTTCAATAGCCAAGATGTGGAAACATCCTAAGTTTCTATCAATTGATGAATGGATAAGGAAGTTGTGCTATATATATACAAAATGAAATATTATTCAGCCATAAAAAGTGAGTATATCCTACATTTGCGACAACATGGATGAAACTTGAAGGCATTATTCTAAGTGAAAGAAGTAAGAGAGCAAAAGACAAATGCTGTATAATCTCACTTATATGTGGAGTCTTAAAAATAAAAAATAACTCACAGAAAAAAGATCAGCCTTGTGGTTAACAGAGGTGGAGGGTAAGAGGAGGGAGAATTGGAAGAAGATGGTCAGAAAGTACGAACTTCCAGTCACAAGGTAAACAACTACTAGGGATGTAATATACAACATGAGAGTTAACACTGTTGTATGATATATAGGAAAGTTGTTAAGATAGTTCTCATGGGAAGGAGAAAAAATTTTTTTCTTTTTATTTTATCTACATGAGATGTCATATGTTAGCAGAACTATTGAGGTAATCGTTTCACAATATATGTAAATAAAACCATTTTGTTGTACACCTTAAACTTATACTCTGATGTATGTCAATTATTTCTCCATAAAACTGGGGGGAAAAAGAATGCCAGATGAGTCTCATCTCAACCACAACTAGTAAGGACCCCAAAGATACAGGAAGAATTCAAGGACTCTGTCACTCCATACCACAAGGTCAAAGGAGCTCTCCTTCCTGTAGTCAAATGTCACCTTGAGTACAAGCAGAGGAGAAGGGGCAGATTATGTGAAACTGAGACAGAATCTACAAAAACACATTACCTAATGTCTTTAAGTGGATTATTTAAAATATTAGTTTGGATAAAATTTTAAATCAGATTAAATAAATGTTCCTTTATATTAATCAGATAGAGAATCATGAAGATACACCACAAATTTGGGAAAAATGCATTCTGAACATTGAATGGCAGTGAGGATAAATTATAATCTATATTGACACACACAAAACCCCTTGTACACAATGCACGTGTGTGTGTGCATTTATGCTCATATTTAGATATGCGTACATATATTCACATATCTTATTGACAGTACAACTATCACTCCAACGGTTCTCATCACACTAGAGAACAGATAAATCATTTGAACAGGAATCTATTTGCTCAATGCCTAGATCTGCATTACACATGGATTTTGTTACTGTTTCATATCACTCATAATTCACAATGAACTGATAGTGTCTTTGGAATATTACTGAAATAGTAATTGCAGCAAATTCTTAACTTTTTTGCAGATCCTCCAAATTTAATCTTTACCTAGAATGTTTATTAACACTTTTACTATTGCACTAGCTATCTCTTCCCTTGTTTATTTTTCTTAACTCTGAAAAACTGAGAAATGATTGGAGTTGTAATTCTCTTATTTGTTTTTTCTTGTTTTTTTTTTTTTTGGGGGGGGGAAGATTAGCCCTGAGCTAACTACTGCCAATTCTCCTCTTTTTGCTGAGGAAGATTGGCCCTGGGCTAAGATTCATGCCCATCTTCCTCTACTTTATATATGGGATGGCTGCCACAGCATGGTTTGCCAAGAGGTGCCATGTCTGCACCCAGGATCTGAACCAGTGAACCCCAGGCCACTGAAAGGGAACATGCAAACTTAACCGCTGTGCCACTGGGCTGGCCCCTGGAGTTGTAATTTTCTTATGATCTTATGAGTATACATAGTTTCTACCTTAATTTATTCAGAGAATGCTTTCTTCTCTGTGTGTTGTATAGAAAGTGTTTTATATTCCTCTCGTTGAACAAAATGGGCTGCTTATCATCTAACTACTATCTGAAATATTTTCTCCACTGTGCAAAAACCTATAACGCTTATTTTTTTTTTAATTAAATAGCCATGTGTATAAAAGTTTGGTTAAAATGAACCATTGATCACCTTTGGGGTATATATGTATATGTGAGATGTGTGTATGTGTACAAACGTGTTTATATATACATACATAGATATGCAATACAAAATATGATATATAACAATATATTATATGTTATATAATACATAATGTATGTGTATATATGTGTTATATATCATAGCTAGATATATAATTTTATACAATATCTTGTTTACTTAAATACCTAAATTTTTGATCAAATGTTTTATGTTTAGCCGTGTGCGATTTTCTGAGTGACATTAACAAGGCCTATTTATCTAAAAAGATTTCTCTTGCAAAAAATCCCACTGTGAACTTCTTGAATGCCCCTCTATCCATTTTTTAAAAATTTCTAACGAATATCAAACATAATCTTAAAGGAGAAAAGAAGGCACCCCAAAGTTAGGATGGCAGTACAACTGTTTTTATCAAACTGGGACATTTTGAGATTGACAAAGGAAGTACTTTTTAAAATTTTGCCATGACAAGAGGCATACATGGGACTGTTATGGACAAAGCAACAAGAATGATCAGCCTATTAAAATGAAGCCCCTGTGAACCCAGCATGGAAGAAGGAGCTGAGCTAATTTTCCTCTTTCCTTTGGTGCTGGTGCTCGTCGGGGTTTGGACAGGTGCTCGTGAGGCTTATGCTCTGTCAGCTCCAGCAGACAGAGCCCATCCTTCTCTCCAAATGACTTCTTCGGGCATTGAGTCACTTCTCAGTCAACAGCTGCATAATACCTCAACCCTGTTGTCAACATTTTTCCCTCTATCATTCCCCTCAACTCTTTAATGCAGACCTGGTCCCCAGCTGCAATGAATGAAAAGAGAAAAGAAATGATTTCACTAGAGTTTAGCAGGTGACCTAAACCAGTTTTTCATGACTGACCAACATTATATTCACAGATTTAACCAAATACTTTCTAAGGAAAAAAGATTAATCCAGATGTTTTCTTATCTCTATGGTAGATATAGGTCTGTTATCTTTTGATATGTTTTCCTTTGTATATTTTCATTCTGAAACTCTGCCATCTTTATTTGTATCACTCATCCTGAAGTTTCTCTCTGGAGAAAGATGTCTTTTCTGATCATACTTTCATTTCTCAGAAAAAAATCTTAAGTTTTAATACCTCGATCTCAGTACTATTCTTATATATTCTTATTTTGCTTGGCGAAGATATGAGGGAAAGTTGGTGCTTCATTTTCTATGGGAAACAAATGAAAAGTTAATTTTAATATTAGAACTTATCTTATATTACTATATTCAGGAGAATGAACATTGTAAAATTTCTAGTCTCCCCAAAATTCGTTTCAAAGTGAAATGCTCCTGGATTGTTTAAATCTAACTCCGTAGTTAGGGTTTCTTTTATTTCTTGTCACAAGTTTTAGGTTGTATATTTCATACCTTATATCAATAGGACACTTTGTTCCAGCTTCTCAAAAAGCTGTTGTCAAGAAAGTGCTTAGTGACCTCCAAAATCCCGCCTTTTAATTACATCATCTGATGGACCAAAAAAAAAGTGACATTTAATGAACCACAAATAAGATCAATAAACCATCAAAAATTGGATCCCAAGGCAGCTCCTCATCAATTTTATTTTCTCCATCTCCCTCAAAGGAACTGTGTGTTGAAGTTGCCCATCTGCTAATGAACTCCTAGGCTTTATCTACGAATGGTATGTCTGATTAGCAATGCAGATAATCAACATTTCCAGAACGGCACTCAGTTTCACAGATGCAAGAGTTGGGATATGAAATCAATCTTTCATTCCCAAGAGAGGAAGCCATATTATTGAAGCTGACTAATTAGGGCCATCTGTCCAAACTGCATGGTGGCTAAGGATTGACCCAGCCAATGTAGGAAGCTGGAGGCTCTAGGGATGCCCAGAGTTTTTGGAGGTAGTTACCTGGGTGATTCTACCTCATCCCCTGTCTACCCCGCTTCTCACTTCCTCTATCATTCTCTGTGATTGGTGACGTGGCTGCACAAACGCTCTTCCTCTCTGCTTTATATTCGACCCCACCTTGTCTCAGTCTCCAGTCTTGATTATCCTCCCGTCTCTTGCTCAAGGCATTTTTAAACAACCTTCAGAGTAACATGTTTTTTTGTTTCTAGTGAGCTTTTGAAAGTTTTTTGTATATTCCAAAGATAAAGAACATATGGGCATCAGCATGATCGAACCCATCATCAAGTATTGTTCAGCCACACAATGTTTGAAGCTGATTTCAGTTTGAGTTATTTGGAATCTGGCACATGCACAGTTGAGTTTTAATAGGCCTCACTATTCCCCTCTCTACTGCATGTTTCTTTGAGATCTGGATAGCCCCTTACATAGTTTTTGTTATTAAAATTATAGATATTTAAACATAAACTAAAGTGGAATAAAATGGTATAATGAAACTCCTTGTATTTATTATCTAGATTCAAAAATTCTTAATATATGACCATTCTTGTTTATATTCCCACTCTGTCTCCAATAGACTATTTTGAGCCAAATTCTGGATAGCATATAATTGTATCTGTAAATAGCTCATATTTATAAAAAGGTAAGAGACTTTTACTTTAAAAACAACACCTGAAAAACCATTATTATACCACATCCAAAAAAATTAAAATAAATTAGTTAATACAATCAAATATCAAATAAGTAATCAAATTTCCTCAATTCTGTTTCTCACTCCTTCTCTTTATCTCCTCCACTCCCCATAACACTATTATTCCTAATTTGACTAGTTCAAAGCAGAACCCAAATAAAGTTGACTAATAGTATTTGGTTGATGTCATCAAAGTCTCTTATAATGTATCAGGTTCCCCTTTTTTATCTTGTAATTTATTCTTGAAAACTGTGATTTCACCACCCTTGCCCTTTCCTCTATATGCAGCACCGAGCATCTTCTTGTCTTGACATCAATGGCAACACTTAAGATTCATCTTATACATAGACATGGTATCCCACTGCCTCGGTGAGGAGGCCAGAATTTTACTGAGAAGACCACTTTGCCCAAGAATATATTTCCTAATATCTACAAGAATTTCCCATATCTTAAAAGTAGAGCTTCATTCCTTCTGATCCAAAAGGGTCTCAGATCAAGCAAATTTGAGGGGACACTAAAATGTCCTCAAGCATACAGGAAACTGGGCTTTAGTTAGTCACACCATTGGGAACCTGTGAAAATGTACAAAGCCCTCCCCTTCTTGTTTTCAGATGACCTAACTTCCTTAATGCATTACAACATTATAATTTTATAATAAGATTTTGACCTTAGTTAAAGCTTGAAAATGTCTTCTGAGGGAACACACTTTAAGATGCCATCTTTCATGCATGCCTTATGATGAAGAAAAGATCCAACTACTCAAAATCTGGATTTCTATTTATGTCTCTAACTATATCTTAATAACAACATCACTGAGATGGTAGAGGCCAAATCTTCTGAGGCTTTAGTCTGGTCATTAGGAATTTGGATTTATTGTTAAGAGGAATGGTGAACTGTTGGAGAATTCTCAGTTGTGGTGTGACGTGATCTGATTTACATTTTAAAGGGATGGCTCCAGCTGCTCTGAAGAGCGTGGATGTAGGGAGACAAGACTGAAAGCAGGAAGACCTATAAGAGACTATTTCATTAGTGGAGGTGATTATCTGGGAGTTTGATGGGGACCTTAGATAACATAGCTCTAATTGTATCACTCTTGGAAAGAAAGCAAAGCCTTTTGCAGTAATGTGGCTTGGACAAGTCTGTACATAAATTTTTTTTTTTTTTTCTGGGAAGGATTCAGCCTGAGTAACATCTGTTGCCAATCTTCCTCTCTCTTTATTTTGTTTTTTCCTCCCCCAAACCCCAGTACTACTTGTATGTTCTAGTTGAAAGTCCTTCTAGTTCTTCTATATGAGTCACCACCACAGCATGGCTACTGACAGCCAAGTGGTGTGGGAACTGAATCCTGGCTGCTGAAGTGGAGCACGCCAAACTTTGACCACTAGGCCATCAGGGCTGGCTCTGTACCTAAATTTTTAAGAGCCTATAATCATAAACTAAGTTTCAAAAATCTCAGTCCTCAAACATATGAAATAATGAATATTTTAAAATTCAAAAGAAAGCTCTCACATTAATTTTCTGACTGAAATGACTGGTAAAGTTTTCTTACTTCTCAGATTTCAAATCTCCTGATCTATGCATGAGGTAAAAATTCCTCACTGAGAAATTGATGATTAATGATAATGCCAATAATGTTTACTATTTAAAATGATATTAATGTGTAGAATGGAGAAGTCAATGGGACACTTCTCTTTGTGTTCCTCTTCACCTAATCAAATTCTTTCCAAAGTATTTCCTAGTAAGAAATCATTTATACAAGCCCAGAGGATTTATGCTCTATTTAAACTCCTACAAAACTTATTGCATATGGCACCATTGTGGATCTAGCATTAAAATTTATTTCTCTCAGTTTTGCCTAGTCCAGTGAAATGTAAAATTCATGGTGAAAATAATAAGACACTATTGTTTTCTCTTACAGATAATAAAATTGGAGCTCAGGAGGCAAAGACTTTGCTAATAAATAATGGAACAAAGTTTACAGGCATCTTTTGTATAAATATTAAGATGAACCAAATGAAATTGCCAATATCCAGAAGGTTTTGAGCCCCCTACACTATTGTTCTTAACTTGATTTGTTCAAATCAGAACCCAAATGAAGTTGATACATTTCATTTTTGATGTGTCACAAAATTTCTTATAATCTATCATCTTCTTTTTTATCTTGTAATTTATTCTTAAATGTTTTAATTTCATCACGCTTACCCTTTTTCCCTATATGCAGTTTCATATGATTCTACTATTATAAACTTCACACTCTTTCCACTCTACTTTGGTAACTTTCTGGAAGACAAGTGATACCTTATATGTCCTTTTCTTTAAATAAATTATCTAAACTTAAAAGAAAATCAGTTCACCAGTTTCTCCCACTCCCACCTCTGTCTCTGGCAACTACCAATCTGTTCTCTGTATCTATGAGGTTGGTTCTATTTAAAATTATTTATTTACTTTTTAGATTCCACATGTAAGAGAGATCATATGGTATCTATATTTTTCTATCTGACGTTTCACTTTGCATAATTCCCTCAAGGTCCATCCATGTTGTCGTAAATGACAAAATTTCATTCTTTTTTATGACTGAATAATATTGTGTGTGTGTGTATATGTGTGAGTGTGTGTATACATATATAGACCATTATTTCTTTTTCCATTCATCCTTCTATGGACACAGATTATTTCCATATTTTGGCTATTATAAATACTGCTGTAATAAACATGGGGTGCGTATATCTTTTCACGTTAATGTTTTTGTTTTCTTTGGATAAACACCCAAAAATTGAATTGCTAGGTCATATGGTAGTTCTATTTTTAATTTTTTGAGGAATCTTCATATGTTTCCAAAATGACTGCATCAATTTACATTCCCACCAATAGTGCAAGGGTTCCCTTTTCTCCACATCCTTATCAACACTTTTATATCTTGTCTTTTTGAGAATAGCCATTGCAACAGATGTGAGGTGACATCTCATTGTGGTTTTGATTTGCATTTCCCTCATGATTAATGATGTAGAGTGTCTTTTCATGTACCTGTTTGCCATGTATATCTTCCTTTGGAAAAATATCTATTCAGATCTTCTGCCCATTTTTTTTTTTAATGTTATGATAGATTACAACCTTGTGAGATTTCAGTTGTACCTTTTTGTTAGTCATGTTGTGGGTACACCACTTCCCCCTTTGTGCCCTCCCCCCACCCCCCCTTTTCCGTGGTAACCACCGATCAGATCTCCTTATCAATATACTAACTTCCACCTATGAGTGGAGTCATATAGAGTTCGTCTTTCTCTGACTGGCTTATTTCGCTTAACATAATACCCTCGAGGTCCATCCACGTTGCTGTGAATGGGCCAATTTTGCCTTTTTTTATGGCTGAGTAGTATTGTGTATATATACCATATATACCACATCTTCTTTATCCAATCATCGGTTTCTGGGCATGTAGGTTGGTTCCACGTCTTGGCTATTGTAAATAATGCTGCGATGAACATAGGGGTGCAACGGACTCTTGAGACTTCTGATTGCAGGTTCTGAGGATAGATACCCAGTAATGGGATGGCTGGGTCATAGGGTATTTCTATTTTTAACTTTTTGAGAAATCTCCATACTGTTTTCCATAGTGGTTTTACCAGTTTGCATTCCCACCAACAGTGTATGAGGGTTCCTTTTTCTCCACAACCTCTCCAACATTTGTCGCTCTTGGTTTTGGATGTTTTTGCCAATCTAACGGGTGTAAGGTGATATCTTAGTGTAGTTTTGATTTGCATTTCCCTGATGATTAGCGATGATGAACATCTTTTCATGTGTCTATTGGCCATATTCATATCTTCTTTTGAGAAATGTCTGTTCATGTCCTCTGCCCATTTTTTGATCGGGTTGTTTGTTTTTTTGTTGTTATGCAGTGTGAGTTCTTTGTATATTATGGAGATTAACCCTGTGTCGGATAAGTGGCTTGTAAATATTTTTTCCCAATTAGTGAGCTGTTTTTTTGTTTCAATCCTGTTTTCCCTTGCCTTGAAGAAGCTCTTTAGTCTGATGAAGTCCCATTTGTTTATTCTTTCTATTGTTTCCCTCAACTGAGGAGGTATAGTGTCCAAAAAATTCTTTTGAAACTGATGTCAAAGAGTGTACTGCCTATATTCTCTTCCAAAAGACTTATTGTTTCAGGCCTAATCTTTAGGTCTTTGATCCATTTTGAATTTATTTTGGTGTGTGGTGAAAAAGAATGGTCAATTTTCAGTCTTTTGCATGTGGCTGTCCAGTTTTCCCAGCACCATTTGTTGAAGAGACTTTCTTTTCTCCATTGTAGGCCCTCTGCTCCTTTGTCGAAGATTAGCTGTCCATAGATGTGTGGTTTTATCTCTGGGCTTTCAATTCTGTTCCATTGATCTGTGGACCTGTTTTTGTACCAGTACCACGCTGTTTTGATCACTGTAGCTTTGTAGTATGTTTTGAAATCGGGGATTGTGATTCCGCCGGCTTTGTTTTTCTTGCTCAGGATTGCTTTAGCAATTCGCAGTCTTTTGTTGCCCCATATGAATTTTAGGATTGTTTGTTCAATTTCTGTGAGGAATGTTCTTGGGATTCTGATTGGGATAGTGTTGAATCTGTAGATTGCTTTAGGTAGTATGGACATTTTAACTATGTTTATTCTTCCAATCCATGTGCATGGAATGTCTTTCCATCTCTTTATGTCATCGTCAATTTCTTTCAAGAAAGTCTTGTAGTTTTCATTGTATAGATCCTTCACTTCCTTGGTTAAGTTTATCCCAAGGTATTTTATTCTTTTCGTTGCGATTGTGAATGGGATTGAGTTCTTGAGTTCTTTTTCTGTTAGTTCATTGTTAGTGTATAGAAATGCTACTGATTTATGCACATTAATTTTATACCCTGCTCCTTTGCTGTAGTTGTTGATTATTTCTAATATTTTTTCTATGGATTCTTTGGGGTTTTCTATATATAAGATCATGTCATCTGCAAACAGCGAGAGTTTTACTTCTTTGTTACCTGTTTGGATTCCTTTTATTTCTTATTCCTGCTGAATTGCTCTGGCCAGCACCTCCAGAACTATGTTGAATAGGAGTGGTGAAAGTGGGCACCCTTGTCTTGTTCCTGTCCTCAGAGGGATGGCTTTCAGTTTTTGTCCATTGAGTATGATGTTGGCTGTGGGTCTGTCATATATGGCCTTTATTATGTTGAGGTACTTTCTTTCTATACCCATTTTATTGACGGTTTTTATCATAAATCGGTGTTGGATCTTGTCGATTGCTTTCTCTGCATCTATTGAGATGATCATGTGGTTTTTGTTTTTCATTTTGTTGATGTAGTGTATCACGTTGATGGACTTGCGCATGTTGAACGATCCCTGTGTCCTTGGTATAAATCCCACTTGATCATGGTGTATAATCTTTTTGATGTATTGCTGTATTCGGTTTGCCAAAGCTTTGTTGAGGATTTTTGCATCTATGTTCATCAGTGATATCGGCCTGTAGTTCTCCTTCTTTGTGTTGTCCTTGTCAGGTTTGGGGATCAGAGTGATGTTGGCTTCATAGAATGTCTTAGGGAGTACTCCATCTTTCTCAATTTTCTGGAACAGTTTGAGAAGAATAGGTATTAACTCTTCTTTGAATGTTTGGTAGAATTCTCCAGAGAAGCCGTCTGGTCCTGGACTCTTATTTTTGGGGAGGTTTTTGATTACCGTTTCTATTTCCTTACTTGTGATTGGCCTATTCAGATTCTCCATTTCTTCCTGATTCTGTTTGGGGAGATTGTAGGAGTCTAGGAATTTGTCCATTTCTTCCAGGTTGTTCAATTTGTTGACATATAGTTTTTCATAGTATTCTCTAATGATCTCTTGTATTTCATTGGTATCTGTTGTGATATCTCCTCTCTCATTCCTAATTTTATTTATTTGTGATTTCTCTCTTCTTTTCTTGGTGAGTCTGACTAGGGGTGTGTCAATTTTGTTAATTCTTTCAAAGAACCAACTCTTTGTTTCATTGATCCTTTCTATTGTCTTTTTTGTTTCAATATCGTTTATTTCTGCTCTTATTTTTATTATTTCCCTCCTTCTACTGACTCTGGGCTTTGTTTGTTCTTCTTTTTCTAGTTCTGTAAGGTGTCGTTTGAGGTTGCTTACGTGAGCTTTTTCTTGTTTAGTGAGGTGAGCCTGTATTGTGTTGAATTTCCCTCTTAGGACTGCTTTTGCTGCATCCCAAATGATTTGGTATGTCGTGTTCTCATTTTTATTTGTCTCCAGATAATATTTGATTTCTTCTTTAATTTCTTCAATGATCCATTGTTTGTTCAGAAGCGTGTTGTTTAGTCTTCACATTTTTGCACCTTTCTCTGCTTTTTTCTTGTAGTTGATTTCTAGTTTCATAGCATTATGATCAGAAAAGATGCTTGATATTATTTCAACTCTCTTGTATTTATTGATGTTTGCTTTGGTTCCCAAAATATGGTCAATCCTTGAGAATGTTCCATGTGCACTTGAGAAGAATGTGCAACCTGCTGTTTTCGGATGAAGTGCTCTATATATATCTATTAAGTCCATCTGGTCTAATTTTTCATTTAATTCTATTATTTCCTTGTTGATTTTCTGTCTGGATGTTCTGTCCATTGGAGTTAATGGTGTGTTGAGGTCCCCTACTATTATTGTATTGTTGTTGATGTCTTCTTTTAGTTCTATTAAGAGTTGTTTTACAAATTTTGGTGCTCCTGTGTTGGGTGCGTATATATTTATAAGTGTTATGTCTTCTTGGTGGAGAGTCCCTTTTATCATTATATACTGTCCCTCTTTGTCTGTCTTTATCTGTTTTGCTTTGAAATCTACCTTGTCTGATATTAGTATAGCGACACCTGCTTTCTTTTGTTCATTATTGGCTTGGAGTATTGCTCTCCCTCCCTTCACTCTGAGTCTGTGTTTGTCTTTGGGGCTGAGGTGTGTTTCCTGGAGGCAGCGTATTGTTGGGTCTTGTTCTTTGATCCATCCTGCCACTCTGTGTCTTTTGATTGGGGAGTTCAATCCATTTACATTTAGAGTGATTATTGAGATGTGGGGGCCTACCACTACCATTTTGTGTCTTGTTTTCCGGTTTTCTTCAATTTCCTTTGTTTCTCGTCCCATGGTTTAATCTGTTCTGATGAAGAGCTGCTACTCTCTGTTGTTGTCCTTCTACTTACCTCCTCTTCTCTTGCTTTTGTAGCCCCTTTCTTTTTTTGGATTTTTCAGGAATGAGGGTTTTCCTGAGGATTTCCTGAAGAGGAGGTTTTGTGTCAATGAACTCCCTTAATTTTTGTTTATCTGGGAAAGTTTTTATTTCTCCATCGTATTTGAAGGATATTTTCGCTGGGTAGAGAATTCTCAGCTGTAGATTTTTGTCTTTCAGATTTTTGAATATATCATTCCACTCTCTTCTAGCCTGTAAAGTTTCTGCTGAGAAATCTGCTGATAGCCTGATGGGGGTTCCTTTGTAGGTTAGTTTCTTTTGCCTGGCTGTCCTTAGTATTTTTTTCCTTGTTGTTGACTTTTGCTAGCTTCACTACTATATGCCGTGGGGTTGGTCTTCTTGCATTGATAAAGTTTGGAGATCTATTGGCTTCTGACACCTGAAGATCCATCTCTCTCACCAGATTTGGGAAGTTCTCTGCCATTATTTCTTTGAATAGGCTTTCTGCCCCTTTCTCCTTCTCTTCTCCCTCTGGTATACCTATAATCCTTACGTTGCATCTCCTAATTGTGTCTGATAATTCTCGGAGAGTTTCTTCATTTCTTTTTAGTCTTCCTTCTCTCTCCTCCTCTGCCTGCAGCATTTCTATATTCCCATCTTCCAAATTGCTAATTCCTTCCTCCATATTATCGGCCCTACTGTTCAGTGCATCTAGATTTTTCTTAATCTCCTCTATTGTGTTCTTCATTTCCAATATTTCTGTTTGGTTCTTCTTTATCATATCAAACTCTTTTGTGACATAGCTCCTGAACTCGTTGAGTTGTCAGTCAGAATTCTCTCTTAACTCATTGAATATTTTAATGATGGCTGTTTTGAAGTCATCATCATTTAGGTTATATATCTCATTTTCTTTGGGATTGTTTTCTGTGTATTTGTTATTTTCCTTCTGTTCTGGAGATTTAATGTATTTTTTCATATTGCTTGATGTTGTTGATTTGTGCCTCCACATAGAGATAGAGTTTAGTTGCTCCTTTCACTTGTTTCTGCTGCTGCGGTGGGGGAGCAGCTGTTTATACTGCACCAACCAGGAACCCTATCCGTAGTTGCTAACTGGGCCTGGGCCCCTCCTCGTAGTCATAGTGGTCCTTTGGATTCCCTCCTCTGCCATGGGGGCCATCACAGGGGGGCTTCAGGCTGCTGGTGCCTACTGTTGCAGCCCACCTAGACGTGCTCCCTCCTTGGGGTCTGCAATGGTGTTATGGGCTTTTCCAGTGGCCAGGGGTAGGATCACTTATATTTGTCGCTCCATCAGTGTCGGCACCCACAAAATCTCACTTGTCCACTATGGGTCGCTGGAGAGCTATTGGCATCTTCTACAGTCTGTGGCTAGTTCACCTAGCTATGCTACTTTTGTCCCGGGGTCTTCCAGCCTTGTGGCTGCCGGATGGGTGCTTTCTACTAGTGCTGTGCAGAGGCTTTCCCTGAGGCTGCTGTGAGCCTGTAGGGTTTCCCCCTAGGCTACGGAGCTGGGTTGCTGGAACTCCACCCAGCCCCAGTCCTGTTCCCCAGGAACTTGGGGAGCCCTTTGCCCTGTCTTGGGGGATAGCCAGAGATCCTGATTTCAGTGGTAGCTGGTCAGCTGCTGCCCTGCCTGATATTCTCCTCTCCGGGACCCACCCGGTGTTGTGGATGCTGGGTGTGGCTCCTCCGCTAATAGCAGACAGAGAGTTTTGTCTGCTGCCCGGGCAAAACCCTGGAGCTTCCCCTCTGGGCCGCGGAGCCGGCCTCTGGAGCTTCACCCAGCCCCAGTCCTCTCCAAGATCTCTGAGATCTCCAGCAATCCCTAGCCCCACGGGGCGGGCAATGGCAGCTGGGGGTCACCTCGCCCTCTGGATTTTCTCCGGGACTTTCCCAGAGTTGTGAATGCTGGGCGTGGCCCCTCCGCTAATGGCAGACAGAGAGTTTTGTCTGCTGCCCAGGAAGAACTCTGGAGCTTCCCCTCCAGGGCGCGGAGCTGGCCTCTGGAGCTTCACCCAGCCCCAGTCTGCTCTGAGATCTCCGGCAATCCCTAGCCACACCATGCAGGCAGTGGCAGCCGGGGGACCTCCGTACCCTCAGCGATTCTCTATGGGACCCTCCGGGCACCATGAACACTAGGTGGGATCTCCCCACCAATGGCGGGGAGAGACTCTCCCCGCGGGCTCAGGTGTGTAACTCTAGAGTTTCCCTCTGCATTTAGGAGTAATTGCAGGGGGTTTAGGTAGGGTTCTGGCCACCTGTTTCCACCGTCGCTCCTCTGTTGTGTGCTCGCTCCTGCCCTAGATGTGTGTTGATCTTCTGGGGGCGTCCGTTGGAAGAAAGCCGCTTGCGGGTACTAGGCTGTTAGGTCGGGATCGGAGAGTTTTCACCTATTTCCACATCCTCCCGGAGGCAAGTCCATCCGCCTTCCGATGTATAGTCGTGTGGGTCTCTCAGACGTCCTGAGATGCTGTCTGGATATCCTTTGTTAAGCGATAAGTGTCCAAATAGTTGTAGACTCGAAGGGGGAGAGACAAAGAGGACTACTCATGGCGCCATCTTGGATCCTCCTCCCATTTTTTAAATCAGATTATTTGTTTTTCTGCTATTGAATTGTATGAGTTCTTTATGTATTTTGGATCTTAGCCCATATCAGGTATATGATATGAAAATATTTTCTTCTGTTTAGTGGGAAGACTTTTCATTTTGTTTATGGCTTATTCTGCTGTGCAAAAGCTTTTTAGTTTGATGTAGTCCCACTCATTTATTTTTTCTTTCATTGCTTTTTGTATCAGATTCAAAAAATTATCACCAAGATCTATGTCAAAGGGCTTACCTTTTATGTTTCCTTTCAGTAGTTTTATGATTTCAGATCTTAGTTAAAATCTTTAATCCATTTTGAATTAATTTTTGTGAGTGGTATAAGATAGGAGTCTAATTTTATTTTTTCACATGTGGCTGCCCAGTTTTCCCAATACTATTAGTTGAAGAGACTGTTCTTTTCCCACTGTATATTCTTGGCTCCTTTGTTGTAAACTAATTGACCATATATGCATGGATTTATTTCTGGGCTCTCTATTTTGTTCCATTGATCTGTGTGTCTGTTTATGCCAATATTACACAATTTTAATCACTATAGCTTTGTAATATAGTTTGAAATCAGGAAGCCTGATGCCTCCACCTTTGTTCTTATTTCTTAAGATTACTTTGGTTATTTGGGGTCTTGTGTGGTTCCATGCAAATTTTAGGATTGCTTGTTCTATTTCTGTGAAAAATACCCCTGGAATTTTGATAAGCATTGCATTGAATCTGTAGGTTGCTTTGGGTAATATGGACATTTTAACAATATTCATTCTTCCAATCCATGCACATGGAATATCTTTCCATTTATTTGTGTCTTCTTTAATTTCTTTCATTGATATTTTGTATTTTTCAATATATAGGTCTTTCATCTCCTTGTTTAAATTTATTCCCATATATTTGATTCTTTTTGATGTAATTATAAATGAAATTTTTTAAATTTCTCTGATATTTTATTATTAGGTATAGAAGCACAAAAGATTTTTGTGTATTGATTTTGTATCTTGCAACTTTACTGAATTTATTTATTAGTTCTAACAGTTTTTTGATGGAATCTTTAGAGTTTTCTATATATGATATTATGTCATCTGCAAATAGTGACAGTTTTACTTCTTCCTTTCCAATTTAGATGCCTTTTATTTCTTTTTCTTGCCTAATTGCTATGGCCAAGACTTCCAATACTATGCTGAATAGAAGTGGTAAGAGTTTCATCCTTGTTTTCTTCCTGATCTTATTCCTGATCCCATTGAGTATAATATTAGCTGTGAGTTTGTCATATGTGGTCTTTATCATTTTAAGGTACATTGTCTCTATATAGAATTTGTTAAATATTTTTATTATAAATGCATGTTGAATTTTGTCAAATGCCTTTTTCTGCAGCAATTAAGATGATCATATGATTTTTATCCTGCATTTTGTTAATGTGGTGTATCACATTTATTGATTTGTGGATGTTTAACCACCTTTGCCCTTTGCATCTCTGGAATAAATCCCACTTGATCATGGTGTATGATCCTTTTAATGTATTGTTGAATTTGGTTTGCTCATATTTTGTTGATAACTTTTACATCTGTGTTCATTAGAGATATTGGCCTGTAATTTTCTTTTCTTGTGGCATTCTTGTCTGTTTTTGGTATCAGGGTAATGCTGGCCTCATAAAAGGAGTTTGGAAGAGTTCCACCTCTTCAATTATTTGGAATAAATTGAAAAGGATTGTTATTAATTATTCTTTGAATGTTTGGTCGAATTTACCAGCAAAGTTGTCTGGTAGTGATATTTTGTTTCTTGAAGGTTTTTGATTACTGATTCAATCTCCTTACTAGTAATCAATCTGTTCAGATTTTCTATTTCATTATGATAAAGTTTTGGTAGGTTGTATGTTTCTAGGAATTTATTCCTTTCTTCTAGGTTGTGTTGGTGTATGATTGTTCATAGTAGTCTCTTATAATCCTTTATATTTCTATGTTATCAGTTGTAACATCTCCTTTTTCATTTCTGATTTTATTTGTGGAGTCCTCTTTCATTTGTCTTGGTGAGTCTAGATAAGGGTATGCCAATTTTGTTCATCTTTTTGAAGAACAAGCTCTTAGTTTTATTGATCTTTTCTATTGTCTTTTTAGTCTCTATTTTATCTATTTCTTTCTAATTTTTCTTATTTCCTTCCTTCTATTAACTCTGAGCTTTGTTTTTTTCTTTTTGTAGTTCCTTCAGGTTGTAAAGCTATGCTGTTTATTTGAGACTTTTCTTGTTTCTTGAGGTAAGCATTTATTGCTGTGAACTTCCCTCTTAGAAGTACTTTTGATGCATCTCATGAATTTGCTGCACCCTTTAAATGTCTTTCTGTTCTGTCATAAAATCCGTTACATTGTGGTCATGGAGTTAGTCATCACTCTCACTATGTAGTTTTTTCTAATCTATCATAGTCTTTAATATAATGCAAATGTCTGTTGACAAACATTTTTAAAACCCAGTAGACTATAGATACCTTAAAGACAGAGAGAGTCTCTTATTTTATTTAAATCTTAAGCAACCAGCAGAGTGACTAGCCAAAATGGATGTTCTATATATGTTTGTTTAGAATATGAATGCAGGAATGAATGCCTCCTATTTTCTTAATAATCACATGAAAAGCAGTAATGAGAAAAATTTTGACAATAGCCTCTGAAAGTAGACTCCTCAGGTTTAAATCTAGATCCAACATTTACTTTCTATGGAAGTTGGGACAACTTGCTTAAAGTTGCAGTGCCTCAGCTTCTTCATATGTGAAAAAGACAATATTTACCTCATAAGAATAAAGTGAGAATTCAATAAATTATTGCTTAGGATGGCAATTGGTATATAATATTGCTATATAGATATTATATTGTTAGATGTTATTTTTAATAATTATTTGCTGAATTGAGATTCAGTGTGTGTGTGTGTGTCTAGTGGAGGTGGTTGTGATGATGATAGCAGAGGATTCTCACTAGTATGACTTTCAGAATTCTTCAGCGTTAATGTGCCAGCCTATTTCCTGGAAAGTATAACTTCTTATTGAATAAACAGGTCACCATTTTTATTTTTGTTTTTGCTACCTGTCTAATTTTTTAAACATCCACACTGAGTTTCACCAAATAAAGCATTTGGACATGAGTGATAGTTGCAAACTAATTGAAATAACAATGCTGGAGAAAAGAAAAAGGATAATCATTATCCTTGACATCCCATACAGGAGCACCAATGTCCTGTGTTCAATGTTTTCTGAGGTATGAAAACAAAGTAGGGAGACATCTACAGGCTATGATTCTGTTTCATGGCGACTCCAGGGACTGAGTCCTGCAGCAAAAGCAAGAACAACCTGCTAGTAGACCCCTGTCCTGAGCACTTGCACGAATAAGAGCCCAAGTCCTCAACTCTGCCACAAAACTCTTTGATTCTGTCATGAAGCCTGCACATTTTGCTGCTGCTGAGAGAGGCTCTGAGGCATGGAAGACCTGAGCCAGGAGTTGAGTTGAGTTGAGGTGGTCTATGTCAGTTTACAGTCAGTGCAGTGATGATAATATCCAAAATGGGAGCCAAGTCAGTCCTTGAAGAGAGATCAGACCAAAGATTCAGGTATTAGGGCAACGGTGGGTATAAGGTAAGAGGACATAACCAGAAAAAAAGCTGGAACAGGCAGGAAATGTAGATCAAGGGAACAGGGTACAGTAGAGACTGTGAACACAGCAAGGGGATTAAGACCATAACTATCTTGTATACAACTGTAGCCTCAGTGCCTGGCACAGACATAGTAAACACTTACTAAATATCAAATGAATACATGGATGAATTATTGAAGGGAGAGGAGACTGTCCAACCAATTAAAGTATAAACATTGCCAGATAGGTACAGTATTACAGATACATTATCAAATGAAATGGAGAAACTAGAGGAAGCAGGGAGTTGTCAGATGACTCTATTCTTGAAATAATATCCAACAAGATAAAAAATATCAATTATCTTATTTTATTGTCATATTTTCTGAAGCTTTAGGGATAGAATATCTGGCCCCTCAGTCCTAATATTCAAGGAATCTATGATTTGATGAATAGAACAAACATCATACAAAGAGGATATGATGTAGTTAAGGGGTATCTTGACAGAAAAGTACAATTGTTAAAGTCAAGATGGTGGAAGTTAAGCTCAGATTATGAAGAAAAAACACACATAGGTACATCAGACTTAATTTGTATCTACCAGCAAGAACGTTTTCTCCACCTGAATCCCAGGGTAAAAGATAAGACATGTAACTCTCAAATGTATAAAAATCAAGTCAGAACATATTATTTTAAATAAATACTTAGAGTCTTAGTCAGTTTAGGCTGTTATAGGAAAGTATCATAGACTTGGTGGGTTATAATCAACAGAAATTTATTTTTCATAATTCTAGAAGCTGGAAGTGTAAGATCGGGTGCCAGCAGGGTCAAGTTCTGGTGAGAGCTCTCTTCTGGCTTGCATACTGCCCTCTTCTTGTATATTCACATGGTGGAAGTAGCAAAGGAGCTCTCTGGGGTCTTTTAAAAGGCACTAGTCCAAAAGCCCCACCCCTTAACATCATCACATTGAAGAGTAGGATTTCAATGCATGACTCTTGGGGGAACAGAAACATTCAGTCCATTGCACTTACCTTTGAAAATAGTTAAGTAAAGTAGGAACACAGTTGTGGGGTCATAGATTCACTACTTGATCCCTTCCTTAGGGAAACCAATATTGTTTATCTTTAAGATGAAACTGAATAAACTCTCTGTTTGATCCAAGTTAATATACCTTGTGAACCTCAGCTTTCTCATTATGAAAACAAAGTGCTGCCACCAATTTTAAATAACAAAAGGAAGCATGGCTTTGATTCACCACTTCTTCCAGGCTTGAAAAGTCTCTGAAAAGAGCTGTAAATGCTGACCCTGGTGACAATACATTTGGCAAGGTGCAATGTCACCTGTGCCTTGAGGGAAGCTGCAAAGTTTAATTGACTATCACCACTTTGCTTTAGATTTTTCCTGAGTACTTCCCTCTGGAAGTTTGCAGAGAAGATCTCTTTTTGGTAATTAATATGTTTCTGCTTTCAGAAATGACAGGCTGAAGTTCTGCATACCCAGATGGAAGCAAACAGTTTTTTGGCTTCTCTTCTTGTGTAGCAGCCAATCTAACCCCGGGTTTCTGGTTGAAATTCCAATGTAGAGATTCCCAAGCCACCTGCTGGAAGGCAAAACACTCGGCATCTCCCTTTCAAGAAGGATTGAGAAATATAAAAATGTATATCTACACATTCAAATATTTCCAGATCAATTCAGAGAGGTTATTTGACAGTGGCTGCAATTATAAAAACAAACAATGTGTGTGTTTGTGTGTGTGTATCAGATTGATGAGAGTATCACTGAAAAATCAGGGCAAGTGAGTCCGAGTGGTGAGAAAAGAAAATCTCTACTCACTTACAAAATTAATTCAATAATTAGTCATAGTTGAGAATAACTTAAAGATTTTATTTTGCATAAAACTTTATATTTGTCTTACATTGTACAGAGGACAGAAGTTTGACTTAAGAGAAATATGGGAATATGTTCTTTCAAAACTGGAAAATATGATTCTGGTAAAGTAAATGCCTCTGAGAGAAACTTGAGGATGTAGAAATCATCTCAGCATTGTGTTCTCTAATGGTGAGTGTGATTATTCTTAGCTGAGTGCAATCTTTTGCAGAAGGTAAAAAGAATAGCAAGAGGGAAAGAATGGGGCTATTTCTTGGTAGTGGAAATCACTTTGTGTCTCATTACAACAAACAAGTTGTCCTGAAATACAAATTTTATAGGTAGTCTGAATAGCAAAAAGTAGAAGCCAGAAAGGGTATGTCTGAGAAGAACTAGGAGGTAGCTTAGAGAAGATTCTAGTATTAGGACTAACGCTGAAGGAATGATGGCATAATGAACTTTTTCAGGAAAGGGAGAAGAAGGGCAGTGATTTTTTACTGTCTACTTTACAGTGTGCTAATTGACATACTCTCACTGTACCCCACACTACAGCCTTTGGCAGTATTATCATCTACATATTACATATGTGGAAATGGAACTAGGTTCGATAAATTGTCCATGGCCACACAGCTAGTAAAGATTGAGACCAGAATTCACAGGCATCCAAAGCCAGTGATTTCTCAAGTTTGGAGAAGGGGCTCTGTCTTTCACCTAAATATATAGAATAATACTCTGAAAGGAAAGTTAAATAATGTGAACAGAGAAAATTTCATGATTTCTGAGAAACCCTTTCAATCCACTTAGATTATTCTTATTATTTTTTTAAAGATTTTATTTTTCCTTTTTCTCCCAAATCCCCCCAGTACATAGCAGTGTATTTTTAGTTGTGGGTCCTTCTAGTTGTGGCATGTGGGGTGCTGCCTCAGTGTGGCCTGATGAGCAGTGCCATGTCCCCACCCAGGATTCAAACCAGAGAAGCTCTGGGCAGCTGCAGCGGAATGCCCAAACTTAACCACTCGGCCATGGGGACAGCCCCACTTAGATTATTTTTGGTAAGAAAAATCGTCTATTTTTTTCTCTACATATTAAAAAATAAAATTAAATGTGTTTCCCAAAGTTTATAGTATTCTAAATCAGTAGTTCTTGAAGAAATTAATTACTACATGCTAGAATGTCTTAGGACTTTAGATTATAAAATTTGTTTTTAAAATATATATTTAAATGACATTGGTTTTGTGTATCTATGCACACATGATATAGAGTATATTTCAAGCAAATGCATGATAAAAATGGCAGTTCATTGACTTTTTCTTTGATACTTATCAATAATTCTCTGTTTGTATTGATTCTCTTAAAATTTTAGGAAATTGCTCTTTTGGAGACAGCTTCAGATACTTTCTCTAACCGTCATTTTCAGAAAGTCCTGATGTTCAAAAACAAAACAAAACAACAAAAACCCAGGATGTCTTGAATAAATGGTGCCTTTTCAGGCCTTCATGAATGCAGACTATGACTAACTTTGTCATTATCATTGTCATGTAGACATTTCTGAGATAGGGCTATGTCTCCTGGGAACTTTCATGAAAGTCCAACTCAAAACAAGGAAACCATGTGCAGAAGTTTAAGTGAAAAGACATGACCAGAGTAAAGACCAAGATTAAGAAGAGGAGAAGTTAGAGTTAGAAGTTAGGATCTACAACGTAAATCACAAGGCACAAAAACTAGAGGCCCTAAAGGAACTGGAGCCAAACAAGTGGAGGTCAAGAACAGGGAGCTTGTAGAATACTGCCCTGTGCAAGTAGGGTTCGATGGGTCAAGAGGAAAGCCCTGTCAGGCTAACTGTAGGGTCTTAAGAAGACTGAGGCTGAAGGAATCACAGTAGAGATTGACCCTGAGTGATGTTTTATCATTCTCATTCCCACATATAAATCTTTTTTAAGACTCTCTACTAAAGACATGTTTCTATTTCAAAACTTAGCAACATATTGTCTGGCTCTGACTCTCCTCCTAATTCCTGTCCTTCTAAATCATTTTTGAAAGCTAATTAGGTTGAGTGCCATTTTCAACTGCTACTTTGGAAGATAAGGTACATGCCTGCTTATTGTTCACTTACTGCTGTGCACATCTGTGCTCCATATCAGTCTGCAGGGATTTTCAAGATTAGCATCCCTTTAGAGGCAAAACAGGGTTATAATCAAAGCCATGTATTGTTAATTAGTCTTTGGTCTTGCAGATAGAGCCTGGACTGTAATTGAAAAAGTACTGTAACAGAATTAGGTCATATTTTCTTTTATTTTTGGAAATAATCTCCTTTTGCACAAATACATATAGATACAAAAACATAATTGGAAAAATCTAATCTTAAAAAGAAAACGTGCATTTAAAAAAGATTTTAGTAAACTGAATTTTTGAAACATACACGATGTCAATATAAAATGGAAATCCATTTATATTGTCCATCAAAATGGGTAAGTAGAAGTTTCCAATAATTTTGAGATGCTTAGAATGGGGAGAAAAACAAACAAACAAACAAATGCTAAATTTTGATTGGAATTTTTATCTTTGGAAGTTTTAAGGTAGAAAAAACAAGCCAACTTTTTTCTCCCTGTCAATCAGATGCACAGTTTTTTTCCCCTACCACTTTCTATTTTATATTCTAGGTCTTAAGCCCCTGGAATCTGAGAACATCTGTGCCCAGGGGAAAGAGAATGCCTTGAAGAAACATGTGTTTGTGACTGAGTCTTATCAGAGTATAAATGACACAACTGTTTCCCTAGGAAGAAAAGATCAGATAACATGAAGTCAACGGTAGCCTGGAGGGGTGAAGGAATTGACAAGTTTTATTATTTGTTGAAATGGATCTTTGATGCTTTTAAGATAGAAAGAAAAGGAGCAAGATTGGTAGCTAGAAATACCCGGAGAATCAAGCTAAAGTGAGTTCCACAGTTTATTTTGAATTCTCTGGTGCTGTAGTAGGCACAATGGAAAAGAGAAAGAGAATGATGTAAGAACAGACACTTACTCATCTTGAGTGCTCTTTGTTCACCCTCTGCTTTATCTACATAATTTAATTTAATTTATTACAATGTAAAAAATTTGTTATAGACAGAAGTCAAGGCAAAAGGATATATGGGTGAGTGCAAAGGAAAGTGATATAAAAGAACAAAAAAGTCAAAGAGGAAGCAAGTTGAGGTCCTACTAGAATTGGGACCTTGGGATAGAGTTTGGCAAATGCTTTCCATAAAGGGCCAGCTATTAAATATCATAGCCTTAGTAACTACTCAATTTTGCCATTGTAGCAGGAAAGCTATGATAGATAACATGTCAATAAATGAGCCTGGTTGTGTTCCAATAACATGTTATTTTATGGAGACTCAAATTTGAATTTTATATAGTTTTCATATGTCACCAAATATTCTCCTTTTTTTCTCCAACTATTAAATATATGAAAACTATTTTGGACTTGTGGAACATACAAAAGCAGGAACTGGGCTGGATTTGGCCCATGGGCCATAGTTTTGCTGATCCCTTCCCTGGAGACTTGTGCTTATGGCATCACCTCACATATTTACAAGGATAAAGAAGAGGCAGACAGTAGCACTCTCAAATTCACTCTGACCATTCTAATTTTTAAAACACATTCCCTTTGCATGATTATTTCTTTTCTTGAAGATACAACCTCCAAATTGAAAAACACAGATATTAGAAGATCTGGCAAATGAAAGAGAATTGTGAATTACTTGTCCATTGAATGTTTAAAAATAAATAAAAACAACTTTGATTGGCATCAGTGAACATACCAAGGCTTATTTCTGGCAGATTAAAAAGGCAAGTGCTGTTTCCTACAAAACAAAGAGACTGACACATATGTCAGACTCACTTGGCATTTCAGATATGGAAAAAACAACAACAAAGACTTCAATAAGGCCAATTAATTTATTTCTCTTTAACTTTGTGACAAGTCACCTGACTCATCTGTCTGTGTGCAGGCAAATATGTTTTCCATTGTTCTGTGCTAGGATGCTATTAAACATTGCTGCTTTTTCAGTTGCTCTTTATGACACTGACAGGAGGACAAAGTAACATGAAGGCTAACTAAAAATCATTTCCCCAAGGTCAATTTACAATGGTAGATCATTTACAGTTTAGTGGTCTTGAAAATAAAAGAAGATTTTGTATTTTTGATCTAGTTTGTAATAGATACTTTTGTTCAGTATTACTTATAAATGTACTAGATATATTTATACAAGGATGATTGTAGGTCACATAATGTTTATTCAAGCCAGGACGAGCAATGAGAAACATCCTTGTCACCTATTATATCCTGCAAATTAAAAGATGAGTAATGAGTAGTTCCACCTTGAGAGTGCATTGCTTTAGACCATTGAATAGTTAGATCTATGAGAGAATTGGGCTAGAAACCACAGGACCAACATCTCCACCCATGGATATCAGGGAAGCCACTGCCCGGGAGGACAAAATTTTCCTCTAGCTTTCTAGGTTCTTCTGGCTGGTCTAAGGGTTAAATTAACATGTCATGCATTAACAGGAGAAAATCCAATTTAATTTAGTATGTACTGGAGTTCCACAAGAATATGGGGGACTCAAGGACAAATCAAGCAGTTGAGACTTATATGGCATCTTGAGCTAAGGAGAAGGAGGTAGTGGTTTGGGACTTCAAAGAGGAGGAAGACAATTCACATGGAGATGGAAAAGCAAATGTTGGGTAAAAAATGTTTGATGGACCATGCAGAGACAATGGGACACAGCAGGCTCTGTGTCCATATTCTTTATAGATATCTCTGGTGATAGCTCTATTCCAGGAACAGACCTTTAATCTAAATTCTTTTAGGCAGCCTAAATTAATCCTTACGACAAAGAGACACATTTTGTGTTGGCAAATTTTACTCTCGTCAGCTATCTTCCCTCCTCACCCCTCTAGAGACCTACCTTATTCAACTGCTACTTTACTTTTCAGACTCTATCTATTGGAAGTCCAGGCTCTGTGGCGTTTCCTCAAGGTCTCACACAAGCATAGAGAAGAGCAGGCAGAATTCCACAGGGTGTCTCACGCCTGCTTCCAAAAAGGCAGCTTTGTTTTGAACTGTTTTATATTTATTAAACTTCTGCACAAAATTTTATTTAAAATAATATTTCTGTGGTTAAGAAGTGTGAAAGTCAGAGAGACAGACTTTGAAGACGTTTGAGTAGATTATTCTCAAATTACTTGCAAATTAATAATTGTGTTGATTTCTCATTATATTCTGTCTTGAACGTTAATATGTGGGAATACCTTAGGATTTAGAATATCCATATTCAAATTCTGGTTTGTAATAAAAGCACTGAAGAGGTCAGTGGGAATGGTGGAGTAAAGACCTCTAAAAATCCATTCTTCCTTAAAAGCAATGAGAACACTAGCAAAAAATGTCAAAATCAATTCATTTTGACCTCTGTAAATTAGCTGAAGGCTTGAAAAAATCCAAGGAACATTCATTCAAGAAAAATAGCTGAATCTCAGTAATAACAGAATGCACTGTGGCATTTTACTTGCCGTTTTCTCATCATCCTTCCCTCACCTTCATGGCAGTCTTAAAAACCAACATTCCCACAGTCACACTGAAAGCCAGCAACCACATGCAGTAGAGGAGACAGAATGGGTTTGGAACTCCCTAAAAGCAACATTCCCAAAGAACTGTGATTATCTGACTATTCGTAACTGTAAATGCCTACATTAAGAAAAGATCTCAAATTAATAACAGAACGTCTTTACCCTAACAAACTAGAAAAAGAAAGCAAAGTAAATCCGAAGAAAGCAGAAGGAAGGAAACAGTAAAAATTAGAGTGGACATAAAAGAAATAGAGAATAGGAAAACAATAGAAATATCAACAAAACCACAGTTGGTTCTTTGAAAAGATCAACAAACATTTGACTAGAATGCCTGAGAAAAAAAGAAAGAAGATTCAATATAGTAAAATCAGATGTTAAAGAGGAGGCATTACTACTAACATTGCAGAAATTTAAAAAAGGATTATTTGGGAATGCTATAAATAATTGCATGCCAACAAACTAGATCATATAGATGAAACAGACAAATTCCTACAAAGGCACAAACTACTGGAACTGACTAAAGAAACAATAAAAGTCTAAATAGACTTATAACAAGTAAAGAGGTGGAATTAGTAATCAAGGAACATCCAACAAAAATAGTACAGGCTCAGAGGCTTCAGTGGTCAATTCTACCAAACATTTAAAGAAGAATTAATACCCATATTTCACAAATCATTTCAAAAAATAGAGGAGAAAGGACCATTTTCCAACTGATTCTATAAAGCCAATAGTACTCTGACACCAAAACCAAAACAAGAGGTTACAAGAAAGGAAAATTATAGCCCAATATCTCTTATGAATATAAATACAAAAAATGCTCACAAAATACTAGAAAAGTGAATCTGGTAACATATAAAAAGGATTATATTGCAAACCACCTATCCAATAAAGGATTAATATCCAAAATATACAAGCAACTCATACAATTCCATAGCAAAAACCAAATAATCTAATTTAAAAATGGTATTGTAAATATTCTATTCTGACACATTTGTTGGTGAAAAATTAAGATCCACATTCTCCTCATTTTCGGCCTATTTCTCTGTCTGTTCATTGTGTCTTTCATTTCTTCTCTCTCATCTCTTTAACATGTCAAGTTAGGATGGGCAAGAGCTCATACCTTAGACCTATTTGCTCCCCCACATTCTCTGCTTTGACTTTCACTTGACTTAAATATATTTCTCTATACCATACTACTCCTCTTATTTTGTGCTTGTATATCCAAGAGCATCCTCAACATCTTTACTAGTATCACTAGTAAACCCAACTCCTTCCAGTTTTTGCTTTTTCAATTAATGATGAGTTTTGTTCCAGCCAAAAACGTTGGAGCCCTCCTTGTCTCCAATCTTTCTCTCAAATTCTACATCAAATGGTTAACAAATCATGTTGGTGTTTGCATCAAAATATGTCCAGAATATGACTGCTTCTCACCACTTGTACGGCTACCACTCATGTCCAAGCCATCATCCTATCTCAACTGACTTATTCTTAAAACTTCCTGGGTCATTTTCCTGCTTTCATCCTTGCCCTCATTCATTCAATCCACAATTTACCACAGTAGCCAAAGTTTTCCTATTAAAACATAAATTAAATTACATAAGTTATTTCTCTGATCAAAACTCTACAATGCCTCCAATCTTACCCAAAATAACATCTGAAGTTTTCATAATGACCTACAAGGCCATATAAAATCTGGCCCCATTGTCTCTCTGACCTCACCTCCTAACACTCTCCTTTTTGTTCACTTTGCACTGGTCCTCCACTTTGTATTAGTTTCCTCCTCTTCCCTGTCTCAAGTTCCCACTACTAGTGTTTCCTGGAATCACCTTCCAAATAAACCAATTGCACTAGAATCCTTATCCTAGGAACTCCTTTAGTGAGAGCTCAAACCAAGGCTTTTGGTAATAGAAGTATTTCCAGGAAGCAAACCTTAGGAATCACTTCTGACTTTGGATCACCTGCTACCAGAATGGCAAAGATAACACAATCGCTGGTGGTAAGCTGAAGGTCGACAACTCCTGACATGTTATACCATCAAAATTTCTGAGACCTTTGCCTGTGGTGATTTGGGGTAGAGCTAGAAGGGGATACACGGGCCCATGCAATAGCTCTAGCACTTGAGAGGCAGGAAGTCAATGGTAGTTATGAGAAGGTGGTTTATTTGACCACTGTTAATATCATCAAACCTCTGGAAGAATAAAATCACAGGCTCAGGTCAGCCAACTCTCAACTCAACTTCAGTATGAAAGTCAGAGTTTAAAGGAACACATTTTTTGCCACTGGATGGTAGATTGTGCTGAAAATCACGTTCAGGGTATGATACAAAGTTGCAGAGTTACAAAGGTAGCTAAATGCACAGTCCCAGAAGTCTCTTATGCTGGAGTCAGGGTCCAGATAGGAAAGGTACTGAATCTTGAGGTCTGAGATGGGGACATATGGTGGATGTGCCTGAGGACCAAAAGCATTCAGGTTCCCCTGAATCCTCTGAGAAGGCAGAAATAACGTCCTCCTCCTTGCTAGAGATTAACAGCCTTCTCTTGCCAGGAGATCATTCAAAGTCCTTACCTGTGATGGATTCCTGACAACGTTATGCTTGCTCTCATCAAGACTTTTCTCCTTTTACTGTTTATTGAGCAGTAACTGAGGTCAAGTTTCAATATGTCTTAGTCTGAAAGTCCTATCCCTGTTACAGGAGGAAAGACATTATTTACTAAAGTACTAAAGAAATTGGCTAATAAGGATGGGCAGAACTAGGAGAATTGATTAGGAAATATTCTGCAGTTTGCTAAACTCTGGTGTTGGAGAGATTATAAGGATCCATAAAGGAGAGTTTTGAGGCATTCTTCTATAACTTGGGGTTTAATGTTCTGGCAAGGTTAGCTAGAGCAAGTTCTGGTACACTGCTGCAATTGGTCATTAAAGCTTAAATAAAATGATGGTATGTTGAAAATGAAGTGGAGATGATGGAAGTGCCTTGAAAGAAGATTGATAAGGATAAAAAGGCTTAAAGAACTGAACAGGTTAAAATAGATCTATTATATAACAACAGAGAATCCACAGCTGACCATGATGCCTAGGGAGGTCCATAGATTCTCCCTTCACTAGCATGGAAGGAATGTGCCAGTGAGGAGAGTACTGGCATTGTTGAGAAGCTCAGTGTAGGCCTCTGTAGGCAGAGGTGGACAGTGACAAATTCTGCTATGGACATGGACTCTTTCATGTCATTGGGAAAGATAGAATTTTAGAATAGCAGAGACCAGTTGGTGGCACTAAACCGTCAGAGATCAGGTGAAACTAAGCAGTGTAATGTACCAAAAGGATGGAATATTAATCAAGATGTCCTGACTCACAGGGAGCGAGCCATTACTAGGGATTCAAAGCGTAAACCATTAGTGGAATTGCTAGACTTATATAACCAAGAGATTAAAAGCAGAGGGAGAGACTACTGATATCACCTGCTACAAAGGAAAAATATGGCTGTTTCTGAGTTTCCATATCTGAGCTAGTTCTCAGACCTAGAGCGCATGAATCGAAAGCCACAACAAGCACCTCAAATAGAAATCTCCCCAAATTTTACTCAAGGAACCTGTGGCCATGTGCCAGAATAAGTGTACACTGGGGAAAGGGAATACTCAAACCCACAGCTAAGATGGGAAATCAAAGCAGGGGTGGGGTGACAGATTATGCCATCTTCAAAGGCTAAATAGTGCAAAACTTGTTGTCCCTGTCATATCCACATTTAAGCTTCCAGCTTAGTGCCTGCAAAACCCAGAAGGGCCATGATAGTTGATGATGTGTGACTATACACTTCACTAAGCGTATCCCCTACTAAAGCAGCTGTTCTGGATGTGGTGTCTTTCCTAGAAAAAGTCAACCCATTCTCTACAACTTGACATGCAGCTATTTACGTGGTGTTATTTGGTGAATGTATTCTTTAAAATATCTGTCAAGAAGGATAAGAAGCAGTTTACCTTCACCTGGGGTAGACAGGGGTACAAAATCACATTCTTACCCCAAGGTTATGTTTATTTATCACAATATAGTTTGAAGGGACCCTGGGCATCTGGAAATTCCTCAGACTATCACACTGGTCCACAATTTTGATGACATTATGCTAATTGGGCATGGTGAGATAGAAGTGGCAAGCAACCTATTAAGAACTATGTGCACCAAAGACTAGGAGACAAATCCCACAAAGTGTCAAGGACAATCACATGAGTAGACATTTCAGGTGTCTGTGGACTGTGTGCCAAGACAACCTTCCCAAATTAAAGGACAAGATTTTTCACATTGTGCTCCTGAGAGGCACCCCACTTGCTAGACCCCTTCTTTATCTGAATATAGCACATACTGAACATGAGAATAGGACTTCAGTCTATTTATTGGAAGCTTAAGGAGTTTGAGTGGAAATAGCAGTAAATCCATCGTAAGTTGGAGATGAACATTGGAGAATGAACTTAAGCAATCCAGAGGGTGCTTCATTTGGACCTGTGGATTTTAATTTATGGAAGTGACTGAGCAATGACATAGAAGGCCAATGACATTGAAAGAAGATTTATTACTTACATTTCTCAGAAAAAGAGGCATGCAACATCATGCAGGAGCACAGAGGGAAAGCACCAGGATTTGGTTAGGAGGCAGGTAGGAGCGGGGAGAAAGCCTAGGTCAGAGACTTTATTTGAGTTTCCGTGGAAAAGTCAAGGTAGGGCAGAGTCACCAGTTTAGGATTGGCTTGTTTGAATAATTCCAGCAGGCTTGAGACAAGAGGAGTGGTCTCTAGTTTTCTGGTACCTGGACTTGAGTGATTTAGGGCAGGAAAATATTGGCTTGGTTTGTGAGAGTTAGACAAGGACGTGGTTGGGAAATATGGCCTTGGGATTGGTTGATTTGTATATGAAAAATGTGCTTCTAGGAAAGTTGTTATGTTTGGAAATTAGCTAGCCCTAGGAGGGGTAGTCTAAAATGTCAAAACATCATAAGATACAGAAAGTGAAAAAACATAATTAATACAGAGGGCACAAGTAACTTGCACAAGAAGGTGGCTTGGACCCTCTGTAATCTACCTCAGGTTTACTGACACCACTCCCTCAGCTCACACAGGCAGACTTAATGGGAGCTGCCTAAACTAGCTAACAGAATAAGAAAAAACTGATGCCTCGTTCATGGATGAGCTGGTTAGATGTGTTGATGTCAGCCAAAAATACACTGTTGAAGATTACAGATTTACTCAGTGTTGACCCTGAAAGACAGTAGTGAGGGAAAGTTTGCCCCACATGAATAAATTCTAGCAATACACTAGATCTAATATCAGCAAAATTTTTCTTAAAGAGCCAGATAGAAAATATTCTAGTCTTGTGGGCCATTTGATCTCTTTTGTAACTACTCAAAGATATACTTGCAGAGGCCAGCCCTGTGACACAGTTGTTAAGTTCAGTGTACTCTGCTTTGGTGGCCCGGGATCATGGGTTTGGATCCTGGGTGTGGACCTACACCATTTGTCAGTCATGCTGTGGTGGAAACCCACATACAAAATAGACGAATATTGGCACAGATGTTATTTCAGGGCTAATCTTCCTCAAGCAAAGAAAGAGGAAGATTGGCAACAAATGTTAGCTCAGGGAGAATCTTCCTCAGCAAAAAAATAAAATCCTTGTAATATGGAAGCAGCTATAGACAATAAGTTTACATATGGGCCCAATTATGTTCCAATGGAAATTTACAAAAACAAGTGGCTGGACCATTGACCATAGTTTTCTGGCATCTGCACTAGGTTGGTAGGGACAGAAAAGTGGCCTTAAATAAGAATATACATAGATTCTAGGGCAATGACAGATGTCTTGGCTTCTTGAGCAAGAGTATGGAAGCAGTAAGGTTGGAATTTCAAAGATGGGAAGTTCTATAGGCCTATGGGCATAAAGTCTATGAATCTCTGAAACCTGTATCTATGCTCACCAAAAAGCATCTATCAAGAAGAGGCTCAAAACAACAAAGTGAATAAGATGGATTGTCCATTGGAGATGAATCATTTGTCTTTACTCACCCTGAGAACAGAAGCAAAGTCAATGATTCACAATAGACCCATGAACAAAGTAGCTATGGTGCCCAGAGAATATGCACGGGTCCAATCACATGAATTCCCTTTCACCAAAGGAAATATAGCTACTACTAAAGCTGAATCTTCAAACTATTAGCAGCAGAGACTGATGGTGAGCCCTCAATAAGCTTCT
Source organism: Equus asinus (assembly GCF_041296235.1). NCBI lineage: Eukaryota > Metazoa > Chordata > Mammalia > Perissodactyla > Equidae > Equus > Equus asinus. The sequence continues at coordinate 66,527,047 of NC_091793.1, read as the reverse complement.
GGCTTCTTGGTAAATGAGTTAGTTACATCTGTGTCCTAATACCTAAAGTTATGGCTGCTGCCTCGTCAGTATGGGCTTTCCACGCTGTCTGATTCGTGGGCCAAGAAAGGAGTCACTATGCTGGATATGGTCCTTATTACCATAAAGAGATGGATTTGATGGAGACAGAGTTTGGGTAGAATACTCAGGAACAAAATCTGGGTTATTCTACTGCACAGGAAACCTTGGCCAGTCGAAATAGTAGTAGGGTGATGGGCATATAGAATGAGTGGTAGAGGGTGAAAAGGATGAAAATCAATTGTAGGTTTAGGAACAAATGCACCATCATTTGATCCCACTGAAACTGCTGTCATAGAACTTTTTTTGTTGAGTGTTTGTTAGTGACTACCCCTTGAAGAACAAGTGACCTGACAGAATGAACTTGCTAGTGGTGAAATACAGCAGATGCGTCAGTGCCTTGCCCTGCCCCCCGAGCACATATCTCTATGTGCCGAAGCCTGCTTAAGTGGAAATATCTGAATCTCTTCTTTGGGGTATTTTCTTCTGGCTGTGGGGGCATGTTCAGTCTTTGCACAGGGCAAACAGATATGCCAAAGCATTAATTATACCAGTCACAGCCCTCAACCAGTGAGGAGAAGGGATTTGATACACAAACACCGGAGCTTCAAGTCATCCTGAACAGGACTGAGCTCTAATACCCACAGCAGTCACTGGCTTGATTACACACCCTGGTCTTCTTGGCTTGCTTCTATTCTGTGTCTCAAGACCCCACATTTTTACTGATATTTCCTGAGATTATTTCCCAAATACGCTACTGCAACTTAAATCCTTTATCAAGGTCTGTTTCTGGAGAAGCTTACACTAAGACAGTGATCTGCTGGGACAGGAGAAGCTAGTTTGGGGCTTGCATTTTGAGGGAACCATTGCACTTACACATACAGAATTTCAGATTGGATATTTGGATGAGATTCTAGAAGTAACTAATTCTTCAATTCTGAAAAATGTATACCATATAATCAGTCTCTCTCTTCACATTTTATAGGTAAAACAAGCCATAGTCCATGTGAGTTAGTAGTTAAACCTATTCTCCTAACTTCTAGTTAGTTGCATTAACCTACTTTTCTCATTCTCATTTGTAGTCATGAGGCATCTATGAGCAAGTACAAAATAACTACAGAAGCCACAATTATTCCCAATAAGGTAGGAAAGGAATAACTAAAGTTCCTACAATTTTGATGAATTGTATACTATAAGGAATTATTCAGAGATTGTTGGAACATGAAATTTGGTTCATTAGTGTGTATAAATACATTCATTATAACAATCTATGACATATTTACCAGTAAAGATAATAACAGAAACAAAAATCTTACCTCTCTACTAAATTATGTCTCCTAATCTCAGAGGTTTTACAGTCATCTCCTTTCAAATAACTACCTATTTCACTTGTTTGCTTTTAAGACCTTCATTTCTGTCCCCAAAGTAATATATATTCTTTACAAAGAATATTTAAATACAGATGTATAAAGCATAAACTGGACCCTCTTTTTTCCCTTTTCCCAGTCTTTTGCTCCATTTTCTTGAAGTAGCCACTGTTTCCAATTCCTTGAATATCTTTCTTAATATTTTTCTGCAGGTAAACACATAAATACCTTGACACATCTGCACAAACACTCCTTCAGAGCAGACATACATGCGTGCACAAAATCACATACTTACATAAATGAGATCATACTACTCATAGCACTTAGCAACTCACATTATTGATGTCATGGATCTTAGAGATGATTTATGTCAATGTGTCAAGAGCCACTTATTTTTTCATTTATCATTTTCATTGTATTATATTGTATGCTTATACTCCAACTTATAACTAGTTGTATATTGTTGGATTTTAAGTTTCTTTCTAATCTATTTCCTATTACAAGCAATAACACTGTCATCAACATTCTTATGTGCTTATCTTACAATATTTCAAAGAACAGATTATTAGAAGTGGGATTTTGGAGTTTAATGGTATTGCCATTTTAAACTTAGATTGATAATGAGAAATTTCTTTCCTAAAATTTATTGTCATATTCTTTAAACACCAGTAATATTATTTTTGAGAATTCCTGTTTTCCTGTACTTACTTAACACTATTATAAATATTTCACTTGTCCTATTATGACAAAAATAATATTACTAATAATGTTGATATCTTTTTAATATACTTGTTGGTTGTTTGTATTTCTTCTACCATGAACTGTGTGTTCAGATATGTTGCTCTTTTTCTATTGTGTTATTTATATTTAAATTGTAAGTTTTAAGAGGATGCATGCTATAGATATTAATTTTGGTTTCAATATTGCACGTATTTCCCTAGCTTTTTCTTTAAACCTTTTGTTAATATTTTCTTCTCTGATAGAGTGTTTCATTTTCATTTATTCAAATCATTCACAATCAAAATCAAATCACAAATATTTGAAGTAATCGTTAACTAAATTTGAGATTTGTTTGTCAAGTTCTTTTGAAAAATACTTTAGATGACTATACGAATTTTGGAAGGCAAACAGCATTTTGACATATTTGCTTTCTTAAGTTATTTAAAAACTGTTATTCAGTCGGTTCACACATACTTACTATATTGCAGGTGCAAATTTAGGCACTGGCAATATAACCATGAACAAGTAATTGACAGTTTTTTCTCTGGGTAATATTTTAACACTTAAAGGTCAGCAGGTATAAAAAAGTAAAGTAAGCTCATCATCCAAAATTAGTCATTTCTCTTGTATCTTTGATCCCCATGAATAGCACTTCTAATGTTCTCAGTTATTTAGATCAAAATTCATAGAGCCATCTTTTCTAATTTCGTTTTCCCTTCCCCTCTCATGGCATCAATATTTTGTTAATACTTGCCTGGTGTGCAACTATGAGTGTTCCCTTTCTCTTTCCTCCCCTCCTCTTTCATACCGTCTTGCCAGTTTATGAGTCATGCTGCCCCTATTCCCCCTCACTGCCCCATTCTGTGTGTTCACTGCTGTCAAACAGAAAATCCTAAGCCACAGCTCTTATCATACCATCTCTCAGATCAACTCCTTCAAGTCTTCCATTCAAACTTTCGAGAATTAAAGGTTGGCCTGGCACTCAAGGAAGGCACTGAAAGATCAGTGACAAAATGTGATTTGCTCTGAAAATTAATATGATCCTTATAAAAAAATTAGGAAGCATATGTTAGAAAGGAGCATGTCATCAGCAGATAATGGATAAAAGGAGAGTAAGTATGGGGCCGGCCTAGTGGCACAGCAGTTAAGTGTGCACGTTCCGCTTTGCCAGCCCAGGTTTCACCCGTTCGGATCCCAGGTGTGGACATGGCAACGCTTGGCAAGCAATGCTGTGGTAGGCGTCCCACATATAAAGTAGAGGAAGATGGGCATGGATGTTAGCTCAGGGCCAGTCTTCTTCAGCAAAAAGAGGGACGTTGGTGGCAGTTAGCTCAGGGCTAATCTTCCTCAAAAAAACAACAAAGGAGAGTAAGTAGAACAGAGGAAAGTTTACTAGAAAAATAAGCTCCATGAAAACAAGTTTTTTTTTGATGGGGGGGAGTCTATTTTATCACCTTCATATCCACAGTGCCTAGAATTGTACCTCATTCATAGCGTGCTCTCAGTAAATACATTTTTTAATGAACGTCAAAGGTAGAGACACAGACATTGACATGGATTGTTTGTTTGGGGGTTGTCAACAAAGAGTATGAGACTCAGGCCTCCCTATCTGGGCAGTGGTGCTATTGACTACAATGGCTCAGGGATAAACCCTTTATATAACAACAACTGGTAATAGTTGCTCAATGCTTATCAGATACCAGGCATTGCTAAGTGCTTTACATTCATTATATTATTTAATCCCCAAACAGCCATATGATAAAATTGTATCATTTCTTCTCATTTTAAATTTAAAGGAAGTTACTTAATATTTCTGATGCCAAAGCTAAATGTATGATAGAACCAGAATTTGAACCTACAGAGACTTACATAGACTTTATTAGGAGCAACTGACTGCTAAGACCTAAGATATGTTTGGGTTACAAAATGTATAAAGAAAATCATCCTAAGATGTAGAAAACCCAAATACATAAATAACCTTGTACTATACCTTTTTTAAAAAGTCAAAGAATTAAAATAAAAATATGAATTCCTGATTGTTCTATGATGAATTTGTTCAGATTTTTAGTGTTGACACATTCTAATGCTACAAAAGTTTTTCAAGAGAAGAGGAAATTGTGGAAAGTTTTATAATTCATTTTGCAAAATTAATTATTTTCCAAACGAGAAAAACTATAGAATGAGCACACACAAGTATAGATGTAATAATCTTACATAAATTGGCATACATATGATCCAGTAGTATATTAAACTTATAATTTACTCTGTCAAAACAGTTTTCAAGTAAATTTAATATTAGGAAATCTGTTTTTGTAATTAGATCATTATGTGGAAGGAAAAAAGTATGCTCATATTTTAAACAATATGCAGGCACAAGAAAAAATGCAACAACTATTTCTGGTAAAAGCTGAAAGCTAGTATCATAAAGATATGTTCTTAATAAATTAAAGATTGTCTATCTTAAAGCAATAATTCATCTCATAATTGAAAGCAGGAAAGCAGAGGAGTTCCCATCACATTTAGGGACATGGCAAGAAGTGTGACTGTTCCAATACTATTAAATATTATTCTGGAAGCTCTAGTTAAGGGATAGAGAAAAATGTGTATAATATAAGAAAATACTAAGAAAACTAGTTTTATTTTTATTTTGTATGTGTGTTATGCTAATGTTTGGAGTGGGAGAAAGTTACTTGAAGGGACAATCCATAGGGAAAACTGATTTTACATCTTATTTTTCAATTTATTTTGAAGAAACCAGAGGTCACACAAATGATCTCATGAAAAAAAATTATGAAAAAAGTATCAAACAACTTCTGGTTCGGTTATAACAGTACCATGCTGTGGATGTTCTGATCAATGGAACCCTTCTCTAAGACCTGGGAAGTCCCACCATAAGGTATAGACTCAGCATCATTTACATGTCTTCGAGTGTGGTCAGTGTCTTTTGTGGAGATCTTTTCTAGATTCCGCCTCTTCTAATGGCCCCTGCATAAAAGTGAGGCCCAGGTTCTGACATAGCAACGTTGTCAAGATATTGACCAATTGAAGTAATGCACATGGCAGGAATTTGAAACATGTTTTACATATATCATTTCAGACTATGCAAAATCTGTACTTGTTTCTACTTCTCTCATTATTATAAAAACAGAATAGAAGATATGGAGGAAGTATGTGGTAATCTTGGAGATTAACTCCCATTTTGATATTCCATGATTTTTAGGACTTCAGATAAATAATTTGAGATTCAAGTATCTCTTCAAGTCTCAGACTTTTCTACAAAAGCATGGGATTCTAAATCTTTGGATTCTTCCACTGTTCCACCTCCATACATCAAAAATCCTAAAATAGTGAGCATTAAATACAGAAGTGCAAATCTTAGGAGAAGTGATTCTGAAAGTAACAAATATAGACATGCAAGCATATATGCTGAAGTATTAAGCTAGGGATATTGGTAAATTTAGAACATTTTAGACCCTTTGAGTTCAGGTATCCAAAAACTATACCTTGATGCTGAATGACTATTTTGTTTCCTATGAAAGCAACACATTAAAAAACAGTCCTGCATTGATACCATCCACATCTATCTAAAAACTGAATCCCCAAATCGCAAATCAACTAAGATAGTATTAGAAACATGTTTGGCAATGTGGACAATTGAAGACAAAAACAAAAAATGATTTCTAGTGAATCATTTTCATGAAATTATTATTCAGCTAGGTACATAAATACACATGCAGACTACATGTTCAGGCTAAGACATATTAGTTTGTAGAATAAAAATTACCTGCTGAGAACAGTTATGAAAGTTGAATAAAATACACCCCCAAATTTATTTAAAGGCATAGAGGAACTACCAAGATAGCCAGAACTTGAGGAGTCAAGCTTCTATAAAGAAAGAATGGAAGATGTTTCTATTGTGAAACAAGCACAATATTTTACACTGCTCCAGAAGTAGTATAAGACAAGATCTAGAGAACCCAAGCAGAAAGCAAAGGCTAAGAGACTGAGGAAGTTAGTAGGGCTTTTGGCAGTTTCATGGTGCCAGGGAGATGAAAACTAAAGACTTGGGCCAACCACGAGAGAGGAGACCTGATATAAAACCCAGGAATAAGGAGGAATAAGAAATAACTCAGTCCATATAAAGACTGGCAAGCTATGTCTACATAACTCAAGCCTCAATTAGAGTAATATGATGTGCCTCTACTGAAACAACCTGCTAGAAGCTAACGAGGTATTGGAACTCCTACATGTTTTTAGGTCAAATGTATAGCGCTCACTAAACAAACAAACAAAATAAACAGCCACATCAATTACAGACCTAAATAGAAATATAGACAATAGAAACAGATTCATAGGTGAGCTAGATATTGGAGTTATCATGAATGACTTTAAAATAACCATAATTAATATGATAAGAAAACAGATGAAAAGATTGACATTTTAAATAGAGAATTGCAGTCTATAGAAAGGCAACAAATGGAAATCGAAATGATGCGGGGTCGGTGAGCCGAGGAGTCGAAAGAAAGATTTCTTAGACTCTCAAGATCTGGCAGTAGTGCTCTTTTATTTAGAGAATAGTGTGGAATAGCATGGGGACAGGATCCATGGGCAGTCAGAGCTTCTGCTGCTGCCACTTCTGCTGCCCCCGCTGGCATGGGGACAGAGCCCATGGGCAGGCAGAGCCACTGCTGCTGCCCCCGCTGGCATAGGGACAGGACCCATGGGCAGGCAGAGCTGGTGCGTGGGGACAGGACCCACGGGCAGTCAGAGCTCCTGCTGCTGCCCCGAGTTGAGGGTTAGGGCTAATTTTATAAGGCATAGGTATATGATTCATCTCTTTACAAGACAAAGGAAAGAACATGAAAAAAAGTTAAAATGGTATCAGTGCGGGTGGGGTCTGGTCATTGGGTGATCCCATGACTTTTAGACAAGAATCAAATCGGATTAAGTAAAGGTTAGAAAGGTTAGACACCACCACCCTAAACCAGTTACATGAGATTGCCAGACAGCAACCAACTTAAGTTCTTGCCTCTGGCATTGACCAAGAGCCTCTAGAGATAAGACCATCTCCCCCTCTTCCTGGCACAGAGAGGGAGGTATCTTCACAGATAGAGGTTTCCCTTAGAAATGTAAATGTTTCCCAACAAAGGGGCAAACAAATTCCACTCCTTGGAGCCTGAATCTCATCTGTAGTTTTAAAACTAACCAGCCTAAAAATCCTCATCATAAGCCATTTTAAAATTAAGCAGCCTAAAAGTCCTCATCATAAACCCCCCCTGAACCCATTTTGGCCCCGAAATCTTTTGGGGATATGGACGATGGTCAGTCTTCTGTAACTACTTCCGGCTGTACAAGGTCGTAGAGCTGTCCCTAAATGGGGCCATGGGTACAGGTAGGAGGTTCAGCGGACCGGAAGGCTGCACCCGTGGAGTCCAAGGCTGACAAGGTGTACAGATCCTCTGGCGACGAGAGAATCATTTGATGAGAGGTGGTCCAGGAGGTGAAACTTTGTTGACATGTGGAAGACAAACAACGAAATAGACAACAAATTATAATAAGAAATACAAGCAAGATGATTAACCCAATGAATAAGGTTTTGATAGTAGTCCAGAAACCTGGACCTGACCAAGAGTTCAACCAATCATTTAGAGATAGGTCAGGGTCAGACATGGACTTAACTTGGTGGCTCATATCAGATAGGAAGCCAGAGATATTTCGATGGTAGTCAGGAATATAAACACAACATTCAGTTTTTATAATGGCACAAGTACCCCCTTGCGCTGCTGTCAAGACATCCAGTGCCATTCGGTTTTGGAGGACTGCCTTACGCATTTGGGACACTTCTAAATCGAGCAGCGAAAGGCTATGTTGTGTATCATTTAATGCTTTCATAGTAAATTTGTTTAGAGCTTCCATGTGCCAGATGACACTTTCGATTCCTAACTGGGGAAGGAAAACTGAGGCAAGGTGGTCATACCAGTGGAAGACAGCGGGTCCAGCGCTGTTGCAGGTTAGGTAAATTAGCAGGAGGAGATATAGTAAATGTAGTTCTACCTTCATCCAGACGAAACCTAGGGTGCATCGTCCAATCCATCCAGGTGGTAGCCAAGGCCATAAGTTGGAGCCACATAACCACTGAGTGCCATTAGGGGCTAGCCAACGTGTGCTTGGCCGTCTATCCCAGTCAGTCCCAAACCAATCAGTATTTTTTAAGCTTATGATATGAGAACACATATGACGGGGAATTTTTCCCATAGGTCGGGTGCTATTAGGCCACGTATCACAGGTGTGATTGGTTTGTTCCCAACATAGAGTGGCCTTTTGACTGAGTTGACCACTAGTAGGAGTGAGCCAAATATATTTGTCCCAAATTTGATATAGTCCGTCCTGTGTGTATCCATAAGTTGGGGACTTTACCTTTGGAACTTGTTGTTTATGATCCACCTGTGACAAGGCAAATCTAGTTAGTATTTGGGCAGTAGTATTGAAGGAAAAGGTTTGATTGTGGCCAGGTACTCCCAGGTGTCAGAGACAGATGGCCACAAGGAGACATTATGATTAGTAATAGATGAATCTTGTAGAGGAGAAGAGTCAGAATCTAATATCCATAAATGCGTACTATAGTTTCTAATGAAACATAATTTTTTCTCTCTAAAATCACCCTCATTTTCACAAAAAATAGCCAAATTAAGATAAACTGGTTTGCAAAATAAGTGTAGTTTCAATAAAACTTGGTCCAATTATTTACATAAGTGCAGCAAGAATGGCAATTGATTATACCGGCTTTTTAAATCTGCTTTGCTGGAATTTTTTTATGAGGAATCTCAGATTGAACTGTAAAGGCCTCTCGAGGCCAGAAAAGCCAAGCCAAGGACATGCTGTCAGATTTTGCCTGCAGTACCTCCAGATTTGGGTGGACTCCTCTCTCCTCGAGGTCCTCCAAAATATTCTGAGGTTCCTTGCACCTGCCAGATAAGCAAGCTTCCTTACTTACCGGGTAAGATTGCCAGAATCTCTGTAAACAAGGTACCAGGCCCATGATTCCAAGTGGCTGTATTCCAGAAAGTCCAATCTTTGTTCCTGAAAAGCTGTCTTGTCATATCTGAGCCTGTATGTTTCAAATATGACATTCCAGTCAAAGCCTTGGTAATATGTGTCCTGTTATAAGGAGAATAGGTTCTTATTGAACTTATGCAAATAACTATATTGCCACGAAATAACCATGCTCACTCACAAAGAGTTTCTAAATTCTGGAGGGATCAGGTAGGGAGAAAAAGATAAATGTTTCAGTTTTGCTCATAAAGGTATAATTTCACCAAATTGCTATAAGTCATAGTTAGCATAAGATAAAAGAGAAAAAGATTTCCTTAAATATGAGAAAACAAAACACATCAAAACTCAAGAATATTTCAAACAGAAGTCATAAAAAATTATAATCATCCTCATCAGTTCACAGTCCTGTATAATCAATTCTTGAGCTTAATCTTCTGTTAGCAGATCTATGAGCTCAGTTACTGTTAGAATTCTGTAATTTCTTACCCAGTTCAGTTCTATAATCTGAAAGTTTATCAGAACCCTGTAGTTTAGAACCTTTGCGTCAGAATCCTTTCCAGGAATTTCTCTGAAGATGAAACATATTTGCAAAAGCAAAAAGTATCAGAGTAAAACAGCAACTATCAGTAAATGGACAAAAGACTCAAAAGGGCAATTGATAAAGAAACTTGACTACTTCCGTGACATACCACACTTCAAGAGAACAATTGGAATTATGACTGATAACCAGGACACATCAAAATTTTAGGAATGCTATAATTTTAAGACGCCTATATTAGTAGCATTTACCCACATAATAACACCTGACAAAGTTTATCATCACTTATTTGACAATGCTTCCCATGTAATTTAGTTTTTTCAAAAGAAACCCTTTTATTCAGGAATTGAATATTTTTGGGAGAAGCTTGTCAAAAATGTCAAAAGACTTTAAAACACTTGTTCAAACAACGCTCACTGTGAAATAATGCTCAGGTATCTATTCAAAGTGATAACATAAACAATCAAAAATCTTAAGAGTGACCTCAGTCATTATTTTAACAAAACAGATTTGTCTTTTAGGTAGAGTTAGAGCAGGCCAAAAGTTCAAGAAAATTATCCTTTGAGAGAAAACCAAATTTTAATTTCTGTACCAGCTTATTTTTAACATTAAAACTCATTCACTTGATTGAATTTACTTTAATCTTAGTCTGCTTCACCAGTCATAAAACTCCTTTCAGAATTTCTCCTCACGAACCTTCTACAACTTTCTTTTTGCCTTCAGAACTTGTCCCAAAGTCTTTCTTTTTCCTTTGTAGTACATTAGGACAAATTTATCTTTCTTAACCCATCAAACAAAAATACTTCCATTCTTTGTACCTTCTTTACTGAAAACTTACACCTTACTTTCCTTGAATACAGAGCTGTTTTCCTTATTAATTCCCAGTAGCTTTAATTATATAGGTTACTTAGAACTTTTAACCCTTAACAGACCCTAGTAAACACTGAAAAGGTAAGCAATCTTTTATGTCAGCATTCTAAACACTTCATAATTTCTAGAAACACGCCTCTTCATAATAAAACACAAGGCACGCTTTTTAATAGACCCAAACGCTTTTAGCCTCTTTACAATAAGAAGCCAAAAGTAAATAACTTAGGTACGTTCAGCAATAATGTTTCAGTGTTCTATCCAATCCAAAAATGACCCAGATACTCAGATTTTTATCATTTAACTTAACTTGGCAAAACTCAAGATTGTTACCAAAAAGAATTTCAAAGCTGTTTTTTTTCCAAGTATACAGACCATAAAACAGTTATTGTACCCACTTTTATCTATTTAAACCGTTTGTTTCCAACAATTATGTTCAGATTTACCTACGAAAACGTCATGAGACATTAGACAAAACTGGTCATCATTTAAAGCTATTATTTTGCTGACGAATTTAACAGACAACGTGAACTTATTTGACTAGGAAACCCAGGCTGCATGCCTGTATCATATGCAAATACTGACAACTCTGACAACAAGACTGTTTTCAATCAAACCAACAAACTTAAATAAGCTTTCATTTACCAAAGGTTAATTCACATCACGTTAACTTGAAAGACATTGGATTAATTTCTACTACATTTAGAATTTATGTAAGCGCTTACTTTAAGCCAATTAAACAGAGCTCTTGATTTCTCAGAAACTGGCTTGTAACTCAAATTACATTCCAGGTTGATCTACCTATCCAGCTGCATCACAAAGGCACAGAGAAACCCCTCAAATTTTCTCCCAGATGGAGTTAGAATGCATCCACAGGGTGGGTCTCTGGGGATGCTCAGGGGCCTTCCCTGTAGCGGTAAAGCCAGTGTGTCTGACTGACAGCAGCTGGAGAAAGGGTGCAGAGGCCGATTGCGGGTGTTGACATAGCTATAAGATTTAGTCAAGTCCCGCTCAGCCTGGGCACTTTGTCTCCGAGCCAGCACAGTTGAGGCAGGGAAGCAGGAGAAAAAGGCCTGGAACTGGCTGGAGGCACTCCCAGTGCCAAGGTTGAGAGTTAAATCCCTCGCAAAAGGCTTAAGTTTTGATTTTACAGAAGGTCAAGGTTCTGCTCAGGTCCAGCCTGAACTTTAACCTCGACTTGGTGACAACAAAGGAGGTGATGAACAAGACAGACAAAGAAAGGAAAAGAAGAGATCAGACCTCGCCCTCTTGGCCTCTTCCAGAGGGTTATCAAGATAAGAGTCACACAACAGTTCCTGTGCTGGGACACACTACCCTAGCACGACAGTTCACAGAATAAATTACAGGTCTCCTACCCTCATAATTGACTCAGTAGGTGACTAAAATACTCAATGAGTCAACCGTCAAGAGAGGGCATCCCCACTTAGGGTTGCTGGGGTGGTCAGGCCCAGAAACCCAAAGTTGGGGCTCCCAGGGGTGGAGCCTTTTACTCTTTAAAGATTTCTTTGTTTCCCTGTTGCAAAGCTCAAACGGAGACGAAAACGGCCATTGTAACTCTAAGAGAGACGAAAGAAACGGGTCCATTACCTTGAAAATCCCCCCTGAACCTAGGGCAGCGTCCTACCCGTCGTTCCTACTGTGGGGTTCCTATAGCAAGGGGTGATGGGGGCGTCCCCCGGCATTGCATCCCTTGTATACCTTCCCTGTTATGCCTGGCAGTAACAGGTGCCTGGTGGACATCTTTCCTATTCTGCCTGGCAGCATAGGCCTGGTGAATGGTCCCCAAGAGAAAAGGAGAGAGAAAGAAAAGGAGCCATTACCTTGAAAATCCCCCCATTGGGGTTCCTGTAGCAAGGGATGATGGGGGCATCCCTTGAACATCTTCCCTATTCTGCCTGGCAGGAATAGGTGCCTGGCGAATGGTCCCCAGGATAAAAGGACAAAGACAGTGAGAAAGAGAAAGACAGTGAGGAATTTTCCGCCAGTCTGGGGGACATTCTACCCAATTGCAGCCTGGAGCCATTCTCCCAAGAAGGGGTTCCCATACTCCACCAAAGGTTAGAGTTTGGTACTTTCCTTGAACTGGAGTCCCGATTGGGACCTTCCCGCAGTTCGAAGAGTGGTCAGGTGCCAAAGGGAGGGATCCCAATCCAGCCTTAGGAAAAGAAACCTTCCACGGGAGTCTTGGAGATTGGCGGCCGTCCTAATGACTTAAGTGGCCGACCCGCGCCCACGTAAAATTTATCTATTAGAGATAGAGTCAGGAAGGAATGGATTAATTCATTCTTCATCACCCTGAGGCTTAAGGTACTGATTCTCTTCAAGCTGAATGCCACAGTTTGCCCCATAGAGTAGCCATGGGCAGCAAACGTGGATTCATACAGCCATCCAAGAAAGTTCCCGATGGAGAAGTGAATTTAGATCCATCCTCGAAAAAGAGAAAGGCACAAGGAAAGGAAAAAGGGCACTTACCAGAACTCGAGCTCACAAGCCGATGAAGCGAGATCCCCTTGTGGAAGATCCCCTGAAGCAAGTTCCCCGTACGGGCCACCAGAAATGATGCGGGGTCGGTGAGCCGAGGAGTCGAAACAAAGATTTCTTAGACTCTCAAGATCTGGCAGTAGTGCTCTTTTATTTAGAGAATAGTGTGGAATAGCATGGGGACAGGATCCATGGGCAGTCAGAGCTTCTGCTGCTGCCACTTCTGCTGCCCCCGCTGGCATGGGGACAGAGCCCATGGGCAGGCAGAGCCACTGCTGCTGCCCCGAGTTGAGGGTTAGGGCTAATTTTATAAGGCATAGGTATATGATTCATCTCTTTACAAGACAAAGGAAAGAACATGAAAAAAAGTTAAAATGGTATCAGTGCGGGTGGGGTCTGGTCATTGGGTGATCCCATGACTTTTAGACAAGAATCAAATCGGATTAAGTAAAGGTTAGAAAGGTTAGACACCACCACCCTAAACCAGTTACATGAGATTGCCAGACAGCAACCAACTTAAGTTCTTGCCTCTGGCATTGACCAAGAGCCTCTAGAGATAAGACCATCCCCCCTTCTTCCTGGCACAGAGAGGGAGGCATCTTCACAGATAGAGGTTTCCCTTAGAAATGTAAATGTTTCCCAACAAAGGGGCAAACAAATTCCACTCCTTGGAGCCTGAATCTCATCTGTAGTTTTAAAACTAACCAGCCTAAAAATCCTCATCATAAGCCATTTTAAAATTAAGCAGCCTAAAAGTCCTCATCACTAAGATTGAATAAAGCAGTACTTAAGACTGTACTAGATGGGTATAGTAGCAGACTGGATACTATGAAGTAGAGGATTAGTGAGTAAAAGATGGATTTTCAGGAAAATATCAAGACTGAAACACTAAGAGAAAAATGGAAAACAGATATGGAAATTGGTGAACAAAACTTAAAGTCACGTAATTGAGTTGTCAAAAAGAGAGGAATGAGAAAGAAAGAATGAAATAGAAACAATATTTGAGGAGATAATGGCCAAGAATCTTCAAAAGTTGAGGAAAGATATCAGGAAGATCTACTAAATCAAATAGAATAAACACGCACGGAAAGAATAAATAAATAGGTGAATTATAATAAAACTAAAGAAAGCCAACAAGAAAATGAAAATCTTAAAAGCATCCAGGGAAAAAGATATCATCTTTTAAAAGCAACAATGAAATGACAACTGACTTCTCAGAAGAAGAAAATATGGAAGGTCGAAGATGCTGGAATGGCATTTAAAGTGTTTCGGCTCTCTCAGAGGGCCCAAGACGGCAGCATAGGAAGACCCTGAATTTACCTCCTCCTGCAGACACACCAAATCTACACCTACATATAGAGCAATTCCTTCTGAAGAACTGAAGGCTGAATGAAAAGCTTCTGTGCAAGAAACAATAGAGGGACCATACAGAGACGAATAGGAGAGACAAAGACATCATATTTATGGGAAGTCCACACCCATTACATGACATGCAGTAAGGAAGTGTATTGCTAAAAGACCTGCATGCAGTCTTGCCTGCCCTGGGGCACAGCGAAAAAAAGGCAGTTTAAAGAGCAGCTAGACTATACGTGAAAGAGTTCCATTTGCTAACCTTAGAGCATTTGACAAATGGGTGAGGACCTGCTGGAATGCTCTCTGGGATTGGAGGCACAGGCAACTGCTATGTCTTGCATTTCCCCTTCACCTTGATGGTATCAGCAAGAGTACAGTCCAGGCTCTCTAGTCATCCTGTCAAGGACTCCCCAACACACCCTAAGACACCAGCCAACATCTGCTCCAGTTCTCCCACCAAATGATGCCATCACAGTGCACCCTGGGCTCCCTGCCCATGTCTGCCCCCAGCTCCAGCTGTCTGACCAAGGCAGCACCAATATGGAGCTCCCTGGGAACCCCCAAGACCACACCCACCCCTGCTCCAGCCATCTTGCTGGGGTGGCCTCAGTGTAGTGCAGCCCAGGATCATCCCAGCGTGCACCCACTCCAGTTCCAGCCAGCCTGCCAAAGTCACACACATAGGATGCTCCTACCCAAGGCCGCTCCTTCAAGACTGCGAGAGGTAGCTGTTTTGCCTAATTCATAGAAACAAACACAGAAAGTCAAAAAAAAATAAAGAGAAGAATATGTTCTCAACAAAAGAACAAGGTAAAATTCCAGCAAAAAAACCCTAATGAAAGAGAGATAAGTAATTTACATGATAAAGAGTTCAAAGTAATGGTTATAAAGATGCTCACCAAACTTGGAAGAAGAATGGAAGAAAACTGTGAGCATTTCAGCAAAGAGTTAGAAAGCATAAGAAAGAACCAATCAGAGCTGAAGAATACAATAACTAAAATTAAAAAAAAATCATTAGAAGGAATCAACAGCAGATTAGATGATACAGAAGAACACATCAACAATTTGGAAGACAGAATAGTGAAAATCACCCAATTAGAACAGCGAAAAGAAAAAAGAATTTTAAAAAATGAGAGTAGTTTAAGGGAACTCTGGAACAACATCAAACATACTAACTTTGCATTACAGATCTCCCAGAAGGAGAAAAGAGAGATAAATACCAGAAAACTTATCTGAGGAAATATTGGATAAAAATATCCCTAACCTGGGGAAAGAAACAGACAATTATGCGTCAATTGGAAAACTTAGAAGAAATGGATCAATTCCTACAAACACACAATCTTCCAAGAATGAATTGTGAAGAAACAGAAAATCTTGAATAGACCAATTACAAGACATGAAATTGAACCAGTAATTAAAAAACTCCCAAGAAACAAAAGTCCAGGACCAGATGTCTTCACAGGCGAGTTCTACCAAACATTTAAGGAAGAGTTAATACCTATCCTTCTCAAATTATTCCAGAAAATTGAAGAGGAAGGGATACTTCCAGGCTTATTTTTCAGGGCCAGCATTATCCTGTTACCAAAACAAGACAAAGACAAAGACACTACAGAAAAAGAAAATTACAGAGAAATAACCCCCATGAACACAAATGCAAAAATGCCTAACAAAATATTAGCAAACCCTATTCAACAATACATCAAAAGAATCATACACCATGCTCAAGTAGGGTTTATTTCAGGGATGCCAGGATGATTCAATATCTTCAAATTAATCAACATTGTCAGTAATGGGACAAATCAAAATGTGTGTCACCTGTTAGGATGCAGTGAAAAGAATACAGACCTCATCAATGATATTCTTGCCCACAATACCTAACCTGAATTTAATCATTAAGAAACATAAGCCAAAATCAAATTGACGAGCATTGACTGGCCTTCAAACGTGTCATGAAAGTCACTAAACAACTAAAGAATTGTTCCAGGTTGAAGGAAGCTAAAGAAATATAACACGTAAATGCAGCGTGTTATTCTAGACTGGAAGTTTTATAAAGGATATTAGCGGGACAACTGGCAAAATTTGAATGTGGTCTGAGGACCAGATGACAGTGACAAATCAATATTAGTTTCCTGATTTTGATGGTTGTACTGTGATGATGTAGAAGAACGCCCTTGTTTGTAAGAAATCCACGTGAAAATATTTGGTGATGATGAGGCATCATGCTGGCAACATACTCTCAAATGGTTCTTGTGGCAGCAACATGTTCCTTGTGCTGTGCTTCAAAAATTTTGTTTGAAATTCCCCCCTCATAAAAACAAAATAAGTAAAATATTTGTTTTTTTTTTCACATTTTGAAGGTTTTCTTAAGGATATACCCCCAAAACCAGTTATATAATAATTAGTGCTTATACATAGAGAAAAGAGTGCCTTACATTGACAGAGTTCATCAGACTATCCTTAAAAGCTAACAGATTTCTGAGAAAATAAGCCACAGACCAGACATCACCTAAAGCTAGGCAGTGATTAGAAGGAAAAATATCTGAAGTACAAGACTGGACCCAGAGAAAACATTTAATGTATAACAGTCCCACATAGACGTTTTATATGTTCATTTCTTTGTTCTTAGCCTTTATTATTTATAACTAAAAGGTTTTAGTTTTTCTCACATGCAGTCTCAGAACAATGAGCCTTAATTGATTTTTCACTGTGTACTTGTTGTTTTCAATATATTTTGCATAATGTTAACTTCCTGTTCTTTTGATTAATGGGAATAACTATATGGGGCTGTGGCTCTATGCCTCTCCTCTCTTGCACCACAGTTGTCTATGTCTATGTTCTCTAACTGAGCTGCATCTCTTAGTGGATCAATAAACTGTGAGATGTGGTGAGCAGGAGGCACTTTAAGCCTCTTTCACCTGGGTGAGTCCCTTGTGTATTGAATCCTGAACCAAAAATAGATCCCTCCACCCCTCTTGCTGGCTGCCTCCTGGCTAAAACATCAAACACTGCCCTAGCAGCACTACTTAAGGTCACCATGCTCTAACCACTGTATGCTTTATGCCAGCCTTCAGCAGTGGGAAAGGAGCAGTAAAGAACAGAAGCAATAAAATGGAGAGAAGTCATAATAAAAAGTGAAGAGAAGGGAATGAAAATTCTATTTTATGGAGGATAATCCATTGCACATTTTATTGACCATCTATTGTGTACAGGTTACTTTCCTAATATTCACAAGAAGTGTGTAAAGTAGGTTTTTACATCTGATTTCTCATTGTCTTACCCAGCTAGCAAGTGGATTTGCTGGAACCCAAATACAGGATTATTTGAACTTAAAACATTTTGCTCTGATGAGAAAATGACTATAGTGCAAAGTTTCTAATTTTTTATTTCTCTCCAGTTTACTGCATAGATGTCTGCATCCTACTGGTGATAGGCACATGTATATATCACCAAGATACTTAGAAACTCTCTCTCTTAAATAACTTATAAAAGATGAAGCCTAATATTGTTGGTCTTATGTTGAATTATAGTAGATGCTTACCTTTAGTTTTATTTAAGTCATCCATGATCATAGCATAGGTAGATTGTGATTTTATTTCTTTCTTCCTAATTCCAGAAAATTCTTTCCAAGATGTCTATAGTAGGATTGTACTTCTCTCACTAGCCATGTATCTCACTACATTTTATATAGATTGTCAAGACCCTACCTGTTTTTTAACCTTGTAAACAACACTTCTTAACCCAACATAGTACTTAAAATTTCTCAAATAACTGAATGGAGCTCTGTGAGGGTAAGTGCTGTCCTTCCCAGGCCAGCAAATTGTCTGGTGCACAGATGGAATCCAGAAAATAGTATTGACTACTGTTATTATGCTTGCTTTATTTACTAATCACTATGTACTTGAAGTTCTAAGTACTGGCCAAAATCCTTGGCAAATTTAATTTTTATTCTCTTAAAATAAGAAATGAAGAGGAAATTTATGACAGAGGAATTTCAACCAGAGCTTAGGTACATGTCTATTTCCCTTTGTCTTTTATCAAATTATATCAAACAATAATCAGATAATACTTACGCTCAATTCGTCCATGTACTGACATGTATTAGCCTTTAGCTTTGTGAGAGTTTTTTTCTGTTTCCCAAAGTCTGAGCAGTTCTTGACTCCTAGTTTTGGAAAGAAACAAAGACAAGAGGTTTTTCTTTCATGCTGGAGAAAATGCTTCAAAGGAAATAGGTCATCTCAACCCATTTTATAACCTGTCATCGGGCAGAAATAGTTAGCTTTGTTGAATTCTACTCAAAACTACATTAAGCCTTCTGAGGTAAACTGAAAGGCCAGGTTCCTGTCCATCCTCATAGCTGCAATAAATGGGGAGCAAACACACATTGAAGCAAGAGTTTTCTTTTTCTTTTTTTTTTTTTTTTACAGGAACTCTGCAAGTATTGCTTGTTTCAGGATTGCAATGTAAGAAATTCATCTTCCAAAGAAAGACAGACACCTTAGTACTACTTTCTTGATAGACATAGTTTGTATTTTTCATCTTTTTAATTTTGAGTAAAAAAAGTATCATTAATTATAGACTGGGTATCAGGAGACCTGTACAGGGAAAAATAACCAGGGGTCTTCCAATTTTGAACATAGTAAGTTTGTCCTAATTACTGCAGATAAAATAGTCAACTAAACAGTTGTCACTACCAACTTGGAATTTGTAATTAAGTGGAGACTGCTGAATATTAACATGTTTATTTTACAAATAACTACAAGGGTACAGTGGATTCACAAAGACTGTTAGTGGAACTTGTCTGGAGGTTCAGAGAAATATAGATATGAAAATACCTTTGTGGAAGTTAATACATGATTCATATCCCTATCTAGACTCTTGCCACCTGATGAACTACCATTAATTCTTCATAAAACAGCTCTTGTGAAGTCTTCCTAGCATACTGATTGCCATACCCTCCTGTACAGACACTGTTTACTGTATTTGCTTATTGTAGAAATTTATGGCACTGTGTTGTCATGAGATATTGCTTTCCATGAGCATCTGTACTAGATTTTAAGCTCCTGAGGTCAGGTACGTGCCTGTAGTGCCCAGCACAGAGCCTGTCACGGAAAACACCCTCAAAACATATTTATTGAATTGAATAGTAGCAATGTGTTCAGAATGGAGAAATGAAGTTTGTTAGTTTCCTATTTTTCTAATCTCCAAGGCTGTTGAACATAAGTACGTGCACGGAAACAATATTTAATGAGCATCAGAGGATAAATCAAGACATTGGGAAGCAGAGAGGAAATATGAAACATTAGAAGGTGTGGACCCCTAACAGAAATACTAATAACTTGCTTGGATGGGAAACATTTTTATACAGAATAATTCTCATGTGCTTGTTTTCATTAGCAATGGTCTCAGGCATTTTCTTAAAATTCATCATTTTTTTCTCTTGAATCTCTTTTCCCTGAGTTTGTGGAATATTGGCCAGCTCTTCTGATGGGAATTGGCATGACCAGCTTTAACAAGCATGACATCTCCACCTAGTCTCTAATATTCCTCACAGATGGTGTTTCTCAACATGAACCACTTTGTCAAACATGACATTTACTGACAAGGTTTCTGAGGGGTGGATTAGAGGTTTCTACATAATTTTTAGTGCTACAGGTCATTTTTTCGTAAATCCCGTTGATAACATTTGCTATACCACTGAGCTTCTCTGGAAGTCCACTGTGAAGCAGGTTAAAATTTATGCTTTGTAGATTAGTTTAAATAAACCACTTTTGCTTTGATTTCACTTTTCATTAACATCTAGAAAGATCTCTTTCTAACAGTTCCTAAAAATCAAGCAACAGAACCAAGTCTTTCTTAGAGTGTGTGTGTGTATACACGTGTGTGCTTGCATGCATATCTAATCATATACTTCAAGCATTTACCTATCAACATGTGTGATTGGTATATTCATCATAGAAGTGTTTGTTTATGGGAAATGAAAAATTAGAAAAAATGCATAACACAAAAAGCTGTGCATGTGCTTGTGTGTCTATGTGTTTGCCTTAACAAAACTGAGAAAAATAGAAATATTAAAAAAATCATTTGTCTGCATTTTGTTAACTCTGAAGTCAGTTGGAAATATCCATTTAAAAGATTACTTTAATTTTTAAACAGATGTTTCACGTCACGTGGAGACAGCTTCTGGCAATGGTAAAGATTTTCCTATTGGACTCTGCGGGTGTAGCACTAATCCCCAATCCTTTCTTTTCTGCACTAAATTCTGACATCAGTACCATGTGGGAGAGCTTCTTCTGGGTTCTGGTTTTAGTTTTGTCTATTTTCTTTTCATTTCTCACTGGAGAGCAATAGGTCCTGGCCCCTGGCCTGTTAATTCCTCCTCTTCACAGCCTTGGCTTTACAAACTTCCTCTCACTGTCATCTAAAAGGGCACTAACCCTGCTTTCTACACTTTCTATAAGCCACTAAAAAGTGAGCTGAGCCATTGTTCTTGAGGCATTAAGACTCCATTGGGTTATACATGGCTAAATTAGCATTTTAGGAAATATTGTTTTGGGAGAAAAAGTAATTGCAAGGATAGAAAATAAATAAAAGGCTTCCCGGACAACCAATGATCCTTTACACATTGGACATTAACATTCAGTACATACTTTGATTGTCCTTGAAAATCTACAGAGAAAGAGAAAAAGGGCCCAGCAAAACATGAGAAGGGATATTAAGAGTTCAAAATATTATGAAATAAACTCATAAAACATCTAAAACTCTAAGTTCATTAGCCCTTACAAAAACCAGACCACATTTGTTCGTAAAAAGGAAAGTTTGAAAAAAAATTGCAAGTGTATTAATAACTTACACTCAGGTCACACAAAAAGAAAATGTAAAAGCAATTTTAGAAATTAAATTAGTCACTTAAAAATGCTCCAATCAAATGCCATAGGGTGGTCAACTGGATAAAAAAACAAGATCCATGTATATGCTGCATACAAGAGACACACTTCAGACCTATAGACACTCACAAACTGAAAGTGACAGGATGGAAAAAGATATTCCATGCAAATGGCAAAGAAAGGAAAGCGGGGGTAGCAATACTTATATCAGACAAAATAGACTTTAAATCAAAAACTGTAATAAGAGACAAAGGGGCACTACATAATGATAAAGGGAACAATCCAACAAGAAAATATAACACTTACAAATATCTACACACCCAACATAGGAGCACCTAAATATATAAAGCAATTATTAACAGACACAGGAGGAGAAATAGACAGTAACACAATAATAGTAGGGGACTTTAACACTCTACTTACACCAATGGATAGATCATCCAAACAGAAGATCAATAAAGAAATGCTCACCTTAAAGGACACATTAGACCAGATGGACTTAGTAGATATATACAGAACATTCCATCCAAACACCACAGAATACACATTCTTTTCAAATGCCCATGGAACATTCTCCAGGATTGATCACATATTAGGCCACAAAACAAGTATCAATAAATTTAAGAAGATCAAAATAATACCATGTATCTTTTCTGACCACAAAGGTATGAAACTGGAAATTAACTACAGAAAGAAAACCAGAAAAGCCATAAAAATGTGCAGATTGAACAAAATGCTACTGAACAATGAATGGGTCAATGAAGGAATCAAAGAAGAAATACAAAAATTCCTGGAGACAAATGAAAATGAAAACACGACATGCCAAAATCTGTGGGATACAGCAAAAGCGGTTCTATGAGGGAAGTTTATAGCAATTCAGGCCTACCTCAACAAAGAAGAAAAATCCCAAATAGACAATCTAAAAGTGTACCTAAAGGTACTGGAAAAAGAACAACAAACAAAGTCCAAAATCAGCAGAAGGAAGGAAATAATAAAAATCCCAGCAGAAATAAATGAAATAGAGACTAAAAAACAGTAGAAAAAATTAATGAAACCAAGTGCTGGTTCTTCGAAAAGATAAACAAAATTGACAAACCCTTAGCTAGACTCACCAAGAAAAAAAGAGAGAAGGCTCAAATAAATAAAATCAGAAATGAAAGAGGACAGATTACAACGGACACCTCAGAAATACAAAAGATAATAGGAGAATACTATGAAAAGCTATACGCCAACAAATTGGGTAATACAGAGGAAATGGATACATTCTTAGAAACATACAACCTTCCAAAACTGGACCAAGAAGATGTAGAAAATTTGAATAGACCGATCACCAGTAAGGAGATCGAAACAGCAATTAAAAACTTCCCAAAAAATAAAAGTCCAGGACCAGATGGCTTCCCTGGTGAATTCTACCAAACATTCAAAGAAGACCTAATACCTATCCTTCTCAAACTCTTCCAGAAAGCTGAAGAGGAGGGGAGGCTTCCTAACTCCTTCTACGAAGCCAACATTATCCTGATACCAAAACCAGACAAGGACAACACAAAAAAAGAAAATTACAGGCCAATATCACTGATGATCATCGATGCAAAAATCCTCAACAAAATACTAGCAAATCGAATACAACAATACATTAAAAAGATCATACATCATGATCAAGTGGGTTTCATTCCGGGGATGCAGGGATGGTTCAACATCCACAAATCTATCAACGTGATACACCACATTAACAAAATTAAGAATAAAAATCACATGATCATCTCAATAGATGCAGAGAAAGCATTTGATCAGATACAGCATCCATTTATGATAAAAACTCTAAATAAAATGGATATAGAAGGAAAATACCTCAACGTAATAAAGGTCATATATGACAAACCCACAGCAAATATCATTCTCAATGGAGAAAAACTGAAACCTATCCTTCCAAGAACAGGAACCAGACAAGAGTGCCCACTGTCACCACTCTTATTTAACATAGTATTGGAAGTCCTAGCCAGAGCAATCAGGCAAGAAAAAGAAATAAAAGGGATCCACACTGGAAAAGAAGAAGTGAAACTATCATTCTTTGTAGGTGACATGATTTTATATCTAGAAAACCCTAAAGAGTCCACTAAAAAAGTTTTAGAAATAGTAAAGGATTGCAGTCAAGTTGCGGGATACAAAATCAATGTACAAAAATCGGTTGTGTTTCTATACACTAACAACGAAGTAGCAGAAAGAGAAATTAAGAATACAATCTCATTTACAAT
Organism: Equus asinus; assembly: GCF_041296235.1. Classification (NCBI taxonomy): domain Eukaryota; kingdom Metazoa; phylum Chordata; class Mammalia; order Perissodactyla; family Equidae; genus Equus; species Equus asinus. Next base: position 66,503,454 of record NC_091793.1, on the reverse strand, counting down.
TGCAACAAAAAGAATAAAATACCTAGGAATATACTTAACAAAAGAGGTGAAGGCCTGTACACTGAAAACTATAAGACATTGTTGAAAGAAATCGAAGAAGACACAAAGAAATGGAAAGATATTCCGTGCTCTTGGATTGGAAGAATTAACATTGTTAAAATGTCCATACTTCCTAAAGCAATCCATAGATTCAACGCAATCCCTATCAAAGTTCCAACAACACTTTTTACAGAAATAGAACAAAGAATCGTAAAATTTATATGGAACAAAAAAAGACCCTGAATAGCCAAAGGATTCCTGAGAAAAAAGAACAAAGCTGGAGATATCACACTCCCCCATTTCAAATTATACTTCAATGCCATAGTAACCAAAACAGCATGGTACTGGCACAAAAACAGACACACAGATCAATGGAACAGAATTGAGAGCCCAGAAGTAAACCCACACATTTATGGACAGCTAGTATTCAACAAGGGAGCCAAGAACATACGATGGAGAAAGGAGAGTCTCTTCAATAAATGGTTTTGGGAAAACTGGACAGCCACATGCAAAAGAATGAAAGTAGACAATTCCCTTGCACCATGCACACAAATCAAGTCAAAATGGATTAAAGACTTGAATGTAAGACCCGAAACCATGAGACTTCTAGAAGAAAACATAGGCAGTATGCTCTATGACATTGGTCTGAGCAGCATACTTTCAAGTCTCGTGTCTGACCAGGCAAGGGAAACAAAAGAAAAAATGAACAAATGGGACTACATCAAACTAAAAAGCTTCTGCACAGCAAAGGAAACCATCAACAAAATGAAAAGACAACCTAACAATTGGGAGAAGATATTTGCAAACCCTGTATCAGATAAGGGGTTAATATCCAAAATATACAGAACTAATACAGCTCAACACCAAAAATCCAACAATCCAATTAGAAAATGGGCAAAATATCTGAACAGAGATTTCTCCAAAGATATACAGATGGCCAACAGGCATATGAAAAGATGCTCAACATCATTAGCTATCAGGGAAATGCAAATCAAAACTACAATGAGGTATCACCTCACTCTGGTCAGAATGGCTATAATTAACAAGACAGGGAACAACAAATGTTGGAGAGGGTGTGGAGAGAAGGGAACCCTTGTTCACTGCTGGTGGTGGTGCAAACTGGTGCAGCCACTATGGAAAGCAGTTTGGAGTGTCCTCAGAAAATTAAGGATAGATCTACCATATGATCCAGCTATTCCACGCTGGCTATTTATCCAAAGAAGTTGAAAACACAAAGGCATAAAGATGCTTGCACCCCTATGTTCATTGTGGCATTATACACAATAGCCAAGACTTGGAAGCAACCTAGGTGCCCATCAAGGGACAAATGGATAAAGAAGATGTGGTATTTGTATACCATGGACTACTACTCAGCCATAAGAAATGATGAAATCCGGCCATTTGTGACAACATGGATGGACCTTGTGGGTATTATGCTGAGTGAAATAAGTCAGAGGGATAAAGTCAAACACCATATGATCTCACTCATAAGTAGAAGATAAAAACGACAGAAAAAATCACACAGCATTGGAGATTGAACTGGTGGTTACCATTGGGGAAGGGGGGAGGGGGAGGGCAAAAGGGGTGATTAGGGTCACATGTGAGGGGATGCACTATAATTAGTGTTCGGGTGGTGAACATGATGTAATGTATACAAAATTTGAAGCATGATGTACATCCGAAAAAAATAAAAATTAAAAAAAATAAATTAGTCACTTAATTGCAATTTTAAAGACCTACGCTAACTATGGTGTGAGAAGTTAGGCATGAACTAGAATTCATTGCAAATAGATTTTACATGATTAATCAGAATGCGCCAATTCTGTGGCTGGACGTTAACTCTTTTAATCATTTAAATCTATTATTTTTTGGCCACGTCATTAATTTTTATCTTCATTCTTCTCATGATCAAAAATCTAGAGTGTGTGTGTTTATCAAAAAATATCTTAAAGATTATTTCCTTCACTCTCTCTGGTTCTTGTATATTTGCTCTGGCAGTATGCTGAGGTAGCAATAACTTAACATTTCAAGTTGAGGTTATTTATCTGAATTCTACAGTTACAACATACAGAATAGAAAATCACTTGTTCTCTCTCTAGGCCTCAGTTTCATTATTTTTCTAGTGAGGGCAAAGATGAGAAAAATCATATTCACTGATGTCTCATTATCTCAGTCACATATTTAGAGTCATCCTTTGCTCTTCAGGTCTTCTTTGTCCTCCACAGTCAGGCAACTTTAACTCCTTCAGGAAATGAAATGAGGAAGATGTGGTTAATACATGATTGACTGAATTAATTATTTATTCAGCTAGGAAATACTTTGTGCTTATCTCAATATTTTTTATACTCATTTTTTGTTTCCATGATGATTGAAAGTATCCTATTTTAAATAATCATTCTTTTACTTTTGGAATATTCTATTAACTATCAATTTCCCTGAATATAGTCATTCTTATACAAAAACCCAAAATACACCCTTTCATCAGATTAATCTTGCTATATATTTCATTATGATTATATGTTAGAAAAATTAGAATAGTTCTTTATTGCCTAACAAACAAATTTGGGGCCTTTCGAGACATTTTGTCCTGTCCAAAATGTCCTTGAGCATCTTTGATTCATGCCAAATGGTTTTGGACACATCCAAATATCAAGAACCTTTTGACACGGACCCAAAGTCTTCATTGACATTTAGGACAGGACCAAATATGACCAGATATCAAGGACCTTTTTGCATGGACCAAATGCCTGATGGACTTTTGGACAGGACTAAATATCAAGGACGTTTTGGCATGGACCAATGTCTTATGAATGTTTTGGACAGGACCAAATATCTGCTAATCACTTGGAGTCATTACCTTGGCATTAAGTGTTCTCCAAGACCAGGAACCTACTTATCTTCTTGATTTTGTTTCCAAATACTCCCCCTTGGAAAGATATTTCTCCAAAATAGGTTAGTAGACTTCTTAGCTACAAAATGACATTTGAGGTTGCATGGGCAGTTAAATGTGATCTATATAGAGCAAATAAATAGAAAAAGTACACACTGTCCTCGAGAGGAATATCCAACATCTAAAGACCAAATTCTCAGAAAAAATTTCGTTCCTATCTATGTTGAATGTATAGAGGTTGAAGGAAAGTATACCAAAGACGGATGTTAGAAATTTAGCTTCTAAATTCCTGCTGTGAATGGATACAAGAAGAGTGTTTGAGCTATGTCATACCTAGAGGAAGCTATAGGCCAAGAATAATTCAGACCTTTGAGGATTGAGATCTAATAGGTGAAAACCTTTAAGTTAGACACACTATTTATTCAGTTTGTATCACCTAGTTGTTTCTGATATATAGCACTCATTAAATATAGATGAAATGGAAAAATGAATGACTTAATATACATAATGTACACACCCTTGACAATTGCCTGAGGTATAAGGCTGGATTTTTCCTAGGCACCCAAGGTATCTAGGAGCCACAAATGGATGCTTGAGTATTTGGGAAAAGATGGGTCTGGTGGCAGTCTGGAAACTCTGGGAAGGAAAACCAGGAGAAGATACTGCCTAAGGTCTGTGAGGTGATGTCTGAAAGTTAGATAATTCTATTATTAGAATTTAGATATTATCTCAATATAAGTCACCAGAAAGGGGAAAGGTTATCAATAAAATATACATGTAAGAGAGGAGCTTAAGAAGCAATCATTGATCATGTGTGTCTAGCACCAGGCAGGAAAGAAAAAAAATGAAATCAAGATGGTTTAGCAAGTCAATAATCACAACCTCATTCACACATCTTTCAAGATCATCTACCTCCTTCTGATCCAAATTTATGCCAGCAAGCAAATTTCTCATGACTAACATGCTGGTGAGAAAATTGCTACCAGGAAGAGGGTGCTCTGCAGAAAGGACACACACACGAAATATCTTGGTTTGAAAAACAACATCTCTACCATTGTAAATAGCATATGTTTAGTCTGTTAGAGGCAGTTTTATTCATCTTGGTGTACTAATAAGATTTCATTTTTTTTCTGGATCTACAAGTTTCACTGAAAGACACAGGACACATCATGGCAGTCACACGGTCATGCAATTCACTGAAGCCTCTCAGCAGCCTCCTCCCTAGCTTCCTCTGGGTCTCCTTCCACCTCACCACTTATACTTCAGCTCTCAAAGATAAATATCTCTATTTTCCACCATCTCTTTTTTGTTTCATACAATATTAAAGACAACGACTGCTTCTTAAGTTAAATTTGAAAAGGCTTCTTTCTAAAGTGAGTAATGAGCTGTGAGGAGAAAATAAACCTTCAATATACTTCACCTTAGGAGGGCCTGAGAGGAGAAATATAGCCATTTCAGAACAGAATATTAAGTGAGGCCCAGGGTCACAGCTGCAGCAGTACCTGATTGGCCAATTTAATTGTCTGTTGTGGAAAGCTCTGTTAGCAAAGTGACCTAAGGGGCCTGGGTTACAAATAATGGAGACATTAGTCTTCTGTTATAATTGTCTTGGCTTGCATCTTATGGTTTGTTTTATTAAAGATAGTTTCTTAAATTATTCCCCTCTAAGGGGCTTGTTACATTTTAATGCTGGGCCAAGACATATTCCTACTGCCTTTAGATATTTTATCTAACCAGAGATGGGGATCAAGTTATTGTGGACCCAAAGAGAAGAGCTGAGGTTCCTTCAAAGCATTAGCAAATCTAATGATTAAAGCTACAGCCATCTGGAGTGATGTCCTAATATCGCATACAGCAGAGACCATCCCTAAATTCATTAAACCGAGCCTTAATCAGAGCTACCTGCTGAATTTTGAATTTTGTAACTTGAGGAAATTACTATTGAATATGTGTTTGGGTCAGTTAGGGTTTATGTCAGATTTAGGCTGGCATATTATAGCATATTTTGGTTGGATCATACATGAACCAACCAGTTCCAGGAATGGATAGCTCCATAAAAAATTTCATGGGTCAGTACAGCTGGTAAAATCCATAGATTCAATGCAATCCTAATCAAAATCCTAGAAGTTGTTTTTGCAGCTTTAAAGAATATGATTTCAAACTTTTTGTGGGAAGGAAAAACTTATATTGAAAAATAAAGTTGGAGGACTCACACTACCTCATTTTAAATCATATTATAAAGCCATAGTAATCAAGACAATATGGAATTATGAAAGAATAGACACAAAGACCAATGGAACAGAATAGAAAGTCCAGAAATATGTCCATGTTGATATAGTCTATTGATTTTTAGCAAAGTTACACAAACAATTCATGAAAACATAAAAGTCTTCTTAACAAATGGTGCTGGAAAATTAGACATGTAATTACAAAAAAAGCAACTTATTTTTCATGTCTTATATAGAATTAACTCAAAATGGATTATACACATACAGATAAACTGTAAAACTATGAAACGTCTAGAAAAAGAAAAGGATAAAATATTTGTGACTTGAGTTAGAGAAAATGTTCTGTATAACTCCAAAGCATGATTCATAAAACGTTTTAAAAATAATAAATTGGACTTTACCAAAATTTAAATGCTTTGCTATGCAAACAACAGTGTTCACAGAACAAAAAGACAAGCTATAGATGGGGAGAAAATATTTCCAAATCATAACTGACAAAGGACTTGTATGCAGAATATATACAGAACTTTTTAAAACTCAACATTAAGGAAAATTCAATTCAAAAATGGGCAAAAACTTCACTTGCTGTTTTATCCAAGAAGATATATGTGTGGCAAATGAGCACATGACAAGATGCTCAATATTACTAGGCAAATGCAAATTAAAACCATAATAAGACTGCACTAGACATCTATTAGAAAGGCTAAAATTACACTCATACACACATAAATATATCTGACGTTACAAAATGTTGATGATCATGCAGAGCAACTGGGAGTTTCATATACTATTAGTGAGACTGCAAAATTTTGTAAACATTGTGGCAGTTTCGTATGAAGTTAAACATACATTGACCATATGACCCAGCAACCCCTCTCTAGGTATTTACACAAGATAAATGAAAACTTATGTTCATACAACATTTATATGATATTCTAGAAAAGACAAAGTGATGGGAATAGAGAATATATCAGTGGTTGCCAGGATTTCAGGTTGGAGAGTATCTGAGCACAAGAGACGACACAAGGAAATTATTTAGGATGATGGAACTCTTCTATATCTTGCTTGTGGTGGTGGATGCATGACTCCATGTGTTTACCAAAACTCATTGAGCTGTCTACCACAAAGAGTTAATTTTAATCTATGTAAATTTAAAAATAAGAAATAAAACAATTATAAAATATATAATGAGTTGGTTTGACAAAAGGCAATGCCTATTTTAGTTTGGCTCAGCTGTGAATGCCTATCATGATGTCTGGATCAACTGATGGTCCTGCAGACAAAAGTCTTATTGAGGGTTTATGAGGTCCATGGGATTGATGGGAACAAAGGAAAGTGCAAGAAAATGAGATTGATATGTATTGAGTAGTAATATGACCTGGGCTGTGTTCTAGGGTCTTAACGTACATGATTTACCTTCATATTGATAAGCATTACTACTCTCATTTGATGGATAATGAAATTGAGGCTTATCCAGGGTAAAAAAAAGAAACTTTTCTGAAGACGCACTGTTTCTACATGTAGAATACATAACATTAACCAGGCCTTCAGGTCATGGGGCTTGAAAATAAAGGAATACATAAGAAGGCATTGAACAAAATTCTGCTTAAGGTTTACCATTGCCTTTGTTTTCCAATGATGACTCTAAACAGTCTTGGAGATGTGATGGAGAAACATTAGCTGGTTGATAATGCAAATACTTGGAGCTATAGATATCAAAACAGCCACACCCCAAAACTGTTCACTTTCTGATGGGAAGAGTGTTTGGGTGATATGCCACACTGCTCTATCTTGTTCTATAATCTAATACACAACTTGAGTAAAAGCATGTCATCATGTTTATCAAATTTACCTGCAATACAGGGCAGATAAATGTTTTATATATTGGATGGTGTATTCAAAATATCACGCCAGGCTAGAAATAAGAGAACAAATAAACACTTGAAATTTTTGCAAGGATCAATATAAAGACGAGGATTTTAGTTCAAAAATATTGTAAAGATAGAGAGTGTGTTGCTAACATTTTGGAAGAAGGATGAGAGAAGAACATGGGTACTTTTTACGTGCTCATCTGTGTCTTTTAAATTTCAAAAATTTTTAAAAAGTAGAAGATGAAGGATCTTAGTTTCGTAGCAAGTTCTGGGAACACAAACGAGTATTTTTATTTGTCAGATTGTAATGTGATCAATTATATGGCTATACATGTTCCACCTCAAGCTGTATTCATGGATGTGGAGAATACAATTGACATCAATGGAGATGTTGGGTCTGTTTCTCTGCTCTGATCTGACCTTATTGTTGAGGCTGGCCTTTAATTTTACTGTGTGTGTGAATGTGTGTGTGCGTGTTGGCAACTGTTGAGATCTCGTGGCCAAATAGCAAAAGTCCTGATGGAAATTAGCAGTGAGATATGAACTTCAGTTTTCTTATCTATTAAATTAAATAATTCACTCAACTAAAATTTATTCAGGGTGTGCTATGTATGTCAGACACCATTCCCGGGGCTAGCATTATAGCAGCCATTAAAAAATAAATAAATAAAGATGATAATACCTGCTACTTTGCACTATTGTGAGGATTCAAGACACTTGGTTATGATAGGCGTTCAATCATTGCTAGGTGTGATAGTTACTGACAGAGTGAACAAGTTAGGATAAATATACCTTTCACATCCTGATGACTTTTAAAAACTTCATATAAAGGTATTGATTTGCCAAGACAGAATTAAACAATTTGGCTCATCTAGGCTGTTACTTCAAAGATCACTTTGGGCATTTTAGTGAAAATCCCATTAAAATGTCTCCTTCTGATCAGTGATTCATTCTAACTGCATTGCATGCCTGGCAAATTTGATATTTTAAAGCTGTTTGAAGCTGACAGAAAAACAGCATCCAAAAAAAAGGGCCTGTTTGAACTGTCAGGCTTCTGCAGGTGGCTGCATTCTATGGCATGGGGAGGAGCTTTCCCATGGGCAAGCAGCCCCTGAGCACCAAAGCAGGGGCCCTCCTAGAAAGCTGATAACCTGGGCAGCTGAGAGCACAGTCAGACAAACACAGGCAGCACAGAAGCCTCACAGCTGGGTAATTAGAATCTCTTCTGCCAGACTGAGAGGTCATGAAAAACAAGGGCCCCGATGGGCCACAAGGTAAGAAAGAAAGATGACTTCAGCCTGTCTGGAAAGAATAAGGGCTTCTATTAACCTAGCTCCAATTACAAAGGGAGCGAAAGAACCGCTTTTTAAGGAGGAAAAGGCAAATTGAAATTCTTGTTGCATAATTTTCATGAGCTATGGAAACAACGTGATGGCCCTGTTAGTTTCTATGCCTTGTCAGGTTGTTCCTCTGGGTTGGTCTGCCAACTAGAGGTCAACCAAGGGACATTTCTGAATGTTTGCCTTACATTAAGGTTTATTTTCAATGTGCTTAGGAATACGTTAGTGCATTTATCTGAGAGACAGAGGATCAGACCATGAATTCTAGCTAGGATAAATTAAGAACAAGATGATTGAGACAGATATTCTATAGTAAATAACTCATTTGGTACCTAGGTACTATTTTCACAAATGAAAGTCACAGCTTAAGCACACTCGAAGCATATCTAAGAGAAACTTCTGGGTCACCATTACTAGCTTTGAATATTCAGATGTGTTTTTCCATTTATCAGTCATTTTATGAGAATCTACCATTTGCCAGGCACCGCAAATCCCTACTTGTTGGTATTATATCATTGCTTCCCTCAAACCGTTCTCTCATTAATGGAAGAGAAAGAGAAATCCACAAATAATTACAATATATTGTAAATATATTGTATACAGTATATTGTAAATTTTATGGTCAATTTTATCTCTAACTGGATAATTTTAGTGGGGAGACATCAAAAGCCTTCCTAGAGATTAAGTTTAGAATGGAATCTCCAAGAACAAGTGTATTTTACCCAGGTGAATATGAATGGAGGCAGAAGGGGAACAGGAAATCCTAAGTGGAAGAAGCCATGTGAGGATTGTCAGATGCTTCAGAGAACTTTACCTAGAAGATTTAGGAAATAGGTCTATGGTCAGGCAGCAGCAAAAAATGACACCAAAAAGGTAGTAGGAGTCATAGCATGGATGATTTTGCTAAGGAACTTTATCCTGAAGGCAAGAGTAGATTCCAGGGGCCCAGCGCATTCCCCTTTTTCCAGGGTCTGGTGGAGTAAAGATATTGAGGGCATTTTGGTTGGATTGCAGAGAGATCTCTAGCACAGAGATGGGTGCTGAACAGTTGAGAACACTCTTCAGGGCATTTGTTGGTGGGAGGGAGACCAAAAAAAAATGACATCCAACATCAGAGAAGAACTTCCTCTGAAGAATCTGTTTGGGAACCGTTCAAAACAATAACCTAGTATTGACTATGGCAATGGGGTCTTCCCTTAATTGAGACTTTTATACCAGGCTTGAAGAGTTATAAATTCTTTAGAACTGGTCATTAAGTAAACATAAAATAGTTATGACATAAGTGATCAAATGATACTGATTTCTGTGACATTAGTAATTCTGTAGAGTAGATTTAGCTCTTAAATCAGAGGTCTTATAAGCAAAGAGCAAGTAAGCCTGGTGGTGCATGTTTCCTGTACAGATCTCATCCAAGTTTTGTTGGCCAGTAAGGAAGTCTCTGGGATGTGGTCTTGAAGGGGTTGAAAAGAGTTCCCTCGGAGCAAGGGGCTCTCTTTCCTGGAATAATAGAAGTTGGTAGCACCTGAAGTACTTAAAGCCCTGACAGGAGAGTTTTGGGTTTTTTGAACCATGTCTAGCCCTTTGACAGGATTAAATTGTCCTGTCTTTCTCACTCGTAATCCTATGGTCTCCACAACTACCTGCTCCACACCGTTTCCTTTTTAGCGGTCTTTTGTGTGTGCTCTTCTGAGTTTCCATGAGGGAGGTCATCACTCATTCTACTTGAACCTACATGTGTGGAATTGCTCCAGCACACTAGGTGATGTCTGATTGTTATAGATGTAGGATGTAGGCTCCAGAGCAGGTAAGGCAAAGGACACACAATTTGAAGCTTTGTTAGTCTCAGGTTTGACTTAGTTCTTTCTCCTGAAGACTTCTGTGCCTTTAAGTGACTTCTTGAGAAGTCTTAGATGGTCTTCATGAGAAAATAAAACATTATATTAGTCTAATTTTGTTCTAAGATTTTATACTTCTCGGAATATGACGACCTCATCTGACATGAGAGAAGGGGAACAGTTGAAATGTAGCCTGTATATGTCAACTGAAATTTCCTTGGGCTTGCTTCCACAGAGGATCTAAAATGGATACAGCTCGGTGATGTGCTGATTCACGACTCAGATGACCTGGTGACCATGGCTCGTGTCAGTCCCATAATTTCCACTTGCAGCAGAAGGGACCTGAGCTTAAATCTAATTTAAAATTTTCTTTTGTTATAACGCTCCAGATAGCTGCCCTACCTCTTTCTTGGAAGCAGATTGTTTCTGAGCAAAGCTGATCTCTTGAAATAGGATGTTACAGATTTCCAAAGGCATCTTTGCTCTAAAATGCATCCCTCATTAATCCTACCAAGGTTTCTGAATTAGAAAGCTAAGTCAAGACAGGGCTTCTCGCATTTTGGTCATTCCTCTACCATCCTTACAATTTTTGGCACTTGAACTAATTTTTACTTAACGTGAATTTTTCTTGTATTCTTTTTAAATTAATTTAATGCATTTATTAAAAAGGAAAGTTCTCATCACTACTAAATGAAAAATAAACAGTATAATAAGACAAATAAACAGTATAATAGGACATGAGTGAAAGATATTTTTTCCAAATAAATATAAGGAAAACAAAACAATTAAAATAAATCACACCCTTCTATGTAAAACTCAATCATTTCATAAACACTGAGGTGAAACATAGTTAATAGCATGTAATCTCATATGTTGTGCTAGGGTCAGGAATATGACGATAAATATACATAATTCTTATTGTAAAGGAACTCAGAATATAGTAAGGGAGAGAGACACAAACAGATCATTGTAACTTGATGTCAGCATTTCTGTGATGAAGATAAGTCCAGAGTAGTATTTTATAGGCACAGAAAGAGAGTACTCAATACTGCCAGCTTGTGTTGGAGAAGATCTTGCTGGAATAGGCAATGTCTGATCCAAGTGTTAGGTCAGGGGCTCTCAGAGGCAATGGCTAGATGACAAAGGAAAGGTCTCCCAAACAGAGGGACAGCATGAACAGTCTGGATTCCAGAAAAGAGCTGGGATGGGTGGAAAGCTAGATAGCATTCATGTCACCAAGGTGAACAGTGTGATGAAGGCATAAAGCAAAGAAGTTGAGGATGAATAGTAGACAGGCAGCTTGCACTTCATTTTGTAAGCAATAGAGTGAGAGGGATGGATTTTACATTTTTAAGCAGGAAGTTTTCTAAAAAATTGTTAGAATTGCAGTCTGGTAAGTAAATACCACTCGCTGAATAAGGAGCACAAAGGGAAGAGGGAAATGGAAAAGAAGTTCTACAAATGGCACCATGTGGAGGCCTTTGGAGAATAAGGCAGAGAGCAGAGTATCACACGTCCTAAGAATGATAGATATTAGTCAGACCTTTCCTCTGGGTCCAGGCAAGCTTGTTCCATGGGTAGCGTGTATGCTGGGGTCTATGTTGGGATGCTGAGAACTGGCAGGCCCCCAGTTGTTCAACAATTGTTGACAGTGTACCTTGATGATTGGCTTTTTAGATTGAGTCTATTCTTCCTTTTCAAAGACTCTTGTAATATTTCTTAAAGCCTCCAAGTGAGAACTTCTTCCAGGGCCAGAATCATATCTTTGCACTCATGTCTGTGATTGTAGGTAAGTCTCTCCCTTTCAAAGGCTTAATTTTTTCATCTCGAAAATGGGACCAATAAAAGTCACCCTGAAAAGTTGTCAGGGGGATCAGTTAAGATAAAGTGCATGGAAATGCCTCACCCAGTTATTCGTGCACACTATAGGTACTCCGTATTTGTTAGTTTCCTATGTCATTTGCTATGCAATAGTAAAAAATGCAACATACAATCACTATTTAATAATGATGATGACTTCAGAAAAGATTAAACACATGCTTTTGGGTATTGAAAACATGATTAACAAAACTACATGGAGTTCAGACTTTTACTTGGATGACATTGTCAAAGAATTTTGTGTTTGGACCTTCATTGTATTTGAAGTTATTCTAGACTGTTCTCTGCTTTAGTATGGCAAGGTGACAAAAAAGAACCCAGTGTAAGAGCATCATCAATTCTCCATTAATCCTGATATTGGCCATAATATGCCTACTAATAGATACTATTAGTCTATTAGAAAATGTTCCTATGTTGAGGCCTGGGCCAAGATATACCAACCAAAATCCACAATTACTTTTGACCCAGTGCAAAGTTTCCAGCAGCCACTGTCGGACCACTAAGCCCGCATTTCAGTAGGCCCTGGAAGATACGTCTTCAGACCAATTTGGAGGAAAAATAAACAGTTTGTGAAGAGTTTATGCTCAAGATGGTTCATTTTTCTTTTGAGTAGCTATTTTATACCAATGTGTTAAAAGATCAGGTGATGGCAAGGACTCACAAACAGAATGAAATGCAAAGTAAAATCTATTCCTCAGAAATATTTTATGTTGTTCAGGGGACTGATGTTGATCTTTCATTTATTAAAATTTTATATGTGACAGTAATTGTGCTAAGTGCCTTACGTACAATATTTCAGTTAAGGTTCCCAACAAGTTTACGATATATAAAGTTATTGTCTTGTTTTAGAGACTAAACAAATTGAGCCTGAGTGAAGTTAAATAAATTGCCTAAGATTACACTGCCAGTTACGAAGCAAACTAGATGTCCAGTACCTGGTCTACCTGCAGCTGACGCTCAGGGAAATTTCTCTATCCTCCTTTGTCAGATGATGGAAAAGATATTTCCACTAAGAATAAACTCACGGGAGACAAGGAAATCAAGTAAGTGAATATATGTGAAGGAGATTTAAAAAAAAACATCTAAATTGCTTAGCATGAGAACCATAGCTAATGTATCTCTACCACAGCCAAGACAGAACTTCATACAAAGATGGCAAACAAGCATGAATGTCAAACATCAAAGGATATGTCTGTGAGTGTGAATTAGACAGGAAGTTCGCTTAGAAACAAACAAGTGTGGTAAAGTAGTTTGGGAAGGCGTCTGGGCTTCTGATTAATGAGATATTCAGGTTGATGATGTTGCCATGACCTATATGTGGATCACCTATATGTGGATCATTTCATCAAACTTAGGTAGAAAATGCTTAAATCGACTTTTGCAGAAAATCTTTCCAGATGCCTCCAGTCAGATATCACTTTTCCCCTCTTTGGGAAATAAAGCAGTATGTTAATAGCTTTTAGAAGACATCATATCTGACCTCTTTGTTTTAAAAATATTTTGGGGATTTTATATGTATCCCCTATAATCACTGTGGTTAGCTAATAGCAAGCACGGTCATTATTTTCACTGAATTTAATTAAATTGCTATAAATTCCAATTATATTTCTCTTAGAGACCCATAAATACTTACTGAGTGAAAACTAGCAGTTGATACATTCCAATTTTCCACTGGAACAAAGTCACACTGCAGTCTGTGCCTTTAATAACCAGTTCACTTGCACTCACCATTGTTGTACTTCTGGAATAAAATTTCCAGCCAGAAATGTCTTACTAGGTATTAGACTATGTATGTGTGTTTTGAAAAGAAAAATTGGCCCTTAAATGGGTTAATCCTGCAGACCTGCTGAATTTGGTTGAGATTAATTTGGCAGAGAATTTCCTTGCCACTGGGAATGACTAAGTTACCAGGCCAAAATTGCACACATCCTTGCTAGGGGAAGATGCCCCTGAGAAAGGCAGGTATATGTTTTGTGGGCTCTAAAGTATATAAAAGTTTATGTACCTTCTTTAAGAAAAAGAATACAGAGTGACAAAAGTAAAATTTAGGTCCATGAAGCCCTCAAGACGACAAGACTGTGATGGACTCCACTGGGAATAGAGACGATTGCCTCTCCCAACGTGGGAGACATTTTGAAAGAGAAACATGAAATAGCAGCTATTTATGCTTTAGACATTATTTTTAAAATGTTCATTAAATTTTATTTCCATTCCCTGCTGTTATCATCATAGGCCTAGGTCTATAAGTGAACTCAACAGAGATAGAGCTAAGATACCACTCTGAGAATCAGAAAATATGCTGCAATTAGATTTGTCTGTACTGTGATTAGACTTTCTTCCTACATCAAGCTAATTGTGCCTGATTTCTTGCTCCTATTAGGGGGTATGATAATCCTGAATGATGTTCACCAAATATGTCTTGCACATTGTACTAACTAAACTTGCTGGCTTCTTGTAGTTGAGTGTGCCCATATGACTAGTACTGGCCAAGGATTTGTGAGCAGAATTGATGTGTGCCACTTCTGAGCATGGGCATTTAATTGATAGCCCAAGAGTGAAAGATCTTCTCCAGAGCTCTCTTTCTCTCTGCCATGCTGACTGATGCTATCAGAATGTGGCTGCTCCATTATATTGTCTGGAGTGAGGAGACATAGTGCCCCTAGTGTGACCCACAAAGCACAAGAAGCTTTAAAATATACCTTTCTTGTTATAGCTCACTAGCTTCTGGGATTGTTTATTATCACAGAATAACCTTGTCTACTTTATGATACATGGGAGCTGCCAAGTCCTTCATGAAACAAATTTTGGTAGGTCTATCATGTCAATTTACTTATTGAACAAGTAATTTATTGAAGAGTACTTTAAGACAGACAATATCTAGTCACCAGGAACACTGCATTTAGCAAACAAAGACATCATCTTCTGCTGTTTATACCTAATCGGAGGGGTGTTTCCAGGTATGACTGAGTCTCATCAGTGGGTGCATATTAGGCTCAAGCAGGGTCTCCACCAGGTAGACAAGAGAAGAGTAGTAAGAGGTAGAAAATATATTCATTCAACAAAGTTGTATTGTATTCCTATTCTGTGCCAAGTGTCTTATACGATCTTGTTCTGAAGACCAGAATAATTCATAAACTTAGATGTGAAGTTGCCATTACTTGGGGGAAATTTTGATGGTAAAGAGGATTGGGTCCCTTTTTTGCTTCTTTTCCTCTAGATATTGCTAGGCTGAGGATGTCTTATGCTTCTGGACAGCTTTGGGTTGAGAGGAATGAGAGGACCCGCAAAATGGCCAGGGAAAAGTGGGTGAGGAGGAACGTTTACACTGGCTCAAGCCTTTTAAAGAGAGAAGTCAAGGAGACTGAATTTGGTTTATGGTAGCCATGCTTAATACACTAAGACGTTGCATAGAAATTTGGGATTATAGAATGCTCATTTGACTAAGCATCTCCAGCTTTGGATCTTTTAGAAACCCAGCCTAAACAGGTTCTCTGGTCGAGGGAAAGAAACTGATGTGGTCAAAAACAGGGGATATTTGGAGTAGCAGTATTTCTTGGGAGAGGCTCTCTGTTGCTGTGATATGACTAGACGTTATGCTTTATACAAACTCAAGGTGGCTTTTCAACTATAATAAAGATTCTTCTTTTTCTGGCAATTCACAAAGCCCCTAAATGGAATGATATAACTTTATTTTTGTGACAAAGTAAAATTTTCTCTGAACTTACACTGACCCTTTGCTTGCTGGTACCAAGAAACTCTTTCCCTTTAAATTCCTTCTTAGAGTCAACTATTCCTAGATCAAGATGTAAGATTCCACAGGATTGCAATACCTGCCCCCCTCAAAGCCCACCAAATTCGGGGGTGGCACTTGGTCCCTTTTGTTTCTTCCCCCTGTAAAGCCCTTTTCACTCATCATATCTGGGAGACACTCTCTGGAACATTGTTCCAGTTGCAACAGCCTGAATAAAGTATCCATTCCCTAGCAATGTTGGTCCAGGAGAATTTTTTAAAATTTGACAGTTTCTAAAAGATGTAAATTGCTAGCAGACTTAAAAAAGAAAAAAAGTTTAAAAATAGAGACATGGTCAGACCAAGAGGGTTTATGACTGGTAAGGGGGAGAGGGGCTGTCTTTCAGAATAGCTGAGTGACTCATTACCCAAAAACATTTCCGTTCAATTACAAGGAAGTCTCACCTTTGATAGAACAGAAAGCTTTTTTTTCAGAGTTCAATCAATTAAAAGAGACATGAAAGTAGATTTTCTGAATATCTATAGAATGTTAACAATAATAATTTTAGCTCCTATCTATGGCGTACCTACTATATCAATACATAAATATTATCTAGAATTATGCATGGACATGAGGAAGAAATTATATTAGTTTTCTATTGCTGCATAATAAATTACGGCAAATTTAGCAGCTTAAAACAACACCTATGATCTGTTTCTGTAGGTCAGAAGTCCTGGTGAGCTCAGGTGGTCTCTGCTGTTACCACAAAACTGGAATTATGGTGTTAACCGAGCTGAGGGGCTTCTCTGGAGAACTGGAGGTGGAAACCATCTCCAAGCTCAAGCAGGTTGTTGACAGAATGCATTTCTTTGTGGTTGTGCAACTGAGATCCCTGTTTCCTGGCTGGCTGCTGGGCATCACTCTCTGCTCCTACAGGGCGGCTGCATTTCTCTCTCCATCTTTAAATCAGCAGCAGCACTTTGAGACCTTCTTGTACTTCAGATCTCTCTGACCTCCCCTTCTGCTGCCTTCTTCTACGTTTTAAAAGGCTTATGTAATTAGATCATGCTCCCTTGGATAGTCTCCAAAGTTTAAGGTCCACTGATTTGAATCTTAAATTACAACTGCAAAGTCCCTTCAAAGCAATACCAAAATCAGTGTTTGAATGACCAGGGGATGGGTATTTTGAAGGGAGACAGGACAATCCTTGGAATTCTGCCTAACATGTTAGTTGCATTCTCAAAGGCCTAGAATTTCTTAAAGTAAGCATGTTGAAGTCATGCTAACTGTTTGAATTCCTACTGTAATTTTTCCATCTTTGTGTTGACTTCACTCTCATCCATGCATCTAAGAAGCCACTTGGGAAAGATAATTCTTTTTTTGACGAATAACACTCCCAGCACCCCTTCACCCCCAACAATACACATACACATACACACAACACACATGCACACTTTTAGTACTAAGGTAACTCAGAATATTGATTTTTACTTTCCTATTGAGGAAAAATTCGCCACAGACACATTAACCCAAAAGATCAACAATGACAAAATAAAACAATAGGGAAATTATATGGCACTAATTTTGGATTATAACTAATTTGCAAGGTGAAGCAAAGACATTGATGCTTGCGATCATGCTCTAGACACATTACCACGCCCCCAGCCTGAACTCTCAGAATCAGCTCTGAATCATGTCAGCTTCACAATGCTCCTTTGTCGTGAATCCTATATCAAAGTGCCAAAGCCATTCAACGGACTATTCTTTGTAAGTGCTGAATGCTTGTGTTTTTACCAATTTGTGGTATCCCACTGAAGCTCAGATGTCACAGTTTGTGAACAAATGATTTCCTTCCCTCTTTCCCCTGTCAGATTGCCAAGAAGCTGGCAATTAACCGAAGCTGGTTCTACCAGATAACGCTTCATGCTGGCACGTGTGAAGTGCCCCTAGAGAGACCCCTGTCCTGTAATTCCAGAGCTCAGCTGGGAGGAATTGGCTTACTGGCATCTGTTAGCAAATAGAGACCCTCCTTGAGTATTAATATTTCTCACTATATCTCCACTCTGCTCTAATCTGACAGCACTTGGCTTGTTTCCTGTTCATGCTCCATTAATTTCTATCTCAGGATCTTTGTTTATGCTTGTTCCATACCTGAAAACTTCCTTCTTCCTTTCTACTTATTTAGAAGGTTATAAATTCTTGATTTGATTTCTTTATAGACGTAGGCCTGTTCGGGTTATCTATTTCTCCTTGTGTGAGTTTTGGTAGTTTGTATCTTCCGAGGAATTGGTCCATTTCATCTATTATCAACTGTGTGGGCATTTGTTGCTCATAGTTCATAGCATGCTTTTACTACCTTTTATTATTATTTTAATGCACATGAGATCGGTTTTGATGACCCCTCTTTCATTTCTGACATCAGTGATTGGTGTCTTCTCTCTGTTTTCTTGGCGCCAAATAAGAACAAATCCAGACTTAGTTAAGGAGAGACTGTTTGAAAAGACTATGGCAATAGGGAGAACACTCCAGACACAGGATTTACAAGCCTGTCAAAATCAAACAGATAAAAAAGCTTTTCTTTTATAGGAAGGGGTAAGTAGAACTAGCAGGAACTTCTCAGGGGAAATGGAATGGGAATGAACAGACAGCATAATTAACCTGGTCCCGTAGGAAGTGTTCCTGTCTCTCACTGTGGTCAGCTGATTCTCAGGATGAGATGTTAAGCAGGAATATTGTGTGTTTTACTGCTTGCTCACACCTGGGGACAAGCCAAAGTTCAGGGGCCTGTGGGGAGGAGACGAGCCTGCCGAAAGATTGGCCAAGTCAATGTAGAGGGTAAGTTATGGACAATTGTAAACACTTGGTCATTGCTCAGCCCGGCTAGACATTTATCAATTTTATTGATCCTTTACAAAGAGCCAGCTTTTGGTTCTTTGATTCTCTCTGTTGTTTTCCTGTTTTCACTATCATTCATTTCTGCTCTAATTTTTATTCTTTTTTTATTCTACTTGCTTTAGGTTTAAATCACTCTTCTTTCTATTTTCTTAGGTGAAAGTGTGTATTATTGTAATATAAGATCTTTTCTCTTTTCTAATATACACATTTAGTTCTATAAAATTTCCATCTGAGTATTACTTTTGCCATAGTTTGCACATTTTGATAAATTGCATTTAAATTTTCAATTAGTTCAAAATATTTTCTAAAATTTTTTTCTTGAGACTTCTTCAATGTACATGTTATTTAGAAGCGTATATTTAATCACTGAATATTGGGGATTTTCCAACTATCTTTCTGTTATTTGTTTCTAGTTTCATTCCATTATGGTTTGATAACATACTTTATTTTTATTTTTACTAATTTGGTAAGATGTGTTTTATTCTTAGAATGCCATCTATCTTGGTGAATGTTCCTTGTGAGCTTGAGAAGAATGTGTCTTCTGCTATTGTTGAAGGAAACATTCTATAAATATCAGTCATATCAAGCGGATTGAGAGAACTGTTCAGGTCAACTATATCCTTCTTGATTTTCTGCCTGCTTGAACTATCAAATACTGGTAGAGTGTGTTAAGGTCTCCAACTATACTTGTGGATTTGTCTATTTCTCCTCACAGTTCTGTCAGCTCCTGCCTCACGTATTTTTATGCTCTGTTAGCTCTTACGTGTTTAAGTTTGTTATGTCTTCTTGGAAAACTTACAGCTCGTTGTCTCTGATAATCTTCCTAGTTCTAAAGTCTGCTTTCTCTGAAGTTGATATCACTATTCCAGTTTTCTTTTGATTAGTGTTAGCATAGTGTGCAAAGTTTCCCTTTACTTTTTATATATTTGAGCCTTTTTTTTTGAAGTGGGTTTCTTGAAGACAATATACAATTGGGTTTTGTTCTTTTCATTCACTCTCACAATCTCTGTCTTACATTGGTATATTCCTTCTACATATTTAGACCTTATTCATTGTGGTAGGTAGAATACTGTGCCCCAAACATATTTGTGTCCTAATATCTGGAACCTATGAATATGTTGCATTTCAAGACAAAGGGGACTTTGCAAATGTGATTAAAGTTGAGATGGGGAGATTATTCTGTATTTTCTGGATGCGCTTAAATCACAGTGAAAAAGGAAGGTGCACGGGGAGGTCAGAGTGATGTAATGTGAGAAGGACTCCAGCTGCCACTGCTTGTTTTAAAGGTAGAAGAAGGTGTTCATGAGCTAGGGAATGCGGGCTGCCTCCAGAAAGGAGAAAAAGACAAGGAAACAGATCCTACCAAGAGCCTAAGAAAGAAATGCAGCCCTCTGACACTTTGATTTCAGCCCAGTGAGACTGTCCCAGATTTCTGACCTATGGTCATGAAAGATAATAAATTTATGCTCTTTAACTCTCTAACTCTGTGGTACTCTGTTATGGCCCCAATAGAAAACTAACAAACCCAAATTTCAGGATCAAATCCAGCCTAAATCTCTCTGGTATTTGTACCACTTATATATCAACCTGGCCTTGAGTTCAATTCCTTTTGCGCTAAAACACTCTCCTTACATTCTTAACTGTTCTTTGCGTGTTAGTTACTGTCTATGAGGCAAAGTTAGTGTGTGTCTGTGTTGTTGCTGTCGTTCTTCAGCAATGCCACACCCAGTTAAATTAACATTTATTCCTAATTTTTTTTCAGTTTTTACATGTTACCTAGACTTGTGCTGGAAATATAAAAGAATAAGGCCAATTTCATTGAAGATAAGGGCTATGTGCTAATGTTAGGTAATCACAGATTCTAATTCCATGTTACTTAACATGACACCCAAAGCTCAGTTTTCTCATATGTAAAATAGGAATAAAAATACCTACCCCAGGAATGTATATAAGGATTACAGACAGAAGCATGCAAATTGTTTGCCACTGAGTAGGTGTTTAGATATTATTCTCAGCACTTGATTCTCTTAATAGAAATAGAATATACACAATAATTATGAGCATAAAATTTTCACTCTCTTATTCTATTTAAAAAAATTGTCATAGGAGACAAAAAGAAAGTTTGTAGCTTGCATTTTCTTGAATTATTACACACAAATACTGTAATTCTTGAGAGTTAACAGTCTGTCCCTTAGATGATCCCATGTTCACTCCAATGATATATAAGTGAATATGACACTTGTGCATGCATCACTCATTTCCATGGTCTGAAAATAACAATTAAACTGTTTTCTTTCATTTAGCTCATACTCGTTAGCTAATTGGACATGCATTACATTATTTCAAAATTTAATCTTGTCAACAAAAACAGGCACTTCACATGATTATTTCTATTTTAATGTATTTTTAGACAGCTAGGCATGTGACATCCTATTACAATGGATTTTGTTTTCACAACACACAAAAAAACTTTTATTAATTTGAGTTTTGGGGCGTTTTGAAAGTAATTTAATTAAATATAATTGATATAACTTTTGACAATACTTAAAACAGATGCACAGAGAAGACTCAGAAGGGAGTTTAAAAATCACCCGTATATTTTCAAATCTAATCATTCCTTTTATATATATATCATATATATATGATATATATGTATAATATATATGATATTTATATTATACATGCATAACCATATAACATCTAATATATATATATCATATACACACATATATTTATATGTGTTTTAAATGAATAACTTCTTTTAAGTTTCTCCAATGCTGCGTAGTTGAAGAAAAGTGGTTACTCTGTCTGACACTTACTTTGTCTTCTGGTCGGCCACGTCAGCAGACAATTCTACGTGGGTCTATCATGTTCTTGCACATCCGGTGAACAGAGGCACAGAGGTCTTTTTTAAAGACTATCTTTTCAAGGATATTTATCATTTAAATAACCTTGGAAGATAGAGATTGTATCTTCCTCCAGAACAGAGGGAAGGCTTCTGTACATTCCAGTCTAATACATTTAATGTTTCCCTCCATGGCGCATTTTGTGCAGGTGTGCTTGCAGTCCATTATAAAATATATGGGTTCCCCAAACCTAGGGTTTCTCTCTTGTAACACACTTGGCTTGTGCAAGCATCCTGTGGCCATCCTTGTGTCAGCCTATGGGAATTGGGGCTTGGGAAAACTGAGGAAAAATGATGCTATTCTGGCTACTGTTATTTCTGTGAATAGTAAACTTTCCTTTGACTCTGACCCAGGACCTTTGCTTTCTGCCAGCATCCATAAATCTTTGGCAGGCTAACTTGTTAGTTTGCTGCTAGAGTAAAATCTCAGACCCATTACAGTTCTTGACAGAATGAAATATTAGTACATATTACAAAAGAATTGCTTCATGTCAACAAAATAAATCAGTTATGTGTATGCTCATTTTCAAGAAATCTAGAAACATGACTTTCACACATTTTCGGAAGTGGCTTAGTGTAATGAGTCTAGTACTGGGCTTATGGTGAAGACGCTGGACCCTATTCCAGCTTCTCCTTTACCTCAGTTTGTGAACTGAACTAACTTACTTTTGTTCAATATGTTTCTCATATAGTAACTCATTTATTTTTCACAAATTCAAAATGTAGTAGGTTTTAAATTGCATTCTTCTTTATAAAAGAACATTTATTTTTCTGTTTCCCCTAGTTGATACTTGTAATTTATGCAATTTTATTGTTGTCTGATATATTTATTCTGGAGGTGGGAGGTATGGAGGATATAGGATGTTGGAGAGGACCACATACAATGTTTGGTTCATGATTTTAAGTTTACTTCCGATCTTACTGGAAACGTTTCAGTGTTCATGGGTATTTCCCATGTTCCGTAAGATGCTAAGAATTCACTAGAGAAAGATATAACTCCTTTAAGGTCAAAAGGGGAGTAAAGGTTACATTGGCCTGCATGCATCTCTTGACAAGATATCTACTACATGTCATGGGATATGGAATTTAATAAAATTGGTTTTGAAGATTGGACCACAAAGCAAAGTGACTGCAAAGTGTCACAACTGAAGAAAAAATCTTGTTATTTATTATTTTGATCTAGGCTGAAGGCTTATATTTTACAGTATTTACTCATGATAGTGGTGGGCATAATACTGTTATCAAAGCTTTTTAAATGTTCTGTTTTGAGTGTGATGGTGATTACACTGCTGCATATATTTGTCCAAAGCC
Source organism: Equus asinus (assembly GCF_041296235.1). Lineage (NCBI taxonomy): Eukaryota > Metazoa > Chordata > Mammalia > Perissodactyla > Equidae > Equus > Equus asinus. The sequence continues at coordinate 66,480,532 of NC_091793.1, read as the reverse complement.
ATTGGGCTCTACATTTAAATCGCATAAACTTTGCTGTATGTAAACTCTTCCTCATAAAATAAATTAAAGAACATTTTATAAGTTAGCACCTGAAGGAAGGTCTTTATATTGTCCAAGACAACCTAGGTCCCCAAGATACCTCAGCTTTCAGTGGGGATATCCAGGTTTTCTAGGACACCATGCAATCTTTCATCAGAAGGGACAGCAATGTAAGATTTAATTTATATATGTTTCCCAGATTTACTTTTTACAAAAATAAGTTTCATTTAGGAGAAAAAGAAAGGGATTGTGAAGGGACTAAGACTATGAATAAAAGTAAGAATGAAAGCAAGGCAGATCCTCAAGAAAAAGTGAAGCCGTAGGTAACCTTGAATTTTGCTCCCAACACAACCTTGATTTAATCTCTCACTTTGCATTTTTCCTGTCTCCTAAAACACACACACAGGACACCAAACCTTCCTCCTCTGTTCGGTGTCTCATTAATGTAAAAACACTTCCTGTCTTTTTAAACCAGGTAAAGAAAGAAATGCAGTTCATTGACTTTATGTTGTTAACTATTTAAAACAAATTTAGACAGCCATGATAGACTATCTTGTATTTATTTAATTATCAGATGATTCAAGCTTGAGTTGCCATTACAAATAATGTCTAGTACAAAACATCATCCTAGACTTACTGGTTTTATAATGAGAAATGTGAAGAGTTAACTGATCATTATTAGGCATAGAATTATCTATAATTTATCCTCATTATCATCTATACTTTTTCTAGCATAGTGCTTGACTTAATATAACAGCTTAAAAAATGTTTTCCTTTCTATTAATCTTCCACAGCCACAGTGAAAATTATGGACTATAATAATCTTTTAGAATTCCACTTATTAAGCCGAGCATCTGCACTGTTCTGGTCAGTTCAGGGTGACATAGCACACATAAAATTAATATCTAGTTCCCATTTACAGCTAGTCATGCAGACATCTCAAGACCATGGACTTTAGAGTTGTACTGTGATAGGATTCCAAAGAAAAGGCAGAATCTAGTGAGGTATTTGCTCAGAATGACTGGGAAAAAAAGAAGGGAAATCAAAGGCAGCACCCAAAATATTTTAGGGTAAAGTTTTGGGGGGTAAGGGTCAGCCGTAAGCAGATGAGACGTAGGTTCTGTAGTGAAGTGTTCATCAACGGTTCTGGAAGTTCAGTACAGGGTGAGGTGAGTTGAAATGGCCAAAGAGTGTCCATGGGACCATGAGCCGCTGCAAAACTTCCCTTGTGATTAGGCATTGTGGAATTTGTCACAGGGGTGCACATGAAGATACAGAACTAAGTTTCATAGAGGAAACAAATTTTGTTTAAGAATTTTGTTCAACATATCCACACAGCAAGCAATTAGAGCAGTAGTTCTCAACTTTTAGAGTAGATATTTTTCTCCCAGGATGCTTCTTATAAGAACCAATTCCAAGACTCCATCTGAGAATATTTCTCATTCAATAGTTCCAGGATAGGGACAGAATTTTCATTTAAACAAACACCCTAGGTAGACGAGGTGTGGATCCAATGTTTAAAATATTAAAGTTAAGCTCCAAGTATCATGGTTATTATTCTAAAATGTATTTATTTTCTATGTACCTTCAAAATATTTTTAGACATTAACATTTGAGTCTGATGCAGTTTGTCTATAAGCATTGGTGATCATTAGGCAAACGGTACAGCAAAAAGAACCCATTTTTGAAATAAAAATTGTACAAGGTAACAGTCACCATTTGATACTTATTAGCCATGAAACTCTCTCAACCTCATCTTTGAAACCAGGGAATAGTGGTGCTTATAATGTAGGGTCATGTGGAGAGTTAAATGAGGAAATGCATGCTAGATGACCAGCAAATGCCCAGAATAAAGTGGGCATATTACAAATGTGATTCTCCAAACTGGGCAGCATGAAACAGCTATATATATATCCAAAGCAATTTGTTTCGATCAGTTAATGATTTTTTTTATTATTATTAGTTTTTCAAACTAATTTTAAACTTACAGAATAGTTGGAGAGTTAATACAAATGTTTCTGTTATATTTTTTATAAGATGCTGCCTGCTTCCACTAATGTTAACATCTCACAAAACAACAGTACAATTAGCAAGAGTAAGAAATTGACATGCACACAATAATATGAACTAAACAAAAAATTTTTCTGTTATTTTTATCAATTTTTCAAATAATATCTTTTTTCTCTTCTGGATCGTATCCAAGATCCTACATTGCATTTACTTATTTCCCCTTTGTCTTTTCTGGTCTGTAACAGTTTTTCAGTGTTTCCTTGTCTCTCATGACTTTGACACTTGGATAGTACTGATTTGAATGAGTTCATGCATTTTTGGCAAGAATACTATATCCTTCTCAGTGCTTCACATCGAAGGGATTGATGATGTCAGCATATCTTATTACTGGTGAAGTTTACAATGATCATGTGTTTAAACTGGTATATGCCAGATTTCTCCATTTTAAAGTTATTTATCTCTCCCTTTGTAGATAATAAGTATGTTAAGGGAGCTACTTCAAGACTTTGCAAATCCTGTGTTTTCACAAATTTCTCCTCCCTAATTTTAGCAGCCATCAATGGGTTGTTTTCTACAATTTTTACTTCGGTGTTTACTGAAGTGATCTCCTTTTTCCACTTTTCTTCTACATTTATTAATTGGATTCTACTGCAAGGAAAAGTTATCTCTTCTCTCCCATGTATTTATTTTATTAATTTTACATCAGTATGGACACATAGATATCTATTTTTCTTCAATTAAAATACAATACTTAAGTTAAAAGTCTTTTATTAGCTACTTTGATTAGGCTTTTTGCCCTAAACTGAACTTGTGTCTTAAGGTAAAATGATTGTTCTACCCTAACCAATCTTTTCCAAAATGGTATCTAAATATTGTAGAAACAAACAAAAACATCATAGTAGTCACACAGCTACTTAAAGCAATAATATTGAAAGGGTAGAAACATCAGATTTACATAGTGCTGGGTTAGATTCTTAATTTTACAACTCTCTAACAGTCACAGTGAAAAATTGTGCAATGTATCAGATACTCATTTCTTCATTTTTCGAAGTGCACAAGTGAAGTATACAAGTATACAAGTATAAATACATCCTCTTTACACAATTATTATTAGAAAAATGCATATAAGTTATTGTTATTTTATCTGGTATGTAGTCAGTGCAAAATAAATTGAATTTATTATACTGTGTGAGATGATGAATCTTTATTTTCAGAATTTCTTGACAGGGAACAAAGCATTTAACTTTTTCTCATGTTATTTTTCCTAGCACTAAAATTGAAACAGTAGTATTTGCCATATCTAACTTCCACAGGAGAATTCTCAGAGGTTCAGTGGTCTACAGTTCTTTGTAAAATGTTCTCCAAAGGAAGAAAAAGATGAATCCTACCTTTAAAATGCCTGATGGTTCTCTTTTTATTTTGGAGGCATGTTATATGACAATTATGTGTTTTGCACTAAATCTTTCAAAGGACATCTCAGAAAGCTGCCATTACTGAACGTGGTCCAGAGCAAGAGAAGCTTTTCCAAGGTGATCAAGGACACAGAATACTTAGCCCCTAGACTCTGGCAGATCTCATGGAGATGATCTGCGATGACCATCACAAGCCTGATAGAAGATTCGAAGAAGACTCCCTATAGTTTTGAAGCAAGACAAGTTCCTCCTAAATAAAAATGTTCTGTGAGAAACACGGAGATTGATATTGACAGCTTGATATTGACTTATGGTGGAGCTGGGGGAGTTGCCATTTTGGACGCAAGATGACTTTGTCGTATGAAGCGCCTATCATGAATCAGATTTTATCTGATTAGGATAACCATATATCTCAGTTTGACCAGTACAGACATGGTTTAAACTCAATGCCTCAGCATAGTTACTAGTCATTCCCACTTTACTCTCAAAACTGTTTTGACTAGATCATAAGTATATGGTCACTCTATATGTTATACATCAAACTGTAAAGTCGAGTTTGACTCATATGACCACACCATCAAATTGAAGAAGTGTGTAAAGAATTTGCCCTGACACGTCCTGCAGGTCCAAGCAGTATTTTGAGCAACTTTTCCCTGTACATTTTGAATTTAGCAGTACCTATTATTTGTATGTTATCTCAGAAAACATTGTTTTGAACAAAGGATTCCATATCACATTTAAGGAAGACAATGGTCTAATGCCCTTGGAAGTCTTGGATATTATTAGAAAGTAGAGAGGTAGAAAAAAGTATTGGTTAAGAGTCTGCTTTCTGGAGATAGATAAAGTTCAAATCCATAGTTTTATGAGTGCTTAACTCTTAACTCAGACTTTTAAGCCAACCTAATTCTTATAAAGTGTGTACCCTGGACAATATGTTTCACCTCTCTGTGCTTTCTTTTCCTCATCTACAAAAGATTATGACTATGATATATATAGGGTTGTTGTGGAGATCAAATAAATTAACCTATGTAAAGTTCTTAGAACTGTGCTTGGCATATAATTAGCACTTGATTTTTTTTTATCATTGTCATCATAGATTAGTCTTCTGAAAAATTGAAATTGTTTATTGAATATCTAGCTATAGTGCTAAATAAAAAACAAACTAAGAGTTCCCACTGTTTTGGAAGATTCTGTTTTCTGAACTGCACACTAGCTCTGGTTTAGCAACCTATATATAGCACAGAGAGATAGGTTCATGAAGAAAGTAATGGAATTGAGGGCCAGGGGAAAGATATCTCTCTACTACATCTATTGACGTATTCTCAAAATGATTTTTCCCAGTCCCTGTGCATCTGTGCTCTGTTTAGGTAGACGCGATAAATTATACAACTCAACCCAGAAGTTGAACCTGTCACAGTTACTTCAGTCTTCTTATGACAGTCAAAGAAGCAAGTAAAAAGGGAGTCCATGGGGAACCAAGGTTTATAACAGACACCAGGGAAGTGTACTTCCTTTGTAATCCTTTGTTCAGTGTTAAAAACATTAAGCACTACTGTAGTGTTTATAGGCAGAGCATTGACCTCTTACAAATAAAGCTTAGTTGCACCTGAATAGCAAAATGTGGGCAAGCTGAGGCAATGTCTAAGGACAAAAAGACATAGCAGCTTTGCAGACATAGCAACACATTTATAAAAGGTTTATGGATTTGTCAAAACTGATTCAACTCTATGCTTAAGATATGTGCATTTCACAATATAAAAATTATACCTATGTGTAATATATGTAAACATAGCTTTATTTATCGTATATACACAACATATACACATATATATTTGTTCTATATGTTTATAATAATATAAGTTCTATATGTATATAATAACATAAAAATATAATATAATAAAAGTTGAAAGAATGAAAAGAAGAAATAGAAAATTTCACAGTCATCCTAGATGAACACTTTAATACATCTCTCAATATAAGTCCCAAGTCTAAGGCAATATTAGCAAATGAAATCCATTCATGTATAAAATGGATAGAACATCATGATCAAGGGGGTTATTTCAGGTGTGCAAAAATCAATTAAAATTAACATTTAATTATCAATCCAGTAAATATTAGTGAATATTCCTAGCCAGGGCCTGGCTAGCACATAGAAAATTCAAATAATATAAAGCCAAAATTGAATCACTTAGTGGTTTTTTTTTTTTTTTTGAGGTGAACTTGATATAACAAAGTTAATCATTTTAAAGGGTAAAATTCGGGGCCAGCCCGGTGGCTCAGCAGTTAAGTCTGCACATTCCGCTTCTCAGCGGCCTGGGGTTCACTGGTTTGGCTCCTGGGTGCGGATATGGCACCGCTTGGCCAAAGCCATGCTGTGGTAGGCATCCCACGTATAAAGCAGAGGAAGAGGGCATGGATATTAGCTCAGGGCCAGACTTCCTCAGCAAAAAGAGGAGGATTGGCAATAGGTACCTCAGGGCTAATCTTCCTCAAAATAAATAAACAAACAAACAAACAAACAAATAAATGAAGTGTAAAATTCAGTGGCATTTAGTGCATTAACAACTTTGTCAATTCCAAAACATTTTCGTCACGCCAAAGTGAAATCTTATACCCGTTAAGCAATGACTGCCCACTTCCCCTTCTACTAGCCCCTAGCAACAATTAATCTGCTTTCTCTATCTACAGACTTACTATTCTGGATATTTCAGACACCTGGGATCATAAATATGTGATCTTTTGTGTCTGGCTTCTTTCACTTAGCAGAATGTTTTTGAGGTTTGTACAGACTATAGCATGTATCAGTACATCACTCCTTTCTATGGCCAAATAATATACTACATTTTCTTTCCCCACTTATCTGTTGCCAACTTTTGAGTATTGTGAATGGTGCTGCTATGAACATTTATATACAATTATTTATTTGAATACCTATTTTCAGTTCTTTTGGATATATATACCTAGGAGGGAAACTGCTGGATTGTATGGTAAATTTATGTTTTACATTTTAGAAAACTGCCAAGCTGTTTTCTAAAGTGGCAATACCACATTATATTACCCCCAGCAAAGTTAGATGGTTCCAGTTTCTTCACATCCTCACCAATACTTGTTATTATCTACTTTTTTTTTTTGTTATGAGTGTTCTAGTAGTAGATATAAAGTGATATCTCATTGTGGTTTTTATTTGCATTTCCCTAATAGCTAGTGATGCTCAGCATTATTTTATGTGCCTATTAACCATATGTACATCTTCTTTGGAGAAACATCTACAAGAACTTTGCTCATTTTTTAATTAGATTGTTTGTCTCTTGGTTGTTGAGTTGATTTCATAAAATGAGTTAGGGACTATTCCTCTTCTACTTTGTGGAAGAGTTTGGGAGGATTGTTGTTAATTTGTTAATTCTTGGTAGAATTCACTAGTGAATTCACCTTGTCCTAGGCTTTGTTGGGAGATTTTTTTATTATTAATTCAATTTCTTTACTTGTTATAGATCTGTTAATATTTTCTATTCCTTTCTGAATCACTTTTCATAGTTCACATATTTCTAGAAGTCTCTCCATTTCATCTAGGTTACCTAAATTTTTGGCATAAAATTACTCATAATATTCCCTTTTAATCCTTTTTTAATTCTGTAAGGTCTGTAGTACTGTCTCAACCCTCATTTCTGATTTTAGTAATTTGAGTCTTCTCTTTCTCTTCTTAATTATCTAAGGTAAAGATTTGTCAATTTTATTGATCTTTTCAACAAAACCAACATTTGATTTTACTGATTTTCTCTGTTGTTTTTCTCATCTCTATTTTGTTTGTCTCTGCTCTATTATTAAGTATTTCTTTCCTTCTGCTAGCTTTGGATTTAGTTTAGTCTTCTTTTATAGATCTTTTGGGTGTAAAGTTATTATTGACTTCAGATCTTTCCTTATTGGAGGCATTTCCAGCTATAAATTTCCCTCTGAGCATTGCTCTCAATGCATCCCATAAACATTGGCATATTGCATTTTATTTTTAATCATCTCAAAATATTTTCTAATTCACCTTGTGGTTTATTTTTGCCCTATTGTTTATTTCAACCTATTAGAAGTTTTCAGTTTTCCTTTGGTTATTATTTCTAGTTTCATTCCATTGTAGTCACAAAAGATATTTTGTATAATTTCAATCTTTTGAAAATCACTGAGACTTTCTTTGTGGCCTAACATATGTTGTATCCTCAAAAATGTATTACATGCACTAGAGAAGAATGTGTATTCTGCTTTTTATAGGTAGGATATATAAATAAATATATATATATATATAAAGTTATACAAACAATTTATTATGTCTACTTGATTTATAGTATTGCTCAAGGCCTTTATTATCTTATTAATTTTCAATCTGTTCTCTCTAGCCATTGCTGAAAATTAGGTCTTGAAATCTACAAGTGTTACTGTAGAACTATCTATTTCTCCCTTCAATTATGCCCATTTTTGCTTCTTATATTTTGGGTTTTTTGGGTTATGTATGCATATGTTTTATAATTATTGTATGTTTTGATGAATTTATTCTTTTCTCAATATATAAATGTCCTTCTTTATCTCTTTAACAACTTCTGACTTAAAGTTTGTTTTGTCTGATGTGAGTATATTCACCACATCTTGAATATGTTGACTCATGTTTTTCATCAAATATGGGGAGTTACAGTCATTAATTTTTCAAATCTGTTTTCTGTCCCTTTATCTCTCATGGCTCCTTCTGGGACTCCCATTAAGCTTATATGGATATACTTGATGGTCTCTTACAGGGCTCTTCATTTTTCTTGCCTTTATTCTTTCTGTTCTTCCAACAGGATAATTTTAATTGACCTGTCTTCAAGTTCACCAAATATTTCTTCTGCCTCTTCAAATCTGGTATTGAAACTCTAGTAAATTTTTTTTTTATTGAGTTATTGATAGGTTACAATCTTGTGAAATTTCAATTGTACATTAATGTTTGTCAGTCATGTTGTAGGTGCACCACTTCACATTTTGTGCCCACCCCCCACCCCACCTTTCCCCTGGTATCCACTAAACTGTTCTTGGTCCATAATTTTAAATTCCTCATATGAGTGGAGTCATACACAGATTATCTTTCTCTCGCTGGCTTATTTCGCTTAACATAATTCTCTCAAGGTCCATCCATGTTATTGCAAATGGAATGATTTTGTTCTGGAACTCTAGTAAATTTTTAATACCAGTTAATGTACTTTTCATTACCAGAATTTCTGTTTGGCTCTTTCTTTATAATTTCTATCTCTTTAATGAAATTCTCTATTTGTTGAGACATTATTCTCCTGTTTCCTTTCAGTTTTTTGCCTATACTATCCTTTAGTTCTTTGAAACTGCTTAAGAGCTTTCATGTAAGTTCTTTGTCTAGTAAATCAAATGTATGATCTTCCTCAAGTACAGTGTCTGTTAATTTCTTTCTTTACCTGTGAATGGATCATGCATTATTGTTCTTTGTAGTCTTCATATTATTTTGAAAACTAGACATTTTGAATATTATAATATCGTAACACTTGTAATCAGATTCTTCCACTTTTCAGGGTTTGGTATTCCTTGCTGTGGTGATCTCTTAAATCTCTATTCCTTTAACCTGGGGTTAAAGAGTGGTTTGACACAGACTTCCTTAAATGCTTGGAGCCAAAAAGAAAAAAAGAAAAGAAAAGACAATGTTCTCTTAGTCTTTGATGATTGGCTCTGTGTTAGGGCACTCTGCCAACAATTATAAACAACGTTTAAAATCTGCCTGAGAATTTTCTTCCTATGTGCATGGAAAGTAAAGATCAGCCACAGGTAAAACTTTATGGTCTTCTCAAGTCTTTCTGAGTACTCATCATACCATGGGCCTGTGTGTGGCTTTCCAGATTCCCCATTATTTGTGGGAGTTTTTCAAAGCCTCTCTTATTCTTTGAAGTAACTTCCCAGCTTTCTCTCCCAGGATTTTGGCATGCTTGTTGTTTTTCCCAGCTATAGTTCTTTGCCTCTGTTGGAAGTGGCTTTTTCACTTGCCTGTCAGTTTTCTAGGAATGTCCTCTTCTTAGAATTTTTTCTGTCCTGATAGGGTTCTAATGTTATGTAAAACAAATGCAATTACCTTATGTTGATCCTTCGGAAACTCTTAAGCAGATCAAAACAGACAGACACAATTGCTGGTAGACAAAATCTCCTTGCTCCCTCTGGAACCAGGCACCCACATTGTGAACATAGACTGTTCTTTTCATGACCACCATCATGTAGGGAGGAGGTAGACTGAAGTTAAAAGGCCTCAAAGTTCTCTTATTGTATTTCAGTCACCCCTTTCCTGATTCACCATTCACTTAGTTGCTGTAGACCTTTATTGTTTTCCATAGTTCTGATAAACATTATTCTGACACTTTTTGCTCATATTGTGAGGTTTGTATGGAAGAACAGGTCTTCAGGATTCTCCATTCCACTATTTTCAATGACATCACTAAATTGAGTAGTTTTTGCTGCATATCAAACCATTCAAAATATTAGTGGCTTATACATAAGCATTTATTTAGCATATCATTCTGTAGATTAGCAATTTGGGCTGGACACATTTGGGCAGCTCTTTCCATCTGGGCCAGGATCAGCTCATCTCAAAGCTGAGGCTCAGAACTCACACAAATATGCTGCATTCTGTTGAGAAAGGCAAACCACAACCCATCCTTGACCAGTTGTGTGGAGAAATAGACACCAACCCTTCATGAGAGGAGCATCATTCTTGGAGTGACAAAGGTGGCTGAGTTGGGAATTGGACTTCCACACAAATCTGATAGGAATTAAGGGTATCATCCCTTCTTCCTGCTGGAAGCTCTGTCAGAGGAAGCCCATTAAAGTAGAAAGTTTAAATAAGATGCAGAGCTTCATAATATAATATCAAAATGTCCAGGTTTTAACTGAAAGTCACTAATCATATCAAGAAACTGGAAGATATGGAACTGAATGAAAAAAGACAAGCAATGGATGACAACACTAAGATGACAAAGATATTAGAAGTATCAAATAAATACTTTTCAGGAGACATCACAAAAATGCTTCAATAAACTATTACAAAAATACTTCAATAATCTGTTACAAAACCACTAGAAACAAATGAAAAAAATAAACTTTAAAAAAGAAAAAGAAAGTCTCAGCAAAGAAATAGAAGATATAAAAATTAACCAAATGGGGCCAACCCAGTGGCACAGCAATTAAGTGCACATGTTCTGCTCTGGCGGCACGGGGTTCACCGGTTCAGATCCCGGGTGTGGACATTGCACTGCTTGGCACACCATGCTGTGGTAGGCATCCCACATATAAAGTAGAGGAAGATGGGCATGGATGTTAGCTCAGGGCCATGCTTCCTCAGCAAAAAAGAGGAGGACTAGCAGTAGTTAGCTCAGGGCTAATCTTCCTAAAAAAAAAAAAAAAACTATTGATAAATAAAAATGGAATTCTAAAAAACCTTTAAGTAATCCACAGTAAGACAAAACAAACTAAGCAGAGAACTGTATAACAGAGAGAAGAAAAAGAAAATGAAAAATGAAATAGCATACTTAAGATTCCTTACATATCAATAATTACATTAAATGCGAATGGTTAAATTCACCAATTAAAAAACAGATTGTCAGTTTAAAAATGCATTATCCAAAATATATATGAGATATAACATCAAATATAATGATATACACAGGTTGAAAGTAAAAGCATGCAAAAAGTTACATCATGCAAATGTTAATCAAAAGAAAGTAGGAGTTACTATATTATCAGGTAAAATAGATTTCAGAGCAAAGGCATTTACCTGAGACAGACATGAACATTATATAATGATTAAATGGTCAGATCACCAAGAAGACAAAGTAATACTAAATATGTATGTACCAAACAATGAAGCTGCAAAATATGTGAAGCAAAAACTGATGGAACTGAATGGAGAAAAAGACAAATACACATTTATGTTTGGAGAATTCAACACATCTCCCTCTCTACTACTGATAATATAGCTAGAGAGAAAATCAGCAAGGATGTAGAAGAACTCAACAACACCATCGAGCAGCACAATTTAATTGGCATTTAGGGGCCCCTTTATCCAACAACAGACGAATATACTCTTTTCAAATATTTATGGAACATATAACAAAATGAATCATGTACTGAGTCAGAAAACAAAATGTAACAAATTTTAAAGAGTTGAAATAATACAGAGTGTATTCTTTGACTGCAATGGAACCAAACTAGAAATCAATAGCTTAAAGATAACAGAAAAATCTCAGAACACCTGGAAACTAAAAAACACGCTTTTAAATATGACATGAATCTAAGAGAAAGTCTCAAGGAAAAAAATTTTAAATACATTAAACTGAATGAAGATGAAAACACAACATATTCAAACTTTGTAGGAGACATGTAAAGTAGTACCATGAAAGAAATTTATAGCACACTTTAGGGAAGAGAGAAAGACTTAAATCAGTCAAAGTTCACTTCAAGATTGTCGAAAGAACAGAGCAAAATAAACCAAAAGCAAGCCGAAAGAAAGAAATGATAAAGATAAGAACAGAAATCAATGAAATTGGAAACAAAGTAGAGAAAGCCAATGAAACAAAGAGCTGTTTCTTTAAAAAGATCAGTAAAATAGACAAACCTCTGGCAAAGCTGTGAGAGAGAGAGAGAGTGAGAGAACAGCAATTACTGATATTGGTGATGAAACAGAAAATATTACTAAAGGCCTTGCATACATGAAACAGATAATAAGATAATACCAACGGTGATTTCACAATATAAATTAGATAACTTAGGTGAAATTGACCAATTCGTCCTAAAGCATAAATTACCACAACTCACCCAATATGAAACAGACAATTTGAGTAACAGTATATTTGTTAAGGAAATTGAAATCATAATTAAGAAACTCTCAAACAAGAAATTTCCAGGCCAGATAATTCCATATTTAAAACTCAATCAATGTAATCAATGTACTGTACTATATTAATAGGCTACGAAAGAAAAATCTTATGATCATATGAATCAATATAAAAAGAGAATCTGAAAAAATTCAACACCAATTCATGGTAAAAATTTTCAGAAAAAAACCAAAGGTGTGGTGGAGATCTTCCTCAACTTGATAAAGAGTTTCTAAAATAAACCTTGTGATAACATTATACCATAAGGTAAGAAACTGAATGCTTTACCTCTAAGATACGAAACAAGAGAAGGATGTCCACTCTTACCATTCTAATACAACACAGTGCTTCAAGTTCTTGACAGTGCAATAAGATAAGAAAAGGAAATAAAAGGCATACATATCAGAAAAGAAGAAATAACACTGTCTATTTCCAGATGACATCACTGTCTATGTAGAAAATCCCACAGAATTTACAAAAAAATCCTCCTGCAACTAATTCATGAGTTCTCTAGGTCGTAGGATACAAGATAAATATGCAAAAATAAATTGTTTCTATATACTGGCAATGAACATGTGCAAACTGAGCAGCCACTTAAAAAAGGTACTTTGATGGAAATCTAACAAAACTGAGCAGGACTCGTATGCTGAAAACTACAAAACACTGATGAAAGAAAAAATAATAAATGAAGAAATGAAGATAAAGACTGACTATGGATCAGACAACTCAACAGTAAAAATTCTCCCTAAAGCAATACACAGATTTAACTCACTTCCCATCAAAATGCCAGCAAGAATGTTGTAGATACAGAAAGATTATTTTAAAGTTCATATTTAAAGTCAAAGTAGCTAAAACAATCTTTGAAAAGAAAAAGAAAATGGGAAGAGTTCATCTACATTTTCAAAACTTATTACGTTGTAATAATTGCAGTAATCAAGACACTGTCATGCATCACTTAACGACGAGGAGGCATTCTAATAAACATGTCATTAGGGGATTTCGTCACTGTGTGACCATCATAGAATGTGCTTACACAAACGTAGATGGTATAGCCTACTACACACCTAGGTTATATGGTACTAATCTATGGGACCACCTTCGTGTATGAGGTCCATCATTGACTGAAATGTTGTTATGTTACTCAGGACTGTATTGTGGTACTGGTAGGGGAACAGACACATAGATTAATAGAAGAGTCTAGAGAACCTAGAAATAGACCCACAAAAATATGTCAATTGATTTTCAAGATGTAGCAAAAGCAATTCAACTGACAAGGCTATCCTTTTCAACACAGTGGCTGGTATAATTAGACATTCAAAAAGAAACAAAAAAGCCTTGACCTAGTCTCACATCTTGTCCAAAATTAACTCAAATTGCATCATGGACTTAAATGTAAAATGTAAATCTATAAACATTTTAGTAAAAAGGATAGGAGGAAATCAATAAAAAGCATGATCCATTAAAGGAAATATTTACAATATAGATGTCATTGAAATTAAGAAACAAAAAACAAACAACATAAAAACATTTGCTCTGTGAAAGACTCTGTTAGGAGGATGAAAAGACAACTACAGACTGGGAGAATATATTGGTGAACCATGTATCCAACAACGGATTTATATTTAGAATATATAATGAACTCTCAAAACTCAACAGTATAAAAACAAAGAATTCCATATAGAAAATAGGAAAAATATACAGGAGACATTTTACCACAGATCATATACAGATAGCAAATAGGCACATGAGAAGTTGTTCAACATCATTAGCCATGAGGGAAATGCAAATGAAAACTACCACAAGATGATAGTACCCACTGGTCCAAATGGCTAAAATAAAAAACAGTGATAATACCAAAGGCTAGTGAGGATTCAGCTAAACTGGGTCACTCAGATGTAGCTCAGGGGAGTGTAAAATGCTATGGCCACTCTGGAAAACCATTTGGTAGTTTCTAAAAAAGAACCTAAATATACAACCACCATACAACCCAGCAATTGCACACCTAGGCATTTATCCCAGACAAACAAAAATCTATGTTATTATGAAAAAAATCATCTATAACAGCTAAATATGGAACCATTCAAGTGTCCTTTCATGGTTTAATAAACTGTGGTATGCACATATCATGGAATAATATTCAGTGATAAAAGGGAACAAACTATTGATACATGTAAAAACTTTAGTAAATCTCCAAATAATTATCTGACTGAATAAAACCAACCCCAAAAGTATATATATAGTATGATTTAATTAATATAACATTTGTGAAATGACAAAATCATAGAAATGGAAAGCAGATTAATGGTTGTTAGAGACTAAGGAGGAGAAAGGTTGATGCATGGAAGTGGGTGTGGCTGTAAAAGGCAACATGAGGCATAATTGTGGGCATGGAAGTGCATCCCATCTGCAATGTGTCAGTGTCAATATCCTGCACGTGATATTGTACTATAGTTTTGCAAGATGTTGCCATTGGGGGAAGTGGGGTAGAGAGTACAGGGGATCTCAGCATTATTTTTTACACTAGAAGGTGAATCTAAAATTATCTCAAAATAAAAATATATACATTCTCCATATATATATATATATATGTATGTATAAAGACCTCCTATATATATTTTTAAAAAATGAAAGACAACCCATGGAAGAATGAACAAAACGTTAAACCAAAACTTTACAAAAGAGCTTATCCCATTGACCAATAAACATGTAAAAATTTGTTCGACTTCATTTTTTATCAGGAAAATTTGAAATCAAATTGCAATGCTCTCCTTGTTCACACTCCTCAGAAAAACCAAGATTTAAAAGGCACAAAATACTAAGCATTTTTTAGAATATGGAGCAACCAGAGCTCTCATAACTTGCTTTTAGGAATAAAAAATGAGTGCAACACTGTTTGTCATCTTTAGTAAAGCAGAACATATCCAAACAGTACAACCCAAAAACTCCATTCCTAGGTGTATATCCAAAAGTAATAACACTTATGTTCACCAAATACATGTACAAGAATGTTTATAATAACATTATGTAATATCCTCCTACTAGAAACTATGTAAATTATTTTTAACAGTACAGTAAATGAATTGTGGTATATTCCCACCACAGAATGCATACAACTTTGAGGATATAGCATCTACAGATACTTGGAAAAATTTGGATGCATCACACAGACATAATGGTTAGCAGGAAAGCAAGGCAGAACAAAAATGGGGTATTGTTATGAGCTGAATTGTATCCCCTCCCAAAATTCGTATGTTTAAGTCCTAATCTCCAGTGCCTCAGAAAGTGACTGTATTTGGAGATAGGGTCTTTAAAGAAGTAATTAAGTTAAAATGAAGTCATTAGTTTGGGCCCTAATCCAATCGGACTGGTGGTTTTTATTAAGTGTACATGGAATTCTGTTCAGTGTTAACAGTAGCAGAAATAGAATAAGAGAAGTATATGCAGACACACAATCATGAGGGACCTACATGGCTTGTATTAATGAAGTTGGACAGTGTCAATATGGAGCCATCGCTTATTTTTAAGGTTAGAAGTACCATAATTCTATATGGCTTTTATGTCCTGCACTTTGGCAATAATAGTGGTGTCACAATCTTCTAGGACATAGAGGACAAAGGTCTAAATTAGTCATGAAAAGAGAGAGAAAAAATTGGATTTAGAAAATTCTAAGACAATAAAATTTATACAAAATGTTGACCCATTGTTTGCTTGGTGAGGGAAGAAGTCATTAATGACTACCAGTTTTTAGCTGGATATATATGGATAATATTACCTGAATATTGAAAAGTAGAAGATAAAACACTACTCAAATGACAAGTATTAAGCGACACAGAGGTGTCTGTGAAATATGCTTGAGGAAATGGCCAGTAGGTAGGACTGGATACATAATTTATGAGGCCCAGTAGAAAATAAAAAAGCATGGCCCTTGTTTAAGAATTACTAAAAGTTTCAAGACAGTGACAACAGGGCATTAAACCAAGCCCAGGATTCTTCTGTACAGGGGGCCCTGAGTGACTGCACAGATTGCATGCCCATGCAGCTAGCTCTGCCAGCAGTCAGTAGAAAATCTGGCAGTAAATCTTAGGAGAGAGTAAAAGCAGTGGTGTTATACGTGATAACTGACATAATGTGGTACTGACTAACAGAAGAGGAAACCCAGGATGGGTCCTAGAAAGGTTACATTTTCAGGGAATTTAAAACACAAAAAAGATTAAAAAACAATGGTCAGAACATGAGAGGAGAATATAGAAAAGAAAAAAACTATTAGAATATGGAAATCAAGAAAGAGAAAGCAGCCTGATTGTAAAATACAGAGTAAAATGGGCTAAAGTGGAAATTCAGAAGTAAACTTGAGTAGGTAATTAGAAGCTATAGGTGATTTTAGATCAAAATCATTGGACAGTGGAAGAAATGCCAAAAAGGGATGAAAAGATCAGTACCATTTGAAAAAGGCAAGCAATGCTTTTAAGGCTTTGATTCTGCATAAGTGCCAGTGTAATGATTTTTAATCACTGTGCCTGAAAGCTTTTCAAAACACCATTTTCTTTGATTCAGACAATTTGCTTATTTGGAAATATCTAAATACTGAGCATTTGTTGGGAGCGTCTCTCAAGGCATAAAATTTTACCTTCCTGAATGGAAGCAAGTGGCTACCCAGTGACGGGATTATCAAGGCTCTCAATTCTCCAGCAGAATTCTATCACTCCAGTTGCCAACATCAGCCAATAAGAAAAGCATTGCTCCTCTGAACTTCTCTTGACCTTGGGAGAAATGTTCTTATGTAGCCTTATGGCCACTTTATTTCCATTAAAAAACATGAGGGTCAAGAAAAGGTATTTTTCTTTTTCTTTTATGCCCCTAGAATTCCATTTGTCTTCTTGTCATAATTTTTTACTTTTTCTTTTTGGTACATATATTTTTCTCTTCAATATTGAAGGATTTGTAAAAAGCATTAAGACTGATGGTGATGGATCTTTTTTTTATACCAAATGTTTGATATTGAGGGGAATTTAAGGTTTACACGTGCCATTATATCTCAAATGAAAAGAAAAATATCAAATTCTGGATGCCAATAAGTGTTGGGATGCTTCTCTTTAAGACATGACAGATACATTCCTTTTAATGGAGAATGATAATTTCTACATGAAAAGGTAATGATAAGATGCTGTCACTTTAAATTCTTTATCCAAAATCCACTTTTCACTGGGAGGAAGAAATGTAAAGACTTAAATTCCTGCGCTGAACCTAAAAACTAGAATTTAAAGCTGTTTTTTGTTATTTGCAGTTGTAATGTACATTTTACGTAAAAAAACACACTTTGTCACATAAAATTTTGAGAGCTTTACTGTCACCATGAATACTGGGCATGACCTATTTTAATTTTATAGAAGAAGGGGTTGAGGTACAGAAACTAAATGCCAAAGGGCATGTGAGTAAAGGTCAGAATTGAAGTCTCTACCTCTTGGTTAAATGTTCCATAGTCTATAGAATGCTCCCTCAGGCACTTAATTTAACATTCTCCCTAATCATCTTTTTTAGCAGAATAATTTTCTTTCTTCTCAGAATTTACTGCTTGGAGAAAATAATATAGTACTAGGGAAAAAATGAAAATAAATGGGACTTGATAATTTTCCAACTTAATAACTGATGTCTTCATTTTAAAGAATAAACTAAATTAAGCATTGTAAGAGTCTAGTAACCCTCATTCCATTCTATTTTCACTACCTGGACTATGTGAATGCAAAGCATGAATCCCATTTCTGATTGATTATTTGCTATATAATAGGAACTTGATGTTTTTCAGGGAGGTGAGTAAGACCTTAATAATTTGCCAAGTTTCAAGAAAGTTATTAGTTGAGATGCAGACACTTGTCTCAATGAAACTTCCTCATTAGCAAAGTGACTCCCCTTTGCACCTCAGCCTAAGAAGATGCGTGATGAGAATGCATGCCAGATGCCTAACTGATGTAAAACAAGGAACAGCTCCAATCAGCTGCCCTTAATGTTTAGAGAAGATAGACTCAAACTTCCTTCTATTATACGTAGTCTATAATTCTTTTCTCTCCAATATTTTTCGTCTGTTTCCATAATGTTGGCTTTCTAATAGTTGCTAATGTCTTAAATGTATTATTTTCACTTAATTAGTAAAATTTTAAACAATTCTACCATTTTGCAAGGGCTGTTCTTCTTTTACTTTCTGTTGGTTGAGCTATACGTTCTTAATATCCAACAAAATAAAGTCATAGACAACTTTTGTACATGGTAGACTTCAGAGAAATCTTTGAAGAATGGAGGGATTTATATGACATAAGACAAATACTACCACATGGATTATTAGATACTGGTATTTTTAGAGTTCTTGCCAATTTTGTCAGTTTTATTTTTTCCAGCATTGTTGAAGTATAATTAATAAATAAAATTGAAATATTTAAAGTGTACAAGGTGATGATTTGATGTACATATACATTTAAAAAGGATTCTTACTATCAAGTTAATTAACACATCTAACAACTTACATAGTTAACTTTTCCTTTTTGTGGTATTATTGCAGTATTAAACATGGGTGTGCAGACATCTTTGTGATAGTGATTTCATTTCCTTTGGATATATACCCAGAAGTGGGATTGCTGGATCATATGGTAGTTCGATTTTTAACTCCTTGAGAGATCTCCATGTTATTTCTATAGTGACTGAATGAGTTTACATTCCTACCAACAATGTACAAGGTTCCCTTTTCTCCACATCCTCTTCATCATTTATTATCTCTACTTCTTTTGATAATAACGTTCCTAACACGTATGAGGTGATATCTAATTGTGCTTTTGATTTGCATTCCTCTGTGGATTAGAGATACTGAGCATCTTTTCATATAACTATTGACCATTTATATGTTTTGAAATAATGTCTGTTAAAGTCTTTTGTTAATTTTTTAGTCAGATTATACTTTTTTTGCTATTGTGAAAACCTTTAACTAGACTAACTAAGAAAAAGAGAAAACTAAAATAAATAAAATCAGAAAGGAAAGAGGAGACATTATGATTGGTAACACAGAAATACTAAGGATCGCAGGAAACTGCTATGAAAAATTAAATGCCAAAAAATTGGGCAACCTAGATGAATCAGACAAATCCCTAGAAACATACAACCTACCAAGACTAAATCATGAACAAACAGAAAATCTGAACAGACCAATTACAGGTAAGGGGATTGAATCAGTATTCAAAAGCTCCCAACAAAGAAAAGCCCAGGACCAGATGGTTTCACTGGTAAATTCTACCAAACATTTAAAGAAGAGTTAATACCAATCCTTGTCAAACTCTCACAAAACATAGATGAGGGAACACTTCCAAACTCATTCTACAAGGCCAGCATTACCCTAACACCAACGCCAAAAAAAGACATAACAACAAAATAAAATTAGAGGCCAATATCCCTGATAAACATAAATGCAATAATCCTCAAGAAAATATTAGTAAATCTCATTCAACAACACATTTAAAAGTCCATATATCATGATCAAGTGTGATTTATTCCTGAGATGCAGGGATAGTTCAACATACATAATCAATAAATATGATATGCCACATTAACTAAATTCAAGATCCTTTCATGGTAAAAAAAGAAAAAAAAGAAACCTCCCAACAAGGTGAGTATAGAGGGAATGTACCTCAACATAATAAAGGCCATATATGACAAGCTTACAGCTAACATCTTACTCAAATGTGAAAAACTAAAAGCCTTTCCTTTAGATCAGGAACAATACCAGGATGCCCAATCTTACCACTTTTATTGTAGTACTGGAAGTCCTAGCCACAGCAGTTAGGCAAGGAAAAGAAACAAAAGCATCCAAATCAGAAAGGAAGAAGTTAAACTGTCTCATTTTTTCAGATGACATGAAATCATATATACAAAACCCTAAAGACTCCACCAAAAAACTATTAGAACTACTACATGAATTCAGTAAGGTTGCACAATACAAAATCAATATACAAATATCTATTGCATTTCTATACACTAATAATGAACTATCAGAAAGAGAAATTAAGAAAATAATTCAATGTATAATTCTTCAAGAATAAAATAGCTATGAATCAACTTAACCAAGGACAGGAAAGACCTGTACACTGAAACTATAATATTGATGAAAAAAGTGAAATATTACACAAATAAATGGAAATATATTCCATGCTTATAAATGGGAATAACCAATATTGTTAAAATGTCCATACTAGCCAAACCAATCTACAGATTCAATGCAATCTTTAGCAAAATTTCAATGGCATTTTTCACAGAAATAGAACAAAGAATCCTAAAATTTGTATGGAACCACAAAAGTTCCCAAATAGCTGAAGCGATCCTGAGAAAGAACAAAGCTGGAGACATCACAATTCCTCATTTCAAAGCTATACTACAAACTATAGTAATTAAAACAGTGTAATACTGGCAAAAAATAGACCTATAGGCCAATGGAACAGAATAGGGAACCCAGAAATAGACCCATGTCTATATGATCAATTAATTTACAACAAAGGAGCCAAGTAGATACAATAGGGAAAGGATACTCTGTGCAATAAATGGTATTGGGAAAACTGGACAACCACATGCAAAAGAATGAAACTGGACGTCTATATTAGACCATATACAAACATGAACTCAAAACGGATTAAGACTTTAGTGTAAGACTTGAAACCATAAAACTCCTAGAAGAAAACATAGGGGGTAAACTCCTTGACATTAGTTTTGGCAAAGAGTTTTTGGATTTTGACACCAGAAGTAAAGGCAACAAAAGCAAAAATAAACCAGTTGGACTACATCAAACTAAAACCTTCTGTACATCAAAGGAAATGTCAACAAAATGAAAAAGCTACTTACAAAATGAGAAAAAAAATATTTGCAAATCACATATTTATTACAGGATTAATATCTAAAATAAATAAAGACCTCAAACAATAAAAAAAAAATCTGATTTAAAATTGGGCAGAGTATCTGAATATGCATTTTTCTGAAGAAGATACACAAATGGCCAACAGATACATGAAAAGATACTTTACAACATAAACTGTTAGGGAAATGCAAATCAAATGCACAATGAGATGTTGCCTAACATATCTTACATGTTATTTTCAAAAAGACAAGAAATAACAAGTGTTGGTGAGGATGTAGAGAAAAGGGAACACTTGTACACTGTTGGTGGGAATGTAAACTAGTACAGCCACTATGGAAAACTGCATGTCCTCAAAAAATTAAAAATAGGACTACCATATGATCCAGCAATTCCACTTCTGAGTATTTATCCAAAGAAAATGAAAACATTAACTTGAATAGGTATATGTACCTTCATGTTCATTGCAGTATTCTTTACAATAGACGGGATATAGAAGCAACCTAAGTGTGTATCAATGGGTGAATGGATAAAGAAAATTTGATATATACATATAATAATGAATATTATTAAGCCATAAAAAAAGAAGGAAATCTTGCTACTGTGACAACATGGATGGAGCTTGAGGGCATCATGCTAAATGAAATTGAGACAGGAAAAGATAAATACTGTATGATATCATTTATATGTGCAATAAAAAAAAATCAAAGTCGTAGATGCAAAAAACAGATTGATGGTTGCCAGGGATGGGGTCTAGGGGTCACCAAAGTGAGTGAAAGTGGTTAGAAGGTACAAACTTCCAGTTATGAGATGAATAAGTCCCAGGGATATAATTTACAACATGGTGACCACTATTACTATTCTGTATGCTTAAAACTTGGTAAGAGAGTAGATCTTAGATGTTTTCATCACAACAAGAAAAATTTGTAACTATGTGGTGATGGGGGTTAACTACACCTAGCATGGTAATCATTTTACAATGCATACATATATCAAACCATTAACTTTTACCCTAAAACTAACACAACGTTATATGTCAATTATATATCAATTAAAAATGAAAAAGAAATTAAAAAGAATCACTTCCTGGAAATAAAAAAGATGTTTAACATCTATTGAGTGTTTACTGTTAATTATATGCAGATACTGTGCTAAATTCCATTCATGTCTTATTTTTAAACCTCCTTGGCTTACTTTAAATACAAGAAAATTTCATCTCTACTTTAGAATTTCTTCAACTTCCCACCCTACAACACTATGGAGTTTCATGGCTTTATTTCTCCTATAATAGATTTATCTGGAGCACATCAAGACTTTGATGAGCTTCTGGCTAGGTTCCATCAGTCCATGCCCTGCATCAGAGACCCCCATTTTGAATGATAGTAAATCCTAAGGTTTTGTTTTTAACCTCGTTTTTCTCATTTAATGTAAAGTACTATAGCTCTAGCTCTCTTATCTTCTTAACCATCATTTCTTTTCTGAAAGCCTAACTTATCTTTTCTCTCTTGTTAATGTCTAACAGAATTTATAGTCCACTTTACACTAACAGACAATTCTATTTTTTGTATTAAATGTACACCCTATATGTGCAATTCGCTTACAAAAGTTTCCCCTCTGAGTCAATTATATCATCTTCATCAAATCCCACATAAATGTACAATTTCATATATTCTTTTTAGTATCATTATATTCTTTTTTCTTTTTGAAACTTGTTTGCCAGTTTCTTCTATCCTTTTATCCTGATTTTTTCTCATTTTTCTGGAGCATATTTGTTGGTAACTAAATCATAAAATGTATGTAAAGAATAAGGTTTCTAACTTCTTGCCCTACCAAAATGCTTTCAGTTTGTTCTCCCATATGAATCCAATTTTGATTGGTATAGAATTCTAGCTTCAAAGCATTTTCCTGTAGAAATTTATAGACAATGTTTCATTATTTTTAATATGAAATATCTTGTTTTGAAATTTCACTTAAATATGCGTCTTTTGATTTTTATTCAACATGTTTTGTACTGAATAGACACTTTCAGGATGAAGACTGTTTTATTTTTTAAATGATGGGCAATATTATTCTACTGGTTCTTAGGCTTTTTCTTTTTTTTGACTCTGTGATCTAGCTTGTCAGATTCATTCCCTAGTCTTCCTTCCAGTGAGATATGCTTGGGTGTAAGTTCTTCCCAGTGGAATGTGAGTGGCAAAGATGTGTATCCATTCTATAATGAAGATCAGCTATATCCAGCACCCACATGCTCTCTTTGGTGATGACCTGTTCTCTCCCAGGGCTGCTGGTGATGCCTAAGGAGATCTTGCATATGGCAGAACCACTGCTAGCCTGGAGCTCAGAAGGAATACGGAGAGAACCCTCCACCTACTGCTGACCAGAATCCCACATGCCTTGGAATATTTGAGCAAGAAATAAGCTTCTGCTTCATTAAACCACTGAAATACTGAGATCTGTTGGTTCTCATATCCTAGTCTCCTCTAAAAAATATACTGTTCTTATGCTGTATGTGTTGAATAAACTATAATTTTCCTTGTATTCTCCTTTCTATCTCTTTGCATATTGTACTTCTATAATTTTTGTACCTCTCCTGGGAAGAGTCCTTGAGTCAATCTCTTTGCTTACTACTTTTCAGTTGTGTGCATTCTTCTCTTTTTTGTCAATGGTAATAAATTTTATTTCAAAGAGTTTTAATTCATTTTTTTGAAAACAATATGTTCTTGTTTCTGGGATATAATATCTTACCTTATAACTCTGAATGTTGATTTATATTGTAATGTCTTCTGTTTCTTAATAACAACCACTTATTCATTTCTGTGTTCTGTTTTGGTGACTTGGTTCATCTTTTTCTTGGCTTTTCTTAATTGCTCTTTTGCTAATATTTCCCGATTTTTCTTTGTATGTTATCTTTCTATTAGAGACTCTGTTAGCCTGTCTGTGCAGATATTTTCTGTACATCAAAGGTAAGCTCTGTGGACCACATGGAAGAAAATGTGTGTGCTGCCAACAGGCATGCACCATTACTGAATCTTCTAGATTTGGGTATTTTTTATGGTGCTGATTGTTTTCCCTCATTTCCTGGAGCACTGACCTACCACTCTCTCTCCAATACCTGTACTCACTATTCCAGCCTGAGGGTAAACACTTGTAATGTTCACTGCCAGAGCAAATAGAGGCCAAGGTATTGGGTAGAAACTACCCTACCATATGAAAAATAATGTCCATCAACATCAAATTTCAGGAAAATTGCACTGGAGCTCCTTCTGTCACGGTATCTTTTATCTCTGAGCTTGAGGCACCTGTTCAAATCACACCTTTCATAGTAGTCTTCCTCTGTCTATCTCATAGTTTTAGTGATTTCTCATATTCCTAAATTTTTTTCTGTGCAGATGGAATGCACCCTTGTTTTCCACAGACTTTATGACATTCTGTTTTCACATATTTTCTGAAGTTTCTAGAAATCTTGATGAGGGTTTGAGATGGATACGGTTTCTGTTCAGTTTTCCTTCTTTATCCAGTTCTCTTTAGGGAACTTTTCAATATCAAAATCAGACAGTAATAATTGAAAATTATCCTTACTTTTTCTTGTCTAATCAGTAACAGAATTGACTACTTCTTAGAAATTGGAAGAGCAAACACAAATTCAACAATGGCTGTGTAAAATGGACTAATCTTAAATGGTTAGTTTGTCTTCTGTAAACTAGGACATTAGAAAACATTCAAAAGAAGTTGCCAGATTTAGAAGATAAAGTCTACCTATCATTCAACCAGCTTCAGCCACAGCGCTAATTCTTCTGTATATCATTTTTTAAATTTTCTTTTATTGATTTACTTATTTTTTATTTATTTTGGTGAGGAAGATTGGCCCTGAGCTAACATTTGTTTCCAATCTTCCTCTTTTTGCTTGAGGAAGATTTCCCCTGAGCTAACATCTGTGGCAATCAGTCTCTATTTCGTATGTGAGACACGGCATGGCTTGATGAATGGTGTGTAGGTCCACGCCTGGGATCTCAACCTGTGAACCCTGGGCCCTGGAAGTGGAGCACGTGAACTTAACTACTATGCCACCAGGCCACCCCCCCCGACATACCATATATCTTTACTCTGATAGATGGATTTTATAGACTCTTAAATATGGAAGATAAATAATAATTGCACATTGCAAAAGTCTCCAATTAATACACTGAGCACTATGAGCATATAGTATTCTTACTACAATGATATCATTTATTACAGTAATAATAACTAATGTTTTCTAGCCCTTATGTATCTAATTCTGTTAAGTATTTGGTGTATATTGCTTCATTAAACTATTACTACGTCTCTATTAGTTAGGAACTTATATCTCTTTCACAGAAGAGGATAGTGAGTCACAAAATGTATAAGTAACTCAACCAAGGTCACAAAAGTCAGTGACAGCATTTAAACCCAAGTCCACCTGAATTCAAAGTGCATGCTTTTGATCACTAGGCTATATACAGTTCTATGCTATAAAACACTATGCAATATTGCCATATTGTTCTCCCACAGTCCGTCCTCTATTCTGATAAATCTAATAGATGTTCTTTCATTTCAATAATAATGAGTTATATTATTGATTCTACTTCAACCAGAAATGGCAGAATCAACTGGCATATTCTAAGAGAAAGAATGAGATGATATATTTGAAACACTTAGCGTAGGAGCTGACAGATAAAACACATTTAGTAGTTGTTGGATAATTGAAACCCTCTCATATGCTTCATTCCAAAAGACCCAGTTCTCAACTATTAAAAACCACAAATTCATGCTCAGCATGTAGTTGAGTTGCATGCATAGTGAAAGACCAATCTCTGAACTGCCAAAAGTATAATCTTTAATAGTGAAATTTCTTGCTATTTTTTTACTTTGTCATCTCTCAACATATAGAAAGGGAAAATTAGATTTCAAATTTCTGGAATAAACATTTGTCTGTTTTCTTATAATCTTGGCCAGTTCATAATACCAAGATGTGCATGCAGTATGACACACATGTTTACTGTGACTTTTAGTGGATAAAGTCTGTGTGTGTACATTGTATGCCTGCTGATTTGTTTTCTAAAAAAGCTAAATGTAGTGCACATTGCTTTAATTGTTTTAAATATCTTCAGGTACATTTTATTGTATTCATTGATAACTGGGGAAAGTTAGACAGAGGTAATAACCAAATGAATGTTTCATATTTTTAAATTTTGTAGTCTTTGAATATCTGCACTTTGCTGTTTTGATAACACAGCAGTTCTTCCACTGCTCCCCTTCCCTTTGCCCAAATTCCATGCTGCCTGGAGAATGAGAAAACACAGAGACAGATTGTAGGTTTAGATCATAAACTGATAATCACCTGAAGCATCCCATAATTTCCCTAAATGCAGGGAAAAGATATTTCTTAAGTCATGTAATTATGGTTTTATGTGGTATCCTTCACATTTCTATTTGTGTGGATTGCAATTTCCAACTGCCTGCCATTTGCTCCTAAAATTGAAATGTAAATCTAATTGGAGGCTAATGTGGGATTGTCACTGTTGCCATGTTAGCTATTTATATGTATGTATTGCATGTATAAATAGCTATTTTGAATTTAACCATTTCTGGCAGGACTTAAATATCAACACAGAGGTAGTCTTAGGGTACAATGGGAAGTATGTCAAATAAAGATTTTACTACAGGGTCTCAAAGTTTTGCTTGTGGCATAAGAAGGATATATTATATGCCATACTATATTTGAATTCAGAGAGTTAAAAAAAAGACAGTGAAGTATAAATTGTAAAACATTTCCCCAATGTATTGCTGTCAGACTCTTACACCTGTTGTCCTCAGGAACGCTGACTTTCCTTGAGGAGTCTCCAAGGCTGAAGTTGCGGAGCG
Organism: Equus asinus; assembly: GCF_041296235.1. NCBI lineage: Eukaryota > Metazoa > Chordata > Mammalia > Perissodactyla > Equidae > Equus > Equus asinus. The sequence continues at coordinate 66,453,410 of NC_091793.1, read as the reverse complement.
ATGTCATTATTGTTCTTAATAATAAACTCATTGATTTATATATTCCAAATTTTCCCTTAATAATTCATCATAGTTCTATAGCTAATAGATTTAGTTTTTCTGAAGATTCTTCTTTCATATTTGCCTCTCTATGAGGTTATGATTTTTTGAAACCCAAATCAAAAGGAAAAAATAAATATATACATGATTTGATCAGACACGAATGGGTCTTTTCCTTTGTTGAACTCAGATAACCAACTGGTTTGCTTGTTTTTTGTTTATTTGGAGTTCTCTTCCATTTCCTAACTGATTTTGAGTCCTGGACCTGCTTTGAGTTTTATGTTTGGAGAAAGAAGAAAAGTATGACCTTCACAAAACAAAACATAAAACAAAGAGTAGAAGAGAAAGAATACCACAATTCCTATTCATTAGCCTTCTGGAGTAGGTCCCCTGGCAAAGGAAGAGTACTACCAAGTCCCAGATGTCCATACTGGTGCATTTGTGTCCTGGCAAAATTGCTGATTGCAAGGATCGGTTTTTCCACAGGATGGCTATTTCTTTTATTTTTTCTTAATTTTTAAAGTATTTATTATATTTCTCATCTCTATTTATTCCACACCATCTGTGTGAAATGGGTATAGAAAAGAAAATTTTCTCCGTTAGATACAGAGAGAAACTGAAGACCAATGAGGCAGTTAGTCAGAGTGAACAACTCTATCTGATCATACAAGCTCTGTGACTTGGGTCCACCTTGTTCATTATTGTGTGCTCCACGGGTAACGTAGTGCCTGAGACATAGATGCTGTTTCTTAAATAAATGTAAATGTCTGGGTGAAGAGGGCCCAAGCTTGAGACCCCATCTCCACACCTCCCCCTGTCAATCCACAGCTTTTCATCTGAGCCACATAGCATAGCCAGGAAGATGTATTGCCTTAACTTTTCTAAGTCCTTCATTTTTAACTTTTATTATACTGTAATCTTATTATAGCCCTCACCACAGATTCTGACAATGGACCATTTAAAAGACCTTAGTAGATGATAATGGTTTATAATCATGATCTTTTCCTTGTAGATTTAAAAGCTGACTGAAATTACTACCAGCGTCACTGTAATTAATATTTCTTAACATTTATGCTGTGCTTAATATTTTCAAACCACTTCAGAATTACTTAGTGAGTAGCCCAACCTTCCCGTGAATGATGGCATTATTACTATCTGCAGATTCTGAAGATGAAGGTCCTGCTTAAGTGAAGAAATTTGCCTAAGACAGTTGGCACATTTGTAAAGAAAAGAAGTTTGTTTAAACCTGTGGCTGGAGCACCTTGCTGCAATGGGCAGAACACATTCTGATGGAAGTTGAGGGCTGTGTTTAGAAAGCCTCCTTTCTTTTGCACTGTGAGTGGGTCACAACGTTCATTCCCTGTGTCTTCTCTCCTCTTTAATCACAACTTCACTTTCATTTCCCCACTTAACTCAGTGAAATCTCTATCTCTGATGAGGTTGTATGGAGGTTAGGGTCAAGCAGTACTGAGAGAGAAAGATGAGTTAGCTCAGGGCTGCCTCATGCCGGGTATTCTACTAAAGACTACTCCTACATCCTTCCATTTACTTCTGCTCAGTGAGTTAGGAAGGCATTTGTCTCATTTGATAGTTAGGGTCTCAAGGCTGAGAAGGATGAGGAGGGATATGGTTGACTCCAGAGCTCCTGCTCTTCCCACTGCCCTGAGCCAATCTAAAATCACATAACCTGGATTCTAAAGTCAGCTCTCCTACTGATGGACATTCTACGTGACCTTGGATATTTCACTTCAATGTCAGAGAGTATTACTTGGAGAAAAGATTTCACTTTCCCTGTAATTAATAAATTAACTCTATAGTTGTTTATTAAAATTCTACTGTGTGCTGAGTATGGGTTCTGTAGTATTGGGAATGACATAATGAGCAAGGAAGACCCACAGCTGCCCTTGACCCTAATAATTGAACTTATTTTAAGAGTTTAGAAAATTGAAGAAATATAATTTATAAAAATGAAAATAGCAAATTCCTAAAGCATGTGAGAATACCTTTTCTTACTTATGTGAAAGTCAAAAAACATCTCTTTAGAATTTCAAAGGCATGAAGGCATTTTCTTGTCAAAAATTCCTGTTAATTAGGTCTGAAAGATCCAATGTGACTTTTTATTGAACACATGATAAAACTGCTTAAAGATCAATTTGAAAAAATTAACAAGGCCCTTTTTTTCACAATTCTAAGAGAGCAGTTTTTCTGTTTGCACACATATAGTTTTATTTCCCTTTCATATATGTTGTTACATAGATAGAGTGTATATAGCATTTAGGACAATTTTGTTTTTCACTGACTATTGTGTTTTAGATGTTTTCTACACTTCTGTAATTAATACACATATTTACTTTTTTATTTTCACCACATTCTCATTTAAACATCACTTTGGCAGCATCTAAAATGTACTTACAAAGCAATGAGATTTTATGTACTATAGATGGTAAGGTTGAGGGCAATGGATATAAATGATCTGTGTTCAATTCCCAGGTCCACTGTCTAATAAATGTGTGGCATTAGGAAAGTTATTTAATGTCAAATGCCTCATTTTCTCTTCTGTAAAATGGAGATAATGTGCTCACTTCATAGAGTTGTGAGCATTCAATACAGTAGTGTATTAGAATCGTGGATCACTACCTGATACAGAGCAAGCATTCAACAAATGGCGTTATTGATAAAGAAATAATTCACAACAATGGAAATGCATAATAGTAGAATATTAAGATGAATCAGAAGAGTCTTTGGTACAAAATATTGCACTTCAGAATGTTTTACGCAGTTTCTAAAAGAGTAGCACAGTGTGGCAGTCTTCAATGTGTCTAAATGTTTTATGTATTGACATATCACACCATTTACTAAATCAGGTGCTTTTTTTGATGTTGTTTTCTATCTTCAGTTATCTATATATTCTTGTAATAAATCCTTCCAATGAGTTTTCTTTATACATGCATTTCTTTGGGATAAGAGAGTCAAAAGATGTCAATATTATTTTGTAAAACAGATACTGGAAATGTATTTTCAGAATAAGGTAAAATTGATTTTGTTATTTAATCTCATTTTGTCAAACACTGTATTTAACGTGCTTGAGCATTTAAATTCATCACATGGAATAGAAAACATAAAAACATAAGGAAAAAATAACATGGCTGTGACAATACTAAAAACACAGGGTGCTTACTATATGATGCAGCAATTGCACTCCTTGGTATTTACCTAAAAGAATTGAAAATGTATGACCATACAAAAACCTGCACACAGATGCTTATTGAAGCTTTATTCATGACTGCCAAAACTTGGGAAGCAACCAAGACATCCTTCAGTAGGTGAATGGATAAACTGGTACATCCAAACAATGCAATTTTACTCAGTGCTCAAAGAAATGAGTCATCAAGCCACGAAGAGGCATGGAGGATTTTCATGCATATGACTAATTTAAAGAATCCAATCGGAAAAAGCTACATACTGCATGATTCCAACTATGATTCTGGAAAAGACAAAACTATGGAGACAGTCAAATGATCAGTGGTTACCAGGGTTGGTGGTGAGGGAGGGATGAATCGGCAAAGTCCAGAGGATTTTTAGGGAAGTGAAATTATTCTGTATGATACTGTAACGGTGAATACATGCCATTATACATTTTTCAAAACTCATAGAAGGTGCAACACTGAGAATGAGCCATAAGGTAGACTATAGACTTTGGGTGATAATGATGTGTCAAGGTAGGATCATCAATTACAACAAATCTACCACTTTGCTGTAGGATGTTGATAGTGGGGGAGGCTGTGTTTATATGAGGGCAGGAGGTATATGGGTAATATCTATAACTTCCTATTAATTTTGCTGTGAACTTAAAACTGCTCTAAAGTAATAAAGTCTTTTCTTTGTTTAAATGCATGATAAAGGAATGCCAAAGCTTTAAGTTTTTCAACTATGTGACCTATCTCAATGGTGATAATTAATCCTTCAGACCACATGATTTCAAATAATTTTACTTATCTTCTTTCAAATTCACTATGTTAAAGAAAAGAAATTATGCACATCAAATCTCAGACTTCGAAATCATAATGCATTTGTTTCAAAGCTATACACACTCACGTTTATATATGTGTATATATATATGTATCCCTTTAAGAAATTCATATATGTGTAAAAATTTTTAAAGGCTTATTGACCTGAAGAATGACTAGATAGTAGCAATGTAATCAGAGTGTAATAATCCTATGATATGTATAAAACACATTATGCTAGACATTGGAGATAAAAAGAGATATAAGAAAAGTTGCTTTCAGGAAGCTCAAAATCTGGCTGGAGAAATGTGGAAGATTCATGGTCAGCAGTGGAAATGGATTACAGCCATAATAGGAAAAGGTGAGTACCCCCACGTTCTCCAGAGCCACCATTTCAGAGTACTTGGTGAAGATGGAGTTTACATGATTAAAAGTGATGCATTTTAGTAATTTTTTCCTCTGTCTAGGAATTCACCTCTCCTACAGGGTGATGCAATCTCATTTAGATCTTGTTTTCCAGACAACTTGCCATCCCATTATTAGATTACTTAGAGTGTATCAGTCACTTTGTTCCCACTGTGTGAGCCTCATTTGTAAATGACATTGTCAAGGCTATTATTGCAGCTGTTTGCAGAATGTCGAAAAGCTGTCAAACCCAGCAGAGTCAAACTATTTGCAGCAAACAGCAAATGAAACGTACTCATAAATGATTAAAGGCACTTCATAAGTGATCCTTACCAAGGAAATGGAAATGTTGTCAGAACAAGTCATCTGTTTTCTGCGTCTGGGATCAAGCCAAAGACAGTTGCTGCTAATAACCAACTAGAGGAATACCTGTCTCTCAAAAGACAAGGGAAGTCCTAGAGGAAGAGCCTTTCAATTTAAATGCAGTGTTGTCGCATCAAGAGGGGGTTACTCCCTTGTTTGTAGACTCAAATACATAAACTCTTCATTCCTTTTGGTGACATCCATAAAAAATATTAATAATCTGAAAAACCACTTAAAATTTTAAAAAATCAAAAGTAATAACCAAACATGCACACAACCAGCATTTCTTTTAAGGGAACTCACCCCCTTGGATAGATCTTCTCTTTGTTGACAAAGTAGTCACCTTTATTAAGGAGAATATTAGATATATTTAGTGAGATTTGTCCTCTATAGCTCATTGACAGTAGAAGGTCAGAGTCCCAAACGGTAATGGAATTCCACTTTTTCAGTTTTACCATTTGGAGAAATCAAGGCCTCTGAAGTTCGTTGTCCATGATCACATCGAGTTTAATGAAATTGATAGGGTATTTGGAGGTAAACTCATCACCTTTCAAGACAAGATTTTGTAATAAACTTAGCTATATGCAGACAAAATGAAAAAAGCATTCTTAGAAGATGTATTTACACATGGCTCAAGGAAACAGGTCCAAATCACATGTACTTTTAAAAAAAATAATCAGCTTTGTTCAGGTCTAATTTACATACAACAAAATTCACCAATCACAGTAGAGTTTTACCAAATGTGCATCACCACAAATATGATATAGAGTATTTCTATAAGTCCCCAAATACTCCACTCCTATTTGTATAAAATTCCTCTCCCTACACTTCGGCCCCTGACAACTGCTTATCTGTTTCTCTCACTGTTGATGTGCCATTTCTAAAATCTCATATGAATGGACTGGCTTTGTGTCTGGCTTCTTTCACTCAGCATAATGCTTTTGTGAGTCATTCTGTGAACATGCTGCTGCACGTGTCAGTAGTTCTCAATATATTCTAAACATTAATGTTCATTCTCCTTTATCATATCAGAGTTTGTCAAATACTGTTGAAATCTGACAACGTTGAGGGGCTCACAATGGAATCATTAATAGTTTTTGAAGGCGACGTGCTAGACAATGTGCTGGCTGTGTTCTACACATTGTCCCCTTAGATTCTCTTAATAACTCTTTAAGGTAGAGTTTTATTAATGAAATGAAAACTGAAGCTCATCAGATGTTAAGGAAAACATTAAGATCTCAACAGCTAATCAGGACACAGGAAGTAGAGGGGAAATTTTGTGCTTCTGTGGAAATCTGTGCAATGTCTAGAGCACAATTTCCAGGGTATCTATCTGTAGGGAATTTTTTACAATGCTGTAAGTGGTAGGTAATGGATAGCAATGCAAATAATTCTTGTCTATAGATGTGCAAATTATATCCAATGGAAGTTCAATTTACTTCCCTCCCCTCTGTGGAAGGTGCCAGTTTTGCCTCCCATTTGCACATTCATTTTAATATTCCCTATCTATAAACATGTCTGTTCTTTGGATTCTCCTTTGAACTGTTGTAATGTTTTACCAATTTTCTCATTAGTAAGTAAAATAAAAATTTTAACAGATGCTCATTTTTACACGTGTATGAGAATCATGTTTTACCTTTTTATTTTTTGAAAATTATCTTTTAACAGAAGGGAATTAGACTCAGGTTTTTTGACCATAAATTCTGTGCTTCTTTCCACTGTACCATGGTTAGCTCACATATTTCCACGATACTTTATCTCTGTCATTATCAATTCCCTTAACGCATCAAAAAATATGTTTACACTTTGAACTCTCTTCTGTCAAAGATATAACCATCTCCCAGGATAGATTTATCATTTTTACAAGAAGTCAGTCTTATGAATGGCATATGTGGGTTTTAAGGGAACTATATAGCTTTGTTTTATAAAGATCAGGCTTCATCAAGTTGTAGCATTAGCAGGAAGCCTGTAACCTTGAAGAAGATGAGGTCATGCCAGACTATCTCCCGTAAGACATGAAGCTGAGCCTTTTCTAAGCTCTGACTTTTCTAGCAGCCAACATTTTAGGAAGCATATTAGTGATCATATTTACTAGTGAAGAAATCCAGGAAAAAATGGAATGCCATTTTTCTGTTCTATTATCCATATAGGTAAAATCTGTGCTTTGTTCTCATAGGAAACACTTAATTAGAATAAACCAAATATCTAAGCTTTATTTATGTCTTGGAATTATAAATAAAATCCAAATGTTATAAAGGACTTTGATGTCATCCGGGCCAATCTCCATCTGATGTTTCAATCCCATCCATAAAATCCTTTTGATATGATTGCTCTGTTTATATTTAAATACTTCCAATGAAAAAATGTTCGCCATTATCCAAAAAACCCAATCTTTGCTCAGGAGCTCTGACCATCAGAAGTTCCCCTGAGATTATGGTCTGTCCTTACCTATGAGTTTATAACGTGTACCACTTACTAAGGATTTGTTTTGAGTGAGGCACTGTATTGGATGTATAAGTATCCACTTATCCTTACAACAACTCTAAGGTGCTATTATCTCATTTTATGGAGATAGAAGGTGAAATCCAAGAGATAAGTAACTTGCCCCTAATCTAAAAGTTTGACTCTCTTAAATGTTAAAATTGGAATTCAAAACCCTGGGTTGCATGACTCTAAATTGTCCTCCCCCTCTCCTTTTTAAAAAATAGTTTAGCTCTTGAAACCATCCAGCAGCTCAAATTCTTCTTCCTGGGAATAAGATGCAGAGTTTACAGTATTTAGTAAGGGATCAGTATTCTGATTTTTTTTGATTTGTCACGTTAGGATGCTTAAATTTTCAGTGCTGTAGATAAAATGATTGCTATTATGAAATCCTTGATTGTTCTCTAGTTTTTACAAAGGGTATTGATATGGGTCAATTGTAGTTTTCTTGTGGAACGTATGTTAGATATTGTAGGTGCAAGAAACAGAATCTGCTCTAAGAAGTTCAAGCAAAAAAAATTATTAAGGAATATTAAATAAATTTTAGAATCTTCACCAGGGCCAGAGGGTGAAGCTCTGAATCTCTGCAATCAGGAACAACACCCAGTTACCACCTTTGCACTCCTGTGTCAAAGGCACTGCCTATGCTGCCTCTTGGCACAATAACTCACCTTGACGACACCAACACTCCAACACCTGCCCCAGAAGCTCTCCAGTTGCTATCCCCCCAAAACCATTCACCTTCACCCCTGCCAAAAAACGAATTCCATATGATACATACTTCCTCATATAGATTCCTCAAATAAATTCTAATACAGGTGTGGACCAATGCTGCAGCCGAGTTCAAGTGCCTGAGAACTAAGGAAAAAAGAATTTGGTGAAAGGAAAAGTATGACTTCTACTACTAGGGGATGAAAAGGACATAATCATAGACATAGGAAGAGTATTCCCATTAAGAAGATACACGATGAATGTCCACTAGAGGAAGGGTAGTGGGTGGAGAAGCAGATCTGTGATTATGGAAAAGAACACTGTTCAGACATTTGCAAAACCATCTGACATATTGATGTTTCTAACAGTGTTATGTAAATGTACCCCAATCTCAAAGCAGTTTGTTCTAGGCAGCGACTTAAGTTTCTTATCATTTGGAGGCTTGGAGATGACGACTAGATTTACCAATCTTTTCCCTAATTTTCCATATGGAAATGATGTGGCTTTATTATACTAAATCTAGGACCTTTCAATTTTTCTGTGGACTACTTCCATTGTCATTTTTTCCATTTTTCTCTCCTTCCTATGAAATTCCATAGCTCGTGTCCTATTTAACATATACTATATCCTCTGGGAAGATATTTTAAATTACTTATAAGACTTTAGTCTATGCAGTTCAATTTTATATTTAAGTTTGGTTAATTCACATCTTATGATGAAATATTTTCTCCTTTATTTCTTCTGTGGGAGACATCATTATTTTCTTCTCACTTAAAAATCTTGGACCATGGAAGACCCAGCTAATTTCTACTTTTTCAAATAGTAAGTTCTGACCAATTTAACTTGAAGTGACGTCTCATTTCTCTGAATTTCTGAAGCAAGAGTCATCTATGGTATTTATTTAGCCATTAGCAAGATGTTCTTTTGTGACGTAAAAAAAAAGTCCATAAGCTGACAAAAGGAGCTATGTCAGGAATAGCATCACAAGGAATAGTGTCAGGAATCTACAAGAACAATCAAGTTGTGGTTTTATAAGTTTTCATATGATATAGTGCTAGTCTCATAATTTTCTTTAACATTTTCTTTGTTTTTTTAATCTATTTATATTTACTCTTGACTGTGGAAATATTTTGCCACACTTCAGAGAAATGCCATTGTGATTTAGATTGGAATTGTATCATATAAGTCAATTATTGTGAGAAGTCTTCATAACTTTTTTTGAGGGAAATCCTATATTTCTCTATTGGCTCCTTTCTATCAGATATTAACATGGTCAATTCATTCTTATTTTAAAATATCCGTCTTCAACCCCTCCTTTAACACCATATGTCTCAATACTTCTTCAACATCAAGTTTCTTAAAGAAGTTGACTGTACTTGCTATCCTCATTTCCTCATGTTTTATGCCAGGGTGACATTCATCCTGCTTTGCTGGGAATCATCATACCCTTTCAGGTCTGTTGTCTAGTTGTCTATCCATCTGGTTTCACAGTCATTCCTAAAATTTTATTTTTAAGCTAATGACCATCAGTTTTTGCATTAACATAAGCCAGGATAGATTTGGTGAAACTCCACATTTCTAATTTCTGTCATGGTCATGCCTGACAGTGGTGAAGACTTGTACAATGTACAGACCACACTTTAACACAAGGTTTAATCTGGAAGGGCAAAGTGAGTCCAGGTTTTCAGAAGAAAGCCCTCAGGCCAAGTGCATTGACCACTATTTAGCTAGGGGAGAGTAAGGGAAGCACTAAAGAATTCCACTCCAACCCAACTGGCCACACCTCCTTCTCTCCAGGTTGCTGCACATTTTACCTCTTCCTGATCCTTGCTGGTGCCAGTCCATAGGCCTGTAACCTGAAGAGAAGACTGCATGAGGCCTGGACCATCTGCAGAAACTACCTCATGGTTATCAGGGCCTTTCAGCCTGTTCCATCCGTTGCTCCTGGAAACGACAGAGAACATTCATTTACCCAACTGCTCTGGTAGACTATTTCTTCCACCTTTCATCTCCCTCTCCTGACTTTCTAATTTGCCCCAAATTTCTAATCACTCATCCTCCAGTCCCAGCCCACCTCCATATAAGAGCATGGTTTTCAGGCTTGTAAGATGTAGGCAAGTGTGATTGCAGCCTGGGAAGATGGGGGAGCTCATTCATCTTAACTCTTCTAAAGGCCTTTAAGCCTGAACTACCTAAGAATGAGTGGGATCTGAGGCTCTTAACAACCATTTCCCTTCCCAAAGACTGTAAATTCTAGTTTCCACAGAACCTGCATCCACGTCTTTATTCTCAGGTCTGAAATAGCCACATGATGAGTTTTACTGATCCATGAGTACAGTAAAATCGATGTGTGACACACTAAATAAATATATTTAAAATATTTGTTGATAATTTTAGCACGCCCTCATTCTCAAAAGTATACTTGATTGGATGATAAATTGTATGGTCAAATCCTCACCTTTGTCACCATTTGAATTCATCTTTGTTCCACCAAAAGTGTTCTTGCTAAGGGATGAGTGACCTCCGTGCTGCTAAATCCCACATGTACTTTCCTTTCCTTTTCTTCCTTGACCTTTCCAAAGCCTTCATACTGCTGGGAATTACATCATATTTGACATATGCTCTCTGCTTTTGATATCCATTATATAATACTTCTTTGGTTTCATTTTTACCCCTTTGGGTGGCCCTTACAAAATTCTTTGATTAACCGTGTTATAGTTTTTTTTTTTAAATTGTGGTAAAAAACATATAATATAAAATTTGCCAACTTAATCATTTTTAAGCATCCATAATATATGCTCACTGTTGTGCAACTGATCTCTGGAACTTACTCATCTTAAAAATTAAAACTCTATACCCACTGAACAACTACTCCCCTTGTTCCTCTCCCTTCAGCCCCTGGCAACCAGCATTCTATATTCTGTTTCTGAGTTTGACCACTTTACATACCTCACACAGGTGGAGTCTTATAGTACTTGTCTTTACGTGACTGGGTTATTTTACTTAGAGTAATGTCCTCAAGGTTTATCCATGTCATAGCATATGATAGTATTTCCATCTTTTTTAAGGCAGAATAATGTTATCTTACATATATATATACCACATTTTGTTCACCCATTGATACAACCATGGACGTATAGGTTGCTTCTACCTCTTGGCTATTTTAAATAATGCTGCAGTTAACATGGGTATGCAAATATCTCTTTGAGATCCTGTTTCAATTCTTTTTGCTATCTTCCCAGAAGTGGGATTGCTGGATCATATGGTAATTCTATTTTTAATTTTTTTGAGGAACCTCTATGTTGTTTTCCATAACATCTACATGATTTTACATCCTCACCAACAGTGCACAAGGGTTCCCTTTTCTCCAAATCCTCATCAATATTTATTTTCTGATAGAAGTCATCCTAAAGGATGTGAGGTGATATCTCATTGATGTTTTGATTTGCGTTCTCCTGATAGTGATTCTGAACATCTTTTCATGTTTGTTGGCCTTTTGTATATCTTCTTTGAAGAAATGTCTATTCAAGTCCTTTGCTCATTTCTTCTTTTTTCAATTTTTTTATTGAGTTATTGATAGGTTACAATCTTGTGAAATTTCAATTGTACATTAATGTTTGTCAGTCATGTTGTAGGTGCACCACTTCACCCTTTGTGCCCACCCCCCACCCCACCTTTCCCCTGGTATCCACTAAACTGTTCTTGCTCCATAATTTTAAATTACTCATATGAGTGGAGTCATACACAGATTATCTTTCTCTCGCTGGCTTATTTCACTTAACATAATTCTCTCAAGGTCCATCCATGTTATTGCAAATGGAATGATTTTGTTCTGTTTTGCAGCTGAGTAGTATTCCATTGTATATATGTACCACATCTTCTTTATCCATTCATCTGTTGCTGGACACTTAGGCTGCTTCCACGTCTTGGCTATTGTAAACAGTGCTGCAATAAACATTGGGGTGCACAGGACTTTTGGGATTGCTGACTTCAAACTCTTTGGATAAATACCCAGTAGTGGGATGGCTGGATCGTATGGTAGTTCTATTTTTAGTTTTTTGAGGAATCTCCATACTGTTTTCCATAGTGGCTGCACCAGTTTGCATTCCCACCAGCAGTGTATGAGGGTTCCTTTTTCTCCACAACCTCTCCAACATTTGTTGCTATTAGTTTTAGATATTTTTGTCCTTCTAACGGGTGTAAGGTGATATCTTAGTGTAGTTTTGATTTACATTTCCCTGATGATCAGCGATGATGAGCATCTTTTCATGTGCCTATTGGCCATCAGTATATCTTCTTTGGAGAAATGTCTGTTCATGTCTCCAGCCCATTTTTTGATTGGGTTGTTTGATGTTTTGTGATTGAGTTGTGAGAGTTCCTTATATATTATGGATATTAAGCCTTTGTCAGATATATGACTTGCAAATATTTTTTCCCAGTTAGTGGGTTGTTTTTTTGTTTCAATCCTGTTTTCATTTGCCTTGAAAAAGCTCTTTAATCTGATGAAGTCCCATTTGTTTATTCTTTCTATTGTTTCCCTTCTCTGAGAAGGCATGGTGTCCGAAAAGATCCTTTTAATACTGATATCAAAGAGTGTACTGCCTAGGTTTTCTTCCAGAAGCTTTATGGTTTCAGGTCTCACCTTTAGGTCTTTAATCCATTTTGAGTTTATTTGGGTGAATGGTGAAAAAGAATGGTCAATTTTCATTCTTTTACATGTGGCTTTCCAGTTTTCCCAGCACCATTTGTTGAAAAGACTTTCTTTTCTCCATTGTATGCCCTCAGCTCCTTTGTCAAAGATAAGCTGTCCATAGATGTGTGGTTTTATTTCTGGGCTTTCAATTCTGTTCCATTGATCTGTGCACCTGTTTTTGTACCCGTACCATGGTGTTTTGATTACTGTAGTTTTGTAGTATGTTTTGAAGTCAGGGATTGTGATGCCTCCTGTTTTGCTCTTTTTTCTCAGGATTGCTTTAGAAATTCGGGGTCTTTTGTTGCCCCATATGAATTTTAGGATTCTTTGTTCTAATTCTGTAAAGAATGTCATTGGGATTCTGATTGGGATGGCGTTGAATCTGTAGATTGCTTTAGGTAGAATGGACATTTTAACTATGTTTATTCTTCCAATCCATGCACATGGAATGTCTTTCCATCTCCTTATGTCATCATCCAATTCTCTCAAGAAAGGCCTTGTAATTTTCATTATATAGGTCCTTCACTTCCTTAGTTAAATTTACCCCAAGGTATTTTATTCTTTTTGTTGCGATTGTGAATGGTATTGTATTCTTGAGTTCTTTTTCTGTTGGTTCATTACTGGAGTATAGAAATGCTACTGATTTATGCAAATTGATTTTATACCCTGCAACTTTGCTGTAGTTGTTGATTACTTCTAACAGTTTTCCAGTGGATTCTTTGGGGTTTTCTATATATAAGATCATATCATCTGCAAACAACGAGAGTTTCACTTCTTCCCTCCCTATTTGGATTCCTTTTATTCCTTTTTCTTGCCTGATTGTTCTTGCCAGGACCTCCAGTACTATGTTAAATAAGAGTGGTGATAGAGGGCATCCTTGTCTTGTTCCTGTTTTCAGGGAGATGGGGTTCAGTTTTTGCCCATTGAGTGTGATGTTGGCTATGGGTTTGTCGTATATGGCCTTTATTATGTTGAGGTAGTTTCCTTCTATGCCCATTTTGTTCAGAGATTTTATCATAAATGGCTGTTGGATCTTGTCAAATGCCTTCTCTGCATCTATTGAGATGATCATGTGGTTTTTATTCCTCAGTTTGTTGATGTGGTGTATCATGTTGATTGATTTGTGGATGTTGAACCATCCCTGTCTCCCTGGTATGAATCCCACCTGATCCTGATGTATGATTCTTTTGATGAATTGCTGAATGAATTCTGGTTGCCAAAATTTTGTTGAGGATTTTTGCATCTATGTTCATCAGTGATATTGGCCTGTAGTTCTCTTTTTTCGTGGTGTCCTTGTCAGGTTTTGGTATCAGTGTGATGTTGGCCTCATAGAATGTGTTAGGAAGTGTTCCATCTTCCCTAATTTTTTGGAATAGCTTGAAAAGGATAGGTATTAAATCCTCTCTGAAAGTTTGGTAGAATTCCCCAGGAAATCCATCTGGTCCTGGGGTTTTATTCTTTGGGATGTTTTTGATTGCTGTTTCAATCTCTTTCCTTGTGATTGGTCTGTTCAAATTCTCTGCCTCTTCTTGAGTGAGCTTTGGGAGATTGTAGGAGTCCAAGAATTTATCCATTTCCTCTAGGTTATCCATTCTGTTGGCATATAGTTTTTTGTAGTATTCTCTTATAATCTGTTGTATTTCTGCAGAGTCTGTTGTTATTTCTCCTTGCTCATTTCTGATTTTGTTTATTTGAGCTTTCTCCCTTTTTTTCTTTGTAAGTCTGGCTAGTGGTTTGTCAAATTTATTTATCTTCTCAAAAAACCAGCTCTTTGTCTCATTGATCCTTTCTGCTGCCATTTTCGTTTCAATAGTATTCATTTCTGCTCTGATTTTTATTATTTCTCTCCTTCTGCTGACTTTGGGCTTCATTTGTTCTTTTTTCTCTAGTTCAGTTAGGTGTGCTTTAAGGTTGCTTATTTGGGATTTCTCTTGTTTGTCAAGATGTGCCTGTATTGCGATGAATTTTCCTCTTAATACAGCTTTTGCTGTATCCCATACGAGTGTATGGCATGCTATCATTTTCATTTGTTTCCAGGTATTTTTTTATTTCTTCTTTAATTTCTTCAATGATCCATTGCTTGTTCAGTAGTGTGTTGTTTAGTCTCCACATTTTTGTGCGTTTCTCAGCTTTTTTCTTGTAATTAATTTCTAGCCTTATAGAACTATGATCTGAGAAGATGCTTGTTATTATTTCAATTTTTTAAAATTTGTAGAGGCTTGCCTTGAGAATGTTCCATGTGCACTTGAGAAGAATGTTCCATGTGCACTTGAGAAGAATGTGTATTCAGCTCTTTCAGGGTGGAGTGATCTATATATGTCTATTAAGTCCAATTGCTTTAGTTTTTCATTCAGCTCCACTATTTCCTTGTTGATTTTCTGTCTGGATGATGTGTCCATTGATGTGAGTGGGGTGTTGAGGTCCCCTACTATTATTGTGTTGTTTTTAACATCTTCCTTTAGGTCTGTTAATAGTTGCTTTATGAATCTTGGTGCTCCTGTGTTGGGTGCATAGATATTTATAAGTGTTATTTCTTCTTGATGAAGTGTCTCTTTGATCATTATATATTGTCCCTCTGTGTCTCTCTTTACCTGTCTTATTTTGAAATCCACTTGGTCTGATATGAGAATTGCAACACCTGCCTTTTTTTCCTTGCTATTTGCTTGAAGTATCGTCCTCCACCCCTTCACCCTGAGTCTGTGTTTGTCCTTGGGGCTGAGGTGTGTTTCCTGGAGGCAACTAATTGTTGGATCGTGTTCTTTAATCCATTTTGGCACTCTGTGTCTTTTTATTGGAGAGTTCAATCAGTTCACATTGAGAGTGATTATTGATGCATGTGGACTTAATGCTATCAATCTGTCGCTCATTATCTTGTTTTCCTGTGTTTCTTTTCCTGTGTGCTTTAGACTACCCATTTAATACTGCAATTTCTTATGCTGGGCTTCTTAGATTTTTCCTTATCTATGATTTGTGACTCTGTTCTGTACTTTATTTTAGTGTCTACCTTGAAGTTTGTATTTAGAATCTCGTGTATAATGTAGTCTATTCTCTGGTGGTCTCTTACCTACTTGACCAATACTGATTTAGACCCTTTGCTCTTCCCCTCCTAAATAATTATTTTCATTTTTTATTCCAACTCGTCTTATTAATTTGCAGTTAGAGTGCTAAGATCGTCCTTGTTTTGGTAGTTTCCTTACTTTTACCCTAATGCTATAATTGAATATTTGCTATCCTGTTCTGGTTCTATCCATCAGTCTCCCTAGTCTGTGGATTGTATCCCCTTTCTCCCTTTTTTCTTTTTTCAAGTATGAGAGCCTTCTTGAGGATTTCTTGTAATGGAGGGCTTTCAGTTACAAATTCCCTTAACTTTTGTTTGTCTGGAAAAGATTTAATTTCTCCCTCATATCTGAAGGAAATTCTTGCTGGATAGAGTATTCTTGGCTGAAGGTTTTTATCCTTTAAAGCTTTGAATATATCACTCCATTCTCTCCTAGCTTGTAGGGTTTCTGTAGAGAAATCTGCTGACAGTCTGATAGGGGCTCCTTTATAGGTTATTCTCTTTTTTTTCCTTACTTCCCTGAGTATTCTCTCCTTATCATCCCTATTTGCCAACTTTACTACTATGTGCCTTGCGGTAGGTCTTTTTACTTTGACAAATCTAGGAGATCTAAAACCCTCCTCTACACACATTTCTCCATTGATCCCTAGATTTGGGAAGTTCTCTTCAATAATTTCATTAAGCACACTTTCTGCTCCATTTTCCTTTTCCATATTCTTGGGAATTCCTATGATCCTTATGTTCTTACTCCTCATTGAATCCATTATCTCTCGGAGATTTTCCTCATTTTTTTTAATTCTTAATTCTCTTTCTTCCTCTGTCTGGTGCCATTCAGCCTGTCTGTCCTCGATTATGCTAATTTTCTCCTCTATGTTGTCTACACGGGCATTCAGGTAATCCATATTCTGTTTTATCTGGTCCATTGTGTTTTCATCTCAAGTAATTCTGTTTGATTCTTCTTTATGATTTCAATCTCTTTTGTGAAGTAACTCCAGAACTCGGCTTGTTTCTCTATCTTTCTCTCTACCTCATTGAGTTTTTTTATTATAGCTGCTCTGAATTCATTATCACTTAGTTTACCTAATTCCAAGTCCTCAGGACTTAATTCTGTGTTTTTATTGTTTTCCTTCTGGTCTGGGGCTTTTATAAATTGCTGGATGGTAGAGGAGCGGTTATTTCTCATGGTGGTAGAATTCAGTTGCAGTTACAGCCTGTCGCCACTAGATGGGGGTCGAGAGCAGCGTGTTAGCTCTCTGCCTTGGGGCAAGATGGCTGTGCCCACTGGCTTTGCTGGGGGGGAGGGGCTGTTACTCACACCCACCGGTCTGGGTTCAGATCAGTTCTGTTCTCTGGTCTCCCAAGGCCCTTGATTTATAGGATCCCCGCGGATGGAAGCTTTCCACCCGTCAGCGGGTCTCCACTGAATCAGTGGCAGAAGTCTTGGATGATCCCCGGGTCACGCGGCCCCTCCCCCGCTCCTTCCCGACCTGCACCCCAGCGATGGCAGACTCTAGGGGAGGGAGCGATGTTCTCTCCTACCTTTCTAGTGCCTCCAAAGGTGTAAAGCTCAGTTTATGATCTCCGCCTTCTTGGTATTGTAGGTCTCTAACGAGCTGGCATTATGTTTATTCTCTGAAATTCAGTTCTTCCAATCTTTTGTTGTATTTTGGAGGGGAGAGAATCCCAGGTCAGCTCACCCCGCCATTTTGCTCCACCCCTCCCTTTGCTCATTTTTTAAGCCAACTTATTTGTGTATTTTTGTTATAGAGTTGTAGGAGTTCTTTATGTATTCTGGATATTGACCCTTTACCAGATATAGGGTTTGCAAATATTTCTCCCATTCCAGAGGTTGCTTTTCCATTCTGTTATTTCCTTTGCCCCACACAAGTTTTTAAGTTTTGTATAGTTTGATTTATCTATTTTTGCTTTTGTTGTCTCTGCTTTTGGCGTCATACCCAAGAAATCATTGCTAAATTCAGTGTTGTGAAGCTTTTCCTCTGTTTTCTTCCAGGAGATTTATAGTTTCATGTCTTATATTTAAGTCTTTATCTTATTTTGAGTTAATTTTTGTATATGATGTAAGGTAAGCATCCAATTTCATTCTTTTGCTTGTGGATATCCAGTTTTCTAAACATCATTATTTAAAGAAATTATCATTTGTTTATTGTGTATTCTTGGCATCAGTGTCAAAGATCATTTAACTATAAACACAATAGTTGATTTAAGGGTTTTCTCTTCTGTCCCATTGGTCAATATATCTGTCTTCATGCCACTACCATACTGTTTTGATTACTGTATTTTTGTAAGAAGTTTTAAAATCAGAAAGAGTGAGGCCTCCAGCTTTGTTTTTCTTTTTCAAGGTTTTTTTTTTTTTTTTTTTTTTTTTTTTTTTTTGCTATTTGGGCTCCTTTGTGGTTCCATATAAATTTTAGCATTGTTTTTTCTATTTCTGAAAAAAAAATTCAGATTTGATAAGAGTTGCATTGAATCTGAATGTCACTTTAGGTGGTATCTGCATTTCCACAATATTAAGTCTTCCAGTCCATGAACTCAGAATATCTTTCCATTTACTTGTTTCTTCTTCAATTTCTTTCAGCAATTTTTTGTAATTTCCAGAGTACAAGTCTCTTGCTAACTTGATCTGTTTATTCTCAAATAATTTTTCTTCTTCTTCTTCTTCTTCTTTTTTTTTTTTTTGGTGAGGAAGATTGGCCCTGAGCTAACATTTTGTTGTCAGTCTTCCTGTTTTTACTTGAGGAAGATTGATGCTGAGCTAACATATTGGCCTGTAGTTTTATTTTGCTTTTTTAGTATCTTTGTCTGATTTCAGTGTCAAGGCTATACCAGCTTCATTAAATGACTTTGACAGTGTTCCATCCTCTTCAATTTTTTGGACAAGTTTGAGAAGGATTTACATTAATTCTTTTTTTTTAAAACATTCAGTAGAAGTGACTAGTGAAGCCATCAGGCCCTGAGATTTTCTTTGGAAGTTTTTGATTACTCATTCAATCTACTTACTAGTTATGGGCCAGTTTAGGTTTTTTTTCTTCATGACTTAGTCTTGGTAGATTGTGTGTTTATAAGAATTTATGCATTTCTTCTATCTTATCAAATTTTTTGGCAGGTAATGTTCCATAGTAGTCTGCTATGATCCTTTTAATTTCTGTGGCATCAGTTGTAAAGTCTCCTCTTTCATTTCTGGTTGTTGTTATTTGAGTCTTCTCTTTTTTTGTTAGTCTAGCTAAGGATTTACCAATTTTGTTGATCTTTTGAAAAAAAGGTCCGTTTCATTCATATTTTTCTATTCTCTATTTCATTTATTTCTGCTCTATTATTTATTATTTTTGCTTCTGCTAACTTTTAGTTTAGTTTTATCTTCTAGTTCCTTGGTGCTTAATGTTAGGTTGTTGATTTGAAATTTTTCTTTTTCTTTAATGTAGGCATTTTCACTATATACTTCCCTCTTAGTACAGCATTTCTTGAATTCCAGACATTTTGATATGCTTTGTTTTCATTTGTCTCAAGATTCTTTTTGACTTCTCTTTTGATCCATTGGTTGTTCAGAAGTGTGTTATTTCATTTCCCCATATTTGTGAATTTCCAGTTTTCCTTTCACTATTGATTTCTAGTTTCATTCCATTATGGTTAAAAAAGATGTTTGGTATAATTTCTATCATCTCAAAGTTGTTAAGACTGGTTTTGTTTCCTAATATATGATCTATGTTAAAGAATGTCCATGTGCTCTTGAGAAGAAGGTGTATTCTGCTGCTGTTGAGAAAAGTGTTGTTACATGTCTGTTAGGTCCAATTGGTCTATAATCTTGCTCAAGTCTTTTGTTTCCTTATTGGTCACCTGTGTAGCTGTTGTATCAATTATTGAATGTAGAGTATTGAAATCTCATGGTATTATTTTGTTACTGTCTGCTTCCCTCCAATTTTATCAATATTTACTTCATATTTTTGGGTTCTCTAATGTTGGGTGCATATATATTTATAATTGTGATATCTTCGTGGTGAATTGACCCTTTTATCATTATATAATGCTCTTCTTTGTCTCTTGTGACAGTTTTTGATTTAAAGTTTATTTATTTTTATTATAAGCAGACCACCCCTGCTCTTTTTTTGTTAGTATTTGCATGGATTATCTTTTTCTATCCTTTCACTTTTAGCTTATGTGTTTCCTTACATCTAAAGTGAATCTTTTGCAGATAATGTATCATTGGATCTTGCTTTTTAATCCATTCAACCACTCTACGTCTTTTGATTCAGGACTTTAATCAAGTTACATTTAAAGTAATTACTGTTACAAAAGGAATTACCATTGCCATTTTGTTCATTGTTTTCTGTATGTTTTGTATTTTTCATCCCTCTTTTCCTCTTGCAGGCTTCCTTTGTGTTTCATTGATTTTATTGTAGTGACAAGCTTTGATTCCTTTCTAATTTTCTTTTATGTATCTTCAATAGGTAATTTCTTTGTGGTTACCATGAAGATTCATAAAGTATCTTATAGTTGTAACAGTCTATTTTAAATTGATGACAACTTTTCTTCAATTGCATATAAAAACTCGACTCCTTAATATTTCTTCTCCTTCCATTTTATGTTATTGTTATCACAAATTACATACATCTTTTACACATTGTATCCATTAACATAGTTTTATAGTTCTAGCTATTTTAATGCTTTTATCTTTTAAATTCTCAGCCAGAATTAAAAGTGATTTACACACCACCATTACAGTATTACAGAATTCTCTATTTGGCTATATACTTACCTTTCCCAGAAAGATTTATATTTTCATATGCTTTTGTGTTGCTATCTAGTGTCCCTTCAGTTTACCTAGAAGGATTCTCTTTAGCATTTCTTGTAAGTCAGATCTAGTAATGATGAATTCTGTCTGCTTTTGTTTATCTGGGAAGGTCTTTATTCCTTCATGATTTTGGAAGGAGTTTTTGCTGCATATAATATCCTTGGTTAACAGAGTTTTTTCTTTCAATCATTTGAATATGTCATCCTACTCTCTTCTGGCCTATAATATTTCTGGTGATAAACCCACTGATAATATTATGGATGTTCTGTTATACATGACAAACTGCTTTCCTCTTGCTGCTTTCAAGAGTCTCTCTTCATCTTTGGCATTTATCAGTTTGATTATAATGTGTCTTAGTATGGACCTCTTTGGGGTTATCCTAGTTAGTGTTCTTTGCACTTCTTAAAGTTGGATTTCCATTTTCTTCCTCACATTTTGGAAGTTTCTGGCCATTATTTCTTTAGATAAACTCTCCACTCTTCTCTGTCACTTTTCTCCTTCTGGGATGCACATACTATGTATAATGGTCCCTTGATGGTATCCCATAAGTCCCTTGGACTTTCCTCACTTTTCATTATTCTTTCTTCTTTTTAGCTCCTTTGACTCAATAATTTAAAATGACCTATTTTTTGTTTGACCAATCCTTGCTTCTCCTTGATCAAGTCAGCAGTTGAACCCCTTTAATGAAGTTTTTAATGCAGTTATATTATTCAGCTTCAGAATTCCTGTTTAGTTATTTTCTACAGTTTCCATCTCTTTGTTATATTCTCATTTTGTTCATACATCATTTCCCTTATTTTGTTTAGTTGTCTATCTGTATTCGTTTGTAGCTCATTGAGCTACTTTAAAACAATTATTTTGAATGCTTTGTCAGGTAATTCATAGATCTATGCATTTTGAGCATTGGTTTCTGGAAAGGTATTTTTTCCCCTGGATTGGGCTGTGTTTCCATGTTTCTTCGTGTGTGTAATTATTCTTTTCTGCCATTTGGGTTCTTGAAAAAAATAGCCACCACTTCTGGTCTTTATGACCTATCTTGATAGAAGGGAACACCTTCATCGATAACCCCAGCTAGAGATTCTGGGGCCCTTTCAAATATTTTCTGTGGATTTGTATTCTTTTGGCTTGTGCATGTAATTCTCCAATTATAGAGGGTGGCTAGTTTCTTTCTTAAGAGTTCGTAATATTTTTCTTCCTCTGGTGTCTGTCTGTGATGCTGCTGGTTCTCTGATTTTACAACATGTCACTGAGCTCTCCTTTGTTCTTAGTGGTCCATGGCCATCAAAATTATGCCAGTTCCCCATCAGCATTCTAAGTCAGGAGACAAAAAATCCAGTTCCACACACAGCCCCCCAAAAAGCAGAAATGGGAAATATATTCCTCTCTTCTCTCTTTTCCTCCCAATGGAGAAGCTGCAGTTGGGCATTTTCTCTTGATTGTGACAAGCTACACTGGCCTGGGGTAAGGGTTTTTAGGGGTGAATTGCATTGACTTTTCTTGCCCATTTCAATGCAGCTGGTCTTGGCTTTGTGCTTATCTAAGGTACTGTGAATTCTTATCTGATTTCTGAAGTTTTCATAGAGTCCTTTTGAACTATATATTGTGTAAGTCAGTGTCTCTTTGGGGAATGAGATATGGGACTCCATATTTGACCAGTTTGCTCATGTATTGTTATAATGTAATGCAATAGCCAATAAACACTATATTTGTCTGACTTTCACATTAATCATAATTATTTTTAGGAATAACAACTGTATGTGAGTTTAATTTGTGTCTGTCTATCTTATATCTTTCCTTATATTTATATGTGTGTGTGTGTAAATGTATGTGTGTATGTGTATGAATATGCATGTATATTTATGTTAAAAATCCCAATTTATTCCTTAGTTTTGGCACCAGTAGACATTCAAGAAATATCCTTATATTGTTGAGTTATAAACATATCTAATAGAAAAATAATCTTTTAGAGTTTCTTTTCAGGCAAGATTAAAAACACCTGTGCTCACTTATGGGAAATAATGTTTATTCAAAACTGGTTGAATAACTAGTAGGTTTAATGGATTGTCTATAAATCTAGATAGCACTTTTCAGGGACACTGCCCAAGGACAGCTACCTGGCTTTATCAGGTATATCATGTTTACTACTCACTTCCTAGAGGCCCTTGGACTTACACTGCACTGTGACCAATGCCACTCCTTAATGCTCATTCTTATGATACAGGGACACAGTAGAGAAGCTTGAGAGAGATGAAGGTTTGTAAAGTGGGCTCTTATTAAGTACCTAGAAAAATTATCTCAAAAGAAAAAAAAATAGAAAGTGATTTCTGCCTCTGATAGATTTTTTGAATAATTTAAAACACTATATCAATAATAATCACTTCATCACCATCTTTTACCCCAAGTACCTGTGATTTCTGACAAGTCAAATAATCTTAAGCTTATTATTGTTGCAGTACCATGAGCATAGTTCCTTTCATCATTGTTACTAACCCCTGAATTATACTATGTTACCTATCACTATCATCCTCCTCCTCTTCCTCTTCATCATTGCTGTCATTATCTTCATCAGTTATCATTACCAAGTTTGAATATTCTAAAGTCCTAGACATTTTGATGGGAGCATCAAACATATTTTACCAAAGTATGAATATGTGTGATAATCATTACGTCCATTTTACAGACAAGATAATTCAATTGAGACACAATAAATAATTTGATTAAGGACAAACAGATAATAAATTGAAGACTGATATTTGTCTATAACTTGAGAAAGAGAAGAAATTACCCTTGTAATACATTCTGTTTTATCAAGTGAGACCCAGCAAGCACTCTTCACTTTTTTGAGACACACCTGGTCTCTTTAATGGACTAGCATCAGAGTACTCCATTTCCAGTTTATGGGTGTATAGACAAGGTATGTCTTTGAGGAGTGAATCTAGAAGTATCAAAGGAACCTACCTTTCTAGACAGTGTCCAAGTCCTTAAGCCTTTAACATCCTCCCCCGGTAGAGACCTCTCTCTCTCAGGAATCTCTTCTGGCGAGTCTTTGGTTGCCCTCTGGACCTTCCTTCCTCACTTTCCTCAATTTTATTGCAGAGCATTTTTTTGTTCTGGAACTGGACCAGTTTGATCCTCTCTAAGTACATCTTTATGCAGATAGGACAGCTTTCAAATGTTCTAGGCAGCAAGATGTTTATACTTGGGTTATATCTTTAGGTGAGAAGTGAAAGTCCCTTCAAGTCCCTGTACTCCCTACTTCCATTCAATATTCAGTTAGTAGATAAATAAAGGTCTTTTATTGTTGTGGTGGTGGTGGTAGTAGTTGTGGGTTTATTTTATATTTTTCCTCTCAGGAATTAATTGATACAATGACAAGGGCTTACTTTTACCTTGATTTATATATAAATTAGATCTACCACTCAGCTGCTGTAAAAACTGAGTTGCCTTTTCCTCCTTGAGACTTAATTTCTTCACCTGGAAAATGGGAATAATAAAACCTGCTTTACTTTTGTCTTGCCACAATCAAATGAGGGACAGGAAAAGCTAGATCTATTACAAAAAAAAATAACTGAAGATTATTTTGTCCAATCATGATGAATCACTGAGAATTCATTGTGATGATGTGAGCACTTCCTCAAAACTCTCATGCAGTGCCTCAGTTGCAGCTGTAGCTACCTACACAGAGTCCTGACATGTGTCTCTCTCCTTTCTTTGGTCTTTTCTTCCCTAGCCTGCCAACCTACCTGGAGTTTCTGCTTGAGCTTGAAAATATTGTTTCACACATCAACCTCGTGAAGCTACATAGTTCTTTCTAGTGGAACATCTATAGGAAAAGGAGTCTCACTCTTGCAATATTGATGACATTTCCTGGAAAAACTTTGATGTATTAGTTTGCTAAAAGTAAAACCAAACAAAATCTAACACACACACACACAAAACTTTTCAGCTAACATGAGAATGGGGAGAAGCACAAGCGGTGAGGTCACAGAGGACACCATCACGCCACATATGAATAGCGCCTCATATGATACTTAGAACAAGTCAGGCATGTCAAATAATGAGAGCCCTCCCAACAGTAACCTTGAAATCATTTCTCAGAAAGCATGACTGCCCTTCCAAGATCAGAATGAGTAAACAACACATGTAAACACACACACAAATACGTAGACACAGGTACACAATTCAATGGATGACCCTGCAAAAAACAAAAACAAACTATCCTTATACTAGAATCATGCCAGTGGAGGCAAATGCAATGGGAAGCAAGAGGCACCTCCTCTTTTGGCAATGACTTCTTAAACAAAATGGGAGTTTATCACCTGTGGAAAGTTACCTCACACCAGGATGAAGAGGAACTTCATGTCTTGTGCTTTTAGTGTAGATTTGATTTTTCAGGCTGGTTAAATGGGTTTGGGAGGGAAAAACAGGTGTGAGAGACTGGGATTTCTCAACAGCAAAGTGATTTCATCAGGATGCAATCTTGGCTACTGAGGGAAGATTGAAGCTGTTGCTGTAGTCAAATATTGTTTTTGATTAAGTATTTTGTTGAAGTATTATTGCTTTCATGACCTGACTTCCTATATAGAAATATTGTGAAAACTTTACACATTTTGTATATCACCAAATTAGTTTCAATCCAATTGCATCATTATCAGCATTATTTTATTTTAACTCTCTGGTGATTCCAGCTGTTCAAATTTTAACACTTAAGGCTCAATCTTGAATTTTTGATGCACACAATACAATTTGTTCCCTGTGATACTAGAAGAGTTTTCCTTCTGTACTCTCAGTTTTTTCCCCCACGTGCTGATTTCTTTTAACAACTGAAAGGAGCCAGAAATTAATTTCAACCTTCTAAACTAGGGGTAAATTGGGAAAGAGGCTCGAAAACCTTACATCCATCCAAGAGCAGAAGTTTCAGTATTGAGACACAGCTGGTAATGAAATCTCGTGGAACCCTAGGGAAGAATCCTGCCAGGCTGAAAGCCCAGAAATTCTGAGCATTTGAAAGGTACTTAACATGCTCTACTGAGGTGTGGAACAAATGCTGAAAGACCACGAAATGCACTGGGGATGTTGTATAGAACTGACCATGTTGTGATATCTACTCTTAAGCAGGGGCCAAAAAGTAGCTGTTTGGGCCCTGATTTTGTTCATGAAGAATATGCATTAGGTATTCAAAGCTACCCAAATATTAGTGATGAGATATTTGAGGAATACGTGTAGTAAATTGTAAATTGTAACAGTAGGATCTAAATGGGAAACTTATTAACGTTTATTTTAAGTTTACTATTTGAAATACACTTTAGATACATTATCTTTGTCTCCACAGTGACCGATTGTCAAACTTCTCTTCTCCTAGAAATTCCTTTCACTCTCTTAAAGGGCTAATTCATTTGATGTGCCCTAACATTACTACCAGTGAATGTATATTACTCTATATTGCAATATGCTACAGATATTTCATTAATTTTCCTTTATTTACAAAACATTTTGGCATCTCACTTTCTGTTTTCTTATCTATAACTAACATCAATATCATTTTTTGTGACTACAACATCCATGCAGTTCCATCTAATTCTTCAACCTCCTCAAGTCTACTTTTCCACCTCTGAAGCTCTGCTTTCCATTATCTTTCTCTCTAAATATAATACCCTATAGTTAAATCTCACATAATTTTATCTCAGCTCCAAAAAATTTTAAGCCACATTAGGCCATTCACTGGATGATCTAACTGCTT
Source organism: Equus asinus (assembly GCF_041296235.1). Classification (NCBI taxonomy): domain Eukaryota; kingdom Metazoa; phylum Chordata; class Mammalia; order Perissodactyla; family Equidae; genus Equus; species Equus asinus. The sequence continues at coordinate 66,427,106 of NC_091793.1, read as the reverse complement.
TTTCACTACTACCATTTCTTTTGTGTTATCATTTCCCTTCTAACTCAACTTAGATTTAATAATCTGACCCTAAAATTGCTTGTTTAAACAGATTTTCAACTCCCTTGAACCTTTCTTCATTTGTCACACATATCTGACCAAAATCAAGCCCATTAAAGGCAGCACATTGACTAATGAGCTTTTACACAAATTTAGTTGAATGATTAAATGACATTATATGTATACTTATATAATATTGTTATATTTTCTGACTTGACTAACTTTAAATTTATGATAAGAGATTTCAGGTGTGCCTCCAGCACTCCTAATAATGTCTCAATATTTTCCTAGTTCTTTCTATTTGCAATGGCTTGTGACAACAATTCCCGTTTCTTCTCAGAACTTAAATACACCTTCCCCTTGCACAGTCTCAGCTGAGGCTTCACTATTAGTTCACTGGAAAAATAGAAGCCATCAGATAAGTATGTGTCATCTTCTCACTACCAATTATATCCACCTGTCTATACACATGCATACACCCATATTCTTCCTGGTACAATTGATATACTATCTCTGTGTGTATCTAAGGCGAAAACCTCCATTCACGCACTGGATTCCATTGGCTCTTGACTACTCAAAAATGTCCTTCTGTAAATACATATTTTCCCACTTTCCTACATTACCAGTGTTTCCCTCTGTCTTTCCAAGCAGTACGGGGGAAAAGATGTATAGAAACTTTCATTTCTGGGGCTGTAGAATTTACCGAAAAAATATCTCTTGTAAACAAAAATATATATATATCCCTGATAGAAATTGGGAGTATGATATAGCAGGGATAATTTTATAAGTATGATTGAGTTTCATAAAATTTTAAGGTAAATCCCCAGGCAGTAAAAATGAAGAGAGACTAGAAAATCATACTGACATGTTGACACCATAGCTATGACTGTGCTCAAGGTATTTGCTAATCTCAGTAATTTAGATATAATCTCAGTAATTTAGATATATTGAGTTTGAAGGGACTCATGTGGAGAAGTAAAACAAAAAAGCCTCAAGCTTTACAATTTTATTATCTATTTTAAATATAGTTTTTCTTAAAGTAATATGCACATCATTGTAAAATTAAAAATATATTACAAGTTGAAAAAGAGAGGGATAAAGAACATACAAGGAAAGAGAAGAAAGCCAGGGCCCACAAAATTCTCTACTCTCAATGAAAGGTAGGACTAGAAGAAAAAAGTTGTGTTGTCAGCTATGCTCTGGGAGAGACAACATGCCTGCTGAGGATTCATTCACCTAAGTCTCATCTCCTATGGGCCTGAAGTTTGAATTTAATCTAATCTCAACTCAAAGAGTTAATTCAAAATTCTCAGAGATTGGGACCATCTTAGAACTCCTAGTTGGAATAAATGGGAACAATCTCTGCAGGTCTGTATTCTTATAGTATTCCCATAAATTTCTGCTGTTGGAAAATGAGTATATAATCCCAAATTATGAGACATAAAAGAAAAATATGACCATGAATCAGTCAGTAGTAAAAAAAAAGCTCAAAGTAACACATATATTGGATAGTGCATATGTTCAAAATGTTTAGAAAAGCAAAAGAGAAAGTTGTAAATATGAATCAGGAATAAGATACTAGCCTAAAAAGAGGCAAATATAGAAATTAAAAATTGTACTATTGTAATTTTTACAATTACAATTGGGTGTGTAAAACAGAGTTTAGACAAAGTAAGATTTTGTGAGAAAGAAGGTACGTATAAAGAAATTATCTGGAATGTAAACAAAGAGAGAAGAAAAAGAAAAAAAAAGGAGACTAAAAGCTATTGTAGGTAAAAATAGAAAGTTTAGTATAAGACTAATCCAGAGAAAAGAAATACCAGAAAAAGAAGGTGAGTAAAATTGAAAGAAAGTAATACCTGGAAGAAAAAAATAATTCTTAGATCTATATATTAATAAAATATTCATACAGAAAAAATAAAATGAAACTCACACCTAAGTAATTGTGGTGAAAAAAATGAGATGATAAAATTTTAAATTATTCAAATAGAAAACACAGATTATCTACTAAAATATAGAATTTAGATTGATCACACCCTTCCAATCAGCAAAAATCGAAACCAAAAGACCAAAAATAATAAATTCCTTCAATGTACTGAGAAAAATAATTCTCAAACCAAAATTGATTAACCAACTAAACAAAGCATCTAAGGATTAAGTAAATTAAACACATTTTCCTACACATGCACACACACACACACAAATTTAAAAGAAACAAAAAACAATTTACCAATAACAAAAGATCTCTTCTCAACGAATTTCCTCTATGACATGCTTCAGAAACAGGAAATCTCAGAAAAAAAAAGGTTTTTATTTATCTAGTAACGTCTTGCTTTGGCCTTAATTACTGACATAGTTTTGCTCTGTGCATACTTCTAGTTTAGGCTACTTTTTTGTTTCATGGTTATATATGGACTGTAAAGTGGTTATTTCAGATTGAAGCATGGAGGAATCACAGGGATGTTTATTTAACCCTGCTTGTGGACACTTCACTTCACTCACGTGTCATTACCAGAACTGAGTCACATGGCTGCCCTTTATGGAATGGGAAAGCTACATAATGCAGTGGCTGGATTACCACTTTCCAGATACACCTCAACTATAGTCCTGCATCACTTAATGATGGGAATACGTTTTGAGAAATGGGTCCTTAGATGATTGTGCTGTTGGGCAAACATCATAGAGTCTACTTACACAAACCTAGATGGTATAGCCTACTACACATGTGGGCTATATAGTACTAATCTTGTGGGACCCCCTTTGTATATATGCTCTGTCGACCAACATGTCATTATGTGGTACATGACTGTATAACGGTAGTGGAGGACAGATTTTGGTGGACAGCTTAGCTTGCTCCATCACTTCAGCTCAGTATGATTGTTTCCCATGTTCTCTTTTCCTGGAAGACTGTTTTGCTCAAAGGTGACTCATATTTTATTGTTAACCAAAGGACAGTTAATAATTTTATAATACAGATCTTCCTTGATTAACAATGGGGTTACATCCTCAAAAACTCATAATCTAAATCTATCAAGCATCATAGCTTAGCCTAGCCTAACTTACATGTGCTAGGAACAATTCCACTAGCCCACAGCCAGGCAAAATCATCTAACACAAAACCTATTTTGTAATAAGGTGTTGACTACCTCATGTAATTTATTGAATATTGTACTGAAAGTGAAAAACAGAATGACTGTGTGGGTACAGAATGGTTGTAGGTGTATCGGTTGTTTGCCCTCGTGATTGCGGGGCTGACTGGGAGCTGCGGCTCCTGCCACTGCCCAGCATCAGAAGAGAGTATGAAACCATATATTGCTAGCCTGGGAAATGATCAAAATTCAAAATTTGAAGTACAGTTTCTATTGAATGCATATTACTTTTGCATCACCGAAAATCAAAAAATCGTCAGTCAAACCATTGTAAGTCAGGGACAGTCTACATTACAATCACAGTCAAATTATTTTATGTCTGGAAAGGACTTCAATGATTACATATCTTTCTTTCTTTGATCTGTCCATCTTTTTATCTATTTTTTTCTAAGCCCCAACTAAGGATCGGGCATTAAGTACAGAGTGGTGACCAGACAGGCCACATAAGAAGCTCAAGGCTGGAGGGCAAGATTGGAGTTAGACAAATAAGCATGTATCATAAACACGCCTATGAAATCATTACCTCTAAATCCTATTCAGACATGTGTTTTTATTTTTAACAGTATTTTTGTTTTTAGCAGAGTTATTCAAATACATAGTTTAAAATGCATTACTAACAAAATATTTATGATAAAGTTCATTGTCCTTTGCTTGACCTCAGCCTACCCTCCAATTCCATTCCTTTCTCTTCCATATCAATTTTACTACTTCCCAACTTACATTTTCCAAAACATTTTTTATCATGGTTTTTGAATAAATTAAATAGTCACTGTTTATATTATTCATTGATGTAAATATTTTTCATTGATAAGTAATATGTTATTGTTATATTTCATTGTTCAATTTTTATTTTTCTTGGAGTTAATGACTTCATTTTTTCTTTTTATTCTTCTTGTGGAATCTGAGTCTGGATAAAAGTAAGTTATCCAAGTTCTCACAGAAGCAAGGAAATTAACAAGAAATTCAGAAAGTTTTTTTATTGTGAAGATCGTGCTCATCCTTCTCTGCAACATGCTGAAGGTTCTGGAATCGTCATTGCTGTAAGTATGCAAAACAAATGAAAATTTTAGCCCAATTCTGCCGTAACCTAAAGCCATGTGATGGTAATATGTGGGAAAAGGGTGAAGGTCAAGTTCTTATAGTGGGCTTTCCCCCAAAAGCTCCAAGGATAAAGTTTTGTTTGTTTATTTAGAGTATAATAATCATGAGTATCTTCAACTTACTCATAACTTTTTAAAATTGATGAGTATATAAGAAAATTATAACTAGCAAATCAAGTGACACTGCTTTTATTTTCATGCTATTGATGTAAAATTACATAGAAACAGATAGGTTAAAAATTGGCTTAAAATTCTTAAGTAAATTAAAATTCAACTGATAAGAGGAAAAAAGTGATGTGGTGGTATTCAGACACGACCATAGGCTGGGCATAACTGCATGTTAAAAAGCGGTAATAGTAAGTATCCTTCTGTTTCCTATCTATTACGGATAAGTCATGGTGATAGATACACATACACATGTCTAACCTTTTAACTATTTCATCCAAGTAGATATATTTAGCTCCATTTACAGATGAGGAAAATTATTAAAAAAACAAAGTTAAGTGAATTTCCCAAAATATGAAGGGTAGAGAAAACCTGCCAAATACCAGCCCTGCTCGAGTCTAATGCCACCTTCTTCATCATCTGCCTCACCTAATTGTACAAGGAGGAGGAAAGTTCCCATAAGTTTACACAAGACTAGAGGCAAAACATTTTTGCTTGTTTGCTGTGTAGAATATACTCACCATACAGGGCTGTGCAAGGCAGAAGGAAATGCAAAGTTCTAACCCTTTACAAGAGGTCATGAAAAAAAATCACAAAGCAAGTTTTGTAATAATGTAAAGCTATGATGTGAAGAGAGGTACCAGCAGTCTGTGATTTATTGTCAGTAGTTAATTGTTGGTTACATTTTTAACTACTTTTTCTAAATGATAGTGCAAATGAAATCATATAAAGATGCCATGCCCCTATTAGTTTCTAAAGAGTCTGTTCTAATTTTGGATACAAAGCTACTTGACACCAAATACTGTCTACATTAATTTGAAAACACTATATAGCAGACAATAACATTGCCCTTTATCTTATTTTGTGTTTTTGTTTTCAAAATCACAATGCATCAGCATCATTGAACTTCTTGAGGTTATCTAAATATTTTCTCCTGTTTTAGACAATTATGCATAGAACTCTCCTACTCTAAAATCTTTGATTGGCTTCCATGGTTGTAATATTTAGCAGAAAAACTCCAGAACCTCACTCCACATATTTTTTCAGTTCTTTTACCATTCAGTATATTCCCTTGGTTTTGTTCTTATCTGAATTCCTCCCTCTGCAATGTAGTCTCATTTATTCTATGTTTTCCATGCACTCAGGTCGCAAACTTCCCAAAAATAACCATGCTTATTTTCAGAAACACTTCTTGCCTATTCTTGTTGCCTACACTATCCTGTCTTTTCTGGCCCCTGTTTGTTGCCTTCTTGAGACACATCAAAATCCACACAGACAGTGTCTGCTTCTAGTGTGGAGAAAGTGTTTACAGGTGTGATGGGAAACACGCCTAATATTTCTAAGACTGTTATTTATTTTTGTTCCTGGAGGTCTGTTTCTACGATCAGTAGGTTTGCTCTGAGGCTTACACAGAAGAAATGATGGCCCTGAGGCCATGGGGTTGCTGTCTGGCTGAGGAAAAGTGCTCCGCGTCCCTCCTTTCCCTCATACAAGCAGCTGGGGGTGTGCTGCCTGCCAAGGAGAGCTGTGCACCTGTGTGCAGCGTGGGATCACTGCCTGAGCTCTGGGTGTCCCATGACGCCCCAGAGCCATCTGGAGAACCAAGCTAGTGCCAGGGAATTAGCAAATTTGGACACAAACCAAATCAAGCAACTTACTCAAAAGAAAGACCAAACTTTTTCAATGTTCTTTTCTTAAAAGGTGATGGAAAAATTACAGATGTGGAGGCAAAGTTAGGTTAAAATTACTACTGTACTTCTTAAAATCTTTGTTACCTTAAACTTAGTTAACTTTTCTAATCTTATTCTCTTTACCTAAAAAAAGTCAGAGAATAATATGTATATAAAGCTCCCAACTTGATACACATTACGTTTAATGTTTCATTTCTTCTGACTTCACTTGAGTTACGTCATGCAGCAGTATCTCCAGTTCTATCCCGGCCTGAGAAAACTCAGTGCTTATCTTTGTGCGATAGCTTATGCAAATTCCTCTCTCAAGGAATAGACAATAACTCCTCTTCCCTCATGTGAGGGTTGTGCTTACTGACCTCCTTCTAAAGAAAACAGGATGGAAAGGGAGGAGGAGGAAGAGAACTTTACAGTGGAGAAAACTGACAAGCAAACACTCTCTCAAGCCAGTGAAGAGTCATCTTCATAGCATGTGCTTTTGATATGATGTACAGAAAAGTGACGTTTCACCTCTGCAGTCTTGGTCCCCCAATCCCATAACCCCAGTTTGTCCATGAGAGAAATAGCAAGCCAACCCAAATTGCAGAACACATTAGAGGAGCCTAAGCCTGGTATCCTGAATGAGATTCTAGAGCAGAAAAGGACATTTTTGAAAATTAAGGAAATCTAAATAAGGTATGAACTTTAGTCAATCATGATGTATCAATATCAGCCCTTAGTTGTGACACACATGCCACAGTAATAGGTTAATAATAAGGAAAACTGACAGTGATGTAAAAGGAACACTCTGTACTACCTTTTGTAACTATTCTATAAGTCTAAAGCTATTATAAAATTAAAAAACTTATTTAAAAAGTTAAATATATAGAATATGCAGTAAGAGAAATTGATACATGGCCTGTCCCCATTTTCCTCTCTTACTCTGACTGTCCTGTCTTCAACATTAGACCGTAAAAGTACGTTTTTAGAAATTCGTTGTATATAGACAATCAATTTTGTCTAAAGGTGGTTTAGCAGAAATTCTTTTCTTAATTGAAACACTTCTTTAAAATGTTATTTACCAAAACTTCTTTTAAGTTAAATCTGATTTTGCGCATGCCTGGTCTATAATTCCTTTTGGGAAAACAAAAACAAAATGTTGGAATACTTTATCCACAATCTTAGTTGAGTTTGGATTCTGCTTCAGGCAGAATTCAGTGTGCTTCTTTCATAAAGAGATACTGGAAGTCATACAATCACACTGACAGATAATTTATATTTGATGAATTTATCCTAATGAAATATTGTAACAAAAACAATTAAACCTGGGCAAATTTGCAAAAGCAAATGGGTATCACATATGAAAAATGTGGATTAAAAAAAGATCTCTGAGCCAAATGAATTCTGGCAAAAAGAATTTTTGGCAAGATATGAGGAATATGATTTGTCTAATATACCCAATGTTCTAATATCTACTCTATGGATTTATTAAGAGAAAACTGACTATAATATGAAATAAAATTTACTTTCCTCTTCACTAAGCCTACATTTGGACCACAGAGGAGAAATACCTAATTACCTCTGAGTCAGAAATTCTGTGTATCACAGTTCTAGTTTACGTTCATTCAAATGACTGAGCAGGTGAGATGCTGAGAGTCAGAAATATCTGAATTCAAAGTCAAACTGTAATATTCTAATGACATTGGCAACTTCTCCAACTTTGCAAAATCTCATTTTCTTCTCTTAACATAAAGGTAATAATAACTACTTAGTGCACTAAGCACCTGGTAATTGAGAAATAAATATTAGCTTCTTTCCTTTGTGTTTCCACTTTCCATAACTCTAGTCCTCATCTCTTGAAAACAACAGAAACAAATGAAAATCCACTCATTGCTTGCCACGTAAAGTTCAGTTGACCCACAAAATGTTGAATGGTTTTTAATTATTCTGCCCAGAGTTCCCAATCACAAGAAAAATATTTACCACAACCCAAGAATTTTTTTTTAATTATGATGATTATGGGAGTTTGTGCCTCTCTGAATTTCTCTTACCTAAAATAGTCTGTATTCAAGTTTACAGGGCAAGTCGTCCCATGGAGCAGAACTAGAAGCAATCACAGTTATTGTACCTATTAATGTGGTGACACAAGGGAGATAGTTCAACAAATATTTGACATTGTTAATGAATCTGGCATACTTAGCCCAAGACTTATTCTCTTTAATTCAATTCCAATTTTTTAACTGAAAAGAAATGAAAATTAATCCTCCAAAAGTGTCCAATATGACCCAGAATAGTTTCCCTTTATCATCTATTAATCCCCATAATAACTGATTTATTTAGAGAAAAAAGAAATGACTCCCTTTATTTCAACGTGATTTCCAAAGTATCTTGTAAGTCTCTTCATAACTCTTACTTCTCTGAATTTACTCTCACAAAAATATTCCTTCTCAGGATTTTTTCTGTAAGATTCTTTACTAGCTCTCAGTAGTCTACACAAGATAAGTTCAAGCACTTCAGCATGACCTACAATGTCTTCCATCACCTGCTTTCCTCCCAAATGTCACCTCCTGCCACTCACCTATTTGCAGTTTATGCTCTGACAATGGTGAACTATCTAAATGTTCTATGTTGTTTCATGATTCTATTCATTGACTGATCTTATTTCTTTTGTCTTTAATGAACCCTGTTTCCTGTTTTTAAATGAACTCTTACAACTTTTGTTCAGTTCAGGTGTCATCTTCTTCAGAAAATCTTAAGCCTCAAAATTTGGATTGATATATTTCTTTTTTCTATACTCACAGAACATTTTTCTTTATGCTAACATAGCTCTTCAATTATTAGCTAGAAATAATGTTTAACTGCCTGTCTCAACCAATTATTAATTGAGGACAGAAATTGTGTCCTTTACATTCTTTCATTTGCAATGACTATCAATATGCTTTCACATTTAGTACATGGTCAATTTTTTTCCCCATTGGACAATTTGCCACCTATCTCAATGCTGGATTTAATCATCCGTAAGAACTATTACTTCATTTGATTAATTATCATAGTAATTCTGAAGCCATTATCATTACCATTTACAGGAAAGAGAAACTGAGGCTCAGTGATTGCTAATTATATTGCATAAGAAAACATTGTTATAAGAATTATTCAACTTCAAAACTCATGCTCTTTCAACTATGTCACTTAACATCTATCCTGCTTGCTCATCTCTCAAGTAATAACACAATTTTTCTAATCCTAAGAATTTTCTTTGCTTATTGTGGTGATGTAAATTATAGCTACTTGAATACAAAGAGAAAAGAATTAATCATGACCCCAGGATGAACAAAGAGGATTTCATGAAGAAAAAGAGAACTTGAGTAGACTCTGATATAGGACAGGGTTTATGGAGGTAAGGAAGCTGCAGGGAAGAAATTCTTGGTGGGTTCATGCCATTGGTATGGACATATGAGGTTCATGTTTGTTGTTTTGACAATTACTTTTTTTATCAGGAGAGGAGAAAAGAAAAGCTATTAAGATGAAACAATAATGTTTATTCTCAAAGAAAAGACATCTGGACTGACAAGAAGGGGGTCAAGAAAGGAACTTTTGTTTTTTTACTTTAAGTAGGTTTTATTTTGTTTTTATTTATTTGATTTTGTTTTAGTTTTTTGGTGAGAAAGATTGACACTGAGCTAACATCTGTGCCAGTCTTCCTCTATGTTGTATGTGGGATGCCTCTACAGCATGTCTTGATGAATTGTGTGTAGGTTTGCATGGGGGATCTGAGCCCATGAACCCCAGGCTGCCAAAGTGGAGTGCGTGAACTTAACTACTACACCGCCAGGCTGGCCCAGTAGATTTTATTTTTTAAAACACTTTTAGAATTACAGAATAATTGAAAAGATAGTACAGAGATTTCCCACACACACCATACTCAATGTCCCCTATTGTTTATATCTCGCATTGATGTGATACATTTGCTACAATTAATGAGACTATATTGATACATTATTATTAACTAAATTTCACAGTTTCTGTAGATTATTCAAATTTTCTTAGTTTTTATCTAATATCCTTTTATTGTTCCAGGATCCTATCCGGGATACCACTTGATATTTAGTTGACATTTCTCTTTAGGTTACTCTCAACTGTGGCAGTTGCTCAGACTTTCTTTATTTTTGAAGACCTTGACAATTTTGCAGAATATTAGTGAGGAATTTTGTAAGATGCTCTGCTATTAGATTTTGTCTGATGTGGCAAAATTTCTACTGTCCTAAAAAACTGTCTAGTAATTTACTAAAGCTTACTTAGAAGAAATGTGGTATATAAACATAAATTATGAACATAATTGGTATTATAATCTTGGAACCAGGCAAAGCAAGAAGCACTGAGAGGGTAATGGGCAATGGAGTGTTCAAAAGCTGACTCCCCAAACATTATCAACACAACCTATTGATAAGACCATACTGAGTGTATTGCTTACCTCAGTAATGGAGAACAGCACTCTGCAAAACTTTAGCTCTGTATGTGGGGAAGGGGGAAGAGTCTTGATTAGGATGGGGTAAAGATCAGGATGCAATAACGCAGAACTGGTGGAAACCTCAAAGGAAGGATTTTGAGATGAGGAATATGAAGACTATTGGGGCACAGACTATCTGTCGATATTTTCCTTTGAAGAGTTCCTGGGTCTTTTGAAAAGTTTCTGTAGTGAACCATTTACTTGGGCAGGAGACTTAAAATCATGCTAATGAGAAGAGGGAGATAGCACAAAGTCATATTACTGTATACCATAAGACATGGTTAACATTCTCAGTGTCCAGGCTGAGTGTAGGGGAAAATGGTTTCAGTTCTCAGGGTATTTAAAGTTCTGCATGGCAAGTAAGAAAAGGAAAACACATGCTCTTCACACCATAGCATGCATCACTAGTTACACAAGTCATAGTGTTTAGCAAAGCTCTTCATTATACATTTAACCTGTTTCAATCTTGGATTCATTGTTTAAGATGACAGAATAAAGGCACTAATGCTCCCTTTTCTTCTAAGTAATCACCCAACACAAAAAGGAGAAGGGAAAACAGAAACATAAGTTTATGTTTAATGCATCCGAGTGATATTTGTGAAAAATAACACTCACTATAAAATGACTGTTAATAAATCTATAAAACATGATGTTAAGTAAATTTCCAAAGAAGCACAATGAAATAGTTAACTTTTTCAAAGAAGATCCCAAAACAGGTGTACAAGAGCTCAAGGAAGTCAAGTAGTAAGTAAAGAAGTAAAATTAAGTGCACAAATTAAAAACATGACACCATAAAAAAAACCGTGAAGTTAAATGAATTATGAAATACTATTTCATTTTATTCTAATAAAATAAATTTGAAATTACTGGATTAAATGGAATAATACAATTTTATGGGAAAAATTTGCAAAACTAATAAAAAAGGTATATTAAATGGACAATTATTATGGATGAAATAGAGAAAGTTTTTAAAGTTCAATGCCCCAAATAACATGATGCTCATAAGATTCACAGAGGTAGTCTTTCAAACATTTGGAAATAGATGACTCTAAAGCCTGTCAAACTTTTTAATAGTATGAAAGAGAAAGAATTCTCTTCAATATACTTTATGAAGGTAGAATGATATAAATTCCAAAACATGTACAAAGAGAAAACTCTCCATATTTTTACCTAATGAAATACCCTAAAGAAAATAGCATACATAATTTAGTAACATATTTAGAGAAAAATAAGCCTTTCAAGAGAGGATTGTTTCCATTTTTGACACTCGATTATCATATTTTACCACAGAAATTGGATAAAATAAAAAAAATCATAAGGGGGTATCTCCATAAGTATTAAAGTCATTGATATGTTTGTTGTAACTTAATTCCTTGATATAAAAATGCAATAATATATGGATATTATAAAATATAAATAAATCTTAAATGTGATTTAATATAGATCTAGCAAGCATAATTTACAATCCACAATACAGAAGAATCATCTTTAGATATAATCCAGCTATATTATGAGGAGCCTGACAATCTTTGATTGCAGTTAGATCCTTGAAGCAAGGAGAGAATAGTGAATTAAGCTTTCCTGAAAGTTTCTCCAACTACCACCAATGAAGTGATTCTGGTGACTGAATGACGTCCTCATCGCCTACACTCTAAGCCAACTTAAGCTGCTAATATTGTAAACTGACAGTCCTCACTATAAATCTGCAACCCAAGTGTGTTACTACTCCGATAGACAAATCCCTTCTCTTTGTTCTGACTCTCACTTTGAAAAATTATAAAAGAATCTTTTGAAGGTATTTCATTTGAAATACAGAAATCTACCAATAATTATCTCCTTCAAAGTAGTATGAGAAATCTTTGTAAATGGGGAATTCAGAAGTTTCAGAGTAACTCACCTTCATGGCCTCATAGGAAATTCTTTAACTTAGAAGACAATGGGAAAATGCTTTGTATTTGAAACCACATCTACACCTACCCTCTCCCCAGTTATGCTTCTTGTATTAGGCAATTTCACTATTTTCCCAAGTAATTTATGAGATGAAGAAGTCAATCTGAATGAGTGAGAAGTTTGAGTTCTGGAGTACTTTTTAAAAAATACTGTTTCATAAATTTCAAATACTAGGGTAATTCCAATTCTGAATATTTTTGTAATTATGCAGTCCACTTGACTCAGTTTCAGGAAGAAAACTTCATAAGTCAGCATGAATAGTGGAAAAGCCGAGTGGAGGGAAAACCACTCTGAGAGGGATTTATTGTTACCTTGGGCAAGGCCATAACCTTCAAATGTTTTGGTTTCAATCCATCAGATTCCTCCTCCATGTCTCTGCATGGAATGTGGAAGTGGTGGAAACTATAGAGAGGTAGGGTTCACAGAGGAGATACCAACTGCCGATATTAATGGGGACAGAAACTGGGAGGAGTTGGTTGCAGACCCAGGAATTTGGGATCAGGATGCTGGGACACACACTGAAAGGTAAAGAGATTTGGACCCCTCTCAAGATCATATATTCTGAAATCAGATAGTCTGAATGGCTCTTAGCTCTGTCAATTACCAGCTTTCTGGGACTGAACAAATTATTCAACCTTTCTAGGCATGATTCCTCTTCTGAAATATGGGGATAATAATAGTCACATCCTAAGAGAATGTTGAGAACATAAAATGAAATAAACATGTAAAACAGTGGGCACAATGTGTTAGGTATCGTTATACTGATGTTTATTCAGGGCTCTCTTTAAGGGCTGAGTGTCAAAGAATGTGAGTGGGTTAGCTGGTGGAAGGCATCAGGAATGAGACTGAGAAACTCAAGATAAAAATGCATCTGATGATATTTATTATGCTTCTCACATACTCCTTTTTAAAGATTCAAATACCATGGCATATGTAAAATATAAAAAATATAAATAAAAGATTTGATTATATAATTAGCCATATTCATCTGAAAATAATGCTTAAAGCATTTGAATATAGTTTTTCTTTTCGTTGCATTAGTTGAGTACCTTACAATAGCATCTAAAGTTTGTTAAACCATATCATCTTTTCAAAAGAAGGAATAAAGGAATTTTACCTCAACCTAAGTTGAATTGCCAAAACATTGAACTAGTGAGATCCAGATAAACAAATTTCAACTTTATTTGCTACTCATTTGGATTTAATTTGATGCTCAGAAAGCTTAAGCTTTGGGATTTCTCATGTATAATGGCCCTTCATAAGACTCACTCGTGTAACAGAGGCCTGGATTGCTGTCCCAGCCTGGCCTCATCCCCTAGCCTTTAATTATCACAAGCCTATGGGCTATGCTTAGTATCCAAAACCTTTCTTTGTCCCCAAGGGGAAGACTCTGAACTAAATGTTGACATAGGGCACTATGGCCACCCAGTAATGGGGATTGGATGTTACTGAGGAAGATGGAACGTAGCTCACCCTGCTGACTTACTGCTGTGGCAGTTGCCCTCTGATGCCAACCAAGTAAAATCAAAGCCCTGGAGTTCACTGAGGACCTGGCACATAGCAAGAAGTTTTTCTCAGCAAGAAACTGTGGAGCTAGATCAAATATGGCATTACCACAAAAGAGTAGTGAAGGTGCAGAAGACTTTAATAAACTATCAATACTGATAATTTTTTTAAAAATCAAATTAACTATGCTAGAGGAAAGATTAAATTAACTTTACATTGTTTCCATATAAAATATTGCAAGTTATTTTCATATGAAGAGATGTTTAAAGAATAAGTTACTAGGAATTTCTTCTCCCAGGAAGATGGGCAGATATAATTTCCCTATCCTTCCTGCTAAGAACAACTAAAATCCAAGGACATCATATCAAAACAAACAACAACAAAAGAAAACATAAGAAGACTCTGAAAGATGGGGAGAGGTGGCAGACTGCCTAGGAACCTGAGAAATGACACAGTTGTGAGATCCCTGAGTTTTCTTCTTTTCCACATATATCCCAGACATGGAGTGAAAGAATCTGACAACACAATAATGTCAATGGGTAAAGGCAATAAAAGCCTCAACAAAATCCTGCTGTCTCTTGACAAAAGACCAGGAGAATTATAGCCTAGCAAGACATAAAGGGTTTAGACAACAACCACTCTACCTCAACCAAACATGATAGAAAAAACTAAGTTCTACCCTACCCTCGTCATCAATGCTGAGTGGAGAGCCTAGATTTTCACCGTTGCCAGGCTAATGAGGGGTCCAAACTCCCCAGATGAAGTGGCTGAGTAGGAAGTCAGAATTTTAACTTCCACCAGGCAGTAACAAGTAACCTCCTCCAACTCTTTGCATCAATGGATGACATGGGGAGAGCAGTAAGGAGGCAATTCTATCCCACCTATCCAGAGAGGTATCAGTGATGGCCTAGTGAGAATCTGGAACTTTCATCCATGCCCAGCAATAATAAGGAGGTTCCTACCTCAAGTGCTAATGGAGGTTGAACAGGAATCTGGGCCCTGCCCACACCTGCCAGGAATGAAGTCAACCCAGAATCATATATTCTGTGAAAATATCCTTCAGGGAAAAAATAAAACAAAACAAACAAGTGAAAAACCCCACAAGAGATATCAGGTGAGGAAAAACTAAGAGAATTTATTTCTAGCAGAGCTACTCTAAAAGAATGGCTAAAGAAACTTCTCTAGCCAGAAAGGGGATGATAAATAGGGAACATCAGGAAGGGAAAATAAAATCAGTAAGTAAAATATATGGGTAAATATAATTGATTTCCTACTCTTTTTGAATTTTCTAGGTTATGTTAAACCATAGAAGCAAAAATTATAACACTATCTGATGTGATTCAGAATTAATGTGGAGGAAATATTTAAGAAAATTACACCATAAATGAAGAAGAGGAGTGAATAATGAGATATAAAAGAGGAAGAATTCTATAGTTCATTCAAACTTTTAAATCATGATGGAAGTTGACTGTGGTAAGTTATGTATATATAACATACACAAAATAACACCAACAAAAATTCTGTACAAAGAAACTGACTCAAAATCTTTGTTGACAAATCAAAATAGAATTTTAAAACATTTTGCAGTAATCCACAGGAAAACAGGGGGGAAAAAACCCAGAAAAGCAATAATAACAACAAAAAGAAAAGCAGAGACAGCAAGCATAAAAGAATATATAAAATGGCAGACTTATGCCCTGACATATTGCTAATTACATTAAATATAAATTATCTAAATACACCAATTAAAATATGGAGATTGGAGGAATTGATTACAAAACATGAACCAAAATATAGATAGTCTAAAAGAAGCTCATTTCAAGTATAACAATATAGATAGGCTGAAGGTAAGCAAAAGGATAGAAAAATTTACATCATGAAAATGTTAATCAAAAGAAAGCAGGAGTGGAGGGAGTGATGTCACCACCATGGTGGAGAGAAATCTTCCCTTAATCTCTCCCTCCTCAGATACAATAAAAGGACATTCATAAACTATCAGAGAACATTGACATAATAGATGTCTGAGAGTAGCATGCAGCCATACATCTGAAGGTGGGGGTGCAGGACCCCCAGGAGGCACTGGAAGGAGGTAAGGAGATCCCCTCTCCCTCCCTGAAGAGCAGGAATCTAGGGCATGGGACCATGCACAGTGGCTGGTGCAAGACTCTGAAAGGAGAGGTAGGAAAGGGAGGCCACCCCTGGGAGTTCCTTCACTCTCAGAGTTGTCTCCCAGCCTGTGGGAATGCTCCACATCCAGAATGCTAGGCAATCACAAGGGCATCTTCATCAAGCCAAGTAGCCCAGGAGGACAGACAGCAAATGCAGAGTGGGAGTGCCCAGGATCATGCAGATGAAAGAAACTGCCACTCTCCCCTGCCTGTCACAGCAGCTTGGCTGATTGACCAGAGCAAGACACCCCTGACACAATGCCTCTGCCTATGTATGTAAAGCAGTGGCAACTAGTGGGCAGACACAGATGGACCCTGTGAGCATAATTTTCAAAGGATAGGCTCAATTGCCAGGGATCACAGCAGGCTCAGAATATACAGCTCCTGCACCCCCACAGTGGTAACAGGTAGAATCTGTGACCAGATACTACCATGATGCAACAGCACAAGTCCACCCCATCAAATAGCATGAAGAGGCATATTAACATTCCAGAATGGAAGGAAAATGACAAGTAGTCAGAAATCAATCCTGAAGTCAGAGAAATTTACAATCTAAATGACAGAGAATACAAAATAGCTATCATAAAAAACCTCAATGAGTTACAAGAAAACTAAGAAAGAAGGTTTAATTAAATCAGGAATAAAATTAATGCACAGAGGAAAGTCTTCACAAAAGAGATGGAAACCATGAAAAAAAATCAGAAATGTTGGAGATGAAAACCAAAATGAATGAGATAAAAAAAAAATCTGGAGACCTGAAATAAGAGAACTACTTTTATGGAGGACAGAATTAGTAATTTAGAGAGCAGAAAATTAGAAATGCTTCAGATGGAGGAAAGAGAACTAAGATGAAAAAGAAATGAAGAAATTCTCTGAGAAATATGTAACTCAATTAGGAAATGCAAAATAAGGATTATAGGTATTCCAGAGAGAGAAAGGAGGGATAAAGGAGCAGAGAGCTTGTTCAAAGAAATAATAGCTGAGAACTTCCCAAACCTGGTGGTGTAACTGGAATTACAAGTAAATGAAGCTAATACAACTCCTAATTACATCAATGTAAAAAACACCTTCTCCAAGGCATATATTAGTAAAACTGGGAAAAGTAAATGACAAAGAAAAAATATTAATGGCAGCAAGGCAGAAGAAAACAACATACTATGGAACTCCTATCAGGCTTTCAGAGGATATCCCAGCAGAAACCTTACAGGCTAGGAGAGAGTGGAATGAGAGATATAAAACACTGAAAGACAAAAACTTTCAGCTATGAATACTCTATCCAGCAAAAATATCCCTCAGATATCATGGAGAACTACCAACTTTCCCAGATCAACAAAAGTTGAGGGAGATAATACCCACAAGACCTCCACCTAGAAGAAACAATCAAGGGGCTGGCCCCATGGCCGAGCGGTTATGTTCACAGACTCCACTGTGGTGGCCCAGGGTTTCACTGGTTTGGATCCTGGGTGTGGACATGGCACCATTCATCAGGCCATGCTGAGGTGGCATCCCACTTGCCACAACTAGAAGGACCCACAACTGAAAAAAATATACAACTATGTACTGGGGGCATTTGAGGAGAAATACCAGAAAGAAAAAAAAAGAAGATTGGCAACAGTTGTTAGCTCAGGTGACAATCTTTTTTTAAAAAAAAGAAGAAATGATCAAGAAGGCCCACATACATGAAAAAAAAAAATGAGTTTACAAAACTTGAGCAAGGAGATAAATAGACACAATTGTAAAATTGCAGCTGTCTATCAGAGCAGGTTAGCAAACACTTAATTACAACATTAAAGCTAAAGGAAGGAAAATATCAAAAATAACTATAATCACTTCATTTTAATCACAAACTCATGACACAAAAGAGAATAAGTTGTGACAACAATGACTTAGACAGGGGAGAGGAAAGGGATGGAACCTGCTTAGCCAAAGGAAATGGACTACCAGAAAATGGACTATCTCATGTACAAGATGTTTTATACAAATTTCATGGTAACCACTAAACAAAAATTCACAACAGATACACAAATGATAAACAAAGAAAAAACAGAGAAAACCATCATAGAGATCTACCAAGCTGAATTGGCAGTCAAGAAACAAGGGAAATACAAATGAGAAAACACAGGGTAAAATGGCAGTATTAGGTGCTCATATATCAATAATCACTGTAAATGTAAATGGAGTGAATTATCCAATCAAAAAACACAGGGTGGCTGGATGGATTAAAAAAAAAAGGCCCAGCAATAAGCTGCCTCCAGGAAACACATTTCAGCTCTAAAGACAAACACAGGATCAGAGTGAAGGGATAGAAGATGATATCCAAGCTAATGGCAAACAAAAGAAAGCAGATGTTACCAGACTTATATCAGATAAAGTAAACTTGAAGATAAAAAAGGCAATGAGAAACAAAGAGGGTCAATATATAATGATAAAATGGACACTCTGCCAAGAGGACGTGACACTTATAAATATACACGCACCTAACACAGGAGCACCAAAGTATATAAAGCAACTATTAACAGACTTAAAAGTAGAAATTAACAGCAACACAATAATAGTAGGGGATCTCAACGCCTCATGTACATCAATGAATAAATTATCCAGACAAAAAGGTAATAAGGAAATTGTGGAATTAAATGAAATACTAGACCAGATGGATTTAGTAGATACATATACAACACTCCATCCAAAAACAGCAGAATGCATTCTTCTCAAGAGCACATGGAATATTCTCAAAGATAGACCATATGTTAGGAGACAAAGCAAGCCCCAATACATTTAAGAAAATTAAAATAATATCAGCATCTTTTCCAAACATAATGCTATGAAACCAGAAATTGACTACAAGAAAAATCTGGGAAAGTGACAAATATGTGGAGACTCATCAACATGCTACTAAACAACCAATGGATCTTTGAAAAAATCAAAGGAGAAATAAAAAAAAATCTGGAGACAAATTAAAATGAAAATACACCATACCAACTCATATGGGAGGCAGCAAAAGCATTCCTAAAAGGGAAATTCATAGCACTACAGGCACACCTTCACAAACAAGAAAAATCTCAAATAAGTAATCTTAAACTACACCTAA
The DNA here is from genome assembly GCF_041296235.1 of Equus asinus. Taxonomy (NCBI): domain Eukaryota; kingdom Metazoa; phylum Chordata; class Mammalia; order Perissodactyla; family Equidae; genus Equus; species Equus asinus. Next base: position 66,407,767 of record NC_091793.1, on the reverse strand, counting down.
CAGAACTAGAAAAAGAAGAACAAACAAACCCCAAAGTCAGCAGAAGGAGGGAAATAATAAAAATGAGAGCAGAAGTAAATGAAATTGAAGCAAAGCAACAAACAAAAAAACAATAGAAAGGTTCAATAAAACTAAGACCTGGTTCTTTGAGAAGATAAACAAAATTGACAAACTCGTAGCCAGACTCCCTAAAAAAAAAGAGAGAGGGGTCAAATAAATAAATTTAGGTATGAAAGAGGAGAAATTACAATGGATACCACACAAATATGAAAGATTACAAGAGAATACTATGAAAATCTATATGTCAACAAATTGGATAACCTGGAAGAAATGGATAAATTCTTAGACACATACAACCTTCCAAAACTGAATCAAGAAGAAATAGAGAATCTGAATAGACCAATCACAAGAAAACAGATTGAAATAGTAATCAAAAACCTCCCCAAAAATAAAAGTCCAGGACCAGATGGCTTCCCTGGAGAACCATACCAAAAATTCAAAGAAGATTTAATGTCTATCCTTCTCAAACTATTCCAAAAAATTGAAGAAGATGGAACACTTTCTAACACATTCTATGATGCCAACATGCCAACATCCCCCTGATCATGAAGCCAGACAAGGACAACACAAAGAAGGAAAGTTACAGGGCAATATCACTGATGAACATAGATACAAGAATCCTCAACAAAATATTGGCAAACCAAGTACAACAATAAGTTAAAATCCCATTATCAGATGAAATTTATATCAGAGACACAGGGATGGTTCAATATCTGCAAATCAATCAATGTGATAAAACACGTTAACAAAATAAGGAATAAAAACCACATGATTATCTCAACAGAAAAAGAGGAAGCACTTGACAAGATCCAATATCCATTTATGATTAAAAACTCTCAGTAAAATGGGTATATAAGCAAAGTACATCAACATAATAAAGGCCATAACTGACAAACCCACAGCCAACATCAAACTCAATGGGGAAAACCTGAAAGCCATCCCACTGAGAACAGGAAGACGACAATGGTGCCTACTCTCACCACTCTTATTTAACATAGTACTGGAGGGTTGGCCAGAGCAATTAGGCAAGAAAAAGAAATAAAAGGTATCCAAACTGGCAAGGAAAAAGTGAAGCTCTCTTTGTTTGCAGACAACATGATTTTATATGTAGAAAACCTTACAGAATCCATTGTGAAACTATTAGAAACAATCAAAGACTACAAGAAACTTGCAGGGTACAAAATCAACTTACAAAAATCAGTTGTGTTTCTATACTCTAATAATACACTAACAGAAAGAAAACTCAAAAATACAATCCCATTTACAATCACAACAAAAAGAATAAAATATCTAGGAATAAAGTTAACCAAGGAGGTGAAAGACCTATACCATGAAAATTATAAGACATTATTGAAAGAAATCAGTGATGAAATAAAGAAATGGAAAGATATCCCATGCATATGAGTTGGAAGAATAAACATAGTTAAAATGTCCATCTACAGATTCAGTGCAATACTAGTCAGAATCCCAATGACAATTCTTCACAGAAATAGAACAAAGAATCCCAAAATTCACATGGGGCAACAAAAGACCCTGAATAGCTAAAGCAATCCTGAGAAAAAAGACCAAAGCTGGAGGCATCACAATCCCTGACTTCAAAATATACTACAAAACTGTGGTAATCAGAACAGCATGATACTATACAAAAACAGACACAGATCAATGGAACAGAATTGAAAGTCCAGAAATAAAACCATACACCTATCGACAGCTAATCTTTGACAAAGGAGCTAAGAACATAGAATGGAGAAAGGAAAGTTTCTTCAATAAACAGTGTTGGGAAAACTGAACAGCCAAATACAAAAGAATGAAAGTAAACCATTATCTTTCATCTTACACAAAAATTAACTCAAAATGGATTAAAGACTTGAAAGTAAGATGTGAACCCATGAAACTCCTAGAAGAAAATATAAGCAGTATACTCTTTCACGTCAGTCTTATAAAGATCTTTTCAAATACCATGGCTATATGGGCAAGGGAAACAAAAGAAAAAAATAAGCAAATGGGACTGCATCAGACTAAAGAGCTTCTGCAAGGCAAAAGAAACCAGGAACAAAACAAAAAGACAATGAACCAACTAGGAGAAAATATTTGCAAATCATATATTCAGCAAGGGATTAATCTTCAAAATATATAAAGAACACATACAATACAACAACAAGAAAACAAACGACCCAATCAAAGAATGGGCAGAGGAACTGAACAGATATTTTTCCAAAAATATACAGATGGCCAATAGGCACATGAGAATATGTTCAACATCACTAATCATCAGGGAGATGCAAATCGAAACTGTAATGAGATATCATCTTACATGTTAGAATGGTTATAATTACCAACACAAAATACAACAAATGTTGGAGAGGTTGTGGAGAAAAGGAACACTCAAAGACCGCTGGTGGGAATGCAAACTTGTGCAGCCACTATGGAAAACAGTATGGAGATTTCTCAAAAAATTAAAACTAGAAATACCATACAACCCAACTATTACACTACTGGGTATTTATCCAAAGAACTTGAAATCAACAATTCAAAGAGACTTCTGCACCCTTTTGTTCATTTCAGCATTATTCACAATAGCCAAGATGTGGAAGCAACCCAAGTGCCCAACAATTTATGAATGGATAAAGAAGATGTGTTATATATATACAATGGAATGCTACTCAGCCTTAAAAAAAGACAAATTTTCCCATTTTCAACAACATGGATGGACCTTGATGGTATTATGTTAAACAAAATAAGCCAGAATATGAAATAACACCGTATGGTTTCACTCATATGTGAAAGATAAACAAACATGGACAAGAGAGCCGATTAGTTGTTACCATATGGGAAGGGTGTTAGAGATGAGTTTATAAGAACATTTTTAGTGTCTGTGGAGTTTTGATGAAGGTTAGTTTGATTGGATGTCAGGGTGTTCATCTTCTAGCATGCATTCTGTCATTTCCAAACCAGATGACCTCAGGTGAATTCTTTAATCTCCCTGATGTTTCCCTAAATGTGACAGGCAGGACATTAGGATTTAAATCCTGTCTCTCATGATCTTGGTAAAGTTATATAACCTCCCTGGGCTTCAGTTTCCTTATCTGTAAAAGAGGAGCTAATCATAGTATCTCCATCATAGGGTAGCTGTCATCATGAAAGTATTCATTACATGTAAAGTGCTCAGAATTGCACCTTATATGGTAGATGCGATATAACTTTTTTCTTTTACTATTATAACTATTAAGTTGAGTTCCATTATCGGAAAATTTTTTCTTGCACTTTGGAGAATATAAGGATGAATATGAGCTTGTTGCTACTTGAAATTTCTGTTAAAGGTTTAACTGTATGTTCTACAAATATTCCCGAGTCACAGCAGGGCTGGCTCCAGATCAGGGCACTTTGCGAGTTTTATTGTTTCATTCTACAAATAATTCCAGAGTATCTTCTATTCTCCATGAACTTGTATAGGCCTTGGAACTAAACAAATAAATATATAACATGGAAGGTGATTAGTGATACTATTGTGCGCGAAATTGTCTGGATGTGTTGGTGGTCTCCAACCACAATACCAGGCAAGCTATCCCAATGGACACCACACATGAAGTCTTATAGATCAAATTAAAATGCTCACGTCACAGCAACTCATTTAAATTACACAGCTTAACAATGCAAAACATATAGTGAGAAGCAAAGGGAAAGAAATGGCAAAAGTTAAGACACTCAGAATAGGGTGCAAGTGAGATGGAAGGTCACTACTCCCCGAAGCCTGGGTCATGCAAGTGTTCAAATGTCCTGCCTCTCCTTCTGCCACATCGGCCCTCTTGCTGATGGTGTAGAAACAAGGTCAGAGTTTAGGTTCAAACAGTGGGGCCCACAGATAGAAAGTGCCCTGAGCCAATAACACACACTTGCTCTGTTGGAGACACACAGGGACATATTGCTGGGCACATCAGTAGCTTGATGATTAGCTTGATGAACAGGATTTATTTGTGTTTTCGAGGCAGAGGATATATGGGGCCAGAATGGTGTCACTGATGTGTAGCTGGATTAAAACTTCATGAAAATTAAGTACCCATGTCTGTTGAGTGTATCCTGAACATTTAGTGGATTTTGTATACTTATATATGGTGGATATTTACTTCATAAGTATCTCTCAGTCCTCCCATCCCTTTCTATATCTGACCCATATGGTCTACTTCCTCACTACATATCTTACACTTAACAAATCATGTGACTTCTGTCTGTATCTAACAAAAGTTTTGCTTAATAGATACTTATTTACTTACATTTTAAAGGTTTTTTTGTGTGTTTGACAAGCAAAAAATTTATCCATCCAAGCAAAGTACATTATAGATGTGAGGAAACATAAAGCAGGCTGAGTGACAGTATAGCCCAAGTCAACTCAGACAACATTTCTATCCTCCGGGTACAGAGCAGAGCTCAGCTTTCACCCTTGCTAGCATCTTTCTGGAGGTCCTAAGGGGAAGAATTTCCCCACATCACTGCACCAACACTGGTGTTTCTACCCTCCTGCCAGTCTGGCTGTTGTTTTCTCAGTAACCAGGGCCACAGTCCCCTCTTTCTCTAATTTGTGTTTAGTGTTTGATTGCTGGTCTTCCACTGGCACTCTCTCTATTCCTTCTGCCCTAATAACCTTGGCACGGCTTCTCTTTCTGAAACTGTGGGAGTTCTTTGCCTACCTTCTCACCTGACCATCTCAAGGGTGTACCACAATCTCCTTCTGGGTGGCAGAAAAATATTTTTCTCTTCACATGTCCTATCTTTATTTTAGCAATCTGATAGCAGACTTCTGTGAATTCCTCTCTCTCTCTGTCTCTATATCTATCTCTTATCTATCTGTCTACCTATCTATCTAGTTTTGACACAACATCTCCCTCAGCGTGCAGGTCACAGGAGGTTAGATACTGCCACACATTGTTTTCTTCCACTACTTATACCTTGACTTGTCTATCAATGACCTCGATGTCCATTTCCACATTCTGGATTTTCAATGAGCAACTCCAAGTGCATCAAACAGGTTTGTAGATATCTGAATTCCAAGTGTAAAAAAACTTATAAATCATTCCAATAGAGTTTGATGACCCCATATAAATCAAAAATTATACTGAGTTGTCATTGGGAATTGGATGTCATTAAACACCATAGCTTTGTAACCAGAAAGGCATATATATCAGGCAAACTTTAATGGGCATTGTAAGCCAGGCATTGGCAAACCTTTTTTGTAAAGGGCCAGATGGTAAATATTTTAGGCTTTCCAGGCCATACACTTTCTGTCACAACTACCCAAATCTTCCATTGTAGCACAAAAGCAGCAGTAAACATTACAGAAATTAAAAGGTGTGGCTGTGTTCCAATTATATACAAAAACATGTTGGAGACAGAAGTTGCCAACCCCTAGTGTAAATCATACTTCCCTCTTAGGAATAGAGTTAACATTTCTTCAAGTGCTGCATATGAGGGTCTTACAATCAATCTGTTTGTTAAGTGAGTGAGCCACCTTCAGCAATCCTTTTGCTATGAATCACATTCTTCTGGGCACTGGGACAGTGTGGTAAAAAGCCAGAGAAAGACCCCTACCTGTGTGGAGTTTACCCTTCAGTGGTAGGAGGCAGAAAATAAGTAAAATATGTACTGTATTTCACAGTGATAAATCAAATGATAAAAGCAAAGCAGATAAGGGAGATGGGCTCTCTTGGGCTGTGGGATTTAAAGGTGAAACAAGCAAAACCTTGAATGATGTGAGATAGCAGACTGTGTGAACAATTGGGGTAAGAGCATGTGAGGCGCAGCAAGTGCAAGAGCACTAAAGTAGCAGCATGGCATTTAATGAAATTCAAAAGGATGTGGTAGAAATGGTGACAAAAGGAGGAGAGAACCTTAAGAAGTAAAGTGAGGAATTAAACAGGCTATCTTACGGCCCTTCTAGACCAGTGGAATGCCTCAAACTGTTACTCTCAGTGAGATGGGAAGTCATTGGAGGATTTTGATAGAGATTAGATATTTCAATCTTATCACTCTTCTCCTTTCATCTTTCTTTCTCTCTTTTGCCTTCTCAATAATACCTACTTCCCTTCCTCCTTTCTTTTCTTTCCTTCTTCCTTTCTTTGGAAATAAAATGGATTCTACTGAGTGCTAGACATTGTACTAGGCACCTAAGATACAGAGATGGTATCTTATCTAAATTCAGACTAGAGTCTCATAAGAAGAGAGGAAAATGTAAAGGATTACTACACAAAGCGGAATATGCTAAGATAGAAGTCAGTAGAGAGTACAGGGAACAATGAAACCATTGAAAAAGTCACATCTCAACATGGTGGTGAGAATGGAAGGTTAGACATTGGTTTGCATGTATTTGGTTAAATTAACTGACCATTGAATAAATAGTGGGAATCAATTAATCAGAGAGGAGTATTTTCTAACCCAGGGGATATTTCATGGCAGGAGGGGGACCTGAGAGAGCATAATAAATTGGTTAAGCACAAGTAGTTACACAAAGTGCACATGTGGTGGTCATGTGTAGAAAGTGTTAGAGAGGAGTAAAGGGCATGTTATGAAGGGGCATTTACACTGCAGGGAATGGATTCTCTTTCAAATGGAATGTCAATTAATTAAAAATTCCTTAATATGCTTTTGACTACAACATCAATCTAGTTTTGCAACAGGCTTGTTGCATTCCATTTATGAAGTATCTTTTAACCTTATTTATTTGACTAATACTATCATATTTTAGGGAAAATGTTCTGTCTCCACATTTAAAAACAGTTTTGACCTCCTTAAGCAATATAAATGTTGTAAACATACATGTCTGTAAAACCCAAAGTTGTTATTAAGTGTATAAAGCCACAATTTGGCTGGATAATAATCTTATTAGAAGTGCAAACTGCTATGGAAATGTATCATGGTAGCTATTTTCCATTATATCTTCTGCATTCTATTAACATTTCATGTCAAGTCTAGTTTATCGAGTACCATATGGATTCAGTAATGATTCTTTCACAAAAGTCATAAATAAATGTCAGACATAAAAATACTGAAGATGCTTCACAGGGCCAAGGATGTACCATACAATGGGGTTGTTTTTAATATAAGTTCATCTATGATCATATCCTGTCAGTTTATATACTAATTACAATTCATAATTTTTCCAAGTTATCTGAAAAGTATTTATTCACATCTTCCATCAAGTTGGGAGATGTTTCAAGCCTTCATCTTTATAATTAGTAGCCTAAGCCAGTTAATGCTAAATCCTTCTATTGCACACAATCTAAATGATCAATCTGATGCGACAGTATACTTGGAAATGTTTGAAAGTTTTAAATAGTTTTACATATGTTTCATTTAAGATCTACTAGCTTGGTGATCTCTAATACTTTGAGCCTTTCAGAACAAAGCTAAGTTGAAATAAGATTTCCCTTGACAGTCAGGGATGTATTCAGATTAAAATTAATAAGGTGTATCTTAGTTGAATAATTTTGAGAAATACTGAGTATGACTAAGTCAAACAGATTTTTCAATAAATTTAATAGACAATACTTTGAATTAAAATGGCCATGAGGTAGGGCAGTCAGAAAAATCACAAAACTGTTTTATCCATAGATCATTTGCCAAAGATCAATAAAATCATGAAATAAAATACAGTAAAGGGGCCGGCCCCATGGCTCAGTGGTAAAGTTTGTGCGCTCTGCTTCAGTGGCCTAGAGTTTCATCAGTTCAGATTCTGGGTGCAGACATAGCACCGCTCATCAAGCCATGCTGATGCAGCATCCCAGATAGTACAACCGTAAGGACATACAACTAGAATATACCACTATGTACTAGCGGCATTTGGGGAGAAGAAGAAAAACAAAGAAGAAGATTGGCAACAGATGTTATCTCAGGTGCCAATCTTTAAAAAAAAAATACAGTAAATGGTAATGTGGGGATTGTATATAAAAGAAAATAATTAGATTCAAAACTTCACTAAGGAGAGCACTCAGTGAGAAGTAATATTAATTTCTTAGGAATAAATGAGAAGATAGAAAAAAAGTGCTGAATCAAATGTCTATAACCACTTCATGAACCTGGAAATACATACTAACACTACAGCATAATAAGATCTTTTAAAAATAAGTTTGAAAACTAAACTCTACTATTGAAAACATTTAGGGTGCAGTATATTATTGCTCTTCATAATAGTGACCTTGATTCATCAAGAGAAGTAAAAATACAAGTTTCAAATTGAAGAAAATCATTTACTATACACAGCCAGAAAAATATAAGCATCAAGAATCTATAAATGACCCATGTATTTCAATAAGAAAAGTGCAAACAACATAAGGAGAAAAATGTGTGAAAGATATAGATAGGCATTACTCAGAAGAGGAAACACATAAAGCCATTAAACATTTGAAGATATATTTAACATCATTAGTGATCAGAGGAAATAGATCAAGATCACAGAGAGATACCATTTTACACCTGTTTAACTGGTACAAATTAAAGTTTGGCAATACCTAGTGTTCAAGGTGAGAACAACCACCACACGAAAAACCATGCTGACACCCACAGAGCTTACTGTCTTCATCAAAATACTGTTTCAGAAAAAATGTTGCAAATAACTATTTTCTTCTGAAACTCTCCCTACCAACAAACAAACAAAAAACACACCTCTTTGAATAAATATTAAGCTGTTCAACTCTTCTATAGATACTGTGCAACCATAGTTTTCTCCCCGAGACATTGCTCCACTTGTCTCAGTATCCTCACTTGCTGGGTCCATCGTGTTCATCACACAATCCTATTCAATCCCCACAATGAAAGACCTGCATTAAATCAGATTTTAAAACCTTATAAATATCTCATCTTTGTCTTCCCATTCTAAATTGCAACTAGACTCTGTCAAGCTACTACTTGCTCTGCCTTACCGTGGTAAACTTACCTTTGTCTTACCAAGATATTTCGGGGAAGCCAGCATTCTACAGACAGGATGTGCATCAATGAGTGTGTGGCTTATAGAAGTATAAATTGGTGCAACATAAAGGAACACCAATAAAATTAACATCTGACTTCTCAGACAAAGCAATGGAGGCCAGAAGCCAGTGGGATAAACCTATTTAAAATGCTCAAAGAAAAAAAGAACTGTCAACCAAGAATCCAATATGTATAGCAAAGCTGTATTTTGAAAATAAAAGGGAAATAAAGACATTCCTAGATAAGAAAAAAGTGAGAGAATTTGTTGCTAGCAGACCTGCCTGTCAATCAATATGAAAGAAAGGTCTTTAGCCTGAAAGCCAGTGATCCCAGACGGTAATTCAAATTCACAATAAACAAAGAGCAACATTAAACGTAGTTATGTAATTATAAATGACAGCATAAATGCATATTTTTCTTTCTTGTTTTAACTAATTTAAAAAGCAATTGTATAAAATAGCATGTATATAATATATTATCAGGTATATAACATATAGACACATAACATATTTGCTAATAAGAACACGTAGGAAGTGGATGGGAGCAAAGCTATACTGAGCCAACAGAATGAGTCCAGATGGTAACACAAACCTCACAGGGACAAATGAAGAGAACAAGAAATGGTAAGTAAGAAGGTTAATATTACAGAAGTTATACATAAATAAATATACTTTCCTTTCTTATGTCATCTTCTTTAAATATGTAAACTTATCTAAAGTAATAATTATAACAATGATTTAAGACATTTATAGATTTAATATATATAACGACAACACGACAAACAGAAAGAAATAGAGCTATATAGAATTAACTTTTCTATATCTCTCTAGAATTAAGTTAGTATGAATATGATGATGATTCTGATAATTTAGGATGTAAATGGTAAGCACTACAACACCAGTAAGGAAACACCAAAAAATATATTTAAAAACAATTAAATAAATTAGAATGCTACATTAGAGTATATTCTCTTAATGCAAATGAAAGAAGAAAAGTAGGAACAGAAGAACAAAAAAGATAGAAGATACGTAGAAAACAAAAAGTAAAATGACAAATGTAACTCCAATTATATCAATAATAACATTAAAAGTAGAAAGATTAAACAATCCAATAAAAAAGCAGAGATTGAAAGACTGGATTAAAAAACATGACTCAACTATATATTGTCTATGTGAGGTACAGCTTAGATTCAAATAGATTGAAAATAAAAGGATAGAAAAAGATATATGACTCAAACAGCAACCACAAGAAACTAGGAGGGGTTATACTAACATCATATAAAATAGACTCTAAAACAAAAATGTTACTAGAGATAAGGAAAGTCATTTATAAAGATTAAAATGTCGCTATATTAGGAAGATATAACACTTATAAGCATATATGCACCTGAAAACAGAGCACCAAAGTACATTAAGGAAAAAAATGACAGAAGTGAAGGAAGAAATAGACAACTTGATAACAGTAGTTGGACACTTCAAATTCCACTTTCAACAATGAATAGAACAATAAGGCAGAAGATCAATAAGAACATATAAGAAATAAAAAGCACTATAAACCAAGTATTCATAACAGACAATTCTGGAACACTCCATCTAACAACAGCAGAAAATATATTCTTGTCAAGTATATATGGAACATCTTCCAACATAGATCACATACTAGTCCATAGAGCAAACCTCAATACATTTAAAAAGATAGAAATAATACAGTGTGTTCTCTGACCACAATGGAATTAAATGGGAAATCAACAACAGAAAGAAATTTAGAACATTCACAAATATTTGGAAATAAAATAATATACTCCCAATTGCTAGCCCAGTGGCATAGTGGTTTAGTTTGCATGCTCTGCTTCAGTAGCCCAGCGTTCGCAGGTTCAGATCCAGGTGCGGACCTACGACTGCTTGTCAAGCCACACTGTGGTGGTGCCCCACATAAAATAGAAGATTGGCACAGATGTTAGCTCAGGGCCAATCTTCCCTACAAAAACAAAAACAAAAACACACACACTCCCAAATAATCAATGGGCATAAGAAGAAATCAAAAGGGAATTTAGAAAATACTTTGAGATAAGTAAAAATGGAGACACAGGATACTAAATCAGAGTGCAGCAAAAGCAGTGCTTAGAGTAAAAATTATAGCTGTAAATGCTATATTAAGAAAGACAGAAAATCTAACATAAAGAAATCGTACACTTTGAGGAACTAGAAAAAGAAGAGCAAACTAAACTCAAAGCTAGCAGGAGGAAGGAAACAATAAAGATTAAAGCAGAAAATAATGAAATGGAGAATGTAAATATAATAACGAAAATCCACGAAACTAAAAGCTTGTTCTTTGGAAAAATCAATAAATTTAACAAACTTTTATCTAAATTGACTAAGAAAAAAGAAAGGAGACTCAAATTACCAGAATCAGAAATGAAAGAGGAGGCATTACTATGGAACTTACAGAAATAAAATGGATAACAAGGAAGTAGTATGAACAGGACATCCCAGTGAGTGATTAAAATCCAAAAGATGCTCATACTCCTTAGTAATCAGGGAGCTGTATTTTAAAACCACAATAAATTACAACCATATAGTCACCAGAGTGGGACACAAATAAAACAATAAGAAACCAACAATACCAAATGATAAGAAAATTATAGAATGTTCATTATTCTAGATAGGAGTGTAAAGCATAACAACTAATTAAGGAAACTTTTTTACATTATCTACTCATATTCAAAATATGCATATGATATGAGAGAGCAATTTTACTCTTAAGTTATCAAGGAAAATATGCACATGTATTTCTAAATACCCGTACTAACACATACATTGTTGCATTTTAACAATATCCTAAGAAAAGAGCAATCTGAATGTCTGACCAGAGTAAAATAGTTAGTGATATATTTATACAATGAAATAGTATATAATCATTAACATGAACACATTACAGTTATACATAGTACCATAGACGGATCTCAGAAACATGCTGAGCAGAAGGAACCAGAAACAAATAAATATATAATGTGCCTTTCCTTTTAGACGATGACAAATACTAAGACAATGACAGGAAGAACCAAAGTGTAGGCTTGTGGATGCGTGTTTAGTTAGGAAAACCGTGAAAAAACACGAGAAGTTATTTCTATAAAAGTTAGAGTATGGTAAATGTTTAAGATGAGTGAAGGATAATGATAAGGAGGAATGTGAAGGTGGTGTCTGGACTGATTCCTCCATGAAACCAAATGTGGGTGGTGACAATATGGCTATCCATTTAATAACAAAACGTTATGCACGTTTATTCTGTGCTATTTTCTTATGTGTTTTATGTTTCACAATAAAAAATAAAAATGAACACATCATACATACATACATACCTATATGCCTGCATAAATAAAAGCACCTAGTATGGTTTATGGTACATGTTATTTCTTTGTTTGAATAGACAATATATGGAGAAATGAAACAAAAAGTAATCACCTATATAGTCATAAGGAGGAATAGAGGAATGGAAGGTGGAGGACTTTGGGCAGCGGTAGGTGAAGATTATTCTTCAAGGGAGTCAGTAGAGAAGAGGGCAAGTAGGAAGGATAAGTCTTGAGTTAAAATAGAGGACAACGCAAAGAGAGAACAGCAGCAGATCAGATTGGAGAGAGATGTGGCCAGGCTGCTGCATGAAGATGTATTGATCGGTCTGGTTGAGTGAGAATAGGGCCACCTGTGTAATCAACATCTTCCTCCGTTCAATTTACTTAAGCTTTTTCCAAAATAGACAAAACTACCTTTAGAGATTAAAAACCTGTCTAAACTCTTTGCAAATAGTTGTGCCACATCTACATAAGTATTCTGTGGATTAACTTGGAAAAAAATTATGGTTTCAACAAAAAGAAATATACAATTGCTATCTAATCTATTGTTTGGAGTTTTGATTTTTATCTTCACTTATTAAAGTAATATAAATTTAAATATATAAAAGTATATATGTATATACATATGCATACTTATACTTTTAAATATGTTTCTTATATACTATAGGCCATACTACATGGATAATCTTGGTACTAGTTTTTATTTTTTAAATAAAGGCTTTTTTAACGTTGACATGAATAATTCAATCATTATTAATGAAGATTGCATAATATTCTATCTTATGACTAAATCATAATTTTCCTCTCCTTTTCAATAGCTTTTTCTATATTTTCCCTACTATAATTAGCACTAGAATGAATATTACCTCAAATTACAACATTTTCTGTATTCAGGATTATTTATTTAATACTCAGAGAAGAACTACTGTGTCATTTGAACTACATATGAACATTTTCATGACTTTTGAAATTTATTGCTAACAAGCTTTCTGAAAAGTTCCAAAATACTCACAGAAGTCTGTGAAAGAGTATGTCTCTCACCATCTTGCCAGTCCTGAATGTTTCATTAGCTTAAAGTATTTGAAATATGGGAAAACATATCTCATGGTTGTTTTCATTTTCATTCATTTGAATTACTAGAGAGGTTAGATATCATTCCATATGTTATTAATAATTCATAGTTCCTTATTTAAAATTAACATTTTAGGACTTTTGTCCATTTATCTAATTAGATTCCTAATGTTTTTCTCATGGATTCATATGACTTTTTATATAGTAAATATTTTATTTGTAATAAAATAATCATTTTATTTATTTGTGAATAATCTCCATTTTCTCCTTAGTATATTTATTTCTTATTTATTATCTCATGAATCATGGAACCATTATATTCCCTCTTGATTTAACTACTTTCTTTGAAGACCATTTTTATTTTAAGATTTGATATCTATCCATTTATATGTTCATCTATATTTTGTTCTCTAAGCTCTTAGAGCTTCAATTGTTTCACCTTTTCCCCCATGAATAAAAACATACACACACAAATACTTTGTAACAATATGATACTTGAGTACTTGGCTTATATTTTTAAGGATTGATGTAGTTATCATGTGAACACTATTGGACTTTCTCATACTTGTTTTATAATTTACTCTTGCTTTGTTTTAAATATCCATAAAGAGTATTTTAAACTTTTCAGAATTTCAGTCTTCTTAATCAAAAGTTGTGCTGATGTTACTAGAATATATTTGTTTTCTCCCTTTCTCCTCCTTTATCTTCTTCAAATCTACAAACACTTTTTATCTCCTATGAAAAAGAGAAGTCCATTAATTTGTTCTGCCTTGCCTTTATTCACAAAGACTCCCTGGTGAATAAACACTTATAATATCTTCTGAGGAATGGTCTCTGCCTGTATATTGACAGAATATTCCACCCAGTCAACTATCAACCTAAAGAGCTCTTAAAATACCCTTTATCCTACTACCTATCAGGTAATGTTTTATAAATAATAGACCATTAATCGCCACTTGCTCTGAGATGTCAATTTTCTTCTCCTTAGTTCATAGGTGAAAATGTGTGGTTCATAGAAATTAAGCGATTAGTTCAAATTGATGGGTGAAAGTGTGAGGACTCAAATCCAGTTCTCTGTCACTCCAAGAGGCATTCTAAATCTAGAGCCATGGGCTCACCTATTTCAAATCAAATATAAACCAAAATCCGATTAACCCAGGAATAGATGCCTGATGTTCAAGAATACGTAGGCGTTATTGTGATACAGCAGAATGTAATCTGATAAACACCACGAATTCTTAGCGTCTTTAATTCCCCTTTCTGTGTTCTAGGCACAGATCTAGAGACACAGGGTACCTCTGTTAGACAAAGTACTCTCCCTCCCAGAACCTATGTTCTAGGAGAAAATCAACTTACTAAAGGGAAGATAAAAACATGTCCTCAGGCTAGGGATGAAAGGTTCTTCCCATGGACACTCACACTGCAAGAAGGCAAGCCCTGAGACCTCCTCCATACAAGATCAGTCATGGTGGGGACTCTGTGTCTTTTGGTAATTGCGTGCGTTTCACTGCTTCTTCCTGTACACAGTGCCATAGATTTCACTTGTATTTCCTGCCTTCCTTCCTTTTAACAAAGTTTGATATTGCAGCTGCAACCACACCTTGGCCACACCAGAAAACCCTCTCTTCTTTCTTTATCCTCTTCTAATTCAGCTGCTGTCTTGCTGCTATTAATAATAGTGGCCACCACACACTGGTCTCTTTTTGCGCTAAGTGCTTTTTTATTATTTATTCAATTCAATTCTCTCAATTACTCTATTAAATACACAGTGTAATTTCCATTTAACAGGAAGGGAAACAGAAAAAGAGGGAAGAACATATAAAGAGTAAAGAGCAGACTTGGAACTCTTATTGGAGTCAGTCAGACCCAGAGCCCACTCTTTTTATACTAGACCCTATGATGAAATATTATCATTCCTAGACAAACTGTCTTAACCTGGTTAAAGTGTACATGGTTCTTTCAGAAATATCTTTTTATTGAAGCATACACTGCATACAGAAGAATAAATGCAGATCCTGATGAGCTACTACAAAATGAATAGCACCACCACCACTGTAACCAATATCCAGAAATCAAGAAAAAGAATGTTACCAGTACCATGGAAGCCCTCATCAAGCTTCCCTCTACTCCCCTACTCCATTGGGTAAGTACTACCCTGAGAAGGAGGAATGTTACACTGAAATTAATTTCACAGATGAAGGCAAACTAGTGTTGAGAGGGGCTTTGATCAGAAAGAATTTCCATAGTTTGCATAACGCAGACAGAATCTGGCACTAATCATTCCAGAGAGCAGTCCTTGGCTAAGCAGGTGGCTTGGGATCCACTACACATGCCACAGGGTATAGAGAAACAGATAATTTCCAGGAATAATATTTGGAGATTTTACAAACTGCAAGAAATCCAAGTCAAATACAGCTTGGCTATGGAGCCACAACTTGAATTGCATGTTGTGTTGTGTTTTCTGCCCTCCAATAGCACTGTCATAAATCCCAAGCTGCCACCCAAGCCTAGCCCTCGTGGATATGCAGGCAATTTTCTATCACAGAATCACATGTTCAGTATCTACCCTGAGAAGTATCCAATTTGTGCAGAATCAGAATCAATGTTGGAGATGAATAAATGCTTCTGAATAAAGAGCAAAATTATGCCTAGTAACCAGTCTGGAAACAATGAAGAGAAATTTTTAGGAAACCACAAATTATTCTCACAGAGGAATTATCTTAGATTGAAAGTATCAGTTGGATGCATATCTCTTTTTCCTTTCCTTTTTATTTGTCCAACTGCACTCCATTTATAACTGCTTGCGCTTTGATTCAATTAGACTTGACAAGATTTATGTCTTAGGGGTGCAGAGAGAGCTGGTTGTGAATATATACTGCTATTGGGGCATAAAGTATAAAGATTGCTAATAAAAAAATATAGGATGTAGAGAAAAATGTCATTCCATGTCAGTGCTTCCAGGTTAGGTTAGAAAACAGCAATGATCTTGTTTATGTGACTCTGTGTCTGTGTTCAAAGTGATAGCAGGAGAAAGTGATGTGCGACAGAGAGAGAGAAACACACATTACACACAAAGGCAGAGATAGTGTGCATTGAATCTAGGCCATGTGATTTACCCTAGGATAAAAGGGTCCTTTCAAACTATTGGAAAAAACAGGAGGACATACATTTTTACTCAATATATTAACTATTATGAAAGGTGATGATACAGGGTGCAAGGAGGAAAGGTACATAAAATACTGAGTCAGGCAGGGCTTTCCCCAGAGGAGACAACACCTGAATTAAGACAGTCAGATGAAGAAGAGTTAGAAAGCCATTCTAGACAGATGGATCAGTTCAAGAAAGGGGTCAGAGACAAAAAATAAAGATGCATTCAAGAAACTTTTCATAAAGTAGTGAATGTGCCAGAAGGCTAGGCAGTTCAGCTACATAAGGATCTTGAGGACTCTATGCCAGGCTGAGGCACATGGGTTTTATTCCAGAGCCAATGCGGAGCTGTGAAGGACTTGTGCTGTAATAGAATATCTCTGGTGGATGTGTAGAGATAGGAATTGAGGGAATCAAGATTTGAGGCAGAGAGCAAAATGTTACCACATCTTATACACTGATAAGTCAGTGGCTCGAACTTTCATGGTAAAGAGACCATTTCAAAAATTTTAAAATATGAATTTAAAGCCTCATCAGGTTAACTTGTCTCACCCAGTGTTTTCCAAACATATTTGACCAAAGAAATGTTTGTCTTTCTCTCTCTGTGTGTGAGTGTGCATGTGTGTGTGTGTGTTTTCCAAGGAGACTATGTTAGCATAATTCTTCAGAAAAGACTTTGGGTGCAAAATTAAGTGAAAATGGGTTAATGACTTAAATCTAAGATATAAACCCATAAAAGTTCTAGAAGAAAACATAAAGAGGGAAGATGGTGACATAGGAGGATCCTGAGCTGTCCTCCTCCCACAGACACAACAAACCTACAAGTACCTATCGAACAATTTTCTCCGAGAGAGAGATCTGGAAATTGGATGAAAAGAACCTCCCCAACAAGGGACAACACAGAGAAGAGTGCAAGAGGCAGATACAATCTCGATGAGGGAAAAAAGATACCCCACTGACAGCACTTCACAGTCAGAAGTGATCTCAAAGGTATGAAGCTTTCCCTGGAGAAGCTGGGGGCTCGAGTTTCACATTAGGCACCCCAGCCCTTAGATCCAGAATAAGAGAGATGAGACCTCAAAACACCTGGCACTGAAAACCAACAGGGAATACACCCAGGAAAATTATAGAACTTCAGGGAAAGGAAAACCTGCTCTTAAAGTTCACACACACCAACTCATTCAACCTGGAAACCAGCACAAAAACACCATGTAGAAAAGTGCATAGTCCACTGATAAAAAAGACTCACTTACTAAGCTCAGAGTGCATTCCAGAATGGCTGGAGGTGGTTGTTAAGACACTGGTGGCTGCCATTTTTGTGACCTGGTTTAGCTGTGCTGACACAGATGGTGGTAGGGGGCATTTTGGAATCCTTCCTCTAGCCTGTTAGTACAAAGACCTGCCCCACATACTACAGAACCCAGGGCAACTGAGCGCCATCCCAGGGATAAATTATCACACCCCAGGGACCTGCCCCATCCACCAGCACTCCTGGAGGAGACATGCCCCTGGATCTAGCAACCAGCCACAGAGGTGACCTTCCCTGCCCATGAACATGCCTAAAAGTGTTGTGTGCTGCCTCACTAGGAGCCTGCCCCACCCACTCGCATGCCTGAGTCAGTTGTGCACCACTAGGATACACAGCCAGTCAGCCTGTGCTGAAAGCCTGCCCCACCCATGAGTGTACCTGAAGCAACTGATCACTGCCAGGCTCTGCAGCTAATGACATCAAGGTACTGAAGCAGTTGTGCACTCCTGGACCTAGTAATTAGTTACAACGGAGTCTTGCCCCACCCAACAGTGGGATAGCAGCAGTTGTGTGCTTCTGGACCCCACAACCAGCCACACCAAGGTCCTTACTGCCTCACCAGCAAACCTGCAGTAGTTAGTATGCAGCCCTTGAAGCCAGCCATGCTAGGGGCTTGCTTCATCCAATAATACATCCACAGTAGCTGAATATGACTGAGCCCTGGAACCAGTCAGCAAGGGGGACAGCCAAGCCTACCCACATGCTTGCAGAAATAGCAACCCCACCAGAAAAGATGGACACATGCAGCCCACACAGGGGATGCCTCTGAAGCTTTTGGCATGGAGAGGGGAGCACACTGGTGGGCTCCATAAATTATCTCTTATATAAGGCCACATTTCCAAGGTGGGGAGATGTAGATGGTCCACTTAGTAGACAGAAATAAGCACAGAGAAGTAGACAAAATGAGGAAACAAAGGAATATATTCCAAATAAAGCCTTTGAATTTGACCTTTTCTGAGGTCAAATCCTCAGAAAAATAAACTAAATGAAACAGAAAAGAACAATCTATCTGATAAAGAGTACAAGCTAATACTCATAAGGATGTTCACTGAACTTGAGAGAGAATAGATGAACACAGTAAGGACTTCAAGAAATAATTAGAAAATATAAAAAAAGAACCAATCAGAGCTGAAGAATATGATAATTGAAATGAAAAATTTACTAGAGGGAATCAACAGCAGAGTAGGTGACACAGAACAATGAATCAGCAATCTGGATGACAGAGTAGAGGAAATCACCCAAGCTGAACAGAAAAAACAAGTTAAAAATAATGATGACAGCTTAAGAGACCTTTGGGATGACATCAGGTGTACTAGCATTTGCATTAGAAATGTCCTAGAGGGAGAAAAGAGAGACAAAGGGGCAGAGAGTTTATTTGAAGAAACAATAGCTGAAAATTTCCATAACCTAAGGAAGGAAACAGACATCAAGATACAGGGAAGCACAGAGAGCATCAAACAAGATGAACCCAAAGAAGCTTACACCAAGACAATTTAACATTAAAATTTCAACAATCAAAGACTCTGAAAAACTGCAAGAGAGAAGCCAGAAGTTATGTACAAAGGAAAGCTCATAAGGTTATCAGCTGACTTTTTAGCAAAAATCTTACAGGTTAGAAGGGAGTTGTAAAACATATTACAAGTTCTGAAAGGAAAAAATCTACAAGCAATAATACTCTACCCAGCAAGGTTATCATTGAGAATGGTAAGAAAGATAAAGAGTTTTCTAGACAAGCAAAAACTAAAAGAGTTCACTACCACAAACTGGCTTTATAAGAAATGTTAAAGGGACTTCTTTAAGTGGAAAAGAAAAGGCCACAAAAAGAAATAAGAAAACTCTCGAAGAAAAAAATGTCACTGGTAAAGGCAAATATATGGTAAAGGTAGTGGATCAACTACCTATAAAGCTAGTATGAAGGTCAAAAGACAAAAGCCCTACAATCGTCTATACCTAAAATAAAAAGTTAAGCAATAGACAAAATTTAAGAAGGCAAAATATAAAACATGAAAGAGGGTTAAAATATAGGGCTTTTAGCAAGAGGTGAAACTTAAGAGACAATCTACCTAATATGCATTGCTATATACATAGGTTATTATATATGAACATTATTGTGACCAGAAATCAAAAGCCTATAATAAATACACAAAAAGTAAAGAGAAAGAATTCAAATATAACAATATAGAAAGTCATCAAATCAGAAGGGAAGAGAGCAAGAAGAAAGGAACAGAGAAAAATACAAGAACATCCAGAAAAAAAGTAACAAAATGATGATAAGTACATACCTATCAATAATTGCTCTAAATGTCAATGGACTAAATGCTCCAATCAAAATACACAGGGTGGCAGAATAGATAGAAAAAAAGACCCATATATATGCTGCATAAAAGAGACACACTTCAGATCTAAAGACACTCACATAATGAAAGTGAAGAGATGAAAAAGGTTATTCCAGGCAAATAAGAATGAAAAGAAGCAGGAGTAACAATACTTATATCAGAGAGTATAGGCTCTAAAACAAAAGCTGTGACAAAAGATGAAGAAAAGCATTGCATAATAATAAAGGGAAGAATCCAACAAGAGGAAAAAACACTTGTAAATATCTATGCACCCAACATAGTAGCACCTAAGTTGCATAAAGCAAATACATAAAGAAAATATTAACAGACATAAAAGGAGAAAATGACAGTAACACAATGATAGTAGAGGACTTTAACACTTCACTTACATCAATGGATAGGTCATCCAGACAGAAGATCAATAAGGAAATATCGGCCATAAATGGCACATTAGACCAGATGGACTTAGTAGATATATGCAGAATATTACATTCAAAAACTCTAGAATACACATTCTTTATGAATGTACACGGCATATTCTCCAGAAGAGATCACATATTAGGCCACAAAACAAGTCTCAATAAATTTAAGAAGATTAAAAAAATATCAATAATCCTTTCCAACCACAATGGTGTGAAACTAGAAATCAACTGCAAGAAGAGAACTGGAAAAGTCACAAATATGTGGAAATTAAACAAAATGCTACTGAACAACTACTGGGTCAATGAAGATATCAATGAAGAAATAAAAAAATAATTGGAGAAAAATGAAAATGAAAACATAATATGCCAAACTCTGTGGGATACAGCGAAAGCAGTACTAAGAGGGAAGTTTATAGCAACACAGGCCTATCTCAAAAAACAAGTAAAATCTCAAATTAACAATCTAACATCATACCTAGAGGAACTAGAAAAAAGAAGAGCAAACAACAATCAAAACTAATGGAAGGATGGAAAAAATAAAAATCAAAGTAGAAATAAAGGAAGTAGAGACTAAAAAAAATAGAAAAGATCAATGAAACTAAGAGCTAGTTCTTCAAAAAGATATACTAAATTGACAAACATTTAGCTAGATTCACTCAGAAAAAAAAAGATAAGGCTCAAATAAATAGAATCAGAAACGAAAGAGGAGAACCTAAAACAGATACCACAGAAATACAAAGGATTATAAGAGAATACTGTGAAAAGCTATACACCAACAAATAGGGTAATCCAGAATAAATGGATAAATTATTAGAATTATACATGCTTCCAAACTGAATCAAGCAGAAACAGAGAATCGGATAGACCAATTACTACAAAAGATGTGAAAACAACAATCAAAAAATCCCCAAAAAACAAAAGTCCAGGACCAGATGGCTTCCCCAGTGAATTCCACTAAAGAGTCAAGGATTTAATACCTATCCTTCTTAAACTCTTCCAAAAATTGAAGAGGAAGGGATGCTTCCTAACTCATTTTATGGGCCAAAATTACCCTGATATCAAAATCAGGCAAGGAGAACAAAAAAGCAAATTACAGACCAATATCCCTGATGAACTTAGATGCAAAAATCCTCAACAAAGTATTAGCAAATTGAATATAACAAAACATTAAAAGGATCAAAAACCATAATTAAGTGGAATTTATTCTGAAGATGCAAGGAATATTCAATATCTAGAAATTGATCAATGTGATACCTCATATTAACAAAACAAAGAAGAAAAATTACATTATCATCTTAATAGATGCAGAGAAAGCATTTGACAAGATAGAGCATCCATTCATGATAAAACTCTGAATAAAATTGATGTAGAAGAAAAGCACCTCAACATAATAAAAGCCATATATGACAAAACCACAGCTAACAGCATACTTGATGAAAAAACGCAAGCTATCTTTCTAAGAACAGGACAAAAAGACAGTCATGACCACTTGCAATACTCTTATTCAATATAGTATTGGAAACCCTATCCAGAGCAATTAGGCAAGAAAAAGAAATAACAGGGATCCAAATCAGAAAGGAAGAAGTAAAACTGTCATAGTTTGCATATCACATGATTACATGTATAGGAAACCCTAAAGAACCTAACAAAAACCTATTAGAAATAGTAAACAAGCTCAGTAAAGTTGCAGGGCACAAAATCAACAACCAAAAACAGTTGCATTTTTATACACTAACAAAGAAATAGCAGAAAGAGAAATCAACAATACAATCCCATTTATAATCACAAGAAAAGGAGTAATACCTAGGAATACATTTAACAAAGAGGTGAAAGACCTGTACACTTAAAACTATAAAATATTTTGAAAGAAATCAAAGACACAAAGATGTGGAAAAATTTTCTGTACTGTTGAACTGGAAGAATTAACATAGTTAAAATGGTCATACTATCTAAAGCAATCTACAGATTCACTGCAATCTCTATCAAAGTCCCAATGCCTTTTTTCATGGAAATATAACAAAGAATCTTAAAATTATATGGAACGAAGAAAGATTCTAAATAGCCAAAGGAATCCTGAGAAAAAAAGAACAAAGCTGAAGGCATCACATTTCCTGATTTCAGAATATGCTACAAAGACATAGTAATCAAAACAACATGGTACCGGCAGAGAAACAAACATGCAGATCAATGGAACAGAATTGAGAGCCCAGAAATAAACCCACACGTTATGGACAGTTAATTTTTGACAAAGGAACCAAGAACATACAATGAAGAAAGGAAAGTGTCTTTAATAAATGGTGTTGGGAAAACTAGACAGCCACATGCAAAAGAATGAAAGTAGACGACTGCTTATGCCATACACAAATATCAACTTGAAGTGAAGTAAACACTTGAATAAAAGATCTAAAACCGTAAGACTTCTATAAGAAAACATAGGCACTATGCTGTTTGATATTGATATTAGCAATATCTCTTTGAATATATGTCCTCAGGAAAGGGAAACAAACAAAACAAACAAATGGTTTTATATCAAACTAAAAAGCTTCTGCATGGCAAAAGAAACCATCAAAAAAATGAAAAGACAACCTACCAATTTGGAGAAGATATTTCCAAATCCTATATCTGATAAGGGGTTAATATCCAAAATATATAAAGAACTCATACAACTCAACAACAACAAAAAACTAAACAACCTGATCAAAAAATGGGCAGAAGATCTGAACAGACAGTTTTCTAAGAAGACATACAGATAGGAAACAGGCACATGAAAAGATGTTTAACATCATCAACTACTAGGAAAATGCAAATCAAAATCACAATGTGATATCACCTCACACCAGTTGGGATGGCTATTATTAAAAATACAAGAAATAACAAGAGTTGGAAAGTATGCAGAGAAAAGCGAATCCTCATATACTGCTGGTGGGAATGTAGACAGGTGCAGCTAATGTGAAAAGCAGTATGGAGATGTCTCAAAAATTTAAAAATAGAACTTCCATATGATCCAGCCATTCCAATTCCAGGTATTTATCCAAAGACCATGAGAACACCAGTTGGAAAAGATACATGCACCCCTATGTTCTTTGCAGCATTATTTGCAATAGCCAAAACTTGGAAAGAAGCTAAGTGTCCATCAATGGATGAATGGATAAAGAAGTGGTATTTATACAATGGAATACTATTCAGTATATATATATACTCAGAAATGCTACTACTACTAAAAAAGATGAAATCTTGCCATTTGTAAAACATGGATGGATTTGAGGGTATTATGCTAAGCAAAATCGGTCAGATGAAGAAAGCCAAATACTGTATGATTACACTCATAGGTGGAAGATAAAACCACAATGACAAACAAACACATAGATACTGAGAATAGATTGTGGTTACCAGAGGCCAAGGGGCAAGGGGAGAGCAAAAGGGGTAACAGGGCACATTTGTTTGGTGATGGATGGCAATTAGACTTTTGGTGGTGAACACAATGTAGTCTAAACAGAAGTATAATGATGTACATCTGCAATTTATATAATGTTATAAACCAGTTACCTCAATGAAAAAGAAGAAAATATAGCGAAAAACCTTCTTGACACTAATCTTGGAAATACTTTTTTGGATATGACACCAAAAACACAAGCAGCAAAAGCAAAAGTAAACAAGTTGGGCTACATCAAACTAAAAACTTCTGCACAGCTAAGAAGACTGTCAACAAAATGGAAAGGCAACCTACAGTATGGGAGAAAATATTTGCAAACCCTAAGTGTAATAAGTGATTATTATCCAAAATATACAAAGAACTCACAAAACTCAATAGCAAAAAAACCAAATAATCTGATTAAAAAATGCTCTAAGGATCTGAATGGACAATTTCCAAAGACATACTAATGGTCAACAAGTATTTAAAAAAAAGGTGCTCAACATCACTAATCATCAGGGAAATGCAAATAAAATCCATAATCAGATCGCACGTTATACTTGTTAGGATGGCTATTATCAAAAAGAAAAGAGATAAGAAATGTTGGTGAAGGTCTGGAGAAAAAGGAATCCTTCTATGTTGTTGGTAGTAATGTAAATTGCTATAGCCATTATGGAAAATAGTATGGAGGTTCCTTAAAAAATTAAAAATACAACTACCATATGATCTAGCAATCTCACTTCTGGGCACATATCCAAAGGAAATGAAATCATTTTCTTGAAGAGATATCTGTGCCCCCATGTTTGTTGTAACATTTTTCATAATAGCCAAGACATGGAAACGTGTCCATTGACAAACAAATTGATTTAAAAAATGTGGTACATATACATAAAAGAATATCATGCAGCCATAAAAAGGAAGGAAATTCCCTCATTTGAGACAGAATGGATGGACCTTGAGCATATTATTCTAAGTAAAATAAGTCAGACAAAGAAAGATAAATACTATACGATGTCACTTATATGTGGAATCTAAGAAAGTCAAGCTCACAAAAGCAGAGTAGAATAGTGGTTGCCAGGGACTAGGGGTGGGAGAAAGGGAAAGATGATGGTCAAAAGGTACAAACTTTTAGGTGTAAGATAAAGAAGTTCTGGGCATCTAATGTATAGTATCATGACTATAGTTAATAATATTGTATTGTATATTTGAAATTTGCTGAAGACTAGATCTTGTGTTCTCACTACATACATGCAAAAAGATAACTAGTTGAGATGACAGATGTCTCAATTAGCTTGACCATTGTGACCATTTCACAATGTACAAGTGTATCAAATCATCACGTTGTGCACCTTAAATATGTAAAATTTTAATTTATCAATTATACCTCAATAAAGCTGGAAAATAAAGAAAAGACTATAGGAATGCTGATATATTAGAGATCTGGTTGTCAAGTTCATAGAATACCATGCAGTTGAATTTCTGTGCAGAAGGAAATTCATGTTACTATTAGAAGCATGGCCACAAAGTGCATGGCGTCGCGGAAAGAACATTGAGTCAGAGCCACACAAACAGATTTAGCAGTTACAGCTTGCTAACCACCAGCTCTGTGACCTTGGATGAATTTCTCAAACTCCCTGCACCTTAGTTCCTTCATATGAAAATGATATAGAAAAAGATATAGAAAATAATATCCATATCACTAGGCTGTATTAATACAAAATTGTATTGTCTGTGTAAACCCCAAGAAGAGGACTTAAACCTCATCCATTATTATGAAGAAAGCAAAGGGATTAAAACCCATAGGATTTGATCTTTTCATTCAAAGACTGACTTAAGCAGACACTAGCAATAATTATGTGTCTTGAACTAAATATTTAGAAGGGATGTCTGAAAATTGTGAATGACAATGACAACATATTTTAAATAATTACAAGACCCCATAATCCAGGGCCTGTTATTACTGCCTCTATAGGCACACAATGCAGTTGTTTACATGATTTCATTTGAAGGACCAAAAGAGCAGTCTGACTATACAGGGATCTCTACCAATGCCAAACATTTCTTTAACAGGAACCAAAACTTTCCTTAAACAAATAAAGATAAGAATAACAGCTAAAATGTATAGAGTATTTACTACGTACCTGACTGGCATGTTATGAACACCATTTCAACCTCTCAACAACCTTATGAGTTTAATGTCATTATCTATATTTATAAATAAATCTAAGAGAGGTTAAATAAATGTTTGAAGGCCAATCAGGTAGTAAATAGTGGAGTCAAAATTAGAATGGGGTTTGATTTGAACCCAAATATAATTCAGTCCCATAGAATTTACAAAGGAAAAAAAAGACCCAGTAATTGCTATAAGATTACTTAAAAAATAAAATAAAAATCATATTACAGGCCTGATTTCATAGATCGGGCACAGAACCTTGGGATATGAATTTATAATAAGCATATTTTGTCATCAGCTAACAGGTTTGGGACACATTTTGAAGCCAGGTGCCTGAGGACTACTGTAAATATTCAATAAGAACATGATTGCTTGTGGCCTTGTCCCAAGAAAGACGTAGACAAACCCTGTCGATTTGCTGTCCTCTTGCTTAACTTGAGGGGTGACTTGAGTCTTGAGGATTTGTGAGTTTGTTTTGCAGAAGGAAGAGAATGCTTTTGGGGAGATTGTGATTACCACATGACCAGCCCCCAGCAGCCAGTTGCAGATTGCCCAGGGGCTTATCAGGAATGACCATTTTGTTTCTCCAAAGCCACTCTTGCCAAGCTTCTTAGTTCTGTAAAACCCCCCTGCTTTCTGTTCTGATTAGGTTGGATTTGAGTGAACCCATGCTCCCACCTTCTTATCTTGGGCAACTCGAATGGCGCCTTTCTCCATCTACAAACACCGATGTTTGAGTTTGGCTTGCTGAGCATAGGGCACATGAACTTGAAATTAAGAGGTTCAGTATCAACTTGTAAGATTTTTTTATTTTATTCTCCTTACCCTGAATTGAGTGACCAGTGAAGAAACAACTACAGGAAACTGAATATTGTATTTATTTTAGTGATGTTGAGACTGCTGAAGAACTTTCCTTAACTTATAATAGTCAGATTTCAAGTAATCAAATTTTCAAATACCTTTCTTACTAAATATTGTGACAAATATTTTGCCATTTGTTTTAGCTGTTGGAAAGATCAAGATCAAGTTTTTGACTCAGTATAGACATGCAGTGTTCGAAATCTCTCTTGATCTCATTCTAATATTCTGCTTTTGTGCTCTTTTTTTGTTTTTGTACCTTTCTTCATTTATTTTAACCCAATTTTATTGTGTTGTAGGGGAGCAGAATTTGCCACCACAAAATGTGTCATTTTGGCAGAGAGTTATTTTAAGCTGGTTAATTTTTAAGAAAGCAGACATGGGAGATGCTCTGAAAACCAGATAAAAGCTATCCTTTGTGAGAGATATTTAGATTTATAAGGGAAATCTCCGTTTGTAAGGGTGTCTGTCTAGCTGTACCAGGAAGAAGGGGGATGACTCAATCTCTAGAAACTCTTTTCACTGGAGAAGGCAACAACTTAAATCTGAATAATGACCTTATCCTTATTGTGCTTTTCCTGGCAACCTCCTATTTCTGACTTCCCATTCCCAACGTCTTCTTTTGTCTTTAGCTGTAGATGGTATTTAAGGTGATGGCTATGGCCATTTTGGAGAGTTACTCTATTTTCCGGAGTCTCTTCTGTATATACACGTTATTAAACTTTTGTTTGTTTTTCTAATGTTAATGTATCTTATGTCAATTTAATTATTAGGCCAGGCAAAGAGTCCAGAAAGGTACAATAAAAATTTTTCCTCCCTAACACTATGTATGTATGTGTGTGTGTATAATATATATTTACACATAATATATAATTTATTTATTGTATATGTATTTAAAAGCTACTTCATTTATATTTTGATCATAAATATGAATAATAAATTCATGAAAACATACACCTTAAAACACCTGAAGACCTCATTTAAGTAAAAGCATAATAGTGTCAGATCTATTCACTTGAAAGCAGCTCTTTTTAACTGAGTAGGGCAAGAAAGCAACCAGAGAAGAAAGACATCAGGAAGGTGCGATGGGAAAACTAGGGAGACTGAATGTAAACTTCTCTCTGTCATAGTTTCTTAGAATCAACCTAGATGCTAAGATAGATGTTCTCTGTTTAAATGGCATAATTTGTTAGAAGCATTCATTCTAATACATAACTAGAAGCAAATACTGTCCAGAATATATTGCATTCTGAAATTCTCGGTTGATCTCCAGCATATCAACTATAGGTAACTCATTTCTGTGTCACTCTGATTGTTTTTCAACAAGAAAGTGAAATAATGGGCAATGTAATCAATATTTGCTTTCCATGAACTCTTCTTTATTATCAAGAAATTCCTACTGCTTAAAGAAATTTTGACCAACATATAACATTTGTCTGATTGTCTTCTTCTCTGTTGTTATAATGAGTTAATATTTATTTCAAATTCTTTTTTTTACAAGCAACTGTTTCTGTAGTATGCTTGGGGACATGGGGGTTTTGCTCTCAAATTCAGATTAACAAAATCTGATTGAATATCAATGTTTTTTTCCCAGGTTATGATCGGAAGTGCTTGAGTATATTTTAAAAATTTCTCCAAAGGTAAAACATAAAAGAAAATAAGTTTATAAGAATAAACTCATTGTAATCAAAACCATAGGGCCTACTATTAGTTTTAAGTGTCTTTTGCATGAGTAAGAAAATGGTTAAATGACACATTATCTATCTGTAAACTGCAGATATTTTGAACCAGCAAGGAGAAGGCAGATGTAACTCAGACGTTCATTGTTCTTTCAGTGAGTTCTTGGGTCTCTGTTGAAAAGTCTGGTCTTTTTAGCTGGTAGTTGAGGATTTCAGTAGATTTTCTTTAGGCTATTAGATCACTTATTATGGGAAGAGATGACGAGAGTTGAAGAAATTTGGTTTATGACAGAAAACAAACATGATAAAGAGCTTATTTGTAAAGGACCAATTCAAAGTCTGTCAATTAGACGTTTTCATTATGAAGAGTAATGTTTGTAAAGGACATAGAAAATTCCTTTGTTGTTATGGATTAATTGTGTACCAAATTCGCTGTAAAGAGATAGGCTAAGAACATATCCAGGATATTTACCAATGCCGTAGACCTGGGTTAGTTATATAGAGCAGAGAAATTAACTTTACTGAGAGATTACAATAGGTCATGCATTCTACTAGATGATTTCAAATTTCTTATTTTATTTACAATACTCTTGTGTTACTAATGCTATTAATCTCAGTTTTTCAGAAGATCAAGCAAATTACCAAAGAGGTTTCTAAGTAATTTAATGCCACAAAGTGAGTAAGTTGTACATCTGGGATTTAGCCATCCCCCGATCTGCTCTCAAAGCCTCACTCCCACACTGCGTCAGGCTGGCTGCCACTGAATGAGGACTGCTTCCTTGCAATTATTAAGAAAACTTATCTACAAGTTTTGAGATAACTGTAATTTTATAGTATTCAATAGCAACTATTCTCCACTGGTCCAAAATTCTTGCCAGAATTTTTACAGTGGCTGTCTACAAAGTTTATTAAAACATATAACTGCTTTGATACTTGTTACTAATTTACTTAGTACTATTTCAATAGTAAAATTCTTTTTTCTAATTTTTTATAGCTTTCAGATGTACATCATAATATATTTTGAATACTGTGTAGATTACATCATGTTCACCACCCAAAAACAAATTATAGTCTATCCCCTCACATGTGAGCATAATCACCCCTTTTGCCCTTCCCCTTTCCCCCATGGTGACCACCAATCCATTCCGTCGCTATGTGTTTGTTTGTTGTTGTCTTTATCTTCTACTTATGAGTGAGATCACACAGTATTTGACTTTCTCCCTCTGACTTATTTCACTTAGCATAATACCCTCAAGGTTCATCCATGTTGTCACAAATGGCCGGATTTCATCATTTCCTATGGCTGAGTAATATTCCATCATGTATAAATACCACATCTTTACCCATTCATCCCTGGATGGGCACTTAGGTTGCTTCCAAGTCTTGACTATTTTGTATAGTGCTACAATGAACATAGGGTGAAAGTATCTTTATGCTTCTGCACTTTCAAGTTCTTTGGATAAATACCCAGCAGTGGGATAGCTGGATTATACGGTAGATCTATGCTTAATTTTCTGAGGATACTCCACGCTGCTTTCCATAGTGGTTGCACTAGTTTGCACTCCCACCAGCAGTGTACAAGGGTTCCCTTCTCTCCACATCATCTCTAACATTTGTTGATTCCTGTCTTGTTAATTATAGCCATTCTGACTGGACTGAGGTGATACCTCATTGTAGTTTTGATTTGCATTTCCCTGATGGCTAATGATGTTGAGCATCTTTTCATATACCTGTTGCCCATCCATATATCTTCTCTGGAGAAATCTCTGTTCAGATCTTTTGCCCATTTTTTAATTGGGTTGTTGGTTTTTTTGTTGTTGAGCTGTATGGGTTCTTTGTATATTTTGGATATTAACCCCTTATCTGATATATGATTTGCAAATATCTTCTCCCAATTGTTAGATTGTCTGTTCGTTTTGGTGTTGGTTTCCTTTGCTGTACGGAAGGTTTTAGTTTGATGTAGTCCCACTTGTTCATTTTTTCTTTGGTTTCTCTTACCCGGTCAGACATGGTACTTGGAAAATAAGCTACTAAGACGGATGTCAAAGAGTGTACTGCCTATGTTTTCTTCTAGAATTTTCATGGTTCCTGGTCTTACGTTCAAGTCTTTAATCCATTTTGAGTTGACTTTTCTGCATGGTGTAAGGTAGTGGTCTACTTTCATTCTTTTGCATGTGGCTGTCCAGTTTTCCCAACACCATTTATCGAAGAGACTCTCCTTTCTCCATAGTATGCTTTTGGCTCCCTTGTTGAATATTAGCTTGAAATCAGGGAGTATGATACCTCCAGCTTTGTTCTTTTGTCTCAGTAATCCTTTGGCTATTTGGGGTCTTTTATTGTTGCATATACATTTTAAGATTCTTTGTTCTATTTCTGTGAAAAACTTGTTGGAACTTTGATAGGGATTGCATCGAATCTATAGATTGCTTTAGGAAGTATGGACATTTTAACGATGTTAATTCTTCCAATCCAAGAGCACAGAATATTTTTCCATTTCTTAGTGTCTTCTTGGATTTCTTCCCACAATGTTTTATAGTTTTTGGTGTACAAATCTTTCACCTCTTTGGTTAAGTTTATTCCTAGGTATTTTATTCTTTTCATTGCAATTGTAAATGGGATTGCTTTCCTAATTTCTCTTTTTGCTACTTCATTGTTAGTGTATAGAAATGCAACTGATTTTTGTACATTGATTTTGTATCCCGTGACGTGACTGTATGCTTTTATTATTTCTAAAAGTTTTTTAGTGGATTCTTTAGGGTTTTCTAGATATAAAATCATGTCATCTGCAAAGAGTGATAGTTTCACTTCTTTTCCAATATGGATCCCTTTTATCTTTTTTTCCTTGCCTGATTGCTCTGGCTAGGACTTACACTACTATGTTAAATAAGAGTGGTAACAGTGGGCATCCTTGTCTGGTTCCTGTTCTTAGAAGGATAGCTTTCAGTTTTTCTCCATTGAGAATAATATTTGCTGTGGGTTTGTCATATATGACCTTTATTATGTTGAAGTATTTTCCTTCTATACCCATTTTATTTGAAGTTTTCATCATAAATGGATGCTGTATCTTGTCAAATGCTTTCTCTGCATCTATTGAGATGATCATGTGATTTTTTTTCTTCATATTGTTAATGTGGTGTATCACGTTGGTACATTTGCGGATGTTGAACCATCCCTGCATCCCTGGAATGGAACCCACTTGATCATGATATATGATCTTTTGAATGTATTGTTGTATTCGATTTGCTAGTATTTTGTTGAGGATTTTTGAATTGATGTTCATCAGTGATATTGGCCCATAATTTTCTTTTTGTTTGTTGTTGTCCTTGTCTGGTTTTGGGATCAGGATAATGTTGGCTTCGTAGAATGAGTTAGGAAGCCTCCCTTCCTCTTCAAATTTTTGGAACAGTTTGAGAAGGGTAGCTATTAAATCTTCTTTGAATGTTTGGTAGAATTCACCAGGGAAACCATCTGATCCCGGACTTTTATTTTTGGAGATTTTTGATTACTATTTTGATCTCCTTACTGGTGATCAGTCTATTCAAATTTTCTACTTCTTCTTGGTCCAGTTTTGGAAGGTTGTATGTTTCTAAGAATTTATCCATTTCTTCTAGATTATCCCATTTGTTGGCATATAACTTTTCATAGTATTCTCTTACTATCTTTTGTATTTCTGTGCTGTCCGTTGTAATCTCTCCTCTTTCATTTCTGATTTTATTTATTTGAGCCTTCTCTCTTTTTTCCTTGTGAATCTAGCTAAGGGTTTGTCAATTTTCTTTATCTTTTCAAAGAACCAGCTCTTGGTTTCATTAATTTTTTCTATTGTTTTTTAGTCTCTATTTCGTTTATTTCTGCTGGGATTTTTATTATTTCCTTCCTTCTGCTGATTTTGGGCTTTGTTTATTGTTTTTTTCCCAGCATCTTTAGATGCGCTTTTAGATTGCCTATTTAGGATTTTTATTCCTTGTTGCGGTAGGCCTGGATTACTATAAACTTCCCTCTTAGAAATGCTTTTGCTGTATCCCACAGATTTTGGCATGTCATGTTTCATTTTCATTTGGCTCCAGGAATTTTTTGATTTCTCCCTTGATTTCTTCATTGACCCAATAATTTGTCGGTAGTATTTTGTTCACTCTCCACATTTTTGTGGCTTTTCTGGTTTTCTTCCTGTAGTTAATTTCTAATTTCATACCTTTGTGATCAGATAAGATGCATGGTCTTATTTCAATCTTGTTAAATTTATTGAGACTTGTTTCGTGGCCTAATATGTGTTCAATCCTGGAGAATGTTCCATGGGCATTTGAAAAGAATGTGTATTCTGTGTTTTGTGGATGGAATCTTCTGTATATATCTACTAAGTCCATCTGGTCTAATGTGTCCTTTAAGGCCAATGTTTCCTTATTGATCTTCTGTTTAGATGATCTATCTATTGGTGTAAGTGGAGTGTTAATGTCACCTACTATTATTTTGTTACTATTTCTCCTTTTATGTCTGTTAATAGTTGCTTTATATATTTAGGTGCTCCTATGTTGGGTGCATAGATATTTATCAGTGTCCCCTCTTATCATTGAAATAGGTGATTTTACTACATTTGTGTTTTAACCTTCATATCTTCACAGGTAGTTGATCTGCTACCTTTACTATATTTTTACCTTTACAAGTGATGTTATTTCCTGGTTCTCTGTTGTTGCTGTTTTGCTTTTTTGATAATTTTATTTTATCTCTATTTGTGGTCATTGCTTTCCCATGTAAATAAGTCCCTTCAGCATTTCTTGTAGAATTGGTTTCTTGGCGATAAACTTTTTTAATTTTTGCTTGTCTGGGAGCTCTTTATCTCTCTTTCCATTCTGAATGACAACCTTGTTTGATAAAGTATTCTTGGCTGTAGGTTTTTTTCTTTTTGTCACATTAAATATATCATGCCATTCTCTTCTCACCTGTAGTGTCTTGGCTGAGAAGTCCACTGATAGCCTGATGGGCTTCCCTTTAGATGTCACTTGTGGCCTTTCTTTTGCTGCTTTTAGGATTCTCTCTTTATCTTTAATTTTGGACATTTTAATGATAGTATGTCTTGATGTGGGCCTCTTTGGGCTTATTTTGCTTGGAGCTCTCTGTGCTTTCTGTACTTGAATGTCTGTTTCCTTACTCAGGTTAGGAAAATTTTCATCTATTATTTCTTCAAATAAATTTTCTTCCCCTTTGTCTCTCTCTTTTCCTTCAGGGACACCTATAATCTGAATGTTAGCATGCTTGATATTGTCCCAGGGTTTCCTTAGACTGTTCCCATGCTGTCTAATTCTTTTTTCTTTTTTCTGTTCTGCTTGGGTGATTTCCCCTGATCTTTCATGTAGCTCAGTGATCCATTCTTCTGCCTCCTCTACTCTGTTATTGAGTCCCTCTAGTGAATTTTTCACTTCCAGTATTGTATTCTCCATTTCTGATTTTTTTTATATCTTCCAGTTCTTAGCTGATGAGCTCACTGTGTTCATCCAGTCTTCTCCCAATATCTGTGAGCATCCTCATGATATTTTGTTTGAACTCTTTGTCAAGTAGGTTACTTGTTTCTGTTTCAGTTAGTCATTTTTCTGGGGTGTTTTCCTGTTCCCTTGCTTGGAAAGTATTCCTTCGTCTCCTCATTATGCCTCTTTCTCTGTGTTTATTTCTATGTATTAGGTGACTCAGCTATGTCTCCTGATCTTGGAGAGGTGGCCTTATGTATGAGACACCTTATGAGGCCCAGCAGTGTGCTTCCCCCTTGTCACCAGTCCAGAAGATCCAGGAGTGACCTCTTTATGGGCTACTTGTGTCCTTCTGCTGTGGCAAGATTGCTCCTACTGCAGGTACACAGGGAGTCTAGTCTTTCCTTCCCTGGCCAGCTGTTTTTAAACCTGGTTTGGGGAGCTTCTGTGCTGTTGGCTATAAAGTCTATCAGCACACTGCTACTGCAGTTTTCCTATTAAATGGGTTGGTACCCAGTGTAGCTGGTTGCTAGGCTCAGGAGTTTACAGTTGTGATAGGCCTCAAGCCTACAAGGCTGTTGTGAGTTCTCTTAGGAGTGCAGCTGAGTTGGGCTGGCCCTAGGCAAAGGAGCACTCAGTTTTTTCAGGCTTTGGAATGTGGGGATGATCCTTTTTATGGCTATTTGTGAAGCACAAGTCTTCTGCAAAAAACTGGTAAGCCTCACCCGCCCACAGGACCTCACACACTGTCAACACAGTCCTGGTCCATGCAAACTTCTCAACCCCCAGGAGCATATCCCAATGCTGCACTGCAGAGGCCCCCACCTCTCCACCAATGCTCCCCACTGTTCACCTGGTCCTCACACAGGCCCTGCCCCACAGAGGCAGACACCCTTGTCTGCCTGTAGAGGATCAAGGCATCCAGTCAATGCAGGCTGAAAAGTAGTCTGAGGGCTTGCTGTTAGGCAGGGTTGCCTGTCCTGGCTGAACTGGATTAAATCTTTGCTCTAGTGGGCGTGGCAGACCCCTGGGCTAAGAAGCCAAGGGATGAACCTCAATGACGCCCACTGGGGTCTGTGCCAGCATGCCTGGGCCAGTTCAGAACAATGGCCCCCACCAATGTCTTACTCTCCAGAGAGGTCCCTCCTCTCACCAAGGTGACCCCAGAGCCCATCAGTTGAGTCTCGTTTCACCAAAGGACTGTCAGCCTTCTCTCTGGTGATGTTAGGTTACTGCAATGAGTGAGTTTGTGCTTGAGCCCTTTAAAACCTGGTTTTTTTTTTGGCTTTGGGCTGGTAGCTTTTCTGGGAGTATCCTCACTGCAGCTAATAGCCAGCAAAGCCAGACAGTAAGACCCCCATCTCAGTTTGGCTGAGTCTGAAGGAGGCTTATAGCAGTATCTGACCCTGCTCCAGAGCTTGGGCTTTGTACCTTAAGGTGGCTCCCACCTGGCCAGCTGAGAAGCTCCACTGCTCCCAAAGGTGGCTTTTTTCCTGTACAGAGGAATTTTTGCCTCTTCTGTGTTAGTCAGGTCTGTCCCTTGTTGTGGGGGTTCTTTTTATGTAGTATTCAGTTTTCAATCTGGGGTTATTTTTCCAGTAATCATTGTAACCTGGTTGTGTTCGTGGGAGGAGATGAGTTCAGAGTCTGCTTACACCACCATCTTGACGAGAAGCTCTCAATAGTAAAATTCTTATAACAAATTTGCTAACTTTCATTATTAACTGTCCAGAAAAAGTACAACATAAAATAGCTTCCCCCAGGCCCTCTAGTTTTCCTGCACAATTCTCCCAAAGACCAAGCGTGAGTCACTGTTCCCTCTGGTGCCCAACACAATAATTGTCTTGGTCTCCAAACGATTTCAGAAGTACAAACAAAAGGCAGCCAACCCCTCGCCATACAGGCCAAGGTACAAATGCTGCTTAGCTCCCCTCTCCAAACAGACTTCTCGATAAATGCTCAAGAACTGACCACTTTAACCAAAGGGAGCAGTTAATTTTAGAGATAAATGGTAATTCTGCACAATTTTACTCTCATTTGGGGAAGCTACACTATAAAATGTAACAAATATGTTTTTTGACATTAACAGATAAGACTATAAATACTGGATCTATAAGTATTTTGGAGGAGTTGAGCAAATTAACTCATCCCTCTGAGACTTGGTTTCGTCTAAAGTAAAGTGAAAATGATCATTTAAGGTAGTGATTCTGAAGATTATATGTGACAACTTATACAAAACTCCTGATAGATTTTAGTATTCAGTTATTGTTTACTATTCCCTTTTCTAAATACTTTCTACTATCTCCATCTTTTCCTTGCCCCAAGCTCCAGTTGAGTTAAGGAACAGTCTAATTCTCTTTGTATATTTGCTGAATGTAACTTAAACAATTTTAAAAAACGAAGCACCACCAGCAAAAGAGTTTATTTCACATAATCCAACCTTATAGCCACCTTTGATCAGTTTGATTATATGGATGCTAGTATGTCTACCTTCTGTTGTTGAACCGAAAAGTAAACATATAGTGAATTTTCAAGAACTGTTAATGCAGGAATGTACAGAACTTTGAGAAATAATAGGAGTAGGCCTTACTAAGTCAATGCTAAAAACTGAAAACAGTTTATCTACAACCTTTCTCAAGTGACAGAATATGAGCTGACAGTAAATGGAAATCTGGCGTTGGTGTTTCAGCATTCACATGTTTGTGTCCATTATAAAGTGGCTGCAGACACAAATAGAATCCACTCACCACTTGGGTAAAGATCATCAGGAAAAATCAGCTCAGAGCTGTGGAGGCTGACAAGGCTTTTGTAGGTCCTGCTACCAATCCCGAAAATAACTATTGAGGGTCACACAAGAATCAGGGAAGATTAATTTTGAAACTGGTCCTATTCATGTGCAGAAGAGCCAAATGTCGAGGTAGACAGTAGCCACCTGTGAACCTGTGTGAAACAGCAAATCCTGGCGGAAAGTATAATGCACTTACCCCCATCCTTAGCCGATTGATGGACTCAGTGCTTACTAAGTATCTCTTATTCTGAACTTAATGTATCTTTAATGTTCCTTATTTTGTGTTTGGTTGTTATTGTTAGCTTTTTCCAAATAATATTTGTAATTTTTGAAGATACAGCAGCCATTTCAAGGCTGGGGTGATGGCAAAATTAGAGGCTGCACAAAGTCCTAGCCACCTTCTTGGTTCCATTTCATTTTGCTCCTGACTCGATCTACCTTGAGAAAGGCACCTATTTCTCTGACCTCCTGCACTGATGTGGGATACTACAACTTCAGCAACCAAGGAAGTCTGGTTCTAAGATACACTGCATGCTTTAGCACTTCAGATTGACTGGGTTAGCCTATCTCTCCAAAATACACTTTAATTCTAAGTTTTTATGAAAATATCTGTTTTCAAAAAGACATTTGTAAGCGAACCAAATTAGGATGAGATTTTTTCCTCCATTAAACAGATATGAAAGACATATATCTGAAATGATCCACTTTATACAGTAAACTGTAAAAAATTGTTTTAACACTGGAAGGTAGTTTTACAACACAGCTATATTATTTTACTGCCAGTAGGAAGATTCAGTATTTATTACAAGGCAGCAATCAATGGAAAATCAAATATATAAATATTTTTAAAATCAAAAGTTGTACTACACACTTGGAATTTACATTGAAATTAGAATGAAATTACTTGGCTGGATCCTTTGTAATAAAGTGGAACATAGAACACTCTAGTTGTAAATTTCCTTATAAACAAATGTCTATAAAATAATTTTGCAAGTAATACTAGAATGAGGAATAAATGTGTAGAAACATACAGAAAGTATTTCCTCATTTTTTTATGTCAATTCTCTTAATTGCTGCCATTGCAATCCTTTTTCTTGCCTAAGTCATCAACATAGCCTTCAATGGCAAATGAATAAATAATGTTTAAACTCCAGTTGTAATTGTGCAACCCTCTACTCTTGCTGATAAGCCAGACAATGACTTGCAATTCAAAGCAAGATTGCATGATCCAAAGAGTGTGTGCCTTGGAGAAAACTGACCTTAGTACCAATCCCAGTTTCACCACTTATTAATTGTGTACCCTTGGACAAAATCCTCTACCCCTCTGACCTCAAGGTCCTTATCTCTAAAATGATTATAATAATGACTTCATAAGATTATTGTAAGACTATAAAGGGAGAAAACTTATGTAAAATAACCAACGCAGAGCCAAACTCAAAACTGAGACACAGACTGCCCTTTCCTATAGGAAATGAACACATGACCATGAAGCATTGGCAGCAAAGGAGCATAAACATTGTAGGTCACTGAGCACTGCAAACTCAGACATCTTGTTTTAGTAACATAAAAGGG
The DNA here is from genome assembly GCF_041296235.1 of Equus asinus. Lineage (NCBI taxonomy): Eukaryota > Metazoa > Chordata > Mammalia > Perissodactyla > Equidae > Equus > Equus asinus. The sequence goes on along the minus strand of NC_091793.1, from coordinate 66,369,180 downwards.
GAGTTTTCTTTTGTAATTCATAAAAGTTTCTTAGTCTTAAATTTCTATCTCCTGTGTGAAAAGACATGTTCTCTAAACATTAACCTCCTTGTCAATGAAGGACAGCTACCAGTATATATAAATTTGCTATATGTTTGAAACAATACAAAATATTAAACATAAAGTAGATATTGCAGCAAGTTCTAGCTCTAGCTAATACTTGTCATTTATGTAATCATATCCATCATTTACCTTTACTCCTGGAACGTCTTTATAACACCTACTGACATTTTTATGTCAAAGATTATGTTTCCCTAAACAGTAAAAGTAAAATGACAGATATCAAGTGGGAGGAGAAACCAATTACTAATGGACTAAATAAAAACTTACATTAATTGGGCTTCTGTTGGCATTCTACTTAGTGCTAAGGTGTTCACAAGAAGGCTATTCGGAGTAGCTCAGAGTAATACCAGTATTTAAGTCAGAGTCAGGAATTCACAAGTATGTATTGTCACCCCTCTTTTAAGTCTTCAGAGATGCAAATTGTAACCAAGGAGTAAGGATTACTCCTTCTTGATTGTATAGTCCTCACTGATTACATGTAAAGGCTGTGTCAAAATGAAGAAGTGGTCTGGGTGTTTTGATGAACTCTTTCCTTTAAATCATATGGTGAGCAAGGAGTTAGGACAATGAAAATAAAATATTTTTGGAGGTCTGAAGCTTCTTCTCCATGTCCCCTCCTGTTGTTGCTCATGTGATCGTTTACATATTGTCTAAGTGATGCTGGGTCGGCGAGCCAAAGAGTCAAAAGAAAGATTTCTTGGACTCTCAAGGTCTGGCAGTAGTGCCCTTTTATTTAGAGAATAGTATGGAATAGCATGGGGACAGGACCCATGGGCAGTAAAGAGCTGCTGCTGCATGGGGACAGGACCCAGGGGCAGTCAGAGCTGCTGTTGGCATGGGGACAGGACCCATGGGCAGTAAAGAGCTGCTGCTGCATGGGGACAGGACCCATGGGTAGGAGGAACCGCTGCTGCAAACATGGGTTGAGAGTAGGGCTAAATTTAAGGCATAGGGATGTGAATTATCTCTTTACAAGACAAAGGAAAGAATATGTAAAAAAAGTTGTTAAAATGGTATCAGTTCCAGTAGGGTCTTGTTATCGGGTGGTCCTATAAATTTTAGACAAAAATCAAACTGGATTAAGTAAATGGCAGAAGCCACCACCTTAAATATTATCTTCAGCTAAAGACAAAGGAGGATGTTGGTGGGGGGGCTCAGTTACATGAGGTTACCAGACAGTAAACAACTTAAGTCCTTGCCTTCCCATTAAGAGTTTCCAGAGATAAGGCTATCCCCTTCTTCCTCCTGGTGCAGAGAGGGAGATGCCCCCCACAGATGGAGACTTCCTTCATAAATGCAAATATCTCTGATCAAAGGGCAAGCAAATTCCACTCCTCAGAATCTCCTTCTCATCTGCAGTTTTTAACGGTAACCAGCCTAAAATAATCCTCATTGAAACACATTGAAAACGGGTAGGTTCTGAGTGTTTCCTGACTCAAAGGCATGGAGATAGCTCCGAACAACTTATACACTGTTCAGTTTCTGCATGTAGTCTGGCACCAAAGCTCCAAGTTCTAGAATGTACACAAGTTGTATCAGCTCTCTGTCCATCCTAATTTACGTAGCTATCTTCTCAGTTCAGGCAACGTCCCCATGATGCAACTTCTCCTGTATACTCAATTTTCCTCTAGTGATGATTTGCAAGCCTCTATCTGGTTATTTTGTGCTTGTCCCCACCTCTGTCTAAAAATTCTAATTGCTTGCTCACTCAGAAGTTTCCTGGGTTTCCACTTTGTCGAGGGTCAGAAAGGACAGAGTAGTTAATGCAAACATGTAAACTTGTCTGAAGAAGGCTGTCTCCTCAGGGATTGTGATAAAGAATTAAAAATGGTCATAAGCAGATTGAGCTGTAGAAACTCCATGTTTTATTTTATTTTTTCCTCACCGAAGACTCCAGAGATAGACTTCAGTTTTAGCAGATTTATTGTTATGGTAGTTTTTCAGACTTCCAAAATGTCCTGATATTTTCCCAGATCAAACTTGTTCTTCGGGGAAAATTCTAAACATTTTGGTAAAATTATTATTAGAATAGCCCTAGCAGGCTGAGCCCTGGAAACCCAGAATAAAGGAGGTAGTCTCCATCAGAAACGCTGCCTTCACTTTCTGCTTAACTGACAGTGAACCGCACAAGGAACTGACCAGTTTCACATTTGATTAGCAGTGAAATTTTCCTGAAAGTCTGTTTTTTTGGCTTTTGAACACCTCAAGTTCTACAAAACTCGACTCCCTAACCTAGGAAAGGATTACCAATGGGAATAGAAAGGAATAGAAAGGGATTCATTTTTGCTATTTTAGGTATTATATTCACCTTCAAAGCACTTTCTAATACATGTACTTTCAGAAATCTTCACGTTTTCCTGAGGGGCAGGTAAGTGTTTTTATCCAAATTTTACAGATGAAAAACTTAAAACCCGAGGTTAAGTGACTTGCTTGCAGCAGCACTGGGAGCCAATGTCAAGATCAGACTTTCAACATCAGTGTTTGATTGCTTAGACCACTTGACCACGACTCTTTCTAAGTATAACATAAATGTTTGGAAAATGGTTTTAACTGCTCTTAGGAACACAAACATTCTGAACTGTGTTCTGGGTCAGAATAGACTTTCCGAATGCCCGACACACATGGAAATAGTGAACGCAGAATGGTGGCTGCTGTATTTAACTGAGATGGCTACTATTGTAAACAATGTTGTAGGCTAATTGATTCATCATTTAGATTTTCATGCATTAATTCAAAAAACACTTATTTAGCAACCAATGGCACAATTATGAGGTAAACTAGATGCATATGTATGTGATACACATGTATAACACACATTTTTGTAGCTATTATTTATGATAATTATTCAGTGTCAGATTGGTGAATGATTCACATATATTCAAGCATGTATTACTTCATTTAAGTATTAAACAACTTTGCATGATAGTTTTATTGTCCCAGTTTTATAGGTGAGGAAGTTCACAAGTTGCACAGCAAGTCACTTAGTAAATCAATAATCACACCTGGCTTGGTGTTGGAAAGAATGTGGGGTTTTGTATCAGACAGACTTAAATTCCAATTATAGTTCCATCACTTACTAAGCAGGTTACCATGGTGTTATTTAAACTCTATGAGTTTAAGATTACTTGATTTGAAAATGGATATGTTAATAACTGATATCATTGTCTAGAATATGAGATTTTTGTGCAGATTAAGTAAAAAACTGTATTTTTAGTTTCTAATGTCTGTTTTCCAGAAAGTTAAAGGACATTCTTCCTAAAAATAAAAATGCTCTGGACAAAGCTATTTTAAAAAATCTTAAAAGTACAGGAAATTTGGTAATTAGATAAGGAACTTTCAGAACTAGCACCAAGTGAAAGGCAAAAATCTAGACTAGCAAGCTGAAGTCAGTGGTTGGATTTCATTTCAAGGTGTACTGTTACTGTGTAGTCTGGAGCTTTGATCTTCACAGACTCATAAGGAAACAAGGAATAGATGACAAAGTTTAGGTCCTACACAAGGTAGAGTGGGAAATCCTAATGGGATTAATGGGAAATCCTCCCACATAAAATGGGGATGCTTAATGATGAGGATTATTTTAGGCTGGTTACTTTTAAAAACTTGCAGATGAGAAGGAGGCTCTGAGGAGTGGAATTTGCTTGCCCTTTTTTGAGAGACATTTGCATTTGTGAAGGAAGTCTCCATCTGTGGGGGTGTCTTCCCTTTTGCACCAGGAGGAAGGGGGGATGACCTTATTTCTGGAAACTCTTAATGGGGAAGGCAAGGACTTAAGTTGTTTACTGTCTGGTAACCTCATGTAGCTGTATCCCCCCACCACCAACATCCTCCTTTATCTTTAGCTGAAGATAATATTTAAGGTGGTGGCTTCTGCCATTTACTTAATCTGGTTTGATTCTTGTCTAAAAGTTATAAGACCACCCAATAACCAGACCCCACCTGCACTGATACCATTTTAACAACTCTTTTTACACATTCTTTCCTTTGTCTTATAAAGAGATAACTCACATACCTATGCCTTAAATTTAGCCCTACCCTCAACCCATGTTTGCAGCAGCTCTGACTGCCCATGGGTCCTGTCCCCATGCAGCAGCAGCTCTTTACTGTCCATGGGTCCTGTCCCCATGCTATTTCACACTATTCTCTAAATAAAAGAGGACTACTGCCAGACCTTGGGAGTCGAAGAAACCTTTCTTTCGACTCTTCGGCTCGCTGAACCCTCATCACTTAAGAGTTACACCTCACTGAAATAATGAGCTAAACATATTCCAAGATGAAAGCAAACACATGAAAAACATAATATTTTGACAAAGAATAGGGGCTAGAATATGACTGAGACTTTGAAATGTCAACTAAAATGTTTGTTTATAGGTTTAATGGCTCAAAAACTTTCAAGCTGAGAATTTAATTTAGAGTAACCTAAGTTAGTAGTGCCTCGTAGATCCTGAGAAGGAGGAAATATAGAAATTCTCTGGATCAAACTAACTTCAACCTATGTCACAAAAGAAGTATAATAGAAAATAGGTAGCACACTGTTAAAAGTAACTGCTCCCACAGTGAAGTAAGATGCCATGAGAAAGAAACAAATAAAGGAAAACCAAAATAGAATCATAAAGACTTCAGACATAGACATGTTAAATATGCATAATAAAAACATTTTGAGCTTGAATGTATGTGTAACAAGAAACTATAAAGAACTGAGAAGTTGATTGGAGAAATAACCAATATGACTACTAGAAATAAACTAAAAGTATAATTAAAATTGAAACTCAATTGAGTGGTAAATGTTGAATGAGTTAGATTAGCTTCTAATACATAACAATTATAAAATCTGAACAAAAATTTTTAAAGCTCTATTTGATGGAACTGAGATTAACCATAAATGGACAGAAAATGGAGGTGAATATACTCTTGAAAGAAAGAAATATACCAGGAAAGATAACTTTGTGGCTTTTGTGTGAGGACACAGTCTATGGGAAGCCACTGCCATATTGGCTTGAAGTATCAGTGGACAGAGTTTAAGCTTTTAGAAGTGAGAAGGTCACAGTGAAACCCAAGAAGCTAATGAGCTACACAGGGATTGAGCCCCAAATTCCACTTATAAAATCCACCTTAATCCTTTACTGATTGCTAAATTATGCATGCATTGTAATGATCCCACATAATCCAGCAAAAAGAAGCATCTGGAGAGTAAAGAATTAAGGAAAATTCAGCTGATGGCCACTGAAGGTAAGACAGTTTGTAATTTGAAACAAGTCAAATTAATTACCTTGTAGAACTACAACAACCACAAAATTACTTATTAGAGAAAGATAGCGGAATACAGAATCTCTAAAACACATACAATATGCCGCTAAAAATTACAGAATGGGCAAAGAAAGAGAAATATGACCCATTCTCACAAATAAGTTTTTAAAAAAGGAAATAGAAACCAGCTCCATGAAGACCCAAATTAACGATTAGCAGATAACAACTAGAAAGCAGCTATTGTAAATACATTCCAGAACATAAAGAAAGATATATGCTTAATTAATGAACAGGCAGGGACTCTCAGCAGAGAGTTAGAAACTTACATTTTTGAAAAAATAAACTGGAAATATCTGAGATAAAAAGCTAAAAAAAGAAATACAAATATTTTGAGTGGTTTTAATAGAATGTTGGGGATGGTGAAAAGAGAACCACTATTATTAAGATAAATCAAAAGAAATTATCCAATATGAAACACAGGGAGAAATAACATCACTGACTTAAAAAAAAAGCCTCAGAGTGCTTCAGGACAATATCAAATTAGATTGTATAAGTTATTTGAGTTTTAGAAGAATATGAGTCATAGAATGAAGTAGAAAAGAGATATATTTGAATAAATAATACTTGAAAACTGCCCCATGTTCCTGAAAGACATCAATTTGAAGATCCAAGAAGATTTGTGAACTTCAAACAGGAAAATATGATGAAAACAAAACAAAATACAACTACATCTAAGCATATTCACGTCAAAGTACTCAAATCCAGAGAGTAAGAGAGTATCTTGAAGCCAGGGAAACCCAACCATTACATACAGGGGAAAAATGATACAAATGATTATCAACAACTCTTCAGAAATCATGAGAGTCATCAGATATTGAAATGACATCTTTATGGGGGCCGGCCCCGTGGCACAGCAGTTAAGTTCACACGTTCCGCTTCTTGGCAGCCCGAGGTTCACAGGTTCAGATCCTGGGTGCTGACATGGCACCACTCGGCACGCCATGCTTTGGTAGGCATCCCGCATATATAATGAATGTATCATTAGCATAAAAGAATCACCAGAAATGCTAAAAATTTTTCTTCAAGATAAATAATTTTTCAGAGCAAACAGTTATCAGACAGTATGCTCAGATTTATTAGAAGGAATGAAAAATAATGAAGGAATAAAAACATAGTATAAATGATAAATATGTAATAAATATAAAAGTATCTTCTTCTCCTTGTCTCTCTTTCTCCCTCTGTTCCCCTTTACTTCATATGTGCACACACATATTTTCTTTTCATCTCTCAATTTCTTTAAAGATATGACTGTATTGTTGTTTAAAGCAAAAATGTTAGTACTGTATTTTGGGGATCTTAATGCATTTATATTATGCACAATATTAATAGTAGAAGGAAGAGGCTGGGGTAAATCAAAATATACTATAGATTAGCTGAATTATAATAATATTAATTCTATGTACGTTTTGTTAAGATAGATAGGCCTATTGATTTTTCCAGAACAATCACTAAAAAGGAATGCAGTATTCAAACGAGACCAGCATTACTCTGATACTAAAACCAAACAAAGGCACTACAGGAAAACAAAACAGCAGATCAATATACCTTATGAATATAGATTCAAAAATCATCAACAAAATACTAGCAAACTGAATTCAGCAGCATAATAAAAGGATTGTATACCATCACCAACTGACATTCATTCTTGGAATGCAAGGATGTTTCAACAGATGAAAATCAATCAATGTAACACACTAAGTTAATAGAATGAAGAAAAAAACAAATATCTCAATTGATGCAGATAAAGCAAAAATTAACTCACTTTATTTATTAAAAAACTCAACAAACTAAGAAGGAAAGGACATTTCTTCAGTATAATAAAGGCCATATATGAAAAATTCATAGATAATAGTTTTATACTCAATGTTGAAAAACTGAAAGCTTTTCTCCAAAGATCAGGAATAAGATAAGAATGCTTGCTTTCACCATTTCTAATCAACATGGTATTCGAAGTTCTATCAAGAGTGATCAGTCAAGAAAAAAATAATATCTAAATATAAGAGCTAAAACTGTAAATCTTTTATAGAAAACAAAGGATAAAAAAATCCACATGAAATTGGATTTGCTGGTGATTTTAGGATGTGTAGCCAAAAGCACAGGCAACAAAAGAAAAAAATAATAAGTAGACTTCATAAAAGTTAAAAACTTCTGTGCATTTTTAAAAGGTTACTATCAACATAGTGAAATGGAAATTCAAGAAATGAGAGAAAATATTTTCAATTCATATATCCGATGAGGGAGTAATATAAAGAATATATAAAGAAATCCTATGACTCAACAACAATAAAAATAAACAACCCAATTGAAAAATATGCAATGAACCTGAACAGACATTTCTCCAAAGACTATATATGGATCATCAATAAGCTCATGAAATGATACTCAACCTCTCATAGCCAACAAACTCAATAGGCAAATGCAAACTGAAACAATAAAATATCACTTTATACCTATGAAGATGGCTATCATTGAAAAAAACCTTAAAATGATAAATGTTGATAAGGCTGTGGCGGAATTAGAAACTTTGTGCATTACTGATGAGAATGTAAAACAGTGCATCTTCTGTGGAAAAAGATATAGGAGTTCCTCAAAAATTAAACAGAAATACCATAACATCCATTAATTCTGCTGCAAGTTATATACCCACGTGATTTGAAGGCAGGGATTCAAACAGATATCTGTACACTTATGTTCATAGGAGCATTATTCACAATAACTAAAGGTGGAAAAAACCCAAATGTCCATAGCTATATGAATAGATAACCAAACTCTGGTTATAATACCAAGGAATATTATTCAGCCTTTAAAACTAAGGCAATTCTGAGACATATTACAACATGGGTGATCCTTGACCACATTAAGTAAAATAAAACAGTCACAAAAAGATAAATATTGTATGGTTCTACTTATATGAGATACCTAGAGTAGTCAAATTCATAGAGATAGAAAGTAGAATGATGGGCTCCAGGGGCTTGGTGAATGAAGTAGGAATTTTATTGTTTATTGGGTTCAGAGTTTCAGTTTGGGAACATAGAAAAGTTCTGGAGATGGATGGTGGTGTTTGTTTCACAACAACGTGAATGTACTCAATGCCACTGAACTAAATATTTAAAAAATGACAAATTTATGTTACACGTATTTTACCACAATAAAAAATAATGTGCCCAAATTGCTAAATGAAACTACAAACAAATAACTAAAGAAACCAGGAGAACAATTTATGAACAGCTAGAGAATATCAATAAAAAAATAGAAATTACATAAAGAAACCAAATAGAAATTCTGGAAATGAAAAGTACAATAGCAGAAATGAAAACATCACTATATGATATCAACAAGAGATTTGATCAGACAGAAGAAGGAATTAGAGAATTTGAAGAAGCAGCAATAAAATATAGTGAAGAAGAAAGTAAATAAATCCATACCAAGCCATATTATGATCAAATTGTAGAAAGACAAAGACGAAGGAAGAATGTTTCAGCAAGAGAGAAGTGACACATCATCTACTAGAGAACTGCAGTATAATTAAAACCAGTTTCCCATCAGAAACCATGAAGGCCAGAATGACATATTCAGAGTACTGAAAAGAACAAATTTAATCAAGAATTCTATATTCAGTAAGTCTGTGCATCAGGAATGAAGAATAAATTAAACATTCTCAGATTTAAAAAAAAATTTGGAATAAGTCCATTGCTAGACTACCTGTCCTACATGAAATGCTAAAGAAAGTCCTTCAAAATCAAATAACAAAACACTAGACTAACTCAAAAACATGTGAAGAAATAAAGAACTCCAGTAGCAGTAATTACATAAATTAATATAAACATCAGTGCTATAGTACTTTTGGTTTGTAATTATTACTTTTATTTGCTATGAGTTTAAAAGATAAGTGCATAAAACAATAATTATAAATCTATGTTAGCAAGCACACAATGTATAAAGATGTAATATGTGACAATAACAGCATAAGGAGGATTAGAACTTTATATAACCAGAATTTTTGCATACTATTGAAGCTAGATTGGTATTAATTATAGATTTTTACAAATATGAGATGCTAATTGCAATCATTGGAGTAAGTATTAAGAAAACAATTGAAATATATATATTTTATGTACATACATTATATTCATACTTTTATATAGACTGTATATATGCACTGTATATTTATATTTGTGTGTGTATATATAAAAGGAAATGAAAATGGAATAAAAAATTATGCTGAAAAAATATTTGAAATGCAAAACAATGCAGTATTGGAGGATTCAGGGGGAAAAGATGCAGAATTTGTTGAAAACAGAGTAAAATGGCAGAAGTAAGTGCTTCTTTATTAGTAACCACATTAAGTGTAAATGGGTTAAACTCACTGTTTGTAGACAAGAATGACAAAATGGAGAAAGCAATATGATCTAATTACATGCTGTCTAACAGAGACTGACTTGAATCCAAAGACACAAATAGATCAAAAATGAAGAATTGGAAAAGATATTCTGTACTAATAGTAAACAAAATGGAGCTGAGATCACTATACTAATATCAGAAAAAATAGATGTTAAGTAAAAAAGCGTTACAAGACACAAAAAAAAGACTTTATACATTGATAAAAGAGTCAGCTGAAGATGATATAACAATTACAAACATATACACATGAAACATCAGAGCCACAGAATATATGAATCAAACATTGACAAAATGAAGGGAGAAATAGATCTAAAATAACAGATTGAGACTTCAATGCCTTACTTTCAATAAAAGATATTACAACATGATAGAAGATGATTAAGGAAATAGAGGACTGAAACAACAGTATTAATAAACTAGACCACACAGACTTATATACAACACTCACCCAACAACAGAACACACATTCTTTTTAAGACTGCACTGAGCATTCTCCAGGACAGATGATATGTTTGGCGATAAAACAAGTACCAATAAATTTTAAAAGATTTAAATCATAAAACTTTCTTCTCCACCCACAATGGAATGAAGATAGAAATGAATAACAGTAAAAACTGGAAAATTTACAAATATGTGGAAATTAACACAGTCTTAAGCAACAAATGGAACAAAGAAAAAAATCACGAGGAAATTAGAAAACACTTTCACATAAAGGTAAATGAAAACAAAATTTATGAGAGAAAAGCAGTGCTCTGAGAGAAATTTATACATACATTAAAAAAGAAGAAAAATCTCAGATCAATAACCTAATTGTACTTTAAGGAAATAGAAAAAGAACAGCACACGAAATGAAAGCAAGAAGAAGGAAGGTAATAATAAAGATTATAGTGGAGATAAATGAAAAGAAATTAGAGGGAATCAACAAAACAAAAAGCTGTTTCTCAGAAGAGATCAATAAAGTTGACAAAAGTTTAGGTAGACTGACTAAGAAGGAAGAGAGATGTCTTAAATCACCAAAATCAGACATGGAAGTGAAGACATTATTATAAACATTACAGAAATAAAAAGGATTATAAGAGAATGGTATAAACAGTTGTATGCAAACCAATGAGAAAACCTCTATGAAATAAGCAAATTCCTAGAGCACACAAATTACAAAAAACTGACTCAAGAGGAAATAGAAAATCTGAATAGACCTTCAAGTACAGAAATTGAATCAGGCATAAGAAGCCTGCCAACAAATGAAAAGCCAGAATCAAATGGCTTCACTAGTGAATTCAAACAAATATTTAAAGAATAAATAGCTAATCCTTCTCAAAATCTTCCAAAAAGTACAAGATAAGGGAACACTTTCTAACTCATTCTGTGGGTCTAGCATTACCCTGATACCAAAGACAGACAAAAACACCACAAGAAAATAAAACTACAGACTCATATCCCTTGATATAGATGTAAAAATCCTAAACAAAATATTAGCATAACAAATCCAACAGCCTAATAAAAGGATTATACAAATTATATATAGTGAATTATACTTACTAAAAAGATTATGATCAAATGAAATTTATCCCAGGAATGCAAAATTGTTTCAACATAAGAAAATATATCAGAAGTAATATACCATGTTACCAGAATAACGTGGGGGAAAAAACCCACATGATCAGGTCATATGATTTTGAGAAAGCGTTTTCAAAATTCAACACTTTTTTATAATAGAAACACTCATAAAACTAGGAATAGAAAGGAACTTCCAAAACATGATAAAGTGCATTTATGAAAAACCCACAGCTAACAACATACTCCATACTCAGTGGTGAATGACTAAAAGCTTTTCTCCAAGATCAAGAACAAGGCAAGTACACCTGTCTTAAACACTGTTATTCAACATTTTATTGGAAAGTCTAGCTTGAGTAATTAGGCAAGAAAAACAAGTTAAAGCCATCCAAGTTGTAAAAGAAGAAGTAAAACTATCACTATTTGCAGGTGACATAATCTTATATGAGGAAAAGTCTTAAGGACTACACACACACACACACACACACACAAACACACAGAATTAATAGAGCCAATAAACTAATTCAGCAATGTTGCAGGGTACAAGATCAGCATATGCAAAACAGTTGGGTTTTTATACACTAGCAATAAGCAATCCAAAATAGAAAATAAAATAATTTAACAATAACATTTATATGAATAAAATACCTAGGAGTAATATTAACCAAAAATACTAAAGACCCATACATTGGAAACTACAAAATATTGCTGAAAGTAGTGAAAGATGAATTAAATAAATAGACATTCCAAGTTCATGGGTTGGAAGATAGAATATTGCTAAGATGGCAATTCTTCCCAAAGAATCTACAGATTCAATTCAACCCCTATCAAAATTCCAATTATCTTTTTTTGCAGAAATAGAAAAATTGTTCCTCAAATTCTTACGGAATTGCAAGATAATATGGATAGTCAAAATTGTATTGAAAAATAAATCAACCTATATATTTATGGTGAATTGATTTTTGACAAGAATGCCACGTCTTTTCAATGGGGAAAGAATAGTCCCTTCAACTAATGGTATTGGGACAATTGGATACGAACATGGAAAAGAATGAAGTTGGATCCATACTTCACATGATATAAAAAGCTCAACAAAAATTTTGCAAAGTACTTGAATTAACATTTCTCCATCCTCCTAGAAAAAGATATTCAAATGTTCAAAAAGCACAAGAAAAGAAGTTCAATACCTTTAAGCATTAGGGAAATGAGATAACATTTCACATACTCTATGATGGCTATAAACAACCAGAAAATAGCAAATCTTGTTGTGTATGTGGAGAAATTGGAGCCCTTGTACACTGATGGAAATGTAAAATGATTCAAGCACTGTGGAAAAAAGTTTGTGGTTTCTCAAAAAGTTAATCATAGGGTGGAAGGAGAGATGAATAGGCCACGTCCAGAGCATTTTAGGGCAATGAAACTATTCCATATGTTATGATTGTGGATACATGTCACATACATTTATCAAAACCCACATATATACAGCACCAAGACTGAAAGCTAACGTAAATTATGGACTTGGGGTGATAATCATGTGTTAACATAGGTTTTCAATTATACAAATGTATCACCCTCATGCAGCATTTTCATAGTGGAAGGCTGTGCTGCTGCGGGAGTGCTGTGTATACGGAAACTCTCTGCTTCGTGCTCAATATTGCTGTGAACCTACAAGTGCTATAAAAAAATAAAGTCTAATTTTAAAATGTTGGATAAATACCCAGTAGTGGGAGAGCTGAATTGTATTGTATTTCTAATTTTAATTTTTTAAGAAATCTCCATACTGTTTTCCATAGTATTTGCACCAGTTTGCGTTGCCACCAGCAGCTCATGAGAGTTCCCTTTACTCCAAATCATCTCCAACATTTGTTGTTTTTTGTCCTGGAAATTATAGCCATTCTGACTGCTATGAGGTTATATCTCATTGTAGTTTTGATTTGCATTTCCCTAACAATTAGTGATGTTGAGCATTGGTTCATGTGTTTGTTGGCCATCTTTGGAAAATGTCTGTTCATACCCTCTGCCCATTTTTTATTGTTTTTCTTTGGGGGGGGGGTTGTATGAGTTCTTTACATGTTTTGGAGATAAAACTCTTGTCTGAAAAATGATTTGCAAATACTTTCTCCCAGTTGGTGGGTTGTCTTTTCATTTTGTTCATGGTTTCCTTTGCTTTGCAGAAGAGTTTCTGTGTGATGTAATCCCATTTGTTAACTTTTTATTTTGCTTCCCTTGCCCAAGTAGACATGGTATTTGAAAAGATGTTGCTAAGACCTTGAAATCAATGATTCCAAGAGATTTATGTACCCCTATATTCATTGCAGCATTATTCACAATAGCCAAGATATGGAAGCAACCCAAGTGCCCATCAACTGATGAATGGATAAAGAAGATGTGGTATATATTTACAATGGAATGCTACTCAGCCCTAAAAAAGACAAAATCACCCCATTTGCAACATGGTTGGACATTGAGGGTATGTTGTTAAGTGAAATAAGCCAGACAGAGAAAGACAAATACTGCATGATTTCATACGTAAGTGGAAGATAGCAAATACATGGATAAGGAGAACAGATTAGTGGGTATCAGAGGGGGAGGGATTTGGGGGGTGGGTGAAAGGGATAAAGGGGCACATATGTGTGGTGATGGATAAAAGTTAGATTACTGGGCATAAGCAAGATGAAGTGTGATCAGAAATTGATAAATAATAATGTAAGCCCGAAACTATACAATGTTATAAACCATTATGATCTCAATAAAATTACTTGAAAAAAAATGAAAGTGGAGCCCTTGAGTTATAGCTCTCCCCTGTTGTAATAACAACGATATTCGCAAAGAACACAGAATCCTGGGCTGGATGTTACATATACATTAAGTTATTAAAAAAATGTTAAACGTAGAATTACCATATGACCCAGCAATTCCACTTTCAGATATGTATCCAAAGAAAAAAAAGAAAACAGGTACTCAAACAAACACCGGTACAAAAATATTCCTAGGGGCATTATTTTCAAGAGCCAAAGGTGGAAACTACCTGAATCCAGGATAAATGGATAAACAACATGTGGTATGTATATACAACGGAATATTATTCAGTCACAAAAACAAATGAAGTACTGAGCCACACAACAACATGGATGGATTTTAAAGTGATTATGCTAGTTGAAAAAAAGTCAGACACAAAATGTCACATAATGTATAATTCCAGTTACATGGATTATACAGAATAGGAAAATCCATGGAGACAGAAAGCATATTGGTGGTTGCCAGGGGCTGGGAAGAGGGTAGAATGGGAAATAATTGCCTTATGCTTATAAAGTTTTATTTTTAGGTGACGAAAATGTTTTGGAACTAGAAGTAGATGCTGGTTGTACAACATTATGAATGTACGTGATGCCACTGAACTATAAACTACAAAATGGTTAATTTTATCATATATGGATTTTACTTTAATTAAAAAAGTAACTCATCATAGATCAGCCAAGCAAAAAGTCTGATGTAAAGTGAGATTTGTTTGTTATTGATTTAATCATAGTTTGTCAAAGCAGGGAACTTTAGAGTGGTCGTGTGAATATGTGATGCATTTCAATGGCATCTTCTTATATTTTTTATTATTTAACATAGATTATTTTAAGTAAATGTTATAAGCATGGCCTTGCAATGAGTAGTTTCTTGAATATATAAAGTCATTGGAAATTATCAAAATGGGGTTTATTTGTAAGTGATTTACAAATGATTACTCTGAACTTATTTTAATTTATTTGAGGATAGCCTGATTTCTGAATCAGGTTAAGAATTTCTCCTGTAATTTTATGTAAAATATACATTTTGTAAGTAAGCCTTTTAAGTACAGCTAATATTAAAATCAATTTTAGTTCAGTTCCATACAAATTCTTTATCATCCAAGTCGTTTAATATCATTAAACAGAGGAACAACAGGCATAGTGATAACAATAATCATATGAAATCCAGGAAAACAATTTAATTCTCTTTGATTTTCAAAGTCCAACTATATAACTGAGGGAATTATGGGACTTATACAGGATTTCATTTGGTACCAAATTCTTTCTCTTTTCCATCTATAATAAACCTTCATGCAATGATGCAAAGTACCTATAAAGATCTTATATCAGTTTCTGTATCTATAAGCATATTTAGATAACTAAATGAGATAACTTTTTTCCTATGCTACAGTTCTGATAGGAAATTAATGCAACATTTTCTTTCTTTTTTGTTTCATGTTGAAATTTCTAAAGGAATACCAAAAAATATTTTAATTTTCAAGGTAGGACATTTGAGTCTAGGTTTAATTAAACTGGGAATGATTTGACATTCATTTGACATTACTCAACTATTTCTTGCTCATTTATGCCATGGCTCCTATCCGCTTTATGTTTCCTATGTTATAAGTATCTTTAACAGTATGCATTATTTATTTTTACATCAAACCAGGGAACTTGTTGTTGTTATCCCCTTTTTACTGATAATAAAACTGAAGTCTGGAGAAATTAATTATGTGCCCATGATCACAGAGGAGGTTTTGCAGG
Source organism: Equus asinus (assembly GCF_041296235.1). Classification (NCBI taxonomy): domain Eukaryota; kingdom Metazoa; phylum Chordata; class Mammalia; order Perissodactyla; family Equidae; genus Equus; species Equus asinus. The sequence continues at coordinate 66,353,278 of NC_091793.1, read as the reverse complement.
ACTGAAAATTCATGCTTTTAAGCACTGCATCATATAGATTAATCTATCATTGACATATACTTTTGATGATGAAAAAAGAGAGATTCTTCTGTTACCAAGAAAAGTTCAGTGTAGTTAGGGAGAAAATATACATATCCATGCATTAGGTGATAGGTGACTCTCATCATCCACCAGCCTTACTTTATTAGGAAAAAGGATTTAAATATCTTTCTCCTTGCAGGACATTTAGTCCTTCTGGACGGCAGCATATATCTGCTAATCATCTTTCTTCTTTCACGTGCAGATTTATAAAAGTGGTCGCAAATTTATGATACACTGCAAAATTAAAGACACTGATTATCAGTTCAATAAGAGCCAGAAGCCATTCCATGTAACTGAAATAGGTAATAAAACTATTCATTAAACATCTCCCAGTGCCGGGCCATATGCTAACATTAGTATTAATCTTCAAAACAATCTTAGAAGGCGTTATTATAATTTTAACTTTACAGAAACAACAATTATTAAGCGATGTTAAGTAACTTGGTCCAAGTGGAAAAATGAATGGAGGTGGTGATATTAAAAGTCATGCCCATCTGGCCAAAATTCCCAAGCTCTTTCCACAGGCTTTTCTGAAGTCAGACCAAATGTGCTTGAATCTATGTGGCCATTACGGTGCTCTGGTGCTCAGTGATTTACTGAACTTCTCAAAGCCTCAGTCCCCACATCTCTTGGACTTGTCTGAAGCTACAGCCATTTTACTGTAAATTACCTTGTCAGATACAATGTTTTAATTGCTTTTCTTCTACTGGTAACAAAGCATGGATTGGAGCAGCAAGATGTTGACGATAGAAAGGTAATTACATGACTGTTGAAGGTTTGCAAATGTGGGGTGATCGGGATTGGTACCAAGAAATGACATGAAAAATATGAAAGAAAAAATGAATAACCAATGCACTTGGGAAGAAGATACAGCAAGATTCAATGTAAGAATTTATGTAAGGGATAAAAGAAAGTTTTGAAGTTAATCCCAACCCACTCGACTTAAGGAATTAGCTTAATGGTGGCAGGTCTGAAAGAAAACGGTAAGATGAGTGGAAATGCTATTTGAAACATGAAATACACCATTTCTAATTTTACAGAACTCATAAGTTTGTAATAAAGACATATAAACTGCAATTAAATAGAATATGATGACGCTATTGTTTCAGAAATGTTGGTTAAAACACTACTTTGCACCCTGAATGCTGCCCCTTCTCAGCTGAAAAACGGTCCATTACCATGGTCCCCAATCAGTGGCCCACAGGAACTGTGATACCCACATAGGACGCGTGACCCGTCACACCTCTGTTATAGATGACTGTACATCCAACAAGGCTTTGCCAATCAGATGATTTTTTCCTGAGAGTTTGGTATACAAGAATGAAGAAAGCATAGACTCGACAATTAAATTCTGTGGTTATGTGACCCTGTCGCTGGGGCAGCCATATTGGACCAGATATGGAGATATCTCATCTTCCATCAGGAAAAAGGAGGTAGGGTGATAGATGCACATGGAAAACCAGAGACAAGGGCTCGTTTGGCCTGGATCAGGAGGGGAAGACTGAGAGAGAATGGGAGAGAGAATCTTTAGTTCCTTCAAGTTTTTCTTTTTTGTCCTTTGGTCTCATAGACTCCCTTAATCACTCTGCTCTTGATTTCCTTGTAATAACTCTACAGCTGTCCCATCAGTTTCTCTGTTTAGCTTAAACTATATTGAATGGGTTTCTCTTCTCTGCAAATGAAGATCTTAGACCAAGATAATTATGGAAGGAAAAGTGTTATGAGGGACCCTGCAAGACAAAGCTGACAATAATAGGGAATCGGGAAAGACTGTCTGTGTATAAAGTAAACTGAAGTGAGTTTTACATGATGAGTAACCATTTGACAAAGTTTCTTCCTATCCAACTGTGGAACCCAGGATATTGCTCTCTGGAATATTGAAAAACTGGAGAGCATTTAGGAACATCTAGAATAAGGCACTTTGCCTTTCCACAGATTGCAGCTCTCTTATGTATGTGACCCTAATAATGCTGAGTTTAACAGTAACAAGAAGAGTTCTGTGTAAAGTAGAAGCATTAATTTTTAGTATGAATTATCTTGGAAAAGTGATTTGACCAGGTAACATAAAAAGTGTACACATATAAAAAAATGCAGTTTCCTGATCCCAGCGTGGACAAGATAACCAACATCTACATGCACCCATTTAGGCCTCCAGAGGTCACTGGGAGATCTAATGGGATGTGCGACAAATAGTCTGCTCCTTGGTGGCTACTTTGCTTCCTACAAAGACTTTTGTCCTTAAATAATAGAATGTTTAGTGAAGTACAGATATGTGTCCTTCTTATTAATACATAGCCCAAGCGTAAAACCTTCAGACAGTTCCTAGCTCTCACCCTTGCTACATGAAACATGTATGTTAAAATTTTCCAGGCTGAGCAGAATTGTTCAATCAATGCCACAAGAATAAAATTTGAAGGAAAGTTGATACTTAGGCAATGTGAAGAGAAATATGAACTGAATTAATCAATGTAGGGAAAGTTAGAAAATATGCACGGATATTGGATACTTCTTTTGCCCTTTCTATTGACATACTATTGGAGAGGGGTAAGGCGAGTCCCTAAAAAGGACCTCCACTGAGCAGGATAATTCTTGACAATGATTTGTTTTTATAATTGGAAATGTTATTAGTCTATTTTGTTCAAGTCTACATCCAAATTCCACTTGGCAACCTGAATTTCTTCAAATTATTATCCAATTCATATAGTGTAAAATGCCTTTCCTACTTGGAAAAAATTGGAGAGTTCAAAGGTTTATAGAATATATTTTGCTTTAAAATTCTAATTTCACACTAAACAATATTGGCATTGTGTATTTCTCCCATTATTTTCCTAAGCCACATAACATTTTATTAGTTTCCATAAAAACAAAGAAATGCTTTTTACAATTCATAATCCTGGGAATATTCAAAGCTATAAGATCATGTTGAATAATAAATAAATGTGCTGCTTCTCCACACCCCACTACACAAGATGACATATGTTGAGCTGCAGAGTAAATAATACAGAATCTGTAATAATGTGTTGATATGTGTTTGCTCAGCTGTTTTTGAATTGAATGAATTCTTATTCATTCTGATAAGATAATTTGGAGTACAATTTTAAATTTATTACTCATCTTCTAACTTGAACTAATTTTAAAATATTCTGATCCTTTTGTGTGTGTGTGAGAGGAAGACTGTCACTGAGCTAACATCTGTGGCAATCTTCCTCTGTTTTGTATGTGGGACACCACCACAGCATGGCTTGATGGGCTGGCTGTGGGTCCACGCCTGGGATCTGAACCTGCAAACCCTGGGCTACTGAAGCAGGGCACACAGACTTACTCAATACCTCACTGGATTAGCCCCTTGAAATACTCTGATATTTAAAGTATATAAGCTGAAAAAAAATACTTTATTGAACTCTCATTTCTATCCCTATAAATATCAAATGCTGAATGTAGAAAGAGGAGAGATTTTAGATCTTAGGCCCAGAAAGCCAATATGTCAGTATTTCCAGGCAACTTAGCAGACTTTGGTAGTCTGGAAATGAACCACTCCTGGTCATGATGGAGGAACAAGAGTATTTTCCTTCCCTTATGAGGGAAAAATAGGGCTTCTAGATTTCAACCCCCATCGAAGACTATGAATCACTTGAGTATATTGAGTTCATTGTATTATTGCTTAAACTGCTCTTGCTATGTCTTTACAAATCAAAGCCTAAAAAAAAGGATACCATTTCTCTCCACCATCTTCTCAACCATCCCTTATCCTCAATTCCAGATAAGGCATGGCTCTCTTATACTAATTCCATCTCCACTTACTTCTGTAAGCCCTGTGAGGTCGTCAATGATGATTCATCTCTAAATTATAAGAGTAGGTAGCTGACATATATTTAACAAAAGTATCATGACAAATAAATGCATGAATGAAAAGACTTATTTAGAAGAACACTCAGAGGATTTAAGGAAGAAGTAAAAGCCTTGCAAAGAAGACAATATTGATCTCAATGGACAATTATGAAGGAGATAAATATTCTATTATCTGAGTCAGCTATTAGAAAATGGAAAATAAAATTGTGTTATTGAAGCTGAAGAATCCTTCCTCCTGCCTGGGATGGTGGAGAAACAAAAACAGGATTAATACTGGCTTCCCCCCAGCCTCAAGAGAAGTGTGAAGATTTAAAAGGGTTTAATCCCCCTAAAAACCAATAAATCAAGGAATCTATTGAACTATATGGTAGACTAAAATGAACACTGAGCCCTGTACCTCATTTTCATGATTGTTTATTAAGTAATTTATAGTGGTAATTAATGAGGTAATTAATAGTATAGAGGTATAGAGGTAATTAATGAGATGTTAATTAACCAGAGAATGGGTGTAGTATGACCAGCATGTGAATGATACAGGGACCCCATATAAACACTGCAGGAAGCCTATAACTCTCCAGTGTGAGGTGATTTGCACACAAACACTCAGCTTCATCTCTCATGACATATGACTGCCAGATGTAGAATGCTCACTATGCTATGCTGTTCTATGCATCAGTGGGGCTGGATGAAGTCTGTCATGTTCCATAAGTTTATTGGCTTTCTGAGCCCAAGACCTTTGCAGCTGGTTTTGCAGAACAGATGTTGCAGATTCTTCTCATATAGGTTTACTGAAGAGCAATTACCAAGGACAGATTTACCCTCCATTATTAAAAACTCAAATAGTCTTATTACACTTAATAATACTCTATGGATTGCCATCCATTCATCTAAATCAATTTGGCATTTTTTAGAAATTCAATTTCAAGGTTTTGGGGGTCATAATTAGTTCTGTGAGTTAACTGAGTGTGGTGTCTAAATTAGGCTAGATTTTTGTTATGCTGTCAGTCTCAACCTCAAGGGAAATCACCTCTAAAATCCTCAGTTCCTCCATCATAGAATATAAATGATAAAAATAACCACCCTTAAAATTGTTATGTAGATTAAATGAGATAACATTAGTCAATGCCTTGCAAATTGCCTCGAATATAATAAGCTTTTGATTGATCTATTTTGCTGCCCATCCCATTTCCCATAACAACCTAGTTAAGTCATAAACTCTTTTCCTTCTACTCACGAAGCAATCTTTCCATCTTTTGGTAATTTTCCTTCTGAAACTCTAGTATTTCTTCTTGATGGTGCATAAATGGAGAGGTACAATACTTTTGTGTAATTGAAAAAAATTGAGGGCAGCTGGTGAATAATCTGAATTGGAGGCCCAGCTATGACACTCGCTGAGTTTATAATCAAGTTTAAGTCAAGATATAGCTCAATAGGGGGATCAATAATACCACCTTCACATACATTATTTCATATGTGAAATAGTATTGTGACTTCCAAACTATGCAAGCTTTAACAAATGGAAAAGGGGAAGTATATGCCTTTTCTGTGATTCTCAAAAGACTCTATCTCCATTTCCTTCAGGAAAACATGTTCAGTCATGTGACATTATAGTAGGAATGTGCTTAAAAATCACCTTATTTATTTTCCTTCGTTTTACAAGTACGGAAAACCATAGGAGTTAAACTATTTGCTTGAAGTAATATGAGAAATTTCCTTCAGAGGCTCTGACCACTCCAGAGCTTGCCTCTCAATTTCCAGTGCAGTGTTCTTTCCACTGTACCATGTCAACCCTTCTTTCAGAGTGAAGGACAAAGATCCAAATATTTACAACCCAGAAATGAAGTCTATATTGTAGGACGATTTAAGGCACAAGTATGTTTATTTTACATTTCTTTCTTTAAAATCATTGTTAAATATTTCATATGTACAAAGAAGTGTACATAGTCTGAATATACAATTAATATATAATAAAACAAATCCATGTAAACGCTACCCAGGTTAAGGAATGGCATGGCATCAGTGTATTTAAGTTTCCAGCCTACACCTGCCTTTATTCTAACATCTACTGCATATGTAAACACTGTCCTGAATTTTATGCCTTTTCTTGCTTTTAAGAAATGGATTTTTTGGTTATATATCCCTAAATAACATATTATTTAGTTCTATTTATATTTTTGAAAATTTTGCTATTAATAGAATTACGCTATATGTCTTGTTTCTAATTACATTTTCTACTCACCGTTATATTTTAGAAATTTATTCATGCTAATACTAGCTGCTCAAGTCATTCTTTTTCACTGCAATATTGTATTCAATTGTATGAAAGCATCATAGTTTATTTAGCTACTATTCTGTGGATGTACCTCTGAGTAGTTTCTAAATTGTGCTGTAATGAACATTGTTGCTGTAAACATTCCTTTGTATATCCCATGGTTCATAAATGCAAGAGCTTTTCTAGCTTATATATTTGGGAATAAAGTTGCTGTGGCCTAGGTTAAGCACTTATTCAAAATGGTAGTACCAATTTACTCTGCCACCTTTCCCATTGCTCTATGTCCTTGGAAACCTGTCCTATAATTCTATGTTTTAAATTTTTGTCCATCTGTTAAGTGTGAGTACTATCACATTGCAGCTTTGATTGAATTACTGAACATGACAAATGTATTCTTACTTGCTTATAGACAATTTGAATCCCTTCTTTTGTTAGATACCATCTTTTCCTTTGCCCATTTTTTCTGTTGTGCTATTTGTCTTTTTCTTATTGATTTATATAATATGTATGATTTATGTATGATAGAGAGAGTTCTTATTCCAGAGTGAAGGGCAATGTTCCAAATAGTTATAGCCCAGAGGTCAAGTCCATATTGCTGGAAGGTTTAAGGCACAATATATAGCCCTGTAAATGGAGATCAATGATACTTTTTCACATATATTATTTCATATCTAAATTTTGAAATAATACTGTAACCTCCACACTATGCAATATACATATATCAAAATTTTCCAGATTGTTTGAAATTAAGTATGGCCACGTGACTTGCCTTGAGCAATGAACCATATGTAGAAACAACTTATGTTACTTCATAGAGAAAGTTTAAAGAGGCAGTGAATGTTTTGCCATCCTCCCTTTCCCCTACTGATGGGATAATGGTTAAACATGTCAAGGTGAACCTCTTTCAGTCTAGATCTTTGAGTAACTGCAGTGAACAAATTCCTCAGCCAACCCAAACTAATTATGTAATGTGTGTAAGAAATAAACTTTTTCTGTTACACCAATAAGATTTTAGAATTGATTGACTTATTGAAACCTTACCTTATTTGACTTGATAAATTATACTTCATCAGAATTAGAAATTTTGCTTTTTAAAAGACACCACTGAAGAAACAAAAATGCAAGTCACACATTGGGAGAAAACATTGACAACACATACAGAACTTGTATCTAGGAGATATAAATAACTCTTGGAAATAGTAAAAGAGATGAACAACCTAATATTTTTTTAAAACACAACATATTTGAGTAGATGATTGACAACAAATATACAAATGGCTAATAAGCAGATGAAAAGAGTTACAGTAACATTACTAATTAGAAAACACAAATTAAAATTATGAGATATCACTATACACACATAACAATGGATAAAATTAAAGAATGAAATGACTATACCTCCTGTTGGAAAGGATGTGAAGCAACTAGTATTTTCATAGCTGCTGGTAGGAATGTAAAATTTTTAATCACTTGAGAAAACAATTTGACAGTTTATTAAAAAGTTAATTATGTACCCACCATAAAACCATATGACCATCAATTCCACACCTAGATGTATGCTCAAAACAAATAAAAGCATATGCACACAAATACTTGCATGAGAATGTTCATGGCAGCTTTATTTGTAAACAGCACTAAAATGGAGACATATCTCCATCAACATATGAATGGATAAACAAGTTGTGTTATATCCATACAATAAAATATGACTGAGCAATATAAATGGAAAAACTAATGATACATGCAAAGGCATGGCTGGATCTCAAAATAATTATATGTTAGTGAAAGGAGCCAAATGAAGAATATACATTGATTAATGCAATTTATAAAAATCACTAAAATCATTATAGTAATTTATTGTGACATGGTGTACATCAGTGGTTTCCTGTGTATGTAAGACAGTGATGATTACAAAGAGTCATGAAGAACTTTTAGAGGCAATTGAAATATATGTTATTTTAATTCTGGTGATTGATTCATGATTATACACATTTGTCAATATTTATCAATTCGTACACTTTAAATATGTGCAATTTATTGTATTTCAATTATATGTAAAGTTACAAAAAAGAAAAATATATTTAAAATGACTTGTCAACTTTACTTAACTCTTTTGAGATATTGTTTAGAATTTATTTGAATCTTTAAATAAATTTGAAGTGTCTTAACATCATTAATGATATTTATTCTCCCCATCCCTACCGATTGTATCTCTCTATTTTTTATTTCTTCAATGTCCTTTAGAATTTTTATGATTTTCTAAGGAAATTCTTGCATACGTGTTAAATTTTCCTACATTTTTTATTATAAATTATATACTTATTTTAATTTATTTTATTGGAGTTATATTGGCTTACAAAATTGTGTGAATTTCAAGTGTAGATCACTATATTTCAGTTTCTGTATAGCGTGCATTGTGTTCACCACCAACATTCCAGTTTTTATCTGTCACCATACATATACACCCCTTTACCCCTTTCACCCTCCCACCACCCCCTTCTCCTCTAGTAATCACTAAACTATTCTCCTTATCTATGTGCTTGTTTGTTTGTTTTCCACAGTTGAGTGAATCATACAGTATTTGTCTTTGTCTGACTTGTTTCACTCAGCATAATACCCTCAGAATCCATCCATGTCGATGCAAATGACATAAACTTTTTTCTTTTCTATAGCTGAGTAGTATTCCATTGTGAATGTATATACCACTTCTTTATCCATTCATCTGTTGATGGGCAGAGGATATAAACTAACATTTTTCCAAAGAAAATATACATATGGCCAACAGGCACATGAAAAGATGTTCTATATCACTACTTATGAGAGAAATGCAAGTCAAAACTATCATGAGATATCACCTCATACCTGTTTTGATATTCTTTTGACTTTTCTGCATAAACTATCTTATCATCAGAAAATAGTGACATCTTTAAGTCATTTACCTTCCCATTCTTATAGATTATTTTTCCTCTCTTATTGTACAGGCTAGGATCTCTAGTATAATGTGGATGGACTTGTTACTAGCAGGTATCATTGCTTGTTATTTACTTTGATAGGAATAATTTTAATATTTTAATACTAAGAATAATGGTTGGTATAGGTTTTTATGAGTAAGTTTTATCAAGTTGGGAAAAGTCTTTTATGAATGCATTTGTTGTGTTTTATTTTTGTAATGAATGACTGTAAAATTTTATCTAATATAACTTTCTGCACCAATTCATATGATTACATAGGTTTTCCACTTTTTTCGGTTATATGATAAGTGATAATTTATTTTAATATCCACAGAAGTATGACTTCCTATAATAAAGTGTATAGATCACAATTTCTTATATTTTAATACACTGCTGAATTCAACTTGCATGTGTATATATATATACATATATGTATCACATACATACATATAGTGCTTATACTTTTTTCTTATATAGTTTTTTTCTTATATAGTTCTTGTCTAATTTTTGAAACTAAGTAATAGTCTCCTTATACTATCCTCATTTCATGAGTTGGAAAGCATTTCTCCTTTTCTTCCTTCTTTAAAAATAGTTAGAATATATCAAAGGACACAATTAACAGAATGAAAAGGCAACCTATGGCTTGAGAGAAAATATTTGCAAATGATATATATGATGTATTGCAAATGAAAGCTACAGTGGGATATTACCTCACATCAGTTAGGATGAACATCATCAAACAAACAAACCAGAAAATAACAAGTGTTTGTAAGAATGTGAAGTTGGACCTTTATGCATTGCTGGTAGGAATCTGCAATGGTGCAGCCACTATGGAAAACAGCATGATGATTCCACAAATAAATTAATAGAATTACTATATCATCCAGCAATTCCACTTATGGGTATGTACCAAAAAAATTTTAAAAGGGTCTTAAAGAGATATATTTACACTCATGTTTAAGGCAGCATTATTTATAATAGACAAAAGATGGAAGCAACTCAGTTGTCAATGGTTGTATAAATGGATAACCAAAATGCGGTACTGTATATATATATATATTACAGTAGAATATTATTCAGCCTTAAAAAGGAAGGAACTTCTGACACATGCTACAGCATGGCTGAAACTTGAGGACAGTATGCTAAGTGAAATAAGTCAGATGCAAAAAGATGAATACTGTGTGATTCCAATTTCATGAAGTACCTAGAATAGTCAAATTCAGAGACAGAAAGTGGAATGATGGTTTCCAGGGCCCTTGGAAAGGGGAGAATGAGGAGTTGTTGTTTAATTGATAGAGTTACATTTTTACAAGAGGAAAAGAGTTCTGGAGATGCATTGCACAACAATGTGAATGTACTCAACATTACTACATTGTATACTTAAATGTGGGTAAGATGGTAAATGTTATCTTATGCATAATTTACTACAATTAAAAATATTTAAAAAGTTTGGTTAAAATTGATATCTCCCTTGGGGCCGGCCTGGAGGTGCAGTGGTTAAGTGTGCACCTTCCACTTTGGCAGCCCAGGGTTCGCCAGTTTGGATCCCAGTTGCGGACATGGCACCACTTGGCAAACCATGCTGTGGTAGGTGTCCCACATATAAAGTAGAGGAAGATGGGCATGGATGTTAGCTCAGGGCCAGTCTTTCTCAGGAAACAGAGGAGGATTGGCAGTAGATTAGCTCAGGGCTAATCTTCCTCAAGGAAAAAAAATGGATCTCTCTCCCTTGAATATTCTGTAGAACTTTCCTATAAAAATATCTGTTTCTGCTGTTAGGAAAATAATTTTATTTATCATTAGAATAATTTAAAATTTTGATATCTTCTTGAGTGATTTTGGTTCTTGATATTTTTCTATAAATGTGTTCATTTCTCTTTAGCTTTTAATTTTTTGCATAAAATTATTGTAATATCTCTACTCTCTCATTCTTAACTTTGTTGTTTTTAAATTTCTAATATTATTTATCTGTTTCGCTTTTTTTCTTTAACAATTTAGCCATAGTTTTGTTAGTCTTCTTCAAGAACCAGATTTGATTTTCCTGAATGTATTTAATGCTTGTTATCTATTTCTTTATTTTCTGGGTTTTTTTTTCACTTTCTTGTTCCTATGTGTCTTTTTTACCACTTAAAAAAAATTCAGTTTTCATCACATTAATTTTCAGTCTTTATTTTATCCCAATATAAATTCTGACATGACAAAATCCTTTAAGGTTAAAAAGTATATTTTCAATATTACTCAGTTTTAAGAATTTTCAGATATTTATAATAGGTTATATTCAAGTGTGTCTTGAACTTTCCAAACGTGGAGAAAATTTAACTTACGTTTAGTTATCCTTTTTATCGATTATTTATTTGAATGCATCAATATCTGAGATTACACTCTCTTTGACAAAAATGCTTTAAATTTGTACAGAATTTCCACATGAATTGGAAAGATGTCAATTTTCAATTTTACAAATTTTCTTGAAAATGATGTATGTTCTTCATTTGTGGTGACAGTGCAAGATATAATATTTATTTGTTAGATCAAATATGCTAATTGTCTTGTTTAAATATTTTATTATTTACTAACAAGTTTGTTAGACTTTAATTCTGATTATAGATGCATTTTCTTCTGTCTACTTTTGTTTTATATTTGAGGCTATATTACTAAGTGCACAAGAATTTAATAACTTCCTTTTATCATTATAAAGTGATAATCCTCTTTATCTTTTAGTCATGTTTGGTTTTCTTAATTTTTTGTTCTTTCTTGATAAACTTCAATAGCTATACTATGTTTAAGTGGCTAATACCTTTATAGTATATAAATTCTCATATTTTATTCTTAATTTTCGTGGTTCTTTTATATATGTCAGTGTAATCAGCATTTGGCTTGATTTGCCTTTTTAATTGAGTCACACAAACCTCTATTTTACTTAGAACACTTAATATTCTTACTGATATGTTGGAATAGGAATCTTCTGTCTACATTTGCTATATACTTTTCCATTCTTTAGTCCTTTTATTGCATATTTTCAGGATTCCATTTTTTATCCTGCTAACTTGTAAATTATGAACTCTATTTCATTTTAGCAATTATATATTATTCATCAAATTTTAAAGTTAATCACTACTTTTATTTTTTTCCCAAACAACAGAAGATTCTTAAAATATGTTAAATCCAGTTATTCTTTTCCTATATTATATATTATTATGTATATTGAATCTATCATTTCTTTTCTACTGAAGTTAGTATTTTTATTTATTCTTTTTTCATTATGTTTAAACTTACTTTTGGAACTCTCTTCAGCTTTCATTCCTTCTGGCACTAAAGATATTCCAATAAAGACATATTCTTTTGACATGAGATCAATCCTTTAGACTATGCTTATTGCATCTAAGGTAGTGTCTAACTCAGATTTTGATTTGTCTGAAAATGTGTTTTTTTCACATTCAATATTGAAATATATTTTCACTGCCTATAGAATTCTAAGTTACCATGTTTCTCTATATTGAATTAAGAGATTATTCCACTCTCTTCTGCATTCCATAGCTGCTGCTACTATCTTTTACCAAGCCAATAATAAGCCCCATGTTCCCCTTGTTTTTCTAGTTGCTCTCAATGTATTTTTTGTTTTTAATGTGTTCTGCAGAAATTTGGATTAATTGGACTTTTAACCTTGAAAATCAGTGTATTTTATCAGTTTTAGATGTTTCTTATGTATTTTTCTTTTTTCGTTTCTAGAAGTTTTCTTGTTTTCTTTTTTTAAGTCAGAATATAGGTTTTGCTTTCTTATTCCTTTGTCGTAATCAAACCACCATCTATTATATACTTAATCATTTTATTTAATGTTATGTACCATATAATTCCAACCTGTAATCTTTGTGGATGTGAATTTCTAGTTGATTATTTTTGTTAAACTACACTTATAATGATTTTTATGTTCCACTGTTAAGTGATTTTTTGTTTGCTCTTGTTTCTTGGAATCAGGTCTGTGTTTAAAAAGAATTCCTTCAGACAAGATTTAAGTTTATTTCTCTCACATGCCAGGGCTTAACAAAACCAGGTCCAAAAGATGCTTTGGGTCACATACATAGTGTAATTGCCCCTATTCATCTACACATCTGTAAATGTCAGCTCCAAATAAAAATAATCTCAGGGAAGAGTTCTATGTTTTAACTCTCCATAAAAAACCAAGGTCCAGACAGTCATAATGTTTCTTCTTGTAGTTTCTGGTCTCCTACAGCTTCCATTGCTTTACCCCATCTCAAGTGTACCTTAAAAATGTTTTGGTTACATATTATCCTATAAGTTTAAGTATTTTGTAACAAGAGTTGTATCTCTGCTTATCTGTACCGTCAGAAACAGAAGCCATATATATAATTGTATTAGTCTGCTAGGGCTGCCATGACAAAATACCATAGATTGGTGGCTTAAATAACAAAAATTTAATTTCTGACTGTTCTAAAAGCTGGAAGTCCAAGATCAAGATGTTAGCAGGTCTGGTTTCTTTTGAGGCCTCTCTCTTTGGCTTCAAGATGGCTGCCTTCACTGTGTCCTCACAAGGCCTTTCCCCGGTGAGTACGCATCCCTGGTGTTTCTTCCTCTTTTTATGAAAAGTCACATTGGATTAGGGTCCCACTCTTATGACCTCGTTTAACCTTAATTATCTCTTTGAAGGCTCTATCTCCTAAAACAGTCAAATTGGGTATTAGCATTTCAACATAAAAATTTTGGCCAGGGAGAAACAATTGAGTCCATAACATTGATTAAAACCTTTTTGTTGCAATTCCTCCCTAAGGTCCAGCTTACTTTTATTATTATTATATATGTCTACTTCCAAGTTATGTGTAAGTGCCTTGAAAGCTGTCTCCATTTTGTTAGAGATACTTCACTTTTATATTAAAAGCTATTAGTGGATAAGGGAATAGGAATATGTCAGCAAATATTACTGTATATTATAGACAAAAGGATAACTTTGTTAAAACTCTAAGATCTGAGATATTTAATCTTGATAAGAAATGAAACAACACAAAATAAACTAAAACTTGTGAGCCAGGTGTTACCTTGCTGATTTGGCAAATAAGAACACTGAGCTCAAAAAACAAAAACCACTTGCCAAAGTTCTCAGAAGTTATATTAGTTATATAATGTGTAACAAATAACTCAGAAAAGTAGTGACTTTAAACAACAGTAATTAATTTATTATCTCTTACAGTTTCTTTGGTTCAAAAATTCAGGAGCGGCTTGGCTAGACAGTTCTGGAATGGGCTGTCTCATGAAACTGCAGACAGATGACCCCTGGGGCGTCAGTCATCTTAGACCTGACTGGGGCTGGAGGAGCTGCTTATACCATAGCTAACTCATGTGCCTGGCAAGTGATGCTGGCTGGGTGGCAGGCGGTCTCAATTTCTTACCACATGGGCCTCTCCACAGGGTTGCTTGAGTGTGTTCATGACCCCAGCTTCCCCCAGAATGAGCGATCCAAGAGTGCACTGTGGAAGCTGCAATGCCTGTTATGATCTAGCCTTGAAAATCACACACCATCACATCCATTGATTCATACAAGGAGCCAAGGACCGTTAGAGAATATTACAGAGGCTGGTTACCATGGAACACTAAGTTCAAGAAACAATTAAAAAAAAAGAAAAAAAACCTGATTCAAATGCCCATGCCCATTCCTTCACACCATTCTATATCAAAAAGTTTAGACATTTAGGCAGTTTTCCACGCTTTACAACATCCTGGATCCCAAGAAAGTTGGCAGGGATGTAACTAAATTTCAGGGCTAGTTGGTTATTTTAGTTCAACATGCATCATTCCTGACATTAACATGTGATAAAACAATAGTAAAACAAACTTGAGTTTCTTTATCACCTCCAAGATCTTACCCAGAAATGTAATTAAAAAAAGTTTACTTACTGAGTCAGGTAGTTAAAGTCCTGTAGGCATTTGACACATATTAGACCTATAGGGAAATTTAGCATTCGGAAAGTAACCCCCTTTATGAAGCTTGATATAGTTTGCTTCTCCACTCCAACACCATCACATCTCACATTTCTGTTCTGATTTCTTTAATTTTCTTATGGTGACAGGACAATATGATAGAATTGAAACCAGGGAAATTTGGGGCAAATAAATTAGATCTCTTTAGACTTTTACTGGTTATTATAAAGATGTCTTTATGCTTATTGGAAATTGCATTATGATGAGGATGGTTGTAATAAAAATAATGATGATAATGAATAGTCATTGATACTACTACCATAATCACCATTTAACAAGAGTTTAAATTGTGAAAACTTCTATAAGTGATTTATATGTTTCACTCATTTATTCTCATATAAAATATATCTTAGAATTTAAGTATTATTACTCCCATTATACAGACGAAGCTTTGAAATATTAAGAAACTTAGCCAATGTTAGATAGTTGAAGGTCAAAGCCCAGGATTTCAAAAGCCAGAAACATTCTATTATAAATCCAAATACTTTTCTCATCCGTTGTTCATGCCTGTATGGTCAGAGTAACTTTCTAAAGTAATAAACTCATCTTTCTTCATCTGGTAAGCAAAATAGTACCTTGTTCATATGGCCTTACCAAAGACTGAGATGTTCCACATGAAAGAATTTTCCAGATGGCTGAAACTTGATATGCAGAAAATTTATTTTAACCTCTTCAGATAGAAGTGCTATCAGACATACTTCACACCTTCATGCTTCTTGAATAAGTATATGAAATCCCACATAACCTTTTCTTGATATGACAGAGATCACTGCCATTTCTACGCTTGCCCTGGAGTGTCATGCTGGGGTAACTTTAGGAGTAAGTAAGCAATTTAAGATTGCTTATCCCAATGTTTAAGGGCACCAGATAGAAGTTTGTTATATATTCTAAAACTGGATAGAAATATAGAACAAAATGTTTGCCTTTCCTTTTGAGTGGTAGCTATCACCTTTACTTATCTCAGCTATATCCTATCCTGCACAGGACTCAAGTACTGACCACACAGTGGACTAGAAATACATAATACAAAGGCAGCGATGTTGCTAGTATTGTGCCTTAATTAAGAGTAAGAATTAGAACCTCTTCTACTGGCAAAGTGGGTTAGGGCTAGCATATGAATTGATTAGACCTTATTTAATTTCTCAGAGGACATTCACATTGCCTCCATTATTCTCTGCAGTATTTGCAGATGTGTTTGAGGCTTAAGTAACCATTGAATAATTTGGCTTGTGTTGTAGTTAATAATATCAATGTTAGGCACCTACAATACTGAACATATGACAAATATTAAACAAGTTCCAGACCTTTAAAGGACTGATAAACTTGTCCTCTGAGAAAAGAAAAGGGGAATCATCATGCCTGCATGTCACATTGTTCAAGGCTCAAAACAAGGCTCTCAATTAGTTAACTAGTATTCAAAGTTTACATATGGATTTAAGAAAAGTATCCAAGGATACAGAACCTAGATCCAACCAAAGCCATCTCTGATTTCAAAATCTGTGCCCTTATTAATTCACTATTATTCCTGCCATCAATATGATGGAGTAGGACATATCAAACAGAAAGAAAAGATATACTGAATAGTCTTGATTCTAAAGTGTTATCAGCTATAAAGCTAATCAATAATTTAGCAACATTTTAGTGGAAGATAAATGATTCAATAAATGTATTCATTGACAGTAAGAGGTACCACAGATTTAAAAATACGTAAATGTGAAAAATAGATCTTAGAATGGAAAATTTCACATTATGTAAACATCAATGACATACGACCATTGGTAAAAAATACGCAATACTTAGAGTGAAGCATATGTTTTCTATGACTCTAGAGAAGAGGAATAAAGGAGTAATGACTGCCTAGAGATGAGCTTAATAGAGTTACCAAACTGGAGTTAAGTTTCTTTAGGTCCAGAACTTGATAAAGGTGTGATAATAAATTATTATAAAGATGAAATAGTTAATGCTGTTATTATTAATCAGAAAAGCAAACAGGCAAACTTCCATATGCATCATTTGTCTCCTAATCCTTGTGTCAAAGGAAGGGCAAAGTCAAAGATGCTCTAGAAAACATTTTTAGATTGCCATGCACCTGTTTTCAAACTACCATGAATTCAAAAGTAATCTACAGAACGTCTCCCTGATCCTCACAAGTTGGTCAACTGAAGGTGAGGGAGGCTGCTATTGGGAATCGTTTCCAGGAGTCAGTGGAGCTTGAGTGCACACATACACGCCCCCACCCCCACCCTGACACACGCGCCATCTCAGGACACTACCAGGAAAATTTCTAATTTGCTCTACAGGTAATTGAAGTCCTAGAACCAGGGAAGGTCAAAATGTTACATGTTACACCGGTCGGGTTATTTTGACAAGGCACACTAAAGCCTGCAAATATCCTCAGATACCCTCCAAATATGCCCTGATTGTGAGTATAAGAGGAAGCTTTACAAAAATGATAAAATGTGTCAAGCAAGCGGAAATATATAAGAACAGAATCAGCTGAGCAAATGGTAACTTCTAATTATCTGCTAGCTTTCAAGGGTTCAAAACCAGCAATTTACCATTCTTGTTGATGACTCTCTGGAAACCATTCCTGTTGGGGGGCATTTTCCCCTCTTTTTAGTAGAGATTTAGCAGCCAAGTTTTGGACATGGATATTTGAACATGTGTGAATGCCATACTTTAGGATCTAAAAACAGATTTTCCTATCCTGGAGAGAGGAGATTCAACTATTCACCCAGCAACAGAACAGATGTTGTTTGTTGCAACTGGCAGATCCAGAACAACTGATTAAAAAAAGAGGAAGAAAGAAAGAAAAAAAGAAAAATGGTGAGTTCCTTTGTAGTTGAGTCATGCTACGAAACAGTTGTGAAAAAAAAGTAAGCATGAGCCATTATGGCAAAGAGTAAACACTTTATTCTGAAGTAGGAAAAGTCTGGCGAAGTTAGGGCATCCACTTAGAAAGGCCAAAACAATCTGATTCATTTTATGGAAGTTTTAAGTCTTTTATTGTGTGTAGGGGAAAAAGTTAATATTTTAATTTAGAATCACTTTTACAGCTACTGCTAGCATAGATAAAAATTTATAGTTTCACAGCTGTAGAGTTTTTAGATTTAATTAGAGGAACTGTTCCCTTTATGCAACAACTTTCTCATGGAGGTAGGCTGTGCTGATTTGAATTAATGTGCTTTAAATAATTTTTACTGAGTTTCTTGCTGTGAATAGCTAAATAGGAGTTTTGTGGTGTGTGATTTTAAAAGAGGGATTTTTTTTCCCATGTAACTAAGTTTTTTCCCCCATAACTGATTTTTTTCTGCCCTTAGCGACAACAGTTTATAAACAAACACTTTTATAAGGAGAAGAGAGGTCAATATGACTCTGTTTATTAGTCAGTTACTGGTTTATTGGGAAACACGTCCTTAGTAATTTGAAGACTAAAAGAGAAATGTCTTATAAAGACTTACCTTGGCCTTTATAGATTTCATAAATTAACAAACAAAAGTAGGGGACAAAAGTAGATGACATATTTATAAGCTGAATTTTGTGAAAGAATCTGGAATTGTGGAAATTAGAAGCAGACTAGATTAACATCAGGTAGAAGAGTCAAATAGTCAGAAACCCATTTGGAAACACCACCAAGCCTATGAGAAAACCCCCAACCATGGCAGCCATGGAGGATGCCCCCGGTTTTTCTGTGCTTTGGAACTGGTTAGGCTCTTTAGACTTCACGGAATTATCAATTTCAAATTCACATCTTTAAATATGAAATGCAATTATACAACCATTTGTATACAGTTTCTTTTGGTTAAATATTTTACTTGTAAAAGTGAATTTCAACCAAACAGTATGAGCAGGAGGGGATAGAGCCATTTTTGGTAATTTGAGCAGTAAAGAGAAAGTTAAATGTAAATTATTTCGCTTTATACCAGTTAACTGACAAACCCAGTCATACTGTGAAAAGAGGATTTTAAAAACAAAAAGTAGACATACAAATGTTTTATTAGTGCTACACAAGGCCCCACCCCACCAATTTCCTAAATAATTATTTCAAACTCTCTCCTCTCTAATTCACCAACACCTTCCTCCTCAATCCTCCCTCTCAACTGAAGAATCAGTTGCTATTTCTCTGAGAAAGCGGAATCCTGACAGGAGAAATTGCACAAGCTTCCACCACCACATCCATCCACCTGCATGTCTTAGGCCAATATTTTCTGTCTTCCCTCTAGTTACTGTCATATTTATCTCTGTGTCTCTAAATAACACTGCTGTTGCTGTTGTTGATTTGGAAGTTTTATTGATTAGTTTTCTTCCCAATCTGGAAAGCTATATTTTTCCTTCTGCCTCATTATACATAGTTCATATTCATCCCCATACTCCCTAAAGGTTATATTGCTATTTTGGGTAGAAAAGTAAATACTCCAATTTTAATATTTCATGTCTATTATATTCTATCTACCACTGAGCTCTATGTTCAACTGTGATTACCTTTGCTTTACTTCACTTGTATGATAGCACGATTTTTTTTGTTATTTTTTCATTTAGTTTTCTACGTTCATAAATTCAGCAGGATTTTCTTGCCAAATATCAGAATCTCCTCCAAAGCCTTCAGATGCTGCGGGTATTCTATTCACGTTACCTTCCTGAAGAAGCGAGTCCCACAGCTTCCGACCTTCAACTCTACGGTGTCTTTTGCTCCTTGTCTACAGCAGTCTTGCTGAAATGTGCCTTCACTGTCATCCTCCAAATTTCTTATCCCCGTTGCCCGTGTTGTACCTCTAGCTTCCAGCGTCTTGTGTCTCCCATTTTATTGGTTTACTCCTTTTTCAAAATTTTTGAATAGTAATTTTCCAGTAACTTTATAGAAAAAGATTCACTGCAGTAGTTCTTTTTTTGTTTGTTTATTTTTAGGTCTTGCATGTTAAACTTACATTTATTGGAACCCCAGACTTGATTACTTCTGTACCCATTAAATACTAACTCCCCATTCCTCAGACCCCCTTAACCACCATTCTACTCTGTCTCGATGAACTTCACTACTCTAGGTGCCTCTTATAAGTGGAATCAAGCAATATATATCTTTTTCTGACTGGCTTATTTCACTTAGGAGAATGTCTTCAAGGTTAATCCATGTTGTAGCATGTGTCAGATTTTTGTTCATCTATTCAAATATCGATGGACACTTAGGTTGCTTCTGCATTTTGGCTACTGTGAATAATGCTGTTATGAACATGAATGTGCACATATATGTCAAGTCCCTTCTTTCAGATCTGTTGGATCTATATCCAGAAGTAGAGTTAATGGGTCATATAGTAATTCTATGTTTACTTTTTTTGAGAAATTACCATGCCATTTTCCACAGTGGTTGCCATTTGACATTCCATTTCTACCATTTGACATTCCCACCAGCAAAGCACAAGGGTTCCAATTTCTCTTTATCCTCCCTAAAACGTATTTCTGTTTTTGTTTGTTTGTTTTTTGTTTTATAATAGTCATGCCAATGGGTGTAAAGTGGCATCTCATTTGTGCTTTTGATACACATTCTCCTAATGGTTAGTGACTTTGAACATCTTCTCGTGTACTTATTGTCTATTTGTACATCTTTGGAGAAATGTCCATTGAAGTCCTTTGCCTACTTTTTAATTGAATTGTTCCTTTTCTTCTTGATGAGTTGTAGGAATTACTTATATATTCTAGATATCAATCCGTTATCAGACATATGATTTGCAAATGTTCTCCTCCATTTCTTGGGTTGCCACTTCACTGTGTTGATAGTATTCTTCTATGTACAAAAGTTTTTAATTTTGATGAAGTCAAACTGGTTTATTCTTCTTTTGTTACCTGTGCTTTGGGTGTCATTTCCAATAAATTATTGCCAAATCCAATGTTATGAAGATTTTCTGTTATGTTTTCTTTGAAAAGTTTTATTTCTTTAGATCATGATTCATTTTCAGCTAGTTTTTATAAACTGTTTAAAATAAGAGTACGGTTTCATTTTTTTTTTTTTTTGGCATGTGAATATCGAGTATTACCAGCAGCATTTGTTGAAAAGACTATCCTTTCTCCATTGAATGGGCTTGGCAACCTTGTAGAAAATCATAATACATGTGAAGGTTTATTTCTGATCTCTCTATTTTATTCTACCAGTCTGTCTATCTGTATATATGCCAGTATCACATTGTTTTGATTGCTTTAGCTTCTTAATGATGTTTGAACTCAGAAAGTGTAAGACATCCAAGTTTGTTCTTTTTGTAGGTTGTTTTGGCTATCCAAGGTCGCTTGAAATCCTAAATGAAATTTAGGATAGCTTTTTCTATTTCTATAAAAAAGAAAATCATTGGGTTTTATAGGGATTGCATTGACTCTGTCTTCAAGTTTGCTTATTCTTCCTTCTGCTTGTTAATGTCTGCTGTCGAGCCTGTCTAGTGTAATTTTCAATTCAGTTATTGTACCTTTCAGTTCCTGAATTTCCACTTTTTAAAAAATAATTCCTATCCCTTTGTTGATATTCTCATTTTTTGTGTGTATGGTTTTCCTGATTTCCTTTAGTAATTTGTTCATGTTTTCTTTTAGCTCTTTGAGACCGTTATTTTAAGGTCTTTTTCTAACAAGCTCAATGCCTATGTTTCTTCAGAGACAGTTTCTAGAGAGATATTTTGTCCTTTGAATGAGCCACGTATCCTTGTTTCTTGGTATGATTTGTGTTCTTTTGTTGAAAATTTGGCTTTGGAAAAACAGCTACCTCCTCCAGCGTTCGCAGACTGGTGGGGAAGACCTTCAGTAATTAGTGAGCCCTGGAGCCTTGAGATCACCCCAGGGGGAAATTTTAAGCTCTTCTCAGGTCTTCTCTAGACAGGTCTCTGTCTGGGCCTATGTGTGTCTCTGTGTGTGTGTTTATTTCCCTCAACTGTTTTTAAATGTTTTAATTTCCCAAAGAGTCTCACCTATCCTCGGGTCCTTAGATCTGTGGTTTTGTAGGCCCTGTGTATTTTCACACATTGCAGCACCCACCACTACCTTGTGAGGCTTCCAGACTGAGATCAAATCTTACCTCCATTCCTCAGCTGAGCTCCAAAATAGGCAATACAGAAACACGTCCCTTGGGCAGCCCAGAAAAGGGCCGAAGGTTTCAAACAAGTGGCAGTGAGCTCCATTAGTCTTGAGGGAGGGAACTGAGAATTACATCACTCTCTTCTGACTATGCCGTGCCACAATATGGCTGCTGTGGGGCAAGGGCAAGTGAAAATGTCAAAAATGTGCTACTGTTTGAATGAGGCTTTTCCTTGATTGGGCATTTACTTGGTTGTTGTATATCTTTGACTGGTTTCCAGAGCTCCTATAAAGTTATTCTAATCAATTTTTAGTTGTTTATTTAATGTTCCCACGGGGAAATGAAAGCCTGGAGCTTCCTAGTCCACCATCTTGCTGACTTGATTTTCTACATTCCAGTGTTTTGACATGATTGAGAACAATTTAATTCCTGTTAAGATTCCTGATATAATTGTTTTTTAGCATTTGGTCTTGTTTTTCCCTCAAAATGTTAACAAACTTTTTCTTTGTTATCTAGTATTATGAACTTTCAGCGGGATATCCATTGGTGTGGATCTGCTAGTCAATCATGCTGAATACTTTGTACATTTTTTAGTCCACAAACATATCTTTTAATTCTGAATAATCTTGAATATTTTGTTGATAATTAACTCTGCTCTTTATTTCTGAGCTTTCTTTCTAGAACTCCTATTATATGGAATTTTGATTTCCTGGGTAGTTAGTTTGGTAGCTTCTTTAAATGTGTGTTTATTTACTTGCTTGTTTGCATATATATATTTTTATTTCATCTCATCTCTCTTATTTTCCATTTTTTAAAAACAAATTTTTCTCTCATTTTCAGGGAACTCTAACTTTATCTTCATATTCTCCCAAAAATGTTTTTAATTTATACTACTATATTTTTAATTTCTAAAAACAATTTTTCTCTTTGTTGGACATGTAAATTTCTTATTAAGCAGTTCATTTTTTATAGTTATCATATCTTTTATTGTGTATTTGAAAATATTAATGGTGGTTTTTTTTTAAGATCCTCTTCCTTGAGATAGTGAAAGTTACAATTATTTTTCGTTTTTCACATTAGGGGCATTCATTGCGTACAGACAGTCCCCAACTTAAAATGGTTTAACTTAAGATTTTTTTACTTTACAATGGTGCAAAAGAAATGTACATTTAGTAGAAATCATACCTTGAACTTTTAATTTTTATCTTTTCCTCGGCAAACGATCTGTGGTACGATGCTCTCTCACGATGCTGGGCAGCAGCACTGAGTCACAGCTCCCAGTCAGCCACAGAAGCACAAGGGCAAACAACTAACACACTTACAACCATTCTACACTCCTATGACCATTCTGCTTTTCACTTTCAGTGCAGTGTTCAATAAATTGCATGAGATATGCAATACTTTATGATACAATAGATTTTATGTTAGAAGATTTTGCCCAATTATAAGCTAATGTAAGTGTTCTGAGCAGGTTTAAGGTAGGGTAGGCTAAACCATCATGTTCAGTACCTTAGGTGTATTTAAATACATTTTTGACTTACAATATTCTCAATTTATAATCGATTTATCAGGATGTAAACCCATTGTAAGTCAAGGAAGATCTGTATCTACCAAGTTATTTATGTGCAAAAATGAGATAAATAAAATTGGTAGAAGTTTAGTGTTAGCATGTAGATCTGGGCTTGTCAGAATCATAAGAGGAAATTTTTGAAGTTTTCTGTTGGAAAGCGAAGTCATGATCATCACAAATTTGAAACTAGGTAAAGGAGAGCATTGCAGGTTTTAGCATGTATTCCCTATATGCGTATTTAATCCTCCTATGTTCAGATGACTGTGCTGCCTTTGACCACATATGAAGTTATGCGCCTGGATAGCCTCCTAAAGAATGGATGAATCTGGCTGTATTAAAGAAACTTTCAATTAATTCCCCTTTTTTGCCCACCTCTTTACCCTGCTTCTGACAATAAGTGACACGCACCACTGCTACCTTTTCAAAAGAGTAGGACACAGAACTCACGTTATTTCTCAGCTATCACTTAGGGTTTAGGATTCTGTTTCTTATGCATCTGTTAAATCTTTTACCTTATGTTCATTTGCTTTTCAGATAAACTGTTGTTTCAGAACTGTTGCTTCCCCTTCAATTCTTCTTTTCTTCATATGGTTATGTCTTTTAAAAAATTCCTTTACTGACATTGCTGACATTTTGGGTACTGTGATTGTAGATAAATATTTTCTATTTAAAATCTCTAAACAAGAAACATTCGTCTGTTTTTTCACTCATTTACTCCAAGAAGGCTTTCATGGCCACAACTCCATCAAAATTGTTCCCCTCAAGGTTGCCAAAGACCTTCACCTTGCAAAAACCAAGAGTTAATACAATGTCCTTCAGAAACAGTAAAGTGCTAGACTCATTTCTAAATTCCAAGTTTGCTAGATATTTAATGCAACTTTGGGCCTTAAGAACACATCGTGTCCATCGGAGTTAATTATGTGTATACAAAATTGCTAACATCAGATCTGTGATTTTTGGTGTCATCAATAAAAAGAAAATGACAAATTCATTCATCTTTATAAACATTACATAAGAGACCAATATTCCAGATAAGTTACTATTTATTAATGATACACAGATGAACATTTCTGGAATTCATAGCCTTGAGAAGAAATACCTATAAAAATAGAAAATCAGGTACTCTAATAGAGACTTGGAAAATATGTCAAAAGACTATAATTCAGGAAGAATTTAGCACTGTCTGAGAGTTAGAGAAAGCTTCTTTCAGATGATTTTGTGGGTGAGTCTTGCAGGAAGAGAAGGCATTTGTTGGGTAGCCAGGAAAGAAAGCAAGCTCACATCCATTGGCATGAACTATACGTAAAGGGAGCCCTTGCTTCATGGTAGCGTGGGACCTGACAAGTTACCCTGCAAGCTGACACCATGCAAAGTGATCTTAACTTGATGGGAAAATTTATAATTGTTCTGTAACCTTTAAAAATGCTTTGTCAAAACCTTATAAACCCGTAGTCTCTTTTATTCTTGCTTATAAATGTATAGGGGGATTTTAAAAAATAGTAAAACCAATATTTATTTAATATGTTAATTTAAAATATTAGAAACATTCAGAATTAAAATGTTGAATTTCTTTATAAAATTTTTATAAATAGTTCTTCCCTTCTTCTAGTAGTATGATGTAGGATATGGAGAAAACATATTTTCTATGCCTGTGTAAATTGTTATATTCTTTCTACATTTGGATCAGAGTTTAGCATTTATCTTTTGTCCTTTAATTTTGGGAAATTCTTCTGAGAGTTCCTTCAGTGTGAAGTTTTTTGACACTGTCACGTTCTTTGAGACATCTTCCTCCTTTCATCACAACCACTTTCCTCATTAATGTTGATAAATACACCTCCACTAAACTCCTTTAGCTGATTCTCTAGAGTCTCTCAAATGGCTGCAGTGTCAACATTTCATGGTCAGCTATTTCTTTTGTGATGGAATATATGTTTGATTTGAATTTCACTTCTAGTATTATAATATTTTGTTTTTTTCCTTAGCTGCACTTGGGTCTTTATTGATCAATTTCCTCTTTCAATTATCTATATTTATAAAATGTCATATGAAGTTATCACTGACTGACAAGGAGGGAATGCAATGACATTCTTCATTGTCTGTGCATGAACTGAATGTTGGATGTGCAGTAACCAATCACCACAGACTCTGAAACATGTGACATGATCGGTCATTGATTGTGATGTGCATCAGGTATTTACACAGTGATTTGTTGACTGAAGCAGTAGAAGCAAAGTTTATACTTCATGCAGGTGCTCGTTGTTAATATGCCGTGGTAACTGACATTTGAACCGCATGGTTGGGACTGATGCTATTTTACTAAACTGTGGTAACTGAAATTCATGTACATCGGTGCTATGCAAAGTACAAACAACCTGTATGAACAGTCAAAAGAACTAGATAGGAGTATAGTACAGAACACAGGAAGTGAAGGGGAATGCGCTTAAGGAAGTGCCAGCCCTCTGCTTAGATTGTGGGTCACTGTTATACTTGGTAGCTCTTCTTCTTACATGTAGATACACATACTCTCATGGACCTAGGGATACCCATTTTAGACTATGTTTTCAGTAATATCATCTACATTATTTCATGACTTTTTGTCTGCTATTAAATGCGGGCCTGTCCAACTAGCTCTTCTATTAATGACAGTTGCTAATGGCTTTAATCAATAAAAATTTGTAACATATTACAATAGTTATAATACCAAAATAATGTTGACTACACAAATTACATTATATTTTATATTAGATTACATTGCTTTAAATATCTGATATATTTATCTGTTAGAGATAAAGCACAGATGAAACTACCTAGTTCATAACTGAACTCTGACATCCCTCCCCTTATGGCTGTTTCTTAGATTCTTTTTTTTTTTTTTGAGGAAGATTTGTCCTGAACTAACTACTGCCAGTCCTCCTCTTTTTGCTGAGGAAGCCTGGTACTGAGCTAACATCGTGCCCATCTTCCTCTACTTTATATGTGGGATGCCCACCACAGCATGGCGTGCCAAGTGGTGCCATGTCCGCACCCGGGATCCGAACCGGCAAACCCCGGGCCGCTGAGAAGTGGAACATGTGAACTTAAGGGCTGCACCACCGGGCCAGCCCCTGTTTCTTAGATTCTACTGGCAGTTAGGGTTCCCTTTTCAGTTCTTGTTTTTAAGGGGCTCCTACCTATGTAAGGAGTCAGTGGACCATCTCGGGGAACATGCCTTTTACATGCCTTTTATCTGGCCGCCTTATTTCGGTAGAAAGTGAGACACTTTTGTTGTTGTTATTGTTGTTGCTTATTTAGGCCCTTTGAGTTGATGTTTTGAAGTACTCCAGGGACACATATATTCTCCTCCAAGAAGCTCTATAGGCTTCTTCAATTCCAACAAAAGCAAAGCATTGAGAGATATATGAGATCAGGAGCTTCCTTATCCATTTCAGAAGATCCAGCCCAAAGCTAACACAAAAGCAAGAGAGAATGGAGGGTGCTACAGCTGTGTTGTGTGTCTGCCCATCAACCAGCAGAAGCTGTGATCCAACCGAGCAAGTGAGACCTGGTCAGAAAAAAGCCGAGAGCTGATATTCTTAATGATTTTGAATTTAGAGTTCAGAACGCAAACAATTCCATTTACCTATATAATACCAGTTGGGGAAGATGATGAACTCAGTTTGAATTCAGAGTGATTACAAGGAAAGGCACAGTTTAGAGCAACATATTATGCATTTTGATATTTGTTCACTTACTTACACTAAATAGGCATCTAGAAAGCTAATAGTAAATATTAGCCAAAAGCTAATAGTAAATTGAATGGGTTTTGATGCATTCTTCACAACAGGTGTCCATTTATGATCTTTCATTAGTCACACTATGTTTCATATCATTTTAGCTGCATCCTGATATTTAATAGTTGTGTGTTCTTGATCTAAATCTTCAGACAGGTATAAAGAAAGAAAGGAGTAAAATGATAACGTTTGCCTAACCAATGGACTGGAAACCTGCGCCTTGGCCAGACTGTTAAAATTATGAAACAAATGGTGTGTTTTATATTTCTATTCATATGTGCAGTGTCCTGTCGTATTTTCTCATCATAGGTTCTTTAAATAGCTGTTACTGGCCTTTCTATATAACTTCTTACCTAATGAGCATTCATCTTTTTGAATCACTTGAAAGAAGGTGACAAATCAACAGTTTTCTCTAAAGAAATTGTAACCGAGAATGTAAAGGAGTATCTTTATTTTTCTTCTTCATTTCTTCATTGTGATAGCACCTAACAGATATCGTCCTGTGGAAACTTTTCAAGAGTCATTTTTTAAGAGGCATTATTCTATTTTTAATTAAAATTTTCTACGGCCATTAAAGACATTGTTATGTACATTAGTCCATTACTAAAATAGACTGGCATTTCTACCTCTCTTTTCTAATCTTTTATACAAGCATATCTTTTATTTTAAAAATTTAACTCTTCTTTGAGAAGCTATGTAGCAAGAGAATTGCTAAGGAGTCATTAAAGGTTTCAGAATTTCCGGCTCTGAGTTCTATGCTTTTTTCAATTTATTGTAGTAATTAAATGAGGGTATTTTGTATCGTTTATATCTAAGTAGAAAGTTTATCTTGTGACATGGATATGCCCTCTGAGATGATTCCAAATGGATAAAGGACATTAGTGGTGAAACAAAAATATATTTCAAGGGGTTGGCCTAGTGGTGTGGTGGTTGGGTTTGTGCACTTCACTTTGGAGGCCAGGATTCTACAGTTCAGATCCCAGGTGCAGACCTGTGCACCATTCATCAAGCCATGCTGTGGCAGGTGTCCCACATATAAAATAGAGGAATATGGGCACAGACGTTAGCTCCAGGCCAATCTTCCCAAGCAAAAAGAAGAGGATTGGCAGTGGATGGTATCTCAGGGTTAATCTTCCTCAAAAAAAATTCCAAGTACAATGACTGCTCAAGCCCTCTTCCCTATTTGCTAAGTTATGAAAGACAGGTGAAATGGGGATTATTCCCTAGAAATGCTGCCATCAAACTCAATGAGACCAGGGTTTCAGTTTGGACACATAAAATCTAATTTATTACCAGCCCTCCTCTAGGGCTTGAGAAAGTTCCCAGAGATTCGAAGGTAAGTAAGACAGGAAAATTCCCTGTAAAACAGGAAAAGCTCATCAACAATCATAGGTGAGTGTGAGAAGTATTATAAGTGGAAGATCTGGAGAGACACCACAGAGAAGCACCTCTTTCTCTTCCACAGAGAAACTACTTTTCTTATTTTTTTTGATTACAGATTAGTTTTACGATAGAGATATACAGGTTGGACTCTCGTGTCTAGCTTATTTTGCAAAGCATTATGGTTTTGAGATATATTCATGTTGTCATGTGTATTAACACTCCATTTCTCTTTCTTGCTGAGAAGTTTACGTATCCATTCTTCTGTTGTGGGTATTTAGTTTGTTTCTACTTTGGGGCTGAGAACTGCAGAATTCTTGGCACATGATGACTCTGTCCCAGCCTCTGCACTAAGAGAAGACAAACTCCAACGAGGCTTCCACAGCATAAGGTGGTGTCTCTAGCATGAACTCACTCTCCCACTAAAATATCTGCCTGAGAAAGTTCAAAGCCGCCAGAGGAATTTATTGTTGTTCAAGCCGACACATGATGATAGCCCCCTAACCTCCCTTTCTTAGAGCATTTACTAAAATTACACTTATAAATCCTTCTTCTGTGCCTTTGAGATGTACATGTATCTCCTACAACTCAAGTGTCTTTCTCAAGGAGCTGAATGCCATTCCCTTAAAATGTAACCATCACATACCTGGGTGAAAAACAGTTTACCATACAGGTGTGAGGTCATTTCCAGATCTTCCATTGTGTTCCAATGATCTATTTATTTATCTGTCTTTAAAGAAATACCATATTGTACTGAATACTGTAGTTTTATAGTAAGCACAGAAGTCAGTTTGTATAATTCTTCCAAATTTGTTCTTTCTTTTCCCCCCAAGATTATTTTGGTAAAACAAGGTCCTTTGCATTTCCATGGAAATTTAAAAATTAATTTGTAATTTTCTACAAATATTCCTGCTGGGATTTTGATTGATATTTTATAGATGATAGTGAAGATCTTATTAATATTGAAGTTTCTAATCCATGAATGTGATATCTCTCTTCATTTATTTAGTTCTTCTTTAATTTCTCTTAGTAGTGATTTGTAAATTTTCATGTAGAAATCTCACACATTTTGTTAACTAAGTCTCTAAATTTTCCTTTATGAAGTTGATGTCCTTGTAAGTGCTATTGATTTAAATTTTATTTTTCAATTGTTTATTGCTGGTATATAGAGTTGCAATAATTTTTATAATAACATTGCATACTGCAACATTACTAAATTCACTAAATATTTTAATACCTTTTTGTAGATTCTATAACATTTTCTACTTACTTGATCATGTCATCTGAATAAACGCAGTTTACCTCTTGCTTTCCCGTCTATGTGTCTTTCAGGTCTTTCTTCTCTTACTGCATTTGGGTGAACCTTTTGTACAATGGTGAGAACAAACTTATTTCCTTTGTTCTCAATCTTAAGGGAAAAGCATTCAGTCTTTTAACTTAAAGTATGTTATGTATAGAGTTTCCTTAGATGTTCTTTTCAGATCAAGGATGTTTACATCTATTTCTAGTTTGAGAATATTTTTAATGGTGAATTGGTTTTGCGTTTCAACAAATGCTTTTCCTGCATCTCTTGAGATGATCACATGATTAACTGACTTTTGAATGTTCAACTAATCTTAAGTTCTTAAAATAAATCCCACTTAATCATGATGTATTATCCTTTTTGTATATTTCTGGAGTCAATATGCTAATAGTCTAAAAAATGAATTGTAATCTTTCAACTCTGGCTTGTCGGAACACAAATTTTTCCCAGTCCAATGTTCCCTGGTGACTGTCTCACCTAATGCATCACAGTTGTTCTTTCTCCAACTTGGGTAGTTTCTTCTCACAGGTACACAGGCCATCACTCAGCCGTAGACAAGGGCAGATCCCTCTGCCAACATCTACGGCTTTCTTTATGAAGCCCTCTCTTCTTTGCTGTTTTGTCCTGCAAATTCTAGCTGGAATGGTCCAAGAAGTCCAAACCCACATCATTGATGTCTGTTTCAGCCCCTGTGCTATTGCTTGGAAACTCTTTCCAGTCAGTAAACTGGAGTAATTCTAGGGCTTTCCTCATTTGACTCTTTTTTCTTAATGTACATTGTCCTGCACTGCCTGTAAACCAATGTCTGAAAATCATTGTTTCATATAATACTATCCAGTTTTCTAGTTCTGATAATGACAGAGTGATTTCACTCAACTCCATCAGAGAAGTCACAACAATGTGATTTTTAAATTAATATAGTACTGTTAACTACCAGGTATATTAAGAGAATGCCATTAATTGATCTTTATGTATTTGCCTTTCCAAGTTTGCAAACTCAAATGCCTTTAAAGACCAGGTAGATAAGGAAAAGCTATAAATTTTCTGGATAGAAAGATAACAGGATGTAGTTAAACTGCAGCGAAACTAGGCAGTGCATTCCTCAGCAAAATAATCTTTAATAAAAAATACTTGTCATGCCATAAAAAAAAATACGCATCTGTTGCTTCCAGTTTAGGATCAAATTGCAATTAACCATTTCAGAAATGAGTGTTATCAAAATTATTCTATGAAAATGAAATTTAAATTTAGTCTGGCTCCTGCTTACTCTTCTTTAGTTTGCCACCATAAGCCTTCTCATATTTTCTTCTTGAAAAACACTGCAGTATCTGGAGGTCCCGGGCATGGCTTTCATGCCCATCAGCCTTTGTGTGTTCTCTTTCCTGTGCCTGGACCACTATCCTTTCTTTGCTTTCTGATAAATATCTATTTCTTCATAAAGCTTTGACGAGCTAAATACTACCTTTCCCGTGATCTTTTCCTAGACCTCCCACACAGATTTAAGGGCTTCTTTAATCTATTTTACCACTGCAACTTGTAGCTTCCTCCTTACTACAAGGTCCTATTTTATCATAATTACTGCACACAAAATAGTCTTCCGACTTGTATTCCACAAAGTTGGAGACCATGTCCTTTCATCTTTGAACACCAAATGGCTAATACTTTGCCTAAAAAATAAGTAATTGTTAAATGTATGCTGCATGAATGTGAATGAATGAATGAATAACCAAATATATGAACCCATTTTTAGCATTGCTCCTATTGTTAGTAGTTTCTCTGCATCTTCTGGGAAAAATCAAACTGACATCTAATGCAATTACAAGTTAATAAAATATATCTCAAAAGAGCTAGAAAAATTGGTGCTATATTGAAAATAGAATCAAATTGACGTAGTTGTGTTTAATTGTATACTTTGACTTGAAGAATGCATTCTTTAGTCCTTTTGAAGTCCTCTTGACTGTGAAAGGGAAGTGCACAATACAAAAACCAAAGGTTAAGGTCATACATCTGTAACTTCCCCATTACTTTACATGTCCAACTTATATATCTCCCAACATAAAAGGGTAGGTAGTAGATTGAATCATGGCTCCGCAAAAGATGTGTGCAAGTCTAAATGTAAACCTGTTTTGGAAAAGAATCTTTACAGATGCAATTAAGTTATGAATCTTGAAGTGAAATCATCCTGGACTATCTGCACAGGCCCTAAATCCAATGACAAGAGTCATATAAAAGGCAGAAATGGAGAAGACAAGACACAAAGGGGAAGGCCGTGTGAAGACAGAGAGAGAGACTGGAATTATGTTGTCACAGGCCAAGGAGCCACCAGAAGCTGGAAGAGGCAAGGAAGGATTCTTCCCTAGGGCTCCGAGGGCTACTAATAGGTTGATTTCAGAATTCTGGCCTTCACACCTACGAGAGAATACATTTCTGTTATTTTAAGCCACCAATTTTGTGGCAATTATTTTATGACAGTCCTAGGATATTAGTACAGGGTATAATCCCCAAAATGAGTCAGCCTGGAAAGGCCAAGACTAAAGAGCAGAAGACTCCTCCACTCTTGCTGTGCAATCAAGAGAAAAATTTATCCTCCTTTCTTGGTCTCAGTTTCCTCATTTGTAAAATGAGGGGCATAGCTAGATAATATCTGATCTGTTCTAGCATATTCTATAATTTACCAACAAAATGGTGATGACATGATTTTAGTTCCTCCTCATATGTAACCTGAAAAATACTTACTACAATTTCAATTACAGCCTTATTTTTTCTAATTTATAAAATGAGTGGATCCCATCCTTTGTCTTATATCCAATCAAATGGCCAAATGTTAGGTTCTTTCTAGCTCAGCTATCTTCATTTGTGCTTGTGTTACTTCATTTCAAAGAAGCAGCAGCAAACACATCTTAAATTGTAAATATTTTAGATATTTGCTTATCCAGGATCAAGGCAATTTTTACAATTCATAGTTCTACTGAGGAAATAGAAGTCCATGAATATCAGAGAAAACTGTAGAATTTAATTCACCTTTGGTGAACATTCTTAATGCCACATGCCCAGATTGTTTTCTCTCCTTCTGCTGTAAAACTACCAGCAGTAATACTCGTAACCAAGAAGAGAGATAGTAAAGGTCAGAAATTACATACAAACAAACACATTCAGTCATACTCATTTAGAAACAGACATTTGCGTTCCCATATAAACAGTTTTCATAATGATACATTTTTTTGCCTGTTTTTTAAATGACTATCCTTTAGAGTAGAACTGTAAACTGGCCATCAATATAAAATATTTGCAAATCTAATGCTTACTATTTGGGTATGTTTGTGCATAAGTACTGATGTATTTTGAATCTAACCATTCAGAGTTAATACTGAGAAACAGATAATAGAGCAATATTCAAGGGACTTTGAAATTATGTTCATCTAAATTCAAAGTCTTTGTTTTTATATTTACCACAGGCTCCTTAGTTGGTTCAAGACAAACTATGAGTAGGGATAAAAGTTTAAATCCAGTCCTACAGATTGAGCCAACACAGAATAAAAGAGGAGATTGTTTTTCAAACTTTATTGTGCATCAGAATCACCTTGAGCCCTGTTAAAACGTGGATGGCCAAGCTGAAACTAGAGTTTCAGAAGTCTGATGACAGAGCCAAGAAATTGTATTTCTAACAAGTTACCAGTTAAAGTTGATACTGCAGGTCTAGGTACTACCCTCTGAGAACAATTGACAATGATGTTAGAGAAAACGATGTATACTCTTGATCATGTTTGAGATTCTAAAATGTTAAGGTGCTAGTGCCTTTGATTTTGATATGGTATCCAAAATGTAACGTAAGCGCTAATCTTAGCCATCCGGAAGGTGGAGTTCAGATTGCTGATAAACCCCTGTCTCAGTCAAGTACCAAGTAAGGAGCTATGACTGGACTGAATCTGTGAGTAGTGGGGTGAGAGGCATTGACATAAAGTCCAGCTGGAGATCTTGGGGAGGGAAGAAGAGTTTGAAGCAAGCCCAGGGACTTGAAATATTATGCTCCTTCAGAATGGGGGCGAGCGTGACACATAATCCTTTAAAAATATAAATGACAGAATCATTGCCAACACATAAACATGAAAACTCACTAGAGCAAGCAAAAATGACTACAGCAAATAACTCTGCAACATGAAAGCATAACTTTTCTGTGAATGATGTTTACAGGAAGGTTGAACTTTCCAGGGTGTATCCTGATTTCTGTTGTGAAGAAGCTAGACCTTGGGGACAGAAGGCAGGTTCCAAAGTCCACATTTCCACTCTTTATCGATTGGGTGGTTTTAAGCAAGTTGCTTGATCTCTCAAGTCTTTCAATGAAAAATGAAAACTCTTTATAGAATATAACTTATGGATTATAGGACTGATCAAACATAGTAAAAGGCATGAAGATAGTTTCTAAAGTTCAGTAGGAATTACTAAAATTTTATCTTATTATTTAGCTGATTGGTATTATGTAGGTATTTTGAAATGTCAGGAGTTAGGGTAAGTAACCATAGCTAAAACCATAGCGTGAATATATTAGCTCTTCCTTGCTGCTTAACGCTAAAAAAAGAGAAGATTAAGGAAAGACATTTTGTAGTTTATTTCTCCCCATTCCCAATTTTCACAAGGAATCAATATAATCCTTTAGTGGAGCAATAAAAAGAAAATCAACATGACATTCACAATTTACTAGACAAGCCAAAATACCTTCCTGGGGGGTTCTGATAATGAAATACTGTCATTCACTTCATCTATTACAAAATCAAATTGAAAGCCTAAGGGAAAATCTCCCAGAAGAATTAACATTTTTTCATGTTGCATATATGTATAATACAATAACTCTTAAAGTGGAAACAATTTTTTCCTGAGTGTCATAAAAAGGGGAAGAGGGTAAAATTACCATTTTATCAATTGGAATGAGCCTGAAGAGTCGCGTGTTCAACATCCTCTCATTTATATGTTCCAAGGTCTATTTACAATGGTTTGTAACCGCTCATCGCAAGATAATCGGCTTTTTTTTTACTCTTATGGTGTTTACTGCTTCTTCTAGTGATTCTCATCTTGTTAGTCATGGTTAAAAATAGGTTCAAAACCAGATGTTTTTATTGTTTGTTTTTCTCCATTTGATTGAGTTCCATGGAGTTCTACACATAGTAGGTACATGATACATATAGGCCAAACCCACAATGCTAACAACAGTAGACAGCAAATAAATACTCTATGTTATTTCATTCTTTTCTGTGTGTGTGTGAAGGATTCTGATCAAATAAGTTTCCCATTAAGTAGTCTCCCTTTATATTATAGTGTTTAGAGAAGGAGCAATCTGTTCTTTAAAAATACGAAATCATTGCAGCTGATGTTGGAGTGCCTCATGTTAACACAGAGAGGAGGGGAGACTCCTACTATCTTCTTTTCTGGATTGGTCCACAACTGATCTTTGAAGAAATTTCCCATTTCTGAAATATAATTCCTCATAGAGTCTAATAAAAGGAAAAAGGCACAGGGCCTGCCCTTGAGATGCTCAGAGATGTTACAAAATCCTCTTGGTTATCCCATAGTTATACTATTGTGTGATACTGTGCCCTAGGTCAAAAGACATGTATGCATATATATACATAGAATACACACACATGCAACCCTGCCAACTTACTGAGTACTACTTTCTATTGTATGGAAAGAGAACAAAACATGTATAAAGTACAAAGTATGATTTTCAGTTTTTTCAGTTAATTTTTTATGGTAATGTTTAAATTGTATTATCATTACTATTCCTTCATATGCATTCACTGTAACCTTTCCTAAAAAAGAACATCACAGTCAAAAATCACTGCTTCCCCTCTGATCCATGTCTCCTTACTCCTGCAGTCCCAGCTCAAACTTCTTTTCATCTCTGCAGGGTTCTAGTCTCCATTTAAAATACTTATTATTACTAATATTTTAGTGGTAAAAATTAAGCACTATAAAGGACTATAATGAAAAGCAGTCTTCTTTTTCATCTATCTGCTCTCCTCAGAGGCATCCGGTTTTTATTTTTGAAGACTCAATAAATATTTATTAACTTTAACATGCTTTCATTCATTCACTAAAATTACTACTTGAGGGGCCGGCCCAGTGGCCGAGTGGTTAAGTTCGCACAGTCTGCCCAGGGTTTCTCTGGTTCAGATCCTGGGCACAGACATGGCACTATTCATCAGGCTGCTTTGAGGCAGCGTCCCACGTACTACAACTAGAAGGACCCACAACTAAAATATACAACTGTATACTGGGGGGATTTGGGGAGAAAAGGCAGAAAGAAAAAAAAATACTAGTTGAGTCACAATTATACGGCAACCATTGTGGTAGGCACTAGTGACTTGAACTTAAAATTAACCAAAGACAGATGGTGGTTAAATGCTGCAGAGCAGTGATTTTCAAGCTGCCTATGGTGAAGGGCAAGACCTTTTCCCCTCAATCTAGTATAGACTGATATTTTCATATAATATAGCGCCAGAAAAAGAAAATTAAGGAGATAAAAATAACAACAAACATTTACTTATTACATTCAATAATCATAAAATTACTGTCAAAGTGCTATCCAAGATTCTAAACCCTTATTCTCCATTTTCTCATCAAAGACAGGTAACTAGAATTTTCTGTACTGGCAAAGTAAGAGGATTTTATTTGAGAAACATTTGTGTTAGTTACAGGACACAAACACAGTAGGGGCTGATTTTCCTCTATTTCCTCTTATCTATTAGGGCCAAGGATATTTCTTCTACCACCTCTCAGGGTGCTGTGCTCCCACTTCCTTTTAGGGAGTGAGCTTGCTTGTGATTGCCCTTGGTCATTATAGGGAGGATGTCTTAAAATGGGAGGGGTTCAACTGGGGCGCAGCAAGGTCTCCTTGCAGAGCCTGGCATCCTTCCAGGGGGTGGGCAATGGAGCAGACACTTTTATTAACTGCAAACAACTTCCTTTATCCTTTTATTTTTTTCACGAATTTTAGCAATTACGTATATATTTTCTTAAATAAAGTTGAAAATATAATGTCAAAAATGTCTTCATTTCTTTTTCCTTAGTTTCCAAATTTATTGCTATATTTCCACCTTTTCGTCTTCTTTTGGCTACTTTCAATAACACACACACACACACGCATATTGCATTCATATATGCTTAAGCTGATATTTCCTGTTTATCACTTTTATAAAATCAAACTCTTCCTTTATAAATAGACATATTAACATCCTGACCTATCTAAAGCCCTCTCATTCTCTGCTTCTACCTGTTGACTTTTGTCTTCTGGCACTATTTATACTACACTCTGTAATCATAATTAAATTTGCTGCTTTTTAAATATTTTGCTTGTAACATGAAAATTTCCAAGTGATGATTTGTTGTTGGTTTTACATAAATAATGTTCGCAATAAAGCCAGGTAGCTTCCTAGGAATGCATTTCCTTTCTAATAATTCCAATGCACAACCTTGTGATAAACAGTGGAGACAGTGCAAGTGTTTTGGACTGTCCTTTCACTGTATCCAGGACTCAAAATATGATAGTTTGGTTTACTTTATTTGGGCAAAACCTTTCACCTGATTTTCTTTAATTTGCTAATTTCCCAATGAGATTTTTCTTTAACTTTCTCTTTTATTATTTTTTCTTCTATTCACCTTATCATAGATATCTTAAAACATTGCTTAAGTTATCTACTTTATTGAATTATTTTTGAATTATTTCCACTTTTATCCTGAAAAACACTTTTTTTGTTGTTGAGGAAGATTTTCCTGAGCTAACATCTATGCCAGTCTTCCTCTATTGTGTATGTGGGATGCTGCCACAGCATGGCAGATGAGTATAGTAGGTCTGTGTTCAGGATCAGAACCCACAAACACGGACCACCAAAGTAGAGCACGCCAACTTTACCACCACACCACGGGGCTGGCCCCCTGAAAAACAATTTTAATGGAGGCCTCTGAATTTGTGTTCTAATTCAGATAAGAAAATACTTCCAGGATTATTGACAGTGACAATGGTGATATTTCTCCACTAAACTTTGTTATTATAACCACGTGTTTTATTTTTGTGATAGCTACTCTGTTAGCTGAAGCACGTCTTCAAGTACCATCCTCAGAAAGTGTGTATGACACAGAGATGGACTGATTCTTCACAATGGTGACATTGTGAACACATATTTTAGTAATGCTGAAGATGAAGTACACATTCAAAATTATTTTTCCTCAGCAATGTGTAGGCCATTTTCTGCTGGTGGTTCATAGGCAAAGGAGACAAAAAAAACTTTTAACTGACTCTAAATACTATCTTTATATCTTTATTTTTTACTCATGAACTTTAGCAATTATTTATGGATTTTCTTATAAACTTCAGCTTCCAATGTTACTGATAAGACATAACAAAATAATTTATATTCTTCTCTCATCCTAGAAGCTTTTAGGACATTATCTTACTGTGTTAAATTTCATAAAAACATATCTAACTCTGGATTGTTAAAAAAAAAAAATTTCCGGGGCTGGCTCTGTGGCATAGTTGTTAAGTTCAGCGCACTCTGCTTTGGCAGCCCAGGTTCATGGGTTTGGATCCTCTGAGCGCAGACCTGTATCACTTATCAGCCATGCTGTGGTGGCAACTGAGATACAAAATAGAGGCAGATTGGCACAGTTGTTAGCTCAGGGCAAATCTTCCTCACCAAAAATAAAAAAAAAATTACCTTTATTGGTATTTGGCCCTTTCATTCTGAAGGATCATATCTCTTTCCAGTTGAGAAAGACTTACTTATAGCCATGTACAAATTATTATTATTATATACAAGTTATTTTAACCACATAAGAGTTATTATTACCACATATTAATTATTCCCACTGTGTCTTTTCTGTTATCTCGTCCCTTTTAAATTCCCATTCTGTATTCATTCCTGGTCCTTGAGTCTCTTTCCTTTTCTCTCACATTCTGTACCATTCTCTTTCCTTTTTTTTTCTATTTTTGCAAAGACTATTCCTTATTGTGTGTGTTCACTAAAGTTTCTGTTCCTTTAGCATGTGTTCCACTAATGTTTTGACATAGACTTCACTCTTTGTGCTATATAGGTCAATGGATACTGACAAATGCATAATGTCAGAGATCCACAACTACGGTATCATACAGAATGGTTTCACCTCCCTGCACATCCCCTGCTTAGTCATATATTTTAAACTTTTATGTTCCCTCAATTTTGTCTCTAAACTCCGGTACAAGTTTTGTGTTCTTTTCTCATAGTATTTTCTTTTTAATGATTCCCTTCAAATATATGTTGAACCTTGTATGTTCACTTGTATTTCAGAAAGAAATCATAGGAGTCTTGTGGCTAGGAGTTGTGGATATGACAGAATTTGTAGAATTTATAGACTGATTAGTGTTGCATTAGTGGATAAGTGTGCAGAGAGCCTGGAAGTGCCAGAAGATGGATGTATTTAATTTGGAATTCCAAAACCCACAGCACCTATTTCAATCTTGGTAGGATGGATCAGCTACCTCCTCAGATATAGTCCAACACATAATGAAGCTGATGGTTTTGCTTCAAAGCTTTGTTGAAATCTCTCATCTAATGAAGGACTACTTTCTCATTAAATTTCACATCCATGGATTTAGGAATTTTTAATTATTTTTCTGTTATTTCAGTAGGATCTTGGTAGCCATGAAACTCAGTCTCGCCCATCAGGTCTACCACAAGTTAAGTGAAGTAATATTGTTTACATCAATACATATAGTATTTAGCACTTAATGTATGCTAACCCGCATTATAAATAGTTTTGGTACTATCTTTTATTTTCTACATGAATTCAAGAATAAAACCTCTTATAAATCAAGAACTATAGCTTATATATTGAGATTATATTCTTCACATGTATATATGTATATATATTTTGTTGACGCTGTGGTTGAGGAAGGTTGACCCTGAGCTAACATCTGTTGCCAATATTCCTTTTTCACTTTTCTCCCCAAAGCCCCAGTTCATAGCTGTATATCCTAGATGTAAGTCCCTCTAGTTCTTCTATGTGTATGTGGGATGCTGCCACAGCATGGCTTGATGAGTGATGTGTAGGTCGGAGCCCAGGATCTGAATCAGCAAACCCCGGGCCATCAAACCAGAGCACCTGAACTTAACCACTCAGCCACAGGGCCAGCTCCTCTTCAAATATATTTTTGACTTCCTTTTCTCTCCTTTCTGTGTTCCCATGGTTGTGCATTTAGTGATTTTACACATTGCTCTGAGGTTCTGTTCATTTTTCTTCATTTTATTTTCTGTTCTTCAGATTGCATAAACTCTATCTATCTTCAAATTCACTGATTCTCTCTTTTTCCAGCTCAAATCTACTATTCAGCCCCCTAGTGAATTTTCCATTTTAGTTATTGTACTTTTCAACTCCAGACTTTCTATTTGGTTCCTTTGGTAATTTCTTTTTTGGGAGTCATTAATCTTTTTATGATACATTGTTATCACCTTCATTTAATTCCTTAAATATGACTTCCTTTAATTCTTTGAATACAGTTATAAAAGCTTCCTTGACATCTTTGCTAAGATGTCATCTTTCCTACATTTGAGTACCCTCCAGGGAAGTTTCTATTGCTTGCATTTTTTTTCCTGTGTATGGGTCACACTTCCCTGTTCTTTGCACTCTTTACTTTTTGTTGAAAATTGGACATTTCAGATAGCAGATAGTAGCTACTCTAGATACCACATTCCAATCCCTACCACCACTCCCACCTCCAGGGTCCTGTTGTTGTTGTTTATTTGCTTAACAACTTGATTGGACTACTTCAGTGAAGTTTATTTTCCGCACAGTGTGTAGCTTCTGATGCTACTTGCCAGAGGGAACTACTCTGGCATATGTACAGTCTCTCTGACCATCAGAAATGATTGTGGTCTTAGGAAACCTCTCTGATTGTCTCTTCCTGAAATTCTTGTTAAATTTAAGCTTTTAGCTGACCTGCCTTGTTTGGTATCATACCCTGCTCTTCCCCTTCACTAATTGCTAGCTAATTGTTCTACTGTGTTTAACACCCTGGCGACATAAATTTCTCCACAATCTGATCCAATTAAATTGGGCTACTTTGCCTGAGCAGGGTATTGCCCATCTCTGAAGGTTGCTCTAGTTTCAAGATGAGACTTCTTTGTTGTCTCTTCCCTAATTCTCTCTGCTAAACTTCAAGCCAGTCTACTGTTTTGTTTGTTGCTACTACTATTATAGGACTACTATCCTCCTCTTATTTGTTTACCACCAAAATGTTCCTTAGGCATAAACTTCATATGCTCTGTTTCAAATAAAGTCAGTGCCCTTAGGGAGAGCTGTAGAAATCTCTGTTCTTACAGTTGGCCTTTCCTCCTGGGCAGAACATTTATGCCATTGCATTGTACCTGGAGATAGGGACAGTGGCCTACTTTTCCTTGATGGACCCGTCTACTCCATGGGTGGACGTTGCATGGAGATGGTAACCCTTGGTCTTCTTGGTTTCAAGCAAGCTGGGGCAAAGGCAACAAATGTCCAGTGTTCTCAACTGTTGTGTCTGGAGTACAGCTTCTGCCTTAGGAATTGGAGTTTGATGGGGGAGGAAACTTGAATCCTCTTGGCCACCCTTGCCTGGAATAGAACTTCTACAACATATTGCTGAGGAGGAGGAGGAGAGATTCTGGCTGCCTATGCTTCCTGGAGTAAAACCATAGTTTTAGACTGGGTGCTGGGAGAAGAAGGTGCCCATTTTCTTGGCCAAAGATATCTAGAGTAGAGTTTCCTTCATATTAAATTGGGTATGGGAGTGGATATAGGAGCAGATCATGGCTCTAATGACACACACAAACACACACACACACACACACACACGATTCTTGTTATTCTTATCAATATTTGGTAGAATTTCCTGAATTAACATTTCTTCATTTTCTATGTGCTCTTAGGAAAAATTTCAGAAACTTTGAATTTTTTAATATAAGTTTTACTCTATACATGGTTGTTTCACTGGGGAGAGGGTCTACTGAACTCATCACATGGCCATTCTGGCATTAAGAAAGCAAGTTTTTGACTACATAAAATTTGTTCTAAGGGCAGTGAGATATTGGAAAAAAATAAAGATTTTTGCAGGCTTTAACAGCAACAAAATGCTTTATAAAGGGCTCAGGACTGGAGTAGGGTTTTGAACTATGAGTGAGATTATAATAGAAGACTCCTGTGACATCAATAAGTCTTAATAGTCATTAAAGCACTTAATATCTGAACTCCTAAATATTTGCCTTACTGGAAACCATTTATTATTTAGTTTATATGAAATACCTGTAATATACCTAGAAGTGATACTTATAATATCCCTAGAAATTTCAGGAAGAAATTAGCTATAATTATTTTTCTAGGGTACAAGCAAAAAGGACATGTCATATTTACACAATAAGGCATGCATAGAGTATGTATTTCATTCACATTGGTGATTAAGAATGGATGATTTGTTTCAATCCTGTTTTCCCTTGCCTTGAAGAAGCTCTTTAGTCTGATGAAGTCCCATTTGTTTATTCTTTCTATTGTTTCCCTCAACTGAGGAGTTATAGTGTCTGAAAAGATTCTTTTGAAACTGATGTCAAAGAGTGTACTGCCTATATTCTCTTCCAAAAGACTTATTGTCTCAGGCCTAATCTTTAGGTCTTTGATCCATTTTGAGTTTATTTTGGTGTGTGGTGAAAAAGACTGGTCAATTTTCAATCTTTTGCATGTGGCTGTCCAGTTTTCCCAGCACCATTTGTTGAAGAGACTTTCTTTTCTCCATTGTAGGCCCTCTGCTCCTTTGTCGAAGATTAGCTGTCCATAGATGTGTGGTTTTATCTCTGGGCTTTCAATTCTGTTCCATTGATCTGTGGACCTGTTTTTGTGCCAGTACCATGCTGTTTTGATCACTGTAGCTTTGTAGTATGTTTTGAAATCGGGGATTGTGATTCCGCTGGCTTTGTTTTTCTGGCTCAGGATTGCTTTAGCAATTCGCGGTCTTTTGTTGCCCCATATGAATTTTAGGATTGTTTGTTCAATTTCTGTGAAGAATGTTCTTGGGATTCTGATTGGGATAGCATTGAATCTGAGTTAGTATATTGATAAGGAGATCTGATCGGTGGTTACCAGGGAAAAGGGGGGGTGGGGGGAGGGCACAAAGGGGGAAGTGGTGTACGCACAACATGACTAACAAAAATGTACAACTGAAATATCACAAGGTTGTAATCTAACATTAATTTAAA
Source organism: Equus asinus (assembly GCF_041296235.1). Lineage (NCBI taxonomy): Eukaryota > Metazoa > Chordata > Mammalia > Perissodactyla > Equidae > Equus > Equus asinus. The sequence continues at coordinate 66,309,822 of NC_091793.1, read as the reverse complement.
AAAAAAAAAGAATGGATGATTTAAACAAAAATATATGTCCATGTCTGACCACAGCCTTGAGAACTTGTGCACTATGTAGAAGGCACAAAAGCCCTCTACAAAGATGTTACAGTTTGCCTCACCCCCTGGGCAGAACATCTATGCCATTACGCTGGACCTGGGTTTAACACATTGTTACATCTTAGGGTGTAATCATCTATTATTTCAGAGACACATGTATTTTCACTATATTTTGTAGTTTGAGTTTGTTGTTTGGCATCATAATCTTTTTTGTCCGTTTGATATACTCTCTTCCAAAGAATGCTGTAATTATTACCACTGCTTTAATACAAGAAAAAAAAATTCTTTCCTACTGTCCTGATTTCTCCTTCATTTGTCTGGTAGCCCAGCCATTGACACTGCCACCTTTGTGACAGCTGAAACTAGAAAATTTTTCAGGTAACGATTATCCAGTTCATTGGATTTGGCTTACTTCTGGCTAAATCATGGCATTTTCAGAGTTCCTGCTGTACTTCCTCAAGCTCTACTCCCTTAAGCAGTCACAGTTATTGACTCTGAAATACCTACTTCTATGGATTGAAACCAATACTTGATTCTTCATCACAAACTCTGCCTCTTGACTAACTCCTATTGACTACTTTACTGCCTCCACTTGCCACTATTCTAACAACAAAAGTCTTGTCTCTTGTAGCTACCTTTGAACACAGTGAAAATTGGATAAATAAATGCATTTTCTTTGTAGTTTCTTTGCCTGCTCTCAGTAGAATTCTTCATCATTCAGTAGAATTCTTTATCGTGTTCTAGCTATAACTTGTCTGAATTTATTAAAACTGTAAGGTGAGAGTTGAGCAACTATAACCTCTCAAAGAACATTTCTATCTAGATTCATGACAATCAGAGAAAACACTTCTTTCCACAGTATAAGACACAGGTGACAGATAAGGCTTTAGGTCCCCATAAGTCCTTATTTGATGAGCAGAAAGCTTTAGGATTAGGTTAACCTGAAGTACACATTCTGATATGCCATATTAAAATTCATTTTTGTATCTGGATGAATTTTTCTCATACCTCAGACAATGAGGTCAAGGCAATGACTAGATTGGTTATGTTTGCTATATAAACTATATTACTCTACATTAAACTGGTTTCTGATAACCATCTTTAATAACTACTTTCCTTTCTATTACCTGCCCTTTTTCTTTCCTGGATTCCAACATGGTGCCATGTTTTCTTCATGCCAGAATGCAATGTAACTGCCTTGCTCAAACCTTCCCTGGAAAAATTCTGGTTCAGTCTTTCCAATTTTATGTCATCTGCATTTCCTGTAGAAGGCCTCATTTATTTCTTGATCACTTGGCAGATTCAGTGTAAAACTTATTTCATAGCAACTCTATAGTCTTCTAAAACAAAAAGATGGTGTGAACACAGGACTGAACCAAGATAGTTTCCTACCAACAAGTGAATTTATTTTCCAGTTACAGAAATGGGTGTACTGAAAAAAAAGTTTAAATTTGTAGGTACCCTAGTCAGAAGCCGACCTCTCAAACTTAATCCTGATGTTAACAGGGCTTCTGGTAACATTGAGACTTTGTCAGCAAACCGCTAGCCTACCCCCCAACTGAGCTCACAAGATCAGCAGACTAGGACATCTATTTTAGATTTGTTAATATCCTGGAGAGACTTTACAATCTGCTGCTGGATCTATTCACAACATGATATAGAAGGTCAAATCTGCCAGAGGCAAAATTTTTCTCCATATTTGCAAGAAGAGACAAGTTTCACATCCAATCTCTCTGCCTGGGCTGTCATTTAGCCATTCTAAAGTGCTGTGCCTGGAATCGCATCTAACCTCTCTTCTTGGAGACTGCATTGGTCAGCTCAGGCTGTTAGAATCCCACAGAATTCCACTCTGTGGATTAAACAACACAAATTTACTTCTCACAGGTCTGGAGGCTGGAAGTTCAACATCTAGGTGCCATCGGGGTTGTTTTCTGATGATATATTTTGAATCCACTTAATGATATTGTGAGATAGATACTAATTTATACTCATTTTACAGATTTAATAAAAAGAGTAGAGTTTAGAAAACTTGTTCAATCACTTCTGTATCATGCAATAATAATCATATTGTTAAATCCATAAGATGTTTATAAATAGGATACATGACAGTGAGAAGGATATTGGAACTAAAATTATTAGGGCAAACTAGATTTAAATGATTTCAAAAGCCCATTTAAGCCAGAAAACTTCGTGATTCAGGGATTCTCTGAACTCCTCAGCTCCAAGTAAAGTAGTGGGGAAAAATTAATCACTCAGATATTCTCTGTTTTCTTCTAGAATGTTAGATTCCAGGTGTCAGGCATTCTGTTTGTATGAATAGCTTCCTGTCCTTTATTTTCAATATACAGACGTTAAGTTTGCAAGTACTGTATTTAACCAGAAGAAAGACTTGAGAATTTCCCGTGAGGAAAAGGAATAACTGGCATGCCATAGCGGAGTCTAACTCTAGTTTTGGGGCAAACACAGCATACATATCTACTAAGGGCCCTCACACTTCAGGTCCAAAGAATTGATAATAAAAACAATCACTTGCACAGACAAATAAACACACGCGTAGAAAAATAGAGATGCTATGTGTTACTAGAGGACAATAATCCAAAGTTTCAGTCCTCCATCGTCTTAGGAGAGTTAATTTTCCACCAAATTATCATCTAGTCTCATAACGATTTAAAAGAGGGACACTTTTACCACAAACAAAACAAAACAAAGAAAAAAGAAAAAATTTTTGACTTTTATTTCTGACTGAGTTTCATTTAACCAAGAGAGCAAACACCACATATGGATACTAATGTATAGAGTTGGCAGGCGTTTTACCAGGTGATGACTTGGTGAAGAAGTGTGTTTAGTGATATTTTTATCCCTTCCATTGGCTGACTGTGGTTTGGGATATGCTGTTTGCCCTTGCTGACTTAATTTCTATCTTTCACACAAATATATAAAGAATTTTTCTCTCAACCTTTGAGGGATTTTATGTGAACAAATAAAAATTTTGTCTTAAAACAAAACAAAATAAAACTTAATAAGGAGTAGCAATAATAAGTAGAAACCCTAATTTCTTTCTGGGCTTATTAAGTCAACTTTCTATTTTGATTAAGACCAGTTTGGAAATAGTTTAAATTTATACAGGGAGATGAACATGAGGTGTGTAGTCAACCACCACAGCACATGAGATATACACAAGAAATATTTTACAATTCAAGTCTACAAACATGTTAAGATCTTTATATTTGTCTATTTTGAAAAATGGTTAGGAATACCCATTTTGTACACTATTCTTTGTAAAATCAGAAAGCCCCATCCTCTGAGAATTTACTGTCAAAGCGTATGACTCTCAGAATCCCTCTAAGTATATTTCTTTCCTGCTCCATCTACTTAAGCTGTATCTCCTATACACCAATTTAAAGGGAATTATTTCTCTAAGAAAAAGATGTGACTTGAGAAGTCACCACTTGTCTAGACTTGACAAGAATCAAAACTAGATCCATCATTCAGACTGGAGGTGCTAGGTTAATGCTATCATCACCATTAGTACACATAAAGTATTTTCATGCAAGTGGCAAGACAGTACAAGATCAATGATTGGAGTATATGTTAAATATAACTATCCATTTCTTTAATGTGACATCTTATTTTTATATATAAAAATATTTTAGCAACTGATTTAGTTTTTAAGAATTTAGTTCCTATTCCTTCCAAAATACAGGAATGTAGCTTTCTGAAATCAGATAGCGTTATAGTCCTTTGCTGGCACACATCAATTTCTTTTAGCAATTGATTCTATAGATAACATAAATTATTATACAGGAGATGTTCATAATATGTGGAGGAGAAATTTTAGAAGCCCTTAATGTTTCTCTGAAGAGTTAAAAGTTAATAACATGGCTATGGACAAAGATAATCCTGAGTTTAAATTTTTGTTCTGATAAATCCAGCACTGTGACGTTAGGTAACTTACTTCATTTTACTTATCTCAGGTTCCATGTTGAATTCCAAACTGAAATGAGAATTTTTGTGAAATTTTGATAGAATTACAGAGATGTATAAAACCATTAGCTTAAAACCTGTACATGGTAAATACTTCAAAGCCTGTGGCCTCTGTGTGTGTGTGTGTGCACACATACATGTTTGCTAACAATAGTATATTTGGCATAGTGAAGTGAGAAACTTCACTCTCCTAGAAGATACTTAGAAGATACAAAGTGAGGACAAACTATAGAGAAGACCATGATATAGGGCCTGAACAAGGAATCAATAAATGCATGTAGAATGAATGAAAAAGCATAAATCTACAAATAAAGTATACTAAATTTTAAAAATGAATAAATAAATGAATTTGGTCCCATAAAGAGAAGTAGCAGGAACTTGATCTATTGTAATCTACATGTCCTCTTTTTTAAAAAAAAATTATTTAATCTCACTAATCAAAACTCCAATCAACATAGTATCCTTCATGCAAGAAAGGTCTCACTAAAAATTGCAATCAAGAAGAGGCATGAAATATATGATGAGTAGATAGAGGAATGTAGGTTGGCATAACCTACTGTTATGCCGTAAACACTACGTCCATAAAAATTTTCAAACTTTGAGTTGGCTATGGTTTCTTAGTTGGCAGTTTCAACTACATTATTACTACATTATACCATTAATCAGAATATTTAAGTATGGCTATGCAATCTGTATTTTTAATAATCCTTCCAAATAATTCAATACAATTCACCAAAGTACTACATTTTGAAAAACAATGCTGTATATCTCATCCAGAAAAGACATCTACAATATAAGGCCCATGTGCTCCTGGGAAAAATTATTTTCACAAAGCAAATGCTCTTATCTGGTCAGTAGACCCTTCAGACCATCAGACAGAATTTATCAGCTTCAACTTGTAATAAAATAAATTTAGTGATGTGTAAGCTGATTTGTTATAATAGAGAATAATTTAGAAATCCTTAATCTGGGTAAAGAAGAATTATTTTAGGCACTCACATTAAAGAGTGCACAAGGACAGAAATTTTAAAAGTTATGAAAGTACAGTCGAATGGGGCTATTCAGTGCAGGGAGAAACCATTTTGTATAAATTTCAAGCCCTCAAGTGTCTTATTGGATACAGATTTGTAAAAACATACTTAATCTCTATAGCAACAAATGCTTTTCAATCTAGTATATTTGCTAAAACTTTGTTGGAAAGACAAAAATCTTTACAATCTCAGCTTTCAAGCTGCTTCTGAATTAACAGGTAGAGAAAGTCATCAAAAGTTAATTTGAAAATCAAGCTACTGATTAAAAGTGAAAAAGAACAAGAGAAGAGATGTCACAGGTAGTAAGTGATTAATTGCCACTTGAATTACATTGACAGTAATTGATAGAGGATTTTGAGGAAGGAAGAGGTTATCTGATGACTCTGAGTCATCCAAAGTTGAACCTCTGTCAGGTGCCTCTTAGTTAAAAAGGGAGACAGGCAGACAAAGTACAGCAAAGGCCCTTTGGAAGCTTTTATAATATTAAAGTAGACAAAGTTGATATCTTCTATGTGATTGGAACTGTACTGCGTGTTCTATATACACTGATTTCTTTAATCTTCATACCCTGGGATTTAGGTGTTAGAATCTATCTTAAAAATGAGAGGAACCGAGATTCCGGGAGTAAATAATTGATCCAAAGTCATATAACAAGAATACAGGATTTAAATCATGGTTGATGACTCCAACTCTTGTTCGTGTTGTATTGCATCATGCTAACATCTGGTATATTTGCTTATGTGGAGGGAATAATAATGTCAAACCGGTGATCATGTCAGACTAATGAATTTTAACCATAATTATTTCCAGTCATAATGCATTTTCATGCTATCAATTTCAATAATTAAAAGTTTGGATTTTTCTCTTTTTGTATACTGTCCTTAAATGATTGACTAAATTTTCTCTTCAGCCACCAATTTAACTATTATTGCAATTGCCTACAAGTACTACTTTGCTTTTAACCCTGTTGAGATATTTAAGAACTATTTCTGGCTGTGTTCATTTCCCTATTGTGGCATGTTCATTATATTGTAAGATTATTTGATACATGATAAAATACAAAGATTTACTTAAATAAAAAAAAAAGCTTGAGGCCAGCTGGTGGTGTAACGGTTAAGTGCAATTGTTCGGCTTTGGCAGGCTGGGGTTTGCCAGACTGGATCTCCTGGCATGGACCTAGCACCACTTATCAAGCCATAATATGTCAGGTGTCCCACATATAAAGTAGTGGAAGATGGGCACAGATCTTCGCTCAGGGCCGATCTTCCCCAGAAAAAAGAGGAGGATTAGTGGCAAATGTTAGCTAGTTCCTAATAAATAAATAAATAAATAAAAATTGACAAACAAAGGCTTGATTGAAGACACAAGATTGTGTTTTCTTTTGGTATTTTATTTAACTTCTAATGCTGTAAGCACTATTTAGTCTCAGCAAGTCAATTTTTAAAATGTAAGATAGATATTTTAGTATTGACAGAATTAGGGATTGGGATCAAAAGTTAAAAATAATGTCCGCAAAACTCATCCATGTTGAGGACATTATGCTGAATGTAATAAGGCAGTCACAGTGACAGAAGGACAAATATTGTATGAATCAATATTATGAGATATCTAAAGTAGTGAAACTCATAAAAACAGAAAGTAGAAATGTGATTTTCCAGGGCTGACGGGTTTCCCAGGATTTCTAGGGGTGAAGGAAAGTAGAGATTTGCTGTTCAATGGGTATAGAGTTTCAGTCATGCAAGATAAAATGTTCTGGAGATCTGCTTTACAACATTATACTTATACTTAACAATACTCTACTCTACACTTAAAAATTTGCTATGAGAATAGATCCAGTGGTATGTATTTTTACAATAAGAAACCAGAAATTCATATCAGAAAAGGTTTACCTTATTTGACTTAAACAACTTATATGACAATGAGGATAGTCAGAGTTATCTTTAAACCATTTCTTACTATCTTTGCAAGTTGTGGACCTGATGAGTATTTAAAAGCAGTTTCAAGGAGATGAGCAGGATTTGTGATGCTCAGTTCCTTTAACTTAGAAAAATACCAGTCGTGCTTGTCCTCTAATGTTGCTGACTGCAAAAGGTAGCAACTTAGCTGAAACACAAATCCAAAAATGAATAAACAGAATAAATGTTTTAGAAATGAAAACTTTACCTGTTTTATTTTCCAAAATGTAAATTAAAATACTTCAATATAGAGTTCTACTTCTGCTTACAATGTAGAAAACCATAGGAGAATACTGCTCCTACCCTATCCATGAGAAAAATCATAATTTTTCATAAGCCCATTAGAGTGTTGAGTTGGCATGGTAACGCGTTGAACTGAATCCTAAAGAGCAATGAATCTCTACAAGCAGAGATGGGATGGCAAATTGTTTCCCTGGTGGCACAGAACAAGAAGAGTTGGCCACTGTAAAAGTAGGTAGGAATAAAACAGCTACAATTTTAATGATTTCTTATAGGTTGAGTATGGGCTAGCAGGACAGTTTAGAATAACTGAGAACTCCAAACCCAAGTAGTGCCTGTACTCACACATGAGCTATTTGCCATAGACCACCACTGGGTATTCAAGAGAAAGTTTGGAGGCAGGGCAGAGGACTATTGACTCCTCTTTGGTGAGTCACAGAACCAAGATCCCACCCATTCTCTATGCCCTTCTCTTATATTAAGCAAAATACTTAAGCTGGTGGGGAAGGGACAGGAAAACTCCCTGCCCCCAAGACCAGGTAAAGATATACTAATGAAGGAGGAAAGAAGGAGAACAATCTCTCTGCCACTGGAAAGAGGGATGAGAAACCCTATAGAGCACATAATTCTGTGTGACACAAAGAAAAAGTCAATTACCAACTACTGCTGGGCGAGGACAGGAAATTCTTTCCCTTCCAAACTCACTTTCCAAACACACGGCCAACTTTGATGGAACAAAGAGAAGGAAACACTGGGAAAGCCTCACTCCTTATGTGTAGGCTCATAAGGCCTAACACTGAGACTGGACCTGTTGGACCAAGCAAGAATACTCCCCATGTGCAACTTGATAGAAAGTAATAAGCAAAATCAGACTAGTGCTGGCACAGAGGCAATAGTGTGAAGGCAGTGCCCATGATGCAGGCATGCAAGTGCTGATGAAAACTGAGAATGGCACTAGAATTCTCAAAAACCAATATGGGGGCTGGCCCAGTAGCACAGCAGTTAAGTGTGCGTGTTCTGCTTCAGCAGTCCAGGGTTCACCGGTTCGAATCCTGGGTGCAGGCCTACGCAGCACTTGTCAAGCCATGCTGTGGCAGGCATCCCACATATAAAGTAGAGGAATATGGGCATGGATGTTAGTTCAGGGCCAGTCTTCCTCAGCAAAAATGGAGGATTGGCAGCAGATGTTAGCTCAGGGCTAATCTTCCCCCCAAAACATTAATAAATAAAAAACCCAATATTATAGAAGGCCTGGTCTCCTCTAAGCATTATATACCAGCAGCCCACCTCTGGAGACGTTTGAAGTTTGTGGTGCCCTGAATATAACTGTAGCAACAACAAATCTCAAAACTAACTAAAATACTGATTAGAGAGATTCAATTCCCCAGAGAGATCAAGATGCATGCCTATTTCCGGGTGTAAAACTATTTACTTCAATCTTTACTATTCTTCTAAACACAAAGTCCAGAATTCAATAAAAATGACAAGAAAAAATGAAGAATAAACAAACCAGACCCAGATGTCATCTAAATTTTGGAAGTATCAGATAGGAGCTTTAAAATATCTATGATAAGTACATTAAAGAACTAATGGAAAAGATTGCAAAATACATAAAAAGATGGGGAATTTTGTCAGTAAACAGGGAGGATAGGTGTGGAAAGAATCAGCAAACATGGAGATAGGTCATACCTATTATTCCACTTTAAGCACACACATCAAAAGAAGTGAAAAGAAAGCATCCAAGTCCTGTGGGATAATATCAAATGGTCTACCATACCTTTGATTGAATTCCTGGAAGTAGAAGAGAAAAAAATTAAGGAAAAATAAAAATTTGAAGTAATAATGACTAAGAATATTCCAAAATTAATGAAAGACAAAATATATAAACAAAAAAAGCAAATATAGTCAGTAACCGCAAAGTGGGGATAAACCAAACACATATATACAATTTACCAAAAAAAAAAAAAAAAAGGCAGGACAATAGCAAAAAAGAAACAAAGAACAGATGGGTCAATAGAAAACATTCAGCAAGATCATAGATTTAAATACAAACAGACCAATAATTTACTTAACTATAATTTATATATCCTAATTAAAATAAAGAGTTTCAGACTGAACTAAAAAACGATGAAAACCCAGTAATACGTTCTCTACAAGAATCCCACTTTACATAAAAAGCTATAGACAGATAAAATACAGAGATGCAAATGAATATACCATGCTAACCATCCAAAGAAGGGTGGAATGACTATGGTAATATGAGAAAAAGAAGAATTTAGAACAAGAAATATTACAAGAAATAAACAGAAATGTTATATACTGATAAACCAACCCAATCTCCCAGAAGGCATGTAAATATGTATACTCCTTAAGCAGAGATTGAAAATAATTGAAGCAGAAACTGATAACATTGAAACAAGAAAAAGACAAATTCACAAATGTAGTTGAAGACTTTAACAATCTCTGTTAAACAATTGATAAAACAAGTAGATTGATAATCACTAAGCTTATAAGAACACCTGAAAAATTTTACTAAGCAGATGACCTAATTGATTTTATAAAACATTTCACAAAACAACAGTGGAATGCATATTCTTTTCAAGTGCACCTGGTATATTCACCATCATAGACCACACCAGCTCATAAAATAATCTTGAATAAACTTAAGAGGTTTGATATCATACAGATTATGTTTTGGACCAAAACAGTAGGAACTAGAAATCAAAAATGAAATGATATCTATAAAATATTAAAATACTTACAAAATAAGAAATATATTTAGTTTTTACATTTTTTAAATTGAGATATAATTGACATATAACATTATGTAAGTTTAAGGTATACAATGTCATGATTTGCTAGCCATTTATATTGCAAAATGGTTACCGTCATAAGTTTAGTTAATGCATCATTCACCTCATATAATTACCATTTCCTTCTTCTTCTTGTGATGGTGAGAACACTTAAAATCTACTATCTTAATACTTTCAATTATACAATACAGTATTATTTATTAGAGTCAACATGCTGTACATTAGATCACCAGAACTTATTCTTCTTAAGACTGTAAGAGTGTAACTTTTAACCAACATTTCCTCATTTCTCCCACACTCTGGCCCCTGTCAACTGCCAATCTGCTCTCAATTCTATGAGTTTGGCTGAGCTTTTTTAGATTCCTTGTCTAAGATCATACAGTATTTGTCTTTCTCTATCTGACATTTCGCTTAGCATAATGTCCCTAAGGTTCATGTGAGTTCTCACAAATGACAGGATTTCCTTTTTTATGGCTGAATAATATTCCATGGTATATACATACCACAACTTCTTTATCCATCTATGGACCTTTAAGTTGTTTACATGTTTTGGTAATTGTAAATAATGCTGCTGTGAACATGCGGGTGCAGTTTTGTCTTTGACACAGTGCTTTCACTTCCTTTGGACATATTCCCAGAAGAAGTAAGAATACTGGATCATATGATAGTTCTGTTTTTGATTTCTTGAGGAACTCCATGCATAGTGGCTATATCAATTTACAATCTCACCAAAAGTGCACAAGGGTTCCCTTTTCTTTACACTCTCACCAGCATTTGTTGTCTCTTGTCTTTTTCATGATTGACATTCAAACAGGAGTGAAGTGATATTTCATTGTGGTTTTGATTTGCATTTCCCTGCTGATTAGTGATGCTGAGCACCTTTTCATGTACCTGTTGACTCATTTGTATATCTTCTTTGGAAAAATGTTTACTTCCACTGCCCATTTTTTAACTGGATTATTTGTTTTTTGTTTTATTTTGTTTTGTTTTCTTTTGCTATCAAGTTGTATGAGCTCCTTATATATTTTGGATATTACCCTTATTAGATCTATGATTTGCAAATATTTTCTCCCATTCTGGAGATTGTCTTTTCACTCTGTTGATTATTTCTTTTACTATGCAGAAGATTTCAGTTTGATGTAGTACCACTTGTTTATTTTTTGCTTTTGTTGCTGGAGCTTTTGGTATCGTATCCAAAATAATCATTGCCAGAAACAATGCCAAGGAGCATTTTCCCTGTGTTTTCTTCTAGGAGTTTTATAGTTACAGGTCTTACCTTTAAGTCCTTACTCTATTTTGAGTTAATTTTTTGAATAGTGTAAGATAGGGGTCCAATTTCATTCTTTTGCAAGCAAATATACAGTTTTCCCAAAACAAGTAATTAAAAAGACTATCCTATCTCCATTGAGTATTTTTGCATCTCTTGTCAAATATTAGTTGATCATATATGCATGGGTTTATTTCTGGGCTCTCAATTCTATTCCGCTGGTTTATATGTCTGTTTCTATGCCAGTACCATGCTGTTTTGATTACCATAGCTTTGCAATATAGCTGAAATCAGAACATGTGATGCCTCCAACTTTCTTCTTTTGCAAGATTGCTTTGACTGCTCAAGATATTGTGTGGTCCATAAGAATGTATGGATTGTTTTTCTATTTCTGTGAAAATTCTTACTGGAATTTTGATAAAGATGCATTGAATCTGTGTGTTATTTTAAGTAGATTAGCAGACATTTCGTCTTGTTCAAAACGTCCAGAAGATATTTGGTTCATAAGATGTGTGATTCCTAAGACATTCGTCCCACATCAAATGGTTCTTAATATTTGGCTATATTTGGTCCTGCCCAAAATGGCCATGTAGACTTTGGATCCTTGTAAAAAGGTCCTTGATATGTGGTCCTTTCTGAAACCATTTGGCATGGACCAAATATGCAATGAACATTTCAGACAGGACCAAATGTCAAGGACCTTCTGGCATGGACCAAATGTCTTATGGATGTTTTGGACAGGACCAAATATCCTGCAAGTTTGGGTAGTACTGACATTTTAACTATATTAACTATTCTGATCTATGAACATGGGACACATTTTCATTCATTTGTGTATTTTTCAATTTCTTTCATCAATGTATTATAGTTTTCAGTGTATAGATCTTTAACTTCTTTGGTTAAATTTACCCCTAAGTATGTTATTGTTTTTTGATGCCATTTTAAATTTTATTTTTTCTTTTTCTTCTTAAGATAGTTCGTTGTTAGTGTATAGAAACAACTGATATTTTTATGTTGATTTTGTATCCTGAAACTGTACTGAATTGTTTATTTCTTCTAACAGGTTTTTGCTGGAGTTTTTAGGGCTTTCTACATATAAGATCATGTCATTTACAAACCGACAATTTTATTTCCTCCTTTCTGAATTAGATGCCTTTTATTTTTTCTTCTTGCCTAATTGCTCTGACTAGAACGGACTTTCACTGTTATGTAAAATAGGAGTGGTGAGAGGGGGCATTCTTATCTTATTCCTGATTTTAGAGGAAAAAGTTTCAGTGTTTCTCTGTTGAATATGATGATAGTCTTGGGTTTGTCCTAGCCTTTATTATGTTGAAGCATGTTTTTTCTATACCAAATTTGTGGAGAGTTTTTAGCATGAAGGGGTGTTGAGTTTTGCCAAACAATTTTTCTGCATCTTTTGACATGATCATATGATTACTATCCTTCATTCTATCAATGTGGTGCATCATGCTTATTGATTTTGTATATGTTAAATCATCTTTGCATCTCAGGTATAAATCCCACTCAGTGATGGTCTATGATCCTTTTATTGTACTGTTAAAAACAGATTACTAGATTTTGTTGAAAATTTTTACATTATATATTCAATAGAGTTATTATCCTTGGTTTTCTTTTCTTGTAGTGTACTTCTCTGGTTTTTGTATCAGGGTAATGCTGACCTTGTAAAAGGAAGTTGGGAATGTTCCTCCCCCTTCAATTCTTTGGAAGAGTTGGAGGAGAATTGGCATTAATTTTATTCTTTAAATGTTTGGTAGAATTTGTCCATGAAGCCATCTTGTGCTTTTCTTTGTTGGGGTGTTTTTAACTGCTGAGTCAGTCTTCTTACTTGTTATTGGTCTGTTAAGATTTTCTGTTTCTTTATGATTCAGTCTTGGTAGATTGTGTGTTTTAGTAATGTTTCCATTTCTTCCAGATTGTCCGAATTGGTGTCATCTAATGGTTCATAGTAGTCTCTTATGATTCTTTGTATACTTGTGGTATTCTCTTTCATTTCTAATTTTTTGAGTCTCTCTCCTTTTTTCTTGGTAAGTCTAGCTAAGATTTGTCTATTTTATTTGTCTTTTAAAAATACCAACTCTTAGTTTTACAGATCATTTATGTTGATTTCCTATTCTCTATTTCATATATTTTTGCTCTGATCTCTGTTACCCTTTTCCTTCTGCTAACTTTGGGCTTAGTTCATTCTGCTTTTTCTAGTTCCTTGAGGTTTAATTTTATGTTGTTTATTTAACGTCTTTCTGTTTTGTTAACATAGGCATCTATCACTATATACTTTACACTTAGAACTCCTTTTGCTGCAACCCATTTGTTTGGGTATGATGTGTTTTCATTTTTATTTGTTTAAAGTTTATTTTTATTTCTCTTTTGCTTTCTTCTTGACTCATTGGTTGTTCAGGTGTGTGTTTAATTTCCACATATTTGTGAATTTTCCAGTTTTCCTCCTGTCATTGATTTCTAGTTTCATACAGTTTTGGTCCAAAAAGATAATCAGTATGGTTTCAGTCTTTGTAAATGTTCTAACACTTGTTTTGTGACCTAACATATGATCTATCATGGAGAATATTCCATATGTGCTTGAAAAGGATGTGTATTCTGCTGCTGTTGGATGTTCTGTATATATCTGTTACATGTATTTGGTCTAAAGTATAGTTGAAATCCAATGTTTCCCCTTATTTATTTTTTTCTGGATAGTTTATCTATTATTGAAAGCGTAGTCCTGAAATCTCCTACTATTATTATATTTTTGTATATTTCTCCCTTAAAATGTTAGTATTTGCTTAATTTACATGCTCTGATATTGGGTACATATATATTTACAATTGTTGTATCCTCTTTATCATTATATAATGACCTTCTTTGACTCTTCCAGGTAAAGTTTTGGAGTTAAATTTTTCTTTTCTTATTTAAGCATAGCTACCTCTGCTCTTTTGTTTTCTATTTGCGTGGGATATCCTTTTGCTTCCTTTCACTTTGAAACTATGTTTGTTCTTAAAGCTGTAGGCAGTCTCTTGTAGGCAGCTATAGTTGAGTCTTATTTTTCTACTCCATTCAACTACTCTATGCCTTTTTATTGGATAACTTAATTCATTTCATTTAAAGTAATTATCTATAGGTAAAGACATTAATTTCATCTTATAAGTTGTTGTCTACCTGTCTTGTAGCTCCTTTGTTGTCTTTCTCTTTTGCTGTCTTTCTTTGTGAATTGCTGATTTTTCATATTGGTATGCTTTGATTCACTTCTGTTGATCTGATGTGTATGTACTGTAGGTTTTTGCTTTATGGTTATCCTTACATAAAACACCTTATAAATATAATAGACTACTGTAAGTTAATAACAACTTAACTTCAATTGCATATATAACCTCTACCATTTTCCCCCCACATTTTATGATTTTGATATTACAATTTACATATTTTTATATTGTGCATTCACTAACAAATTATTGTAGCTATAACTATTTTTAATATTTCTGCCACTTAACTGTTATGCTAAAGTTAAGTGATTAACACCACACCATATTACAGTGTTGGAGTATTCTGAATTTGACTGTATACTTACCTTTACCAGTACATTTTATATGTTCATGTGATTAGCATCCTCTCACTTCATCTTGAAAAATTCCTTGCAGCATTTCTTGTAAGGCAGGTTTAGTGGTGTTGAACTCTCTCAGCTTTTGTTTGTGTGGGAAAGTCTTTGTGTACCCTTTATTTCTGAAGAACAATTTTGCCAGATAAAGTATTCCTAGTTGGTGATTTTATCTTCCAGCACATTGAATATATTGTCTCACTCTCTCCTTGAGTATAAGGCTTCTGTTGAGAAATCCACTGGTAACTCTTGTAAGAGACAAGCTTCTTTCCTCTTACTGTTTTCAACATCCTCTCTTTGTCTTTGATCTTACATTTTTATTATATTGTTTCTTGGAGAAGATCTTTGAGTTGAATTTTTTGGGAACCTATGAGATTTATGAACCTGGATAACCAAATATCTATCCATATTTGGGAAGTTCTCAGCCATTATTTTTCAGATAAGTGTTCTGGTTCCTTCTCCCTCTCTTCTCCTGAGACTCAAATAATGTGTAGATTCTTTCTCTGAATAAATAGTGGATAAATCACATAGGCTTTTTTTAATTCCATTTCTTTTTTTTTTCTTCTCTATCTGGATAATTTCAAATGGTCAGTCTTCAAGTTCATTGATTTTTTTTTTCTTCTGCTTGATTCAATCTGCAGTTGAATATTTCTATAGAATTCTTCAGTTCACTCGCTGTATTCCTAAGCTCCAAAATTTCTACTTGGCTCTTTTTTGTTTTCTATCACTTTGTTGACTTCTCATTTTGTTCCAGTGTTGTTTTCCTGAATTCACTATATTTTTTATCTGTGTTTTCCTATAGCTCTGATTATCTTCAAAACAATTGTTCTGAATTCTTTGTCAGATTATTTATATGTATCCAATTCATTGGGGTCAGTTATTGGAAGTTTCCTCTGGTGATGTCATCTTTCCCTGGTTCTTTGTGATCTCTGCAGCCTAGCTTCTGCTCATTTGAAGCTGTAGTCACCTCTTTCACTTTATGAACTGAATTCAGTAAGAAAAGACCTTTACCTGTGGGTGCGGCAAGCTGGAGCATGCTGTGATCACAGTTCTAGTGGTGTTGGGCACGATGTTCAGGGGCATGTAGTGGCTGCAGGTCTATGGGGGCTTGATGTCTCATTAGCTCAGGCTGCTAGAGTCCATGACATCAACAGCTGTGTGATCCTTGGTCAGGATTGTGGGGCACCTATAGTGGCAGCAAACATCGCTGGGGACCTCAGCAGCACCTCCAGATCCAGAGACTACAGACCAGGGAAGGCAGTAGTGGTAGCCAGAGATGGTGGTACGCACATGGTCAGCTGTAGGGACTGGCTTTAGATGCTTATGTAATGACAGGACCTTGCTGTAGACATACAGGTAGTGCTAGGACTGGGACAGCAGCAGGAACAATGACCAACTGTATGTACACTAGCAGCTGTGGAGTTCCTGGATCTTGTGTGCACTCAGTGGCTTCAGGGGCTTGACACTGGTACATACATGTCAGTGGATGCTGGTAATGGGATTTTCGTTAGCAGTATGAAGTTGCATAGCTACAGGGACCACTTGTATGTGAGCCCAGCAGTGCAGGTCAGTGACCGGAGACAGGTCCAGATCCAGAGTAGCTATGGGGACCTTACCTTATCATCATATACTCTTGTGGCTGCAGGAGCTTGCCCCAGGTGCCCACACAGCAGCAGAGGCCAGTGATGGAAGTTAGGCCAGTGGTTTACAGGTGTAGAGGTGCAGGAGCTAGCCACAGATGTGCACACAGTGACATTCAGCCACAGAGATTTAGGCTGGCATCCTGTACACTTGCAGCTGCAGAGGCAGGCTGGGGCTGGCTGTTGGTGTGGATTCAAGGTTCTGGCCAGCATTGGGAGGAGGGAGTGGGTAAGGGCTCAAGCAACTTGTGGAAGGGAATGATGCAGGCAAAATGAAACTGTACTTCCTACTCTTTTTGTGTGGTTATTCTTAGGTTTCTTTGTTCAACTGTGTTGCTGAATTTTTTTAAATTAACCCCTGATCTCTCCAAAAGCTATTTTCATTCATAGGTAGCTGTGTAATTATTTATCTTTGTGGACAGATGGATACTGAAATTATTGTAGAAATTTACCATATCCACAAATTTAAAGATTCAACTCAATCCCAGTGAAAATCCAATCAGGTATCTTCGGAGAAATTTACAAACTGATTCTAATATTTATATGAAAAAGTGAAAGACCTAGGATAGGCAAAATGTTTGAAAATAAACAAACTTGGAGGATACACATTACCATATTTTAAGGCATAAAACAAAAGTATATTAATCAAGACGTGTGGTATTGGCATCAGGATGGACGTGTTGATTAAACAACCAACAAGAGAGTGCAAAAATAAGAGCCACACATATATGATCAGTTGATTTTTGATAGAGGTGTTAAGCAAATTCAATAAAGAATAATAGTTTTCCCAACAAATTTTACTGCATTAATTTCATAGCTATATCAAGAAAGAAAGAAAGAAGGGAGGAAGGAAGCAGAGAAGGAAGGAAGGAGGAAAGAAAAGAGGGAAAAAATCTCATACCTTTATACTATAGGTAGCAGTGAATTCAAAATGAAATAGGCACCATTGTAAAAATTTAAACTATAAAAAGTCTAAAATAAAATATAGAAACAAAATTTGTGATCTTTGGCTAGGCAAAGAATTCCTAGATAGACATTAAGTACCACAATACCATAGAATAACCACGGATAAATTAGATATCATCCAAATTATGAATATCTTCTCTTTGAAAGATACTGGAAATAAAATTAGAAGACTAATCATAGACTAGAAAAGAAATATTTGCAAAACACATACTGGATCAAGGACTATTATCCAAAATACATAAAGAACCCATACACTTCAGTAAATGGAAGACCAACTCAAAAACAAAAACAACAAAGCAAAGATTTTAAGAGACATTTTACCACAGAAAAGAGATATATTGCAAGTAAGTACGAGAGACGATACTCAACATCATTTTTGATAAAGGAAATGCAAATTAAAATCACAATGAGATACTGCAATATACCAACTATGGCTAAAATTAAAAAGAGAGAGAGACAGCACCAACTGCTGGAAAAGATTTGGAGCAATTAGAATTCTCACACATTGCTGGTTGGAGTGCAAACCATTCAGGTCCTTTGGAGAACAATTTATCTGTCTCTTAGGAAGTTCACATTTGCTTACTTTCTGAATCAATGATACCAACTTTAGGTCTTTTCCCTAAGAGAAAATGAGCAGATATCCCTATAATGACCTATACACAAACATGTATGGCACCTTTATTTTAATAGCTTAAAGTGGGAAACATCCTGAATGTCATTGACTTGGTAAATAGATTAAAAATTGTGGTGTACATGTACAACTGAATACCACTTAGCAATTTAAAAACATGAAATGTTGATAGCCCTAACAAAAAGGATAAATTTCAAACATAGTATACAAAATGCAAGATGCAAAATTCTGCATAATGCATGATTTCACTTATATGACTTTCTGGAAAAGGCAAAATTATAAGGATAGAAGACTGGTCAGTGAGTCTACTGTTGAGGGAGAGAATTTGACTATAAAAGAGAACAAAGGGAATGTGCTGAAATAATGAGAATGTTCCACATTTAAATTGTGAGGGTGTTTACACGACTTACACATTTGTCAAATCTTGTTGAACTATCCAACTAAAACCTGGTGACTTTTTCTGAATGTAAAGTCTGTTTCAATAAACTTAGAAAAAATAATACAGCGCTCTTTTTTAACATGCTCAGAGCCTCTACTGAGGCCCTGCTGCTCCTTCTTTCAAGGTTCCTGAGATGGTTTAGTTCCCAACTACCATTCATTAGAAATGAATGTCTTCCTCAGGGACTTGAAATCAATATGGAAAGAGATATGTTAATAGAAACTGCTAAAATTTTGTAATTATCAAAAGATCTACCTAATAACTGTACATACTACACTTTGACCTAGGGAAAAAAAAAAGGTCAACACCATCCTTTGGCTACAAAGATACTTAATATCTGTGCATATTGTTTCTATTCATTTCTATCTCAGGCCCCTTGTCCTTCCAGCTACTCTTTTCAACCCAGCTAGTTCATGAAATGCTCATCTTGCATTTTCGTGTCCTGTATTTTAGTCACTTTACTAAATACTGCTTCACATTTGTGGTGGCCTGATCTATATGCATGCCCTTTTTTTTTTTTTTTTTTTTTTTTTTACTATACCTGAAGCTACTATCAGGCCAGGATGTAACCAGGATATCTTATTTTTAAATATATTAAAAAATATATCAGTATTATTTTCTGAGCAGAATAAAAGCAACTGCATATATTTAACTAAATGAAGACAGGAAAAGAATTAAATCTCATCTCTATTGCATTTATTACAAATGCATCTCTCTCCCCATCTCCAGCCATGCCCGCCGCCCATATGGCAACCTGATTCCCACAACTTACAGATGTGCTACTGTGATTTCTAAGTCCCATATTACTATGTAATCTATTCAGCCTGGTCGGATATCTATATTTCTCTTTGGATATATACTTTCCCTAAATGTTTTTTTCTTTTCTTTATCTATTTTCTACAATTTTGGAAATAGAGCTTTCAGCTCTCACGTCTCGTTAAAAGAAACTGTGCCCTTTCAGAATGACAGTTTACATTTGACTTAAAAACTTCTGTAAACTAAAAATGCAGAACCCAGAATCATAGACAATACACCAAACTCATCTCATGTACTCTCTCTCTCTCTCTCACACACACAATACACACCAAAAAACTGAAATTATTTTCTATGCCACCTTACTTTATCAATAACAATCATTTTTCTAGACTCTTAAAACACTGTTTGGAAAGCGAATTTGCTTCTACCTGCACTTACAACAAGAGGTAAGTCATAGGAGAAATAGAATAATCCTAAATCTACTCATCTTGACCATATTTGAGTTATTTTAAAAGTGTATCACAGGGTTAAAAGGTCAAATAGTTAATCTTATAAAAGCAAAACAATTTTCCAAGTCTTTCTACTTTATGCTATTTGATATGAAATCTTAAGACTTTTTTGACTCTTCTAAGATTTTAAATATGAAACAAAAAAATAAGGTAACAATAAAACCACAGGATTTATATTGAGCATGAGAGATTGTAAAAACTAATACAAATAAATATTTACCACTCAGTGTTCATACATTTTCATATTTTTTTACCATTTAAATTTGTTTTCTGTAAATTTTCTATGTTTTTAAAATTAATTTTGTAATTGGACTGATTAAAACAGTTTGATTAAACAATTTGCAAGAATTATGTCATCAAAAATATTACCTTTTTGGGGTCGGCCCCGTGGCTGAGTGGTTAGGTTGGCACGCTCCGCTTTGGCGGCCCAGAGTTTCGCCAGCTGGAATCCTGGGTGCAGACATTGCACTGCTCATAAAGCCACGCTGAGGCAGCATCCCACACGCCACAACTGGAAGGACCCACAACTAAGAATATACAACTATGTACTGGGGGACTTTGGGGAGAAAAAGGAAAAAAATAAAATCTTAAAAAAATTACGTTTCCTTTTTTGCTAGAAATTTTGCTATGAAGAGTTTTATTTTTTATAAATATTTATATGCCATTTCTTTCCAGTCTATTTTAATTAAGATCTTCTCTTACACCTACTTTAGATTCCTTTTAATTTTTTTGTTTAATTAGTTATATGTTCTTATTTCTAATTTATAATTGAAATAATTTGTTTTAACTAACATAAAACAAAATCATTTTAACTAATATGAGCAAAACTTATCTCTTTGATGTATTTTTCTTATATTTTTATCTTATGGCAAGTTTTTCTTAGTAAGATCTCCTGAGTTTTAGCAATTACCTCTCGAGAATGCATCAGTATGGACACATTTTTTCTTTTTTATTTAATTTTATTTTGTTGATGATGAATTCAAAATCCATTTGCTAGTATTTTTTCTATATTCATAACATAGATTTTACATTCAAGAAAAACAATCAAATAAAACTGGCGAAGAAAATTAAGTCCCCAGTTGATTTCTTCCAGTTGACATTCACTCCCCAGTTCACTCATAAATAATTCTTTTTTCTTTAACAAATCATACATACATGTATCCTTAAAGAATTTACAATTTACTTAAGAATTTACAATTTACTTATTTATTGATTTTATGCAAATGGAATCGTACTGTATGTATGCTCAAGTAACTTAAATCTTTAGCTCAACATGATAATTTGGGGAATTCATCTGTGTTACTTTAGTTGAACATCTTCCCTTATATTTAGGGACTGTTGAGTCTTTCCTCTTCTGTGATTTTTTTCCATTTTGTTTTATGTGCTTATTTTTCTAAGGCATTGTG
Organism: Equus asinus; assembly: GCF_041296235.1. Lineage (NCBI taxonomy): Eukaryota > Metazoa > Chordata > Mammalia > Perissodactyla > Equidae > Equus > Equus asinus. The sequence continues at coordinate 66,288,518 of NC_091793.1, read as the reverse complement.
TATAGCAATTCTAAACACTTCATAGGGATTCTGTTAGGGATCCTTGGTGTCATTCCTTTGTTGGTTGTTATGTTGCAAATATTTTCCATCACTGTGCTGCTTACCTCTTTTCTGCATGGACTTTTTCTTCTATACTTGTTCAAATTTGACTTTAACGTGTATGTCAGTAACCCTGTTAGATTGATTCAAAAACTTGTGTGTAAGGATTTGTATGTGAGGCAGCTGTCGAATTTCATTTTATTTTTAAATATAGATATCAGTTTTCCAGCATGATTCATTGAAATGTCCATCTTTTCACGCAGATCTGCAATGTTAAGATTCTGCTGTTTGTTTCTGGACTCCCTGTTACGTTTCACAGGTTTATGTGTCTATTCTTACGTCAGTGTCTTAAGTACCATGGCTTAATAATTATCCTTTCCATCCATGCTAAGGTGTGTCTTCACAGTTTGTCTTGTCCATTCTTAGGCCTTTGAACATCCACCAAAGAATCATTTGGTGAAGTTAAACCATAGACCCATGCACATACATGTGTGCACACAGACACGCACACAAACATCATGCTCTGTTGCTTATTTTCTTTTTATCAGAATTTCACTAAATTTTCTTTTTCTGAGGAAGGTTAGCCCTGATGCTATCCACCCTCAATCCTCCTCTTTTTACTAAGGAAGATTGGCCGTGAGCTGACATCTGTGTGCATCTTCTCCCATTTTACATGTGGGCCACCTGCCACAGCATAGCTTGAGAAGCAATGTGTAGGTCCTGACCTGGGATCTGAACTGGTGAACCCCAGACTACTGAAGTGGAGTGTGCAAACTTAACCTTATGCCACCAGGCTGGCCCTAGAGTTTCACTAAACTTATAAGTTGATTTAGGGAAATTTGACAGTTTTCTTATATTAAGTCATCCAATCTACATACTATATAGATGTAATGCCTTATATCCATTTTCTTAAAAAAATCGCAATTTTCTACGTGTAACTATTTCATAGCTTTTGATAGACTTGTTGTTAGACACTTTTTGCAATAGAAGCTAATGTCAATGGCATTATTTTATTTTATTTTATCAATCTTTTTGCTATTGAATAGAGATATATTTAATTTAAAGATATTGATTTATTTCTGAATATACTTTATGTTTTAGAACAGTTTTAAGTTTACAGATAATTTGAACAAGTTGTATAGAGAGGTCCTATATATTTGCTGAGCCCACACAGTTTCTCCTAGTATGACTCCTTGGGTAAATATGGTAGCCATTTAAAGGACCAATATTAATACATTGTTATTAACTGAAATTGATTTTACTCAGATTTCCTTAGTTTTGACCTAATGCACTTACTCTGTTCTAGGATCCTATTACACTTAGTTGTTACAGTTAGTTACACTTAGTTGTTGTCGTGTATCCTTAGGATCCTCTTGGCGGTGACATTTTTTCAGACTCCTTGTTTTTGATGACTTTGACATTGGTGAAGAATAATTTGTCAGGTATGCTTTAGGATGCTCCTCTTTTGCAGTATGTCTGTGTTTTTCTCATTATTAGATAGGAGTTATTTGTTATTGGAAGGAAGATTCCAGAGATTAGGTGGCATTTTCATCACATCGTATCAAAGGTATATATGATGTATATGATTTATGACTGTTGACATGAACCTTAATAACCTAATCAAAGGACTGTTTATTACATTTATTCACTGTACAGTTACTCTGCCCCCTTCTTCCTTTCATACTGTAACTTTTGGAAGGAAATCATCAAGCATAGCCTACACTTAAGAAGTGGGGAGTTATGCTCCACCTACCCAAGACCAAAGTATCTACATTAGTTGTTTGGAACTCTTTGGCGTGAAAGATTTGCCTCTTCTCTCCTATTTATTTATTTATACAACTATCAATTCATGGGCATTTATTTTATACTTTGGATTGTCATCCAATACTACTCTGTTTATTTTATTTGGCAAGTTTTTCAAGGTTTGGCCTTTGGGAGCTCTTTTACTTGGTTCCTGTGTCCTGTTGACATACCCTCATTATGTAGACATGTGAGCTTTTTTTTTACTCTGTTACTTGTTTTATTTAGGGAAAGACTTGCCCTAAGCTAACATCTGTTACCAATCTTCCTGGTTTTTTCCTCCCCAAAGCCCTAGTGCATGGTTGTATATCCTAGTTGTAAGTCCTTCTAGTTCTTCTATGTGAGCCGCTGCCACAGCATGGTGACTGACAGATGGTGTGGTTCCACGACAGGAAACCCGGGCTGCTGAAATGGTGAGAGTGCCAAACTTTAACCACTAGGCTCTGCAGACATTTTTTTAAATAATATTTCCTTCTGTTATGGCACTAGAAGACGCTACAGCCTCATCTTGCATGTTTCCTTCCTCAGTCGTGGAATCAGCCATTTCTCTAAGGTGTCCTGGTTACTTTTTAGAATGTTATTAGGAACCAAGAACTACTAAATAGGTGTACTTGTTGTTACTGGGATGTCATTAAGTTGAGGGTCTGTCACCCGAGAGGTCAAGGAAATGTATGTCTGTGTAGTACCTGTGTGCATATACCTATTTATAAATATTTTCACATAGATGTAGCTGTATGTAAATTAAGCTAAACATGACTTCATATGAATTTTTCCACCTTTAGCCCATTACCACATGGATAATTCCACCCTCACTTCCATGCTAATCTCTAACCTCCCTCTTCAAGAGTAAGATATCTGGCTCTCACCATCCACCATACATTTATCATTCAATTCCACTAAACATGTGTAGCAGTACCAAATTGTTAATCCACAGCCTAAGTGAAAACAACTTGATCAACTAGATTACAGTGTTTAGCATTTCCCTTTGGCTTTAGTCTTACAGACTCCATTCATTTTCAAAGTTGTTGGGTCAGCTGCCTTTTCTACCATTCCCTTCAATAAGGTTGTTTTAGACATTTGTGATATCATTAGCTCTTTCTGTCATATTCTCCTTTCAATCCTGGGATCCCCTAACATCCTAGATGATTTTTAAAAATTTGCATACATTAAGGTTCACTCTTTGTGTTGCACAGTTCTATGGGATTTGAGAAATAAATGTCTTGTATTTACCATTATAGTAATAAATAGAATATTTTCTCCACTCTACATATCCCAGGTACTCCTCCTCTTCTAGCAAAATATTCTCCTCAAACCTAGGAAACCACTGATTGTTTTTAAATTAAAGTATAATTTACATACAATATCCTATTAGTATGAGGTGTAAATTATAGGGATTCAATATTTATATACATTTCATATGATCACTGTGATAAACCTAGTTATCGTCTGTCACCATACAAAGTTATCACAATATTATTGACTATATTTCCAGTGCTGTACATTACATCTTCATTAATTATTTATTTTATAACTGAAAGTTTGTAACTCTTAATCTTCTTCACCTATTTTGTCTACTGCCCCAACCCCTCCCTGATCTGGTAACCATTGTTTTTTTTTCCTGTAGCTACGAGTCTGTCTCTCTTTTGTTTTGTTTGTTCATTTTCTTTGTTTTTATATTCCTCATGTAAGTGAAATCCTTTGGTATTAGTCTTTCTCTGTTGGACTTACTTCATTTAGCACAACATCCTTGAGGTCCATCCATGTTGTTCCAAACGGCAAGATTTCATTTATTTTTGAGTTCATAACAGTTTATAACATTGTGAAATTTCAGTTGTACATTATTATTTATCGGTCACCACATATGGGTGAGCCCCCTTACCCTTTTTGCCCACCCTCCAATCCTCTCCCCCTGATAACCACTGAATTGTTCTCTTTGTCTATGTATTTATCTTCCACAAATGAGTGAAATCATATGGCATTTGTCTTTCTCTGTCTGGCTTATTCACTTAACATATTACCCTCAATGTTCACTCATGTTGTTACAAATAGAAAAATTTTGTCTATTTTTACAGTTGAATAGTATTCCATGGTATACATATGTACCACATCTTCTTTATCCATTCATTAGTTGATGGGCACTTGACCTGCTTCTATCTTCTGGCTATTGTGAATAATGCTGCAATGAACATAGGGGTACATAAGTTTCTTTAAATTGTTGATTTCAAGTTCTTTGGATAAATTCCCAGTAGTAGGATAACTGGATCATATGATATTTTTATTTTTAATTTTTTGAGAAATCTCCATTGTTTTCCATAGTGGCTGCACCAGTTTGCATTTCCACCAGCAGTGTCTGAGGGTTCCCTTTCCTCCATAACCTCTCCAACATTTGTTATTTTTTGTTTTGGTGATTATAGCCATTCTAACAGGTGTCAGGTGATATCCTAGTGTAGTTTTGATTTGCATTTTCCTGATTATTAGTGAGGTTGAATATCTTTTCATGTGCCTATTGGCCATTTGTATATCTTCTTTAGAGAAATGTACATTTGTATCGTATCCCCATTTTTTGATGAGTTGTTGGTTTTTCTGTTGTTCAGTTGTGTCAGTTCTTTATATACTATGGAGATTAACCCTTGTCAGATATGTGATTTGCAAATACTTTCTCCCAGTTGGTGAGTGTCTCTTTTTTTTATCTCAGTTTCCTTTCCTTGCAGAAGCTCTTTAGTCTGATGATGTCCTACCCTATTATTTTTCTCTTTTGTTTCCCTTGTCTGAGTAGACATAGTATTTGGAAAGATCCTTTAAAACTGATGTCAAATAATAGACTACCTATATTTTCTCCAAGACGTTTTATGATTTCAGGCCTTACCTTCAAATATTATATATATTTTGAGTTTATTTTTGTGTATGGCGAAAAACAATGTTCTACTTTCATTCTTTTCCATGTGGCTGTCCAGATTTCCCAACACTATTTATTGAAGAGATTATCTTTTCACCATACTATGTTCTTAGCTCCTTTGTTGAAGATTATCCATCCATAGATATGTGGTTTTATTTCTTGGGTTTCAATTCTGTTCCATTGATCTGTGTGTCTGTTTTTGTATCAGGGCATGCTGTTTGGATTACTCTAGCTCTGCAGGATATTTTGAAGTCAGGGATTGGGATGCCTCCAGCTTTGTTGTTTTTTCTCAGGATTGCTTTAGCTATTCAGGGTCTTTTGTTGCCCCATATGAATTTTGGTATTTTTTGTTCTATTTCTGTTAAGAATGTCGTTGGGATTGCACTGAATCTGTAGATTGCTTTGGGTAGTATGGACATTTTAATTATGTTTATTCTTCCAATCCATATGTGTGGAATAGTTTTCCACTTCTTTATGACATCATCGATTTCTTTCAGTAATGTCTTATAGTTTTCGCTGTATAGGTCTTTCACCTCCTTAGTTAAATTTATTCCTAGATATTTCATTCTTTTGTTGCGATTATAAATGGGACTGTATTCTTCAGTTCTCTTTCTATTAGTTCGTTTTCAGAGTATAGAAATGCAACTGATTTTTGTAAGGTGGTTTTGTACCCCGTAACTCTGCTGTAGTTGTTGATTATTTCTAATAGTTTTATAATGGATTCATTAGGGTTGTCTATATATAAAATCATGTCATCTACAAACAGTGAGAATTTCACTGCTTCATTTCCTATTTGGATTCCTTATATTTCTTTTTCTTGCCTAATTTCTCTGTCCAAAATCTTCAGTCCTATGTTAATTAAAACTGGTGAGCGTGGGCTCCCTTATCTTGTTCCTGTTCTCAGAGGGATGGCTTTCAGTTATTCACCATTGAATGTGATATTGGCTGAGGGTTTGTCATATATGGCCTTTATTATGTTAAAGTACTTTCCTTCTATCCTGATTTATTAAGAGTTTTTATCATAAATGGATGTTTGATCTTGTCAAATTCTTCCTTTGCATCTATTAAGATGATCAAGTGGCTTTTATTCCTCATGTTTTTAATGTGGTATATTGCATTGATTTGTTTGCAGATATTGAACCATCCCTGTGTACCTGGTTTAAATCCCAATTGATATGATCTTTCTGATGTATTGCTGTATTTGAGTTGCCAATATTTTCTGGATGATTTTTGTATCTATATTCATCAGCAATTATTGTCGTGTAATCTTCCTTTTATTTGTGTTGCCCTTGTTTGCCTTTGGTACCAGGGTGATGTTGGCCTCAAAGAATGTTTTAGGACGTGTTCTGCTGTCTTCTCCAATTCTTTGGAATAGTTTGAGAGGATAGGTATTAGATCTTCTTCGAATGTTTGGCAGAATTCTCCAGTGAAGCCATCTACTCTGGAACATTTACTTTTTGATTGCTGTTTCAATCTTTTTACTTGTGGTTGGTCAATTCTGATTATTTCTTCTTCCTCCATCTTTGGAAAGTTGTAAAAGTCTGAGAATTTATCCATTTGCTCTAGACTGGCCAATTTACTGGCATATAGTTTTTCATAGTATTCTCTTATAATCTTTTGTATTTCTGTGGTATTCATTGCAATTTCTCCACTTTCACTTCTAATTTTGTTTATTTGAGCCTTCTCTCTTTTTTTCTTAATGAGTTGCCTAAGGGTTTGTCAATCGTGTTTATCTTCTCAAAGAACCAGCTCTTTGTTTCACTGATCCTTTCCACTGTCTTTTTTGTTTTAATTTCATTTACTTCTTCTCTGATGTTTATTATTACTCTCCTTCTGTTGACTTTAGGCTTTCCTTGTTCTTCTTTTTGTAATTCACTTAGGTGTGGTTTGAGATTGCTTATTTGAGAATTTTCTTTTTGTTAACGTGAGCCTGTATTGCAATGAATTTCCCTCTTAGGACCACTTTTGCTGCATCTCATATGAGTTGGTATGATACGTTTTCACTTTCACTTGTCTTAAGATATTTTTTTTATTTCTCTTATAATTTCTTCAATGCTCCATTGGTTGTTCAGTACCAAGTTGCTTAGTCTCCACATCTTTGTCCCTTTCTCAGTTATTTTCTTGTAGTTAATTCCTAGTTTCATAGTATTAAGGTTGGAAAAGATGCTTGATAGTATTTCACTCACCTTAAATTTATTGAAGCCTGCCTTGTTTCTCAACATATGGTCTGTCCTTGATAATGCTCCATGGGCACATGAGAAGAATGTCTATTCTTCTGTTTATGGATGGAGTGTTATATATATATATATATTAAGTCCATCTGGTCTAATTTTCATTTAATTTCACTGTTTCCTTGTTAACTTTCTGTCTGGATGATCTATCCATTGATTTAAGAGGAATGTTGAGGTACTGTACTATTATTGTCTTGTTGTTAATATGTCCTTTTAGGTTTGTCAAGAGTTGCTTTATGTACCTTGGTTCCTTTGTGTTGGTTGCATAGATATTTAAATGTATTATGTCTTCTTGGTGGAGGATCCTTTTTGTCATTATACACTGCCCTTCTTGTTTCTCTTTACCTATTTTATCTTGAAGTCTGCTCTGTTTGATATGAATATGGCAACATTTGCTCTCTCTTATTTGCCATTAACTTGAAGTATCGTTTTCCATCCCTTCATTCTGAGCCTGTGTTTGTCATTGGAGCTGAGATGTGTTTCCCAGAGGCAGCATATTGTTGGGTATGATTTTTTCAGCCATGCAGCCACTCTGTGTCTTTTGATTGAAAATTCAATCCAATTTCATTTAGAGTGATTATTTATATATGAAGGCTTAATGTTGCCATTTTACACTTGCTTTCAGTTCCTCTGCATTTCCTTTGTTTTTTGTCCTGTATATTTTAGACTACCAATTTGGTTAGGTAATTTTTTATACTGATTTTCTTAGTTTTCTCCTTATTTATTATTTATTTCTCTGCTGGATTTATTTGTTTAGTCATTACTGTGAAGTTTGTAGGAAAACTCTGGTAGATGAGATAGTCTGTATTCTGATAATACTTATTGCCTTAGACTAAGCTGATTCAGTCCCTTTCTGCCTCCCCTCCTAAGTTGCTTTTGTCATACCATTTTGTCCTGTGCGTTTGTGGTTAAAATGAAAGATTATACTTTCTTTTAGTGTTTTCCTTCCTTTTATCTTTAATATTATAATTATATGTTTATAGCCAGGTATATATAGTTGGCTATCTGATGGATAGACAAAATTTTGATTTTCTCTACCTATTTATCTCCTTACTCAGAGCTTTGTAACCCCTTTCTTTTTTCTTTTTTTTTTTTTTCAGGTATGAGGACCTTCTTGAAGATTTCTTGTAGGAGGGGTCTTGTGGCAATGAACTCACTTTGCTTTGTCTATCTTGGAAAGTTTTTATTTCTCCATCATATCAAGAGGATATTTCTGCTGGATAGAGTGTTCTTGGGTGAAAGTTGTTGTCTTTCATAGTGGTGTATATATCATTCCACTGTCTCCTAGCCTTTAAGGTCTCTGTTGAGAAATCCACTGAAAGCCTGATAGGGGTTCCCTTGTAATTTATTTTCTTCTGCCTTGTTGCCCTTAGTATTTTTCTTTGTAATTTACCTTTGCCAGCTTCACTCCTATATGTCTTGCAGTAGGTCTTTTTACATTGATCTAGTTATGAGAGCTATTGGCTTCTTTCACTTGGATTTCTAGCCTATTCCCCAGGTTTGGGATGTTTTCAGCTATTATTTCTTTGAACAAGCTTTCTGTCTCTTTTCCCTCTAGAATATCTATAATCCTTACGTTGTATTTCCTAATTGAGTCAGATATTTCTCAGAGACTTTCTTCATTACTTTTTAGTCTTAGTTGTCTTTCCTCCTCCATCTGAAGCATTTCTATATTTCAGTCCTCAATGTTGCTGATTCATGACTCCATGATATCAGCTCTATTTTTCAGGGAATCCATATTCTGCTTTATCTCCTCCATTGTGTGTTTCATCTCCAATATTTCTTATTGGTTCTTCTTTATAGTTTCAATTTCTTTTGTGAAGAAGTTCCTGAATTCATTGAACTGTCTATCTTCATTTTCTTGTAACATGTTGAGTTTTTTATGATAGCTATTTTGAATTCTCTGTCATTTAGGTAAGAGACTTTTGGGCCTTCAGGATTGATCTCTTAGTACCTGTCATTTTCCTCCTGGTCTTGAGATTTAATATATTTTTTCATACTCCTAGATGGTGCAGATTTGTGCTTTTCCATAGTTGTAGTATTTGATCACTGCTTCTATCTGTTGTCACTGGGTGGAGGTCAAGGTCTGTGTCTGTGTGTTGTGAGCCTGCCATGATCTGTGGCTCAGCTCCCAGCCCCTTCTTTCAACTGGGGTGCTGGTGGTGGGGCAGGAGGAGCACTTTCTTTCTCCTGTGGATCTTGGGGGCTTCTTGCTGTGCCCTCACTATCCACTCTTCTGGTGTGTTATCTTGATGAAGACATCCTAGTGATAACTAGTCACCTATGTGTGGGGTTTCCCACCAGGCAGTGCCTTGCCTCAGAGATCAATGGTGTTCCCATGGAGTGCTGCCATTACCTCTGCCTTTACCTCTCAGAACTGTGAGCAGTCCCTGGGTCACTGCCTTTCAGGAGGAAGAGAAGCTTACCTTGTTCCAGTTCCTCAGGGGGGCTCCAGCACCACCACCTTCGGATATCAGGCTCCATGGGTCTCTCAGATGTCTTTTGTGTTCTCTGTATGTCCTCTGTTGGAATGTGAATGTCCTTTTCATTGTATCTTAGAGTGGAAACGTAAAGGGGAGAGCCCACTCTGCCATGATGCTGACAACACCCTTCTTTATTTTTTATGGTAAGTAAAATTCTATTGTATGCATATACCACATTTCTTTATCCATTCACCCATTGATGGACACTTAAGTTGTTTCCATATCTTGGCTATTCTAAGTTATTTCTCCAGTGAACTTAAAGGTGCTCGTATCTCTTCCAATTAGTTTTTTTCTTTTTCTTCAGATAAATACCCAGAAGTGGAATTGCTGATTGTATAGTCATTCTATTTTTAATTTTTTGAGGAAACTCCATACTCTTTTCCATCTTGGCTACAACAATTTACATTCCTGTCAATCGTATATGAGGGATTCCTGTTAACTACATCCTTGTCAACACTTGTTATTTTTAGTCTTTTTGATAATAGGCATTTTGACACGTGCGAGGTGGTATCTCATTGTTGTTTTGATTTGCATAGTCATTTTGAGCATCTTTTCATGTGCCTTTTGACCATCTGTATCACTTCATTGTAAAAATGTCTATTCAAGTTCTCTGTCCATTTTTAAATCAGATAGTTTGGTTTTTTGACATTAACTTGTGTAAGTTCATTATATATTTTTGATAGTAACCCTTTATCCCAATGCATAATTTGCAAATATCTTCAGAAGGTTGCCTTTTCATTTTGTTGATGGTTTCCTTTGCTATGTAAAATCATTTTAGTTTGATGTAATCCCATTTGTTTATTTTTCTTTTTCTTGCTTGTGCCTGAGGAAACTGGTGCAAAAAGTTATTTCTAAGAATGATGTTGAAGAGCTATCTTCTAGGAGTTTTCCTCTGGGAGTTTTCTGGTTTCAGGTCTTACGTAGAAGTCTTTAATCTATTTTAAATTTATTTTTGTGTATAGTGTAAGATAGTGGTCTATTTTCATTCTTTTGCATGTAGCTGTTCAGTTTTTTCAACATCGTTCATTGAAGAGACTATCTTTTCCTCATTGTGTATTGTTGCCTCCATTGTCATAGATTAATTGACCATATAAACATAGTTTTATTTATAGTCTCCCTGTCTATTCCATGGATCTATGTGTCTATTTTCATGCCAACCAAAATGTTTTGGTTTTTATAGCTTTGTTTTATATTTTGACATAAGAGAGCATGATACCTCCAGCTTTGTTTTACTTTCTCAAGATTCCTTTGGCTATTCAGGGCCTTTTGTGATTCCATATAAATTTCAGGATTCTTTGCCCTAGTTTTGTGAAGATTACTGCTGGTATTTTGATGAGGATTGCATTGAATCTGTAGATTGCTTCATAGCATGGCAATTTTAAGAATATTAATTCTTCCTATTCATGAGCATAGTATATCTTTCCATTTATTTGTGTCATTTTCAAATTTTTTCCTCATTTTCTTACAGTTATCAGAGTACAGGCCTTTCACTTGCTTAGTTAAATTTATTTCTAAGCATTTTATTCTTTTTAATACAATTATAAATGCGATTGTTTTCTTAATTTCTCTTTCTGGTAGCTCATCATTAGTGTATAGAAATGCAACTGATTTCTGTATATACATTTTGTATCCTGCAACATTGCTGGATTCATTTATTAGTTTTAATAGTTTTTTGGTGCAGTCTTTAGGGTTTTCTATATTAGGTATAATGTCATCTGCAAACAGTGACAGTTTTACTACTTCTTATCTAATTTGGATGCCTTTTATTTCTTTTTCTAGCCTAATTGCTGTGGGTAGGGCATCCAATATTATGTTGAATAAAAGTGAGAAGAGTGAGTATCCCTGTAGTTTTTCTTGACCCTAGAGGAAAAACTTTCAGCTTTTCATCATTGAGTATGATGTTAGCTGTGTGTTAGTCATGTATGGTCTTTTTTATTTTGAGGTACATTCCTTATAAACCCATTTTATTGAGAGTCTTTATCATAAATAAATGTTGAAATTTATTATATGCTTTCTCTGAATTATTGAGATGATGAGTTGATTTTATGCTTTGTTTTGCTACTGTGGTTTATCATATTGATTGATTGATTTGCAGATATTGAACCATCCTTGCATTCCTGAAATAAATCTCACTTGATCATGGTATATAATCCTTTAGATATATTGTTGAATGCTATTTTCTAATATATTGTTGAGCATTTTTTCCTGCTGTTCATTCCCTCTAGTGTATTTTTCATTTCAGTTATTGTATTCTTTGTCTCTGATTGTTTTTTAAATATTTTATAACTCTTCATTGAAGTTTTCATTGTGTTCCTCCATTCTTGCTGAGTTTGATAAGCACCTTTATGACTATTGCTTTGAAGTTTTTATCAAGGAAATTACTTATCTCCATTTCATTAGAGTTTATTTTTCTGGAGTTTTAGCTTATTCCTTTGTTTCGAATATATTCCTATATTTTCTCATTTTGTTTGACTCTCTGTGTTTGCGTCTGTGAATTAGGCAAAACAGCTGCCTCTCCCAGTCTTGAAGGACTGGCTTTGCATAGAGTGTCCCCTGTGTACACTGCATGTGCTGGGCAGCTTTGGCTGGCCGGGAGGGACTCCTGGGACATGCCCTTTCAGGTGCACTTTGGAAAGTCAACCAGAGCTGGAGTGAGCATGAACTCTGGGGTTCCCAGGGTGCTCTGCATCAGGGATGGCTGGACCTGAGTCAGGAACAGGCAAGGGGGCCTAGAGCACAACATGCTGGTGCCACTTTAGGGGAATGGCTGGAGCTGGTGTGAGCCAAGGGTATCAGGTGTACTGGGGAAGCCTTAGCAGGCTGGACTGTGCTCCCACTTGCACCATCACAGTGGAGGGGGAACACGAAAAATGGCTCTCATCATCACCTCTGACCCCAGATTGAGTTCCAGCAGTTCCCCACCTGTTTGGCAGATGTTCTAAGATTAGTAAATGGATTTCCTTACTATATAGTCTAGGTGCCCTTTATACTACAGTTTTTTGGCTGTGCCCCAGAGCAAACAAGGTTGCCCATTTTCCCCGCAGTGAGATCCCTCCCTGCTTCAGGTTGCCAAATCAGGGAGAGGTTCTTGTCTATACTGTGCCTTCATTTCTCCTACTCATCTCTATGTGGTCTGTCTATTGTTTGTTGTGTGAAAGTGTTAAATCAGTCTTCAGTTCTTCTTCAGGAGGAATTGATCTATATGTAGGTGTAGGTTCAGTGTGTCCATGGAAGGAGCTGAGTTTAGGGTATCCTATTCATGCATCTTAGACCTTACTTAAAAATGTTTAGCAACCACTGATTTTTAAATATCTCTATAGTTTTGTCTTTTGGGCTTATCCAATTTGTAATCTTTTGCAACTGAATTCTTTCATGAAAAAATATGCATTTAAGTTTCTTCCATGTCTTTTTGTGGTTTGGTAGCTCATTTCATTTTATTGTTGAATAATATTCCATTGTATGGATGTAACATAGTTTATTAGATTCCCCCATTGAAGGCTATCTTGTTTGTTTCCATTTTTTAGTGATCATGAATAAACCTGCTGTAAATATTTTTGTGTAGGCTTTTATGGAGACATATATTTTTAACACAATTGGGTAGACACCTGGGAAAATGATTGCTATATTGTGTGGTACCACTACACATAGCTTTGTAAGAAAGTGACAAACTATCTTTCAAAGAGGCTGTACCATTTTGTATTACTACCCACAATGAATTACAGTTTCTATTGCTCCTCATTCTCACCAACATATTGTATCATTAGTTTTGAGGATTTTAGCCATTCTAAAAGTTATGCAAGTGGTATCTCATTATTGCTTGAATTTGCAATTCCCTAACATGAAATAACTTTAAATTTCTTTTCATACACTTACTTGTCACTTGTGTGTCTTCTTTGCTTACGTATCTATTCAGATATTTTCTCATTTTTTTTTTGTTGGTTGCTTCCTTATCATTAAGTTAAAGATTCCTTTGAAAACTTTGGATACCAATGTTTTATCAGACATGCATTTTGCAAAGATATTCTCCCATTCTGGGAATTTTCTTCAGTTCTCTTCGCCTTGTGTTTTCAGAGAAGAAGTTTTTATTGTAATAAAGTCCAACATCGATTTCTTCATTCATGGATCTTGCTTTGGTATTGCATCTAAAAACTCATTGTCAAACTGAAGGTCACTTAAATTTTCTTTATTTTATTTTCTAGAAGTTTTAAGTTTTGCATTTAGGTCTACAATCCATTTTTAGTTAATTTTTGTGAAAAGTGTAAGTTCTATGTGTAAATTTATTCTTTTATATATGGATGCCCATTTTTTCCAGCACCATTTGTAAAAAAGTCTATCATTTCTCCATTGAATTACCTTTGCTCCCTTGTCAAAGATCAGTTAATAATATATGTCTGAGTCTATTTCTGAACTTTCTATATATTTTTTTTTACCAATACAATGCTTTTTGATGACTGTAGCTTTATAATAAGTCTTGAATCAAGTGTTCTTAGTCCTCCCACTTTGTTTTTCTTGGCCAATATTGTGTTGGCTGTTCTGAGTTTGCATACAGAACCTGTGTATTTGTAGCTTGATTTTTAGCTAAGTGTTTCTTTCTTTTCTGGTATGATATTGTATTTTTAATTTTAAATTCCAAATTGTCAATGGTGGTTACCTGTAAAGTAGTTGACTTCTGTATATTAATCTTGTATTTGCAACTTTATTATAATAGCTTATTAGTTAGAAGATTTTTGATGGTGTTTCTTTGGTCTGGGGACAAATTCTCTTCTGATTGGCTATGAAAGTCTTTACTTCTCTTTGAATTTTGAAGGATAATTTTCCTGGATATAGAATTCTGAGGGTTTTTTTTCTCTCAACACTGTAATATTTTACTCACCATCCTTGCTTGCATGGTTACTGATAAGAAGTCTTATTTAGCTCTTATCTTATTCCTCTGTGTGTATAATGTTTTCCCCATCCCCCCCCTCTGGATTTTTTTCACAATTTTTTGTTTGTCTTTCGTTTTCTGCAATTTGAAGAAGATATACCTAGTGGTAACTTTTTAGAATTTATTCTGCTTAGTTTTCTCTGAACTTCCTGCATCTTTGGTTGGTGTCTGTCATTAATTTTAGAAATTCTTGGCCATTGTTACTTCAAATATGTCCTTTCTCTCTTCTCCGTCTGGTATTCCCAATATATACGTACGACATCTTTTATAATTATCCCACAGTTCTTGGGTGTTTTGTTCTGCTTTGGTTTTCATTCATTTTTCTCTTTGAATTTCAGTTTGCATACTTTCTATTTACATATCTTTAAGCTTACTGATTTTTTCCTTGCATGTGTGCAGTTTACTGATGAGTCTATGAATGATCTTTATTTTGATTAGTTTGATTTCTAGCATATACATTTCTGTACTTATGTTATCCATCTGTTCTTGCCCCTTGTTTACTTTTTCCATTACAGTACTTAACATTAATTGTAGTTTTTTAAATTTCCTGTCTGATAATTCCAATGTCTGTGTTGTATCTGAGTATGGTTTTGATCTCCACTTTGGCTCTTCAGACTATGTTTTCTTGCCTTTGTGGCATGTCTTGTAACTTTTGTTGAGAGAGAGAGACATGATGAACTGGGTAACTGGATCTGACATTAACAGACCTTTAGCAGGAGGTTTTACATTAATCTGGCTAGGAACTGGACTGTGTTTAATGTTTTCTGCAGTTATAAGTAGAAGAGACATCAATTTCTTGTAGCATCCTTTCTTTTCTCTCTCTTCTGTTATTTTTGTGTTTTCCTAACTTTCTTAAATGGTGTCTGTGTTTTGTTATTCTTCTAGTTATAATCCACTGTTATACTGGTGCCCCACTGACGTGGTAGCAAGTTGTTAGTGAGCCTGAGTCCTTCAAATATGTCCTTCAGATGTGGTCCTTAGCCTTCATTTCTCCTTTATGTGAGAGAAAATGGCTGGTGGGAGGGGGTAGAGTTGGCTAATTGCCCTTTCCCAGATATAAAAGGCTCTGGTAAAGTAGTTTCCTTTGCAGAACAGACTATTATTATGGAAAACACTTTGGGCATAATTTACATGGGTTATTTTTTCCTTTTGCCTGCATGAAATAAAAGGAGATTTTTCTCAGTATTTAACTATAATTATTTTTTTAGTTATTTTACTATAATTAATTACTGTATTAATATTACTGTGCTAATGAATTTTCTCAGCATTTTACCTGGTGTGGCTCCTGGAAGAGTGAGGACCCTGCTAAGACTAGACCCCTGGAATGTTTTACTCTCAAGGTAGCCTACACTCAGGCTCCAGCAATTCATCAAAATTAATGCTTAAGTCTTCCTACCAGTTTATGGCTCCAGTGGTCTCTGCTTTCAGGTTAATTAATCTCAGCTAAGATTCTCTGTATTTGTCTTTCTTTTCAGATCTTGGGATGATGACATTCCCTGTAACCCAGTTCTCTGGTAGAGCTAATAAAAGTTGTTAATCCTCAGTTTGCTCTTTTTTTTTGTTGAGGTTGTAAGAGATATCTTGCAGGCTCTTGACATGTCAGGGATTAGTAATTGCTGATATTGATTTGAATCTTGCAAAATGTTTAGTTCTCATACTAAAATAATTTATCTTTAAACTCATTTGAAGTTTCTTTATGTATGGTCTTATAACTTGTAAATGATGGTGAATAAAATTGATGATTACATTAGTTTTCTATTGCTACTGTAACAAATTATCACAAATTTAGTTGCTTAAAACAGCACAAATTTATTATCTTACACTTCTGTAGGTCAAAGGTCTGGTACAGACTGTGTTTCTTTCTGAGATTTCTAGGGAAGAACCAATATCTTTGTTCATTTGGGCTATTGAGAAAATTTAGTTTCTTGTGGTTGTAGAACGAAGTTCCCACTTCATTTTAGGCTGTAAGATGAGAGTTATTCCCAGCTTCTAGAGACTTTTGCATTCCTTGACTAAGGACTCATTTCCTCCATCTTTATAGCCAGCAAGGATGCATCTAGTCCTCATGTTGCATCTCCTGGCTCTTTCTTTTGCCTTCCTTTTCTAGTTTTAAGGACTCGTGATGAGTTTGGGTTTATGCATATAATCCAGAATAATCTCCCCATCTCAAAGTCCTTACAGTAAATCAACCTTGCAAAGTTCATTTTCCCCTTATGGTAAATATTCAAAGGGTCAGAAAATTATGAAACTGAGGTTTTTGGAGGGACATTCTACATACTACAGTAATAATGGACATTAGGCTCTTATTCCTGGTATCAAAGAAAATGCTTTCGCTTTCTTCTAATATTTTTAAACTGCTCTTTTTAATATTGAAGAAGTCTCTTTCCATTCCTGTTTGCTAAATGTTTTTTTTTTTAATCGAGAATGAATGTTTACTTATATCACATAGTAGTTTTGGTTTTTGTTGAGATAATTAAGATGGTTTTCTATTAATCTACCATTAAGGTGAATGTTTTTGTAAAGATCATAGTTGGTTTTTTTTTTTCCTTTTTCTCCCCAAAGCCCCCCGGTACATAGTTGTATATTCTTCCTTATGTGTCCTTCTAGTTGTGACATGTGGGACGCTGCCTCAGCATGGTTTGATGAGCAGTGCCATGTCCGCACCCAGGATTCGAACCGACGAAACACTGGGCCTCCTGCAACAGAGCACGCAAATTAAGCACTCAGCCACGGGGCCAACCCCAAGGTAAATATTTTTGAATTAGTTTTCTAATTTAAGTAAAGTTTGTGTTCTGCATTGCTGAAATAAATTCAATACGAGTATATTGTATTCTTTTTTTAATACATTGCTAATTCTGTTTTTTTTTTTTTGCTCTATGGGATTTTTTAATCTATATTCATGAGAGATTATAACAAGGTACATTTTATTATCATATTTTCCTTGTTATTCCTTTCATTTTATCCATTAGATATAACTTGTAGAGTAAAATGCTCACATGTTAATTATACTGGTCAATACATTTTGATAAATGCATAAAGTCAAATGACACCCATCTCAAGACACAGAAAATTTCTATTACTCCAGAAAGTTTCCTTGTTCAGGTTCCCATTTAACCTCACTCTACCTGGAAGAGACTACTCATCTGGTCTCTATTATCATAGGTTAGATTTTCCTATTCTAGTATTTCATCTAAATGTAACCATAACATATACAATTTTGTCTGGCTTTTTTCACTCAGAAAATTATTTTAAAATTCACAATTTGCTTCCCGTATCATTCCCATTCATTGCTTATTAATATTTTATTGTGTGAATGTACTAAAATGTATTTCTTCATTCTTTTATTGATAAACTTGTAGGCTATTTCCAGAGAGATGATTGTTGTTGTTGTAGTGGTTAGTAATGAAGCTATATACATAGGATATTTTGTGGGCATAGATTTTATTTGTCTGGAATAAATACCTAACAGTGAAATCACTAGACCCAGACTATATATATAAGTTCAGCATTTTAAAAATAAACAAGAAATTTTCCAAAATAATTTCACCACTTTGTGATACCACCTGCAATTCCTGTGAACTCCAATTGTTCCACATCCTTTCAAACATTTTCACTCTCTTTGATTTTAGACATTTTAGTAGGTGTTAATCTATAGCAACTCATGGAATGTACACTAATGTTTCTTGTTATTTTAGGAAATTTGCTGGGCTAAAATATCTATTCAAACTATTCTCGATTTTTATTGAGTCGTCTTTTCATTTTTCAGTCATAGGAGTTGCCAAAAAAAGTTTTCCCAGGATGAGACCTGCTATTTATTTTCTTACCAGTATATTCTAATGAGCTAAAGTCATTAATTTTGGTAAACTCAACTCACTATTTTTTTTCTTGTATAATACAACTTGTGCTTTCACATTCCCTTTAAGAAATCTTTGCCTACCTCAAGGTCACAATGCATACCAACATTTAGTATTGTCATTCTTTTTGATATAGCCATTACCATGGAAGGGTAGTCATATTTCATTTTGATTTTAATTTGCATTTTTCTATTGATTAATGATATTAAGCATCTTTTTATATGTTTATTAAACATTTGCGTCTTCTTTGGTGACCTGTATATTCAAATATTTGTCCATTTTTTGTTGGGTTATTATGCCACTTAATGTTGAGTTGTAGGAGTTCTGTAGATTTTCCGTGAAAAAGCTCTCTTTCTGCAATATGTGTTGCAAATATTTCCCTGAAATCTGTGGCTTCTTTTTACATTTTATTTCTATTTTTTGAATAGAAAACTATTTTAATTTTGATGAAGTCTAGTTTATCAAATTTTCTCATTTTGTTATATGTCATGCTTTAGAGTCATAGCTAAGAATATTTACTCAAGTCAAGGCCAAAATTAATTTCTCATATGTCTTCCTTGAAGTTGTTTTAGAATTTCAGTTCTTACTAGTGGCTCTACTGTATATTTTTAGTTATTACTGATATATGGTATTAGGTCAAGATATAACTTTATTTATTTATTCTTTTACATATGAATATCTCATTGTTCTAGCACAGTGTGTTAAAAATGCTATCAATTCTCATATTTCATTACCTTTGAAACTTTCTTGAAAATCACCCGAACGTGAATGGGAAGTATTAACTTTGGGCCCTCTATTCTATTCTCTTCTATTGACTTAGTTTATTCTTACACAAACACCAAACTCTCATGTTTACTGTAACATTATTCTTAATTTTTATATCAAGCATTCTATGTCCTCAAACTACTTTCTTCATTTTCAAAACTGTTTTGGAGAATCTAGTTCCTTTGCATTTCTGTTTAAAATTTAGAATCTGTTTATCAATTTACATGGAAAAGCCTGCTATAATTTTTACAAGATTTACACTAAGTTTATAAATAAATTTTGGAAGAATATTCACAATACAGAGTCTTCCAATTCATTAACATTATCTATGTCTCTATTTATTTAGCTCTTTGATTTCTTTCAACAAAGTTTTGGTGTACAGGTTAGCACATCTTTTGTTAGTTTTTTCTAACTATTCTATTATTTTTGATGGCATTTTAATGGAGTTATTTTCTTTATTTTATTTCTGAATGGTTCATTGCTAGTTTATAGAAATACAGTTGATATTTACATATTAATTTTGTATCCTGTGTGTTAGGTAAACTCACTAGTTCTAGTAGTGTTTTATTATGATTTTTACTCTTTAAAAAATACATTCCTTGGAACCTTCATTCAAGAACACGTTGCCTCTGAATAGACAACTTTACTTCCTTCTTTCCAATCTGGATGTCCTCTGCTTCTTTTCCCCGCCAATTGCACTGCTTTCAGCCTCCAGTATAATGTTGAATAGCAGTGGTGAAAGCACACATCCTTGCCCTAATGCTGATCTTAGAGGAAAGCAGTTAGCTATTTTTTTCATTTTTTTCTATTGTGCTCTTCAACTAGAAATTCCATTTGGGTCTTTTTACAGGTTCTTTCTTGAGAGGTCCCATTTTTGTGCTTAATTACCATTTTATTTTTATTTAAGTTTTTAAATGTGGTTTAATTTAGTTATCTTAGCATATTTATTGGTTCTCTACCTTTGGTCAGTTTTCAGAGTTCTTAAATAGTTGATTTTGGCAATTGTGCCAAATTTTATATTGTTTTTATGGAAAGGGTTTGGTGAACTTTCTTTGTCTCCATAGCTAGCAGTTCAATTGCTATATCAGAATATATAACATATAATATATATATATATATATATATATATGATCCTGTTGAATCAGGATATGTTACTGTCTTAGCCTAGGTTCCAAAGGTTCTTGAGGGTGTGAGACAAAAATTTATCTGCTGATATTTTATTATGGAGGGCCATTCTAGAGGAGGAAACAAAAACATGGAGGAAGAGTGGATTGTGATAGGAGAAGAGTGACAGCCAATGTGGTCATCACTTACTATCAACAAGACTGGTTCTCAAAGACACAGAATCCTGTTTCCAAAAACCATATAAACACCCATAACTTAAAGTCTGTCTGTGGGAAGAGCCAATTCCTTTCTTTTATTGTTTGAAGTTTCATACTATGGAGAATATCCTTTTTCACACTCTAGACCCTCACTGAGCGAGTTGTGTGCTGTCTCACACTTTAACAGGGAAGGCTTGGGGCAGAAAATTAAGAGGTCCATCGTACAGGTGTGAGGTGAAGAATTGTCATTTGAGCCTTTGTAAGACGTATATTTTGTGAGACTAGCAGAGGTAGACATTATGGGCAGTGGTTAGAGAAGAACACATGGCCGTGGCACCCAAGAAAAGTGAGGCTGCGGTGATGTGAAGTGGAACCTCAGAGTTGTTCGTTGTGGCCACCCTCTGCTTTGGCTAGAACTTTACTGACATAGTTTTCTGTCTCCTACTTCCAACCTTTCAGTATCATTAGAATTTAGATCTGTCTCTTATAAACCGCATATGGGCAGCTATTTTATCTTCTCTTAGACATTTTTCTTTTAGTTGGATCATTTAGGTCACAAATTTATCATAAATACTAGATTTGAATTATTTGGATTTGTTTATATGTCAGTTGTGTGCTTGTGTGCTATTTATCACAATTTTTCATTTTTTTCTCTTTTCTTGCTCTTTCTGCATGTTTATGGTTCTCATTATTTTTTGTTCCTTTACTGTTTTAGAAGTTACCCTCTATGCAATATTTGCCATATATATCAAGAAAGATAAGCTGATATTCACACTTTGAACGCTGAGATTTTCTGGTATACTCACTGACGCACGCATTTATCTCTTCCACAGCAACTGTAACTTAGATCCTAGAGTTTGGTTTTCATCAACAAAGGTGAAACTGTTGATAGCAACAGCTGAATAGCTTCTGCTAGATAAATCTGGTCTTGTGGTTGAGTGTTTCTACTGATTGCTTGTTCCTATGTGGCATCTAACTTGAACTCCCTGGCTCTCAGAGATTATTAAAATCACCAAATAACCTTTAACAAATCCTCATTTGCTCATTCTGTGTGAAGTGGATGCTCTCTGAATCCAAGAGCTCTGATCAAAGAAATTTGCATGCTTTGTTGTCCGTATAAACTTTTCTGACTATATCAGTGTTAATGTTATAGCATATTATATCCTTCGTGTTCAGTTCTTTTAATCTTCAATTTTATTTTGTCTGTTGTTTATTGTGTCATTCCTGTTTTTCTCTTGTATACATATATATGTCTAGTATCTCTTTAAATGTCCCTTTATTTTTAATCTTTATTTAACATTTTTTCTTACACATATTTTTTGATAAACAACATATAGATCAATCTTGTTCATTCACCAAATTTGAAAACATTTGTGTTCTATTTGGAGAATATAGGCCCTTCATATTTAGTGAAACTGCCTGATACGTGTGATTTTATTCTTTATTTTATCTTTACCACTCTAATTATTTCATTGTTTCTTTTTTGTAGGTATTCTTGTTGTCATTGGTTTGATTTTGTAAGCTTTGTTGCCTTTTTTCTCTTGTTAAATTGGGAGTTTTTCTATATGTTTCTGAAATTAACTACCTTCTCTTCCTCATGCATCTAACCAAATTTATATACTGAATAATGGAATTAAGAGACCAACTATTTTCCCTACTGTACTCTGCTCTTTCCTCCCTAAGACTTCTTCCCAAATACATGAGACCATGAGAAGGTTTCAAGCTCCCCATTCCTTCTACAGATGCACCAAACATGAGAGAAGTAGAGGACTTTGGTTTTGCTCTTCAATCTCCATCGTAACTTCTTTATACCTCTATCACTCATATGTAATTTGTGTTTGAGTCTTTCCTTAAGTATTTTCCTCAGTAGAGTTATTTAGGTGTTAATGTCTCTGAAATATTGGGAGTTAAAAATATTTTCTTTTATGTTGACAAATAAATAATGTCTTGACTAGAAAGAGGATTATAGTATTGTCCCCTAATTCCCTTTGTAGTCCATAGAAATTATCCTAACAATGTCTACCTTCCAGTGTTAACATGAGAATTCTTGTCAGTTCAATGCTTTTTTCATTTATAAAAAATTAGTCCTTTCTGCCTGGAAAATAGTAAAATTTTCTTTTTCCTCAGAGTTCAGGATTAATATATGGGAATTTCTAAGTATATGTCTTTTGTCATCAAGCCTACCTTGAAATTCATGATTTTCTTATAACCACAGACCCATGTCTCTCTTTAGTTGAAAGAAATTGCTGCCTTTTCAATTATATATATTTTTTCTTCTCTATCAATTCCATTTTTTCTTCAGTTCTTGTTAATTTCACACTACTTTTCCAAGATCTAGACACACACACACGCAGTTAAATATTTGGTGTACTCCAATGAAACTCTCAGGAGACATTTTTCTCTATTTTCAGTTCATCTAAAGTAAGTTTTTGTTAAACAGATTACACACTTTATCTATACTTTTTGTGGCTCTATTTAAATGTGGTTTTTTGTTTGTTATCTTATATATTTTATTGTTCTTTACCTTAATATTTTAAAATAACACAGTTTTATTACCTTACAGTTCCAGAGGTCAGAAGTCCAAAATAAGTCTCATCAGCTACAGTGAAATTGTCAGCAGGGCTTAGTCCTTCTGGAGGTGCTAGAAGAGATTCTATTCCTTGCTTTTTCCAGCTTCTGGAAGCTGCCAGAACTTTATGACTGGTGGTTGATCACCTACACCACCACTTCCCAGTTCCTTCTCCTCTTAAACACACTTATATTAACTTAAACACCATAGACTTTAGCTCACCACACTTTCTCGTCCTACCAGCTGAGAATGACAATCCACTCTTGTATGCTATGTAAGGCAGGTAATCCTAGAACTGCCTTCCTGGTTTGTGTTTCTAACACAACCAAAGGCTACATTATTGAACATAGGGAAAGTGCTAGATTGAACTATCCTGAATATCCACTGGTAGAGACCTTCGATGCGGCCTTTGAGAAGACTAGGGAGTGGGAAATGGAGGCTGGAGATGCTGCATACATTATGTTCCATGCTGCCTATTTATGTTGCAACAGCAGCTATCATGAAACGGGAAGTAAAATGAGGTGGGCACAGCACAGCATTGTGTTTTTGAAGGAAGTATCTTGCTTTTCTCATGTGGTAAATTGTGAAATCTTTGACTAAATATCCTGATGGAGTACAATTTATTGTCTACCTGGGAGTTAAAATGCACAATCTGTTTCTTCCTGTCTTCAGTTGCTTTCTTATTTGTTTCTTTAAACTCAGATACAATTTAATGAATATAAAAATACCTAATTTCAGAAATTTAAGGAGCTATTATCAGGGTGTTTGGTTTAAGATAGTGATATCTACATGCTTAGTACTATAAGAGAAAGGCTGATACTAGTTTTACTTTTCAAAGTTTGCCCATCTTCTCTTTCAAAGCTAACATTAACCTCAAGAAACCATAAGGGCACCATGGCTCACTGCTCGAGATCAATAGAGTTTTGAATTGAGATAGTGCAGAATGGGTCTACAAACCCATTCTGTTTATTTCCAAATTCTTAAGCATATAGTTGGAATAAATGTAGTCAGCATCCAGAAGACTCCTTACGTTGGCATTTTAACTCATGGGGTGAGGGTACTTAAATTCATAAGTGCCAAGTTTAAGCCTACAGAGCTCTGGCAGCCTAGAAATATATTAAAAGCAAAATCACATGACTGGGGAAGTTAAGAAAAAACAAGATTTGTGACAGGTTGGTGGAAATTCCCAAGGGCCAACTAAGTACTCTCATATTACTAGAAACTTCAGGAATCTCTGTATAACACAATTTCATAGTGCCATAAGATATGATGGAGAAGGATTTTCTAGCCAAATCCCCTGACCTTAAATTTCAAGGAAATTGATGAAAATTTTTAGCAGAGCCTGGACTCAAATCCACAGTTAGTGACTTTAATTTCCTGAGACATGAATTGGGACAGGAGACATTTTTAAGTTGTAGGCTCTCACTGGCTCAATTTTACAGGTAACTATATTAAACTCAGATCACAGATCTAGCAAAGCAGAAAAGTGAGATTCAAACCCAGCTCCCTTTGATTTTAAAATCTTTGCGTATTCCATTATAACATACAGATACCTCTTCGGAGTATGAAAAAAAATAGAAAGCTTACCTTTTTTGTTTTCTTAGTCTTCCACTCTTAGCAGAGGGTGGATGAGAATGGCATTCTACTTCTCTTCAGGAATGGTAGGATGCGTTAATATTCTTGTGAATGGGTCAATATGGAATATTTCAAGTTGAATTTCTCTGGGTGTAAGTGTGAGGATGGTTTTATACTGTTGTTATAGTTTTGCCAGTGTGTTTTGGTGGTGGCAGTGGTGTGGTCCACAGATCTCAAAGGGGTATGAGAGGGAAAACAATAATAAATATTAGTAATAACAACGATAGCGAGTATTCCTTGAAAATTTCCCATGTGCAAGAAGACAGAAAATCACTTCCTCGTCATATTCTCCTCACTAGTGATTGGGTTCATTACTTAGATCTTCTCAGAAGATAAGATCCATAAGTAAATTTGTGACTCTAATGGTATTTTGACAGTACTCAGAAGAAAATGATTGTTGCATTAATTCAGTGTAAGTATAAAAGGAAGCTTTCCATAAGAACAGAGTAGATGATTCATATCTGTACTTATTTTTACCTAATAAAGTACCACTTGTCTTGGATGAATGTCTCTATTAAATAATGGCAGAGAATAAAATGACAGTAATACATCTCTTTTCTCTTATCTGTGCTGGAGAAAGGGGAACAGTACAAGGCAATCCCTGAAAGCATCCAGCCCCTATTTGATGGAGAAATTTTCCCCTTGCAATCAGTTGCTACTTAAAGTTAGTGACGATCATCATTTTTTCTCCTTATTCATATTGTTAAATGCTGAAAAAGCACCTCTGCCCCCATTTCCGAAGAACTAAAGAAAATGTTTCTTCCTTGCATCTCCTCTTTGAAGCCAGTGAGAGTTCTGCAAAAAAGAAAAAATGATACAAACTTTGAGCTCAAAGAAATACGGTAGCCTCAGTAGTTTACTAATAAAGTTGATAGTTTTAGGGAAAAAATTCCCATTGCGCAGATCCATATGTGGCAAAGTAGTCCCAGAATGAATGTAAATCTTTTCTGGAGTTGTTCCACGTATTGATTTAAAAGGGACTTCATTTTGTTTTTATTTTAATATAAAATATACTTTTGTGTACTTGTGGATAATTAAAATAGAGCATGAAATAAATCAACACTGAGAGAAACACCTGAAGATAAAATATTTTTCTTCTTGATAAAAAAATGAAGATGAGGAAACTGTGCAAACTCATTACAGTTGTAAACCTTGTTATTTGGAGCGGATGGAGGACCCATCAGACAATCATGAGCCCACTCTTTTAATGAGGTTACTTTTAAGATGCTTACTGATTTTCCACTGACCTACTTCCAAAATATTTTTTTCAAGTTCCAATAATGTAAAATAAGCATCTCAGACAGCCTGGAACACAAACAGGAATTAGAGGATTTTCTTCTCTACGATGGATGCAGATTTATAGTTCAAATGGTAATAATTGCTTATAAAGATTTTCTTTAAATAAAGGTATGATATTCTTGATACAAAGATGAATTGTGTTAGATTATGTGTTGTGATGCTTAATTTTATATGTCAACTTGATTGGGCCACAGAGTGCCCAGACATTTGGTCAAAAATCATTCTGAATGTGTTTGTGAGGGTGTTTCTGTATGAGATTTATATTTGAATCAGTAGACTGAGTAAAGCAGGTTTGCCGTTCTAAAGTGAGTGAATCCAATCAACTTAAGGCCTGAGTAGGACAAAAAAGTTGCAAGTAAGAACAAACCCCTGACTGACTGCCTTGAACTGGGAAATCAGTCCTCTCCTGCCTTTGGACTAGAATTGAAACATTGGTCCTTTTCTTGTTGGATCTCCAGCCTGCAGACTTTCAGATTAGAACTTACACTATCAGCTTCCTGATTCTCCAACTTGGTGACTGCAAATCTTGAGACTTCTCAGCCTCCGTAATTGAATGAATCAATTCCTTATAATAAATCACTTTATATATGTAATTGGTTGTGTTTCTCTTGAGAGCCCTGACTAATACATGTGTGGACTCACTTGAAATATATGTGTTTAAATGCATTCTGATATTTATTTACACACATTTGTATATGCAATGTATTATGTGTACTGTAATAAATATTTGAAATCACATTATATATTATATAGAGAGGACAGAGCAATGAACACAGGAAGAGGTAAGGTGATGACTAGAAAGTCATCAGAAGTTACCAAAAAAAGTAGAAAAGGAGTATGTACTTTGTAAAGTCAAAGCTCTAGATTCCTCTCTTAGTTTAAAACTTACTAGTAATCCAATCTCAGGTATGTTTAGAGAGGGTGGGAAGGGTGTGCAGCCATCCCTTTCAGTTCTATATCAAAGTTTAGGACATTTAGAGGAATTCAAGTGGTTGAGTAGTGCCAGCATTGAGAAAATGAGTAGTGAGAAAATCTTGGGGAGTCCACATTAGTCACCATTTTCCCTAGGTAGTAAGACCCAGATGGGAGCCTACAAAAGGAAGAAGGAAGGCACAAAAGAAACAAGAGTCCAGGGTCTCACCATCACCCACTGAGGTCAGAATAAAGCTTTGATTTCTGAGGAAACCAAGAAAACTAGAAAGGTTTTCATAACTTTATTTTGCATCCTAGGAAGAAGACCATTCCTGACACCTGGTGTAAATGCTCGACTAATTGGGAATATATTCAAAAATTGCTTGGGTCACTGGATTCCTGAGGTGGTGAATTCTAGGTCATAATTTGGTTCATAAGTATCATCTTTTCCATGAAGAATTCTTTTCTTCTGGCTAGAATTGACTACTTCTGTCCTTTTACATTTATTTAAGAACATTAAAAAACATTTCAATTAATTTAATTTTTAGTTAAGATATATATATTTATCTTAAAATCCATATACACGGATATTATAAAGTGTAATTGTGTATGTTATAACATTGTTATGTACCCTATCACATGTCTCATGGTTCTGGATCTGGGAACTTTTTATTTTTATTTTGCATTTGTTTTCTTACACTTTACTAGGAGCCACAAAAAACCAAAGCTACTTTACACACACAAACATGCACATGCACACATAGAAGGATATATACATAGCTTTCTGTTGCCACAATTTTATTGTACAAAAAAGTCACATGATTGGCTTGTGAAAGCATACGCTGCTGTGTCACACCTCCAGAGTTTCTAATACAGTGTGTCTGGGATGGGGCTGTGGAATTTACTTTTCTGAAAATTTCCTGGATCATCTCAGCAACCACATTGAGAAATACTGCCCTAGCACAATGCTTGGCAATTAGTAAGGCAGAGATTAAATTCTTAATGAATGCAGAGAGAAATGACATTCTTGATAACGCTTTCTTTGGAGCTAGGCTAAAAAACCAAGCTCAACTTGAGTTATTAAGTAGAGAGCTTACGAACATTTAGCTGATGGAGCTTGAATAGAATGGGGAGAGGGAGAGGAAATTGGCTAAAGATTGAAGCAGTCATTGATAAAAATATTTTAAAAGTTAATAATATGATTATTAATTCTACAAATACCTTAAGTTTGGGCTTCACTTTTTCTTTCTTTCTTATTTTTTTTTTTTTGGTGTGGAAGATTGGCTCTGAGCTAACATCTGTGACAGTCTTCCTCTATTTTGTATGTGGGATGCTGCCACAGCATGACTTAATGAGTAGTGTCTTTGTCCAAACCCAGGATCCAAACCTGTGAAGCCCTGGCCACTGAGCAGAAATCCTACAATTAACTATCATGCCACCATACCAGCCCCTGTGCTGCATTTTTACCAATGGATCAGTAAATATATTTATTGATCACCTGCTCTAAGTCACTAGTAGTGCACTCATTAAAGGTTATGGGCTAATTTTGTATTAGACAGCTTTTGTATTGTTTTTCTTGCATGTTAACTGCTGGCATCTTAAACATTGAGTTTTCTGGTTATATACCACTGCAAACAAAAATAATCATATTTTAAAATTTGGCTGACACATGGGGGTTGTAGCGTAGAAGAAACTAAGGGTATTTTTAAATGGCCTCGGATTTATACATTAGCTGAGCATTAAACAGAAATATAACAATACATGTGCTTGGGGATCACTGTAGAAATAACAGGAAGAAATATTAAAACAGAAATAGGAAAAAATAATTCTTTTTGGAGAGTGAGGACAAAGTGAGGAGAAATGGGGGTAGAGCATATGAGTATTCATCAGAAGACATTCTAAATGTTTGTTTTGTAAAGATGTGCATTTATTATTTTGATGATAAAAATACAAAAATAGATATAGCCAAACACATAGAACACATGTAAATAATTATGCTAATTTTCATCTAATTTTGGGGTTCCATAGTCACTTTCTTTGTGGAAAAATTGATATGTTCTTTATCACCTATTTATCATTTAATCACAATTATCTTTTCATTTATTCCCCCTAACGTACATTTTTAAGATTTTTGTCTCCCGAAGTGTTTTGGAAATTTTTATTAATACAGCAAATCTAAAGAATACAATGAGTATCCATTTATCTTTAACCTAGATTTACCAACTGTAAACTTTTACCACATTTAATTTTCTCCCTACTCTATATGTATATAATTTACATGCACACAAGCATATGTGCATGTGTGTCTGTAGTGTTATTTTGTAAGTTATAGACATTACATTCCACTTTTCACACTTCAGCATGTGCCTTCTGAGAATAACTTCCTGCACAACCACAGTAATGTCATCACACCTCTAACATTTCAATTAAATTCTGTTGTCACTAAATATGAAATCCACATTCAAATTTCCTCAATTACTCTGAAAGTGGCTTTTATTGTCTTTTTTTTTAAAATTCAGGATCCAATAAAAGTTTACATATCAGGGGCCAGCCGGGTAGCTCAGCAGTTAAGAGCACACATTCTGCTTTGGCAGCCAGGGATCCGCCAGTTCAGATCCCCGGTGCAGACATGGCACTGCTTGGCAAGCCATGCTGTGGTAGGCGTTCCACATATAAAGTAGAGGAAGATGGGCACGGATGTTAGCTCAGGGCCAGTCTTCGTCAGCAAAAAGAGGAGGATTGGCAGCAGATGTTAGCACAGGGCTAATCTTCCTCAAAAAATATAAATAAATAAGCTTACATATTGTATTTGATTAGTGTTTCTTTAATCTCTTTAAATCTAGAAAGTTCTTCAAGCTTCTTTCCATAATATTGACCTTTTCGAGGTATCAAAGACCACTCTTTTGTATAATCAACCATATTCTGAATTTGCTAGTTTATTTACTCATGATCAGTTTCACACTAAACATTTTTTGGCGAGAATACTATATAGATGATATAGAGATTTTTGCATTGTCAGGAGGCATATAATTTCAGATTGTCAAAACATTGGAATGCTAACATTTGATAAATTGGTTAAGGTGGTAAGCACCAGATAGCTCCATTTTAAAGATATATTGTCCCTTTATAGGTACAATTTGTAAGCTACACGTGAGGTGATATTTTGAGACAATATAATTGTTTTATTCCCTATTTTCACCAAATGATTTTGATTACATGAAGATTCTTGCCTAAGTATTACTTTAGTGGTCACAAAATGATGGTTTCCTAGTTACAGCATATTTTCCTTTAAGACGTGGCCTCAATAGTCTTTGAGTGCCCCCTTGCCTTCTGGCAGAAACAAGGTACTTCAACTTGATATTATATTTTTCCTGCCCCAGACTCAAAATCAGCAAAGTTTATAATGTGACTCTAACTTTTAAAAGATAATGGCATTTAGAAAAAATATCTGTATTAGATGATTGTTCTAGGAAGTTTCATTGGATAAAATTAGAAAAAAATTTATGTTTATATATATACTTATAAATATTTGAGTTCATGTTGACATTTCCAACTCATATTTAAGAATGAAAAGTTTTTCCTTTCTTACTTTTTAAAAGTATTTGTACTAATTTTCTCTTAGAGAGGAAATCTTGGTTCTTATTAACATTATTATGTTTGCTTATTTATTTCACATTACAATGTTCATGAAATAATTTCATAATTACAATACCAGTAGTACTGCTAAGTATAAACTGACTAATTAAAGTTTAAGATTTCCTGTTAGTTATGTTTGCCATTAGAGTATATCCCACTAAGGATATGAAATCCTTTTACTATTTAAAAAATTCACTTGAGAGGAGGTTTTCACTTGAAATGTAGAGAGAATAAGGAAAAGCATTGCTTCACTCTTACAATAAGAAAAAAGCTGGACAAAATGCAAATCAATTCCCTTTCTGAAATCCATCAGAAAACTAAGATGAAGGGTAAATAAGTAACAGGAAATCTGGGGAGAGACAAGAACCTTCAGAGAGATAAAGGGCTGAAGATTTGCTTGCTTGGGCAGATGCTGCCAGAACCATGTAAGCTAGTAAGAAGATTAATCTAGAATTTTTTAATGAATTGCTAGAGGTCAATTGTTGGCTAGCATGGAAATCTTGGACACAGAGGGATTTGACCTTCTTGTAGGCTTTCCCTCACAGGTTAGTTTGGTGAAAATTTTGAGAAAGTTTCTCCCACAATGATGGCTAGGAGTGGATATCAGTCCAGATCCATCTTCTCTCTTCTATCTCTTTTATCTGTGAACCAAAAGCCTGACTCTGCAGAAGAAAGGGAAAGTAAAAATAACCATAACTGTGGGATCTGGTGGAAATACAATGCAGCTAAGTGGAGGTGAATTGGAAGAGAAAAATAAAAAGCTCTACCTATATGGAGAGGCAGGAATATATGCTATGATCAGTTGTCCAAACTGAAGGAGGGACAGAAGACACTTGAAGACCACAACCCCAAAGTTTCACAGTGTCTGAGTCATTACAAGACTTGATCAAAATATCAAAGAACATTTCCCTGTGCTGCACCACTATGCTGACAAAGAACAAGGGGAATTACAAGAAAAATTTACAGTGAATGCAGCTTAAAAAGTAACAAGAGGTAGAGTCTAATTGAGAAGCAATACAAAACAAAAATCCAAAGCAAAACAGAGATGCTCAAAGGCAAGAAGGAAGAAAACTTTGACAAAAATTTTATGACAAATTAGTGCACACACTAAATGCAAGGTATTATAGGTAACACAAAGTAAACAAGTAGAATATAAAGCTTGCGGTGTACTCAGGATAAGGTTATCAAAACCAAACTTCATACTCAGCTCAACTACTGATTACGTTAACAAAAATTCCCATTAAAGCCCTAGGAGAAAGAAAGGCTTGGTCGTCTTCAGTCATAACAGTATCTAATGTCTTATACAACCTGTCCAGTTTCCAATGAGGAAAAAATACAGAAACATAGGAAAAAACCAACAAGATAAAAGAGAGTATGAAAGAATGAATAGCACAATCATCGGAATCCAACTAAAGCATAAATTTATAAGAGGGATAGAAAGTCAAATAAAGAATATTCAAAAAAACTTAAAAACCTGTAATGTGATGGTCTTTTGGCAAGATCATCAGTGGACTCAATACAGGCAAGAAAAGAATCATTGAACTTAAAAGATAGGTCTGTAGAAATTACCCAATCCAAAAATAAAGATAGATTAGGCAGAAAACAACATAGAAGAGCTATGGGACAATGTAAACCATTCTAAAATACATGTAGTCAGAATCCCAAAAGGAGAAAATAAAATGGAGCAGAAGAAATATTTAAATAAATTATGGCCAAACTTTTTCCAAAATTAATGACAGATTCCAAACCACAAATTCGAAAAACTAATAGAACACCAAGTAGCACAAACATAAAAATAATTTGCAATGGCATATTATCACATTCAAACTACTAGAAAACAATGAAAAAATCTTGAAAGGAATGAGAGTGGAACCACTATCTACAGCAGAAAGGAGTAAGAACTACAAGTGACTTATAGTCATAATCCACACAAGCAGGAAGAAAATTTTCTTAAAAAATTAAACGCTAAAAGAAAAAAATTAGTGTCAATCCATAATTATATATCCAAAGAAAATAGCCTTCAAATTGAAGGGAAAATAATGATTTTCTAAGACGAAAAAGGAAAAAAGCCTGAAAAAATACACTTCCAACAGACTACTCTACAAAGAACGTGAAAGGAAGTTCTACTGTGAGAAGGAAAATGATCTAGATCAGAAATTTGGATCCATACAATGGAATGAAATGGACATATTGATAAAGGTTTCAATTTTCCATTTATATGACGATACTAAATTGATCTATACACCTACCAACAGAGCTTTGTATATGAGGTATATAATCGATCTGAAAGGTGATATAGACATACATACAGTTTTAGTTGGAGATTTCTATACTCTTCTCTCTGTAATTGATAGAACAAGTAGAGAGAAATACGATAGGTTATAGAGACCTAAAGAAAATCATTAACAATGTGGACAAAGGTGGCATTTATAGAATACTCCACAAAGAGCAGAAATATACATAATCTTCTTAAGTGTACAGGAACGTTGACCTAAATACTCTATATGGTGATCCATAAAACAAATCTTATAAAATTTTAAACAAACTAAATCGTATGAATTAATTTTCAGTCCATAACAAAATTAAAATAGAAGTCATAAGAGAAACATATCTGGAGATCCCCAAAGAGTTGGAAATTAAGTTACACACCTCGAAATAACTCATAGGTCAAAGAGAATGTCTCAAGGGGAAAAAGTAGTTTTAACTAAATGAAAACGAAAATACAACATATGAAACTTCTTGCCCTTTAGATAAATAGTGCTTGGAGGAAAAATAGTGGCACTAAGTTATTATATTAGAAATAAAGATAATTTAAAATAAATAATCTAAGCTTTTACCTTAAGAAACAAGAGAAAGAGGAGCAAATTAAACTCAGGGCAAGCGAATAAAAATAAAGACAAGAGCGGAAATAAGTAAAATTCAAAACAAAACAATAGACAAAATTAATGAAAAAAGAGTTTGTTTTTTGAAAGCACCAATACAGTATATGAACTTCTACCAAGGATGACCAAAAAAACGTAAATAAATAAAGACACAAATATCAAATATCAGGAAGAAAAGAAGAGATATTCAGACTTCAAAGGATAAGTGAATACTACAAACAACTTTATACCCATGAATTCAATGAAATGGACAAATCTTTAAAATACCCAATAAAACTTACTCAGGAAGAAATAGGTAACCTGAACTGTTCTGTAGTTATTAAAAAAAAAATCCAAATTTGTAGTTTAAAACATGCCCAAGCCTATATGTTTCCAGTTATCAATTCTACTGAATTTGTAAGAAAACAATAACAATTCATACCATAATTGAAAAAATCTCAAAGAAAAGTTTTACAAATGGAGAAACGTATCATTTTTATGAATGGAAGATACAATATTATTAAGATATCAATTATCCCTAATTTGATCTCGAGGATTAATAAACTTCTAATCAAATTTCTACAAAATTTTTGTTAATTTCAACAACTAATTCTAAAATATACATGGCAAGGCAGAGAAACTAGAATAGCCAAATATTTCTTTAGAGAAAAACAAATATTCAAATCCCATGATATCCTTCCACAAGACATAATATAAACTACCATAATCAAGATTATGGTTTTGGTGAAAGGATATATCTATACATCAAATAGAACAGAACAAAAAGGCCAGAAATTGACCTACACAATATAGAGAAGTGATTTATGATGAAAGTGTAAAGACAATTTAACAGAGAAGAGATACTATTTTCAACAACTGGTACTAGAATAATTGGACTTCTTTGTTCAATAAGTGAGTAAATATAAATAAAACAAACACCGTTAGCTTCTATCTCACACTTTTTGCAAAACTTAACTCCTAATTGATTACAGACATAAATGCAAAAGATATAGCTATAAAAGTTCTCCAACCAACTATGATAGTCTGATAATCTTGAATTTGATAATGTTATTACACCAAAAGCATTATCCATAAGAGAAAAAAATGATAAGCTGAATTTATCAAACTTAGGAGGTTTTACTCTTTAAAAGAAATTGTTACAATTGAAAAGACAAGCCACAGACTGTAAGAAAATATTTGCAAATTGCATATCTTATCAAAGACTTATGCAGGATATTAAATCTAAAAAGTCCCTTAATTCCCAACAATAAGAAAATACACAACCCAATAAGAAAGGGCAGAATACCTGAACAAACACTTCACCAACAATGGTATTTGTGTGGAAAATACGTATGTTAGATGATTCTCAGCAACACTTTTGTCACTAGGGAAGCAAAAATTTAAACCACAATAAGATGACCATAGTCACCCGCTAAAATGGCAAACCGAAGGAAAAGAAAACCAACATAAAAACCACTGACAATATCAAAAGCTGATAAGGATGCAGAGCAACATAATTTTTCATTCATTACTGGTTCCAGGGGAAAATGTCACCGTCTTTTTAGAAAACCATTTGACAGTTACCTATAATGTTATATATATTCTTACCATAGGACCCAGTAATACCACCTCTAGATTTTTATGCAAGTAAACTTAAAACTATATGCACACCAAAATATATACGGAAATATTTATAGCACTTTATTCATAGTGACCAAAAACTGGAAACAACCTAGATGTCTTTTACAGCTGAACGTATCAACAATCTGTGGCACACCCATGCAATGGCACACTACTCAGCAATAAAAAGGAATACATTATCAATTTTTATTATCAGCATGGATGGATTGTAAACACATTTTGATAAGTGAAAGAGCAAGACCCAAAGGCTATTTATTGTGTCGTTTCTTTTATCTGGTTTTCTTGAAAGGTACAGCCATAAGCAATAGAAACAAAGACTAGTTGTTACCAAGAGTAGGGGGAATGGGAAAAGATTAACAACAAAGAGGCCACATAAGGAGATTTTATTGTGATTGAACCATGTTTATGATACCGTGGTGGTGGATACATGTGTCTGCGCACTTTTCAAACTGATACAAATGTATATCACAAAGGGCGAACTTTACCGTATGCAAATTTTAAAAGATCAACCAGGATGTTGTGGATTACCAAGACAAAATGTGAACTTGTGACAAACGGATAAACTCTTTTGCAAATGTATTTGATATCTGCACCAAAAGAGGTAAGTAAAAGGAGATGCCCTAATAACTTTGGAAAAGCGTGTTTTGACTGTATTCTATAAGGCTAACAATAAAAATAACTGTACTTGAACTTTCTGCTTAGTTTATAACTTTCTTTCTCACGGAGATACAAGTTAGAAATTTTGAAAATCTTTTGCATGTAGACTAGATTTGAACAAATAATCAAATAAATCATGGAAAATAGAAACCAGGTTTCTTGCTACACAGAAGGAAATTATAAATAAGCATGGGGGGAAGAGGCTAGAATAATGACTGTGATATTCAATTTGTTGGACATCATTATGCACTCCAGTTGATTTTATCATACATACAGATAAGAAAATAAATACAGATGAATGTCTACCTGGGTTATTATACATACATATATTTCTTAGATTTCTCTGCTCAGATGATCTAGAAACAGGGTACCACAGTAACAATGAGCAAAACCTAGGACACAGATTTGGTTTCTAAACACCATTCACCAATGAAAAAAACAGGCTTATTGAAGAAATGGCTGATTCTAGCAATAGAGAAAGGAAAATATGAATCTGATGCATCTTGTATTTCCACAAAGTAAGGAAAACAAAAATAAGAGCATGTGGAAAGGACACAGGAACCAAGCTGAAGAACTCTTAATAGCCAAAATGGGAACAATCTGAGTAACAATATAAACAATGATAAAACTATAATGAATTACAACCAAAATAATAAAATAAGTACCAGTGAGTTCCTACTGATATAAATAAATGGTAGCATAAATAGATAGATGAATGAATGGGGAGAAGAGCCACCTGCTGCTTACAGAAAATATCCAATTATAAACATTGAAGGAATGAGAGATTCCTTTCTAGTCCCAGAAAGTCACCATTAAAACATCAGTGTAATAACAGCCGCAGGCAAACACGTTGATGAATGCTATAACCAGTGTGTTGGAAATCTTGTGAACAAAATTCCGTTTTAATAGAATCAAAATACCCCCTCAAATTATGTATTAATTAATGTGTTGGTTTTAACATATGTCCACACATCGTTTGATAACTTTCCCTTGGGGGAGTGGAGTTTAATTCCTTCTTCTTGAGTGTGGAATGGACTTAGGATCTCACTTCTAAGAAGTCACTTCTTGCAAGAGGAAAATAGTAATTTTTCAGGAGAGATACTAGCACACACCCCCTTAACCAAGTGATTCATGTTAACATCACCAGCAGCAACTCGCACTGCTATCATATATCCCTTTTGATACAATGAGAAGGGAACTTCCCATTTGTGGGGTTCTTCCTCCAAATCCATATCCTCGGTTAAATCATGACAAAACCTCAGACAAACCCAAATTGAGCGATATTGTGAAAAATAGCTTGACTAGTACCTTTCAAAACTGACAAGGTTATGAAAAACAGGGGGAAAAACCAAGAAACTGTCACACATTAATGTTGGCTATGGAGTCATAAAGACTAAATGCAGTGGGTGTTATGAATTAGATCCTGACAGAAAAAGAATATTTGCAGAAAAACCCATGAAATTTGAATAAACCTGTTAATAATACTGTGCCAATGTTAATTTCACAGTTTTCATAAATATGGAATCATTATGTGAAATAACATTTGGGAAAATGGGAGACAATTAGTACTATCTTTCTATCTCTTCTGTAAATATAAAATGATTTTAAAATCACATTTTTATAAAACTAGGAAAAAATTTTGTTGAATTTTTTCTTCCATTTTGTAGTCATATCATCAGTTCTACATACACAAGTGGTCATTTGTCTCATTTTCCAATTGAAGGTTCAGTTTTTTCATCTTTATAATTTAATTTTTTTTCTGGTATTTAGAAAATTTACTTTTATATACATCTTTAATTTTATGCTAAAACCTTTTTTCAAACTAAAGTTTACCCTGGCGTTGTCTTGATTGGAAAGGCTATCTTCTGTTAGATTTCTCAGAGTGGGTTAAGTATAATATTCCATAACTTTTTGCATGTTTAAAATTGTTTTTCTGCAATCTGCATTATTTCAATCAGTTTGTCTGAATATGATGTGTATTTTTAATTAACTTCATTTCTTATTCATTTTTTCTTCCTCGTTTCTAATACATTGTCCCGCCAACAGGCACATCACAATGTGGCACAATGCAGAGCAATCTCCTTGAAAATCATTGAATTAATTGCCTGTATTTCATTTTTGTTACATTGAATCATGTACTACAGGATGGATGTCTTATGTTGTTATATAAGAGGATCACATTATGCCAAGATGAGGTTAAGCATGGTACCATGTGACCTCTATTCTGCCTCTTATCTTTGTTTTTCATTTTTCCTTCTTTGTCCTCATTTTGCCACATTCCTTTTGTATCATTCTCACTTTTTCCTCCCAAACACCAGGATTAGAAATTTATCTCACCATCGGCTTTTGTGAAATGTAATGCTGAACATATGACGGTGTTTGACTAAACAATATTAGTTGTCCTATAAGTATTTACTATAGGAATCAAGCAAATGTACAATGACTCAGTTAATCATTCTGAATTACTTAATAAAAAACCAAGGTGATGGTGAAATCATTCACCTTGGTTTTTCTTTTAACATGTGGGTATTCTACACAGAGACCCAATAGAGACCATCTTACGCTTTGCTGGTATCTATCAAAAATGTCTGTTTAATCCCTTAATTAGTTGATGCATATTTATTCATCCAGTCAATGAAAATTTTGTTTTGATCTCTTAATATGTTCTAGATCCAGGGGTTATGGCAGTGAAAAAAAAAAAAAAAAGAAAAACCTTCTTGGGGTGGCCTGTGGCATAATGGTTGGGTTCCTGGGCTCTGCTTCAGTGACCCAAGCGTTCGCAGGTTTGGATCCTGGGCACAGATTTACATGCTGCTCATCGAGCCATGCTGTGGTGGCATCCCACATATGAAAAACAGAGCAAGATCGACACAGCTGTTAGCTCAGGGACAATCTTCCTCAAGCAAAAAGTGGAGGATTGGCAACAGATGTTAGCTCAGGCCCATTCTTCCTCACACCCACACCCACACACACAAACCTTCCCATCATGTAGACAAGCAACACAGCTCAACAATGGAACAAGGTGAAGTTAGCATTGAAAGTAGAGCATTTTAGAGGTAGGACTATAAGTTAAGTTCCCCATGCATACTCCTCTACAAAAAAAAAATGCAGCAAATAAGAGAACTCAGAAGGAAAGAACTGGGGCACTGCAGTAAGAGCACGTGTATGGAAAGTAGATACCATGTGTTACCATACCTCAAGCAGGCATGTGGACACCAAGAAAAATCTTCTCATGCACTGATTGGACTGCCTCTCTTTACATACTGTATTGCATCTTAATTGGTAAGTTATACTTTATACAGGCCCATTAAATCTAACATATATATTATGTATATACATTCATATAATTTTTTATTATGAAATAACAGATTAATAGAAAGTTGCAAAGACAGTGCAGAGAGGTCTCATGTATGCTTCACCCAATTTCCTCCAAGGGTTACATCCTACATAATTATAGTGCAATACCAAATCCAGGAATTTGACTTCAGTACATTGTATATGGTTAATTCCATCTTTTTATTATGTGTGTATATTTATGTAGCCGCTACCACACTATGTTAACGTACAGAGCTATTCTATCACCACAAATGTCTTCCCCATGATATCTCTTTACTGTCATACTCACACCCCTCCCAAAACCATCCCATAGCTCCTGGCAACCAGTGATCTATTTTCAATCTCTATACTTTTGTTGTTTTGAGAATGTTACGTAAATGGAATTATACAGTGTGTGACAATTTCGAGACTGGCTTTTTTCACTCAGCACAATGCCTGTGAGATGTTTCCAAGTTGGTGGGTACGTCAATAGTTCAGTCCATTTTATTTCTAAATAGAATTCCATGGTATGGCTGTACCACATGGTTTAACCATTCACTTATTTGTTGTTTCCCGCTTCAGCTATTCCAAATAAACATTCTATGAACAACCACACAGAAGTTTATCTATGGACATGAGATTTCATTTCTGTGGGATAATTGCCCAGTAGTATAATTGTTAGTGCATATGTTATGCGTATGCTTAATTTTTGGAAGAAACTGAAACTATTTTCCAGAATGGTTATACTATTTCACATTCCTACTAGCAAAATATGAGAAGTCCAGTTTCTTTGTATATTTGCCAGCATTTCGTATAGTCACTGTTTTCAATTTTAGGTGTGCAATATTATCTCATTGGAGTATAACTTTGCAACTCTCAATGGCTAGTGATATAGAACATGTTTTCCTATGCTTATTTACCATCTACAAATACTCTTAAAGTTGCTTCATGTTTTTCCATTTTCCATTACAAATTAAGTTTGTAATTTTCATAAAGTCAGCTGTCCATTTTAATTGACTGTGTTTTTGATGTCATGTCTAGGACCTCTTCACCAAACCCTAGGTTCAGAAAATTTTCTCCTCTGTTATCTTCTAAAGATATCTACTTTAAATTTAAATCTATAATCCATTCTTAGTTAATTTTTTGTATCAGTTTCGGCGTTTAGGTCAAGGTTTAATTTTTGCTTATGGAGAGCCGTTGCTCCAGCACTATTTGCTGAAAAGGCATTTCACCTTTGTCAAAATCAGTCAGCCATATTTGCATGGAGCTATCTCTGAATTTTCTTCTGCTCAATTGATCTGTCTCTTTATCTCACTGCAAATACTACTCTGTCATAACTATTGCAGCTATGTAATGTTTCTAAGTTGTCTAGACTTATCCCTTGTTAAGCTTCTCTTTTAGAATGCTGGCCATTCTAGTTCCTTTGACTTTCCATAGATATTTTAGAATAAACTAAAGTATATATCTACACACACAAACACACAAAACCTTGCTCAGATTTTGATAGGAATGTATTAATCTTGTATATCAATTTGCAGAGAATTGACATTTTTACTATATTGAGTTCTTTAATCCATGGTATGTCTCACTATTTATTTAGATCCATTTTGAGACAGCTGTCTCATCATTTAAATTCTCTTTTCTTTCCTTCATCAACATTTTATAATTTTTAGCATACAGGCACTGTACATGTTTTGTTAGATTTAAACTTCTCTTTCTTTTTTTTCCCGAATGGCTGTAAATGGTATTGCATTTTAAATTTTGGATTCCATAAGTTTACTGTTAGTATATAGAAACACAATTAATTTTTGTATGTTGACCTTATATCCTGGGGCCTTCCTGGACTTTATTAATACTTGAAGTCTTTTTAAAAAAATAGATTCCTTAGAGATTCTTATGTAGACCAGGTTCCCATTTAGGCAGCCACTTATACCAACCTGGCGAGGAAGGGCAGAGATGCCTCATCATCTCTTCTCCTCAAGTGGTCTCCACTGAGACATTGGAGAAATTAGCCTTGTGCCCACTAAGCACTAATGAGAGTTGTGACTCTGCACTACATCTCCTGTTACTCTCTCCAAACACACAGCAAAAGAGACTTCTTGTTACCTACGGGTGGGAGTAAAGTGTAGGGTTTCTTTGTGGTAATCACCTAATCTGAACAGAGGGGTGGTCTCACTACTACTCCTCGGGATGAAAGTGCTGGCTCCCAACTATGCCTTCTCTGACATCACCCTGACTATGAGTTTGGGGTGCCTTGTTGCACTCTGGTAAGAGTGCAGTTCTGGTTTTCCTCTAAGTCTTTGTTGATGGGGTGAGAGTAGGGCCTCAGGATTTTGTTTTTCTTTTTTTTTTTGGTGTTTACCTGGAGTAGAGTGGTTATTTCCAAAATATTCTGTCCTGAAACACTGCTGCTTGGTCCATGGTTGAGAAAGCAGGCTTTTCTCTTTTATTTATTTTTATTTTTATTTTGGATGTACATCATATTTTGAATTCGGTATACATTACACCATGTTCACCACTCGAACGCTAATTATAGTGCATGCCCTCACATGTGAGCCTAATCACCCCCTTCTCTTTTATTTATTTTTAAATCTGTGCACATTGGTATCTCCGGGTTGCTGGCTTCTTCATATTTAGTCTGAGATATATGAGACAAAAAGAAAACCCGGGAACTTAACTACTGTGCTAGTGTTCAGTTACCAATGTCCCTAGCCAGGCTGTCTACTTTTCTTCACCATTTAGAGTTTTTATATGTTTGTGTTATATATAATATCCAGGATTTTCAGTTGCACTTTGCACTTCCAAGGAGGAATAAGAAAAAGTATGTCTAATGTATCTCACCAGGAACAGAATTCTCTGTAATATGCTTTTAATCAAACTATTTATTTAGTTAGAGATCCCAGAAAAATATTTGCCTGCAGCCACGAACAAAGTGAGGGATGGTCCTGTTCAGAACTGTAACATCGCCATACCTAGGAGCCAGATGGGCTGGAAGAAAATGTATTTTTAGCAAAGCATATCACCCCCACTAGAACTGGAGATCTCTTAGTAAGTACAAAGAGAAAATGGGTATTCAATAGGCAACCTGCTGTGTCTGCTACACATCCTTATTGTTTAACAACTTATTTTTAAATAGCAAGTGATATAGGAAGACCCAACGAGCTCTCAGTTGAAGTTTAAAAAACGTGCATATTTTTGAGAAAATATACATATATAAAACAGGTTAATGCCATGTTGTAATGTAGAATAAACCAAACTAAAACACTGGAAAAGTGCAAAAGACCAGATACATTTTTATTACAGCAGCAGGAGTGAGAGGGATGTGCCAGTTTCAGAGTCCAGATGACCCAGATGGAGACACGCATGTGCTCTGTGCAAGGTTAACTGTGGCAAAGACCTTGGTCTCATGAGCCTCAGACATCCTCACTTCACTCAGGTGGAGAACAATCATAAAGGAAGCATAGAATGCCATTCTGAACTTGGCAAACTGTGGGGAAAATTCAAAGAATGTTAAAAATGTTGGAAAGGTGGAGGACATTTGATAAATATATTTGGCTTGTTATGTAGGTCAATGAATATTTCTGAAATACTTAAGGAAGTTCTGGAAATCCACCAAGAATTTTGAAAGGGTGGTGGTAATAAACAGAAAGATTGATTGACTGATCTTTAAACAAGCTCCTTAACTAAATGATACTAACAATTGATTATGTCACTTTAAAAAAACAATTTAGTCTTTATTGATTAACTACTCTATATCATATTGTACATCAAAATTCTATCTAAATAACATTTTCCCATAGTGTACTTTCAATCTCTAAGTATGTTATCTAAAATTCTAAATAAAATAATAAATTCTAAATATTTACTAAATGCATATAAATGATGGAAAATATTTGAAAAGATTTGAACTGAAAAGTAAATCTTCCTTTCATTCCTGTATCCTGGTAACCCAGTATCTTTCCTCAAAGTTAATCATTATTTATATATTTTTACATAGCATTCCAGAAATAATCATATATGTGTGCATAAGTATGCATGTACTCAAATGGCAGCATAATCAGCCTATGATCATTTGTATCTCTATAACTTCATAAACAATATATCTTGGAGATTGTTCCTTACTACAACAATGGTGAGGTCTTGGGTTTTTTTACATATTTAGAAAAAACTTTATGTAGATAGTTTAAGACAACATATATAGGGAAATTGCTTTTCTTTTCTATCTCCACTGTTAGTTGCATGTATTATCATATTAATGTTTTTACAGTTGTTGCATTATAATTCAACAAACTGGTTATAATCTGTTTACACACCATTTTCCCACTAGACTATTTTCTTGCTCAGTTCCTTGAGATTTGGTACTGTACTTTTTCTGTGGTTCATTTCCCTCACATCTGACATAATACCCAGAATATAATAATGACAGCAATTGCCATTTATTGAGCGTCACGCACTAGAAACATGGCTATATGCTTTGTGAATATCTTATATAACCTGCTGAATATATCAGGCAGAGAGGCAAAGTTATTATCTTATTTTTAGAGATAATGAAAACAAAGTTTACAGAGGTCAGGTAACTCTTTGTATAAGTGATGAGCATTTATATATGTTGCATCTCTTTCCTTCAAAAGTTTAATCCTAAATTCTTATTTCTCTGTAATTACACTGTATGTATTTCCTGCATCATTTAAAAAACAAATTAATAAACTGGTGAAGGGTCAGAATCAGCTGCTATCAAATCATGAAAACTCCATTTGAAACATGTGTTTTCATTTCTCATATGTATTTTGTAGTAAAGATTATTTTTTAAAAACCTAAATATGTGCTAAATATTTTAGTAGTGAAATTTACTCAGAAAGTTTAAATAGAATTTTTTAAATAGACTTACATAATATCCAGTTTATCTGGTTCCTAATACTATCAATTCACAAAAGATACCCATTTTCTCACATGAAAGATTTCAATTTAAATCTGATGTT
This sequence comes from Equus asinus, assembly GCF_041296235.1. NCBI lineage: Eukaryota > Metazoa > Chordata > Mammalia > Perissodactyla > Equidae > Equus > Equus asinus. Next base: position 66,244,700 of record NC_091793.1, on the reverse strand, counting down.
TTACGTTAAATTTACGTAAAGCTTGTGTATGTAGTTCACTGCATAAATCCAAAGTCTTGTATGGAATCGCTTATGCCATGCACCCAATTTCAGTTTTTCATTTTCTCACAGTTCTCCTTATCACCACAGGGAAAGTACAGAATTATGTTTCTGTAAGTCAAGTATGCCCTCTTTAGCCTATCTCTTCTGCTGAAACTCCGGACAAGATGCAAAAAATCAAATACCTGAGGACCCTTAAAATTAAATTGTAGATGAGTCAAAACTGAGAGAACTAATCTGTATGTGGGTGAGGTTCTCATTTTTTGTTTCTCTTGCAGCTTTACCTTGAGAAAAAACTCAGGTCGTGAGTCTATGTAGCTGCAGATAGGCTGTCAGCTAAAACTCATATTGAAATCCCATTTTCCTAGCCACAGGATCAGGAAAGGGGATGCCTGTTCAAAGAAGGCGATGGGTATCTTTCCTCTTGTGGTGTTTCCAGTGGTAAGACTCAACCAAGGAGCTCCATGATTTTGGTGGTAAAAATTTGGGTAAATATAAAAAGCTATTGGCTTCTTAGGTTCTTTAAATGTATATATATATATATATATATATATATATATACAAAAATGACCACATTGTTAGTATGGTTTTTATTGTATATAGATGTAAAATATATGACAGCTGTGAAATAAAAGAGAGTGGTGCTGGTAAAGAGTCTTAAATGTTTTTAAGACATCTAAATTCAATGTGAAGTACTAAAATATTAAACCAGACAGGCTGTAAATGTTAGGTATATACATGTTGTAATCCCTAGCACAACCACTAAAACAATAATATAAAGAAATATAGCCCAAAAGCCAGTATATAAATTAAAATGGAACACTAATTTATATAGTCTAAAAGAAAGAGGGACCAGAGGAACAAAAAGAAGACAGCACAAATAGAAAATGAATGAATGATAAACGGTAGGTCTAAATACAATTACAAATAATTGTATTAAATGTAAATGATCTAAACAGCAATCTAAAGACAGATTTTATCTGAGTGGCAAAGAATAAAAATGATTCAACCATATACTATATAAAAGAAACTCAGTTATAATATAAAGACATAGATAGGCTAAAAGTAAAAACACTGTAAAAGTATATATGATGCAAACAATAATCAAAAGAAAGCTGGAATGGTTAAATTAATATGAGACACAGTAAACTTTAGAACAATGACTATTACCAGGGATAACAAAAGACACTACACAATGATGAAAGAATCAATTGTCCACTAAGTCTTATCATTGCTAAATATATAAATACCTACTACAGAGCTTCAAAATAAATGAAGGAAAAAGTGATAGAACTAAAATGAGAAATAAAGAATTCCACAATCATAACTGGAAACTTTGACTCCTCTTTCCATAATCAAGAGAACAAGGAGACAGAAAACACATGAAGGTACAGAAGATCTAATCAACACTATCAACCACCTGAACTAAATTGACATTGACGTTGGTATAACATGACAATGACAACAACATAAAAATTCTTTTCAAATGCGCATGGGACATCCACCAAGACAAATCATATTCTGGGCCATAAAACAAACAGTAATGAATTTCAAAGACTAGAAACTACACAAATTCTTTTATAAGACCATATTATATTAATATAAAAATCATAAAAGTAAATAATATAAAATAAATAATATATAATATTATATATTAATATATATTACATATAAAAATAAATGATATAAAAATGATATCTACTAAATCCCAAAACATTTGGAAATTAAACTACTCACTTTTAAACCAGTGAGGGTTAAAAAGGAAGTCACAAGGGAAATTATAAAATGTTTTAAATTGAATGAAGATGAAAACTCTGTATTTCAAAAATATGGAATACAGCAAAAGCAGTCGTTAAAAGGAAACTTATGGTGTTAAATGATTAACTTAGAAAAGAAGAGTGTTAAATCAATGATATAAGCTCCCACTTTAAGAAACTAGGAAAAGAGAAAAAAACCAAAATACAAAGAACATAGGAAAGAAAAGTATTAAAGTAAGAATAGAAAGTAATGAAATTGAAAGAGACAATAGAGAAAATCAGTGAAATCAAAATCTGATTCTTTGAAAATCAGAGTAAACCAATACATTTTTAAATTTTATTATATGATACATATTTTAAATCAATTGTTCTCCAAACTTTTGCTATTTGAAAAATATAAAATATTCTAAAAAATTAGACATCAGTTGTTAACATTTGCTCATATTCTCTCTTTCTGTTTGTCTATCTGTCTCTCTCTCTCACACACACAAGTATACACATACACTATCATCATTCATTCATTCCCTTTTGCTGAACACTTAGAAGTAACTTGCAGACATCAGAATGCATACAAATGAAACACGCCTTTATATATCTACTAAAGATAGGAATATTCTCCTACATAATATCTCCAATAGTACCATCATGATACTAAAATTAATTTACCTATATTTAAATAAAATATGATTTATGCATAACATCTATATTAAAAATACCTAATTTCCCAGTACTGTCCTTTACAGCTAATTTATTGTAAATCCAAAATCCAATTGAGCTTCCCACATTGTTTTCTGTCATCATATCTTTTGAGTCGCCTTTAATCCGGAAGGGTTTCTCTGCTTTTATGGTGGGGCGGAATGTATTTCATTGACATTGAGTTTTGAGGAGTGAAGGCCAATTGTTTTGCAGAATGCATCACAGTTTGGACTTGTTTGGTGGTTTTATGTTAGATTTAGGTTAAATCTTTTTGGCAGCACTATTTCCTACACAGTTCTGTCCTCCTCTTAATGCTTCATATGGAGTTAGTGTCCCTCATTAGTGATGCTGTTAAAGTTGATCAGGTGGTTAAGGTGCTGTAGCCAGGTTCCTCCCTTGGAAAGAAACTTTTCCTCTATGTTTAATGACATTTTAATAAGTAGAGCTGTGAGTCACTATGTTTAGATTGTGTGAATATTCTCTAATAACTATTTAGGTTCCTGGGATTTTAGATTTTTTTGTTCACAATTATAATTATTAGATAGTTGTCAAAAGATGATTTTCTAATTTTAGGATCTCTACTACATGTAGATAGCGTTGTTCATTGAAGAAAACTTTGCTGTTTTTTCCATTTTCTGTTTCTCTCTCTTTCTTTTCCTTCCTTTCTTCCAATATCATTGAGAGTTTATAGATTATCTTTTTATTCAATCTACCAATCACAATAATAACAATAATCAATTATTATCAATATTATTGTTGATGTTCAAATTGTCCTCAGCTAGCTTGTGTCCTTTTGACATGTTCTCATCATTTGGGGAGTATTTCTTTCTTTCTTGCACTCGTACTTCAACTCATATGTTCACTGCACCAAAACTTAATCAAAAATTTCATTTTTAGAAAAGAAAAGTTTCTATACCAAATGTATATAACTTAAAAAAAAGCAAGGAGTTTATATGTACACCTCTTCTCTCAATGCAACATTACTGGATTCACCTTCCCAAATTAGATATTTGTATCTCTCATCTTCCACAATAAGAATAATATTCTCAACAATAGCAATGTGTTTACCTATTTGATCTATCCTACAACAAATATAAAAATTATAAGAACATTTACTCTAATACCACAATCTACAAGAAAATTATTAAATACAGTTCATGATTTCTTTAAGTGGCTTGAAGTGGGAACTCTATATTCACTTCAAAGAGTCAGAGAACGATTTTCAAATTACTTGGGTTAATTATTTTTTGTAAGTGGTTATTGTATTAGTTTGATACAGTTAGAATCATTAATCATATTTATGTCCAATCTATATTAATCAATCTTTCTTGATTTAATATAATCTTTTGAATATGTAAAACATTACTATGGCTTAAAAAAGTAAAAATTATCCAAAAAGGATTCCCAGAGATACGTCTTATATCTTCTATCATATTCTCCATTGTAGGTAACCAGTTTTATATTTCATTCATTTCTGGTTTATCCTTCTTGTGTTCTTTTTCTTTTGGGGATATATATATATATATATATATATATATATATATATATATACACACACACATATATACACACACATATACACACACACATATACAATATATACATATACACCTTTAATATCTTTTAATAAAGATATATGTGTAAAAATTTTATATATAGTAATAAACATACAGTCATGCACGGCACAAAGACATTTCTCTTAACAACAGACTGCATAAACAACAGGGGTCCCATAACATTAGTATCATATAGCCTAGGTGTGCAGTGGGCTATACCATCAAGACTTGTGGCAGTACACTCCATGATGTTCACATGACAATGAAATCACCTAATGATGCGTTTTTCAGAATGTATCCCTGTCATTAAGTGAAATACGACTGTACATAAATATTTTACTAAAAATATGTATGTTTGTATATTCTACTTTCTTTTAGTTCCTTCTTTTAGCATTAGTAGGAAAACATAAAAAACTATTTCCATTCTTTATTAGACAAAAGTATGCCAACTATGGATAATATTTTCTTTACACTTATTTTTTTCATGTAAAATACCCTGAAAATTACTCCATTTGTATGTTAAAGATCTTCCCATTTTTTTATTTTACATCAGCATAGTACTCATTATATAACTGCACCATAGTTTATTCAATCAGTCTCCTCCATGAAGCTATTTAGGTTGTTTCCAGTATTTTGGAATTCTTTTCTGTATTTTTATGGGTATATACCCATGGGAAATTCAAAGAAGTGGACATGCTGGGCCAAAATGTCCTTTGTAGGTGAAGCATTGTTAGATGTTGCCAAATTCCTCTCAAGTATATTGTATCACTTTGTGCTCCCACCAGCAATGTGTAAGGCTCTTTGTCTCTGCACAGACTTGCCAAGAGTTTGTGGTCAGGATTTTGAGAGGCAAGAAACCGTATCTAATTGTAGTTTACAGTTCTCTTATTATCAATAAAGTTAAGCAATTTTTCATATGTTTAAAGTTCAATTCTTTTAAAGTGCAATTTTTTTTAAGGAACATCTCTTCATGTATTTTGTCCAGTTTTCTACTGAGTGCTTGGGCTTTTTCTCTGGTGGGTAAAAATTTATTATATATTAAAATTTTAGTCTTTTATTTGTAATATAACTGTAGCAAATACTCATTTCTGACTTTTCTTTGGGTTTTGATTTTGCTTATGTGTTTTCTTTATGTAATGCATTAACAATCTACTTGAAAGATAGGCCCCATGGCCAAGTGGTTGGGTCTGTGTGCTCCACTTTGGCAGCCCATGGTTGACAGTTGAGATCCTGGGAGTAGACATGGCACCATTCATCAAGCCATATTGAGGTGGCATCCCACATAGCACAATCAGGAGGATCTACAACTAAAGTATACAGCTATGAACTGGGGAGTTTTTGGGAGAACAAGAAAAACAAGAAGATTGGCAACAGATGTTAGCTCAGGTGCCAACCAAAAAAAAAAATATATCTACTTAGGGGTTGGCCCCATGGCCGAGTGGTTAAGTTTGTATCCTCCATTTTGGAGGCCTGTGGTTTGCCTGTTTGGCTTCTGGGCGTGGACCTAGCACCTGTCATCAAGCCATGGTATGGAGGCATCTCACATAGAAGAATTAGAATGAGTACATCTAGGATATACAACTACATACTGGAGTTTTTGGTGAGGAAAAAAGAATAGGAATATTAACTCAGGGCTAATCTTTGTCAAGAAAAAAGAAAAAGAAGGGGGCTAAAAAAATACTTAAATTTATCAATGTTTACTTTTTCTTGCATTTGAATTTTGAGTCAGAAATAGAGATACTTTTCTATAGTGAAATAATAAAGGAATTTGTTTATCTTTTCTTCTATTATTTTTGTTGTATCATTTCCTTTTTTCACATTTATATCTCATATATTTGGACTTTATTATGATGTATGATATGAGTTATGGATCCCATTTTACCTTTTTCTAAGTGGATATCCAAATGTACTAACATCATTTATTAAAAATCTATCTTTACTCCAGTGCTTTAAAATGTAAAATTTGTCACATCAGGAATTTTTCACGTGTTTTTCTTCTAATTCTAGATTTTCTGTTCTGTTTCAACAGTTTTTCTCTCTGTGGGCCAGTACCACACTGTTTTAATGGGAGAAACTCTTTAATATGTTTATTTACTGGTAACGCAGGTTTGTTCTACTTTCAAGGGGTTTCCAGCTATTTTAAAAAGCTTATTCTTCCAAATGACAGTAGAGTCAACTTTTCTCCAGAAACAAACAAAAAAGCCCTCATTAAAACCATATTTTCATTTAGGGATAAATAGCATCTCTATCATTTTTGTACCTTATATCCAAGAATAAAATGATGTCTTTTGATTTGTTCAGGTCTCATTTTGTGTCTTTCAGTAGGGAATATTTTAAAGTCTTCCTTATAAGTTTAGAAAACTTCTCAGCAACTTATTCTGGAGTACTATATTTTTTTATATAGCCATTTTAAATGGGATTTAATGTTTTATTATGTCCTTTAACTGACTGTATATATGAATGCTATTGATTTTGTTAGTTAATTTTATGTTCTGCTATTGAACTGAATTTGTTTCATCATTGATATCAGTTGCAAATGGAAATCATTTTATTTTTCCCTTCCACATTTTAATGTCACTAGTTGTTTTCTCTGGTTTAATTGCATTGTCTAATATTTCCAGGAAAATATTAAATAGTAATGAAGATGGGTGCATCCTTATCAGTTTCTTGACTTTAGTGGGAATGACTTTTGGAATTCTACATTAGCTAAGATAAATGCCACAATCTTTTTAATGACTACTTAGCATTCCATGATATGCAGATATTATATAATTTACTTAATCAGTCATATACTGATGGAAAATTAAGGAGTTTTTAGCTATAACAGAAAATGCTGAAAGGATATATTTGTTCACAAACCATTGAAAAGTTTGTGAATATGTATGTAGAAGCGAAAGCAAAATGCCAGATCAAGTAGAGTATTTTAAATTTTGATAGATGTTTCCAAATTGTTCTCAATATATGTTGACATTATTCAAGCAGCGTGGTCATCCCTATTTCTCTTCACTCTAGCCATGTTGTATTATCCGATGTTTTTATCTTTGCCTAAGTGATAGGTGAAAAATGGTATTTTGCTTTAACTGTAATTTTAATCCAGCATAAAATGTGCAAAAAAATATGAATAGTTTACAATAAAGGAAATTGACATGGAGCTCATACCATAAAAGCATAGTGAACATTCTTCATAAAAAAAGAAATGTTTGTTTATTTGAGGAAGCATTATATTTATTACATAAATTTTGCCCTTTGCAAAATATTGCCAGTATTAAATATATCTCTTTTACTTTTTTGTGTGGTGACTTTGTCATACAAAAAAATTTTCTATTGTATAGTAAGTTCTGTCATCTTTATGCAAGATTTTGTGCTATAATGGGAAAGACCTTCTACGTGCCAAGTTTATTTAGAAAAAATAATTCAAGTGTTTCTATCCAGGATTTTTATGATTTATTTTTTACCTATAAACATTTTATCTATTTGGAATGTATTTTAGTGAAAGGTGTGATATCTTATTTACATTTTTCCAGATTTTCACAAAAAGTTTTGGAAGATTTCCCACTCTTTCTATATTGTCCAATAATTTAAACAGTGTTATAATGATCTGTTCAAAAAAAAAAAAAAAAGCAATAGCCAACCCTTATATATCACTTGCTATGTGCCATACACTCTTCCAAGACCTGTCGTCTAATTGCCCAGAATCATAAACTCTGTTACTTTCCCTGTTTTACAAATGAGGAAACTAAGGCACAGAGTGGTTATGTAATGTGTACAAGTTCATACAACCAGTAGGGATGATGTTGGGATGAAAATGCAGGCAGTCTAAGCTTGGAGTCCACGTGCTTTATACCACAGGCTACTCACTGGAAGAATCTTCCTGTGAATTTGCTAATGTTTTTTTCTCACACAGATATGCCGCTTACTTTGGAATCCGTGTTGTATAGACTTTACCTGTGATCTGTAGCTGCAGGGTCCTCCTGCAGAGCTTTCCTGTGCCCTGTCGGGACACTACATCTAGAAGCTTTTCCACAAGTCTTATCGGTACTGGTTTTATGGGCATGGTGCCTATACAAGAGGACAGGGGCCCAAGCCTAAGGGACCTGGTGCTTGGTTTAATGCTATGACACAGCTGCCTTGAAACATAATAATTTTCAGTAAGAACTCTCACATTTTCATTTTGCACTGGGCCCCACAAATTACGTAACTGGCCCTGCATATTGTGTCTCACGGGTACTCTTATCTCTGTTCATCAATGCTAGGAATCTGTTTTTCCCTTTTCTTGTTTCCTTTGGATGATTATAGAGGTAAAAGGAACAGCGGTATTCTACTGTGCCTTTTTAAATCAAATCCAAAAAGTTAAAATAGCTTCCCAATGATCACAAAATCATAAGTGAAGTTCAAGCCACACTGCTTTATTCTAGAGGCCTTGCTCTTTCCACTTTACCATAATGCTGTCCTAAGAATAAAACCTTGTAGAATTAAGAAAGCGACTCTTTGGAAACATAGGCAAATCAAAATAACACATAACAAGGAACCATGACTTTGGTCATATGATAGAGTACACACAGATGGTATCCCAACCCTACCACATTGAAACGCTGAATAAATTAAAATGACAAAAATTATTACATTGTTGAGCTTGAAAGATAGGCAGGAAAAGTCTTCCTCTGCTAGACAATAAGAAAGAAGTAAGAGCTATAGAAGTAAGTGCCGTCTGATGCTGCCCAGCCTCAAGATGTTGTCAGACTACATATCGAGACCAGGGAAGGAGACCAGGGTCCAAATGCTGGGATGGGAGACTGGACTGCCTGACATGAGGAAGCTGTACATTAGGTGGCTTCTCAGAATTCAGAGCCTCAAAAGGTATTTAGTTCTCATAGAATAGAAAATTGTCAACTCAAACAGAGGGAAATGGCCACAAACCTTGACACTTATCTAGGACTTTGCATAGAAAACTAACATGTCACCAATGAGAATCTTAAACCCCAAGAATTTCTTCATTAAGCTTTGTAATCCTAATTTGGAATAATTTTATTATATATGAATCTCCAAGCCTCCAAGTTAAATGAAAATTGATCCTGGATCATTACAATCTCTGGAGGCTTGGGTTGGAATAAACTTGAAACTGCTTTAAAATAAATTGCTCATTCTCTAGGCTTTGCAAGACTTCAATGAATGATCAAACTCTAGTGAAGTAAGTTCACAATAAAAAGAAAATCATAAAGGGAAATTAAATTCAATTTGGAAGAGTCAGTGGGCATAATAAACATCAGAATTAATGCACCAAGAATGAGAAGTAATGAGATTATCTGCAGGAGGTTACAAATTCATGGCTTAAATAATTAAATAGGTAAAAAAACAAAGCATCCATAAAGAAGGTATAGGATATTATGATGAAGAAAAGTGGAATTGAAAATAAATCAACTACAACAATGGCAAAATGAAAATTTAACAATTGAATATATAAAATTTACTTTAAATGAAGTACCAGTTTATTACATTCAGCTGAAGAAAGAATTCAAGAATTGACTAATTGATTCAAAAGAATTGTTGCAGATAGTTAAACAAATGTCAATTATGAGAAAAAGGGTTAAAGAGACATGATGGATGGAAGTAACAGGGCCAATTCAATCAGAGTTACAGAGGAGGGGATAAGGAGAATAAAATAAAACAAGTGCAATATGTAAAGAGTTAAAAGATAAGGATAATCCAGAATTTAAGAAAGAGATGACTATTTAGATTAAAGATGTACACCATATCTGAGGCAGAATAAATAAAATCAAATACAAACTTAAATACGTCTCACTGAAACTTCAGAGCATCATAAAGATAAAATATTAAAATAATATTGTCAGATTCTGTTTTCCAGTGAGACTTGCAAAGAGCTTAGAAGGCATCACTCCCATACTCAAAACAAGAAACAAGCTGAAAAAAATTAAGATCAACAACTTTTAGATTTATCAGAGAATTGGGGTCGCAAGGCAAATCACTACTCCAAAATCTGGAGAGAGAGACAGGTAAAATAGAGAATCCCAGCTTACTGGGAGCAGTATCTGGTGCTGGAGCACAGTGGGGACACTTAAAGGGTAGCTGACTAACTGCTAGAGATTGGGCATGGACTAGTTTGAGAGATAGAAACTCCTGGGACCTAGCCTTAAGAGAACCCCCACAGTATAGTGAGTTTTACCTCCAGCAGCACTACTAGGTTCTCAGGGTAAAAATCAGAGAAAGATCATTTCCTGCTTCCAGCAGCAGGAGGAAAAAAAATTGAAATACACTCAGAACACTGTTTTTCTTAACCAAGTTTTGCCTTCAAATGAAATTATTTTACTAGAGCCTGACTGACCTGAGAGAACAGATGTACCCTACTCTAGCCCCTTCTAGCTTTCCTGTCTCACGTACAGAGGGGATGAGCAGAATTCTAAGAAGCACTTTTGAAAGCCACAGCCCATGGACCCGGTTCACAAAGATTTATACCTAATCATAGGACTAGAAAATACTTCTCCTTCCCTCTCATCTTACCACTACATTGATAGGGCTCCTGTACAATAATGCGAGATGGCAGCTAAAAGAATTGCCAGCCTTAGACCTTATTTAAGAGAGTCTCTAGGGATGCCTAAAGACAATAAAAGAGACAAAAAAGGACATTAGAGGAAACTTTAGCCTCTGACGCAACAGCTACAGCAAACACTAAACATTGCCAGGTTCCTAGTCAGATAAACGTAAATCTCACGCTGAAAATTGACTTACTTCAGTTTCTTTTACTTGATATATTATCTCCAATTAAAAAAATTCCTAGGCATACACAATGTGAAAAATATCTTGCTTTTTGCAAGAAAATAAAAAAATGTTTGAAGAAACAGAGCAAGCATCAGACTCAGATATGCCAGGGATTTTGGAATTGTCAGATGAAGAATTTAAAATAATTTTGATTAATATGCTATAAGCTTTAATAGAAAAAGTAGAAAAATGTGCAAAAACAGATGAGTAATGTAAGCACATGGGTAATGAAAACTCTGAAAAAGAATTCTGGAAATAAAAAAACATTTTAACAGAAGTAAAGAATGTCTTTGATGGGCTTATCAGTATGTTGGATGAGGACAAATAGGACATTCATAACAAAAAAGTAGTGCCTCTGCACAACACGCCTGGACACTCAAGAGATCCCTCCATTTGTGCACGGAGGAGGCTGCTGAGCGAGGGCAGTGGTGGTGGAGGAGTGTCAGTAGAGATGGCGGTGGTGGCAGAGGTGGTGCTGGTAGAGGTGGCTATAGACCAGCACAAATTTTCCCGCAGAGGAGGTGGAAGGTGACGGCAGTGACTGGTGATCTGCCTAGCCACGTGTGCTGCAACTGTTGGGACCCACTGCTCTCTCTGTGGAAAGACTACAGTGACTGGAGGGTGGAAAAGGGAAGGGAAGAACGCCGACAAAGATAACTGAAGGAAAGTGTTTCCTGCTGTCTGCTTCTGGATTCTGGAAAAAGGACTACCCACAGACCTCTGGGAACTCCCCATACTTGAAGATCCCCCTACTGGGCTGTGGGCATAACCAAAGACCCACGTGCTAAGTACAAACATCCCTGGACTCTGCCACGACCCTTTTTATTTTTCCTCCACTATCATCTTTTTTATGTGAGTACTCCCAACTTTAATGGCAAGTCAAACCCCCTCAAATGCAACAGCAGAGGGTCTTTTCATTCAACATTATGAAAAATCACAATAATATGATATCACAAAAAGAAAATGATAATTTTCTAGCAACCAAACCCAAAGACACAAAGTAGTGTGATCTGATAAAGAATTAAAAATAGCTCTTATGAAGAAATTCAATGAGCTACAAGAAAACTTAGAAAAACAATACAATCTCAGGAATAAAATTAACAATAAGAGTATTTTACCAAAGAGATTAAAATTCTAAAAAAGAACCAAACTTAGGGCTAGCCTAGTAGTGCGGCAGTTAAGTCTGCACATTCCGCTTTGGCAGCATGGGGTTTGCCAATCTGGATCCTGGGTGCATATCTACACACCGCTTGTCAAGCAATGCTGTGGCAGACATCCTACACATAAAGTAGAGGAAGATCGGCTCAGGTGTTAGCTCAGGGCCTGTCTTCCACAGTAAAAAGAGGAGGATTGGCCACAGATGTTAGCTCAGGGCTAATCTTCCCTAACAAATAATTTAATTAATTAAAAAATATAAAAAATAAATAGAACCAAACATAAATTTTGGAGCTGAAGAACGCAATAAATGAGAGAATGTATTAGAAAGCAGCGGAAATAGAGCAGATCATATAGAATAGACAATAAGCGAGCTTAAGAATAGGAACACAGAAATGATTCATGTGGAAAAGAAGAGAAAACTAACATTTTCAAAAAGTGAAGAAACCCTAGAGCTCTAGTGGACTCCGTTAGTCCAGGCAACATAAGACTAATGGGTATACCAGAAGGAAAAGAGAGAAGGGAGCAGAGAGTATGTTTTAAGAAATAATACCTGAGAACTTCTCAAACATGGAGAAGAAACTTAATACACAAGTCTACAAAGCTAAGAGACTGCGTTATTATCTTGACACAAAAGACCTTCTCCAAGACATATTATATTAAAAATGTCAAAAATCAATAATAAGGAAAGGATTTTAAAGGCAGTCAGGGAAAAAAAGACAATAACTTAAAAGGGACCTCTCAATAGTTTATCAGCTGTTTTCTCAGCAGAAACTCCACAGGCCAGGAGGGAGTGGAAAGATATATTCAAAATGTTGAAAGATAAGACCTACCAGCCAAGAATACTCTATCTGGCAAAGTTATCCTTCAGATTTAAAGGAGAAATAAGGGCTTTCTCAGTAAAACAAAATCTGAGGGAGTTGATGTCCAATAGATCTGCCTTACAAGAAGAGTTGAAAGGAAGTCTTCAAGATAAAACAAAAAGATAAAAGTACACAAACCTCTGATTAAGGTGATAAATAGAATTAGAAAACTGTAACTATTTTTTACAATAAAATAAAATATTTAGAAATAAATTTAACCAAGAAAGTGAAAGATCTGCACAATGAAAACTATAAGACTTTGCTGAAAAAAACCAAAGACAACACAAACAAATGAAAAGACATCTCATGTTCATGGGTCAGAAGAATTAATATTGTTAAAATGGCCTTTCTAGCCATCTACATCTATATAATTAATGCAATCCCCATAAAAATATCAAAGGGATTCTATACAGAAATAGAAGAAACAAACCTAAAATTTCTGTGGAACCACAAAAGACCCTAAATATCCAAAGCAATCCTGAAAAAAAAGAATGAAGTCAGAGATATCACTCTTCCAGATTTCAAACTATATTACAAAGCTATAGCAATAAAAACAGTACAGTACTGACACAAAAATAGAAACATTGACCAACAGAACAGAATAGAGAGCTCAGAATTAAATCTCAGCATATCCAATCAACTAATATTTGACAAGAGAGCCAAGAATGTTCAATGGAGAAAAGATAGTCTCTTCAACAGACAGTGTGGGACAACTGGAGAAACACATGCAGAATAATGAAATTGGACCCCTGTTTCACACCACTCACAAATATTAACTTGAAATGGATCAAAAACTTAAACATAAAAGCTGATACAAAAAAATTCCTTCAGAAAAACATGGGGAAGAAGCTCATCGTTACTGGTCTTGGTGATGATCTTTTTGAATATGATATCACAAGCACAAATAACAAAAGCAAAAATCAAAACTCAAATGGGACTCAAAACAAAAATGGAGCATCAAACTCAAAAACTTCTGCACAGCAAAACAAACAATTAACAAAATGAAAAGACGACCTACAAAATGGGAGAAAATTTTGCAAACTGTATATCAGACAAGAGGTTAATATTCAAAAAATATAGAGAGCTCAGTTAACTTAATAACAAAAAACAAGTAGTCTGATTAAAAAATGAGAAAAATAACTAAATAGACATTTTTCCAAAGAGGAAATCTAAACAGCCAATAGGCACATGAAAAGGTGCTTAAAATCACTAATCATCAAGAAAATGCAAATCAAAATCACAAGGAGATATCACCTCACACCTATTAGAATGTCTATCGTCAAGAAGACAAGAGACAACAGATGCTGATGAGGATGTGGTGAAAAGGGAACACTTATACATTGTTTGTAGGAGTGGAAATTGGTCCAACTGCTGTAGAAACCAATGTGGAGTTTCCTCAAAAATTAAAAATAGATCTATCATATGATCCAGCAATTCCACTTCTGGGTATATATCCAAAGGAAGTAAAAACAGGAGTTTGATGAGATATATGCATTCCTGTGTTTATTGAAGCATTACTCACAATAGCCAAGATATGGAAACAACCTGAATGCTCATTAATAGATGGAAGGATAAAAAAGATGTGCTACATAAACACAATGAAATATTATGCAGCCATGAGAGAAGAGTTTATCCTGCCACTTGAGACATCGATGGACCTTGAGCATGTTATGCTAGGTGAGATAAGTCAGACAGAAAAAGACAATATTATATGTTACCCTGTACATTTGGAATCTAAAAAAGTTAAACTTGTAAAAAACAGAGTAAAATGATGGATACCAGTGGATTGGCTGGGATAGATAAAATTGATTGTGTTTAAGGGTACGAACTTGTAACAAGTAGTGAATAAGCCACATCGATTGAATGAACATATAATAAATATGGACAATACTTTGTACTATAGTATGTAATGTGATAAATATTGCTTCAGCAATCATATTACGATATATAAATGTATCAAAGTAACATGCTGTGCATCTTAAAGTTACACAATGTTATGTGTAAAATTTATTCAATAAAAAAACGTGCAAGCTGAAATAGAGTGGAGGGAAATATTTAAAATGTTGAAACACAACAAAACAAAAAACCAGCCTAGAATTTTGTATCTGGCAAGTTGTCCTCAACTGTGAAAGAAAAATAAAGCTATCCTCAAAAGCAACAAAAATTGAAAGAATTTGTTGCCAGTAGACCTTTCTTGAAAGAAATATTAAAAGAAATTCTTTTCAGAAAAGGAATATGATATGTTAAAACATTGTATTTATGTAAAGAAAGGGAGAACATTAGAGAAGGAACACACAGAGGTAAAACGAAACCTTTTATTTTTCTTATTTCTTTTTTATAATCTAAAGATGAAGCTTGCTCAAATAGTAATAGCAACAATATATTTAGTGATTATAGCTTGTGGGTAAATGTAGTGATTGATAGCAATGTTACAAAGGATGAGAGGGAGGAGTTGGTAATACCACGTTATAAGGTATATACTACTTCCTACGAAGTAGTATATTGTTATTTGAAACTGACTTTACATTATTTGTAAATGTATCTTGTAAAAATTAGGCCAATCCCTAAATAAATCTTTTAAAAGAACAGTAATTTATATGGCAGGAAAGGGTAAAATATTGAATTATATAAACTAACAAGTTAAAACTATACATGGCAGAAAAAGAGAGTAAAGAAATGAAAAGAAATAAACAACAAGGAAAACAAACAAAAAATAGTTACAAACCTGATAGACATTAATTCAACTATATCAATAATCACTTTAATATGGCTCATCTAAACATATAAATTAAAAGACAGAAGTGGTGAGAGTAGATACAAAAAAGAGAATCAACTATATGTTTTCTACAAGAAATCCACTTTAAAGTTAAACACACAGAAAAATTAAAAATAAAGGGATAGAGAAAGATATAAAATCCTAACACTAACTAAAAGAAAGTTGGAATCGCTATATTAATTTTAGGCAAAGCAGACTTCTGAGCAAAAAAAAAATTATCAGAGATAAAGAGCAGCATTACTTAATGATGAGATTAATTCTCCATGAAGACATGCATCCTTAATGTGTGTGTGCCAAATAATAATGTCAAAATATATGAAGCAAAAACTGAGAGAATTTCAAGATGAAATAGACAAATCTACTATTATGGTTAGAGACTTCAACACTCTTCTATCGCTAATAGGCAGATCCTCCAGGCAGGAGGGAGAAAATCAGTAAGGATATAGTTGAACTGAGCCGCATCCTTAGTCAATTGGATCTAATTGATATTCATGGAATATTTCATCCAGCAACAGGGAGTACACATTCTTCTCATGCTCGCCAAGGTTGATTACATTCTGACCTAGTGGAATAAGACAAAGAAAGAGAATACAAGTTAGCCGAATTTAGAAGGAAGAAATAAAATGGCCTTTGTTCACAGATGTCATGATTTTCTATGTAGAAAATCTCAAAGAATTGTCAACAGCAAAAACTCCTAGAACTAATACCAATTACAGTAAGGTTAAAGGATAAAAGATTAATACACAAAAGTCAATTGCTCTCCTATATACTAGTAATGTACAACTAGAATTTGAAATTAAAAACAGAACAGCATTTTCATTAGCACCAAATATGAAATACTTAGTATAAATCTAAGAAAGTATGTACAAGATCTGTATAAGGAAGACTATAAAACTCTGATGAAAGAAATCAAAGAGGAACTAAATAAGTGGAGAGAGAGTCCCTGTTCAAGGATGAGGAGACCCAAAATTGTTTAGTTGTCAGTTCTTCCCAAATTGAACTATAGATTCAACACAATCCCAATCAAAATTCCAGAAAGTTATTTTGTGAATATTGACAAACTGATTCTAAACTTAACATAGAAATGCAAAAACTCTGAATAGCCAGCACAATACTGGAGAAAAACAACACTGGAGGATGTAATTTAAAGCCTTTCCATAAAGCGACAGTAATCAAGACACTATGTCACTAGTAAAATAATCAGCAAATAGATCAATAGAACAGAATGAAGATCTCAGAAGTAGACTCACACAAAAACACTCAATGGATGTTTGACAAAGGAACAAAAACATTTCAATGAAGAGGTGACAGTCTTTTAACAAACAATGCTAGAACAACTGGACATCAAGAAACAAAAAATTAATCTGAGCACTAACCTTATAACTTTCGCAAAAGTTAATTGGAAATGGGTCATAGACCTAAATGGAAAATGCAAAACTATGAAAATTCTTGAAGTTAATATATGGGAAGATCTGGGTGAACTTGGGTTCGGCATTGATTTTTAGATATAACAACGAAAACATTATATATGACAGGAAAAAGCAATAAATTGGATTTCACTATAACTAAAATCTTCTAATCTGCAAATGTCACTGCGAATGAAATGAAATGACAAACCACAGACATAGTAAAAATATATGCAAAGTACACATCTGATAAAGGATTTATATCCCAAATAGGTAAACACTATTAAAATTCAACAATAAAAAAGAAACAACCCAATTGAAAAGTGGACAAAATATTGAAACAGACATCTCACCAAAGAAGACAGATAGACTGTAAGTAAACATATAAAAAGTGGCCAGATTTCATATGCCAATAGAGAAGTGCAAATTGTAACAAAATGTGATACCACTACACCACCATTAGTATGGCTAAATCCAAAACACTGACAACATCAAACTTTTGAGAAGATATGGAGCCACAGGAACTCTCATCATTGCTGGTGGAACTGCAAAATGGTATAGTCACTTTGGAAGAGGGTTTGGTAGTTTTATGTAAAGCTACACATAGTCTCAATATATGCTATGTGTTAAATTGTGCTCTGTCCGCAAAGATATGTTGAAATCCCAACACTTGGTACCTGAAAATGTGGCCTTGTTATGAAATGGATCTTTACAGAGGTAATAAAGTTAAAATGACATCATCAAGTTGAGACCTAATCCAATATAAGTAGTGTCTTTATAAAAAGAGGAATTTGGACACAGAGGCAGCACATATATATGGAAGATGGTCATGGAGAATTGCAGTGACAAATTTGCAGGCCACAAGGAACACCAAAGATTGCCAGTAAACTACCAGAAATTCTCAAGAGGCAACAAAGGATCCGGCCCCTACAGGTTTCAGAGAGAGCATGTCCCTGCTAACACCATGACTTCAGACTTGAAGCCCCCAGAATTGTGTGACAATAAATGTCTATTGTTCTAAATCAGCCAGTTTGTTGTACTTTGTTATAGCAGCCCTAGCAAAGTAACACACCATAAGTTCAAACAATCACACTCTTCAGCAGTTCTCAAAATGAGTTGAAAATATATGTTCACACAAAACCTCCACATGAATATTTACAGCTGGTTTATTTGTGATTGTCAAAAGTTGGAAGGTATCAATACTTTTCAATAGGTGAATGGATAAATAAACTATTCCATACAATGGAATACTATTCAGTGATAAAAAGAAATGAGCTATCAAGCCATGAAAAGACATGAAGGAAATTTTTTTTCAATTATTTTCTTGAGGTCATAATTGTTGACAATATTGTATAATTTCAGGTGAACATCATTATTTATCAGTTTCTGTATAGATTACATTGTACTCACCACCATTAGTCTATTTTTTATCTGTCAACATACGTATATACCCCTTTACCACTTTTGCCCACCCCCTAAACCTCTTCCCCTCTGGTAACCACTAATCTATTCTCTTTATCGCTGTGTTTATCTTCCACATATGAGTGAAAACATATAATATTTATCTTTCTCTGTATGACTTATTTCACAAAACATCATAGCCTCAAGGTCCATCCATGTTGTTGCAAATGGGACAGTTTTGTCTTTTACATGGCTGAGTAGTATTCCATGGTGACTATATATATATATATATATATATATATATATATATATATACACACACACACATATACATATATGCATACATATAAACATATATGTATATGTGTGTGCATATATATATATTTATATGTATATACCACATCTTCTTTATCCATTCATCTGCTACAGTGCACTGGGGTTGCTTCCACTCTTTGGCTATTATAAATAATGCTACAATGAACATAGGGATGCATAAACCTCTTTGAATTGTTGATCTCAAGTTCTTTAGGTAAATACTCAAGAGTGAGATAGATGAGTTGTATGATATTTCTGTTTTTAATATTTTTAGAAATCTCCATACTGTTTTCCATAGTGGTTGCACAAGTTTACATTCCCACCAGCACTATATGAGGGTTCCCTTTTCTCCACATCCTTTCCAATCTTGTTATTTTCTGTCATGGAAATTATAGCCATTGTGACAGGTATAAGGTGATATCTCATTTTAGTTTTGATTTGCATTTCCCTAATACTTAATGATATTAAAAATCTTTTCATATGTCTGTTGGCTGTCTGCATATATTCTTTAGAGAAGTATCTGTTCATATCCTCGGCCTGTTTTTTGAGCATGTTTTTTGTTGTTGTTGTTGAGATGTATGAGTTCTTCATACATTCGGGAAATTAACCCCTTGTCAGATATATAATTTGCAAATATCTTCTCCTAGTTAGTGGATTGTATTTTTATTTTGTGAATGGTTTCCTTTGCCTTGCAAAAGCTTTTTAGTCTGATGTAGTCCCATTTGTTTATTTTTTATTTTGATTTCCTTCCCTGAGTAGCCATGGTATTCCAACAGATCCTGCTAAGACTAATGTTAAAGAGTGCACTGCCTATGTTTTCTACTGGGGGTTTTATACTTTTGGGTCTTACCTTCAAGCCTTTAATCCATTTTGAGTTAATTTTTGTGTATGGTTCAATATAATGGTCTACTTTCATTCTTTTGCATGTGGCCATCCAGTTTTCCCAATATATTTTGTTGAAGAGAATTTCCTTTCTTGATTGTATCTTCTTGACTCCCTTGTTGAAGACTAACTGGTTATAGATGTGTGGTTTTATTTCTGGGCTTTCAATTCTATTCCATTGATCTGTGTGTCTGTTTTTGTGCTAGTACCATGCTTTTTGATTAGTATGGCTTTGTAGTATATTTTGAAGTAGGAATTGTGATGCCTTCAGCTTTGTTCTTTTTTTCTGAGGATTTCTTTGGCCATTCAAGGTCTTCTCTTGTTCCATATACATTTTAGGGTTCTTTGTTTTATTTCTGTGAAGCACACCATTGGGATTCTCATAGGGATTGCATTGAATCTGTAGATTGCTTTATGTAATATGGCCACGAGCTCTATTTATTCTTCCAATCCATAAGCATGGAATGTCTTTCCATTTCTTTATATCCTCTTTGATTGCCTTCAATAATGCCTTATAGATTTCAGTGTATAGGTCTTTCACCTCTTTGGTTAAATTTATTCCCAGATCTTTTATTCTTTTTGTTGTGGTTGTAAATTGTATTCTTGACTTCCCTATTGCTAGTTCATTATTACTGTATAGATATGCAACTGACCAGACTGGCCCAGTGGTATAGTGCTTAATTCCGTGTTCTGCTTTTGTGGCCTGGGGTTCACAGGTTCATTTCCTGGGTGTGTACCTATGCACCACTCATCATGCCATGCTGTGATGGGCATCCCACATACAAAATAGAGGAAGATTGCCCCAGATGTTAGCTCAGCAACAATTTTCCTTAAGCAAAAAGGGGAAGATTGGCAACAGATGTTAGCTCAGGGCTAATATTCCTCACCAACAAAAGAGAGAAAGAAATACAACTGATTTTTGCAAGTTGATTTTGTACCCTGCAACTTTGCTATAGTTGTTGATTATTTCTAATAATTTTCTGATGGATTGTTTAGGGTATTCTATATGTAGAATCATTTCACCAGCAAACACTGAGAGTTTCATTTCTTCTTTTCCGATTTGGATTCCATTTATTTTTTATTTTTTTTACCGAATTGCTTTGGCCAAAGTCTCCAGTACTATGTTGAATAGGAGTGGTGTCTTGTTCCTTTTCTCAGAGAGATAACTTTTAGTTTTTCCCTGTTAAGTATGTTGTTGGTTGTGGCTTGGTCATATACGGCCTTTATTATGTTGCTGTACTTTCCTTCTATAGCCATTGTATTGAGAGCTTTTATCATAAATGGATATTGGATCTTGTCAAATGCTTTCTCTGCAGCTATTGAGAAAATCAGGCGGTTTTTATTTGTCATTTTCTTAATGTGGAGTATCACATTGATTGATTTGCAGATGTTGAACTATCCCTGCATCCCTGGTATAAATATCACTTGATCATGGTGTATGATCCTTTTAACATATTTCTATATTTGGTTTTCCAATATTTTGTTGAGAATTTTTGCATCTATGTTCATCAGCAATATTGCTCTGTAATTTTCCTTGTTTTTGCTGTCCTTGCCTGGTTGTGGTATCAGGATAATTTTGGCTTTATAGAATGAGTTAGGAAGTGTTTAATCTTCTTCAATTTTTTCTAATAGTTTGAGAAGGATAGGAATTAAACTTTGTTTGGTTGTTTCATAGAAATTCTCCAGAGAAGCCATCTGGTGGTGGACTTTTGTTTTTGAGGAGGTTTTTGATTACTGTTTCAATCTCTTTATTTGTGATTGGTCTATTCAGATGATCTATTTCTTCTTGATTAGTTTTGGGGGGCTGTAAGAGCCTGAAAATTTATCTATTTCTTCTATGTTATCCAATTTGTTGGGATATAGTTTTTCATAGTATTCTTTTACAAGCCTTTATATTTCTGTCGTATCTGTTGTAATTTCTCCTCTTTAATTTCTAATTTTATTTTTTGAGCCTTCTCTCTCTTTTTCTTGGTGAGTGTGGCTAATGGCTTGTCAATTTTGTTTATCCTCTCAAAGAACCGTCTCTTAGATTCCTTGATGATTTCTACTTTTTTTTTTTTTTTCAACCAAAGAGCAGTATTCTATTATTTTGGAGAGATGATGAAGTGACATAAGACCTAGTGGTCATGAATAAGATTGATTTACTATAAAAATTAAGACTTTCTCAACTGCTTAAGAAATCATATAAAAAGCTATAAGACAAGTAACTACAGTAACAATAATAGGCATTTTTGAATCACAGATAATGGTTAGGTGTTTATATTTTTATGCGCAACATTTAATAGTTACAATCATCCCATTATGAGAATAATTGTTAATTTATATAACTCATAGTCATGAAAACTTATGTTTGGGGGCATAGTTAGATAATTTCACTAGGGTTATCCAATTAGAAAGTGATGAAGCCTAGATTTATAAACAAACTTTAATTCCAAAATTTAATTGCTTAACAAGTATACTACATTACTTCATAAATACCCCCAAAATTTGGAAAATATTTGCATCACAAAATATCCAATCCAACAATATTTGTGCCTACGGAACTGTTATAATTGTTTATTTTTATTTTTAATTTAATTTTTCTTTAGGAAAGGAAGATGTGGTTTGTATTTTATTTATTTATTTATTTTCTGTGTAGATTATGTCATAATCACTAACCAAAACTAATTACAATCCATTACCACTTTCATGTGTATAATCACCCTTTTTACTCTCCTCCCTCCCTGCTTCCCCTCTGGTAACCACCAACCCAATCTCTGTCTCTATGTGATTGTTTGTTGTTGTTTTTATCTTCTACTTATGAGATCATACAGTATTTGATTTTTTCCTTCTGACTTATTTCACTTAGCATAATACCCTGAAGTCCATCCATACTATCACAAATGGCCAGATTTCATCACTTCTTCTGTCTGAGCAGTATTCTTAGCATTAATCTGATACCCAAACCACACTAGGATAACCCAAAAAAAGAAAATTAGAGGCCAACATCACTGATAAACATGGATGCAAAATTCATCAACAAAATACTAGCAAATGGAATACAACAATATATTTAAAAGATCACACAACATGATCAAGTGTGATTTATTACAGGCATGCAAGGATGGTTCAACATCCATAAATCAATCAACATGATAGACATTAAAAAATTGAGGAATAAAAATCATATGATCATCTCAATAGATTCACAGAAAGCATTTGACAAGATATAGCATCCATTTATGATAAAAATTATGAATAAAATGGATATAGAGGAAATTACCTCAACATAATAAAAGGCATATATGACAAACCCACAGCTAATATTATTTTCAATGGAGGAAAACTGGAAGCTATCCTTCTAAGAACAGGAACCAGACAAGGATGCCCATTTTCACCCATACTATTGAAGTCCTAGCAGAGCAATCAGGCAAGAAAAAGAAATACAAAGGATCCAAGTTGGAAAGGAGGGAGTGCAACTGTCACTATTTGCAGATGACATGATCTTTTCTATAGAAAACCTTAAAGAATCCACTAAAAAACCCTTTTAGAAATAATAAATGAATATAGTCTAGTTGCAGGATACAAAATCATTATACAAAAATTGTTTGTGTTTCTATACACTAATAATGAAGTAGCAGAAAGAGAAAGTAAGAATACAATCCTATCTAGAATTGCAATAAAAACAATAAAATAGCCAGGAATAAACTTGACCAAAGAGGTGAAAGACCTGTGCATTGAAAACTATAAAATATTGTTGAAAAAAATTGAAGTCACAAAGAAATGGAAAGATAGGGCCAGCCAGGTGGCACAGTGGTTCAGTGTGTACATTCTGCTTTGGCTGCCTGGGGTTTGCTGGCTGGGATCCCAGGTGCGGACATGGCACTGCTTGGAAAGCCATGTTGTGGTAGGCATCCCACATATAAAGTAGAGGAAGATGGACACACATGTTAGCTCAGGGCCAGTCTTCCTCAGCAAAAAGTGAAGGATTGGCAGCAGATGTCAGCTCAGGGCTAATCTTTCTTAAAAAAAAAAAAAGATAAAGAAATGGAAAGATATCCCATGATCTTGGATTGAATAAAACAACATAGCTAAGATGTCCATACTTCCTAAAGCAATCTATAGATTCAATCAATCCCTTTCAATGTTCCAACAACACTTTTCACA
The DNA here is from genome assembly GCF_041296235.1 of Equus asinus. Lineage (NCBI taxonomy): Eukaryota > Metazoa > Chordata > Mammalia > Perissodactyla > Equidae > Equus > Equus asinus. Next base: position 66,220,934 of record NC_091793.1, on the reverse strand, counting down.
GAATACAATAAAGAATCCTAAAATTTATATGGTACAGTATAAAACCCCAAATAGCCAAAGGAATCCTAAGGAAAAAGAACAAAGCTGGAGACATCACACTACCTGATTTCAAAATATACTACAAAGTTATAGTAATCAAAGCAGCATGGTACTGGCACAAAAACAGGCATACAGATCAATGTAGCAGAACTGAGAGCCCAGAAATAAACCCACTCATCTATGGACAGATAAATTTTGATAAGGGAGCCAAGAACATATAATGGAGAAAGGAAAGTCTCTTCAATAAATGCTGTTGGGAAAACTGGAGAGACACATGCAAAAGAATGAAAGTAGACCATTATCTTACACCATACACAACACTTAACTCAAAATGGATAAATACTTGAATATCAAGACCTGAAACCGTGAAAAATCTAGAAGAAAACATAGGCAGTATACTCTTTGACATTAGTCTTAGCAGCATATTATCAAGTACCATGTCTGACCAGGCAAAGGAAATAACAGAAAAAATAAACAAATGGGACTACATCAAGCCAAAAACCTTCTGCACACCAAAGGCAACCATCAACAAAATGAAAAGGCAATCTGACAACTTGGAGAAGATATTTGCAGACCATCTATCTGATAAGGGGTTAATACCCAAATTACATAAAGACCTCATATATCTCAACAACAAAAGAGGTAACAATCCAGTTAAACAGTGGGCAAAAGGTCTGAACAGACGTTTCTCCAAGGAAGATATGCAGATGGCCAACAGGCTCATGAAAGATGTTCAACATCATTAACTATCAGGGAAATGCAAATCAAAACTACAATGAGATATCACCACACTCTGGTCAGAATGGCTATAATTAACAAGACAGGAAACAAGTGTTAGATAGGATTGGAGGGAAGGGAACTCTCATACACTGCTGGTGGGAGTGCTAACTGTTGCAGCCACTATGGAAAACACTATGGAGATTCCTCAAAAAATTAAAAATAGAACTACCATATGATCCAACTATTCCACTGCTGGGTATTTATCCAAAGAACATGAAAACTTGAATGTGTAAGGATGCATTCACCCTATGTTCACTGCAGTTTTATTCAAGACAGCCAGGACTTGGAAGCAATCTAGGTCCCCACCAAGGATTGAATGGATAAAGGAGATGTGTTGTATATGCAGAATGATCCTTTCTATTGTTTTTTTAGTCTCTGTTTCATTTATTTTTGCTCTAACTTTTATTATTTCCCTCCTTTTACTGACTTTGGGCTTCATTTGTGCTTCTCTTTCTAGTTCTTTTAGGTGTAGTTCAAGATTACTTACTTGAGACTTTTCTTTTTTGGTGAGATGGGCCTTTATTGCTATGAATTTCTCCCTTATAGTTGCTTGTGCTGCATCCCACATGAGTTGATATGTTGCATTTTCATTTTCATTTGTCTCCAGATATTTTTTGATCTCTCCTTTGCTTTCTTCATTGATCCCAAGGTTGTTCAGTAGCATGTTGTTTAGTCTCCATATATTTGCAACTTCCCCAGCTTTTTTCTTGTAGTTTTTTTTCTAGTTTCGCCACACTGTGGTTGGAAAAGATGCTTGACATAATTTCAATATTCTTAAATTTATGAAGGCTTTCCTTGTTTCCCAACATATGGTCTATCTTTGAGAGTGCTCCATGTGCAATGGAGGAACTTTAAATGCATATTTCTATGGGAAAGAAACCAGTCAAAATGGCAATGTACTGTATCTTTCCAACTATTTGGCATTCTGGAAAAGGAAAAACTCTAGAGACAGTGAAAAGATCAGTGGTTGCCTGGTGTTCAAGTGGGAAGGAGTAAGGGATGAATAATTGGCACACAGGGAATTTTTAGAGAAATGAAACTATTTTGTGTGATACTGTAATGGTGGATATATAAAATTATGCATTTGTCAAAACCCATAGAACTGTACCACACAATGAGTAAAGTCTTAAATAAACTATGGACTTCAGTTAATAATAATGTATCAATATTAATTGACTAATTATAACAAATGTACAACACTAATGCAAGATATTAATAGTGGAAATTGTGGGGATGGGGAATAGAATATAGGTCCAAGTGTACTTTCTTCCCAATCTTTCTGTAAACATACACCTGCTCTAAAAAATAAAATGTATTAATTTTAAAAATAAAACAAAATCAATCCTCAGAAAGAAAATATAACTTAGATAAAAATTAGGCTGACATCAGACTGCTCTTCAGCCTCAGTAGGAACCATAATAGACTGAAATGACAACTTGATATTGTTCAGGGGGACCAGCTGGGTGGGGCAACAGTTAAGTTCACATTCTGCTTCAGCGACCTGAGGTCACCGGTTCGGATCCTGGGTGCAGACCTATGCACTGCTTGTCAAGCCATGCAGGGTCAAGCCATTCTGAAAAAGACTGTGGGTTTACCAAACATATACCCTTCTTGAAAGAATTACTAAAGGATATATTTTAATCAGAAGTAAATTGAATCCAGAAGGCAGGAGTGAGATGCAAGGAGCAATGCACCTAAATATTAGAAACTCTCCAAATTGAAATCTTCAATGTCTCAAACTGTTTTCTCGACATAATAGCAGGAGTCTTTTTTTTTTTTTGTGGAGGAAGATTAGCCCTGAGCTAAAATCTGCTGTCAATTCTCCTCTTTTTGCTGAGGAAGACTGGCCCTGAGCTAACGTCTGTGCTCATCTTACTCTACTTTATATGTGGGACACCTGCTACAGCAGGGTTTGTCAAGCAGTGCCATGTCCCCACCCGGGATCCAAACCGGCAAACCCTGGGTTGCCAAAGTGGAACATGCAAACTTAACCGCTGTGCCACCAGGCCAGTCCCAGGAGTCATTATTTTTTGTCTTTTCAGAGTAATAAAACCAGTATTTCATCATTAAAATAAATAGCAACCCCAAATTTCATATTTCTGGAATTTGTTAGTCTTTGGATATGTGAATATAAAAACTTGACTAATACGTTTTAATTGCCTACATCATTAGATACTACCAAGTTTATTTTAAACTTCTGTGCAAAGTAGAAACCACTCAGAGCATTTTATTTGAGAAGTTTTATAAATGCTATTACTAGTGTCTCTTCTTGTGATGAATCCATTACATTTGATTTAATCCAGAACAGGATGATATGTTACAGGGAAAAATATCACTCAAATATGCAAGTTCTTTGATGGATAGTGTCATATCATGACTGCAATTTCTATCGTTACTGGCTAAATGTGACAAACTAGCAATAGGCCTTGATTATCTGGGCCTACTGATGATAGCAGATAACATACTCAACTTGGGTCAAAAGGGCAGCGTGGTGACTCATTCTCTCTGGCACAACAAAAGACATGTCTAGAATAAACAGAAGGTAGCCATAAGGAGGCTTCTTCACAGATGTTCATGCATATGGGTAGAGCAGCACACATTTAAAGTTCTTTAATTACTATACAGCACAGCAAATGAATTGCTCTGCAGCCATGAGGGCATCTAGGAGGCAGAAAACGCATGGCAGGTTATAAAATAGTTTTCCAATCCCCTCTAGCACTTCCCTAAGGATGATGCTGTCACAGGTACTCTTATAAATGTCCATTTCCCAGGGGTTACTGCAAAATCAGCTCTGACCTGAAAATTGTCATATGCTCATGGGCTAGAGATTTGCTTTTAATCTAATGTATTTTAAGCCAATTTGGGCATTGTAAGCACATATTACCAAGATTTATCTTCAGACTTAATGCAAAACTATAAATTATCTTTTAAAGATCTGGGAAAAAATATCACAAATAAAAACGTGGGAAAAAGTAAGACGAGAAAAAGTGCAGGGGGTGTTCAAATGTAGCTCTTTGGGGGCAAGATTAGTTCTGGCTCCAGTATTAACTATGTAAGCGTCCCCTCACAATTTATTTAAAATCATTCTTCTTATGTGTCATGAATGAATAATAATAGCTTCCTTAGCCATTCCATATCATGAATTGAGAGGCCCGTTAGTAATTAAAATGAAGCACTTTGAAAGTACAAAGTATCGTATAAATGTCATCATCATCATCATCATTATTCTGTTAGTTAATATGTCTTGGAAGTATTCAAGTTTTCCAGTGGTTAAGTGGCTGTGCCAACCATCATTTGTTGTTATCTGATTTTATTGAAAGTTTCCGAATCTCTTGCACAAGTGCTCACACACAAACACACACAGGAAAGTACACATACATTCACACCCTTACCTCCCTGCTTGACTCTTCTCCTGATTTGCTTTGTAGAGAGAGTTAGTGTTTAGAAACATGAAAAGGTACAAATTTCTTTGACAAATCAAATGGGAAAAGGAGGAATTGGAAAATAAGTGAGTAAAAAGCAGAAAAAAGTCACAGGGAAAGAGACACATAAAAGCTAAAGTATCGAGTAAGGAACTGCATGGCTCCCTCACTCCAAAATGAGCAAAGTCTTGTAAATCAGAAGTCATGACTCAAAAGCCAGAAAAATCATCCTATGCTGAATTATTCTTGGCCTTGAAAGCTTTAGAAAAAAATGCACCTGTAGCAGATCGTAGTATAAACACTTAAAAAGCTGACCCCAGCAGTGAGCAGCGGTGGATGCAGAATTTCTGGGGGTATAGGTTTGGGTTGGGGGAAATGTAGTTGTGGGGTAGGGCTTTGGGAATAAGAGGTTAAAATGCTTTTCCTTCAAATTTTACATAGGATTTAGAAAATATCAACTATCTACATCTAAAAAAAAAAAGATACATCTCAAAGATAGACATTGTATGTGTGGGGGAAGGGAGGTCAAAGAGCTGGACAGGACATTGTCACTGATATAGTCAGGGCCCTAGAATCCCACAAAACCATATCTGTGCTCCCTGTGGTTCAAGCAAGATTTTGTTTCTGTTAAAATGATTAAAGAAGACAGTTTAGGTGATACCAACAGACTTTAACACTTCATGAAGTGGACAGATTCCACTAGGAGAACTTCAAGGCAGGGGAGAAAGTGGCAAGCTTTTATGGAGGGGAAAAAAAGAAATAAGGAAGAAGAAAATAGAAAATGAATAAGGAATAAGGAAATAAGTATGGAGCCCAGAGTTGGCTTGGTGTTTGAGGATCGGCTGACAGCATGTACTGCATTTCTGGTCAAGTAGAGCATTTACAGGGACATGAAATTATCTAAATTTCACTTTGCTGATGTGGCACCCACTGCAGGAGCAGTTCCATCTTGAGCCTAAAAATTTATTTCAACACTTCCAAAGGCCCACATTTGAAATTCTTCTTTAGAGGAAGACTTCAGGCTCAGGAAACCTCATTGAATGTGTGCAGAGATCACAAAGTGACTAAGAGTGTATTTCCCCTGAGAGCAGTCCTTAGCAAACTGTTGACAGCTCAGTAGCAAGAAAGAAAGCCCAGCAACCATGCCTCATGTCAGGTCACACAGGACACAGCTGAAGCTGCCTCTGTGGCATTCACCCTGGCTTGACTTCTTTCCCTCCCCTGTCCTGCTTTCCCACTCCCTTAAAAGTGTTTCTCCTTCAAAAATTTCTTCCATAAATCACTTGCACAGGATCATCTTCTCAGGGTCTGCTTCTGGATGTGTCTACCTAAGAGAGAGGGTAATTTTGCTCAGTCTCTCTCCTTGTAACTTCTACTGTTCTATGCAGGGAATTTTCTAATGACCTCCAGGATCTGGGGTGCTCTCTGCGCTAGAGGCACTAGAATCATCTGTGGAACTGAAAACATTTAGGGCCTGTGATGGTTAATTTTATGTGTCTACTTGGTTGGTGCCCAAATATGTGGTTAAACATTATTCTGGATGTTTCTGTGAGGATGCTTTAGATTGGGATTAAGATTTTAATTAGAGGACTCTGAGTAAAACAGATTGCCTTCCACAATGTGGGAGGGGGCCCATTTGATCAGTTAAAGGGATGAATAGGACAAAAGAATGACCTTCCTAGAGCAAGAAGGAATTCTGTCAGCAGACAGTCTTTGAACTTGGACTACAACATTGACTCTTCCCTGGGTCTACAGCCTCTTAGCTTGTCAGCCTACTCTGCAGGTATTGGACATCTAGATTTTGAATTTCTGTTTCTCTGGAGAACCCTGACTAATATAAGGCATATAAGACAATTGTTCAGTAATTTTGAAATTGTTGAGGCCTCAAGACTTCCTTTCAGCAGGAAATACGTTATTAATGGACAACACATACTTAATATTTTCTGCTAGACTTTGTAATCTAACCTTTTGTCAAGAATGCTTGTTTTTTATTTTAAATATTTTGAAGAGTGCTAGAAAAAAAGAAGTTCACAGCCATGAGTCTAGTTGTGTAGGGAAATTCATAAATATTTAAATAAGAATTTGTACCTATATTTATATCCTCTACTTAATTATGAGATTGGCTTTCCAAATATTTTTTGAGACTTACTCTTTCATGGCTCTCTTAAATATCTCAACCCTTCAGATATATCAGAATATCAGATTCCTCTTCTTAGGCCTCCCCCTAAATTGTTGGTAAATTGGGGAAATCTTCCTTAGCCTTATTGATTCTTCTCAACACCTTCCAAAACCCACTACTTTCTGGAGTCACAGGGCAGGAAAATTCAAGGATCCCACCAGAGGGATGTCCACTTCAGGCTGAAACGAGGTTAAGGGAAATTCTGAGCTCCTCTTCCTATGAGAATTTCCTTGCCTCTTACTCAATTACACAGGACCAATCACTTTAGATCATCAGAATTTATCTTCAAATAAATGCAAATAAACATGTTAACATATGTTAAAAGTCTAATGTGGGTTCACTTCCCTTCCACATCAGCCTTCCTACACGCTACTCTCACTCAGAATTTTCTTGAGTAGGGTTTATAAAATGCTTAAATTGTGATGTTTGAAAGGACACTAAACATCATTAAATTTGACTCCCTCATTAAAAAGTGATGTTCAGAGATGTTTCCTGAATTTTAAAAGTTTCCAAGCTATCAAGCTGAAGAGGACACTGAACTAAAACAATTGTCTTTCCCTAAATCATCTCTTACATGTTTTTTTAAATTTCTGACTTTATTGAGGTATAATTGGCAAATAACAGAAAAGCTCACTGTCATAACTTATCAGAAAGACAACGAGCAATTGTACATTTTTCTTCTAAATGTATTCTATTCTTCCATAAAAAGATAATTCTCTTAGATCAAACAGTGAGGACATTCTGGTCCTCTTATTCATATTTAACCTCCCCCCACAATTACAATCATCATGAACCCTCATGCCTCTGCTTGATGTTTTATCATGCTGAGTAGAAATTCAATGCCTCAGATCAAAAATTCCAGCAAAGAATTCACTTTCCCTGACTTAAAAAGAAATCCAGATAAAATCTCTGAGAATTAAAATAATTTAAAAGCGCAATTAAAGAAATGATAAGCATTGTTACAAATTAACTGTGCATAGATATTTCAGCAAATTGCCATTTCAGCTTCCTTCAATCTGTAACACATAGTTACCCACCCCATGCCCACACAGAAACAGTCTTGACCATTGCCTATTTCAATATTTTAGAAGGTCTTCCTCTTTAAGAATTGTTATATCTCCAAAGAGAATTGAAGAATTTATCTCACTGTTTTGTTTTCTAGACATATCCTTCTGTCTGATTTCTTAGGTCCTTAGATGACGGCCACCCAAGAAGTAGATAGATAGATGAATGATTCATTAGCTATTGGGACTGCTCCTCTGAGTGAATTAGGCAGCTAAAGAAACTGAACTAGACAGGAATCATGATGAATTCCAGGCATTAAAAATATTCATATCTTTTTCCTGGGTTGATAAATCTAAAAACTGACCACAGAAAAAAGTGCAAAGATTAAAGAAATATAATAAAAAGTCTTAAGAATGTCAATTTATAAGAAGAAAAATATTATCATAAAATTATATTTATTAATTCCATATCATTCCTTTGTATCCACTTACATTTCTTTAGAATGACTTGAGAAAATGTTATCCCAGATGAGAATGGGCAGGGGTCTTGTTACACAACGCTGACACAGAAGTGGTGTGTTTGGTGATTGTCACCTTTCTTTCACAGGGTGGAAGGAAGGATTTAGACAGAAAGAAGTTTTATTTTGATCATCAACAGCTCCATTGTGATATAATGCGACTCAACCAGATCTACTTCAAGCTGTGCTAGATCTGACAGGTGGATCTTTAGTACTTTGAAAATCATTATAATGGGAGATTTTAAAATTATAATTCACTACACTGAAAACATGTATCCACACCAATTTGTAGCAAGCAAAGACTAATAATCATCTGTTCTTAGTTAAAATTTAATCTGATTTTATCATCCAAGATCTATTTGAAAAAAAGTAATGCTGAAATGAATAAGTCAATTTGGTGCGATGATTACAAAACTACATTGTTTATTCTAACAGGACATATATTCCAGTTATTATTTATGCTTTTATTATAGGTCTTGACAATGAAGACATTAAGACAACCCAGAGTTACTAGGGACCAATTCTAACCCCTCTCCATTTTCGCTTCAAAAGACCCATATTACAGCAGGCTTCATCTAAAAGGTGAGTTTCAGAAAATATTGTATTCACAGGAGAAAGTGATCAAAAAGCTCATCTGAATAAATTTTTAACTTTTTATGAGTGCTTCTTTATTTATTCAAATCAATGCCTCATTAATTCATCATATTAATGAAATCTTTAAGATTGAATATGATAAACAAAAATAGAAGCAAATGCAATACTTTTCCTATACATTGTCATTATTAAAGCAATATTTTTGCTGAAGAAAATTAATGTAAATAAACAGATCCTGGATTACCTTAATAATTTAATTTTATTGGAGAATCATAAAGCATTGTAATTAATAAATATACAGTTTAGAAAGCCAGCTTCATTAATACGTTTTTCCTTAAATCTTTCTTAGTAGGCAATCAGTGCATATTTTAAAATGTTAATATATATGACAATATTTACTGTCAAGACTTCTGCTATGTGGTCAAGAGACACATTTCACAAGCTGTATAAAATATTGCCAAATGAGGAAGGAAAAACGAATTGACTTGGAAGAGCAGAAACAAGTGTATATTCCTGGCCACAGGGTAAAATATCGGCCTCAAGGATGAGACATAATCTGAGATGGGCTAGAACCCTCCAACCCTGAGGTTATATTTGAAATGGCTATTAAGAAACGAAGGGAAATCAGAGAACATTCCATTAACTAAGATACAAAAATATATTTCAAATTTACTGATTTACAAATATGAATGTTTGGAAATAACTATTTAATTAAAAATGATTCCTGGAAATTCACACTGTTTTGTACAGATAAATTTTATTTGTGAAATGCAAAAAAGCAACACGGTTCCATAGCTTTCCTCTGAATACACTCTCCTTTTCTACAAATAATACCCTGAATGAATGTGAATACATGACGCTCTTCTCTGTATGCTAATTTGAGCACTCATGAAAAAAATTAAATTTCATAGACCTGGTGCCACTGAATTTCTCCCGCATTTCCCAATTCAGCGTCTGGCTGGCTGTCTTCTCAGGCGGCCTCTCCATCCGATCGTACAAATCCTCTAAATACCTGCATTTTTCACTCTTAAGTTAACTGACAGATCTAATTTTGAAAATTATTATTACTCAACAGAGAGCAATTTATTTCTCTATTTCAGAAGCTAATAATTTTTCAAAAGGTAAGGTATATGGATACAGTATTCTCAACTGCCTTTAAATTTGATGCTTACCCTATATTTACCTAATAAATAACAGGTATTTATTCAGTAGATGAGCTGATGGTCCCTGGATCACAGATAAAGTGGATGATAAAAACATGTGCAGACACCATCGCTGATAGAGCCTTGTTATAGCACCAGCTGGGACAGAATAGTCAATAAAGCTTTCTGAATTTAGAAGATCCTAACTATTGCTCTTAAAACACACAAATATATTCACTTCAATGCACTGTTGTTAATATCTACCATGGGGATGAACCATGCAAGTTTTGGGACAGGGGAAGCTTACAACACAGGCCCTGCGAACGTTACATTTATAGAGAAATTGTGAACTCAGAGGGAAATGTGTGTCTTCTGTTGCTCTGTCCTTCACTACACATACATAACATCTGTCAAGTATATAAATGGTATTTTACACAAGCATGCAAAATAATATATAAAAATATATATGCATATACACATACACACACACACAAAGAGAGAATAAGAGAGAAAAGGAGAGAGAGTAGTATCAGCCCTGAGTAGCATCATCTGCCCTTGTCAAATTCTGACTGCCAATTTCACGTCCGCACCTACTGTTATTCCCCTGGCCCCTGTTGACCTCTAAACCTAGGCTTCAGATGAGCTGAATATCACGTAGTTTTTGAATGTGTAAAGTGTTCTATGTATTCTGGCTTTGGCATGAAGTGGCTTTTAGTAGGAGCAGCCGTAGCAGCTGAAGCAGTAATATTGTTTCTTCATATATCTCTCCACTCTCTGCTTCTATTGGATAACTGTTGCTCTAATCTTTACATTAAGCTAAGTCATAGATTTTATTTTTGGCAATGTGATTCTCAACTGGAAGCAGTTCAGCCTCTCTAATGAGGCATTTCAAACTTCAAGGGTACATTATTGGTTGACCCAATGAGTGGGAAATGCTACTACCATTTGATAAGAATGAGGCAGAGTTACTAAATGACTGTCCTATACATCCAAGAAATGTCCCATCCAGAGTGTTGCTGGTATGCCTTTGAAAACCCCTGAGAAATTGGGGGAAGCCATTCCACATAGAATGATCAGCCATCTATCAGACCTTTCGGGGCTAAGACATCAAAATGGATTCATCCTGTTATGCCCTAGTTCCTAGCATATAGTAGAGTTTCACTAAATGCTTGTAGAATGAACAAGTGAATGAAGGAACTTCCTGGAACTTTACCCAACCCCTTCATAGTGTGCTAGATGTCTCTACACTTAACTCTGCAAGTACAAGGTGCTTATCCTTGAATTCAACTCTTTTTTTGAGTAAGTACATTCAGCTATGTATAGCTATTTTTTTGGGGGTTGTACAAAGAGTCAAGGCAAAAGTACTACATATATATATATATACGCACATATATATATATATATATGTATATAGTGCTTCCAGATGAAAGGAAGATCTATTTAAGAATGTATGCACTTAGTACCTTACATTCAGAAAAGCTTATTGAGAACTAATTCTGAGATAGGCACTTCTCATAAGTGCCTGAGAGTATCAACGGTAAAGCAGACACCATGTGAGATGGATTTTTATGCCTGCTGTTTGATTCCTGGGCACCTTGAAGAGCCAAATATTACTTCAGTATACTGCTGGAGCTTCACTGTACAATGAAATCTTCTCTAATTATTCAGGTTTTAGGTAGATGCCTCACCATTTTGTGCCTACAGCACCTCTTGCATCAGCCTGTCATGGAATTTCACTGCTTTTAGCAGAACTTCATCACTAAATTTTTTCATCTAATAAAATCCATCTTTCAATCTCGCTGTGCTAAACCTACCCTCAGACATTTCCAGCAGTTTGAGACTCACAAGTTTTTTACCATATGTCAGGGACAAGGGGAGAGATAGATTTGGTTCCATCTTGTGTGATTGACTACTACTGTGTTGAAGAAACTTTCACACTCATGAGGTCAATAGATATTTGAATGGGACACCATTAGTTTAGTTTCCCTAGAGTAACCTGTATCTTAACCAATAGACTTTCAAAACCTTCTCTAGTTTTGAAAGGAATAATTGCATGTCATTGTGATTTCAGGGAAATTTCCTGATTAGTGAACATTTAAGCTTCCCAATCCCGTTTTCTGATATAGTCCTTAGAATGTAGAATTTAAAGTAAGACAGACTTGGATGTGAATTATGATTCTTATCTTGACTTTGTGATCTTAGGCACAGGATGCAACCAAACAGCTTCTGCTTTTTATGTATAAAAATGAAAATAATGCTTCATCAATTGAATTAGGCTAAGGGTGTCCTCAGCTTTGGGTTTCAGTCAGGCCGAGACTTCACCGAAAATATAAACTTGTGTACTAATCTCTGACATGCTACTTTACTCTTAATTCTGTGATAGACTCATAGAAATAACTGTGAGATCCCTTGAAACTCTAAAAATATGTAATTAGAAGACTATATTAGTCTTATATTTAAGGAATACTGTGGAATATGTCATGGAATAACTATCCAGGAACCAAATCTCTTTCTATAATTTTGTTTTCATGAAATGCCACAATATCAGTTCCTTACACACCTTTGAAATACACAATGGCCATAACTGATGACTTTTATTACTATTAGAAAGCATTTTTAGTAGAACATGATTGTTAAAGTATCTGGTACTGAGTTAATTTCTCCTTCATGAAAAACTACAGTGATTATAAGTTCTAAAAAATTTTGAATAGGTTCTGGATACAGTCTGGTCAAGTTTGAATTACTGCTGTTTACTATTAGCTGTGTGATGCAAAGCAAGTCATTCAGTCTCTGTTCCTTTACTTTCCCTCTCTGTAAACTTAGGTAATGACAGCAAACAGCTAAATCATAGGATGTTGTAAGAGGTAAATATAGAATGATGAGAATAGTGTCTGACACACAGCAAATGCTCATTAGTTTCTAATGACACCTCATTGTGTTCTTACCATAAATGTTTCAGAATGATCCTCAGATGCATTTTAAACATCTACAATTCTTACAGCCTTTGCTTGGCCCTGCTCTGATTTTGTTTGGGCAAGGTGGAAGCAACCTTCACCAAAAGTAAAAAATATATGCTTTATCTGTGTGTTCTCAAGATATAATGAAAGCATGTTATTTGCTGCAGATAACAGGGCTTTACAGATAAGGAATATACCAATAATAGGAAGGAAAGAATAGAAAACCTATTCCCTCAAGTCACTATTTCTTTCCATATTTTTCCATAAGCCTGGCATGGCTTCACTACTGAATGTTGGTCTGATTTTTTCTTTCTTTCTTTCCTTTTTTTCACTAAGGTAGGTTTACCCTGAGCTAACGTCTGTTGCCAATCTTTCTCTCTATTTTTCTTTTTTTTTTAATGTGAGCCACCATTAGAGCATGGGTGCTAACAGATGATTGGTGTAGGTCCACACCCAGGAACTGAATCTGGGCCTCCGAAGCACAGCATGCTGAACTCAACCACCTGGCCACGGGGGCTGGTCCTGGCCTGTTTTTCTATTACTTGTTTTTTACCATGTTCAATAGCAGATATTGATATCTATCCTGTGTATTTAAGAAATGAGGCAGAGTTCAGGAAATGACTATGCTAAACAGCATGGCTGGATTTTTCTGAATACCTGCCAGCACCCAACAGCTTTTAAGAGATACAGTTTTCCTTCACAAACTTGCTAATTCTCAGTCTTCCTCAGCAACAAAAAAAAGCAGGGGCTGGGGATACTCCAGGAAATAAATAGCAAGAACAGATGGGCAGGGATTTCTCTGACAATAGATCCTGTTTTCATTCTATTTTTACTTCAGTTGAATTTCGGAGTTCAAGAACCAGAAGTTCTTGAACCAAATTTTTTATTTAGTCCATTAAAAAAAGTTGTACTGGATAACTTCACCTTCCCACTATGCCAGGCTACAAGACTGATGTGGAATGGAGTGGGCCAAGAGCAAATCTCTCTGACAAGCATATGCAAGTGTATAATCAAGCTCAGAGTAGAAAAGCTGCATGATTGACTTCCACTAGAAATTGATATGGTAGAGCAGTGGGTTGATTTGCTGTGATGGAGTCAAATAAAACATTTGTGATTTAGGTAGGCAGACCTGTCAAGAGAGAAAACTAGTTTGGAGAGATTTAATTGCTGTCAGCCTTAAGGGAAAGAACAGAAATGAGCAAGTGTCTCACTGGCTTAGTGTTTTAAGTCATATTGTCTTTACTGCCTATTTTCTGGAAAAAGTATAGTGGATCTCATGGGTTAATTGGCTAATTTATCAGCTGCTAATCCTACCTCTTTCATCATCACCTTTATTTGCATAAATCCTATGTTAGGGATGATTGAAGACGGCAAAGCAGGCACTTGATGAAAACTAGAAAGGGGAATTTCAAGTGCATTAGTCAGGACTGTTCTAGTTTGCAAATAGTAGAAACCCAACTTGAGCTAGCATAGGCAAAAAGGAAATTTACCGGCTCTTTGGCTTTGTGCTGGTCATCTTACATTTGCCCCTCTTGATCCATTCCTGTCATTTTCTACCTGCTCTGTCTTCTGGAGGCCGACCCATATGAATTATATCAATAGTATCCCTTGTTTCTTTGGCTCCTGTTTTGGCACTGGTAGGAGATTACAAAGGTGAGGAGAGTGAGGTCAGGGTACTTCTTCTTGGATCACCTGGTTTTGTCTACAGTTCTCTATCAGAGGTTGTAGTTACTGTCATAAAACTTTCTTTATAGAGTTTTCTCTCAACCTCTGGTCATCTTTCCCTCCCCTTGCTCCTTCAGGCTCAGGAGTGGCAACGGCTCTCCATTCTTACTGCCCTATGCCTTGTGTTTCCCCTGCTCTCATCTCTGTAAATAGTCTCTTGAATAAAATTTCCTCAAACACCCAGCTTGAAGGAAGTATGTCTTACCTGTTTAGATCTTCATTGATATTATCTTCAAGTAAGAACCAACAACGCAATCTATGGAAGATCAGGAATATAGTTGTGCTTTGTGATAACTAGAGACAGAGACTAAAACCTACCAAGAGTTATTTCTTTATGGTGTATATATTTTTCTATGTAGTTCAGGGTTAATTCTTTCTCACTGAAAAGAGTTTAAAGTCTAGCTTCCTCCAGAAGGTGAGAAAAAATCCAATGTTAACCCTGGAGTCCCACAGTCCCACATCTTCCTTAACTAATGTGAATGGCTCTATTGCTGAGCTCCATTCTGAAAAATACTGAGTAGCCTAGCTTGAGGTGACCCCTATACCTTCCTTGATTAACCAACTTTGACAGGGGTTCAAGATATACAAATTTGGCAGCTTTTCCCAGACTTAATGATTGAAATAGTGGGAAAAGCAATTCTCAAAAGAAGGTAGATATTTTACACAAGAAAACAGGGACAGCATATGAAACAAAAGATGACCATGATATCAAGGATACATACTTTTCTACTACTTGGAGAAATCAAGTAGTCACAATAATTAAGCTTTACTAAGAGGCAAAAAAAAATTACTGGGAAAGATGTGAGTGCTTCAAGCTACAGGGCCTGTTTCAAATGCTTAGTATTCATGTGCCCAGCGATACATACCATGCACATGGGCGCACACAGGATTGAGATCTGTCATTATGAAACTGTAATCTGCAACTTGCACTCTAATAAGGATCCAGTAAATATAAATGTTTCAAATTATGGTTTGTCATTAGGGCTTTATAAATAAATAAGCAAACAAATAAATAAAAGAGAGGTAATTCTTTTCTACCTACTACTATATCTGTTTATAATGCCAAAGATTTGATGAAAACAATGGTTTTCAAAGTTTTCCACGTGCCTGAAGTCCAGCCAAGAGGTGACATTACTCTCTTTTTTCCTTCAACTATTAGAAAAGCTAATATCTAAATTAGCTGATTAATAGGTGGTCAGAGGCCATTTTGAGTTGTAGTATATCAGAAGTGCAGGAAATGTAAACAAGCAAGAGAACCTTGATGAATTCTGTTTTCACACCTGGAGAGAACAAATTCCGAGTTTCCATCTTGGCTATGCTTGCATGGCCAGAAACTTCACTTCTGACTACAGTAGTAGCAAGAATAACGATTAAGGATGGCCGTGTTGGCAGACTCTGAACCAACTTCTTCCCATGGACACAATAAATTTACAATTATTCTTGGAACAATTGCCCATGAAAGAGAACTGAAAACTGGATAAAAAATCTCCGACAACAAGGGACAGTGCTAACTGAGGTGGAAGAAGCAAAAGTTCCTTTCTGCATAGAAAAAAGCTACCTTCAAGCCATGGAGCTTCACAGCTGGCTGGCAGCAATCTTTAGATATGAAGCCTTCCCTGGAAGAGTGGGGGATCTGAGTCGGGGAGCATTATCACAATAAGCAGCTTTTGGACTCAGCACAACCAAGACAATCATCATAATATCTGGCTTTCCTGGATATTAACAACAATGAAGAATAACCCTAGAAAAGCTATCAGATTAAGAAAAAGAAAGCTTGATCTTAAAGGGCCCATGCACAAATTCAAATTCATCATTTTGGAAAGCAACCTAAAATCACCAGAAAGAAAGGTGCACAGTCCTTTGGTGAAAAGAGACTAACTTAATAGGCTCTGGGTGCATCTCAGTGAGAGGTGAGATCTCCCCAGGCTGGAACCCCATCACCAGGGACTGGGACACTGAGAACAGCCATTGCTGTGACCTAGTAAAGGTGTGCTGACACAGATACTGGCAGAGGCCATTGGAGTTCTTCTTCTCACCTGTTAGCTAAGGGGTCTGCCCCACCCACCAGAGCACTAATTTAATTCAGCTCAGCCAGGGCTGGAAGCCCACCCTAAGGATTGGCCCCACCCAACAGCAAACCTTCAGGCAACTTGTGGGTCCATGTAGGCAGGGTGGCTGGAACCTCTGTAGCCAGGCCAGTGAGTTCACCTTTTCAGGGAAGGGGCATGTGTGAGGCATGAGCCTGCATTGATGGAATGTGTGGGGCCTCTGCCATAGGAGGATTGGGTCTGCTTTGGTGGATCAAGGTGCATACATGAGGCTACACCATGTTGATGAGGAGTGTGACACTTTGGGTAGTAGGGCTTGTCAACTGCAGCAGACCTGTGCTTCCCAAACAGCCAAGTAGGATATTGGCTGCACATTTCAAAGTATGAAACAGTTGAGTGCTTCCATGCCCGAGGCTGGCCCCACTCAGCTGAAATCCTGAGAGAGCTGACAATAGCCCTGCAGGCCATAGGCCTACATCAATTGTAAGCCCCTGAGTCAGGAAACCAGATACATTGGGAGCCTATTCACTTAACAGAAAAACTGCAACAGGAATGTGGTATTAGACCTTGCAGCCAACTGTGCTGGGGCTCCCCACACCTGATAAAGTATCTGAAGGGTCTGTAGCAGCAATACACAGCTGATGATTACAACCAATTGGCTAGGGGGACAGCCAAGCCTCCTTCAGCACCTGCAGCAAGAACAACCCTGCCACAACAGAAGGACACATGTATCCTACAGAGGGGATACTTCTGGAATATTTAGAACGAGTGATGAGAGGGGAGCACACTGTTGGGCCTTATAAGACATCTCTTACATAAGGCCACCTCTCCAAGATTGGAAGATGTAGCTGACCTACCTAATACATAGATATAAGCACAGAGGAAGAGGAAAAATGAGGAGACAAAGGAATATGTTCCAAGTAAGGGAACAGGACAAAACCACAGAAAAAGAACTAAACAAAACAAAGATAAACAATCTACCCTGACACAGAATACAGACTAAGTGTCATAAGGATGCTCAATGATCATGGGAGAAGGATAGATGAATTCAGTGAGAATTTCAACAATGAATTGGAAAATACAAAAAAAAAAATCAGAAATGAAGAAGACAATGTTGGAAATGAAAAATCCACTAGAGAGACTCAATAGTAGAGTAGATGATACAGATGAATGAGTCAGCAAGCTGGATGAAAGATTAGAGAAAATCACCCAAGCTGAAGAGATAAAAGAAAAAAGAATTAAAAAGAACAAGTACAGTGTAAGGGGCCTCTGGGGCAGAATCAAGCACACCAACATACATATTATAGACATCCCAGAAGGAGAAGAGACAGGCAAAGGGGCAGAGAATCTACTTGAAGAAATAATAGCTGAAAACTTTCCTAACCTAAGGAAACAGACATCCAAATACAAGAAGTGCAGAGAGAACCAAACAAGAACGTGAAAAGATATTCAACTTAACTAATTATCAGGGAAATGCAAATCAAAACTACAATGAGATATCACCTCATGAATGTCAGAATGGCTGTAATTAACAAGACAGGAAATAACAAGTGTTGGAGAGGATGTGGAAAAAGGGAACTCTCATACACCAGTGGGAGAGCAAACTGGTGCAGCAACTATGGAAAAGAGTATGGAGATTCCTCAAAAAATTAAGAATAGTTCTACCATATGAACCAGCTATTCCACTAGTGTGATTTTTCCAAAGAATATAAAAACATGAATGCTTAAAGATACATGCACCCTTATGTTCATTTCAGCATTATTCACAATAGCCAAGACTTAGAAGCAATCTAGGTGCCCATTAAGGGGCAAATGGATAAAGAAGATGTGGTCTATATACACAATGGAATGCTACTCAGCCATGAAAAAGGATGAAATCTGGCCATTTGTGACAATATGGATGGACCGGGAGGGTATTAGGCTAAACGAATAAGTGAGAGGGAGAAAGTCATATACTGTATGATCCCACTCATAAATAGAGGATAAAAACAATAACAAACAAACACATAGAGACAGAGATTGAATCGGTGGTTACCAGTGGGGAAAAGGGGAGGGAGGTGGGCAAAAGAGGTAATTAGACATATGTAATTAGGCATAGGTAATTAGTCTTTGGAGGGCGAACATGATGTAATCTACACAGAAATCGAAATTTAATGATGTAGACCTGAAATTTACATAATGTTATAAACCAATGTTACCATAATAAAAATAAATTAATTTAAAACATTAATAAATGAAAAAAGAATGACCATTGACTTGATGAGACCCCAAGAATTTGCCAAAGCCACAACCCAGGATCCATTTCCACTGGCCAGATACTTCGCCTGTTGTGAGGGGTAACATATATCCTCTTCTTAATGGGGTAGTGATTGAGATAGTGATATTTGCTTTTGGCAACACCATAAAGAAGAGGAATGATCCTAGCAGGTCTGCAGGAAAAGAAATATTAGGAGAGAAAAGATGACATCAGTCTTGTAGAATAAAGATGGACCCCTTTGCTAACACACATGAGCATTCTGAAATCTGTACTAAAGCTGTGCATTATCATCATGGTAAGTTCCATCTGCCAAGCTGGGCCCTGTGCTACACTTAGAAATAAAAAAAGGAAAGATACCTGATGTTTAATGAAGACCAACCAAGTGTCACTCCCCTTGTTGAGAACTTACAGGAGGCATTTCACTTATTCCTTGTAATAGCCCTAGGATGTGAACATTATTGTATTCATTTTCCATATGGAGAGACTAAATCTCCAAAAAATTAAGCAAATGGTTAAGCTCAAATCGACGGTCATGGATCTGGATTTTGATTCATTCTTTTTGATTACAGAACCTCTGAGCACTACATTATTTAATAGTTGTTCCATCTGAATATTATATACGTTTCACACAGTGCATGGCAAAATAGTGTTGGGTGAGCGTGATGTCTGTCTGTCTTCCATGAAGCATTCCAAGTGAGGCATTATCTTGGTAAATTTACTCCAGTCCATTGTCTTCCGTTATTTATGTAGCCTAACAAATCTGTTTTTGCTTATTTACCAACAGCAGATCCATCTCTGTCTGTTATGCTAATAGTATCTTATGTTCTGTGATTAATGTATAAAATCATGTTGCCAATACACTAATTTACAATGATAAAAGTATTATTTTACATGAGCTTGAAGATACACAATCAAATAGTAATCAGATGATTCATCTTGACCATAGAATTAGAATAAAATAAATTATAGTGAGACAGAATGTTTAATGATTTCCAGATAAAACAGTCTAAGGAATCTATTTACCTAATAAGGCTAACTTTTCCAATGGGACCATAATTCTAGGAGCTCGTTGGACAGGTTTTATCAGTGTTCACATATGTGACTCTTTTTTCACAGTTTTCATGGTTAACCAATCCTCTACTGTTGAGCTATTTTTACACATTTAATCAATCAAATTAGAATGGAAACTATTCAGTTTCTTTAAGAAATCACATCCTCTGTCTACTTTTCTATCAGTGTATATTTTAACATTTAAAGTTCCAAGGACAAATTTATTGTTAAAACCTATGTTTTGGGAAGATGAGTGAGAAGAAGATAGTCTCCACTTACACTTGTAAGTGTTAATTAAGTGTTTTAGACTCTAAATGTCTTAGAGGTATTAAGATGAGATGAGTGAGGGCCATAAAGGAATGTTTGATGCAAGTAGAGGCTCTTATATTTGAGACTTGAAGTTGCACTAAGTCTCTGAAAACAGAGACTTACTCTTACACAAATTTGTGTTCAGCATCCCTGCTCAGACATTTGACCTTTACTGATAAACACGTACTATATTCTAGACACTGCGCCAGGCACTAGGAATATAGCATGGATCCAATGTGATCTCTGTGGAATCTTACTTCACAGCACAGAGACAGAGACAAAAGAGTCAAGAGTCAATTACAAGTCAATGTGATAAATGAAGTCATAAGGTTATGCAAAGTGTGTTAAAGAGACACAGAAAACCATTGAATTTAGGCTAAGACGTGAAGAGAGGTATGTGTGGTAAATTAGGCTGCAGAGAATGGCAATGGGCAGGTGCAATATAAGAAAATCAATCAACGAAACATACCACCTCAACAGAATGAAGGGTGAAAAAACCAACATGTCATTGGCTCAATTGACACAGGAAAGTATTTAACAAAATCCAATGCTCAGAAATCTAAGAAAAGATGTCCTAACCCCAGATACCTATGAATGTGACCTTATTTGGAAATAGAGTCTTAGGAGATGTAATTAGTTAAGTGAAGATGAGGTCATACTGTATTAGGGTCGGCCCTAAATCCAATGACCTGTGTCCTTATAAGAAGGCCATATAAAGACACAGACAGGATGTACAATGCAGGCCGTATGATGGCAGAGACAGAGATTGTAGTGATGCAGCTAAAGTCAAAGAACGCCAAGGATTGCCAGCAACCATCGAAAACTAGAAAAAGGCAAGGAAGGATTCTTCCCTAGAGTCTTCAGAGGAAGTGTGGCCCTGCTGACACCTTGATTTTGAACTTCTAGCCTCCAGAAATGTGAAAGAATACATTTCTGCTGTTTTAAGCCACACAGTTTGTGGTATTTTTTTTATGGCAGTCCTAAGATAGTAATAGACAAACAATGATCTACTTTTGAACCATAAAAAGGAATGAATTACTGATATATGTTATAATGTGGATGAGCCTCAAAAACATGATGCTAAGTGAAAGAAACCAGATAACAAAGGCCCTATGTTACATGATTCCATTTATATAAAATATCCAGAATAGGTAAATGTATAGAGACAAAAGCCCGTTTGGTGGGTGCCAACAGCTGAGAGGAGGCAGAAATGAGGAGTAACTGCTTAATGGGGACAAAGTTTTATTTTGGGTGATGAAAAGAGTTTAAACTAGACAGAGGTGGTATTTGCACAATGATATGAATGTAGTAAATATCAGTGAATTGTTTATTTTGAAACAATTATTTTTGCGTTTTATGAATTTCACTTCAATAAAAGTGAAGCGTTGGTTTCACATAGAATTATAAAGAGTTAAAGGAGAATAAGCAAATCACAAACAAAAGCTGGTGGGTAGATGATTTGTTCATGCATGTATGAGTTTTCTCTTGACCAACTCTGTTTCTTCGTCTTCCTGTGTTTTCATACTGTTTTTTCTATTTTTCAAATGAGCCATATCTAAAAGCATTCTTCTGTTTTTTTAAAAAAATTATTTATATGAATGCTAGAAGATATTAAATATTTAGCTTTAATCAATATCTAGAGAAAGATATCACTTGTAAATATAGAGCTATCAAATTCCAAGTCTACTTTTTGATTGAATAGGTCAGACTCTGATGTACCATAGATTCACTGCCTGCCATTGGCTGTCTTTGTAGCATGTGATAAATGATCATTCTAGGTGTTTTAGTGAAAGCTTTTTAAAAATGAATCAGATTATTTGACAGAACTTAGAATCACATAACAAACTGAGGGAAATATCTATGTTTGCTTCAGTTCAAGAAATTATACATATGAATTCATGCTGATTATCGATGAATATTAGACAGCTTAAAGATTTAGTCTAGGGGAATAAACTTGGACATATCTATTTTGAATCACTTGGTTCCTTTCAAGGGCTTTTTATCTCTTTTTATTCTGACAGCCAACGTTTGCAGTGGGCCAGGACTCACTGCTAGCTTCATTTGCAGCTAAGAAAAGAGATCTTCAGAGATGGGGATGGCTTCTCCTAATTCCAATGGTAGATGTGGTCAAGAGCACAGGATTCTAGACTTCTAACCCAGCACACTACTCTTCGATAATATTATTCTTCTGGATATTTGGTATTCCATGCACCCAACCTCAACAAGTGGATATAAATCAGAAGTAGGTAAACTTAGGACAATTTGATGCAATTATCATATTTGTTTTTGAGTAATTAAACAAAAATTTCTGGGTGAATGGGAAAATAATTCCAAATTTTGAAATACGAAGTTTTTCATATTTTCTTAAAGGAGGAAGAAAATTTGCCTCAATTAACAAATGATCTTTTTTGTGTTGAAATAGTAGAAAGAATAGCTGTAGCAATCATATTAATCCCTCTCTAGTTGGAAACTCATTACGCCAATAAGCACTTCAATGTTTAGAGATCAAAAGTTCTCATCTACGTATAACGCACCAGAGATGAGAACTACCAAGGGAACATCTTCTGGGATGAGAGAATGGATTTCCATATTGAATCAAAGCTAGTGAATCAGAATGAAAAGCAAAGGAAATGAGAGGGCTGCGTTACCATTGCAGCGAGCGCCATCAGGTTAGGAACCATCTAAAGGGAACTGATTTTTTGGCTATATTTTGAAGCGTGTCCAGTCAGGAAGGATGTCTATTTTTTCATACCTTGCTTTCTTGCTTTACCTCTGTGTCTTTGGAAAAGATGTACTCTCTGTATCCCTCACTTATCCCCACAGGTAAGTTTATCAGTAGATCTTGAGATCTTCTAAACTGTTACACCTTGTTTGGGAGTAGGGGTTGTTGAAATAATTAAATACATTAAAATGTATGAAACATTAAGAATAGGAAGAGCATAAAATATGTACTCAACAAATGTTAGCAATTTAA
Organism: Equus asinus; assembly: GCF_041296235.1. Classification (NCBI taxonomy): domain Eukaryota; kingdom Metazoa; phylum Chordata; class Mammalia; order Perissodactyla; family Equidae; genus Equus; species Equus asinus. Next base: position 66,197,936 of record NC_091793.1, on the reverse strand, counting down.
CATTAACTTTGAATTATTATCCCGTGCTCCATGCTCAGTAAGAAAACGGCCCACTTGCTGAATCTGTCATTCAAAACATTCTAATATCTAACTCCATCCGGTTTTTCTAAATTATTTTTAACAGTTTAATTACAAGAATTCATCTCATCAGCCATATTTGTTTATAAGAAACCAGAAATGCATAGTACCCTTCCTCACAGCCTCACTTTTGCTATGCTATTGTCCTTGCCTCTGTTGCCCTGTTTCCTTCAATGCTGCTTATTAATTCTTAGTTACTGTCCCCAGGCTGGGGAAAGGTCCAAACTTTTACTGATCTCTCTAGATGACAGTGCTGAGGTTTTATAATACTTGTGATCTGCACTAGTAAATTTCTAAATATTATGCTTTGAATTTTTTATCTTTTTATTTTCATCCCCAAAGCTGGATTTTTAGGCATTTAAGTAGAAAATGAATCATTTTTGTATTTCTCATATTGTACTTCTACTAATATCTATTGATATACCTTAGTGATCAAATGATATTTCCTGACATGACTTAGAAAATTTATGCATATGACAGAAAAAAAATAAAATTCTGTATAGAAGTCTAGTCTATGCACTGCCCCAGATTCCTTCATTTCCCTAGGCCTCAGCTGCAGGTTCCACGAAAAGCTTCAGCCACTGTTGATATTCCGTGTTCTCCTGATTCTGCACTTCTACCACACATCAGTCAGGTCACTCTTCCTTTTTGCTAGATGATGATTTCACACTGTCCCCTTCTTCTTCAGACATCCAGCCCAAACTCCTCCATTCTCATCCTCAGCTGATGTCCTCATTCTTATTTTCCAATGGAAGCAATCTGAAGATATTCGACAAACTCTCACAAGCATACCTTCCCAATTTTCCCCAAGGAAATTCCCCAAAGCTACACTCCAGTATGGCCTCCATCACCCCCATTGAGGCAGGAACCTCAGCAATTGCAGAAATAGGAAGGCTCTGGCTTCTTTCTACTTCTGAAATCAGATAAGGCAGGAGGCTCATTTTTGACTGGGATCTGACATTCTGGAAGCTATCTGGAGGGACTGGGTAACCCAACCTAAAAGGGTGGGAAATCAATCACTTAGGGATGAACATTGTGAGATGAAACACAGGAGATGTGAAGGAGCCAGCAGATATATCTCTATTCCTTTCTTTAAAGGACTCTGTCTAGTCACAGTGGCTTCATGGGGGCTGTCTGGAGGATATGTCATGGAATCAAGCAATGGCCTGTGTTTTCTCGAGACTGTGTACCCACATTGTAAACCACATTGTATTTGCTTTTTTTCCTTCCCTGCTTCATTTCCCCTCCTCTTGCCACCCTGAGATTGCAGTGTCCTGAAAGCCTCAGCATGAAGGACATGCCTCGAGCTCTATTTTCTAGGGTCCTGCTGTTTGACTTTCTAGTCTATTACCAGCATTACTGGGACATCAAATGGAGAAACTAACAGAAATAACTTTAATAGATAATTGACAGCATCACAAGTTGTTTCACTCATTTACAGAATTTAACATTTGCAGTAGTTCTCTAAGATGTTACTGCCTTTCATAGATAGGAAAATAAGTCTCAGAGAGTTAAAGTGATTTCCTCAAAGTACCGTTATTTGAATCCAAAACTCACTCATCCTTGACATATTGCATTGCAAACAGAACTTCCATGATTGAAAAGATAAAAATTCCTCTTCTTACTGGCACACTGTCATGGACAGCACGTTGGGGGCAGCACAACATAGCACAGCATAGTTCTTACATTCTCTCAGTGAGGCAGGCCTATTGAATGAGTTTCTTTCCTAGAGGACAATGGGGCAGCACAGGCCCCTTTATACAGCTTTATATGCTTAAGCATTGTCCTGCTGGTGGGGCATATCCTAATATTACCCCTCGTGTCTTCACAGGCCTCTAGATTTTTGGCTGCTCTCATAAGCTGGTCTATTTGTATGTTTTATTGAAGATTTAGATGCTTGGAACAACTTGGATATAATTGGGTATACAATTTAAGAGTTATCTCCTCTCTCCTCTCCAGACACATTTCTAAATTGTCACAGGCACACTTAGCCTTTAATAAAAGCTCTCTGGGGAAGATGACTTCAAAGCTTTCTCAGTAGCTAATTCAGAGGCTAATAACCTTTCTAGTCAGTTTTTACTACAGTTGAAACTGAATTTCTATGACAATCAAAACTCATTTCTCTTTAGCATCTCTGCTGGGACACAACATAAACTTGCAAAGTATTATAATAGATGATCTGGAAGATGAATTTCAAAAACACCAATAGGAATAGACTTATAATTTAATAATAAGACCAAGAAAAAAAATAAGTACTTGAAGCAATAGCCTGGGAAACGCTGCTAATTGGAGCTAGTGCCCCAGAAGGCACTCACCAAAATGGGAAATGTGCAACATTAATACTGGGGTGGAGGTGGGGGAAGGGGGAGGAGAAAAGAAATATTACTACACATTACAGGAGTTCATAGCTGATATGCAGCATTGGCTGACAAAGAAAATCATAGAAAGTAAATAAATTGTCCAAGATCCCTCTGCTACATAGATACAGAAAGAGTATCGAAAACACTCTTCCCAGCAAGCCCAAGGTAAGCTACTTCATAATGATTGCTCTCAGCAATTTGTGATGAAGAAAGAATAAGAATAGAAATTATATCAATGGGAAATTTGAGGTCAACTTATCACTTTGTGACATATCCCACTACAGACATGAAAGGACCACGGCAGACACAGTTGGCTCCCTGAGCAATAGGTATTTCCCCTTCTTTCTTTGAAATACAATCTTACTTATTTTCACGTCTTAGGGGGAGAAGGCCTATGCTTCAGGTGAGGCTTACTCATCTACAGCTCAGAAGTAAATTTAGATTAGTCTAAGACAACAATGGTCTTTCTACCTTCCACGACAGTGGAAGGATTTGGGATGGGCTTGAAGTGAAGTCCTGGTCAATAAGACAAAAAGTACAATCTCTTGGAAACATTTCTATCCCTCTCAAAAGCCAGTTGAGGGAGATAGTTTCTTTTCCTTATCTCTCCCCTGGACTTGGTTTTATGAAGCTGTGACGCCTAGAAGAGTAGTAGCCATCGTACAACAATGAGAACACAAACCTGAAAACCATGACAGCAAGTCAAGTAGGCAGTGTGGAAATATGAGACCATACTTGCAGGTTTATGAATTAACTACTCTGGGAACCACTGGACCTCCAAACTGAGAAAAGAACTGCACTAAATGCTGAGTCTGACACATGGCTGTGGTAAATAGAGCTAACGGGAAAATGAGCTAAATGTTTTCTTTCCGTCTTTTTCTCCTTCTTTCTTGCCTCTTTCTTTCTGTTCATCCTTTTAGTGGTAGGTAAGTGGTATAGCAAGAAATGTGAATATTCTCCTTGAGCTCATCCAGTCCAAAGTATGTTTTTTAATCAAGAGGGTATGGAAGAAAGATGATGCTAACCTATGAGGGAGGAAAAAAAATGTTAGCCATTGGCTGAGCAGCAACGGAGTCAAAGTAGAGTCTGGATGAAAAGAACTCCTTTTATATGGGATTTGTGTTTACTGACATGGGAGACAAGGGAATTTTTGAAGAACACACAAAAGCACATCCAATGAGATGAAAGCATGATTCACTTATGAATCAATTTGTTAGAAGAAAGAAAGATGGGGTGAGAAAAAGAACCAAACTAGGAGGAACAAGTGATTGACCTTTGTCTTGTTTCTCTTAGGCAAATATAAAATGTGAAGACAGAGCTTCCTCTCTGCACATTGGGATAATAATGAAATTTCTAGTCATCCTTGAAGTGTCATTGATGTTAAATAAAATAATTAATAGGAAAATGCTTTGAAAATCATAAATTAAATCATCATCATAATGACATCGTTATGGCAAAAATATATTCCATTTATGGAATACTTACTTAGTTCATCACATTTGAAACTTATATCCCTGCATAGAAAATATATGGATATCATTTTTAAGACAGAAAACTGAAGCTTAGAGAAATTCTTATTTATCTAAACGTACATAGCTAATCAATGGGAGAACTGTTTCTAACCCACAATTTCATATATATACAAACTTAGTGAGGAAATCATCTTTCTTTTATCCTCCATCTACATTGAGCTTGTCTTAAATTGTTGTCCATTTTTTCCACTTACATTCAGATAGAGATTGACCTCTAGAGTTTATTTCAACCTATCTCTTGCTAAATTCAAGAGCGGTTGACCCAATGGAGGTTAATCACAGACAACCAGTGTTTACTTCTTTATCCTTCAAAAGCAGGGATGGATTAGAACTTAAAACACGTTGGACACATTTCCTATTCAGCAAGATCAGAGTGGTCTTCTGCATGAACTCCTCCATGTGTTTGTAGGAATGCAAGTCTGTTCATTATTAATCTTATTATATGGAAAGTAGTTCATTTGTATGGAAATAGCTGAATTGGGATGGTGTGTTCCTTGTTCAAAATGAAACACAGATTTCTGATTAAAAGCCAAATCATTCTTTGAAAAGGTCAAAAATGAGGGCTTCAAATAAAATTATTTTGGCTCTATTTTATGGGGGTCACTGATGAAATGCCCTGTCAAAATATGATCTGATTTTCTGGGTTTCCATGTGATTGCAAATTAAGAAAATCCCCTTCCTCTTAAAAGTTTTTATAATCGATATTTGTTGAATGCCTAGAAACATTTTGAATGTATATATTTTGTGTTTTATAAATATATGTATATAAAATTGAAATGCAAGTAACAAAAGAAAAAAATTACATATTAAATTGTGAGTTCTAAGGGATTGTGTGAATCAAGGTCCTAGTGGACATTACATACATTACCTAGTAAGGCTGAACATAAGTTATTTTATGATCCATCATTTCTTCCTAAAATATGTGAATGTATCTCTACAAAAATAAGTGCATATACTCTAAAAACGTGAAAAAATGTATATGGAAATAACATTTATAACATATGCTAAGATTTTGAAACAAAACAAATGACCAATAACAGAACAGAAAAATAAAGATGGATCTTACAGACATGATACTGTGCAAACAAGTCAAACACAAAAGAGGGCATATACATGATTTATTTATATAAAGTTAACGAACAGACAAACTTTACCTATAGCATTAGAAGTTAGAAAGTGTTTTTCGGAAGCTTTGAAAATATTAACTGGTAGGGCCCAATGTCTGGACTCCCAGAAATGCTCCCTTTATTGATCTCCATACTGTGTATATTTGTAAAAATTCAAATGCTGTACACTTAGGATTTGTGCATGTTACTGCATTAATTGGATACTTATGAAAAACAATGCAATCAGATCTTCTGATTTCACAATTTTATATTTGAGAGAAAAATTGCACAGATTTTGTCCTAATTAGATGTTTTTAAAAGCTTGTGAATGGACAATCCTGAGTGGCCTGGTTTGTTTCCCATGACGAGCTCTGTAGTGACTAGTAGAACTGTTTACAGCTTCTCTGTGAATTACAATAGCTAGCCAATAGTAAATCTGAAACCAATTTTTATGCAGATTCATAACAATGAGCTCTTTTTACATTTCACTCCAATAGTTGCCCTAGTGAACAAAAATATACATTCACCATTGTCTTTACTAGAAAATTACTATGGAGTTATTTTAGTTAATATAGGTCTCCTCTACCTGGAAAGGATTCCTAATCTACAGTTACACCCAAACAATAATACTGATAAAATAGGACTATCTAGGTATAATTAGTGTTGCATGTGGGCTGGTTTTCTTAATTTTACAGAAATAAAAACATGAAATCCTTTATGACCACTTGTGAAAACATTGACTTTCACGCACATTATTTTGTATTCTTGGTTTGTCAGACATGATGTGCACAAAAGTCTTTGAAGCAAGCACTGTTTTACAGTTTCCTTTAAATAGCTATGCATTTAGGGAAAATGGTTATATTTAGGAAGCTAATTTTAAATTATTCCTTTTATTTTCTCACCAATATCTTTAACTGTATTTTAATGATTTTGATGTGCAGATAATGATATTCATTCTCACAGACCAGAGAGCTCCAATTTCAACCAAATATGTTATTCATTCACCCTTTCTCATTACATTATCTTTTGATTTAGGAAAGTATTTTTTTTTTCTTTTAAGTCAATGGGCATTGAGTTTTGACTATCTAAGGACTGTCCAGATAGCTTAGCTGACTGTAGTGTGTACTAATGAAGTCAAGTTTTGAGGTTGTTGAGGAGGGAGAAATTCCCCCTTGTGTCCTTCTTGTGTTTTTATGGCTGGACTAATAATAAAATTGACATAAGACCATATTAACAGGAGAAAGATCCAATTTAATGCATATGTATTGGAGATCATAAAAATCATGCTCTTTGAGGTCGGAAAGCAGGCTGCTTTTTATCTTTTTACACAAAGAAACAATACATTTTTGAGGAACCATAAGACAAATAAGCTTAGGTTTGGGGTAAGTAATAAGAGAGGAATTTAAACAGAGTTTAAGCTTGAGGTAGTAAATCAGTAAAAACAATAGGACTTGTTTACCCAGCTTCTTGGCCCTGAATTCCCCAGCCCTGGTGATAAGGACGCAGAGAGACATCTTTCACATGGGAGATTTGTTTCCTGCTTTCAAGGGGAGGGGCAGAATGTCCTTTTTGCTTCTCAAGTAACTTTAATTCAAAATAATCAATTTGTTATTGTGAAATATTTTGGGGTAGCCTGCTTTGAATCCCAACATGGTTCCACATCTGATAGGGAAGTAGACTTTACCCATAAGTCAGATGAGCTGTCCTGGAAATACCTCTCTGGAGCCCAGGGACCTAGATGTCTAGATTCCTTCATCTACAAATGAATGAAGAGATGGGTGGATGGATGGATGAATAGATATGTAGATAGATAGATAGGTAGAGATAGATAGATTACATAGATCGATAGATAGACAGATAGATAGATAGATGGATAGATAGATAAAATTAAACCACTTACTAGCTGAGAGGCCCAGTTGCAAATATCTGATTTTTCAGAATTTCAGTGGCATTTATAACATATATCATGTATTGTAAGATGTATTACATACTCTACAATTTATTCTTCCAAAAAGAAAGCTCAAATTGAGAACCCAAAATATGGCAGGCACTGTGCACGGTGCTTAACATGTAGCAACAAACATGACTCAGTGGGATACCCCAGGTAATTCATAGCTAATTGAAGGAGGGGGCTGTGTGTGAAGTTGCAGTAATTAAGAATTAGCATTTAGAGCGCACTAGAAAAAAATTATATGTATGAAGAGATGACAGAGAGGAGGAAGTGAATAACTTTATAGGAATACTTATGGGTAGGTGTGGAAATCAGAGAACCTTTTTGAGAAAATCAAAGTTTTTATGAGAGAACACTCTACTCAGCCTTTCCATCCTTCTTTTCTTTCTGTCCTAGTAGAAAAGGATTTTTTTGTGTTCTCCCCATATTCTTTAGTGTTTCTGCCTTTCTTCAATTGTACAGTTCCTTTTATATCTGCCTCTTTCTTTACAGATGCTCTTTTTTCCCTTAATTCAGAAAACTCTCAGTTCTTTCATATCTTTAAAACAACAGCAATAGCAAAGCACTTTCTTATTTCCACTGTTGACTCCATCCTTTGCTCTATTTGATTCCTGTCTTATTCAAGAAGTTGAAAATTAGTCTGCATACTTAGTTTCTACATCTTCACCATTCCTTTATTTCTTAGCCCACTGTAGAGATGTTGCTTTTCCTAAGGTCAGCAATAAATTTCATTTTCCAACCATTTTGAGATTTGTCTTCATTTCCTGACCCTCTCTGGTGCTTTGCTAGTGCTGGATCATCCCTCCTACCTAAAAGACTCCCTTCTTTTACCTTCTCCTCAATTTTCTATGTCTCTGAGAAATTCCTCTCGTTTTCTCCTAATGATTTTTCTTTCTGTCTCATCCTGAATGTTAGAACACTTTGGTCTTAACCCTTCTCAGTCCTCACATTCTCAACTTAAACTTCTATTCCTGTGCTTCCCAAAGTGTATCTTGGACATAAGCCTCTCCACTGATCTCCAGATTTACTTTGGAAAAGGTTTTGAAAAACATGCACATATACACAGACACTTTTGATGGAGCCAAGATTTGAAAGGTAAATGAGAAGTTGGCAAATGGAATGGTAATAGAGAAATACATTTAACAAACAAACAGTGTACGAAAATAGAGTCAAGCCTGGAAGCATGAAATGACATTCTTCTTGGGGAGAACAACACGGTAGGAAAAAATGTCATAAAGGTAAGGAGAATCAAAATTTGAGAATCAAAATCATAAAACAAAATATGTACAGCATCCTTAAGAGTTTGGATTTTCTTTTTCTTTTTATCCTGTATGAGATACAGTGTGTGAATGCAGAGTTTTAGGAAGATGATGACGAATACAATCTGCTCTGGTAGCTATGTAGACAATGAGGTGAGGTGTGTGACAGATAGAAATAAGACAAATATGAGGGAGCCCAGAAACAGTTGGAAGGTTCTTTGCCTCCAGTGCTACCATTTTCTGTCCATCAACCTCCCCTGTGAGGATCATGGTGTTGTCTTCTGAGTCTTTTACAACTCATCATCTAAGGCCTAGTCTATATTGGTTTTCAGTCTCCATGGTCTTGCCCTATTTTGAGAATAGACACTAATCCCCCAGAGAAATTGTCTACAAACTCTTGGAAGCACACCCTGTCAGTCAAGCAAACCAACAGACACAGCTTTAGACTAACCCAATGGATGTATAATTACTTGTATATTATATTCATGGACTGTTGCACTAATATGCAATAAATCTTACAAAATATGTACAAGATAAGTTTTAAAGCGATATAATAAAGCTAAAATAAGATGTTTTAAAACAATTAATGCCTTTTAGTTAAAAAATTCTTTTAGCTTGAATGTGTGTTTGTATATATATTGATTTCATATATTTGATTACTTCATATGTGTGACACATACATATATACATATATATGATTGTTTTTGCTTAATTATTTTTGAAAATATTGGTTTAACATTTTCCATATACCATTTCAAAGAGCTGATTGTAAGTTCAGTTCATTTTTATGTTGTTTTTAATGATTGGCATATATGAAAAATATTCCTCACCAAAGAATAGTTTACACAGTATCCACTTAGACAAGGTTCTTGCTATAGATTTGTATCCATATTTCAAGTTGATTTTATAATTTTAAGTACTTTTGTTCACTTTTTGTTATATGAGATTTGATCCTCATATTTTTTTCCCGTGGAAGATTCTCCCAAGCTAACATCTGTGCCAATCTTGCTCTATTTTGTATGTTGGTTTCCACCACAGCATGGCCACTGACGAATGGTGTAGGGCCTCACCTTGGAACTGAACTCAGTCTGCCAAAGCAGAACACACATAACTTAACCACTAGGCCACGGGGACAGCCACAGGTCCTCATTTTTTTTAACCTCTGTGTTTCAACTGAAGAATTCACATTAGAATTAGAAGTGTCATTTCTGCCAATTTTTATTGTTGATTTAGCTTATGTTATTAAAATGATCTTTAATTTACAATTTCCCTGCAGGTATCTTTTGAAGTTACATGTCTATTTTGTAAGAGCTATTTTAGTTGAAATTATACTCTATAATTTGTAAATTAATTTAACCAGGCATATAAAAGCTGCAATACTTTGCAATATACTGAAAGTAGATAAATGAATGAGGACACTATTTTGAACACTTTGCCCTTTGTCCTTCTGACTAATAGATCCCAAAGTGAGAGATTTTGAAGCATAATTTCAAAAGTAAAAAAAACAAAAGACTCTTCTACAAAAAGTAGACGCTTGTCAAAGATGTTATTCAACTCATTAATTAATGGTATAAATAGTAAAAAGGGAAAGATGGTTCAAAGAACATTTAAGGAGCTGAGTATTTGTAGGCAATTTCATAAAGAGTGAGAGGATGACTTAAGATAACTTGGTTACATGTCCTAGAGGGCAATAAACCGTATTTCTTAGGATTATCTTCTGTGCCTGGCACTTGCATTTCCACTAGAATAAAGATAACAAATTAACATCACCTACACTTAGTCTGGGACCTCTAACAAAAAATAAAATGTGATTTGAACAAAGTACATTCCAGTAAATGATAATTCTTAGGTGCACCTGTGCCCATGTTGATCACCTTTAGTCCAATTTCCAAGTTATAAATGATTTTTCCTAAGACTGTGAAATGCATTATTTTCAGTTCAGTTCATAATGAAGATAAAATGTAGGAACAAAATTGACCTAATCTAAGATGCCGATGCACAGTATGGCACAACGAGAACCACTAATGATCAGTGCTTTGTCTGTTTCCCTCAGGGGCTGTTATCTGAATCATCAAAGTCACAAAAGATATTCAGTAGCACATATTCTTGGGACAAACAGAGAAAGAAATGCGACGTGCAATTATTTTCTTATATCAGTCATCAGATTTGATGGTGTGCTCATTGAGAGCCAAGAGCTCTATCGTATGTACAGAAATGTAAGCACAATAGACAAAAAAAGAAGGAAATAAAATCTAACATAAAGCCCCAGAAGATAATGCAGGGAGCACAAGGAAGAAAAGTTGAAGTAATGTATAGAATTCTGTATTTCAGATTTCTGTTGTTTTATCAACAATTTATTGTATATCTACTTTGTGTTTTGGAAATAGATACCAATCTGAGTTCTTAATATGTGTCCTTATTAATTTTATTTATATTAGAGAGAGAGAGAAACCTAATGAGATACAGAGGTAACATAACAGAATTCAGTAAGGTTTCAGTGTGTCCCACAGTAGAATGTGAATAAATCTTCCTGGGCACGTGTTAGGAAAGTGTTCACACGGGAGGGGGCACTTGAGTTCTATATCTTGAAAGATTAGAAAACGTTTCCCAAGTGGATGAGGTGGAGAAAAGCATGCCAGTTGGACCCGGCAGTGTAGACAGGTGTGGGATTATAAACAGTATTATCTGTTTGGGGAAATGGATGTGGTTCTAAGTGTGAGATGGAGAATGAAGAAAAGGAAGGCCAAGAGAAATTCTCAGAGGGCAGAATAATGAAGATCTTCTAAATCACACAAAATATCTTGTACTCTATCAATGACAAACCTATTTGCCATTGACCAGGAAGAATGGAGACGTAACAGTACTTATTTCCATTAGAATCACTGGAAGATTTCTGTTATAATGGCCTAATTGACCTCTGACATTCAGGTTATTGCTAATGTTATTAGCTTGGCTCCTTCTACCTTCCCACAAATTTTTATCAGTAATAATCTTCATTATTGCCATAAGCGGATGAGCAGTTTAAAAATTGAGCTCAAAAATGTATTCATTTTATGCCCTTAAGAGTTGAAAATTAGTATTACATGCTGCCAAGGGGTTGCTGTGTGACAATGTGGGGGTAGTTGTTAAAAAAACATTGTTCTAGGAAAACTGGATTCTACTACACACTTAATCACTTTAGATGAATCATTTCATCTCTTCTGGATGTCAGTTTCTTTATCAATGAAGTGGAACTTAAGAACAGTAAATGGAGAACATCCTTCAAAATCCCACATATTTGCCCTTGAAAGTTAAGCTTTAATGGCTACACACGTGCAAAAGAGAACGTGCTCAGCAGAGCAAGAACAGGCTTTAACTTATGGATCACAGTTGGCTGTTTAGCTAAAAGAAAACCATTTCAAAAAGTCACAGGCAAGCAAAGGGTAAGTAGATCTTTAGTAGGCAAGTTGGCTAGCTCATCGCTGAGAAGAGTCAGGGAAATGAGGTCCCAGTGCGAGTGGAGGCATTAGGGCTTCACACCCTGAAGCAGGCAAGTATTTTAAACATTTGTATATAGCTATTAAGTATATAGTCATTAGCTTTTGTTCTGAAGTCTCTGTTACCCAGCACCTTTGAATGGTAATGTGACTTCACAGCTCTCTTTCTCCACATGGAGACAGAAAGTATGAGCCAAAGGATAGACTTTTAAATTCCCCAACAACTGCATTTTTAATGAAGAGATACAAACCTGGCAGTCTGAACTTAAGTCACGGCCCCTTATAAGCCTAGTTATGTGTGCTGTTCTTTGAGTCTATCGTTGAAAAACTGATCTCATCTTGCTATACTAACATGACCAAATCTTTGTGCCTGTTCGTGAAGACTAGATGATTCTTGGTAAATGAAGCACATAAATTTTGTGGTGAATTATCTTGGTGGCAGGTTTGCCTCAGAGACTGTATACTTGGTTTCTTTCATATTTCAGGAGCAATTACTTCTGTGTTCATTATTTTATCTGATTGATATGAGAGACAACTAAATTGCAAAGTAATGTATAAATGAATTATTATTCTCGCTGGTTCTAAAATTTTACCTAAGACATTATAATTAGTGAATTCCAATAAGTGCATTTGTAGCCTCCAACTTCTACATCACTATTATTCACAATTTAAAAGAATGAATGATTATTCTAATATATTAATGAATATTTGCTTATTAAAGAAGTTTCCCACAAGCTTATATACTAAAATTAAAAAAAGAATATGTGGAATTTTAATCATTATACTAGTGAATTCATATGAGAAAAATAAATCACATGGTCAGACATTATGTTGATTTATTTAACAGTTGAGCACAGGTTCCATCCTAGTTCCGCAGTCTTTCAATTTTACAGAAGAATATACCTTTTGGAGAATTTTGTAAGTAACAAAAATACATCCCATTATTATGACTTCTGAAAGTTCCTAAGAAAAATTATCCCAAATTTGAAAATAAGGTGGTGGTAGATAGAGACATATTCCCTTTAAATATCAGATCATAGTATTGTTTTGCAGCCCAATAAAAGATTTGTTCCTCTAGGAGAGTGTACTTGGGTTTCATTTTATAATTTACTATTTGATTAGAGCCCAAAATTGTGAAGTTGCATGTTAACTTACAAATTTATTTTCAGCTTATATTTGTGTTTAACTCAAGATTATATTTTCATTGCCTTATATAGGATTAACTAATTTTATTGTCCTAACATTCTTTTTTTCTTTAATGCTGCAATTCCCCAGTTCTTCCTCAAATGCTCTTGGAACTAGCTCTATCATTCTTACTCTTATCATTCTTACTTATTATTCTTCCTGGCTCCTTCCCTGATAATTTGAATAAATCGTTGATCTGTGCATTTTTTTGCTATTGTTGAAACTCATGTTTCTAAGTTTTTGCTTTCTTTCTTTTTTTTTTTTATGAGGAAGATTAACCCTGAGCTAACATCTGTGCCAATCTTCCTCCACTTTATATGTGGATCACCAGCACAGCATGGCTAATGAGTAGTATAGGTCTGCGCTCAGGATACTAACCCACAAACCCTGGCCCCCAAAGCAGAGTGAGTTTAACTTAACCACAGTGCCATGGGGCCAGCCCCTCTAAGTATTTTAAAATTATGAGTTAATATATGCAGAACACTATGACAATGCTTGACACACAAAAATGTTAGCTATTAGTATTATACTCTTGGTAATATAATTTAGGGATTAAGGGTCTGGATTTTAGAGTGAGATATGTTGAATTAAAATCCATCGTTTGAGTCTTAATTATGGGATTTTGGACAGATCTCATGGCTATACACTACATATAGTGATAGCAACTACCTCCTTTGTTGTGAGGACTAAATAACATAAAGCATTTTAAAGTTCTTGGCAAAAGTCTGACACCCACAAAGTGCTCAATAGGCCTTGGCTACTGTTACAGTTCTTGGAATGTTGACATAATAAACAATGACCATGATGGATTGCACAGAGTCTTAATTGCAAGGGGTTGGGAAAGGACAAAGCACCTACTTATTCATCTATTACTATAATAACAAGAGTAAGATTGCATTTAACTGGAGGATTCCGCCATCAAATACAGTGAAATTGATCAAGAAACATTTCCTGTTTCCCTAATGTGTGAATTGCTAAAATGGATTTTCTTAAGTGAAAGATTTCTACGCCTAAATCCTTTTAAGTGTGTCCTAGTTCCCAGAAGACAGGTTGGAAATTGCTCCCAGCCACAAGACACACATTTCAAAGTGCAATATTCAGTGAACCCTTCAGAATCTGCTTAATAATGAACTCTTGTATGTTGACATGAGGCTAATATAGGTGATATATTGATTATAGTCCTGCTGAAATACGAACATTTTCTGCATAACCAAGTGTCCTCAAGTAAGGAATGTGAACTCTCTGCCTGGACCAATTAGCAGTTGAATGAATTTGACTTGTCTTATTACCTCCCAGAGTTAATATTAATAAAATAATTGGAAATGCTAATTGAATCCCGCCCCTCTTTTTTCCATTTTGCCTTTTTGCAAAGCAAGTAAAGAATGAGTGACCCAGGGCCAGTAGCCATGCCTGTGATTAACTGATGATGAACACTCTTAAGATCAGTGCTAATCAAAGTGGAGCAGAGTTCAAATAAATAGTTTTTGACCCAGGCTACAAAAGATTATGGCCAGGAAGAGAGGCAGAATGAAAAAGAAAAGAGCAAACTCATCATTCATACAGACTGTCACTGCCATGCTTGGAGAATTTTTAAACCTAAAATGGTTTTCATTTACCACCCAGCATGCTCCTAAGCTTCCTCCTTTTACTGCCAGCTGGTGTGTGTGCAAGAAATGCCAACTCTAATATTGATACAAGAGCTATTAGGAAGGTAAGCTGTGGTCAAGCTTGTATATATGTGTAGGAGTGAGAGCACACATTATTGAAAATACTCCAATCAAGAAAGTGCTGTAAGAGATCATTTTTTAAAAAGTGAATGCGATTTTGAAGGAGACAGACTATATTTTATACTATCGGGCTGTCCTATATGCTCTATTCTACCTTGGAGAACTCTTTAAACTATCCAGGTTCAGTTTTCTCATCTGTAAAATGTGAATAATACTACAGAATCTTTCAGGGATGCTGTTGGGACTAAACCAGAGCTGCAGTGTTGACATGATTCAATGAGATAATGGATGCAAAATCGTAGTTCCTGACACGTAGTGTACGGCTAGTTGATGTTAGTTTCCTTTTGTTAATCTATGTTAGTGTTCCCTAGTAATTAATCTTAATTAATCCACATTATTGTTCCCTGATAATTAGCATAGAGCTTACTGTAGTCTTTTGTTGAATATTTGCTCCTTGAAAGAGGTCTCCCAAGATGTTTGACTATCTAAAACATCTAATTCTGCCTTGAGACACATTCAACGAGGAAATATTTCATTAGGGAGTAATGAGTCTCTCTGTGTTGATGGCATACTTGACTTATCTAGAACAGAAATGTTTCCAGAAGCACCACCATTAAGTCTTCTCTATAACAGCTGTAGTTTCTAAAATCCATGACCTCAGATGGATAAGTTTTGGTTTTAAGGAAAATTTGTAAGCTGAGTGTTACAAGAGGGGTTGGGAATCTAAATGGAATATGGCCCATTGGAGTATGCCCCATCATGCAAATTCCATGGTTTTGTATATGCAAAAAGGCAGGGTAGACTTGGTTTTGGATGTTTTACAGCAGATCTACTCACCGTATGACAACCACATTGATCTATAAATCATTTTCTTTGTTCCAATATGTTTTCAGGTCATTCTTATCCTATGCATACCCTTGGCTCTTTGACTTAAGCTTAACTTTCTCTGTGAATTTCTGTCTTGTCACACATATGGTATCTTTACAGTACTACCATCCTGATTCTTCACTTAATCTGGTTCAGTTTATCCCTACAGTCTTTCATGTGCCACGTAGTCTCTCTTAAATTTTTCCCAAATAAAAATCCAATTCCTTTTCCTTTCCTCAGTGCCTGATCAGCACTGACTTCTCAGGGGGAGATGAAAAAATAAGGAAATCCAGCTCATAAGAACATAACATTATTACAAAATGCTTACTTTTCCAAAAAGTTGACTGGTCAAAATAAATGCAACCCCTTCCTTATTTTTTCCACATATATTCTCCAATCAGTTGCTTTTTATAGTAGTTTTCATGTCCATTCCAACTTCATTTCCTGGAAATAAATATGTTATTTATAGGAAAAAGAATAGCACAAGTGTGTAGGATTTCCCCAGAACTATGAAAATGGTCCCACTTTTAACTTTAACCTCCTAGAGACTAATTATTCCACAAAGGAATAAATTTTATATCGTTTACAGTTTCTCAAGTTCCTGATCAATCCATGCTTTGGGCAACTGACTGGGTAACTCTGTTAAATTCCTCTTGCTCCTTGCTACTACTACTTCCGTAGCACTTTAGCACTGTTTACAAAAAGGCAAAGACATTTCCAAACCACAGATGAATCAGCTGTAAAAATCTCTCCACAGTATAATTTTATCATTCAAAAGTTTCTGTTCTTGCTGATGAAAATGGAACAGTTCGTTATACAGAGTCTTCTACTAGACTCACAGAATGGTGAGTCAAGATCATCAGTTCTGCAAGAATTTAAGATATAGCATGAATTAGAAAAAGGACACCTTTCCCCACAGTGGACAGAATCAGATCTACACCAAGGCATGTGACTTAGTGAGCAGACCCCAGGCAGATTTTACCACCTTTGTGTGCGCAATCTGGCACCATGGTGCAGAGCACAGAGTGTCTAATCGTTTGAGGCAGCACTATGAAAGAATCTCGTTTTGTTTTACTGTTTCACTAAGAAATCACCTATTTGATTATATTCCCCCTTCCTTTGATGTTTTTGCATTAATCTAGCTAGAGTATAATACAATGAAACAATTGCCAGATTTGTGGAAAATCAATTTCCAATTAATGTCATTTCTGATGTTTTTTCATAAGTGTAATGCAATGAACATATGCAAATATTCAAATTACATGGATGAGCTTCTTTGTGGAGCTAACAATATTTTGTTATGTTTCTTCTGTTTATTATGCTTCTTCATGATATTTAGAGCAGACTTTTCTTTTTGAAATTTAACTTTCATTCAGAAATTTGTACACATCATAATTATAAATATCAATGAATTTTTTCTAAGTGAACAAACCAATGTAACCAGCCCCACCACCTCAGTCAGATCACTGATTTCTTGAGTAAGGAACATATTTTTTAACCAAGCTTAGGACATTCTTATTTTGTGCACTTTTGTGCACTTTTACTACAGAAAAACCTGACTAATACACTAGTTAGAGAATTTAAAATATCTGTGAGCTTGGTTTGTAGATATTCTGCCCAAAGATCAGCAGCTAGAAGTGCACATCCTCTGCCCTTCTACAGCTCCACTCATCGATGGCCCTCAAAGATAGTAATGAAAGAATATCCACCAAGTGAACAGAACTTCAGGAAATACATTTGTTTTTTTACTTTTCATGGAAAGAAAT
This sequence comes from Equus asinus, assembly GCF_041296235.1. NCBI lineage: Eukaryota > Metazoa > Chordata > Mammalia > Perissodactyla > Equidae > Equus > Equus asinus. The sequence goes on along the minus strand of NC_091793.1, from coordinate 66,180,629 downwards.
ATGGTCTCGCTTAATGGACCTACTCTGATCCATACTTGTCTAGTGACTCAGAAAAGACAAAATTGTAAAATAGCTGACAAGGAGATCTCAGGGACTAATATGTGGACAGACTACTTAGAATGGACATAGCTCATTGCTCATGAAAATTTGCATGTTCTGTAAATGTCCATCAGAGGGCATCCCCTATAGCTGAGGGTCTCAATAATCAGTTGGAGAAGGTGATCCATCTTGTGAATGTCATTCCTCGTTCATTCTTTCTTTCTTTATTTATATTTTATTTTTTCAAGCTTTATTGAGATGTAATTGACATATAATATTGTGTAAGTTTAAGCTGCACAGCATGTTGATTTGATACACTTGTATATTGCGAAATGATTCACATTATGGCATTAGCTGACAACTCCAACACATTTAGGATCTACTCTTTTAGCAACTTTCAAGTATATAATACAGTTTTATTCACAGTAATCAAACACCCTGGTGCTTGCTGACAAGGTGCATGAGAAAATTGACCAAGGCATCTAAAATGTAGTCTTGCATGAGCTCAACAGCTTGTAATTCCCTAAGCTGAAGTTGATTTGGTAGACACCACTGCTGAGTGTCTCAACTCTCAATAACAAAGGCCAACCCTGAGCCACTGATTGGTCTGGTTCTACAAGGAGACATACAAGCCCCTTGGTAGAAAGTTGATTATTTTGGTTCCTTTATTTATGGAGCATTCATTGATTTCTGTTTAGGGAAATGTGAGCTTATTTTGAAACTGATTATGTCTTCAATACACAGGTCTTCTGCCAGCTTCAACATTCTGTCTCATGAAATGCCATGGAATTTCACACTTAGTTACTCTTACTAAGATATTCATTTTATGGATAAGGAGGCTTAACCATGGGCTCAACCTTATGGAATTCTTTGATATTTCCTTGCCATGAACAGATCAGTGAAAAGGAAGCCAATTGCAAGATTACACGCTGAGATGGTAAGAGGTTTCCTTCCAAGATACAACATAAATCTTAAAGCAGCAATCAGTATCTGGTAGTGTTTCCCCATAGCTAGAATACCAGGGAGTGTAGGTGGGGGCTCTACCCCTCACTATTATATCTGATACACGTTAGAAACTTTTTTGCTTCCTGTCCCCTCCACCATGGCCTTGATGAGTTCAAAGTTCCTGATGACTAAGGGGGATTCCTGCCACCATTGAAATCAGTCTTAGTTTCAGTAAATTGAACTTTGAGAATGAGATCTGACCAACTGGAGTTCTTCATGCCACTGAATTAAGAGGCAGATAAGGGAGAATCTAACATGACAATTGATCATCCCAATTGGATGGGCGCTACATATGGGTACAAAAAGGAATACGTGAATGTCCTTAGGGATTTATTGGAGCACGTTTGAGTGCTCTCATATTCAGTAATAATGTTAAACAAACGATAAAGGTCAATTGTGGCTGCCTCCTTAGCCTTCCCTCAAAAAATCTCCTAAAGGACTTGATCCTTGGACTGGCCAGAGAGAGACAAGGGAGCTGTGATCATCAACTGGGCTTCATGGCCAGTTACACAAGCAGGGAGTTTAGTGATTATGTTTGTGTTACTTAAATATTTCCTTCTCCCTTACTTTTCTGCTACCTTATATGAAAAGCACTGGTGATAGTATTGCCATGCAGACTTCAATAAGAAGGAAGGAATATGATGGAATTAACATCCTGATATGACACATTAATTGATGGGTTTGATAGGATCTGCTTTATGTGCTTTGAAGTTGTATTTTTACATCTAAAGAACAAGATCAATGCTGCAGGACAAAAGAGGTAGACTGTAGTGTTTATGTTCCATTTGTGCTTACAGATCCACACTCTTTCTTTGCTCAGTTTTGTACCCTGGGAAACCAACTACTATCTATTCTGGGCTTCTTGTCTTCTGGCTTCCACACCCATAGGAAATCAGAGGATGGCATTATTCACCTGGCTCTTTCTCTGCGAATCTGTGGCCACATTTCTCAATTCCTGTAATTCCTGTTGGGCAGCCTTTCCATCATAGTTACTTGTCTTACGGGTTTCCAATAAGATTCAGAACTCTTAATAGCTTCGTACTATTATGTGGCTTTAGGTGCTAAACATACTTTCTTGGTATTTGCATCTGCAGTAATAAGTGAAACTGTTCTGTTGTTTGTTTTGTGTGAAATTTCATCGAATTTTGCTATTACTATGCTGTTACATCACATCATGAATCTCATTGATTTTTTTATAACTTTTTATTTTAAATTTAAAACTCACAAGAAGCTTTTAAAAAATAGTATAGAGATACGGTGTACTTTTCACCCAGATTTCTCAGTCTCATTGACTTTTAAAAGTTCAATTATTGGTTTTTCCCACCTTCTATTGCTTTCCTTTGCAAATCCACCTAATTTTCCATGACATTCTGTGTTTCATTATGTTTTATATTCCTTTATTTCTCTATTTCCTTTTGTCAAGCTATGTTTATTGTATAGTGCTTTGTGTTTTAAATGTGTTATTTTTAATTTTGATAGTGTCTACCCTCAAGTTTGGTGTGTTTTATGACTCTCATTACTGATCGATTAATGAACCAGCTGGTCATCCAGTCTGTAATTTCTGTACATGGTTATAAAGTCATATTTACCAGTGGTTTCTTCTTCAGCGCTCCTCCTCTTTGGATGTAAAAGTGTTTCTACAGCATGGATGTGCTATGTCTCTGCTGGGTGTCCCGAAGAATGAGGTCTGGGTCCAGTTTTAGAATAATATCTCAGGTTGGGGGTTCCAAAGCATGTGAGTAATGCAAAGTTTGATTTCATTCACTCGGAGTTTACATTTGTCTACAGAGATTTCTTTCACTACCCATTACCTGAGGCAGGGAAAAGCTTCCTCATGGTGTCTTTTAGGTTTTCTCTACCTCAGAGGACAACTCTTTCTACCTTCAGCTTTTTACTGGGATTACAGTTTAAAAGCCCTACTTTGCATGTATCTCAGGACAAATTTTCCCTCCTTGTATGAGCGTTAATTCATTAGGCAAATAAACAGTTTCAGTTCACTCCCAGCCTTTCTTTACATTAGTGTGGAATCTGATTGTTCTGTATTCAATTTTCTTTTTGTCTGATACCTGGAGATCTCTTCATTCTTTTAAACTCAGCAATAAAGTAAATTTTTAAAATATATTATCCAGCATTCCCATGTTTTCTCCTAGAGTTATATATATTTTGTTAGCTTTCTTAGTCTAATCGTGAGAATGTATAAGGCACTCGAGCTTATTCAATTTAATTCCAGCCAAGTATTATTAGATATTTACTATATACTAAGTACTTACATCATTAAGACTGACTTAACTCTGTGAGTGTGCATGCATTTGCATGTACCTGAAATTTTTCTTTGAAAATCAAGAATGAAATCTTCATTTTTCTTTCTGTCACTGTTTAAAGGCCTAGGGAAAATGCTATCTCTAGTCAATCACATTTAAAGCAAAGGCAAATTCCCTCTCCTATTTTCTCAAGATAGAGTCTTGGGTTCTTCTCTATTATTGAGCATATATTGGGCATCTCTCTGTTCATATCACTGTACTGAGCAATACTATGAAGATAAGAACAATGGGGCAGCATTATCCCCTCAGTTTTTCAGGAGGAAGAAGTGTTTCAGATGATCAACTATAATAGGAAATACACTTTGGTGAAGGTTCTGATAGAAACAAAGAGTGCTTTACATTGGCAAAAAGAATATATTGTTGATAAATGGATATATCACCAAAGACTTCATGGCGGTATCTAAGAAATGTCATGAGAGAGGAAATTATGGAAAAAGGAGTCTAGGAGGAAGAAGGGCAAATGCAAGCTTCGAGGAGGGAAAGAGCAACAAATAGCTTGGGGACAGTAAGGACCCTCTAGTCTGGAGCCTGAGTGAATGTATAGTGAGTGACTCTCGGTCTTGGTGAACTTTGTTTATTCAAGAGAATGATTTGGGATGTTATCTTAGAGTTATAGCAGCAAAGAGAATAAAGAAGCAATAGTAGAAATGTGAAGTCATGTAAGTAAGGTCTCAGGGTTTGGAAACTCATTTTGGTTGGTTTTCTTCAAACAACATGTGTACTGTAATAAAGAGCTAGCTCCCCACTCTTCTGATCGACTGTTGGCGTCCGACCAGGGAAAACACAATTATCTATTCTATTACTAATGTGAATTCATAAAGAGGATAGGTATTTACCAATACTTGCATTCTGAAATTCTAGTGTTCAAAAGCAATTGCAATTATTATTGTTATTTTGCATTTAAATAGCTGTATTTTATTTATAAGAGCTTTAGAATTGTGTTTGTATGTATGTTTTTATTTGCTTTCTCTTTCTGCAGCCCTGTGAAGTGTGTCAGGGTTATTGGCCTAATTGTATAGACTAAACTTCTGAGGCAATTAAGATTTGAAGGGAGTTTTAATTTATTGTTGATTTTGGCAGAACAGTTCACAGGTAACAAGAGGTCCATTTAGAAAGTGAAAAGGATGGGTTTACAGAAGATAGCAATAAAAGAAAAACAAATACATTGTGCTTCTAGTAAATTAAGATAAGCCTCATTTCACATTAAAAGCATTTTTAAACTCTGAAGCTTCTTTTTCCATTAATCAGGAGAATATAACGTGCCTGTTTAGACCAAAAGCTTTTGACACTAGGAGACTTGTGCTCAAATTCTAACTCTGCCACTTACTAGCTGTGCAATTCTGGTAAAGTCTTTAATCTCATTGAGTTTCAAAGTATAAAACATACAAAATAATATGTTCTTAACTGCTTTTCGTTAATAGTAGCATCCTGTTTACACAATATCTAACAGATGTATGGAACATTATAAAGAAAGACTGAATAGGGGCTGGCTCGTTGGCCCAGTGGTGAAGTTCAGTGCTTGCTGTTTTGGCAGCCTAGGTTCAGTTCCGGGGCACAGATCTACACCACTCATTTATGCCAGGCTGTAGTGGTGACCCACATACAAAATAGAGGAATATTGGCATGAATATTAGCTCAGGGCAAATCTTCCTCAGCAAAAAAAAAAAAAAAAAAAAAGAATGAATAGCACTCATTATTATTAAAATTGGCATCATGAGCAAATGCTTATTAAAACTTCATCTTTAGTTTCCTCATCAGAATACTATGGGCAATTATGCACTAAAATACCCTACAGCATTTTTTTAAAGATTACATGATATCTTTTTATTTAAAGATTTGTCATACTATCTAAAAATGTCTTAATAATGTGCATATAATTAATAATATATATCACTGCCTCACTTTTAATACCTGATTCATCAAAACTTTAGATCAAATTTAATAATATGCATTATTATGCAGATATGTGCAACAAATACAAGAGAAATTTACTAAGCAATTATTTCTGACTAATCAATAAAAAAACACAGATCTACCTTTTCAGAAAAATGGGGCTATTAAACAGCTAATTCCCTGAAGAAAGGAAAATATCAACAACTTGAATGGTGGTGTGGAAAACAAGACCACAGACTGACTGTGTAAGTATGACTTTGTCATGTATAGTACATGAACTGTACCGTAAGAGGAAGGAGATAGTAGATGGCCACTCAGAACATACGTCGCATGCCGAGATGAAATGGTTTCTTTGATACCTCAGCCAATTCTCCACTGCTTACCCAAGCTGACGTGGTCAACACAACAGGAACAGTGCAGACCATTTTGAGGTAACGAGGCCTCATGACAGAGAGACCTCAGTCCAAGGCACCTACCTAAATTCAAATCTTCAAACACATTCTGTACAAACCAAACATATCAGAAAAGACAGAAAATAAAACTGTGTATAACCCATGCCTAGAGTAAATGGGAGACAAAGAATGTTGCAAACTTTAATTCACTTGCAAATGGGAAAATACAAATATGAAATTACTATAGCCAATTCTGGAACATTTCCACAGGAAAGTCGAGACAAGTTTACACTGAAAAAGGAACATGCCATGGGGTCTGGGAGGTGGCCCTGATTCTGATAACCTCATACACAGAAAGGGTCCACTCAGAGTGGAAGAATAATTGAAAACATCTCTGAGACCTAATGGATCAGAACACCACGTACTGATGCTTAAAGAGTGTGGGAGGTGGCGGAGGTCCTCTTGGAAGGCAGAGCTTCTGGGGAAAAGAGATGGAAACTAAAGGAGACAGCTATGTCTACAGTCTTGGCAGGAAAGGGAAAGAAGAACACGAGAGGTAGAAAGTAAAGGATCTGCCAAAAAAACAAATATAAGCCCCTTATCTATGAAAAAGAAAAAATCAAAAAGCCTCTCATCTCTCCAAAAAAAAAAAAAAGGTAATTCAATAAATAAACTGAATTTCACAGTTCTAACACAAAAGACTGGATTTTGGCTAAGAAAATAATAAACCAAGTCATATTTTTACCAAGTCTCATGAATACACCAGATGTTCCAACTCCAGAAAATCCCAAACACCTAAGAAAACAAGTAGAAAAAGACAGGCAAAATCCATAAATAGCCCATGCTAAGGAGAAAAAAAGAAAATAAGTACCAAAGTTTTCACCACTGAAAATACTACCCCTAAATATCAACTACAAAACAGACAAAAACATAATAAAATGGAAATTAAATGTCATTAAATAGCAAAATGAAGATATTTAAGAATATTTAAATTTAGAAACTCAAAACCTCAAAATAGAAATGAAAATATAGAAGGAAAATATAAATAAAAGTTGAAGGAACTAAGAAAAATTGAAGGAAAAGGCTAAATCTGAGACATGAAGGTTGAATTACAAGGTGCTAATGAAAGAAGAGATTTGACTTAGAGTATAAATTGAGATTGAGAGGATAAGTGAGAACGATAAAGATTTAAAAACAAAAATAAAGAAGGAATAATAAGGATCCAAGGGAATGTAAAAGACAGCAAAAATAGGTCCACAAACATAGAAAAAGTACCTAGAGAAGAATAGCAATATGTGGCAACAAATAACATATAAGTAAACTACTATCTAAAATTATGATATAAAAATAAACTCTCTGAAAAGAGGAGGACGAAGTTCTCCATATGAAAGGGGTCCACAATTTACCTAAGAAAACTATGCAACTATGGACTGGACAACTATGCAATACATCTTAGTAGAACTAATAGACTTCAAAGATATCTTTTAAAAATCTCTCTGACCCCACACAAAAAGAAGTTACATATGAGTGCAAGAAAACAAGCTAGAAGCAGATTTTGTAAGAGTATCATAAAGTGAGAAAACACTAGAAAAACATTTTCAAGAAACTCAAAGAAATGTGTGAGCAAAGAGCTCATGGGTCTGGAAGCAGAGCACCAGTGTGAGGAGTTCCTCCCCCCATCATTACCCCCGCTAAAGTGAACTACGGACTATTTTGGTTTCTATCCTCAAAGATTAATTTTGCCTGTTTTGAGTTTTATATAATTGGAGTCGTACAATATACATTCTTTTATTTCTAGGTTCTTTTGCTCAACACCATGTTTGTAAGATTCATTGACGGTTTTGTAGCATTAATTTATTTCATTTCCTTTGCTATATAGTAACAGTTATATGCTTACACAATAATTTTTTATGTGGTTTATTATTTATGGATATTTAGGTCATTTCAAGTTTTAGGGTGTTATGAATAGTGCTGCTATTACTCTTGTACATTTCTTTTGATGAACATGTGTACCCTTTTCTACTGGGATACACTTAGAGTGGAATTTCTGGGTCACAGAAGATCCTGCCAAACACCCTTCCACAAGAGTTTGACCAACGTGCCCTTCCACCAGGGGCTCATGAGAGGTCTGCTTGTTCCAACTTGATATTTTTCTGTCTTTTCATACTGACCATTTTGGCAGTTGCATCGGTAATGCCTCATTCAAGTTTTCCTTTGCATCTCCCTGATGATTAAAGACTTTGAGCACCTTTTCATACATTTACTTATTTTGTTTTTCTCTTTTTGAAGTAGCTGTTTGCAACTTTTAATCTTTTTTTGTTTGGTTGTCTGATTTCTTTTATTATATGAGTTTTTATGTCTTCTATATACAAAATAGTGAAACATATTTATCATAGATATATTTATTTTCCATACACATGAAAATATATGTAGTTCAACAATCTGTAGCTTGCCAGTCTATGGCTTTGTTTTTTTACAATCTTAATGACATTTTTGTAATAATCATATGTTCTTAATTTTAATAAACTGAACATATACATTCTTTTTTTCCTCTTGGTTAGTGTCCTTTTAAGAAAAATTTATTTACCTATCTATGGCCATGAGGATATTCTCCTGTTTACATCTAAGAGTTTTATTTTCCTACCTTTCAGTCACATTTAGATCTTCAATACATCTAGAAAGAATTTTTGTGTATGGTGTAAAATAGGGATTTTTTTCTCTGCATGCTAAATATCTCTTAGTTCCAGTACTATTTTCTAAAGAATCAAATATTTGTGTACTTAACTGGAGTGGAATCTTGTCACAAATCAAGTAACCTTATTTGTCTGGATCTATTTCCTTTGGTTTTATACATGTTTGTAAGTACAGTGTTGAATAACTTGAGATTTCTTTACCCAGAAGTTTTTACCCATAGTTTTAATTCCTTTAATAAAGTTAACACCATTTCAGATTTTCTACTTCCTCTTTGTTCTTTTAGTTGGCTTTTTCCTTGTCACTGTTGTACATGTTTTTTGATGAATATTTACATAAACTTTTAAATTCTTGGCATAAATTTGTACATTATGTATTCCAATTTTCTGTTTATTGTATGTAGGAAGTGTAAAAGGGTATATTGTTACATTTGTAGTATTGGTTCTTTGTGCCTTTTCTTCTCCTTTCTTTTATTTCCTTCTCTATTGATCAGTCTTGATGGGGTATATTCATTTTATTATTTTATAAAATAAATAACTTGGCTTTCTTTAACATCTTGATTATATCTTTGTTCTCTAGTCTTAATTTTCATCCTCTATTTTAATATTGCCATCTTGTTTATTTTTATTTAATTGGCTATTCTTTTCCTAACTCCTTGAGATAAGATTATTGATCTTTGTTATTTCCATCAGTTTTCTCTGTTCATACACAAATTTGAGGCTATAACTTTTCCTTTCATCAAAGCCTCAGTTGCATCTTATCAAAATTTTATGCCATATATATTATTATCACTCAGAACAAAATATTTTTTAATTTGTGATTTATTCTTTGACCAATTAGTTATAAATTTTAATTTTAAAATATTTGAGAATTTCCAGTTATTTTTCTTGATGACTTGATTATTTCTTTAGTGGTAAAGAATATGCCATTAATTATTTCATATTTGTAATTGTTGAGACTTGCTTTATGAGCCAGCATATGGAAAATTTTGGTAAATATTTCATGGTAACTTAAAAGAAATATGCGTTCTGCTATTGTTGATTATATAGTTCCATAAATAATCCAATTAAGTTAATTTTGTTATTCATGTCCTTGAAATAGCCTTATAACTTTGTTTTCTGATGTATGTGAATTAACTTCATATATATGAAGTAAATTAACTTGAGCCAGAATGATCTCATGGAAATTGCTCACTTGCCTCTCTGCTCATTTTACTTGTCACTGAGTCTTAAATTAGATGCTAGAACATTTTGTCAGCTCCTCACCAGGTTTGCAGCATTTACAAATGAAGAAAATAGTTTCAAAGAGTGAACTGTCCAAGACTATCAGCATATCACTGACAAATAAATGTGTTTATCATCTTTTTGGCATAGTATATAAAAAATAGTATCTGGTTCTCAGTCTGCCCTCCTTCCTTAAATTAACTGAAGACATTTTTACTAACTGAACATGAGTCTGCTGAATGGAGCCTTTCTTTTAATCATATGGATAAAATAGAGAGAATTTTCAGGAAGAGAATCTAGAGAGACTTTTGGCTGTCACCACTGGTTCATATGGTTATCTGATTCTGTCTAGTGCTTGTTATTATTGGCTGACTAATTATTAGTTGTTGAGCTCTCACTAAAAAGTTGGTTGGAAAATACTATGTGACTCTAGGTGATGGTGTTTAGATTGATGTTGTGATTAATCTTATTCTGTCTGCATTTAGAGACTTGATTAAGAGATATCAACAATAGTTACCAACAAAGGTTGATATTGCGAAGTTCATCTAGACACTCAGATGACCAAGTGATAATAATCAAGACCTGTAGAAAAACTAATTGAGCCATTTTTGATGGATTCTTGCGAAGAGATCAAAGTAGTGAATTTTTAAGAACCCTTTTAAGTTTACAAATGTATTTAAATTTAAGGTTTAAAAAAACTTCTTTTAACTTGCTGTTTCACATACAATTACCATATGACACAGTAAATCCACTCCTAAGTATATACTCAAAAGAACTTAAAACGGGAACTCAAATAGATATTTGTACACCAATGTTCATTGCAGCCTGATTCACAATAGCCAAAGGTGGAAATAATTTATATTTCTTCAGCTGCAAAAGAGCATGAAATTCTGATACATGCTGCAACATGCTTGACCTTGAAAATATTATGTTAACTGAAATAACCCAGACATAAAACAACAAATATTGTATGATCCTACTTGTATGAAATATCTAGAATAGTAATCTCTATAGAGACAAAAAGTAAATTAGAGGTGCTAGGAGCTGGACAGAATAGAGAGTAATTGCTTAGTGGGTACAATGTGTCTGTTTAAGATTCCACGTATAAGTGATTTGTCTTTCTTTTTCTGGCTTATTTCATTTAAAATAATGCCTTCAAGGTCCATCCAAGTTGTTGCAAACAGCAGAATGTCTTTCCTTCTTATGGCTGAATGATATTCCATTTGTGATAAAAACTCTCAACAAAATAGGTATAAAGAGAATGTACCTCTACATAATAACGGCCATATATGAAAAGCTCACAACTAACATCATACTCAATGGTGAAAAGCTGAAAGTTTTCCCTCTAAGATCAGAAACAAGACAAGAATGCCCACACTCACCACTTTTAACATAATATTGGAGCAATTAGGCAAGAAAAAGAAATAAAAGTCATCCAAACTGGAAAGGAAGAAGCAAAACTATCACCATTTGCAGACAACATGATAAACTCTAAAGACTTTATCAAAAAAATAGTTAGAACTAATAAATGAACTCAGTAAAGAAGCAGGATGCAAAATCAACACACAAAATTTGTCGTTTTTCTATACATTAATAACAAACTATCAGAAGAGGAATTAAGAAAACAATCCCACTTACAATTGAATAAAAAAAAAATAAAGTACATAGGAATAAATTTAACCAAGGAGGTGAAAGATTTGTACACTGAAAACTATAAGACACTGATGAAAGAAATTGAAGATACAAGTAAATGAAAAGATATTCCATGCTCATGAATGGGAAGGATTAATATTGTTAAAACGTCCATACTACCCAAAGCAATCTACAGATGCAATACAATTCATATCAAAATTCCAATGGCTTTTTCACAGAAATAGAACAAACAATCCTAAAATTTGTATGGTATACAAAAGACCCCAAATAGCCAAAGAAATCTTGAGAAAGAAGAACAAACCTGGAGACATTACATTTCCTAATTCCAAACTGAACTTTTCAAAGTAACTCTAATGTTTAACATACTTGTAATTTATAGGCTTCCAAATCCTCTAGTTAAAATGGTTATTTTTTACTCTATTAGCTGGGAATATGAGATAATATATAGAAAGCACATAATATCATATTTATGTAGAAGATGTTAAATAAATGTTAGTTTTTTCATTTTTTTCTTCACATATTACTGTGTAAGATAAGCACTCACGACTGAATGATACTTTTCAAATCACTTTATAAATTATATGTCTTTGCGACATCGCTTCATCTTTACCAAAATGTTATTTTCAATAATGAATTCAAGGAGGTGGTGATTAAGTGGGGTTTCTAAAATAATTTTTTGAAGGAGTATAAAATATTATCACAGATCTTTGATATCTGCTTCTCCCAGTTAGGATTTTGTTGGTGTAACAGATTTCTGTTTGTTGAACACATTCTACAGAAAGTCTACCCCAAAGTAAATAAAAATTACCAACAGTTTACAACTTCTCAAAGAAATTCAATTTGGGCATATATTATTTAATGCAATTAAAAATTAATATAAAATGATAATTGCATTTTATAATTCTCCTTTGAATCACTAAGAGAATTAACTGAATCACGCTACTTTTGAAAATAGAGGATGAGATCCATTTAGATATTGTGATGAAAGAAAAGAATCAACAGATATCACACCACAACTATTAATGTTACACAGAAAAAGTGAATATTAAAAATGTGAAAAAAGTGAAGTATGTACTATTTGGGAGAGAACAACTTGTTATGTCTATTAATTTTAATGACAAATTTTAATATTATTAAAATTACTATTTGAGGAGCAAATAGTACTATATGCCATGTGTTGTACATGAGATTATTTCAATATTAAAAGAAACATTTAAAGGTGTGTAATCTTATATTCATTTTATACCTGAGGAAACTAAAACTTGAGAAAGCTAATTACATAGTCAAGTTCACACAGATTGGAAGATGTAGAGCAAAAAGATAATCTTAGCCTTCCAATATTCCAATAGTATCAAGAAATTACTAATCAAAGAAAAGTAGATTGACTATATTAGTATCAAATAAAGTAGACTTCAGAGCAAAGAAAATTATGAGGGACAGAGAGGGACACTATATAATGGACATAACAATCCTAATAGTGTATGCACCACCCAACAGAATCCAAAATATGCGAAACAAAAACTGTGAAATGTAAAAGAACAAATAGGCAATAGGAAGGAAAATGGAAAAATCCATAATTATAATTGGAGCCTTCAATATCCCTCTCTCAACAAAAGATAGACAACTAGACAAAAATTCACCAAAGATTATAAGAACTCAACAGCACCATCCACCAATAAGATCTCATCAGTATTTATAAAGCATTCCACACAAGAACTGTAAAACACATATTCTTTTCAAGTACCCACAGAACATCCACCAAAATAGACCAAATGCTAGGTCATAAAACAACCTCAAGAAATAAAAAAATAATTCAAATCGTATAATGTGTCATTAGTGAACACAATGGAATCGAAGTGGAAATCAATGATAGAATGAAAAAAAAATTCAGACTCTCGCAATCTAAACAACACATTTCTTAATAATCCATGGATCAAAGATGAAGTCTCAAGAGAAATAAAACAAATACATTGAACTGAATGAAAAAAAAAATATAATGTATCTACATTTGTGGAAAACATATAAAGCAGCGTTAAAAAGGAAATTTACAGCACTAACCAGACAAGATGAAAAGTCTAAAATCAATAGTCTCATAAAGCACCACAAGGACATAGAAAGTGAAGAGCAGACTATACCTAAAACCAAAAAATGAAGTAAGTAAAAAATAAGAGCAGAAATCAATAAAAACTAAAATAGAAAATAATAGGTAAAATCAACAAAACAAATAGTTCTTGGAAAAGATCAATAAAACAGATGAACCTCTGGCATAGCTGACAAAGAAAAAAGAGAAGACACACATTAAGAATATCAGAAATGAAGCAGATGATATTACTACAGACCCTGCAGACATAGGAAAGTAAGAGAATAACGTTAACTCTACACACCTAATTTGATACCTAAGATGAAAAGGACTCAAAATACACAAAATACCACAGGTAATCCAATATAAAATAGATCACTTGAGTATCCATATTATTACTGAGGAAGTTGAATGAGTAAATTAAACTCCTCCAAAAAACAATATACAGATCCAGATGGTTTCACCATAGAATTCTAGGAAGTATGTAAAGAATTAACACCAATTCTGCACATTTTCCAGAAAATAGAAGAGGAGAGAACACTCCCAATTCATTTTATAATGCTGCTGTTATCTTGATACCAAAACCATAAAAAAAGTACAAAAAACAAAACAGACCAAAATAGTTGTTGAATTTAGATGATCTCTGCGCCAACAGAGCCTGAGGGGGTGACATAATTGGTAGAAACAAGAATTCTGAGAAACACATTATGAAAACAGAGAAGAATCATCATATCCCCATATTCTCAAATGCAAATGAACGCAAACATATTGAAATTTATCCCAAGCTGAGTGCAGTTAATCAATACATCTTCACCAAATGGAATCTACATTTACTATGGCAAAAACATAGAGAAAGCAATTTTTTCACATTTTTCTCACTAGACCTAAATGAATTAAAAAATTGAGCTCTTGTGTGACAGCTGCCATGAGATTGCATCTTCAAGAACCCTCAGCAGGGAGAAGAGAGAAACGGTGTAAGCCTGAACTTTAACTCTGAAACTCTAATGTATTTCACATGTCAAATTGGAACCACAACAAAACCCTTCATAATGAAAAGTGAAATTACCTTAAATATTAAATAATTATTGAAGTAAAAGATAAAATTATTGATGTAGATGACTTTTAAGTGTAGAGATCATTAAAGCATTAAAACAATGTGATGTATTATAAACTTCAAAATTTTTCAGTATATATTTCTTATATCTTCTTATTTATTCATTTATGAGCTATGTGTCTTTGGGTGATCGTTTTAAATAATTGAAGAAATCAATTATCATATTTGCACCTGAACCTATTTTATTTGACATTACTGTAACAATTGAAAGCAAATTGTATCGACAGGCCCTTCTTAAACATAATTATGCAAAAAAAGTACCATCCAGAATCAATTAATGTTGGCTATCATATTCAGTTTTATGGAAATACAGAGCTCAGAGAAACAGCTATCCTGGTTATGCAGAGGATAAAGTTGGTGGAAGTAACAGCTAGTGTTTTCTTTCATGCTCCTATTTACGGTGAAAGGGCAGAAAGTTTGTGAAGATTTGAAGATTGCTCATGGAGTATTAGCACTATAGAATTATTAATTATATGTATGTGTGTGTGTCTGTGTCTGTGTGTGAGTGCGATTGGTTAACAATTGCATCCAGGTATTTTATCCAAGACTTTCATTGGTGCATAGCTGTGTGTTCACTCACATATATTGCTGGTTGCCATATTAGCACCAAACTGAGGAATACGTGGTTATGACTACTGGGTTATGAAGAATTCTTCTTTTAACATATGAATGATTACACATAGCATCTATATTTTGAGAAATCTGCTCAGTATGCCTGCTATGAGTACCAAACTGAAATGCTGACAAAACAAGGAAGAATTTTTCACTGGGAACACACACACATGAACACCCCATAAAAATAAAGACATAATTCTAACAACATCAGATAACAAAAACATGGCATGCAAACCCAAGGAGAAAGCCATAACAGTCCCAGAGACCAAATCCAAATGCATATACTGTGTGTATGCACGTGTGTGTTAGTTAATGCAGGTGTGTAAGGAACTAAACTCTATTCTAGGGTTTCAAGTTCCTCATTAGTGAATTCAGGCAACTTTTACAATATTCTAATTCTTGGCTACTTATTATAACTTTTTTATAACATAACTTTTTATCCATATTTTGAACAGTTGAATCTATACTATTAACTTTAATCCTATGAATCTATTCTTCTGCATCCTAAATTTCATCTGTTTCTACACAATTGAAAAGTGATGCATTCCTACTATAAAAAATAAATTTTTATCTGATCAGCAAATGAGGGTTTTTTACTTTATACTCTTAAACTCTCTAAAAGGAAATTTGGGAGGATAAGATTTGTTTTTGTTTAATTATTTGGATTTTTGTTGCAAGATTTTTTTAAAGTATAACCTTATTCTGTGTACATTATTATTTGACTGGGTATATTCAGGAGAATAAGGCATGATATACATACAATACATAGGTCTCTACTCCCTCTTTCTAGACTTTGAAAGGCACAGAGAACATTTTAATTCTATTTCCGCTGCATTTTAGTTTAGCACATGTCCCTGCCTCCAGTCATTTAGAATTTCTGACCATATTATATAAAGTTAACAAAAGTCATCTTCTTTAAACCCTGTCTTCAAACTGACAGTCTCATGCCAAAGGCCTCTCATGTTTCCACTGCCTGAAAAATGCTAATTTAGAGATCAGTTCCATTTTGCCTGGCATTTAATTAGCTAACGTAGAGGAAATTTTTATTAGTTCAAGGGTTCATATCACACTTTTAAAGATTCTCATTGCTGAAATTGAAAGTATATATTTTTTCCTAATACTTCTGCTGATCTAAGTCTTGTATGAACTTGAATTCAAGGTCTAGCTCAAATCAGAAACCTTCCAGAAGACTTTTTCTCAGTTTTAAATTATCTTTGCCTACCCATTCTGTCATTTCTATTTGCATCTTGATTATAATAGTTGTTAAAATCTACACTGGGGGAGCTGGCCCCTTGGCCGAGTGGTTAAGTTCACGCGCTCCGCTGCAGGCGGCCCAGTGTTTCATTGGTTCGAATCCTGGGTGCAGACATTGCACTGCTCATCAAACCATGCTGAGGCAGCGTCCCATATGCCACAACTAGAAGGACCCACAACGAAGAATATGCAACTACGTACTGGGGGGACTTTGGGGAGAAAAAGGAAAAAATAAAATCTTTTTAAAAAAATCTACATTGGGGTATAACTACTAGTATATATCATTGTTCTCCTTCCCTGTTTATGTTATCAGGCTCTGGCAGGCAGGGGTCATGTATGAGCCGTTGAGATAACTTTTTTGAATATCAAATAGTCAAGGGCTAATATATTTGATTCTATATCACCTGGTTCAACTCCAAAGCCCAAAGTGTACCAGAGAGATCTCAGATAATTCTTGCTTGTCCCTTTTCATGGAAAGTGAAGAAATTTGTATTTGGAAGAAAGGTTATTACACCAGCTGTAATGAAAGAAAACAAAAACAACTCTTCCAGAGAGAGAAACGTAGGTTGGAAAGAGACCAGGGTAAGAAGAATTGGCTGTTTTAACTTATAAGTGGTAGGACATCATTGGCTTCAGTGGCACATGTGAAGATATGTATAAACAGTCTTGGTAAAATTCACTCTTTTCTCTTGGGCTTGGTCAGACCACTTCAAACAGACTAGGCTGGCTGTGGACCCCATGCAACTTGGAGCCAAGGAGAACCAGCTATTCATAATTGGGAGATATTAAATGACAATATATCACCTATGAGTAGTTTTCTGTGTAATCTTTTATTGATAATTTGAAATAGTAGTTTGAATATTACTGTATTAAACAATGTGATGGTTATGATCATGTGTGGCCAGAAGAGCTGTCTTACAACATCTCACAAAGTAATGAGTCACAGTGTTGCTAGACAATAGGTTCTCAAAAATATTAGATATAATTAATGTTTGGATTTCCAATATAGCAGCCTGTAGATTTTTATCCCAACTTTCTCTTTAGAGAAACTTCAAAGTATATGCAATTCTACAGAAATTGTGCAATAGTGAGAATTTTTCATCTATTAGTTATATGCCCCAAATTAGTATATCACTTTTTGCTTTTCAGAGTGTTTTTATCTCTACAATTTCTTATGCACATAGAAATTTTGAGATAATTATTTTGGGAATGCAAATTATTATCTTTTTACAAATGAAAATATTGTCAATAGCCAATAACAAGAATTGGTAGAACTGTTTTCTCATTCTGAATTACATCATCTTTCTTATTCAGCTATTTTAAAGTAAAGTTTTAGAAAAAGCATTAATAATATTCCTAACACTTACACTATCCTTTGAAACATTGTATATATTTGAATTTGCTTCTATATTTTGAAAACTGGAATAAAGTGTTATATAATAATAATAAATCACTTTTTATTATACCAAAATCTAATAATCAAGGTTTCATAAACTCTTCAAATCAATAATTAATTTAGAATTCAAATTAAGAACAAGATAGAAGAAAATGTGATTGTTCTCATGCATATTATCTTCAACAAAGCAAAACATAATTACAAGCATCTTGGGAAATAGTGAAGTTATCAAGTAAAGGATAGTAAATGCAAAGTAATTTGCACTATTCCTTATTACTAATCCAAGATATGTAAATGTCTATGAAATTCTCTATATGATGTTATCTTGATTTATTTATTTAACGAACATTATAGAAAAATGAAACATTCATAGGTTTGCTACTGACCAGTAATCACTCCACTCATTTACTTACTTTATAAAATTTTAAGTTTCTCATCTGTTAAAGGAACATAATAAATACACTTTAAATAAGAATAGCATATTTTCAAAATGGTAGATATGAATAGATATGACCTGGAGGAAACAAGAAAATGTTTGAAAACTGCCATCACAGTTTGTCAATATATTTGAATTTTCTCTGTTAATAATTTTGAAATTCACCAACATCCCCACCCAAAAAAAGATACGTACTTTGGAAAAATGTCATTTAGTAGTGACTTGCCTTTTAAAGTTCAGTGGCAGGTGCATTTGTTTAGATATTGCTATTTTCCTATTTTTATTCAGTTTTAGAAATAAAAATTACAAATTGAGAAAAATAATTCCAAGAAAGTTATCATAATGTTGACTATTTTCTTACAAAAACTATTCTGATAATGAAAATAAACACAAATTTTATATTTATAATGTCTGTACATTTAACAACCCTTATGATGCTATTTGTTTAGCATTTCTTAATTTATCCTGACAGCTCAGCATATATTACATTTTCTCTAAGTAAAGGATCTGATTGTTATGGCTGAGGGCTGAGTATGGGAACAGCTGACATGAGACAGTTGAAATTGGCTCTGAGAGGTAAATGACTCATGAAAACAATGAAATAACAAGAGCAATAAACTGCCTAAGTTACTTTGACCACCTATCAAATAGAAAATTAGTCTTAGTATATTCATCTTAATTATTTAAAAATCCTGTTTTTCTCAATTCATGCTGGCCTGGAGGTAAAACTAGTGTCACAAGAATATTTTTTTAAAAGTATTTTCATAACAAAAAGAAGAGTTATGTAACATAAAAAACCTCATCAGAAGTAATAGCAGAAAAAGACCTCTAAAAACCGGGCAGAGGATATAAGCAATTCATTCATAAAAGAGTAATGCAAATGTCCACTAAATTTATTTGCATTATTTTCAATCTCACTGATAATTATATAAATAAAAATAAAGTGAGATACTCTCATAATGCAAGGATGACATCAGAATTTCATTGAGAGTCCTGGAAATTAAATTTCATACATGACTGGTAGCATTTAGAAAACATGAGTCAGAAGTCTAAACTTTGCATGCCCCTTGACTCAGTGTTTATATGTTTGATAATTATTCTAAAGAAATAATCATGGATATGCACAGAAATATTTAAAATTATAAATATACTTTTTTTTTTTAAGATTTTATTTTTTCCTTTTTCTCCCCAAAGCCCTCCGGTACCTAGTTGTGTATTCTTCGTTGTGGGTTCCTCTAGTTGTGTCATGTGGGACGCTGCCTCAGCGTGGTCTGACGAGCAGTGCTATGTCCGCGCCCAGGATTCGAACCGACGAAACACTGGTCCGCCTGCAGCAGAGCGCACGAACTTAACCACTCGGCCACGGGGCCAGCCCCATAAATATACTTTTTTACTTAATATAATGACAACTTGAAAAAACATCCCCACATTTCCAGCAGCAGAAGATTAGTTATGTAAATTGTGGTATATACACATTACTAGATTGTTAAACTTGCGTGCAAAGGGATATTTATTGGCAAGTTGAAATGTTTTCAATATATTGCTAATTAAAAAAAAACGGCAGTCACAAATGTCATATACAGTATGGCCCGTTAAGGTGCTAGACTTAATGGAGCTTGGGGAAGTGGGGATAGAAAAGATCAATTCTATCTTTGACAAAGAAAAACATAATATTTTAATAAAGATTTCATGTTGCTTTTTTTTTAAGATTTTATTTTTTCCTTTTTCTCCCCAAATCCCCCCAGTACACAGTTGTATATTTCAGTTGTGGGTCCTTCTAGTTGTGGCATGTGGGATGCTGCCTCAGCCTGGTTTGATAAGCAGTGCCATGTCCGCCCGCAGGATTCGAACCAATGAAACAGTGGAGCACTTCAACTTAACCACTCGGCCACGGGGCCAGCCCCTCATGGGTTTTTTAAAATACCCTTTTATTTTAAAATAGTTTTAGATTTATAGGAAAAGTGTAAAGATAGCAGAGAGTTCAAATGTACCCCACACCCAGTTTCTCCTATTATTGATGACTTACAATAGGTAAGATACGTTAGTTCTGATTAATAAACCAGTATTTATACATTATTATTTACTCAGGTCTAAAGTTTATTAAGATTTTGTTAGTTTTTACCTAACACCTTTTTTTTTCTGTTCCAGGATTCCATCCTGGGCACCACCTTGCGTTTGATTTTCATGTCTCCGTAGGCACCTCTAGGCTGTAACCGTTCCTGATGTCTTGTTTTTGATGATCTTGACAGTTTTGAGGACCGATTGTCAGGTATTTTGTAGGACGCAACTGAATTGGGATTTGTCTGGTTTTTTTTTTTCTCATGATTCAATGGTGTTGTGAGTTTTGGGGAAGATCACGAAGGTAAAGTGCCATTTTCATCACATCATATCAAGGTACACACTATCTACATGATTTATGACTGTTGATGCTGACTTTCATCACCTGACTGAGGCAGTGTTTGTTAGGTACTGTTAAGAATATAAGTTTTCTTCTGTTCCATGCTGTACTTTTTGGAAGGAAGTCACTATGTGATATCCTTTACTTAAAGAATGATGGTCATATCTCTTCTATCCCATTTATTTATTCAATCATTTATTTATATTAGTATGAACTCATGGGTATTTATTTTATATTTTGGATTCTAATACAATAAAATGTCATTTATTATATTACTCCAATTGTTACAGCTTTGGCCTTGGTTGTTTTTTATGTCTTTTGACATATTCCTGTCAACATAGGTTTCTTTTCTTTTCTTTCACACTTCTTTACTTACTGACACTTCAAGATGCTCCATGGTCATGATATATATTTCCTGCTTAGTCCTAGAATCGGCCATTTCCCAAAGGAGGCTTGTTTCTTTTCATTGAAGAATGATATGAGAAACCAAGATCTGGATGTTGCTACTGAGGTATCATTGCTTCTTGGTTCTCCTGGCTGGCAGAACAAATATGTGTGTGCATCCTAATCCGTCTATATAACCATATCTATAAATATTTTTGCACATATGCATCTTTATTTAATGAAAAATGAGTTCATGCTGATATTTCTAACACTAATCCATTACCATATGTGTCATTCTAGCCTCTTCCCTGTGCTTATCTGTAAGCTCCACCTCCAAAAGTGAGAAAACTGTCTCCCTCCATCCAGCACCCATTTACCCAATTGGTCAATTCTAGTATACGTGAACAGTGGTATCACAATATTAACCAGCACCTTCATGACAAACATTTTTATCGATTAGGTTAAGGTAGCTATGTAGGCTTTAGGCTCACAGACTCCATTCATTTACAAAGTTACTTAGGTCAGCACTTTTTCCACCACCCCTTCAGTGAGATGGTTTTACACATCTGTAATATTGTTAGATTGTTTTGTCTCATTCTGCATTCCATCCTGGAATCCTCTGACCTCCTAGATACATGTATTTTTAATTTGCTTACATTAAGATTCACTCTCTGTACTGTAAAGTTCTATGGATTTTGAAATATGCTTGGTGTCATGGATCCATCATTACAATATTGCATAGAATACTTTCACCACACTATAGAATCCCCTGTATTTCATCTATTCAATCCTCCCTCCTCCACCCAAAACCCTAGAAACCACTGATATTTTTACCATCTCTACAGTTTTGCCTTTTCCAGAATGTCATAACCTGATGGGATTTCTGGAAGTAAAATCCTTGAAAGTCTTGGTGCCACTCAAGACTGCAGTCTTCAGGAACTTCTTGCTCTCAAGGTAGTCTGAATGCAACCTCCAACAATTTGCCAAGTTTGCCATCAAAGTATTCCTGTTAGTTTGTGGCAGCAGCAGCTTCAGCTCCAGGTAGGTAGTTCTCCATGTGACTCTCTGGATTTGCCTAGCATTCCACATTTTGGGGTCGCAGTTTACTCTGAAACTTTAGTTTTCTCATGGTTCCAAACAAAGTTGTTGATTTTTAGTTTGTTCAACTTTATCTTCTTGTAAGGATGGGAATGAAGACTTCCAACCCTCTTTACATATTGGAACTTAAACTGGAAATTTTCAGGGGCTTTTCAAACTTTTAAATGAGAATGTAGAGACTTAGTAAGATACATAGATTTGGAACTTTATGAAGAAATCTTGATTAATGATATGTATGCATGTCCCTTGTATGTGGGTGGTAATTAAACTTAATGACATGGATGAGATTGCCTTGGGGGAAACTATAGGATTAGGAACCAGGATAAATGTCAACACTTAATAGTCAAGTAGAAGATTAACCAGTAGAAGTCCTACAGTATCAAGAGCTTTAAGAGGAAATATAGAACATGGTGATAACACCAAGAAGAGTGTTTCCAGATGAGGCAAATCAGATGAGGACTAAAGTACACATCCCTTTGACTAGTAGCATAGTAGCTGTTGGTAATATTGGAATTATTTCAGTAATATAGGTGTTGGCTAGTTTTAAATGGTTAATGGATTAGTGGGAAAGTAAATGATAAAAGTGTTGAAATAGACAACATTTTAAAGATTGGAGATAATTTAGGTATTTACATTTGTTGAAAAGGATGTAGTTGAGACATAAAGATCTGATAATATGGAAGAGAAAGACTATCATTGATAATTTAAGTGAGTGGTGGTAAAATTATTTGTGAAATTAGGCCTGTGAAATCACAGATGAGAAGGAATACCCAAAAATATTAGCAGAGATTATTTCTGGTTTGTGGGATTATCTGATTCTTTTTTTTTTTGAGCTCTTTTCCCCAGCTCATCTTTGATTATATGCTAATTTGCAGTTTGAGGGGAAAAAATGATAAAAACAACAATAGCAAGAAAAACATACATAACAAAAACCAAGAGCCATCTTTGTCTTTTCTCTGACTTGAAAGTCCGAGAATGATAGTCCTAGTTCCTACTTTCATGTGGTCATGTACTAGGAGAGGAAATAGTGAAGTATATAAAAAAAATCTTAATATAAGGTGATAAATACTAATCGAGGTTTGCATTTGAGGCTATAAACAGCCTGATTATTCAAATAAAAGAGCTTTTGGTAATAAAATAAATAATTTACTTTTTTTTTTTACAAAATAACAAATAAGTTGGTCTTATCCATGCCAAAAATAGTAGAACCATTACTTTGGTGGTTGTTATTTTGGTGAAACTGTTTATTTTATGGATGTCCAAGAAATGAGCCTGTCCCTGTCCCTACCTTGTCTACTGATTGGTTCCTCAATCAGCTCAAGGTTAATATTGACTGACAAGACTGCCAAGAAGAATCCAAACACTATGACAGAACTATGTTCATTCTGTCATAGTCGTAAAGCTATGTTTATTCATTATGACTTAAATTGATGACTGCAGAAATGCAGGTCTTGTTCATAGTCCTGTATTTACATAGTTGTTTACTCATAAGCTCTGCTTGCCTGCTCTTTTTTATCTTTTGATTCAAGTTCTAATCAAATGACAAATTTATGAGATCATGAGTTGAGTTTCCCTTTTACTGATAGAGGAAGGTATGAATAAATGCATTTTTGTCATATACAATGGTTTTAATAAATGTGATTTTAACAAAAAAAAATAGGTTGGGTTGCCTTTCTTTGATATTTAGTTTGTTTAATTTCTATATTCACTAGGGTGGCAAATTTTACATAATAGCCAAACAAAGTGTCCAGAAGTCTTATGCTTTCCTTATTTTTGGACTTAGTTATCCCTGTAAAGATTGTATTTTTTCACTTTTATTTTCTAACATATTTATGTATTTGTCTCAGTCATACTTTATTTGGTGGTAGTGAGTACTGGAATGTGCTCAAATATGTTCCAAACATGAGTATCTTCCATTGTCAGCTAAGAATGTGGCACATTCAAGGTGGCTTTGTTGGCAGATTTCTATGCGAATATTTGAAAAACTGATGATTTGATCAAAATCCTTTCAATTTGACCTCTCCTTTCCAAAACAAGCCAACTTTCTTGCCCGAAATTAGAGATTCGCTGTAATTTGAAAAGAAATTTCCACACCAGCATTGTTTATTACCATTTCCTTTCATGTGATACTAATACTGAATTGAATTCAATATCAGGCCCTATGGGAATTATCACATATTGTGATAATAAGTTACAATTGGTGCAATTTTAGTGTATAATCAAAGAAGGCTTGAATCTCAAGGTTTGAGCCATGGCAGTCTCATCTCAAAAATAGCAAGCATGTAAACAGAAAGAGATTGCAGCAGGAAGCTCAAAGAACTTTATTAATCAGTACCATCTCTGTTTAATTCACTGTTAAGTGTCTCTGTTAAATAACATTGCCTCTCTGGTGCTCATCATGATCTTGGATGATTAAAAAGCACTTGGATAATATCTGTGATAAAATTAAGCTCACTGAGCTATGTATACCACTGAGTTCTGGGGACCAAATGAGACAAAAGTTTCCAACTGTCAAATTAAGCAGAGTAAGTTAAAGGAAATTAAAAATGTCCTTCTCCAGAGATATGATAGACACATTCTATTGTCATTTCTTTTCCTTATTTCTTCTTTAAAGACAGATGCTGACAGCTGTTTATGAATAGGCCTTGAAAGGTGTATTTGGAGTAGAGAAGTAAAAAACAAATCCACAAAGAATGTGTACTGTTTTTTGTCTTACATATTTCATTAAAAATCAATTCCCAAGCTGCCTGAACTAGGCGACTTAACATTTTTCTTTGTTTGTTTCTCTTAGCTTCAAAAAAGAGATTTTACCATGTGGACATTCAAATTATTGAAATCACAGTATTCAATAAGTATGTTTAAATATATTATATCCTTTTTTTTTTTTTTTTTCAAAAGAGTAGGCATTGACTTCACTGGACTGTGCCCAGAAGGCAATATGTGCCTCTAGCTTCAAAATTCATGATCTAGGGACTTTATTGGTGAGACCAGAGTTTAACTCAAGTCAATTATTTTGTTCCTCTTCGGAAATGCACGAATAAGATGCCATCTAAATTGTAAAATGATGATGATGACGCAACACTTAAAGAGATCCCAGCAAATTCTTCTTTGCTTTGTAATGCCACATTGCCCCAAAAGATGAAAGTGGAAAAGAACCTGTTCTGAAACAAAGTGTCTCAAGGTTCCTGAGGAGATTCATTTTAGAGACAGTGATTTGCTTGGCGACTTGTGATGTGGGGTTATCATACAGCAAACATATCTGATGACATGGCAAGAGTACAAACTTGAAGTCAGACATGTGCCAGTGTCTAATAGTACATATTAGTTAATTTTGAAGCTACCTAAAGATGGATTCAAATCCCAGCATAACTACAGACTCTTTCACATATGACATTGGACAAGATGCCTAAACTCTCTGAGGTTCATTTTTTTTTTCATTTGTGAAAAATAAATGGGGAAATAATCCTACAGCATGGAGTTATTGTGAAAAGTAAATGAGCTAATAAGCTAGGATACTCACTGAATAGGCTCTAACAGATATTATTTTCCTTTGCTGTCCCTTTCTTTTTTCTTTCATTTCTTTTAAATTTTTCCCATTATGATTCAAATGGATTTGAAATTATTGTCTTCATGAAACTGCTATGAGAGTCAAAAAAGTCCAAGCTTGTATAGATACTGCTTCATAGTATAAGGGTTGTATTATAGAGAAGTGTGAAGCTACCCTATTATTAAACAGTCAGTGCAGGTAGAAAAAAGATTTAAATCAACTCAAATATTATATTTCCAGCTTTAGGGCATAATTGTTTAGGATATATCATGATTGTATGTTTGGTAAATATCTGCATATTTCATTTTTACTTATCTCCACTCAATCTCCTGTCATACAAACCCACAGTCCATCTGCCCCCAACTGTTAAAGGGCCTAAAGCAATAGCTATTGCAACTACTTCTGGCCTCATTTTCACCTTCTGCAACTGGACTTGTGAGATAGGTTTCATGTTGGCATTGGCAAAATAGACAATTTCTCACCAGGACTTGCCCATAATATCTGCCCCAATGGTATTCCTAAATATGAATGTTTTTATTTTTGTCATTTTTAAAAATGCCAATATTTCTGGAGGAAATAGGAATTAAACTGATAGCAATTATTTTTTTCTTCACATGAATTCATTTATTCAAAATAAGGAAGTTTACTTGAAACAGATGGTTTTGGTGTAGAGAAGAGAGAGATTTGTACCTTGGGCCCTGGCTTTTATGTATGTGCAACTCATATTTATATATAGTATATATATTTTATATATATGCATATATAATTATATATCCATGTAGGTCGATATATAATATAAATTATATATTCTAAGCATAATATCTCTTTGCCTCTCATCTATCCATCTATGTATCATCATAATGAGTATACAGGGAGATAACTTGTCCCATGTTACATAACAAGTGATCAGAATAAAGAGGGTAGATTCCATCTCAGTTCTATTTGGTTACAAAACCCGGGCTTGGCATTTGAAAATCCCTTTTTTTTTTTAAGGAAATTTCTCCATAGTTTTGATACTTGATATGTACGACCACTGTTCTTATAAAAGAGAGAAAGAAAAAGAACAGGCATTTAAAAAAACACAGGCGTGGGAGTATCCTCCCAAGCTTTAAAAGATAAGAAAGAAGGGAGCAGGCCACAGAAGTTTATTATTTCCAGATGCTGTTTGTAATCTCACAACTCAAAAAGATTTTTGCCTTGAAATGCTTTGACAGTGCATGATAAGCTACATTATACCTATGAAATAATTTTATTGAATGTTTCCTTTAAATGAAATTTTAGGTTTATGCATCCAAGCTGTCTCTATTTGCAGCTCTTCCACTGTTTATGAGCCACAGAAAATTACTGTTTTTACTTTTTCATTAAAAAAAGAGAAAGAAGGGGGCCGGCCCGGTGGCGCAGCAGTTAAGTTCGCACGTTCCGCTTCTCGGCCACCCGGGGTTCGCTGGTTCGGATCCTGGGTGCGGACATGGCACTGCTTGGCTGCCATGCTGTGGTAGGCGTCCCACGTATAAACTAGAGGAAGATGGGCACGGATGTTTGCTCAGAGCCAGTCTTCCTCAGCAAAAAGAGGAGGACTGGCAGTAGTTAGCTAAGGGCTAATCTTCCTCCAAAAAAACAAAAACAAAAACAAAAAAAAGAAAGAAAATTTAAGCAGTACTCAAAGAATACGCAGCTGGACAGATGCAACCAAAGAGTTTCCAATTATTCCCCAGAAGACAATGATTCCAGGTAACACAGTTTGTCAATATAAGGGTTTATGGCAGTCACTAATTCTCATTGTTTCACAACAGATCTTACTAAAATTTCAGCTTCTTAGCATTTTTTACCTAATCACAAAAAAGCGTTAAGATAGTGGAAAAGGAAAAGAAAGCTACCATTTTACTAATCTTCTGAAAAATGCTAACTGGGCCACTTGTCTGGTGTATTTCAGTTCTAGATTTAGCCTTTGATGTGTACTGCAAGTTAGGCTGAGATATAATGAAGCAGAAGCTCTAAGAACCCAGACCTGGGTTTTTTACAGGCCTTAGTTTAAACCCAGGCCCTTTACCTAGTGAGTGTTCTTTAAGCTTCAGTTTTCCCTTCAGCTTCATCATGTGGTGTTGAGGTTAAAATGAAGTGAGATAACCGTTCAGGGATCTTTGCAGTGTCTGACACTCAAGTCAGTGCTCAACCAAATTTCGTGGTGTTGATGATGATGATAAATTTTAGGTGATGATTAATGATGGCAACTACTTTGGAAGTGGCTATAATCTAGGGCCAGTTTACAGATTATAATCCCTATATTTAAAGAGATTCCACCTTTATATTTCTTAAATGAAGAAAATTCAGGATTTAAGTCTACCTAAAGTGTATTTCATAAAATCTGGGACTGCACTTGGCCATGGATGAAGATTGGAAATGACCCATCAGCTTTGACCAGGAAAACTGAACTGATTCTGATTCCCAGTGCCCAAGTCATATATGTGTTCAGATCAGGTTGAGGCCAGTGGAGAGAAATGAAGCACTGAAAGACAGTAAAAAGTCAAACTCTAGTGAAGGAGGAGTCTGAATGACTGAGCATAGCGTGAGAGTGGAAGGGATGACAAAGGCAGAGGGAGAATGTCAGAGTTGGAAATGGTGTCTGCTCCTTTGGTCTTATTTGGCTGACCTCAGCAGTGCGCTGCTGTCACGTGAGATGTGAGTTCAGGCGTGGAATCACTCTGCACGCCCGGTGCCTTGAATGGAGACTACTGCCTTCATATTCTCTCATGTGACATCTTTGAAAGTTAACATGACTAAAAAAACTCTATGACTTGATTTTTGCTGGATAATTTGTAACTGTTACAACTTATGTTTACATCCTGACAGCAATTTATAAGCAAGCAAGTATAAAATTGTTACTATTCTTATCCAAGTATTCATCATGAGAATTTATATTTTACTTAGTCCTAAATCTAGTTTCCATCCATTCCACCTTCAAAGAACTTTATTTTTCTATACCATCTTGATTAACTTAAAACCACACAGGGTCTTTAAATGATTAAGGTGCTCTTCCTAATGGATTTTGAAAGATTGAGCTAACTGTCTACAATATGTCAGGTATTATGTTAAGGATTTTACATTCATTTTGGCTCAGAGCTGCAGAAATCTCAGCACTTAACAACTCCACCTAAACCTCTGCAATAAGGGAGGACCAAACTCTAGCTTGCCTTCTAGAAATGGGACTATATTCTTGGGATGACCTCAGAACCCCCTGCTTAAATGTCTGCCTTGGAAAGCTCAACATTGCCAGGAGAATTTAAGGTTTGTTCTCGTCAATACAGGATGATAGACCCCTGGCCTCCCTTCTTTAAAGTATTTACTAAAAACGGTTTACATTTGTGAATATGTATCTCCTACAAGTCAGGAGTATCTTTCTCAAGGACCTGAATGCCTTTCTTTTGAAAAGTAATCATCAGGAGAGATAGGTCTTCTGTCTCCTAGTCTTTGTGGGAATATAGAATCGTAGCTTTCATATTTGCCAGCCAGTAAGCACAGCTGACTTAACCGCATTTACACTGACTGACCCTTTGTAACTCTTTGCTTCCCTGACTCCAATGAGTCCCACTCACCCGACTCCCTACTCCTTCCTTATCTCCTTAAAATGCTGTCACCTCTGTACAAATCAGAATGGAATTAAGTCCTTTCCCCTATTGTCAGTAGTTACTAAATGAAGTCTATTTTTTAATGCCTTAACTAATTCCTGGCTTTATTTGTCTTTGACAACTCTTAATACTCAAAAGGATCTCTGATGGAAATTATCCCCATTGTACAGATGAAGAAGCAGAGGCTCAAAGGAATTATTTATCCCAAGACCACTATATCTAAACTTTGGTAGAGCCAGGGTTTTAAACTAGATTTGTTTTGGTCCCAAATTTTGTCATTTTAAATTACTATTCTGTGGCAAATAGTCACTAATATGCATCTTAAAGTGACAGTAGAAAAGATTCATGTTCATTCCACCTATGCATTTAGTGACTGCCTAGACTACTGCACATATGTAAGGCCTCATCCCAGACACAGTAAGTGGAAAACTGAAATAAACAGTCGTTGACTTCAAACAGATTGTATTCTGTCTAGTGGTCAACAAGCCAAAAACTAGAAGGAGATGTTTCCAATTATTCCAACTGAGGAAATTTATTGATTAGAATTGACAAAATCTTGGGCTTTGACAACAAGAAAAATCCAAGAAAAGCCTCAAAATTTTGGAGTTGCTTGGGGCCAGCCCGGTAGCCAAGTGGTTAGGTTCGCATGCTCCGCTTTGGAAGCCCAGAGTCTCACCAGTTCCGATCCTGAGTGCAGACATGACACCACTCAACAGGCCATCCTGAGGTGGCATCCAGCATAGCACAACCAGAGGCACTCACAACTAGAATATATGGAATATACAACTATGTACTTGGGGCCTTTGGGAGAAGAAGGAAAAAAGAAAAGAAGATTGGCAACAGATATTAGCTCAGATGCCAATCTTTAAAAAAAAAAGACAAATTTGGATTTGCTTTTACTAAATAACAAAATGTATTAGGAGTTTAGGGCATTCACCATATCTAGTCAAACTGTGGGTTTATTGGTTCTAGTCAAACCAAGTTTGAGCTTGTTGACTGAACCAGTTTCACTTCTCCAGTCTTCCAACTCTGTTAAATACTCTTAGCACATTTTCCATCCATCAAAAATAATCTTAGGAAAAATGTCACTCATTTTTTCCTTAAGGTGAATATTGCTGAGCTTCTTTTCCTTGTGAAATTATTACTCCAAATGTTTTCCACCATGTAAAGAAAAGCAGGTAACCCCCACCCCAAAAAGAATTTCAGGTATCAGTATACGTAAGAGAGAATGGGGACAGGGGCAGGGTGAAGGAATGGAAGAAGAGAACAAAGTGCAATTACAAACTTTGGAAACATTAGGAATGTTGCCATCTTATTTCTCTTGGAATGAAACCCAAGCCTAGCCTTCCTCTTCAATATATTTTGTCTTATTCTATTCCCCTCTCACTGGTACAGTAATGTAAGTCAAAATTATCGAAATAGAATTTTATTAGCTATTTCAAAGCAATCTCAAATAAAAAAAATCTGGAACACTTCTCCTTAAAGACCTTACTATTCCCACCCTATGGTATCAATAGAGCAATTACACCAATATTAAATATTACATTAAGGACAGTTGACTCCGATGGCTTTGGCATTCATCACAAAGCTGGCACAATGCACTGCCTCAGTCTTAGGAGCAAACGGCTCAGGCCCATATGGCTCTATTTTCTTCCACGGCAGAAAAAATACAATTAACCTCATTCTTATGGTTTTACCTGTAATGATAAAAGCACTCTACATATTATGATTCCAAAACATGTGTTTAATTACCTAATTAGAGAATGGAGAACGGCAGTAGTTAGTTGGCATCAAGACAGAGAGAAAAACAGAAGATGAGGATGTTTAGTGAAATATCCCCCCCCTTTTTGTGAGATCTTTTAGTGTGATCATTTAATGCCAAGCAAGCAGTTTAGTTACGTGAGAGAGAAACACAAATCTGATTTTAGTTTAAATAGTGGATTAAAAAACACTCCTGGAATTCTAAAGCATGAGTTAATGACATATTGGTCATCTGAATTAGCAGGTGAGGTGGCTGGCACTCTAACTTTTCAGGAAGTAAGTATGGAAAGTAAATATAAAGTAAGATTTGAGAAGGAAGTAATAATCCAACACAAGAATACAAAACTGATCAAAATTTAGTGAAGAAGCAATTTACAGTAATTGTTATGTGTCATTTGTAAAACCTGTAAATAAATATCACTCTCTCCGAAAGTATGGATATACTTGCCACACTGAGCATGCCAGGGCAACATAGAAGCATTGCTACCTGGAGGCTGAAGGAGATTCAGGTTCTAAGCTCCACTTAGAAATAATCAATTCTAGATTTTCACAAGACGATTTGTACTCATATTAACATTTGGTGGACTACTACTCTCGGCTCCATTTCTTCTTCATCTTTTTTTTTTTTTTGCACTATCATATAATACATATTGCAAAATTGTTAAATGATTATCGCTCCTGCACTATGATGTGACATATATGTCACATAGCATGACATTTATTTTTCTTCCCAATGGATTGAGCCTCATCATCAAAATAAAATAAATTCATTTTTTTTTTACCATGAAACAGCAGCAAATGCCATTGCATAAAATCACTACGAGGAATTTCATAAGCTAGATATTTCAGAGAAAATGAAAAGTTCTACACCAGAGGAAGAATATAAAAGTTCATTCAAAGTAACTCACCTAGTTTCTTAGAATATTTCTTGCACTTGTCATCATGTTTTTAGATTTAATTTTTTTCTAGCTCATACAGGTCTTTCAGCAAATCTTACAGCACATGTTTGAACAACAAGCTCTCATGCTTTCTTTTTCCAAGGGATCATTCTCGTCCTCTACTGATAGTTTAGCTGGGTAAATTTTCAGAGCTGTTTAAAGATATTTTCCCATTGTCATTGAGTATATTGGAGCTGTTGAAAGAGCAACCTATTTATTGTACTTTTGAGGAAAATATACCTTTCCTCTTTCGTTAGTTTCTTTTTTTACGTTCTTTGACATTGTTTTTTTTTTTTTATTAAGATTATGATAGTTTACAACCTTGTGAGATTTCAGTTGTACATTATTGTTACTCATGTTGTGGGCACACCACTTAACCCTTTATGCCCTACCCCCCCCCCCTTTCCCCTGGTAACCATCGATCAGTTCTCCTTGTCTATATGTTAGCTTCCACCTATAAGTGGAGTCATATAGAGTTCGTCTTTCTCTGTCTGGCTTATTTTGCTTACCATAATACCCTCAAGGTCCATCCATGTTGATGCGAATGGGACAATTTTGTCCCTTTTTACGGCTGAGTAGTATTCCATTGTGTATATATACCATATCTTCTTTATCCAGTCATCAGTTGCTGGGCACTTAGGTTAGTTCCACATCTTGGCTATTGTAAATAATGCTGCGATTAACATAGGGGTGCATGGGACTCTTGGAATTGCTGATTTCAGGTTCTTAGGATAGATACCCAGTAGTAGGATGGCTGGGTCATAAGGTATTTCTATTTTTAACTTTTTCAGAAATCTCCATACTGTTTTACATAGTGGCTGCACCAGTTTGCATTCCCACCAATGGTGTATGAGGGTTCCTTTTTCTCCACAACTTCTCCAACATTTGTCACTCTTGGTTTTGGATATTTTTGCCATTCTAACAGGTGTAAGGTGATATCTTAGTGTAGTTTTGATTTGGATTTCCCTGATGATTAGTGATGATGAACATCTTTTCATGTGTCTATTGGCCATATTCATATCTTCTTCGGAGAAATGTCTGTTCATGTCCTCTGCCCATTTTTTGATCCGGTTGTTTGTTTTCTTTGTTGTTGAGCTGTGTGACTTCTTTATATATTATGGATATTAGCCCTTTGTCAGATAAGTAGCTTGTAAATATTTTTTCCCACTTAGTGAGCTGTTTTTTTGTTTCAATCCTGTTTTCCCTTGCCTTGAAGAAGCTCTTTAGTCTGATGAAGTCCCATTTGTTTATTCTTTCTATTGTTTCCCTCAACTGAGGAGTTAATGGTGTCCGAAAAGATTCTTTTGAAACTGATGTCAAAGAGTA
Source organism: Equus asinus (assembly GCF_041296235.1). Lineage (NCBI taxonomy): Eukaryota > Metazoa > Chordata > Mammalia > Perissodactyla > Equidae > Equus > Equus asinus. Next base: position 66,147,439 of record NC_091793.1, on the reverse strand, counting down.
TACTGCCTATATTCTCTTCTAAAAGACTTATTGTTTCAGGCTTAATCTTTAGGTCTTTGATCCATTTTGAGTTTATTTTTGTGAATGGTGAAAAAGAATGGTCAATTTTCAGTCTTTTACATGTAGCTGTCCAGTTTTCCCAGCACCATTTGTTGAAGAGACATTCTGTTCTCCATTGTAGGCCCTCAGCTCCTTTGTCAAAGATTATCTGTCCATAGATGTGTGGTTTTATTTCTGGGCTTTCCATTCTGTTCCATTGATCTGTACACCTGTTTATGTACCAGTACCATGCTGTTTTGATCACTGTAGCTTTCTAGTATGTTTTGAAATCAGGGATTGTGATGCTCCAGCTTTGTTTTTCTTACTCAGGATTGCTTTAGCAATTCACGGTCTTTTGTTGCCCCATATGAATTTTAGGATTCTTTTTTCAATTTCTGTAAAGAATGTCCTTGGGATTCTGATTGGGATAGCATTGAATCTGTAGATTGCTTTAGGTAGTATGAACATTTTAACTATGTTTATTCTTCCAATCCATGTGCATGGAATGTCTTTCCATCTCTTTATGTCGTGATCAATTTCTTTCAAGTCTTGTAGTTTTAATTGTACAAATCTTTCACTTCCTTGGTTAAATTTATCCCAAGGTATTTTATTCTTTTTGTTGCGATTGTGAATGGGATTGAGTTCTTGAGTTCTTTTTCTGTTAGTTTGTTGTTAGTGTATAGAAATGCTACTGATTTATGTATGCTGATTTTATACTCTGCAACTTTGCTGTAGCTGTTGATTGTTTCTAATAGTTTTCCTATGGATTCTTTGGAGTTTTCTATATATAAGATCATGTCGTCTGCAAATAGCGAGAGTTTTACTTCTTCATTGCCTATTTGAATTCCTTTTATTTCTTTTTCCTGCCGAATTGCTCTGGTCAACACCTCCAGTACTATGTTGAATAAGAGTGGTGAAAGTGGGCACCCTTGTCTTGTTCCTGTTCTCAGAGGGATGGCTTTAAGTTTTTGTCCATTGAGTATGATGTTGGCTGTGGGTTTGTCATATATGGCATTTATTATGTTGAGGTACTTTTCTTCTATACCCATTTTATTGAGGGTTTTTATCATAAATGGATGTTGGATCTTGTTGAATGCTTTCTCTGCATCTATTGAGATGATGATGTGGTTTTTGTTTCTCATTTTGTTAATGTAGTGTATTACGTTGATTGACTTGCGGATGTTGAACCATCCCTGTGTCCCTGGTATAAATCCCACTTGATCATGGTGTATAATCTTTCTGATGTTTTGCTGTATTCAGTTTGCCAGAATTTTGTTGAGGATGTTTACATCTATGTTCCTCAGTGATATCAGCCTGTAGTTTTCCTTCTTTGTGTTGTCCTTGTCAGGTTTTGGGATCAGAGTGATGTTGGCTTCATAGAATGTGTTAGGGAGTGCTCCATCTTCCTCAATTTTCTGGAATAGTTTGAGAAGGATAGGTGTTAAATCTTCTTTGAATGTTTGGTAGAATTCTCCAGAGAAACCATCTGGTCCTGGACTCTTATTTTGGGGGAGGTGTTTGATTACTGTTTTTATTTCTTTACTTGTGATTGGTCTATTCAGATTCTCTATTTCTTCCTGATTCAGTTTGGGGAGGTTGTAAGAGTCTAGGAATTTGTCCATTTCTTCTAGGTTGTTGAATTTGTTGGCATATAGTTTTTCATAGTCTTCTCTTATGATCCCTTGTATTTCTTTGGTATCCATTGTGATTTCTCCTCTCTCATTCCTAATCTTATTTATTTGAGATTTCTCTCTTCTCTTCTTAGTGAGTCTGGCTAAGGGTTTGTTGATTTTGTTAATTTTTTCTAAGAATCAACTCTTTGTTTCATTGATCCTTTCTACTGTCTTTTTTGTTTCAATATCATTTATTTCTGCTCTAATTTTTATTATTTCCCTCCTTCTACTGACTGTGGGCTCTGTTCATTCTTCTTTTTCTAATTCTGTTAGGTGTCATTTGAGTTTGCTTATGTGAGCTTTTTCTTCTTTAGTGAGGTGAGCCTGTATTGAAATGAATTTCCCTCTTAGGACTACTTTTGCTGCATCCCAAATGAGTTGGTATGGCATGTTTTCATTTCCATTTGTCTCCAGTAGTATTTGATTTATTCTTTAATTTCTTCAATAATCCATTATTTGTTTAGTAGTGTGTTGTTTAGTCTTCACATTTTTGCGCCTTTCCCTGCTTTATTCTTGTAGTTGATTTCTAGTTCCATAGCATTATGATCAGAAAAGATGCTTGATATTATTTCAACTCTCTTGAATTTGTTGAGGCTTGCTTTGTTTCCCAAGATATGGTCTATCCTTGAGAATGTTCCGTGCACACTTGAGAAGAATTTGTAACCTTCTGTTTTTGGATGAAGTGTTCTATATATATCTATTAAGTCCATCTGGTCTAATTTTTCATTTAATTCTCTAATTTCCTTGTTGATTTTCTGTCTGGATGATCTATCCCTTGGTCTTAATGGTGTGTTGAGGTCCACTACTATTATTGTATAGTTGTTGATGTCTCCTTTTAGTTCTGTTGAGAGTTGCTTTACAAATTTTGGTACTCCTGTGTTGGGTGCATAAATATTTATAAGTGTTGTGTCATCTTGGTGGAGTGTCCCTTGTATCATTATATACTGTCCCTCTTTGTCTTTCTTTATCTGTTTTGCTTTGAAGTCTACTTTGTCTGATATTAGGATAGCAACACCTCCTTTCTTTTGTTCATTATTAGCTTGGAGAATTGTCTTCCATCCTCTCACTCTGAGTCTGTGTTTGTCTTTTGGGCTGAGGTGTGTTTCCTGGAGGCAGCATATTGTTGGGTCTTGTTCTTTGACCCATCCTGCCACTCTGTGTCTTTTGATTAGAGAGTTCAATCCATTTACATTTAGAGTGATGAGTGAAATGTGGGGGTCTACCACTGCCATTTTATCTCTTGTTTTCCAGTTCTCTTGCATTTCCTTTGCTTCTCGTCCCATGGTTTTTGGATTACTAATTCAGGTATCTAAATTTCTGTATTGGGTGTCTTCTTATTTGTAATTTGTGTCTTTATTCTTGTTATTTGTTTAGTGGTTACCATATGGTTAGTATAAAACATCTCATAGATGAGACAGTCCATTTTCTGATAGCCTCTTATTTCCTTAAATTAAAACCTTCTATCCCTTTTCTCTTCCCCTTCTATGTTGTTATTGTCAGATTCCCCCCCCCCCACTTCTTTCTTGTGTTGTGAGTTTGTGGTTAAAATGACAGGGTTATATTTATACTTGGTGTTTCCCTTCCTTTTATCTTTAATGTTTTATTTAACTTTTGCTAACCTGTTCTGATGGAGAGCTGCTACTTTCTGTTATTGTCCTTTTACTTATCTCCTTTGCTCTTGGTTTTGTAGCCCCTTTCCTTGTTTTGATTTTTCAGGTATGAGGGTTTTCTTGAGCATTTCTTGAAGAGGAGGTTTTGTGGCAATGAACTCCCTTAATTTTTGTTTATCTGGGAAAGTTTTTATTTCTCCATCGTATTTGAAGGATATTTTCGCTGGGTAGAGTATTCTTGGCTGCAGGTTTTTGTCCTTCAGAGTTTTGAATATATCATTCCACTCTCTTCTAGCCTGTAAACTTTCTGCTGAGAAATCTGCTGATCGCCTTATGGGGGTTCCTTTGTAGGTTATTTTCTTCTGCCTGGCTGCCCTTAGTATTTTCTCCTTGTCATCAACTTTTGCTTCACTACTATATGCCTTGGGGTCAGTCTTTTAACATTGATAAAGTTTGGAGATCTATTGGCTTCTGTCACATAAAGTTCCATCTCTCTCCCCAGGTTTTGGAAGTTCTCAGCCATTATTTCTTTGAACAGGCTTTCTGCCCCCTTCTCCTTCTCTTCTCCCTCTGGTATACCTATAGTACTTACGTTGCATCTCCTAATTGAGTCAGATAATTCTTGGAGAGTTTCTTCATTTATTTTTAGTCTTAGTTCTCTCTCCTCCTCTGCCTGCAGCATTTCTATATTCCTATCTTCCAAATTGCTAATTCTGCCCTCCATATTATCGGCCCTACAGTTCAGTGCATCTAGATTCTTCTTAATCTCCTCTATTGTGTTCTTCATTTCCAGTATTTCTGTTTGGTTCTTCTTTATAGTATCAAACTCTTTTGTTACATAGCTCCCGAACTCGTTGAGTTGTCTATCTGAATTCTATTTTAACTCATTGAGTTTTTTAATGATGGCTGTTTTGAATTCATCGTCATTTAGGTTATATATTTCATTGTCTTTGGGATTGTTTTCTGGGTATTTGTCATTTTCCTTCTGTTCTGGAGATTTAATATATTTTTTCATATTGCTTGATGGTGTAGATTTGTGCCTCCACATAGAGATAGAGTTTAGTTACTGCTTCCACTTGTTTCTACTGGTGTGGTGGGGGAACAGCTGTTTATATTGCACCTACCAGGAACCCTATCAGCTGTTGCTAACTGGGCCTGGGACCCTCCTCGTAGTCACAATGGTCCTGTGGGCTCCCTCTTCAGCTGTGGGGGCAGTCACAAGGGGGTTCAGGCTGCTGGTGGCTACTGTTGCAGACCACCTAGACGTGCTCCCTCCTTAGGGTCTGCAGTGGTGTTATGGGCTTTCCCAGGGGCCAGGGGGAGGATCACCTATATTTGCAGCTCTGTCACTGTTGGCAGCCACAAAATCTCACTTGTCCACTGTAGGTCACACCAGAGCTATGGGCATCTTCTGCAGTCTGTGGTTAGCTCACCTAGCTATGCTACTTTTGTCCCAGGGTCTTCCAGCCTTGTGGTTGCTGGGCAGGGTCTCTCTACTAGTGCTGTGCAGAGGCTTTCACTGAGGCTGCTGTGAGACTGTAGATTTTCCCCCTGGGCCACAGAGCCAGGCTGCTGGAACTCCACCCAGCCCCAGTCCTGTCCCCCAGGATGTCGGGGAGCCCCTTGCCCTGTCTTGCGGACAGCCAGAGACCATGAGTTCAGTGGCGGCTGGCCAGCTGCTGCCCTGCCTGGGATTCTCCTCTTCGGGACCCTCCCGGCGTTCTGAATGCTGGGCGGCGCCTCTCCACTAATGGCGAGTAAAGGCTTTCCCTGCTGCCAGAATAGGACCCTGGAGTTTCCCCAGGGGCTGCAGAGCCAGCTGCTGGAACTCCATCCAGCACCAGTCCTCTCCCAGGAGATCTCCGGTAGCCCTATGCCCCGACCGGGTGACAGCCACAGTCCGTGAGATTGGCAGTGGCAGCTGGAGGGCTGCTGCCCTGTTGGGGATTCTCTTCGGAAGCCTCCCAGTGTTGTGGATGCTGGGTGGGGCCTCTCTGCTAATGGCGGGTAGAGGCTTTTCCTGCTGCCAGGACAGAACCCTGGAATTTTCCCCTGGGCCACAGAACCGGCTGCTGGAACTCCACCCAGCCCCAGTCCTCTCCCAGGAGATCTCCAATAGCCCTGTGCCCCAACCAGGCAACAGCTGCAGTCCGTGAGACCGGTGGTGGCAGCTGGTGGGCTGCTGCTCCATTTGGGATTTTCTCCAGGAGCCTCCCAGTGTTGTGGATGCTGGGTGGGGCCTCTCTGCTAATGGCGGGTAGAGGCTTTTCCTGCTGCCAGGGCAGAATCCTGGAGTTTCTCCCTGGGCCACAGAGCTGGCTGCTGGAACTCCACCCAGCCCCCGTCCTCTCCCAGGAGATCTCCGGGAGCCCCGTGCCCTGACCGGGTGACAGCCGCAGTCGGTAAGACCGGCGGCGGCAGCTGGCAGGCTGCTGCCCCATTCGGGATTCTCTTCGGGAGTCTCACAGCATTGAGGATGCTGGGTGGGGCCTCTCCGCTAATGGCAGGTAGAGGTTTTCCCTGCCGCCTCTGGTGTGGGATTCTGGAGTTTCCCCCCAGGCTTTGGTGTAATTGCGGGGGGGCTTAGGTAGGCCTGTGGTCACCTGTTTCCACCATCGCTCCACTGGTGTGTGCACCCTCCTGCCTTTGGTGTGTGGCAATGTTCTGGGGGCATCTGCTGCAAGAAAGCCGCTTGCAGGTACCAGGCTGTTCGGGGGTCAGGGTCGGAGAGTTTTCACCTATCTCCACCTCCTCGTGGGGAGAAGTCCATCCACCTTCTGATGTATAGCAGCACAGGTCTCTCAGGCATCCTGAGATGCTATATGGATATCCTTTGTTAAGTGATGAATGTCCAATTAGTTGTAGATTCAAAGGGGTAGAGACAAAGAGGACTACTCATGCTGCCATCTTGGTGATGTCATTTTGACATTGTTTTTAACAATGTATTCAAATTTAGGTCTTTAATGAATCCTGAAAAATTTTTAGTCATCTTATCAAATATTGCTTTTAATATTTAGTAATAGGATATATTATCTTTTGTATTCTTTCTTCTAGAATTTACTTTAGACTGAAGTTGAAAACCTCATGCTGTCATCCATATCTTTGAACTTCTCTGTCTATAAATATATTCTATATATATATTCAGTGTAGAATATATTAAATTATTTTATTTTATTAAATTATTTTTCAAATATGCCTAGTTTTTATAGTATTTTTCTTGTGTATACTCATTGTAAACAAGTTAGTTTAACTGATTATTTCAGGTTACTGTATTGTCTTCTGTTTTTAACATAATCATCCTCTGTGATATGGCTCTTGACTGCTTCAGGATGAATCATTTCATCATATGTTTTATCACTTTTGAATGTGAGCTTATATTCAGTGAGGATTAAATCCCTTATACTTCTGATGCTAAAATCATATCCTTGAGTTATGGACACATCTTTCACAGCATTTTTAAAATTTGGTTTCTTTCAAATGAGCCATTGCTATACCTGGCCTGGAACAATTTTTATGTTAATATTTAAATTTTATGATTTCTGTCATATATAAGTAAGGTCAATTTCAACTTGAAGCTTCTTGTATAGTTTCCTTGACCATGAAAAACAAGAAGCATTGTTCCACATTTAAACACAAAATAAATGGTACATTTTTTTTAGTCTTCATATCAGCCAATGTCCTGGCAAAGAATATATGGTACATTCATATTGGAGCATTTGAAAAGAAGTAATAAAGAATGTTAGAAGACAGAGACAAGCTGTAGGAAAATCAGATGTGTATAACACCTCCAGGAGGGTAACAAGAAGTCTCAGTGACTGACATCAAGTTGAAGGAATGAGAATACAGAGCCATTCATTAGAACCTTGAGGCTGATAAACCATGCTGGATGGCCTCCTGACCCTAGGTCGGGGAAGTATGTGCATGTGGTAAAACTGAAAATAAGAGACTAGGGAAATAAATACCCACATCTCACCTCCATCCCTTCATTTTCTTGCTTGTACTCCTCATGGGTGTACCTCAACCATAATCCAGAAAGCAAGTGAGCCAGTTGATATGGTTCCCACAGGTCAGGGTTCTGGAGCACAGGGGGGTAAAGAAGGATGAGGGGTGGATCTTTTGCAGTAAGAGAAGGTATCCAAGACAGTTTCCTTGGTGCTTTTTTGGTGAGTTAGTTTCACTAGGTGTATATAACCCCTTAAAGTACCATGATTTTTTTTTTTTTAAAGATTTTATTTTTTTCCTTTTTCTCCCCAAAGCCCCCGGTACATAGTTGTGTATTCTTCGTTGTGGGTTCTTCTAGTTGTGGCATGTGGGACGCTGCCTCAGCGTGGTCTGATGAGCAGTGCCTTGTCCGCGCCCAGGATTCGAACTAAGGAAACACTGGGCCGCCTGCAGCGGAGCGCACGAACTTAACCACTCGGCCATGGGGCCAGCCCATAAAGTACCATGATTTTAATTGTCTTTTCTAAGCATGCTGTTAAACATTTCTTCTCTAATCACTGTATAAACATTAACATCTAAGCCTGAGTATATTGCTGCATAATTAAACATTTAAATATGTTTCCCCTCAATGTATACATTCAAAAAAATGTAAGCAATTATATAGAATACTTATATATACTTTGTTTCTGGCATTTAGAGATATCTCTTTCTTTATTAGCTACTTGGCCATACATAAGAATTACATTTTTGTCTAAAACTTTTAGGAAAGATTCCATTTTAATTCAGCTGCCTGTTCCTGGAATTTGAAGACCAGAAAAAACTTGGTTCATAGGCTTGTTTCCCAACTGTTCTGCATCATGAAGGCTACAAGTAATTAACAGCAGTGCTGTTTACTATTGTGTGTATTGGTGAATGTTTAATTGGGATTACTTAGGGAAGGGCAATGAGTTAGGGAAGGACAATAGATGCTGCTTTTCAGCTTTGACTTTATTCATGAAATGAGTAAGATATTATTTCCATTAAGAGATATTTGAAATTGCTTCTCCGTGTTATTCTTCTCCTCCCCAAGCCTGAAAAGGAGCAGAGCCAACACTGTAGGCAAAGACACAGATCTAAAAAGATCCATAAAATAAAGCAACATGCAAATATTATTTCAGAAAATTAAATCAAGTAGTTAGAACATTGTGGATATCATTGGAGGAAACAAATCTCTTTTAATGTTATGATAAAGACTTAGTACTTACATGTAGCTTTAATCATTTGAATATGCGATTTTAAAAAAATCAGCAGATAATAATGATTATCTAACTAAAAGAAGCAAACAGCCTCAACAGAATAGCACAGTAAATTCAAGGATACAATATGCAAAATATGGAAAAGAAAAAAGAAGAGGAAACTGGACTAGTCCAGAAAATAGAGCATGTTTAATGGGTTAAAAAATTAAGTGAAAGTATGAATATATATATTATAGATGGAGGTGTTACAGATTTATATATTATAATTTATTGGCAGTGCTCCTGAGTGACCCAACTATAGAAATTCCTCAGTTTATCTAGTCTTTGGCTCTTCCCTTACGATTCTACCTCCTAGTCTGCATGCCTTCTATTGCCCGACTAGACCTTATCCAGCTCCCTACTGATCAGCCTGCTGTGGCATCACTCATGTTTGTAGATGAAACAGGGTCCCCTGGATTCAATAATATTATCAGACAGTTATGGGGCACCCTTTATAGTATAGACCGTGTGCTAGACATTGAAGATAAAACAGAGAAAAAACAGATGAGATCCATACATTTTGGATTACAGTCGAATGGGAGATAGAAATTAGGTAACTAAACAAATTTATGATTTCAAAATATCATAGTTGCTATGAAGAGAATGGATGCGACTCTATAACAGAATGACAGGAGATTACTTGGAGGTAGACATTGTGTGTAATTAGCACTACATTGGAACAACGTAATTAAAATGTTTTCTGATGTGAACTACAAAATGAGAAATATGAAGAAAAGAGAGCTAGATAGTGAGGAATTAAAGAAAAGAAATGTTATTGCACGTATATTGAAAAGTACGCCCTTTTGATAATATTTAGTTAACCCATCTGACCCTGAACCTGTGTGTCCTTTGCCTTGCCTCTTTTGATAACCTAGGGATGACACACTAATCTAACCAGATTTGTGTAGTTGCACTGTGTGTATACCAAGGACTTCTTTTCCAGCTGTCACTCTTTGAGAGGATTCCAGATAAGTGTCTGATTCCAGACAGGTGTGTCAGTTGAGACACCACACTGAAGACCACGAGTTATCACAGACTAAAAAGTTCAGGTGGGCCACAAAGAATTAAAAATGGAGTAGAATAGGAGCAATTAGACTAAAGGAAGTTTTTTCCTTAACTCTTGGTACAGTGTATAAAGTTTTTAACTAAGATCCCTGCATGAAGTGTCTGTGCTTAGATTAATGTAAATTCGCAAGTTATCTACCACAAGAACAGATGAAACCAAGTATGATTTTCACTTAGATGCTCTAGTAAACTGTTAGGTAAACATCACTTATCTTCATTGATGATGGGGTATCAAATAATTTGCAAATTTAAGGAAAAGAAGGCGCAAGTAGAATCAGTAAAAAGTTACTATTTTTCTAAGCAGCAACCTTAACTTTGTGTTCTGTTATTAACTAATGATAGAAAAAGTCCCCGATATTTTGTTACTAAGGAACTACAAGGAACTTGCTCCTTAATTATTCAGCAGCCCTAGGGGCAACCTCCAATGTTAAGATGAAAATAAACTCCTGTCAGCTACAAGACTGAATCCGGCAGAATGGGAGAACAAATCGTACCTTCATTTCATTTGTGTGTTACAAAATGTGCCTGGGAAATGATCTAAAGAGAGACTATTATAATCAGAACTTTGCTGCAGGGTGACTTTCCATGGAGTGACAAATTATACTTTAATGTATCGCATGCCATTGTACTAAGGTTTAAAAGGGAGAGTGTCACTGAGGACATGGTTCTTTCATTTGGTCTGTCTTAAGGGAATTTCTTAGTACAGGTTCTAAATAGAAATCAGTGTGATCTACATATGTGCAGATCCTACCTCCAGAATCCCAAAGAGAAGAGCATTTCCAATTGGTGCCTGCTGCTGTCCTTCATCAGAAGTCAATTTGTGAAATAATTCAAAGCAGAAGATGGTGATTGTACTATAGAAACTCTGCAGTAAAGATAGACTTTGTGATCACTTGATTGCCTAAAATCTGGTTTCTCCTTAAGCCGCAATGTACATATCTAGTCAACATGGATCTATAGTCAGAGAAATTGAGTTCTAGTTCTCTGTTACTGGAGAGCTATGTGGCTTTGGGCCAGTGTTGTCAAACAGAAAAAAACTGTGAGCCACAAAGACAAGCCACATACGTAATTTTAAATTTTCTAATCAACAGATTTAAAAAGCAAGTAGTAGTAATAGGTAAAATTAATTTCAATAAGGTATTTATTTAACTCAAGGTATCTACGATATCATTTTAATATGTGATCAATATAAAAATTATTAGACATTTTATAATTTTTAACAAATTCTTTGAAATTCAGAGTGTATTTTACACTTAGCAGTACATCTTGATTCAGGCATTTCAAATGTTCAATAGCCACCTGTGGCTACTCGATACTGTATTTGATAGCTCAGCTTTGGACAAATCTCCACTTCTCCAGGTATCGTGTCTAAGTCATACATGCCATGAAAAGAGTTAGTGTAAAAATTTCCCAGTGAATGGTTGAATAATCAGAACAAGAGTAAAATATAACACTGAGAGAGAGTTATTAATATTTGAATGAACAGGTTTATTCACAGACTATACTTGAGATTGTAATGGGATATGATAGATGTAGATTGGCAATTGACATCGAAATGTATTAAGAAGAAAACGAAAAATTGGAACTCATTCAGTAGGAAGTGCAAGAATATTTTGTGGAACACAATGGAAAGCACCAGAGACATCTCACCTGTAGAGAAATTAATTAGAAAAATAATTAGAGAAAACACCACCTACTTTCAAATAATAATTAGAAAGACCGTTGCAGAGAAAAGTTAATCTTTTTCTAGATTAACTGAAGAGACGTATTTAAGAGCAAAATATGGCCATTTCTTTGTACATTAATTCAACAAGCATATATTGAGCACCTACTGTATGAACTCAATATGCTGACTGCTGGGATGCAAAGATATGAATAATAAAAAAGGAGACAGGTTTGATAAAAATTAGGAGCCAAAGTAGTTAACTCTTCCTTATACAAGTTGTCCACAAGGGACCGGAAGGTAACTTGGTAAGTAGGATTACAGAGTTTTAACTATCATATAATAATATTATACAAGAGTGCCACTGCTAGCAACAATGGATTGCACTGTTTCAAAGGCAATCATATTACCAAGAAGTAGATGAAATGTAGGACAATTTTTTTAAACAACATTTATGATTGAAGCCCTCAGAGAAATTCCAAGACAGCAAGGATTTGTGGATCTGAATTCAGATGAAATGAGGGTAGTTTAGAGTGGTAAACAAGACATTTGTTGCTGCTTTTCCCTTGGAGGCAACTGTCAAATCAGTGACTGAGAGGCTGAGAAGCAAAACAGCACTTCAGTCATTCAGATAATTAATTAGGAGCATGTAAATATTCTCAACGTGCATAGATAGAATAACAAAGAAAAGTAATAGATGCAAAGAGAAACTTTCCTTATTGTCTCTGGTGATAATCTTTGTCTGATTTTATTTTATTTCTTAATGTCATTATCTGATTTTTTCCAGCTTTGTTGAGATGTAATTGACACATAACATTGTATTAAAGTGTACAACATACTGATTTGATATATGTATATATTGTAAAATGATTACCACAATCAGTTTAGTTAACATCCATCATCTCACACTTACATTCTTTTTCTTTTAATGAGAACTTTTAAGATCTACTCTCTTAGCAACTTTCAATATACAATACAGTATTGTTAAATATAGTCACCATGCTGTATATTACATCTCCGGAAATTATTGACTTTATAACTTGAACTTTGTACATTTCAGTGACCACTGATTTCCCCCACCTCTGCCCCTCACCTCTGGCAACTACTAATTTGTTCTCCATCTCTATGAGTTCGGTTTTCTCAGGTTCCACATGTAAGTGAGATCATACAGTATTTGTCTTTCTCTGTCTGACTTATTTCGCTTTACATAATGCCCTCAGGGTCCATCCATGTTGCGGTAAATTGCAGGATTTTCTTAATGGCTGAATTATATCCCATTGTATATATATATACACATTTTCTTTACTCATTCATTCTTTGAAAAACAGTGTGTTTGCATGTCTTAGCTCTAGTAAATAATGCTGCAATGAACAGAAGGGAGCATATATCTCTTTGAGATAGTGAAATGATTTCATTTTCTTCCGTATATACTCAGCAATGAAATTGCTGGATCACATGTTAGTTGTATTTTTAATTTTTTAAGGAAACTCCATACTGTTTTCCATAGTGACTGCTCCAATTTACATCCCATCCAATGGTACAAAAGGGTTCCATTTTCTCCACATCCTCACAGAAACTTCTCTTACCTTTTATTGATAGCCAGTCTAACAGATGTGATATGATATGTCATTGTGATTTTGATTTGCATTTCCTTGATAATTTGGGATTTCCAAGGAATTTGTAATTTCCTTAACTGTGCATAAGCTTTTGAGTTTGGTGTAGTCCAGTTTTTTTATTTTTGCTCTTTTCCCTTTGTTTTTGGTATCAAATCCAATAAATCATTGCCAAGAACAATGTCAAGGAGTTTTCCCCTATGTTTTCTTCTAGGAGTTTTATGGTTTCAGGTCTAACATTCAAGTCTTTCATCCATTTTCAGTTGACTTTCAGTATGGTGTAAGATAGGGGTCCAGTGTCATTATTTTGCATGTTGCTGTCCAGTATCCCCAACACCGTTTATGGAGGAGGCTGTCTTTTCCCCATTGTATATTCTTGGTTCCTTTGTCATAAATTAATTGACCATGTATGTGTGATCTTTTTTTCTGGGCTTTCTCTTCTATTCCATTGATCTATGTATCTGTTTTTATGCCACAGCCATATTGTTTTGATTACTATAGCTTTCTGATATAATTTAAAGAAGTCAGGAAGTGTGATGCCTCCAGCTTTGTTCTTTCTCAAGATTGCTGTGGCTGTTCAGGGTCTTTTGTGATTCTGTACAAATTTTAGAACAGTTTGTTCTATTTCTGTGAAAAATGACACTGGAATTTTGATAAAGATTGCTTTGAATCTGTAGATTTTTTGGGTAGTGTGGACTTTTTAACAGTATTAATTCTTCCAATCCGTTAGCACACAGTGTCTTTCCATTAATTTGTGTTCTTCTATTTCTTTCCTCAATATCTTATAGTTTTCATTATACAGATCTTTCACATCCTTGGTTAAATTTATCCCTAGGTATTTTATGCTTTTTGATGCAACTGTAAATAAAATTGTTTTCTTAACTTCTCTTTCTAACAGTTTTTTGGTGTAGTCTTTAGGATTTTCTATGTATGATATCATGTCATTTGCAAATGGAGAAAAGTTTACTTCTTCCTTTCAGATTTGGATGCCTTTTTTGTTTATGTTGCTGAATTGCTCTGGCTAGATTTCCAGTACTATGTTGAATAAGAGGCGTGAGAGTGGGCTTCTTCTTGAACTTAGAGGAAAACCTTTCAGCTTTTCACCATTAAGTATGATGTTAACTGTGAACTTGTCATATGTGGCCTTTATTATGTTGAGATCCATTCACAAATTCAACATCCATTCATGATAAAAACTCTCAACATAATAGTTTTTGGTCTTTTTTCGAATTGGTCTTTTCATAAGTTTTGGTATGTTGTATTTCCATTTTCATTTGTCTCAAGATGTTTTTTGATTTCTCTTTTGATTTTTTGTTTTATCCATGGTTTTTCTGTAGAGTGTCATTTAATCTCCATATATCTGTGAATTTTCCAGTTTTTTCTTATTTTCTATTTTGTAACATTATGGCCAGAAAATATGATTCATATAATTTCAATCTTCTCAAATTTATTGAGACATGTTTTCAAGCCTAATACATGATCTATCCTGGAGAATGTTCCATGTGTGCTTGTGAAGAATACGTTTTCTGCTGTTGGATAAAATGTTCTGTAAATATCTGTCAGGATTATCTGGTCTAAAACATAGTTTATATCCAATATTTCCTTATTGATGTGCTGTCTGGATGATCTATCCATTGTTGAAATTGAGGTATTAAAATCTCCTATTATTGTATTACTGTTTATTTCTCCCTAAGTCTGTTAATAGTCCCTTTATATATTTAGATACTCTTATGTTGTGTGCATAAATATTTGCAAATGTTTTATCCTCCTGTTGGATTTACCCCTTAACATTATATAGTGACCTTCTTTGTCTCTTATTACAGTTTTTGTCTTAAATCCTACTTTGTCTGATATAAGTATGGCTACTTTTGCTTTCTTTTGGCTTCCATTTGCATGGAACATCTTTTTCCATCTCTTCACTTTTAGTATGGGTGTGTCCTTAAGGCTGAAGTGAGTTTCCTCTAGGCAGCTTATAGATGGGTCTTGTTGTGTTTTTTTAAATCCGTCCAGCTACTCTATGACTTTTAGTAGAATAATTTAGTTCATTTTCATTTAAAGTAATTATTGATAGGTATGGAAATACCATTGCCATTTTGTTGGTTGTTTTCTGACTATTCATTTTTTCTTCTATATGTCTTTTCCTTTGTGATGTGATGATTTTCTGTAGTGGTATTCAATATTCCTTTCTCTTTCTCTTTTCTGTATCTATTATAGATTTCTGAATGGTGATTACCATATGGCTTATATAAAACAACTTATATTTGTAACAGTGTATTTTACACTAGTAACAGCTTACATTCAAATGCATAAATTCTATACTTCTACTCTCCCTCCCTTTAATGTTTTTGATGTTACAAAGTATATATATCTTTAGCTTGTATATCCATTAACAAATTACAGTTATTTTTACTACTATTGTCTTTTAACATTCATACTAGATTTATAAGTGATTAATACACATCACAACATTGGATTTTTCTAAATGTAACTATATATTTAACTGAACCAGTGAGATTTACACTCATATATTTTTCTCTTACTAATTAGTACCTTTTTGTTTCAGCTTAAAGATGTCTCTTTAACATTTTTTGTAAGGTTAGTCTAGGGGTGTTGAACTTCTTCAGCTTTTGCTTGTCTGGAAAACTCTATCTCTCCTTCAACTCTGAAGGACAACTTTGTGGGTAGAGTATTTTTGTTTGGCAGTTTTTAATCTTTTGGCACTTTGAATATATCATGCCACTCCCTTCTGTCCTGTAAAGCTTCAGCTGAAAAATTTGCTGATAGTCTTACGGGAGTTCCCTTAATGTAACTAGTTGTTTTTCTCTTGCTGGTTTTAAGATTCTCTTCTTGTCTTTAAATTTTGACAATTTAATTATGTGTATATCTATGTGGGTCTCTTTGGGTTCATCTTATTTGGAATTTTACAAGCTTCCTCAATCTGAATATCTCTTTCTTACCCCAGGTAAGGGTTGTTGTCAGCCATTATTGTTGTTATTTTTTTTAATAAGCTTTCTGACATTTTCTCCCTCTCTTCTCCTTCTGGGACTCCTATAACGCATATATTGGTCCTCTAGATGGTGTACCATAGGTCCGTAAACTATCTTCACTCTTTCTCATTCTTTCTTCCATACATCCTGGCCGTAGCTCTTGGTTGCCTCTCAAAATTTTGTGATTGGCCAAACTACCTTCTTTGATTTTAGTGGCTTCCAGTAGTTGAGGCTGTGCCAAAACCTGTCAGTGTCTAATGGGGAAGCATTTCAGTCAGCCCCTAAATGGAGGATGATTGGAAGCTGGACCCTCAGGTGGCAGCTTTTAAAGTATGCATATTTGTGTCTTTCAGGGAAAGACTGGAAGATGAGTGTTTCTATTTGCTCAGTTTGTACTGAACCCTGGGGGCATAGCCAGTTAAGAACTATTTATTTGCTACATTCCATTGTACCCACAAACACAAGCCTACTGGCCACCAGAGCCAGGCTATCAAATGGTGCATTCTCTGGGTGACAGATGCAAAGGCCATGGGAAGCAAATGTGTGCTCAAACTCAATGCAGGGAGATATCAGTGACCTAGAGTAGGGCAGAGGGGGATCATGGAGATGGCTCCTGCTGACCTCTCTAGTCTTCAGGGAGGATCACAGTTTATCCTAGAAGTGTGCTAAATTGGGAGTCCAACTCTCAGCAGCTTTCAAAGTAAATAAAAAGCCCTCTTTCAGAGAAAAAATGAGAGGGTGCAGTTCTGTCTTGCATCTATGCTGAACCTTGAGGGAATAGCCATCATGACTACTCATGAGACTGTTGAGAACTGTTTCTTTGTTTGCTGTTAGTCTTCTGAATCTCACGGATGCAAGCCCCATTGGCTTTCAGAGCTATGTGTTTTGAGAGTTTGTTCCTTAGGTGGAAACCTTCAAAGTTGTGGTCCTAGATATTGGGTTGAAACTGAGAAGCTGGGGCTTGTGATTTTCTTCCTGATTGTATGTGGCTGTGCCAGAAGTGGGGTTTGTGGCAAGAGTGTGTCTCATTGCTTCCTGTTTTAATTCTGTTTTTCTCTTGTTTGCCTAATGTGTAGGATGCTCAGTTGGTGTCTGGGTTTTTTTCAGAGGAAATTGTTCCATGTGTAGCTACAGAATCAGTGTGTCCAAGGGAGGAGGTGAGTTCAGGAACCTCTTATGTTGCCATCTTGGACTGGAGCAAGTCTGATTTTAATATAGTTATATCAAGTTTTTTTGTGGTTACTGTTTGCATAGTCTATCTTTTTAATGCATTTACTTTTGATCTATCTGTGTCTTTATATTTAAAATGAATAGGTTATAAATGCATTATTATTAGGGCTTATTTCCTCAGAGTGGTAATCTAAGTTTATTAATTGAATTCTTCAATTCATTTACATTTAATATAACTATAGTTATGATGGATTATAAGTTAACTAATCTGTGATTAGTTTTTCAACTACCCATCTGTTCTTTGCTCCCATTTTCCTCCTTTCCAGCAATCTTTTGTATTAATTGAGTATAATTTAGTTGTCAAAAGTTACAAACTTCCAGTTATAAGATAAATAAGTACTAGGGATATAATGTACAAAATAACGACCATGGTTAATACAACAGTGTGATACATTTTAAAGTTATTAAGAGAGTGAACCCTAAGAGTTCACATGAAAAGACAATTTTTTGGTTTCTTTTGCTTTTTGTTTTTATTGTATCTATATGAGATGATGAATGTTAACTTATTGCAATAATCATTTCACAATATATGTAAGTCAAATAATTATGTTGTAACCTTAGACTTATACAGTGACATGTGTCAATTATATCACAATAAAACTGCATAAAATGCATACATAATTACATTTACAGTTACCATCCCACATGTCTTTGTTCTTTTATTTGAGTCTAGACTTCTATCTTGTATCATTTACAGTGAAGCTAGAAATTTTGTAAATAAGATTTTCTAGTTCAGGGCTGCTAGCAACACATTCTCTCAGTTTTATTTATCTGACGGTGACTTTATTTTATCTTTAATTTTGAAAGATATTAATTGGCTACATAATATTGGATTAAAATTATTCTTCAGCATTTAAAGATGTTATTCCATTGTCTTCTGTTTTGTGTAACGTTTTTTGAGAAACCACTGGACTTTTTTAGTGTTGTTATTCTATATAGATATGTTTTGTTTTCTGGTTAACTTTAGGATTTAGTATTTACCTTTGATTTTAGAAATGTGATTATCAGGTACCTAATTGTGTTTCCTTGAGGAAGGTTGACATTCTTGTATCTGTCGTTTGATATTTTTATTATATTTAGGGAAAAAGTGAGCTATTATTTCTTCATGAATGTTCTGTCCCAACATCTGTCTCTCCTCTCCTTTTGTAAGTCCACTTACTCATATTTTCCAACTGCTTCATATTGACCCAGAAGATACTCATGCTCTGTTCATTTTTTCAACATTTTTTTCTGTGCTTAAAAGTGGATCATTTGTATTGGTTTTCTCATTTCTTCTGCAATATCATCAGTTATTTATCTCATGTAGTGCATTTTTAATATAGGCATTTTGTTTTCAAATTCATATTTTTACTTGCTTCTTATAATCTTCATTTGTCTGCTAGAACCCATCCATCTATTCACTCATGGAGTACATCTTTTTATTTATATCCTTAAACATTTATAATAACTGTTTTAAAGTTCTTGCCTGCTAATTCCAGCTATTGTGTCATTTCTTGGTTTGTCTCCTCTGACTTTTCTTTTTACCCTGGTTATTGTAATTTTTTTAATGTCTTCTCATATCTAGTTTTTTTTTTTTTTAATGTTATGCTGGGTATCCTTACACCATATAGCTAAAACTTTGAATTGTTTTCTTCCTTTAATGAGTGTTAAGATTGATTCTGATTGGCAATAAATTATTGGAAAATAAACTTTAATGTGTCAAGTCTGGCTTTTAGGCATTATTAGCATTGGCTACTCTTTTTCTTTTTTCTCTTTTCTTTGAGGAAGACTAGCCCTGAGCTAACTACTGCCAATCCTCCTCTTTTTGCTGAGGAAGTCTGGCCCTGAGCTAACATCCATGCCCATCTTGCTCTACTTTATACTTGGGATGCCTACCACAGCATGGCTTTTGCCAAGCAGTATCATGTCTGCAGCTAGGATCCAAACCAGTGAACCCCAGGTCACTGAGAAGCAGAATGTGCCAACTTAACTGCTGTGCCACCAGGCCGGCCCCAGCACTGGCTACTGTTAAAGTGAGATTTTTCTGGGATCTTCCATTAAATGTCTTAGATATTTGGTGAGATCTGTCTTCTCTGACCGAATATAACTCCAGTGACTTTCAGCACTATTTGTTCCCCAGAATATCTACACATCTAAGAGTCTTTCACTATCTCTTTTATACCAGGTCTCAATGAAACTTAACCTAGGAATGCACATTTTTGCATTTGGGCAAAGATTTGGTTGACTCCATATAGACTTCTAGACTTTTGTCCCTATCCAATAAATTATAGCTGAGTTAGTGGACCTAAACTCTAACCTCTATTTCTTCTACCCTGCAAGGTTATTGGTCTTTATGTTTTATTTCTCCAGCATATGTTATGGAAAGTGCCCCTAGACACATGCACTGGAAGAATGTGCTACTTAACTTGTGTTATCCTCTTGTCTCAGGAACACTGTCCTTCATTGTCTTTTTGCCAATGTCTGTAAACAGTTGTTCCACAAGTTTTGTACAAAATTAGAGTTGTTTACAACAGGAGGTTAAATCCAATATCTCTTAATGTGCCATGGTCATGCAGCCAGAAGTCCTCCTTATATAATGTTTTCAATGCTGTTATGCTCTCTAGCCATAATCTACTTCATTCTAGAAACTATTTTTTTTCCTCCTCATCCATAGATTCTATCACTTTTTACAAAATGCAGAAGAGGATACAGAAAACAGTCCCGCTAAGTTTATGGAAAGAAGGGAGCTGGAAACTAGACCAAAGGGAAGAAATTTCCTTCACAGATCTTGATTCAAAAATATCAGTTGCATTTGTTATGAAATGATATAGATTTCTCATATTTATCATAAACAAAGATTAAGAAAAATTATGAGACTTGTGGTAGAACTCAACTGACTAGACGTTAATTACATTTCCTGCCCTAATATATCACTACTCTCTCACATAAACTTATTTGGTTTGGCATTTCTCAAATCTGAATGTCTACATATTCATATTCATATCTATATAATATCACTATTCCTTTTAATATTCATTTTTTAGCCATAGTTAATTTTAGTTTATTTCATAGTAACAAATTATGTAATGATCTCCAACAGTCTCACTCCATCATTTTCTTTTACTCTTCCCCTCTTATCTTATATTTTACTATCGATTTTTGTTTTGACAGCTTTAGAGATCCTAAGAGAAACTGACTAAATTTTACCAGTTTCCTAGTTTTAGGGAAATAATTTGTGACTCTGCATGAGTTATAAGAGGAGCATGGAGAGTGACACAGTTGCTCTCTTCTCTCTTTGCCTAGATTCCTCCTATCAAGAAGAAAAGAGAATAAGAAAAGTAAAGTAAATGAAAATAATAATATCATCTGTCTAAGGATTTTATGATTCCAGTTCATCAAGAGAAATTGTTATGTTGTATAGAATCAAAATCTTTCTGAAGGTAAATAAATTTATTTTACTATTTCTCCCTTTGCTAAATTGTTAGCCTTCTATCATAGAAGAAAATAAAAATGCTTATAAAATACATTTCACAAATCTATGATGACTGTTCTATAGTATGTTATACTTTACTTCAAGGCTGTATACTGATGTATATTTTCAATAGATATTTCCCAAATTACAAGTATGAGAGAGATTGGATTGTAAATTTTATTGTCACCTTACTTCTCTAGGACAAGATTCTCACCTTCAAAAAGTTGTGATGAGCTGTTTTATGAATAGATTCTCAAGAGGAGCTTCATACACTTAGGGAGTGGAGGAGATGTGGGAGGTGAAGATGTAGAATGGATTCCTTTGGGTTTATGGTCTGATATCAGCTGGAAAGTTTCAGAGGTTATTTCATCAATTCCTCCAATTTCAGCAATATACAACAATATGAAGAACACTACACTAGAAGACAAGAAGCTGCACTGGACATAACTTTCTCAATAATTCCTGGATTAGTATCATTTTTTTATCATTGTAAAATAAGATTAAGTTTACAACCCATGATATCCCTTTATGTTCTTGGTGTTTTGGAAGATTTATTTATACCAGACCAAATTACTACTGCAGTTCTTGTAAAGCAGATTTAGTCTTTAATCTACACTGGATAAGCTAACTTTCTGATGACCAGAATATGCTTGTTTACAATTCTAATTAAATCCTTTGCAGGTTCAATGTTCCTTGACAAATGATTAAAAAAAGATTTTAAATATCAACCTGAAAAACCATCCAGATTGTATTATGACCTCCAACATTATTAGCCCACCTACGCAAGTCTAGATAAGTTTACTAATAGTATTCACTGTTATCTTACAAACATAGATATGTGTTTAAGGAAACATTTTTTTTAAATAATTTTTAGATTCACATACAATTTTAAGAAACAGTATAGATTCCAGGAATCCATTACTAAGTTTCCTCTACTGGTAATATATTTTAAAACTATAGTACAATTTCACAACTAGAACATTGATAATGATAATTTCAATATGCAGAATAATTCCATAATACCAAATACCCATAGCTCCAGAATATCAACGGGATTCTTTGTGTTGCCCATTTATAACCATAACCCACATTATCCTCATGATCCCTCCAGTTATTCCCAAGCCCAATCTTAACATCCATTCCTAAACCAAGGCAACCACTCATACATTCTTCATTTTTTAAAAAAAATTTGTCAATTCAAGAATATTAAGCAAATGGAATGATAAAGTAGCTAACCTTTGAAATTGGCTTTTTTAAATTCAACATGATTCTCTGGGTAGTCATTCGAGTTGTGGTATGCATTAATAGTTCATTATGTTTTTAAAATTATTCAGTAGGATGTACCACAATTTGTTTAAACATTCCCTCAGTGGAAAACATCTGAATTGTAAGCAGGTTTTGGCTATTACATATATAAATATTAAAGTATAAATTTTGTGTGAACATGCATTTTCATGTGTCTGGGATAAATGACCAAGGGTAAAATTACTTGGACATGTTATAGTTGCATGCTTAGTTTTCTAAGAAACTAGAAAATCATTTTCTCATGTGACTACACCATTTAAAATTTCCACCAGCACTGTATACATGATTCAGTTTCTCAACATCCTTCACCAGTTTTGGGTGGTATCACTACTTTTTGTTTTAGCAATTCTGAAGAATAGGTGATGATACCTCAATTTGATTTTAATTTGCATTTCCCTAATGGTTAATATGTTGAACACCTTTTCATGAGATTATTTGCCATGTGTACATCCTATTCAGTGAAATGTATCTTCATGCCTTTTGCCCATTTTTAAATTAGATTGTTTGAGTTTTTACTGAATTTTGGGACTATGTTATATGTTTTATAGAAGATTCCATTGCTGGGTATGTGATTTGTAAATATTTTCTTCCAGTGTATAGCTTATATTTCCAACTCTTTACAGTATGACATTTTTTAACTTTTAATTAAGATTATGATAGTTTACAACCTTGTGAAATTTCGGTTGTACATTTTTGTTAGTCATGTTGTAGGTGCAGCACTTCACCCTTTGTGCCCTCCCCCCACCCCCCCTTTCCCCTGGTAACCACCAATCAATTCTCTTTGTCTCTATGTTTAACTTCCACCTATCAGTGGAGTCATACAGAGTTTGTCTTTCTCTGTCTGGCTTATTTCGCTTCACATAATTCCTTCAAGATCCATCCATGTTGTTATGAATGGGAGGATTTTGTCTTTTTCATGGCTTAGTAGTATTCTATTGTGTATATATACCATATCTTCTTTATCCAATCATCAGTTGCTGGGCACTTATGTTGGTTCCATGACTTGACTATTGTGAATAATGCTGCAATGAACATAGGGGTGCCTGGGACTTTTGGAATTGCTGATTTCAAGTTCTTTGGATATATACCCAGTAGTGGGATGGCTGGGTCATAAGGTATTTCTATTTTTAATTTTTTGAGAAATCTCCATATGGTTTTCCATAGTGGCTGCACCAGTTTGCATTCCCACCAACAATGTATGAGGGTTCCTTTCTCTCCACAACTTCTCCAACATTTGTCACTTTTTGTTTTGGTTATTTTGCCATTCTAACAGGTGTAAGGTGATATCTTAGTGGAGTTTTGATTTGCATTTCTCTGATGATTAATGATGGAGAGCATCTTTTCATATGTCTAATGGCCATCCATATATCTTATTTGGAGAAATGTCTGTTCATGTCCTCTGCCCATTTTTTGATCGGGTTGTTTGATTTTTTGTTGTTGAGCTGTGTGACTTCTTTATATATTATGGAGATTAACCCTTTGTCAGATAAATAAGTTGTAAATATTATTTCCCAATTAGTGGGTTGTTTTTTTGTTTCAATCCTGTTATCCCTTGCCTTGAAGAAGCTCTTTACTCTGATGAAGTCCCCTGTGTTTATTCTTTCTATTGTTTCCCTCATCTGAGGAGTTACGGTGTCCAAAAAGATTCGTTTGAAGCTGATGTCAAAGAGTATACTGCCTATATTCCCTTCTAAAAGACTTATTGTTTCAGGCCTAATCTTTAGGTCTTTGAGCAATTTTGAGTTTATTTTTGTGAATGGTGAAAAAGAATGGTCAATTTTCATTCTTTTACATGGAGCTGTCCAGTTTTCCCAGCACCATTTGTTGAAGAGACTTTCTTTTCTCCATTGTAGGCCCTCAGTTCCTTTGTCGAAGATTAGCTGTCCATAGATGTGTGGTTTTATCTCTGGGCTTTCCATTCTGTTCCATTGATCTGTGCACCTGTTTTTGCACCAGTACCATGCTGTTTTGATTACTCGAGCTTTTTAGTATGCTTTGAAATCATGGATTGTGATGCCTCCGGCTTTGTTCTTCTTTCTCAGGATTGCTTTAGCAACTCACGGTCTTTTGATGCCCCATATGAATTTTAGGATTCTTTGTTCAATTTCTGTAAAGAATGTCCTTGGGATTCTGATTGGGATGGCATTGAATCTGTATATTGCTTTAGGTAGTATGAACATTTTAACTATGTTTATTCTTTCAATCCATGTGCATGGAATATCTCTCCATCTCTTTATGTCGTCATCAATTTCTTTCAGGAAAGTCTTGTAGTTTTTGTTGTATAGATCTTTCACTTCCTTGGTTAAATTTATCCCAAGATATTTTATTCCATTTTTTTGTGATTTTGAATTGGATTGAGTTCTTGAGTTCTTTTTCTGTTAGTTCATTGTTAGTGTATAGAAATGCTACTGATTTATGCACGTTAATTTTATACCCTGCAACTTTGCTGTAGCTGTTGATTGTTTCTAATAGTTTTCCTATGGATTCTTTGGAGTTTTCTATATATAAGATCATGTCGTCTGCAAATAGCGAGAGTTTTACTTCTTCATTGCCTATTTGGATTCCCTTTTTTTCTTTTTCCTGCAGAATTGCTCTGGCCAATACATCCAGTACTATGTTGAATAAGAGTGGTGAAAGTGGGCACCCTTGTCTTGTTCCTGTTCTCAGAGGGATGGCTTTAAGTTTTTGTTTGTTGAGAGTGATGTTGGCTGTGGGTTTGTCATATATGGCCTTTATTATGTTGAGGTACTTTCCTTCTATACCCATTTTATTGAGGGTTTTTATCATAAATGGATTTGTGATCCTGTCGAATGCTTTCTCTGCATCTATTGAGGTAATCATGTGGTTTTGTTTCTCATTTTGTTAATGTAGTGCATCACGTTGATTGTCTTGAGGATGTTGAACCATCCCTGTGTCCCTGGTATAAATCCCACTTGATCATGGTGTATAATCTTTCTGATGTATTGCTGGATTAGGTTTGACAAAATTTTGTTGAGGATTTTTGCATCTATGTTCATCAGTAATATTGGCCTGTAGTTTTCCTTCTTTGTGTTGTCCTTGTCAGGTTTTGGGATCAGAGTGATGTTGGCTTCATAGAATGTGTTAGGGAGTGCTCCATCTTCCTCAATTTTCTGGACTAGTTTGAGAAGGATAGGTCTTAAATCTTCTTTGAATCTTTGGTAGAATTCTCCAGAGAAGCCATCTGATCCTGGGCTTTTATTTTTGGGGAGGTTTTGGATTACCTTTTCGATTTGTTTACTTGTGATTGGTTTATTCAGATTCTCTATTTCTTCCTGCTTCAGTTTGGGGAGGTTGTAAGAGTCTAAGAATGTGTCCATTTCTTCTAGGTTGTCAAATTTGTTGGCATGTGGTTTTTCATAGTATTCTCTTATGATCCTTGGTATTTCTGTGGTATCTGTTGGGATTTCTCCTGTCTCATTTCTAATTTTATTTATTTGAGTCTTCTCTCTGTTTTTCTTGGTGAGTCTGGCTAAGGGTTTGTCGATTTTGTTTATTTTTTCAAAGAACCAACGCTTTGTTTCATTGATCATTTCTACTGTCTTTTTTGTTTCCATATTGTTTATTTCTGCTTGAATTTTTATTATTTCTATCCTTCTACTGACTTTGGGCTTGGTTTGTTCTTCTTTTTCTAATTCTGTTAGGTGTCATTTGAGATTGCTTATCTGACATTTTTCTTGTTTTTTGAGGTGAGCCTGTATTGCAATCAATTTCCCTCTTAGGAATGCTTTTGCTGCATCCCAAGTGAGTTTGTATGGCATGTTTTCATTTTCATTTCTCTCCAGATAATATTTGATTTCTTCTGTAATTTCTTCAATGATCCATTGTTTGTTCAGTAGCATGTGTTTAGTCTCCACATTTTTTCCCCTTTCCCAGCGTTATTCTTGTAGTTGATTTCTAGTTTCATAGAATTATGATCAGAAAAGATGCTTGATATTATTTCAACCCTCTTGAATTTGTTGAGGCTTGCTTTGTTTCCCAAGATATGGTCTATCCTTGAGAATGTTCCATGAGCACTTGAGGAGAATGTGCTGCCTGTTGTTTTTGGATGGAGTGTTCTATATATATCTACTAGGTCCATCTGGTCTAGGTTTTCATTTAATTTTATAATTTCCTTGTTGACTTTCTGTCTGGATGATCTATCCATTGGTGTTAATGGAGTGTTGATGTCCCCTACTATTATTGTATTGTTGTTGATGTCTCCCTTTAGTTTTGTTAATAGTTTCTTTACAAATTTTGATGCTCTTATGTTGGGTGCATATATATTTATAAGTGTTATGTCATCTTGGTTGTGTCCCTTTTATCATTATAAACTGCCCCTCTTTGTCTTTATCTGTTTTGCTTTGAAGTCTACTTTGTCTGATATAAGTACGGTGACACCTGCTTTCTTAAGTTCATTATTAGGTTGGAGTATCGTCTTCCATCCCTTCACTCTGAGTCTGTGTTTGTCTTTGATGCTGAGGTGTGCTTCCTGGAGGCAGCATATTGTTGGGTCTTGTTCTTCAGTCCGTCCTGCCACTCTGCGTCTTTTGATTAGAGAGTTCAATCCATTTACATTTAGAGTGATTATTGAAATGTGGGGGCCTAACCTTGCCATTTTATCATTTGTTTTCTGGTTCTTTTGCATTTCCTTTGTTTCCTGTCCCATGATTTTTGGACTACTAATTCAGGTAGGTAGATTTCTTTATTGGTTTTCTTCTTATTTGTAATTTGTATCTTTATTCTTGTTATTTGTTTAGTGGTTACCAAGTGGTTTGTATAAAACATCTCATAGATGAGATAGTCCATTTTCAGATAGCCTCTTATTTCCTTAGATTAAGATGTTCCATCCTTTTCCTCTCCCCCTTCTAGGTTGTTAGTGTCAGATTTTTTTTCCTTCCTTCTTGTATTGGGATTTTGTGGTTAAAATGACAATATATTTATTGTTGGTGTTTCCATTCCTTTTGTCTTTAATGTTATACTTAACTTTTGCTAACCTGTTCTGATGGAGAGCTGCAACTTTCTGATTTTGTCTTTCTAATGATCTCCTATACTGTGGGTTTTGTAGCTCGTTTCCTTTTTTGATTTTTCAGGTGTGAAGGTCTTCCTGAGCATTTCTTGTAGAGGAGGTCTTGTGGCAAGGAACTCGCTTATTTTTTGTTTATCTGGGAAGGTTTTTATTTCTCCATCATATTTCAAGGATTTTTTCACTGGACAGAGTATTCTTGGCTGCACGTTTTTGTCCTTCAGAGTTTTGAATATATCATTCCACTCTCTTCTAGCCTGTAAGGTATCTGCTGATAAATCTGCTGACAGCCTTATGGGGGTTCCTTTGTAGGTTATTTTCTTCTGCCTTTCTGCCCTTAGTATTTTATCTTTGTCATTGACTTTTGGAAGCTTCACTACTATATGCCTTGGGGTCAGTCTTTTAACATTGATAAAGTTTGGAGATCTATTCCCTTCTGTCACATGGAGTTTCATCTCTCTCCCCAGGTTTGGAAAGTTCTCAGCCATTATTTCTTTGAATAGGCATTCTGCCCCCTTCTCCTTCTCTTCTCCTTCTGAGATATCTATAATCCTTATGTTGCATCTCCTAATTGAGTTGGATAATTCTCAGAGACTTTCTTCATTTCTTTTTAGTCTTAGTTCTCTCTCCTCCTCTATCTACTTCATTTCTATATTCCTATCCTCCAAATTGCTAATTCTGTCCTCCCTGTTATCGACCCTACTGTTCAGAGAGTCCAGATTTTTCTTAATCTCCTCCATTGTGTTCTTCATCTCCGGTATTTCTGATTGGTACTTCTTTTTGGTATCAAGCTCTTTTGTGACATAGCTCCTGAACTCGTTGAGTTGTCTATATTTATTCTCTTTTAACTCCTTGAGTTTTTAAGCAATGCCTGTTTTGAGTTCATTGTCATTTAAATTATAGATTTCATTGTCTTTGGGACTGTTTTCTGGGTACTTGTCATTTTCCTTCTGTTCTGGAGATTTAATATATTTTTTCATACTGCTTGATCGTGTGGATTTGTGCCTCCACATAGAGAAAAAGTTTAGTTACTGCTTCCACTTGCTTTTACTGTAGTTGGGGGGGGGGATCTGTTTATTAATCTGCACTGACCAGGATCCCTGTCAGCTGTTGCTGCCCGGACATGGGGCCCTCCTCATAGTCACAGTGGTCTTGTGGGGTCCCTCATCAGCTGTGGGGACAATCGCAAGGGGGTCTCAGTTTACTGGTGCTTACTGTTGCAGACCACATAGACATGCTCCCTCCTTAGGATCTGCAGCAGTGTTATAGGCTTTCCCAGTGGCCAGTAGCAGGATCACCTGGATTTGCAGCTCTGTCACCATCAGGGCCCACAAGGTCTCACTTGTCCACTATGGGCCACAGTAGAGCTATGGGTATCTACTGCGGTCTGTGGTTAGCTCACCCAGCTAAGCTACTTCTGCCTCAGTGTATTCCAGCCTTGTGATTACTGGGCAAGGCCTCTCCACTAATACTGCCCAGAGGCTTTCACTGTGGCTGCTGTGGAACTGTGGATTTTCCCCCTGGACCACAAAGCAGGGCGGCTGGGACTCCAAAGTGCCCCCGCCCTCACACACAGTCACATTGGGTGTCCCTTGCCCCCTCTGGGACGCAGCTGGAGTCCGTGAGTCAGAGGCAGCTGGCGGACTGCTGCCCTGCCCAGGATCCTCCTCTCCTGGAGCCTCCCTCCATTCTGAATGCTGAGCAGGGCCTCTCCGCTAATGGCGGGTAAAGGCTTTCCCTGCCGCTGGGTGTGGGACCGTGGATTTTCCCCATGGGCTTAGGGGCAATTGCAGGGGTTTTATGTAGGGCAGTAGACACCTGTTTCCACCATTGCTCCGCCGACACCTGCACACACCTGCCCTTTGTGCGTGGTGATGCTGTGAGCCAGTCTGCTGGAAGAAAGTCACTTGCAGGTACTAGGCTGTCCGGGGGTTGGGAGTCAGAGAGTTTTCACCTATCTCCACCTCCTCCTGGGTGGAAATCCGTCCACCTTCCTATGTATAGCAGCAGCACAAGTCTCTCTGGCATCCTGAGATGCTATGTGGATAGCCTGACTGAGGAATGTCCAATTAGTTGTAGATTTGAAGGGATAGAGACAAAGAAAACTGCTCACTCTGCCATTTTGCTGATGTCACCTCTTGACATTATCTTTGGCAGAGAAAAATATTTTAGTTCTTATGAGGTGAAATTTATCAAATTTTCCTTGTATAGATTATGTTTTTTGTTTCAAGTCTAAAATTTCTTTACCTGGCTCTAGACATCAAAGATTATGTTCTATTTTTTCTAAAGGTTTTATAGTTTTATGTAGTACATTTAACTGTGATCAATTTGAATTAATTTTTATTATAAGCTATAAGGCTTAGGTTGAGGTTTATTTATTTATTTTTTTTGCTTATGGATGTCTAATTACCCTAGCACTATTTGTTGAAAAAGCTATCTTTCCTCCATTGAGTTGCTTTCAGAACTTTGCAAAAGGTCATTTGAGCATATTTCTGTGGGTCTGTGTCAGGGTACCCTGGTTTGTTTATCATTATTTAGTATTTCTATCTCTACAAATAACATACTATCTTGGTTACTGTAGCTGTATAGTAAATGTTGATATTGGGGAATAGTGATTCCTAGCACTTTATTTTTTTTAAAGGTGGTTTTAACTCTTCAAAGGCTTGTGCCTTTCTATATCAATTTCAGAATAAGCCCAATTATGACTACAAAAAAAATCTGACATTTTGATAGGAATTGAATTAAACCTATCCATCAGTCTAAGAACTGAAATCTTTCAGTCCATGTATCTCCATTTGTTTTAAGTCTTATTTGAATTTTTCATCAAAGAAGAAAATTAATTTTCATTTTTCTAGTTTTCATTTTTAAAACTACAAAATCCTGTACATGTTTTCTTAAATGTATATCAAAGTATTTCATTTTCTTTGGTGTTATTGTCCCTTTAATTTTGGTTTCTAAAAGGTCATCATTAGTATATAGAAATGTAATTAAATTTTACATGTTGATCTTGTATCCCGTGACCTTATTGGACTCACTTATTAGCTCTAGAATTTTTTTATGTATTCGTTGGAATTTTCTATCTGGACAATTAAATTTTCTGTAAATAAAAATACTTTTATTTTTTCTGTTCCTGTCTCTATGACTTTTATTTATTTTTCTTGCCTTATTGCAATGGGTAAAAATTACAGTACTATGTTGAATAGGAGTGGTGGGAATGAACATCTCTCCTGTTTTAAATTTTAGGAGGCTAGCGTTCAGTCTTTCACATTAAGTATAGTATTATCTGTAGCTTTCTTTGCATATTTGCATTTTACTAAATTGCAATTTCCCTCTAATCCTATTTTTATGAGTTATTTTATCGTGAGTCAACATTGAATTTTGACAAATGCATTTATGCATCAATTGGTATTGTCATATCATTTTTCTTCTTTAACTTGTTGATGTTGTGCATTATATTGACTGACTTACAAATATTGAATGAACGTTCAACACCTAGAGTAAATCCCACTCAGGTATACCTTACAATTTTTATTCATCTTTGGATTCATTATTTAAAATATTATGTTATTTTTGCATCTAAATTCACAAGATTTTTGTCTGTATTATTCTTTTTCTTTGCACTGTCTGTTTCTGAGTTTGTTATCAGGATACTCATGATCTCGTAAAATATGTTAAGTTCTCTCTTCTACTTTCTGAAAGAGAAGGTGTAATTTTGATATTAATTCTATTTTAAATGTTTGGTAACATTCTCTGATAAAATTACCTCAGCCTGGAGATTCGTTTTTTGGAAGTTTTAAATTATGAATTCAACTTTATTGTCTCATCTTGGGTGAATTTTGGTGCTTTATGGTTTTTGAAAAACTTGTATATTTTTTCTTGGTGATCAACTTCATGAGAATAAATTTATTTATAATATTCCTTTATTATCTTTTTTAAATGGCTGCATAATCTCTAGTGATATTTCCTATTTTAGTCTTAATATTGGTAATTTGCATCTTCTTTTTGTTCTTGTCAGTCTTACTAGAGATTTATTAAGTTATTGAAATTTTCAAGTACCTGAGTTTGCTTCATTGACATTTTCTATTTTTTATTTCATTCTTTCTTATGTTTTCTTTGAGTTCATTTTGCTTTATTTTATTTTTTCATTTCTCTATGTAGGCACTTAGATTATTGACTTAAGACCTTTCTTTTATTTTTAATGTAAGCATATATGACCATAAATTTCCCATAAATTATTAATCTTTTGACTGTCTCACATATATTGATATATTGCATTTTTATTTCATTCATCTCTACTTAATTTTTTTATTTACTTATATATTTAGTCTTTGATTTATGGATTATTTATGAGCATATTTAATTTTGATGTATTTAGAGATTTTCTTTATCTGTTATTCATTTACAGTTTTATTTCATGATGGGCAAAGTACTTACTCTTTACTATTTTCATTATTTTAATTATGTTGAGTTTTATTTTATGTCCCTGTATATGCTCCACCTTTGTAAATGTTCCATATGTACAAGAAGTTATATATTATACTATAGTTCGATGGAGTGCTCTGTATATGTCAATTAGATACTATTAGTTGATTTTATTATTCAGATATTTTAAATTCTTTCTATCTGTTAATAATTTCTTTAAGAGGAGTTTGATGTCACCAATTATAATTATGGACTTTTCTATTTCTCTTTTCACATTTATCATTTTATCACTTCCATAGTTAGAGGCTATTTTGTTTGGAGAATACATATTTAGGATCATTATGTTTGAGATGGAGTAATATTTTATTATTATATACTATCAGTCTTTGTGTCTAGAAATTTCTTATTGCAAATGGTACTTTATCAGATATTAATATAAACACTCCTGCAGTTTTAAAAATTAATTTTAGCATAATTTGTCTTTTTTCATCCCTTTACTTCTAATTATTTTGCTGAATTTGAAGTAATTTTCTTGTAAACAGCACGTATTGAGGCTATTTTTTATTCACGTTTCCAATCTCTTCCTTTTAAATGGTATATTTAGACCCCTTAAATACATGGTAATTATTGATATTCTAATATTATATCTGATAACTTTAAATTTGTTTTGTGTTATTTCCTGTTTCTTTCTCCTTTTTTTGTGAGTTACTTGAATTTTTTTTAGGATTTCCTCTTGCCCTATTTATGTTTATGAGTGTGTCATTTACAGTTTCTTAAAGTTTGCTCTCAGTGATACCATATGCCCATCTGACATCACAGTCCACTTTGACTGCAGTGTGGAAACATTTCTTCTCTCTAGGTCTGTTTACACTTCACGGTTTTAAGTATCATTGCCTTGTATATCAGATTGTGTTATAAATTTTGTTTTAATGGTCACATGTGATTTAGAAAACTCACTAGGAGAAAGGTCATCTAAAATAGTTATTCAATTTCTGCTTTCTGTTGTTTTTTCTTTGCTGTTACTTCAATATTTCTTTTTTTAAATATTTTCCTTCATTCCAAGGAACATCTTTTGGTAATTTTCTAATGGCTTGTCTGTTAGTGACAGATTATTTTGGTTATATTTCATCTGGTGCTGTCTTTATTTCCTCTTCTTTCCAAAAAGACAGTTTTGCTACATGTAATATATGCTGTTTATATTTCTTTATTCTCAGCACTTAAAAATATTATGCCACTTTATTCTGACCTCCATGGTTTCAGATGAGAAATACATCATCCATTGAATTGATGTTTCTCAGCAGGTAATGCATCATTTATCTCTATTTTTAAGATTTCTTTTTTGTACACAGTTTTCATAATTTTAATTTTGACATGTCTTGGCATAGATTTTTGGGAGGGTTATTCTATTAAGCATTGCTCAGCTTCTTGAATCTGTACTTTTGTATTTTTCACAAAATTTAGTGAGTTTTAATCCATATTTCTTCAAACACTTTTTCAATATTACTGTATTTCTCTTCTTCTTATGAGACTCAAATGATAAAAATTTTCGATATTTTCTAATTGTACCACAGCTCCCGAACAGTGTTTATTTTTATTTTCAGTCTATTTTACCTCTGGTTTTCAAATTGGGTAAATTCTATTGATCCATGTTTAGGTTCACTGATTCTATCCTCTGTTATCTCCACTCTACTACTGACCATATTCAGTAAGCTTTCATTATTTTAATTTTCTATATTTAATTTTTCAGTTCTACAATTTCCACTTGGTTCTTTCTTTTATAACTTGCATGTTTTGCTGAGATATTTTAAATATTTTTTGTTTTTCTTGATAGAATTTGTATTTGTCTGTTGAATCACTTTTCAGGATGGTTACTTCAAATTCTTGTTAGAAGACACAAACATTTAATTCATCTTGGTTTTCATGTTAGATGATTGTATTTTCTCATTAATGTTGTGATTTTTCATTTGTATGTGTGTGTGTGTGTGAGATAGGTGATTGCTTATGCTATACAGGGTATTTTGGCTCTTATTTTAGGAAACCTCAGGTCTTATTTAAATTGTTTATTTTACTGTGCAATCACTCTGCTGAGGTTTTGAACACAAGTTATGGCCAATTTTTGTAGGCTGTGTTTCCTATGGCATTTTAATTTTCAGAACATTTTCCATGCAATTTGGTGTGCTTAGTTTATTTCATGCTACTGGTGCTCCTACTGATCCCTACTGATGCTGCTTGAAGGGATGCTGTCTGGTGTCCTCTAAGTGTGGAACGGAGTCTCTGGCCCAAATTGCCGAGGAGAGCTTAGTAAGCAGTTTTTGTTGTTGTTGTTGTAGTGGAATCTCCATTCTTGGAGCCACCTGGCTTCCTGGTGTTTCTTTGTGAGGTAGAAGAGGTTAAGCCTGCAGTGACAGAGACTGCCTGGCCTGGGTGCTTGTTCCAGTGACATCCTCATTGCTTATTCTTTCCAACAATGTGGTTTCCCTGGGTGAAGGAAGGGAATCTCAGGCCTGGCAGTGAGGGAAAGACTTCTCACTTATTCCAGATATTGTCAGTGTGGTTTCCAATACAACATCCTTGGGAATGACTAAACCTCAGGCCTGGTTACCTTTTCCTGTTGGATGTGGAGCTTATAACACAAAGTAAGACTATGCTCTTCCTTCAGTCTGAAGGTCCCTCACCAGCATGCCTCCTTCTTCTCATCTATTGGACTTCCCCTTTGGTATCTCTTGTATTATATTCAGAATTTATAGTTGGGAAGGAGCAGGAAGAGATGAGTCTATGCCATCTTGACTGGACTGGAAGTCCTTGTGACATTTGTATATTTAAGATTTTTTTCCGTGTATTTAGTAAAAAAAAATTAAGAAAATTTTTTTTTTACCCCCAAACACTTGACACGTATTTTAACCTTGCTCTCAGAAGATAGCATAATTTTATAATCATAGTTGTCTTTCCCTGTCTGAGGAATGACTGGATATTTGATTTTCCTGGAAAAATGTTATCACTAGTTTTAAATTCACAGTTTACTCATTTTTTTCTTGAACTCACACACATTTCAATTACATGAACACATTTTGATCTATTTTCTAAACTGAAGAAGCTACTTCTCTTACACTTTCATGAAATTTTAGAGGTGATTAAAAAAAGTAACGTATTTCTGTTGTCAAAAGAGATTGTTTTGGTTTTCTTGTTTAGTTTCTTTTTTCCATTTAAAAGGAGTAATTCAGATATTTGGGCTGAATTTCAAGAACAATTTGATAGCTACATGTTTACATTTTAATAGTAGTATAATAAGAAGCATAACACACATATTATTTAATCTAACATAGGATAATAAAATAAAAATTCAGCCAGAAAATCTTTTCATTCAGAAATAAACAGAGGAAAAGGAGATATAAAGATGATTATTATATTGAATTAGGAGTATTGAATACTACAGTTATTCTATATTCCTTCTTTAGAACGTTAATCAGACAGGAATAAAAGACTAATAGAAATGAGAAACTTTAAATGGTCAAATTTTTATCTAAACTTCTGGTTTAGAGAGAGTATAAAGAGAATCAATAGATTGGATAGAGCAGGGGCTGGCCCGGTGTTGGAGTGGTTAAGTGCTCACGTTCTGCTTCAGTCGGGTTCACCAGTTCAGATCCCAGGTGTGGACATGGCACCTCTTGGTAAGCCATGCTGTGGTAGGCGTCCCACATATAAAGTAGACAAAGATGGGCATGGATGTTAGCTCAGGGCCAGTCTTCCTCAGCAAAAATGAGGAGGATTGGCAGCAGTTAGCTCAGGGCTAATCTTCCTCAAAAAAAAAAAAAATTAGATTGGATAGGGCAAATCTCTCAATTTATATCTTCTTTGATTTTTTAATCTGTATTTTGTTGATTTTCTACATGTAGATCTTTTGCATTATTTATTAGATTTGTACTTAAATATGTCAGATTTCTTGGTGTGACTGTGAATGGTATCTATTTTTTAAATTTTAAACTCCAATTGCTAGCATGTAGAGAAACAATCACCCCTTATATATTGACCTTGCATCTTTCAACATTGCTATACTTATTAGTGTAAGTATACTGCTTATGAGTGTGAAAAGTTGCTTACACTATTAGTAAGGAATTTATTAGTGTAAGGACTTCTTTGTAGCTATTTGGGGATTTTCTACACAGACAATCATATCATATATAAATAGAAATTTATTTATTCCTTTTCAATTTTTCTGTCTTTTTTATTTTCTTGTCTTATTGCATTAGGTAGGACTATCCAGTACGTTGTTCAATAGGAATGGTGAAAGAAGACATCCTTGCCTTGATCCTGATATTAGGGGGAAAGCATCCAATTTCTCATCAGGAAGTATGATGTTTGTTTTAGAAGTATAAAAATTAAACTACGCATAGCATGACATTCACCATTTTAAAGTGGCATTAACTCTGTTCATAATATAGCACAACTATCACCTTTATCTGGTTCCAAAACTTTTTCATCACCTTAAATGGAAAACCTATAGCCAGTAAGAATTCAATCCTTATTCCTTTCCTTTCCTTGGTCCCATTCCTTACAACCACAAATTTGCTTTTTCTCTCTATGGATTTGACTATTATGGACATTTCATATAAATAGAATCATACAGTGTGTGGCCTTTGTGTCTGGCTTGTTTCACTTAGCATAATATTTTCGAGGTCTTTTTATGTTGTACCCTGTAACACTATTAAATTCCTTTTTATGGCTGAATAATGTTACATTGTGGGGATAGTCCACTTGATTATCTATTTGTCCATCCATGGACATTTGAGTTCTTTGCACCTTTTGCCTACTGCGACTAGTGCTACTTTGAATATTTATGTGTAAGTTTTTTTTTTATTTTTAACACCTAACTTCAATTATTTGGGTATATAATTGTAGTGGAAATTTGGAGTCAAGTAGTACTTCTATGTTTAACTTATTGAGAAGCATAGCTGTAGATTTTTTGTGTAGATGCTTTATCAAAATGAAAAAGTTACTCTTTATTCCTCCTTTTGGAGAGTTTTTAAAATCATGAGTGGATGTTGTATTTTGACAGATCTATCTTTTAAAAACAGCTTTATTGAAATATATTTCCCATTCCATATGATTCACTCATTTTAAATGTAAAATTTAATGTTTTTAGTATATTCATGGATATGTGTAACTATCATGATAGTCAATTTTAGAAGATTTTCATCAACTCAAAAAGAAACCTCATATCCCTTAGAAACCATTACCACCCTATAATCTCCCACTGAGCCATAAGCAACAAATAATATATTTTTTGCCTCTGTAGACTTTCTTAATTGTGGACATTAATATGAATAGAATCATATAATATTGGGCCTTTTGTGTCTAGCTTTTTTCAGTTAGCATAAAGTTTTCAAGTTTCATCCATGTTGTAGCATAATTCAGTACTTCATCCCTTTTGATGTTTGAATAATATTTAGTTGCATGGTTATAGCAATTTCTTATTTATACATTTATCAGCTGATGGACATTGGGTTGTTTCTCCTTTAGCTATTATGATAATGTTGCTATAAATATTCATTTACAAGTATTTATGTGGACCAATGTTTTCAATTCTCTTGGGTATGTGTGAAGCAGTGGAATTTCTGGATTATATGGTTACTATATGTTTAATCATTTAAGGAAATGTCAAAATGTTTTCCAAAGCAATTTCACCATTTTACATTCCCAGTAGCTGTGTATGAGAGATCAAATTCCTTCATATCCTTACCAACACTTGTTATTTTCTTACTTTGTGATACTAGGCATCCTGGTGGGTGTGAAGTGGTATCTCATTTTCATTTTGATTTGCACTTCCCTGATTACTAATGATTTGAATTAACTTTTCATGTGTTTATTGGCCTTTCGCACCCTTCCTTGGAAATATCTATTCAGAAACTTTGCCAATTTTTAATTGAGTTATTTG
Source organism: Equus asinus (assembly GCF_041296235.1). Lineage (NCBI taxonomy): Eukaryota > Metazoa > Chordata > Mammalia > Perissodactyla > Equidae > Equus > Equus asinus. Next base: position 66,110,210 of record NC_091793.1, on the reverse strand, counting down.
TATTTTTCTTAATTGAGTCATGAGTTAGTTTTCTATTTTGGATATGTCTCTTATCAGCTATGTGATTTGCAAGTGTTTTTGCCAAATGTTATTTGTTGTTTCATTTTCTGTTTAGTGTTCTTTCAATGAATTTGAAAAATTTGATTCAATTTATTTATTTATTGCCACTTGTGCTTTGATGTCATCTCTGTGCTAAGTTCAATCTCATGAAAGTTTATTCCTACGTTTTCTTCCAATAGTTGTATAGTTTTGGAGATGTAACATCAGCAAAATATCAGATGAGGAAGTTCCAGGCCCTCATTCCCCAGAGAAATACCAAGTAAACAACAACAGACTGATTGAAGAAATTAAGTAGACACAAATAAATAGAAAGACATTCTGTGTTCATAGTTTGTGTTACCGAATCAAGTTTGTTTTTGCCTATCACCCAGAAAGCCAAACACTGAGATGATGAGATTGGAGCAGAGAGAGGGTTTTAATCACAAGGCAGCCATACGAGGAAGCAAGAGAATGAGTCTCAAAAGCACATCAAAAAACATGGGGACTCAGGGATATTTATAGGGTAGGGGTTCAAGGTGGCCTGAAGTGTGGAGATAGGTGATTGGAGGTAAGAAGAAGTGAGGTAATGGATGATCTGCATAAGCGTGGTCAAATTTCATGCCTCTTCATAGAATGCATGTTCACAAAATGGTAGTATTAACATGATCTGATGGTGGAATTTTTAGCCTCTTGACATCAAAAGGTCACTGACCAGCCACCAGAATGGGCCCAGTTGATGGGCTGGTGGTCTCAACCAGCCTGAACTGGAGATGGTGGTCCTAATTCCTGAAAAAGAGCTCAAACACCCATCACCATGGTGACTCAGCCACAAGGGAGATGTTATCTGTAGGAACCAAGTGAGAGTCGGACAACCTCTTGCCTATGCAGCACAGTTAACAGTGGGCAGGGGAACAACTAGAAGTTATAATCAGTAGTCGAAAAAACAAAAAATCTTTAGTTACTAGCTACCGAATCATCAAAGGCTAAATGTTTACCAGTTTCATTTGGAAGATTTAATATTGTTAAGATGCCAATACTACTCAAAACAATCTACAGAGTCAGTGCAATCCTTATCAAATTCCCAATAACAATTTTTGCAAAAATGAAAAAAATCACTCTAAACTTCATATGAAATCTCAAGGGATCCTGAGTAGCCAAAATAATTTTCGAAAAGAAAACCAAAGTTGGAAGTCTCACTCTTTGTGACTTCAAAACTTATTACAAAGCTACAGGAATTAGTACAATATAATTCTGACATAAGGAAATATACATAACCCATGGGACAGAATAGAGAGCCTAGAAATAAACCCTTACATATATGGTCAAATAATTGTCAACAAGGGTGCCAAGACCATTCAATGGGGGAAAGAACCTTCTTTTCAGCAAATGGTACTGGTAAAACTGGATATTCACATGCAAACACTGAAGTTGTACTCTTAAATTACATTGCATGCAAAAATTAACCAAAATGAATCAAAGACTAAAACATAAGAGCAAAAACTATGAAACTCCTAGAAAAAATATGGGAGAAAAGGTTCATGACATCTACTTTGACAATGATTTCTTGGATAAGACACTAAGAGCAAAGCCAATTTACAAAATGTAGATAAATTAAACTACATCAAAAGTAAAACCTCCGTGCATCAAAGGACATAATTAACAGAATGAAACCAACCTCTGGAATGAGAGAAGATATTTGAGAACTATTTATCTAGTAATGGATTAATATCTACAATTCATCAATGATAGCAACAACAAAAACAAGCAACCCAATTATACAATGAACAAAGGACTTGAATAGATATTTCTCCAAAGAAGATATACAAACAGTCAATAAGTATGTGAAAAGATGCTTAACATCATCAGTATTTAGGAAAATGCAAATCAAAAACACAATGGGGTATCATCTCACACCTATTAGTATGGTTACAAAACACATAAATAAGTCCCCCAAATAGCATGTGTAGGTGAAGATGTGGATAAATTGAAACCCTGTCCACTGTGGTGTGAATGTAAAATGGTTCAACTGCCATGGAAAACAACATGACAGTTCTCCAAAAAATTAAAAAGAGAATTTCCATTTCATTCAGTTAGTCTACTTCTGTCTAATACCCAGAGGAATTGAAACCAGACTCTTGAAGGGTTATTTGTGTGTTCATAGCAGCATTATACACAATAGCCAAAAGTTGGAAGCAACTCAAGTGTTCAACAAATGAGTGGATGAACAAAATGTGGCATGCACATGCATAAATATTATTCACCCTTAAAAAGGAATGAAATTCTGGCACATACTACAAAATGGATGAAACTTGAAGATATTATGCTAAATTAAAAATCTAGTCACAAATGACCAAATACTGGATGGGTCCACTTATTTGAGGTACTTAAAGTAGTCCAATTCATACAGACAGAAAGTAGAATGATGCTTGCCATGGAATGAGGGATAGAAGAATTGGGCATTATTGTTTAATGGGTACAGAGATTTAGTTTTGCAAGATGAAAATAGTTCTGCAGATGGATGGTTGTAATAATTACACAACAAAATGGATGTACTTAACACTACTGAACAATATACCTTAAAATGGTAAGATGGCAAATTTTATGTTTTATGTATTTTACCACAATAAAAATATAAAGAGATTTATAGTTTTGCCTCTTATATTTAGGCCTTTGGTCCATTTTGAGCTAATTTTTGTATATGGTATGAGATATGATCCAACATGTGGATATTAATTGTCCTAGCACTATTTGTAGAAAAGACTCTTCTCCATTAAATGGGTTTGCCACCCTTGTCAAAATCAGTTGACTACAGATCTATGTCTCTGTTTCTGGGTTCTTAACTGTATTCCATTGATCTATATGTGTATCCTTCTGCCAGTACCACATTGTGTTGATTAGTATTGCTTTGTAGTAAGTGTTGAAAATGGGAAATGTAAGTCCTACTTTGAGTTTCTTTTTCAAAGATTGCTTTGCCTATTCTTGGTGCCTTGAAATTCTATATGGATTTTAGATTCATCTTCTACGTCTCTACAAGGAAGTCAGCTACAAGGAAGGAAGGAATTCTGATTGGAATTGCATTGAATATATAGATCAATTTAGGGGATATTGCCATTTTAACAATGTTAAGTCTTATGATATATGAACACAGGAGATTTATTCCATTTATTTAGATCTTCTTTAACGTATTCAGCAATATTTTGTAGTTTTCAGTATGCAAGTTTGAACTTCTTTAATTAAATTTTTTCCTATATATCTTACTCTTTTTCATGCTATTGTAAATGGAATTGTTTTCTTAATTTCATGTTTGTTTATTGCCAATGTACAGAATTAAAATTTATTTTTGCATATTGATCTTGTAATCTTCCATTTTACTGTACTCATTTACTCTTTAAACAGTTTTATAGCAGATTAATTCTGATTTTCTATGTATAAGATTATATCATATATAAACAAAAACTTTTATTTATTTATTTCCAATTTGGATGTCTTTATATTTCTTGCCTCATATCCCTGGCTATAATCTCCAACAAAATATTTAATACAAGAGGCTAGAGCAAATATTTTGTCTTGTTCCTGATTTTAAGGGGAAACATTCAGTTTCACAATTAAATATTAAGTTAACTATGGTGTTTTTATAAGATTCCCTTTATCAGGTTGTGAAACTTCTCTTCCATTTCTGGTTTATTGACTCTTTCATGAAAGGGTATTTTATTATGCCAAATAGTTTTTCTCTATCAATTGAGATGATCATGTGATTTTTGTTTTTTATTTTCTTGATATATTACGTTAATTGATTTTCAGAAATCAAACCAACCTTGCATTAATAGGATAAATTCTACTTGGTCATTGTATGTAATTCTTTTTGTATGTCTATGTGTTATGTTTGCTAGTACTTTGTTGGGGATTTTTGCATTTATAACATAAACATTATTGGTCTGTAGTTTTCTTATTGTATCTTTGTTTAGTTTTGGTATCAGGATAATACCGGGCTCTTAAAATGAGTTGGGAAGTGTTTTCTCTTCTATCTAGAATTTGAAAATAAATGCTATCAAATCTTCTCTAAATGTTTGGTAACTTTGAGCATTAAAGTTATATGAGCTGGATTTTTTGTGTGGGGGGTAGTTTCTGTATAACTGATTTAATCTCTGTTTTTAGGTAAATTCAGACTGTCTATTACTTTTAAATTCAGTTTTAGTAGTTCTTGTTTTCCAAGGAAATTGTTCATTTAATCTAGGTTAACTAATTTATTGTCATACAAGTATTCATAATATTCCTATATAAACCTTTTATTTCTGTAAAGTCAGTAGTAATGTCTTCTCTTTCACTTCTACCATAAGAATTTGAGACTTCTCTCTTTTTTGTTGGTTAATCTAGCTAAATATTTGTCAAATTTGTTGATCTTTTTGGAATCATCTTTCAATTTCACTGATTTTCTATATTTTTTATTCATATTTTATTATTTGTCTTTATGTATTTATTATTTCTTCTATTCTTCTTGCTTTAGGGTTCATTTGCTCTTCTTTGTCCAGTTTCTTAAGGCAGAAGTTTAGGTTATTGATTTGAGATCATCATACTGTTTAATATTGGCACTTGCAGCTATAAATTTCCCTGTAAGCGCTGCTTTAGCTCCTTCTCTTAAGTTTCAATATATTGTGTCATTATTTTTATTCATTTCACAGTATCTTATGATTTTCTTTTTCATTTTTTCCTTGGTCCACTTATTACTAAGAATGAGTTATTTAATTTCCACATATTTATGACTTTCTCACATTTTTTCTGCTTTTTATTCTAGTTCTATTTCATCATATTCAGAGAACACACCTGTATTATTTTTGTTCTTTAACTTTATTGGGGTTTATCTATGGCCTAGCATATAGTCTTTCCTGGATAATGCCTCATGTGCACTTGAGAAGAATATATATATGCTGTTGTTGTTGGGTGAAGTTCTCTATACATGCCTGTTAGATTTAGTTGATTTATAGTCTTGTTCAAGTCTTATTCAAGCATATAGTTGCACAATTTATTTTAATCTCACTGATAAACTGCATAGTTTAATTCATTAACATTTAATGTTATTATTGATATAGTTAGATTAATATCTGTTGTGCACTAGAGAAGAATATATATATGCTGTTGTTGTTGGGTGAAGTTCTCTATACATGCCTGTTAGATTTAGTTGATTTATAGTCTTGTTCAAGTCTTATTCAAGCATATAGTTGCACAATTTATTTTAATCTCACTGATAAACTGCATAGTTTAATTCATTAACATTTAATGTTATTATTGATATAGTTAGATTAATATCTGTTATTGGTAGTTTTCTTTTATCATCCTTTTAATATTTATGGACCGAGGAGTGATGATTCCTTTTTTTTGTAGTTTTGGTAATTTGTATCTCTTTTCCTTTTTTCCTGATTAAACGTAATAAAGGTTTTTCAGTTTTATTGACTTTTTCAAAGAACCAGATTTTGTTTTCATTACTTTTCTATATTTTCCTGTTTTCAATTTCATTGGGTTCTGCTCTGATTTTTATTATTTATTTCCCTCTACTTGCTTTACACTTAACTTATTTTTCTTTCTCTAGGTACCTAGGGAGAATCTTATGTTTTCAATTTTCTATATTGCTTCTTTCATAGCATATGCATTTGTTGCTATGCTCTTTCCTCATGTTACTGCTTTTGCTGCATGTCATAAATTTTGATGTTTTATTTTTATTTTCATTACGTTCAAAATACTTTTAAAATTTATTTTTAAACTTCTTGTTTGACTCCTGGATTATTTAGAAGTATATGTGTCCTTTCCAGATATTTGGGAATTTTCTTTCTGTTAGTAATATAGAGATTAATCTTATTTTGGTCTGAAAAAATACTTTGTATGATTTCTATTCTTTTGACTGGTTAAAGTGTGTCTTATGGCTCACAATGTGTATTTTACATTCTTCCTTTATTTAATATTCTTTTTTTACGTGCATACAAATTTAGAATTGCTGTGCCTTTTCAGAGAATTGACCTTTTATCATTATGCAACGCCCATTTTTATCACTAATAATTTTTCTTGCTCTGAATTCTACTTTGTCTGAAACTGATATAGCTACTTCAGCTTTGTTTTGATTATTGATAGCATGGTTTATCAATCTCCATCTCTTTACTTTTAATTTCATTCTTTATACTTAAATTTGATTTCATGTATTCCTTTTATAACACTTTTATTTTATATATGTAGATCCAAGTTTCTGATTTATGTTATTTCCCTTCTGCCAGAAGAAATTCTTTACACATTTTTTTCAGAACTTGTCTGATAGTGATAAATTCCCTCAGCTTTGATTGTCTGATAAAATATTTCTTCTTCACTTTGCAAGTATATGTCTTTTTATATATAATGGGTGTGTGTGTGTATATATATATATATATATATGTCAAACTCCGGGTTGGTGAGTTTTTTTTTCTTTCAACTTTAAATAGTTCACTTCACTCTTTTTTTGCATGCATGGTTTCTGTTGAGAAGCATCCTATAATTCTTACCCTTGTTCATCTATTTGTAAGGTTTTTAAGTTTTTTTTTTTACCTTTCAGGACTTTCTTCTCTCTAGTTTGAATAAAATAAGCCTAGATGTATGTAGGGTTTTCTTTTTTTTTTCTATACTTTGTTGATTGGTGCTCTATGCTTTCTGGAACTGTAGTTGGTGTCTGTCATTAATTTTGGAAAATTCTCATCCATGATAACTGCAAAATATTTCTTCTAATAGATCTGTCAGCTTTCCTTCTGGTATTACAAATACCCATATGTTATACATTTTGAAATTTGATTGTTTGATTTTTATTCTTTTTCTGTTTTTATTTGAGTTTAGGAAATCTCTACTGATTATCTTTAAGCTCACTGATTGTTTCCTCAGCTGCATCATTTACTATTGAGTCTATTAAAAGTATTTCTTTAAATTTCTCTTACAATATTTTTTATATCTAAAATTGTTTGTTCTTTCTTAGACTTTCTATTTCTCTACTTACTTTGTCCATCTGTTTTGGATAATGTTTTCCATTAAAGCTCTTAACATATTAATTATAATTAATTTAAATTCCCTAGCTTATAATTCCATCTGCTGAGTCATATCTTACTCTGGTTCTGATGCTTTATTTTTTCTCTACAGACTATAATTATTGTCTTTTTGCATGCCTTATGTTTTTTTGTTGTTGTTGAAGGTGGAGACACTTTTAGCATTCTAGGAATTGACATAGATATGATTTTAGTGTTCAGATTTACGTTAACTGGCTAGAATTGTCTGTGTTTAGTTTGTTAGGTAGCCATAAGTGTTAGATGCTTTGCATTTCTGCAGTGTTCTTATTTACATCTCACCTCTTGACTTTGGACTTTCCTAAGTACTTCTCAGAGAAAGCATGAGTTTTAAAGCTTTTTTTTTTCCAGTTGAATATCACTCTTATTTATTTTACTGGATCCCTGTAGGTGTGATGCTGTCTGGGAGGAACATTCTATAATATTTTGATTATCAGTCCCTGACCCTTGTTATTTCATTCCCCCCTCCTTAGGTGAAACTAAAGGCTAAAGGGGGATGGAGTAGGAGGAATGTTCTCCCCCTGGCTGAGATAAAGCTTGCAAAATCCTTGCCCTAGAGTCTCGGCTTTAGTTATGAAGAAGACTCTGAGTGTGTTTCATAATGATTAGTCTTTCTTTCCCTCTAACCTTTGTTAGCCACGAGAGAATCTTTTTCAATCTTCATCATGAGAACCAGGTGAGGTTCCTGGAAGTAAAGCCATGAAAGTTTAGTGATCTCCCTAAGACAGCCGCCCCCAAAGACTGTCTCATTCTCACGCTAACACCCAGCTTCCAGTAAATCATCAAAATTATAAATTAAATATTCTGAGTAGATTATGCCTCCAGTGGCTTCAGTTTCAGGTAAGCAGAACTCAGCTGTTGTGTCCATCTGGTTGTGCCTGTCTCTTCAGATTCTTGAATAATCGTCTTCTGTTTAAGTTGATGGTTTTCCTTACAACCTCAGTTCTCTTATGGACTCAAAAAAAAATACTGATTTTCAGTTTATCCAGCTCTTTCTTCTTATAAGCACAGGACCGACGACTGCCAAGCTCTTGATATGTTGAAGCTAAATCTGTAAGTCCTCATAATTCTATTTTTTAATATTAGTCTTTTATATTTTACCCTGCCTCACCTTCCTCCATCCATCATATACCACAGACATTTGTTGACTTAACAAGTATTGAATAATAGATTCGAGTTTATCCAAGGGATCAACTAGTCTTATTTACTTTACTTTCCATTTCTGTCACTTGAAATATGACTGTCCCTTGGAGAATCTCGCAGCCTCTGGAATTTTGAAGTCACTCTCAAACACTGGCACTCTTTTTTCAAAAAAGTATTCAGACCACATTATGTTTATCCTATACTGGCTTTTCTTATCCTTCCTTATTTCACCAATTTTATTCCTTATGCATCCTACTTTACAACTGTTTTGAATAATTTTGGGCGCATCTTTCTTTCCCAAAATATATACATTTCAGAGTGACTGGTCCATATTTTTTAACAGATTTTAATATCTTTTATGACCTTAAGTAAAATGTAATACTTTTCAATACAGTATCATTGAATCAGATTAAAGAGTTATCCTTCAGATCTAACTAGGTAAAGGGATTCATATGTTCCTTAATTTTATATAAGAATTACTTGCCAGAGATCCCCAAATATTTAGTGAAGTTTGATAGCTTCTTTAGAACTTCTAACAAATGTGAATAGCCATGTCGTGTATGTCCTTGAATAAAGAGTCATTCTCTTCTCTTTAGAGGCTGCCTTCTTTAATGATGTTCACAAATTTCAGAAAGTTATGCCTAAAGTCAGAGAAAAACACAAAGAAAATAAAGAAAGAGAAAGAACCTCCACTTAGCTGTCGTTAGTTTAATTAGTACTGGTTCTTAATGGATGAGAGATGATCTTTCCTACATTCTACAGTGAGTTATTGGCAGGCCTCTATAAGACTTATATTTTTGTCATCTCTGAGCTCTTTTCACTTGAAACAGATCTTCTTTGGAATATCTACCATGATACTGATAACAGTATATTGATCTCTCTATATGAAATGCTTTCCTTCATCTCTGAAACTGACCATGAAAGACTTTTGACAATAGTTGATTAGCTTCTCACTGGGCCAACAAGATTCTACTTCCTAGAAACTTAATTGGAAATTTACTTATCTCAATTTTTTATGAATGACTAGTATAATGGTAATACAAATGTCTTCAAGTTTGGAGGTACAAGTGAGGAGACACAAAAACAAGAATAGAAATTGAATAGGCAGAAATTGAAGGATGTATCAGACACTCAGGCAGAAGTAGAGGTGAGAGATGAGAGAGAGAAGATAGATATTTGGACAGAGATAGAGAAAGAAAAGAGGATGAGATGAGGAAATGGTGACTGTGATTGCTACCAGCAACCAGTTCCTGGTGTGAGTTCCCACTGAGGCCTTGCTACACTCTGCTTTCCATGAGGTAACCTTTTCTCTATAATATAACTCCCTTTTGGCTTATGCTAGCTGCATGTTCTTCTGCTGTAAGTGACCAAGGGAATCTTGATTAAGATGCCTCTGCTGCTTTACTTATCCTCTGTGTTAGCTAGCAAATATGTACCCACTTGATGTACCATTAGTGTTCTCAAGTAAGGTCAGTGGAGGATCAAGAAACCACCATACAATGGACATCCCAACCATACTGATGTGTAAACAATTTCTCACTTATAATGACATTAGGGATTTCAGGTTTGACTGTGTCTACTTTGCTCCTGAAATAGTTAGGCCATAGATATTTAATATAATTTCTAGGTAGTGGACTTTTAAGAGTCCCTCCTCCCACATTTTAGAACAGCTAGACTTAAAACCAAGGGAACTAATTATTCAGCAGATGTTAGATGTATAATCTATACTCTCTCTGAGGATATATTTTTTTAAAGGAGGAAGAATATAAAATGCATCTTTGACTGAATATTATTGAAATAGAAGAATGAGGTTGGTGATGTATGACCATATCAGAAGATTTTTACAAACTGTAAGATTTTTTAATTTTACCATGGATCATGTGTCTGACCCTTCTTTTATTCCTGGAAGAAAGAGATAAAATTCCTATATGAAAGCTCTCCTTCCTATACCAGAAGGAAAGTAACATTCTTATCCTCAAGGATGAGAAATTGACACCAAGAGAATTCTACACAAACAGACCATTTTAAAATAATTCTAATCTTCCTTTAGCCTCCTACGTAGTTCCATTACTTTTCCACAGTTAGCTCTCTTTGTTCAACCTCTGTAACAGCATGTAGGTTTCATCATTTCTTTGGGTGTTCATTCCTTATGAGGGCTCATGTGTCAGCTAAAAAAATTATATAAATTTCTGTGCTTTTCTCTGTTACTTTCTCTTATGCCAGTATAATTTTCAGGCCCAGTCAAAAAAGTCTAAGAAGATGAAGGTAAAATTTCTCATCCCCTTCAATATGAATGCATTTAAGTTGGATAAAAGGAATCACCTGCTTTTGTTTTTAAAAAAATACTTTTCAAAATAAACATAATAAATATGAATATATGACTTTTAAACAAAGTTTAACATAAAATAAATTGAAGAAAAATTGTTTTCAAATTCACCCATATCACCAAATTCACCGCATCACCCCAAATCACATTAGAACAGTTCCCTCTGTTCTGTTTCTACATTTAATATCCTACAGCATATTTCGGTTGTGTTCTAATTTTTCATATGCCATTATGTTTCAAGAAATGCCAATTATTATATAGTCATGTGAATAACATTTCTAATATATGCATACTGTTCTATTAAATGAAATTTTCAAACTTTTCTTATAATGCTCTTGCTAAAATTTTAGCTTGTTTCCAATAATCCTGTCTTAAACAACATAGAAAAATAGACTTTTATATGAATATTGTACTTTTCATGACAATTTCAGTTTGACATATTCCTTCAAATGGAACACTGTGTAAAAATGGAAAAGCATATGTATAGTGTTTGCTACATTTTGTCTAATTGCCTTCTGAAAATCGCCAAAATTTTTTTCCTCTATCCCCCACTGATATACATAACAGTTTAATTATGCCTAAGAAACTTTGGGGAATTATGAATTTTTGAGAATCTTTTTTAAAAATTTGGATGGACAAGATTCAGTTCTGGTTTGATTTACATTTTTTTCTATGATTATATTCTGTGTATTTGTTAATTATCTATTCCTACCCTTTGTCTCTGCTCCTTCCAAACATCATCAACTGGAATTTAGAGATTTTTTTAGCATTCCTGACATTAATGCTAAAGAATCTGTCATGACAAATGGTGAGACCATTACCAAGGAAAATACTTACCAGAACTAAGGGATTAGCATACACTGGAGAAAATTCATAAATAAAAGAGTAATGGCATGTATGCTGGTCCCCTCACCAATTGCCCAGAGTTCTAGAAAGATTTCAGGGCAGACTGCAGGGGAGAAACCACAACCATTTGGCTATGAAGTTTCTAATCTGTATAATTGTGGAAACACCTGCTCTTTCCATTCTTTGATCAGGGGCTGGGGTGCAATGACAGCATAATGTGGTAGTAACATGGATACAGCCTTATCTTTTAAGTTAAGCTGTGTTATTGATTTAAGTACTAGGTCATAACTGGTTTACATGCACTTTTATATGAGGCCAACTCCTTCGTGAGGGATATGGCATGCAGGATATAATGAAAAATTAACACAACCCTTTTCTCTCTTATGGCAGCCTGGCAAACTACTACAGACCACTTGGGTGCGGCTGGTGTCAAAGTTGCACTTGATATTTCTTGTCTGCATTTCTACTACAGAATCTAGATGTGCATCTTTGGCTAGCAACAATGCTGGGGCAGGTACCCTACTTGAGAGAGTTATTAGCATACACTGACTAATATAGTTTCTTCTGCCACTAAACCTTGATAACTTAGAGCAGTAACAAAAATTGCAAAAGTTTACACTTTGATCCTAGAGATATAATTCAAACAGTAACTGAGCTTGAGATTGAAATGTTATATTGTGGCTTTCCAGTTTTGCGTTATCTGTGATAACGTTTATAAAAGCAAAACTGGAAAGCCACAATATAACATTTCAATCTCAACAATTAATCTAGGGGGAACATATATGTTATATTTAAAGGAAACAACAAAACTAAGAAATGTAATATATTGGCTCCCATTATAACTAGCTTTTCACTTATTAAGTGATGAGTTGATTGAATTCAATGAGAGAGAGAGAGAAACAACATGAGCTGCATAGAATACTTTCTAATTTCAATAAAAGATGACTAATGGATAAAATATAGTTACATGATTGTCTTCTCTATACAGTGTCAACCTGCGAAAATCAACATTCTATTTTTGAGTTGTGTAATTGTGAATAACTCAATTTAGCATTGTTTAACCTGTTTTGTATTGTTGAATCATTTTACAAAAATAGAAGCATTAATGGTCTGTATCTCTAAAAGAAGTACTTTGATTCATATAGAAGTAATTGTCTTGTCTGTGAAGTTAAAATTGCTACAGGATATTTAAGTGCCTCTTGTAAAACACCAATTAAAATGAGGTAAAAGAATAAAGGAAGAGAGCAGAACCTAGAGTAGTTTTGACACAGATCCATTACAAAAAGTATAATGTCCACACACACAGCAAATACTTTCCACGTATATAGGAGTGAGGAACACTTAGGGTAGAGTCATCAGTCAATATTCAAAATAAGTAAATCACAGACTACAATGGGGCAAAAATTTTTCTATTATAAATAGTAGTTAAATGTTGGTTAATGCAGATAGAATTAAAATTAATGAATGCTGTTATTGATGCATTGGTTTATTTAGTACTTATTTTATGTACCCAAATACATTCTAAGGACTGTGAACTTGGGGTACTACAATGAATATAGACAAAGTCACTATATCCAGTGGAATTATAATATAGTATTGGATTCCAATGAGTAAATTTTAAAAGTATAGAGTGTATTATTGGACCTTAACCAGTGCATCAAGGACTTAAGCTAGCCTGTAGGAAGATGAAGTAATATTTGGAATACAGAGAGTAAAGGACCACTTCTCACAGTCAGCTGACAAGTATATTTCAGAGGTTTTTAAATTAAATACCAAGTCTAACTGGAATATTTAACAGTTTACAAAAGTGAATTTAATTAAATGTGCTTCACTCTAAATAAAACTTTTTATGTGCACGTTAGAGAGATTCTGAGACATAAAACTGCTTGTCAGATACTCGTGTCTTAGGAAATTCAAACAACTCTCTACACAATATAAAGTAGTCTTTGTAGTCTGGAAAGATATACTGTCTGCTCCATTACCTCTAATATGGAGGTGACAATGCTGTCCCTGCAGGCTTGAGTGGAATATTAAATGTGATATGTGGACAATTCCTTTGTTCCTTAAATGTTAGTATTTCTTATAGTTAGTCCTTAAACTCATCCTCACTGTTTACTCACTCCCTTATGTTATACTACCCACTATTAGTTTTAACTTAAATATATTTGAGGGTGGTCAAAAATATCTATCAAAGGTCTTTCTTCTGAGTTCCAGACACTTCTATAGATATATGTTCTCGAGTATCTCACATGCTTTCAAAATCATAAGTCAAACAAACGAGCTTGTAATTCCCTACCCTACTTTCCCAAATTTGATCTTTCTTCTAAGCTCCCTTAATAACTCTAATTCCAAGAAAGAAAATGTTGCCTCTTGAGACTAGACTATAATATGACACATACAGAAGATATACAATGACTCCAACTGAAAAAAATCATTTCCCTGATACCCCTGGATAAAATACAACTTTACTCTCTCTGGTCTTCACGAACCCAATTTCCATTCAACTATTATCTGCATCCAGCTAGTAGCGGAGAAGAGAAAGTGTGGAGGAATCATAGATTCCTGGAAGAGTCCCACATTACTTATCCTTATATGTTATTGCCCAGAATTAAATGTACCTTCTGTTCTTTCATAGCTATAGGTTGAACTATTGGAGTTTTTGTAATTGTCTTCTGCACTCTCATTCTCCTCACCTGAAAGCAAGATTAAATACTGTATTACATTTTATTGCACACATATGCCTAGCACAGCATCTAGAATATGAAGTTTAAATACCTTGGTGCATAAATATACAGATATTTTTCCACTCATTTGTTGGGTCTGAGACTACAGTTTGGAGAATCTGCTCTACACAAACAACACCTTAGGAGCTAGGGATATATTAGTGAGTAAGGCAAATTGTGCCTTGTGAAACCTATACATTAAAGAATGGAGGTAAGAAATACACACACAAGTAAATATATGTTACATGGTAATGTTATAGATGAGGGTAAGGGAGATAAAGAATGGCAAGACAGGAATGTTGTATAAGGTTTTCAGGGAAGGTCTCATTGAAAAGGTGGCATTTGAATAAAGACTGCCTAAAGGATGGGAGCCAAAGAGCCATGCAGATATCCTAGGAAACAACATTCTCTATAGAGAGACCAGCAAGTGCAAAGGTCCCTAGGTGGAAACATACTCTCAGAATTCATGCTATAGTAGGCAGCTGATGCACTGGAGCAGAATGAGGAAGTGGGAAGTAATTAAAAATGAGATCAGAAAAGTAGCAAGGATCTTTATGTTATAGATTTTGTCGGCCGGAGTAAAAGGATTTCACTCTGACGTATGTGAAAAGATATTAGAGAGTTTGAGCTGAGGAATAAGGTGAACAAATTTTAAAGTATCAATACACTGAGTGTGAAGAACAAATTATAAAGTAAAGGCAGGAGGAGAAAGAGCAATGATGAGATTTTTGCAGGAATAGAGGTGAGACATGATGATGGCTTACACCAGGGTAGTGACAGTGGAGGAGATGATATGGACAGATTCTGCATGAATTTTGAAAGTAGAGCCAAGAAACTTTGCCAGAAGACTTTCAACAAATTGTGGTTATGATTTGAAAGAGAGAGAAAGAAGTCAATGATGACTCTACACACGGCTCATTAAGCCATGCTGTGGAAGCATCCCACATAGAAGAACTGGAAGGACTTACAACTAGCATATACAACTATGTACTGAAGCTTTGGGGGAAAAAAAGAGGAAAATTGGCAACAAATGTGAGCTCAGGGCCAATCTTCCTCACCAAAAAAAAGCATAGCTTAAAAAAAAGAATATCTTTCCTCTTCTTGATACATGAGAGGAATTTACTCTATGTTTCTTGACAAAAAAAAAAAAAAATCTAGTTGAAGTAGTTTCCAGGGAGAGCAGGAGAAGAGTGATTAGAGATAGGAAGTTTTAGCGCTTTGGAGGAAGAATTTTGCTCTAAATGTTACCATACAAATGGAAGCAGTATCTGAAATCAAATATAACTGAAAAGAGTATTTTTATCATGAAGGATATTATGCATTTGAAGCAGTTGGAAATGATCTAGCAGAAAGACAAATATTGATAATGCAGGAGAGAGGGAACAATTGTGCTATCAATGTCATCCAGTAGACAAAAATGGTTACTATTTAACATACAAATAGAGAGTTTGGCTTATTTTAATGCATGCACACTTCATCCCTAGTAAACGGAGGTAATTCAGAGTAGGTGAGTACAGAGTAGCCACAGATTCTCAGAAACATGTAGGGACAGATGCAAGTAGGTGGGTATATGCAAAGGTGAGTGTACGCGGATGTCTACTTCTGATTGCTTCTCTTTCTCAGTTAAGATAGGAAGCAATATAATAAACTTAAAGCGAGGATGCTGGAGATTTGGGTGAGAAGATTGAAAGAGCAATCTAAAAATGTGGGAGTATGAAAGGATAAAGGAAATGAAATCAGAAAGCCAGGCAGAACTTTAAAGTCAGTGATCAGGAGTTAAAGTCAGACTGGTCATCATAGTTGCATGTTTTTTTGTAATCCAAATTCTGCTGTACACATGCAGAGTGGACAGAGAGATAAACGTAGCCAGGGTTGGTGTACTATTATGTATTATGAAGAGCGGAGGGATAGAGGGAAGGTGTATGCAAGAGAGTGATGGAATCTAACCTGAGAAAGTAGGCAAGAGACACCTAAAGCTGTCAAAGACAGTGAAAATTAGTGATATCAGTGGATTGTTAGTTCAGTACGGGTGAGTGAATGATTTAATGCTTGTTAGTAACGGCAGTGAAGAAAAAATTTAGTAGGTGGTAGTCTGGCAGTTGGAGGAGAGACAGTAGTCATTGTTTTTTCACAATTTTTCTTTTATTATTATTACTATTGATAATGTAAAAGGAGAGAATTTTGGTGAAATATCACTACAGACTTGCTCAGCAATCACAAACCCTTTCTAAAGAGGAAAATATTACAAGTGTTAAATATATCATGATTACTCAATACTTGCAGTTAAACGTGCTTATGGACTATTTGCCTTCACAATTCTTCAATTCAGTTCACGTTTTGTGAAAGTGATTGCTGTTGGTAACAGAAAAGAAAGCCCTTGGGGAAGAAAATAATCTTTTTCATGCCCATTTAATTCTAAGCTCTCTGTTTTAAAAACGAATCAACCAATACACACAAATCAGCTATTTAAATTAATGAGCCCTGCCAACTAAGTCTAAATACTTGTAACTAAATATATTTTATTTTATTCATAGAAACTTGGAAATAATTATACCCAGAAATCCTTAAAAATAATTTGCTAATTTCCAACGTGGATGTAATTTCCTCTTGAATTGTATCATTTAAATTGTGAAATGATTCTATAGTTAGAAAAATATATATGCATGCTTTTTTTACAGAAAAATATTCCAAAAGAAGAAAAATTGTGACATGGCAAATATTTTTGTATTTAATGACAACATGGAACACAAACTGATATATAAAGCTGCGTGAAATATAACAGAATGAATTTATTAAATGTGTTGACACTTAAGCTCTGTTTTCCTTTCTCTCATGAAAAGTAGTTGAAGTGAACTTGTAAATGGAACCATATTCATACAGTGGAAAGAGTGAAATGGACCTGGGATAAAACTGTGTCTTTAACTATTTTATAATGGACAATTTCCTAAGCCTTAATTTTATCATTTAAAAGATAAGAAAATATCTCTCTCTCTTCCTCTTTCTGAGTTTACATTTTATAGAGAATTAATAAGTATCTTCAGGTATAATTTTATTTGATGTTAAACAAGGTTTTCAATGAAGACTTTAAAAATATCCAGTATTTAATGTATTCCATACCATTTACCTGAAGCCAGCCCTTATTCCGCTAAGTCTGAAAAATTTTGCTAAAAGTTTCAATATTCAAATAATCTGAATAAAGAGGAAAGTTTTATTAGATCTATCATATATACAGAAAAGTACACTAAAAGTGTACAGCTAGATGAAATTTCTCATAATGAAAATACCCATGTAATCAGCAATTAGAGCATGCAGAAGATGTTCCCAACAAGACACGCCTGACCCTGCATACTAGAATGACCATGACAGAGATGTATATTATTTCATCTGTTCTTGAAATTTGCGTAAATGAAATCATATTACTCTATGCAAACTTCTGTATCTGGCTTTTTTACCTCAATATTTTGTTTGTGAGTTCTGTCTATATTCTTGCATATAATGTAATTCATTTATTCTTTTGATTCATATTATTTCATTGCATGCATATGCCAAACATTATTTATCCTTTCTGATGTTAGTGGAGATCTAAGTTATTTCAAATGACTAGGTACTATACATTATCATCCACACTTAGACCTACCACTGTTTTCATCACCCTCTAACCATGCCGTTGCTCAGAGAGGGATTATTCCTGAGGGTTATGGAGATGGCAAGACACATGCCACTTAACAATGGACTGATGAGGATGACAGAAGTTTATTAGTCACATACACTCATAGCATGAGAGAGGAGGACTTGCCACAGAGTGCCACGTGGGGATTTTATTCAGGAACAGAGTGAACAACCAGGGACTGTAGGAGACAAGCTTTGTATCAAAAGGTGGGGCGACCTCTCACTGCTATGGTAAGATGTCATTAGGTTTTGTGAAAAATTCTGTGGGCTGGCAGGCAACTGAATCCCGCTATTCAGGAATAAGGTGCAACTGTGGCTGGTCCCCTTGATAAGGAAGGATTTTTTGGCTGGGGGATCTTTCCTGATGGAGCAAATTATGGAAGGAAACTTGTGATTAGGCTGTTTGAAGCCCTCTTGTTTTCACCGATGTCAAAGCAGCACTTAATATTGGGTTCTAATTTGGGGCCTTACATACCACAGTGATCCATCCAGAATGTGTTTGGTTTTTTTCCCATATGGAAACTGATTGATTTAAATCTTTATTGAAAAAATAATCTGTTGCACAGCTTTGTCATTTTTTTCATCTATCAATTAGTCTTACATGCATATGTCCATTTCTGGAATCCATTCTTTTTCATCATTGTATTTGGTAATTCTTATGCTAAATAGCTTTAACTATTGTTTCAAAACAGGTCTTGATGTCTTACTAAATCCTCCAGTTTTTATTTCCTTATTCAGGATTAGCTTGATTATACTTGCACATTTGTATTTGCATATAAATTTGATATTTGCCTTTCAATTTTGCAACACAATAACGTACTGGGATTTTGATTGTGACCATATTCAATTTATAGATCAATTGTGGGAAAATGGACATTTTTACAATACCAACCTTCCAACTCATGAATTTGGTATATGTTCTCTCAATTCTCTTAATTTTATTTCGATAACGTTATGTGTCTGTGTTTGTATGTGTGTGTTTCCTGGAAATTCATCTTACATAACATTTGTTTGATTTATTCCTTGATATTTGCCTTTTTGATGATATTGTTGTGAGTATATTCTTGTTTATTCAGGTGAAATTCATATAACACACAGTCAACCATTTTAAAGTTTGCCGTTCAGTGGCACCTAGTGCATTCACAATGATGCACAACCACTAACTCTCCTTAGTTTAAAATCTTTTTCGTCACCCTACAAGAGAACTTCATATTTATCCTCCTAAATCCTCCATCCCTCCATTCTCTGACAACCACTACCCTACTATCTGTGTCTTTGAATTTGCCTATTTTGGATATTTCATACAAAAGGAATCCTATCATATGTAACATTTTGTGTCTAGTAGTTTTCAATTAGTATAATATTTTCAAGATTTACCCGAGTTGCAGTATGTATCAGTATCTCATTCTCTCTAGGGTTGAATGATATTTGATTGTATGTATATACCACACTTTACCTATCTACCCATTAATGGACACTTGGATTGTTTCCAACTTTTGTCTCTTAAGAATAATGCTACTATAAATGATCATACACAAGTTTATGTGTGTACACATTTTTTCAGTTCTCTTGAATATACCTAGGAGTGCAATTGCTGGGTCACCTGATAATTCTGTGTTTAACTTTTTGTGAAATTGCCACACTGTGCTGTTGGATTCAGTTCGTATTTGGTTGAGGATTTTTGTGTCTATATTAATAGAGATATTGGTCTGTAGTTTTCTTTTCTTGTGGTACTCTTGTCAGTTTTCCCTATTAGGGTAATCGAGATCGCATAAAATAAGTTAAGAAGTGCTCTCTTCTATTTACTGGAAAAGTTTGAATAGAATTGTTATTAATTCTTTAAATGATTTTGGTAGAATTCATCAGTGAAGACATCTGCTCTGAACTTTTCTTAGTTACTAGTTTGTGATTATTAATTCAAACTATTTACTTTTTTATAGAGTTATTGAGATTTTCTGTTTCCTCTTGATTTAATTTCAGCAAGTTGTGTTTTTCTTGAAATTTGGCTGTTTCATCTAGATTGTCTAATTATTTTAGCATACGATTATTCATAGTATTCTCATAATTCTTTTAATTATAGGAAGGTTGGTAATAATGCCTCATTTTTACTTTTGATTAGTTATTTACATCTTCTGTCATTTTTGGTAGTTTAGCGAAAGGTTTGCCAATTTTGTTAACCTTCTAAAGAAACAAATTTTGTTTATGTTACTTCTATCTATTGTTTTTATAGTCTTCATTTTATTTATCTCTGTTTTAAACTTTATTATTTTCCTCCTTATGCTGGCTTTGTGTTTAGTTTTCCCTTTTCTAGTTCCTTAAGGTCTAATTTTAGGTTTCTGATTTTAGGTCTTATTTTTTAATGTCAGTATTTACAGATTTAAATTTTCCTCTGAACACTGCTTTCATTGCATCCTATAACTTTTGACTATTTTCGTAGAATATTTTTTCCATCCTTTTATTTTTAATCAATTTGTGTTATTGAGACTAAAGTGTGTCAATTATAAGCAGCATGTCTTTGGATCATGTATTTTTAGTGCACTATGCCAATTTCTTTTAATTGAAGAGTTTAATTCACTTACATTAAAAGTAATTACTGTTAATGAGTAGCTTATTTCTGCCATTTTAATTTGGTTTCTATATTTCTTGCATGTGTTTTTCCTCAATTCCTCCAAATTGCCTTCTTTATTGTTTGCTAATTTTTTTTTCTAGCGTGCAATTTTTATTCCCTCTTTAATTTAATTGTGTATATATTTTAGTTACCTTCTTTAGTCATTACCATGGGAATACTGTTACCATTCTAAATTTATACAATCTAGTTTGAATTGATACCAACCTAGTCTCAGTAGCACAAATTAACTCTGCTTTTGTTCAACTCAGCAAGTTTTCATTATCATACATAACATCTTTACACATTTTATGCCCATTAACAGAGATGAAAATTATTATTTTATGCAGTTGTATTTTAAATCATATGGATAACAAAAAGAGGAGCTACAAACAAGGGTACAGTAATACTACTATTTATATTTTTCTATGTGGTTGCCTTTTTTAAGAGATATTTATTTCTTTGTATCGCTTCAAGTTAGTGTATAGCATATGTTTCATCCTGAAGGACTTAGTTTAGCATTTCTTGTATTGCAGATCTAATAGCAATGAACTTCCTTAGCTTTTGTTTATCTGAGAATATCTTAATTTTCCTTTCATTTTTTGAAGGATAGATTTGCTGCATATTCAAACTTGGTTTATTTATTTTTTTTCTTTCAGCACATTATATGTTATCCCATTTGTTTCTAGCCTCTGTGGTTGTAGAGGAGAAATCACCTGTCAATCATTTTCAGGATACTTTGTACAGGACAAGTCATTTCTCTCTTGCTACTTTTAAGAATTTAACTTTGTCTTGGGACAATTTGGTTATAATGTGTCTTGGTGTGGATAGGTTTGGTTTTCCAAAGTTGGAGTTTATTGAGCTTCTTAGATGTGTAGATTCAAGCATTTCATCAAATTTTTGGAGTTTTTGACAATTAGTTTTTCAAATGATATTTCTACTCCTCTCTCTCTCTGTCTCTCTTTCTTTTCTAGACTCCCAGAATGCAAATGTTAGTATGCTTTATGGAGTTTATTAGGTCTCATTAGTTCTGCTCATATTTCTTAATTCTCTTTTATTCCTGTTCCTCAGATTGGATAATTTCAATTTGCCTTATCTTCAAGTAATTAATTCTTTCTTCTGCCTGCACAAAGCTTTATTGAACACCTGTAATCAAGTTTTCATACTCACAATTACACTTTTAGGCTTTAGAATTTCTATTTGATTCTTTTTTATAGTTCTATCTCTTAATAATATCCCTTACTTGTTTGAACACTACCTTCTTGATTGTCTTTAATTTGCTCTCCATTATGTTTTATGGCTTTTTGAGCATATTAAAGTCTTTTTCTAGTAAATCCAACGTCTGGCTTTCCTCAGGAATAGTTTTTGTCAATTTCTCTTTTTTCTTTCTTTTATTTTTGGAGGAATAAACCATAATTTTCTTGTTTTTTTGGTATGGTTTATAATTATTTGTGAAACTGGACCCTTTTAATATTTTAATGTGGTAACTCTGGAAATTGGATTCTCCCATTTCCCCATGAATTACTGTTGATTTTTGAAGAATGCAGTCACCCATTTGTTTAGTGACTTTCCCAAACTACTTTTGCCATGACAATAATCTTTGTCTTGTGATCATTGAAGTCTCTATTCTGTTATCTTCATACTCAGTCAGTGACCTGAGAGAGATTTCTTGAAATGCCTAGTTCCAATAATAAAAGAAAAGAAAAATAAAGAAGGGCATTTTGCCTGTAAATTCTTTCAACAGACCCCATGCCAAGGAAGACAGCTCAGTCTGATGGGCTTAAAATAATGGCCAGCCTCTGGGGAGATCCCTCAGTGAAACACCAGGAAGATAAAAGCATACAGCCTCCATTTTTGGAGGACGAGGTTTTGTTACTCTCCTGTCGTCAGGAAGCTGCACCAAAAATGTGGGCTGTCACATCGTTTCCATGTGAAATGCCAAAATGCATCAAAATTTACCTGCCTGTTTCTTCATCAGACTCTACCCTGAATGCTGCAATTGTTCAGCAAGACTCCAAAGTTTTAAATAGTTGACTCTCACAGTTCTTGCTAGCTCAATAGGCATTTCAGAAGAGAGATTGATTCCTAAAGTTTTGTACTCTGCCATCCTACATGACATTACTCTCGTGTATCATTTTTTAAATTTTCATTTATATTATTTTGTTTCTGGCACATAGAAAACATGTTTTATTGTTATTATATCAAGTAAACATTCTATATTTACTTATTTATTATAAAATTTTGTCTAAAAATCTTCTTTTCACTTTCATATTATTTCTCTTTCCTTAAAATCCTAAATTATATGTTTTTCAACTGAGGTATAATTTATATACAGTAAAATGCAGAGATTTTAAAACAACTTTAACAATTTTTATAGATAGAATATATTTGCATAATCACAACCCCAGTCAAGTCACAAAACATTTTTTCATTCCAGCTGGTTTCATCCTTTCCCTTACTTCAGGAAAAACATTACTCTTATTTTTATCACCATAGTTTTGTTCTACCTGAATTTGACCTTTATAAAAATAGAAATGTAGAGTTCATGCTCTTCTTTGTCTGACTTCTATTACTCATTATAAAGGTTTTTTGAGATTTATCCATGTTGCTGCGTATATCCGAAGTTTATCCTCTTTTAGTGATTACTAACATTGTATTGTAGAAATTTACCAGACATTATTTATCCATTCATTTCTTGATGGGTATTTATAATTTTGAAGGTCGATTTGTAAAGCTGCTATAAACATTTTAGTTCAAGTGTGTGTTCTTATACATAGATTGCCTTTTTAGTTGCTTTATAGCACCTTTTGGTAACAAATGCTTTGAATTGTTATAAAGACCAACATAATTTATTTTCAATTGGCTTGTGCTTTTTTTGTCCTGTTTAAGAAGTGCTCCAAAATTTTAAAAAATGTATTTTCTGGGGGTTGGCCCCGTGGCTGAGTGGTTAAGTTCGCGCGCTCCGCTGCAGGCGGCCCAGTGTTTCGTTGGTTCGAATCCTGGGTGAGGACATGGCACTGCTCATCAAACCACGCTGAGGCAGCATCCCACATGCCACAACTAGAAGGACCCACAATGAAGAATATACAACTATGTAGTGGGGGCCTTTGGGGAGAAAAAGGAAAAAAATAAAATCTTTATAAAAAATGTATTTTCTGATGCTCTAGAGAAGACTTTTTTTGTTTATGTCTGATACTCATATGAAATTATATTTTGTATATAATATGAAGTAGAAATCATGGTTGGCTTTTCCACATAGTGATATCCAGTTTGCCCAGTCCCATTTTTAAAATTATTGTCCTTTTTCCCTTTAATAATTCTACCACTTCAATCAAAATCATTTGACAATATATGCATCAGTCTATTTCTAGACTCCTTATTCTGTCCTATAGTTCTACTTGCCTATCTTTTTGTCGTTAACTATGCTTTCTTGATTACTACAGTTTATTCTCAGTATTAGTAGGATAGGCCTGCCAACTTTGTTTATATTTTTTCAAAATGGACTCTACCAGGTCATTTGAATTTTGAAAGACATTTTGAATTTGCTTGTCATATTTTACAAGAAAAACATCCTGCTGGAATATGTTCAGTGTGACATTGAGTATGTATGCCAATTTAGGACAACGATGTCTTAGCAATAGCTAGTCTTCCGATGTATGAACAGAATATCCCCCTCCATTTATTTAAAACTTCCTTAAGTATTCTCCACAGTGTTTTGTAGAGGTATGTCATATATTTCATTTATTTTATTGCTAAATATTATTGTTTCTTTTATAAATAAATTTTTCTCTTTAAATATATTTGTTTCTGTTTTATAGAGATGTAATTAATTTTTATATTGACCTTATGCACTGCAAACTTACTAAATTCACTTATTCTCTATTTTTGTAAAATTCTTAGAAATTTCTAAATATATCATTCCATGTGAGAATAAAATTAACTTTGTTTTCCTTTTCTGATCTGTATGTCTTTTTCTTGCCACATTGCACTGTCTAGATCCTCTAGTTATGAAAACAGACATTATTGCCTTACTGTAGATCTTAGAGGAGAGTCATTCAAGCTTTTACCAATGAGTATGATATTAGTTGAAGATGCCATTTATTATATTGAGAGAGTTCCATTGTCATTTGCAGTTACTGAGAATGTTATTTTGTTTGTTTCATAATGCTTTGGTGTTGAATTTTGTCATGTGTTTTCCTGTGTGTAATAAAGGTAGCATATGACTTTTTATATTTTATTAATGCTGTAAATTTAATTGCTTGATATTTTTTGAATATTGGTTCTATAATTTAATATTGAGGTAAACCAATGCCTTGATGTATTATTATTTTTGTATATTTTTAAAATCTATTTCCTAATGTGCAACTTCCATAGACCTCCTTTGCTAAATATAGAAACATAAAAGGGAAAGAAATGAAATTTATATCCGAGGTTTGAATCATCTGAATTTGTACTTCTGAGATTCTTATACTTCCTGGAAGCTGTGGAACCTTCTGAACTTGCTAATATAGGAAAGCAGTCTCCCTTCACCTACTGATTATGTCAGAGTATAACTTGAGCCATTGTTCCCCAAAGATGATGCCTATATTCATCAATATCCACCTTATCTTTCTCTTTGACTCAGTCCAGGAACCTGTTAGGAGAAGTGTATACATTCAAGGAATTTTGAATCATGGTGAAAGTACAATGGCAGGAACTAAGCAAATGTGTGTAAGTGGGCCTTGAGGTTGGTAAACCAGAGAGGACAAAATATTAGGTTAGATAGGGAAGGTTTTAATGATTGGGAACACTCCTTCATGGCTGAGTTTAACATAATTCAAGGATATCGAAACTGGTTATAACATGCTCTAGGATGACCTCTTGATATTTGACCTCAGTAAACTAAGTGGAAATGCCAGAACTGACTTTAGAGAATATTCAGAAAGGAATTAGAAGACATAAGGAGTGAGAGCTTCTGGAATGGATTTATAAACCAAAGAATCTACTACCTGATTTATTCCTGGAGGTGACCAGAGAATATTTACTACATTAAGGCAATAAGAAATTGATTATGAGGCAATTCTGGCACCTTCGAGAAGCTCAATGGTGACTGTCCTCTGTAGGTCAGGGTTGACAATAGATATGCTTCAGTACAACTTGGGTTCTTGATATGAAAGGGGATTAGGGAGTTTCAGAATAACCAAAGTTAAGTAGTGCCTTTGAATCAAAAAATAAGATAGAAATAAGTACCATTACAGGCAGCAGTGCTAAAGGAGCAATCACAGTATCCTGACCTGAAGAATTCTGGGATTCTTGGTAATAGATCGCAATGTTTTAGGAATGAGATGAATTGAGTAGTTTGAGTATTATGTTACTTGAAATTACTGAGTTGTAACTGGGACAAGTAAAATCTGGAGAGCCAAAAGCTGACTTCAGCTGCCACAATGGAAATATCATAATTCCTCACTTAATTTCTAGATCTAAGTTAGTTCTCAGAACGAAATGATTGAAGGGGTGCTCAAGTAGTGTTCAGAAAGGAGATTTCAATGTCAAATAATACATGTATTATAAATACTCCCCTAATCCTTCTCCAAAGAGACTTGCCATTTTCAAAAATACCTGGATATGAGGAAATGGGATCCAGATTGTTTTAAGGTTGTTGAATACAGAGATTGAGCTGACACTGAATCAAGGGCATGCAAATACCTCACCATTGGAGTGAGATCTAATGGATACTAGGTAGTAGTGGAGCCCTGGCCATCTGTAATGGAGTCCATCTCATAATTAGTCCAATGTTGTTACCTGGTCCTTAAATGAATAATAGAAATCAATATACTTAACAGCTGACAGAGTCCTCACATTGTGAATGGGCACAAAATATGCATATTTGTATGTCTCATGTTAGCTTCTACTACAGAGAGGCATTCAGCAACAAATTGGCTAGAATGACTCGTTATGTGATGTCAGTCAATCTGTTCCCTCAGTGACCTGAGAGGCTTACACAAGGGATCCATAGCAGAGTGGCCATGGCTTATGGTTTAAACTTTATTTTACCAGAATATCACTAGAATATGGTCAAAATTCAGGGATTGTATTCAGACATTAAAATCACCTTATTAAAATCAATATTAAAATACCAGTGTATAAGTCAACACTGAAGTCTTGATGCCAATCATTCCTGAAATCCTATTTTAATTGAGGTGGAGCAAATTAAATTTATAAAAGATTAAACATTAATTAATTAATTCATACATTGCTGTTTCTGAATGTTAAACTAATTTGTAATCCTGGGACAAACCAAGATCACGATGCGTTATTCTTTTACATGATGCATTATTCTTTTAGTGACATGAGTCCAATTGGATGAGCAGGTTTCCACTAGGCAGTGTCAGATAAGTCCTGAGCTGAAAGAAAAATGCAATATTACTGAAGTGATGCATTTTCTGGTTATACTAATGCATAGTTGATTATGGCAGTAACACTGTGGAGAAGAGTTTATGAGATAGGATACAATAGGCATCCTATTCTACACTGTGTATGTTACACCATTCAGATCCCTTCTGTCTTACATAAAGCCCAACCCATTATAGATTCGTCAAGGTGGCAGTCAACCACAAAATCTACAAAATACTTAACATAAGAGAGAGAGTAGAACAAATTACAGTTTCCTCTCATAAACGAGGTGCAGGTCAGTCATTGATTTTCATCATTTCCCTTCACCACCACCCAGTCTAGATTTCCCTCACATTGAGTCAGGACTTCAAAAGATCTAGTTTTCTTGCCTGATGGAGTGCCCCAGATCTTATCCCCAAGAGATTGGAAGTCATTAGTTCCTTTACCCTTTTCAATCTGTGGTTCCTGCACTTGTCTGTTTACAGTAATCACTACGCAAGGAACATCAAAAGATTAATCCCTGGATTTCTATATGTACTGTTTACTGCTCCTATTTTGTAGCAACCTTTGCTTTTTAGGTTACTTATAATCAATTACACCATCCATATCTTAACCTATTTCTTTGCTTTTTAGTCCATTGGCAAATCATACAGCTCAAATGGCTATATGACAGTCATAGCTTCAGATTCAGTGAAGCTCTTATTGTGTTCCCCTATGAAAGAGATTCTCCTCTTGAAACAAGTTCTTGTAATTTTGTATAGCCTAAATTATCAGTACAGGATGCATAAATTCTGCAAGAATTGTGGGCAGGATGATGTAAAGTTTGCACCCTTTGTTTGTTAGACTGATACGTTTTTACTATTTTGGACACAGCTCCACATATAATTTGTTGGTGCATTGCAAATATTACATCTAAGAGGACAGCACTCCAAACTTCAGAGAGTGCACCAAGTAAGTGCTTTAGGCTAATTTTAATGGGATATTCCATCATTCTATTAGTTTAGCTGTTTTCAGTGATATAGTTGCTGAGAGGACAAGTGGTCCCTGTGGCCTTGTACCTATAGTTGCACTTTGCCATAAAATTATCTCTTGGGCTAGGACTATTTCTTTCAAGATCCCATGTTGTTATATTGGACAGCCTGTAAGCTTTCAGATATTTTTACCAGCAGACACAGTACAAACAGGACAGACAAATCTACATCAAGGGTAGATGTTAATTCTGATAGAAAAATAAGTACTAACCTCTCCAAATTTCTGGCTGGATTCCTAAGGGGATGGTGAATTAATGAGGGCTCAGTTTTGCTCTCTGCTATTGCCACATTGTGCTAGCACCAAAGAGAATAGCTATCATAGCCTTTCTATAATGAAGATTATCTTTGAGAATAGTGCTTCAGGGTGAGAAACATGGCATTAGAGGTTTGTTTGCCTTATGAATTGATAATTATCTGGTAGGTGAGCCAGTCTGTTTATAAATAATCACACCATATTTAAGAGTTCATGAGGACTAAGCAGTTCATGTACATTAAATTTTATTTTTACTTGTATGAAATATTGCCATTTCAAATTGAAGAATCTAAGTTTTCTTTAAAATAGCGGCGTAGATCTATTATGAAGAGTATGCTGTTAGACTATATAAAAAAGTTTCTCGGTTACATGAACTAAGGAAAAAGTGTTCAGTGAGAGTTCTAAATGAAAATGTAGAAATAAATACATACCTTTTTTTCTTAGTATTTTCATAGAATCAGGACATAGAGTACAATGATACGAAAGGTTATTCTTATTCTTATTCCAGACATTTAGAGACAATTAACCTTTACGATATACAAAAGGCTGAGAGGTCAGTCAAAGCAAACTCAAATAAGTTATTGAGTAAGTGACAGATGGTATAAGGAGGAGGTGGTTTCAAACAAGAAGAAAAATGAAAAATATTTGCACTAAATCATGCCCTTCATGTCAAATAAAATACCTTCATGTGTTGACAAACTTTGATTTTTAACTGATGAATTTTGCTGTGGTTTACATGTCATTACCTAAGTCTGCCAATCAGCTAATTCTCATCAAGTATCAGCAAAATTGGAGTTTCTGTACTCTATTGACCCTTCTTTTCCAGATGTAGTGGTTTATTTGTATCATTGATAACTCCTGTTTCTGTGAAAGGCAATTTGCTAAGCCTGAGAAAATGGTAGATTGTCTTCATGTCTCCACATTTATCTCAAAGTTAATCCTTAATTTCTGTATGCTTATTTTGTATCCCTTTAAAAAAGCATAACCTCAGTGTATATTTCCAGGTGTATAGGCTATAAACTAATTCACTCAGGAATTCTCAATGGAGTTTCTACTAAATACTGGCTAGTGTGCTAGATACCAGAGAACAAAACAGAGACACGGTACTTTGGATTTTATAATATGTGACAAGTGTCACATGTACAAGAAAAAAAAAATACATAGCAGGGCAAAGGATATCTGGAGTTTTGAGAGAATAAAGAGAATTTGAATTTTATATACTCAAATCAGGGTGAGTCTTGTTTAGTAGGTGATATTTTAGTCAATGCTTGAAGAGTTATGAGGATTATCCTTTTACAAGCAGAGAGAATAGCTTATGTGAAGATTCTGAGGCAGACTCATGTCTGACATATGTCAAAAACAAGGAAGGCAGGAGATAAAAGGAGCAAGTAGTAGGAGGAGAGTGAAGGGAAAAGTATTGAAACAGTAATACAAAGAGAAAAGCAAAGTTAAATAGTTAAATATATTTAGAAAGAACTGTTATCATATTCTCTTCTCAGAGATGCATAATGACCTCAGTGAAATTAGAGATTTTAAAACTACTCTGGTGAGAAATGTATTTAATGTTTAAAAATCAAATCATTCTCAAATGTATCTGACCCTATTCCAGGCATGTTTCTTTTCTTGTACACGTGATAAAAGGTATTCATTATCTTAGGAGCTATCCCCATCTTTCCCTGGTACTGCGTGGTCCTCTCCAGCTGCACTTCCCACTGTTCTCTAAAGATAGTACAGTCTTAGTCTGGTTCCAGAATCATTTTGGATGATAAATAAGCAAATTGTGTAGAAAAAAGTTATATAGCAGCAGCAGAGAAGAAACCAGAAGAAATTGTCTTGAGATACCTTCAGTACTTTACTCTTTCCTAGATTCCTAGTCTATACAAATAGAAGATGTGAGATTGTGGGTTGTTTATAGCAAGTTTCCTTGCTATATGATGATCTTTGTTCCCTGCCAATGAAGGAGACGCTCCCACAGATCTCTGCGAACCTGTAGGTATAACCCCATTTCAAAAGTGTCCTAGAGGAGATGATGCTTATGTGAGTTTTGAAGGTAACAAAGACTAGGAAAGATTAAATATGGAAAATGCATTCTAGGAATGAAGTGAAGCATATATGCTGCAGTATGACACTGCAGACTTTTGCTATTATTAACGATGTTGTACTGGAGAAATAAGAAATCACTGTAGCAATATAAACATAAATGTAAATTGTTAGTAAACCGTTAAATGATATGATCTCAAGCCATTACCATTTGGGGATGAAAAGGTGAACAGGAAAATTAACCACAAATAAATACCATGTGGCATCACAAGACTTATCCAAACCCCATACCTAAGGGAATAGTGGGACTTCTGCAGAACTAAAGGGGTGGTGTACCAGGGAGACTAGCATATGCCTTTTGACAGGCTTAACCAGAGGTATCTCTAAGACAATAGCCAGTCAGAGAAGGGGCACACATTCCTAGCAGCAAAACATTTTTCAAGTCTCAAAATATCAATATTAGGTCAGGAATTGCAAGCTCTTTGGTATAGATAAAGTGAAGGATCCCAGGGAAGAAGAGAGTGTAAGATGAGTTCATATAGCAATTTAAAATTGTGGCTGCACAATTGCAAACACATAGGGTGCTTTAAAATATTTCTTATGCTCAGGAATGGGTGTATGTATTTGTTTAGACTTGGGTGAGCCATTGCTTTGTTTTAAAAAGCTCTCAAAGTAATTCTGCTATTCATCAGGTGATGAGAATTATCGGTCTGTAGTGGAACACTGTGACCATGTCTGAAAAGACTTGTGAGCTAAATTCAGAGATTTCGAACCTACATGTAAAAGTTCTGGGGAAGCCTTGAAGAGCTTCCTTGAAGAGTTGGGTAGATTCTTCTTATTTTGCTGTGAAGGTTGGATTGTAATAGCTTTAGCTTTTATCTAAGAAAACAGCAAGAGAAATAATGAAGGTCCTAAGTTAGGCCTCTTCTACAGTGGAAATGCAGAAGAGGAAGAAATGCAAGAGGCAATTAGTAATCAAGGTGGATCAAGAACCCCTGGAGTTTGGCAATGTGTTTAGTGAGTAGCCTTAATTTAGAGTATGTAAGAATAGTTATTGTACAAGTAATTAAAATGTCCTGAAATATTACAGCTCATGATAAAAGAAAATTGATAGACTTCTCAAATTTTACAGTACTGTGAGAATTTTTATCTTTCTTTTTTTTATAGAAGAGTTTTAGGTTCACAGCAAAACTGAGGGGAAGGTACAGAGATTTCGCATACACCTCCTGCCCCCACACATGCATAGCTTCTCCATTGTCAACATCCCCCATCAGAATGGCACACTTGTTACAATTGATGAACCTCTATTGACACATTACCATCATTCAAAGTCCATAGCTTACATTAGGAATCACTCTTTGTATTGGAAAAATGTATAATGACATGCATCAACCATTATAGTATCATACAGAGTAGTTTTACTAACCTAAAAATTCTCTGTTGTCTGTCTATTTATCCCTCTCTCCCCCCTTAACCTGGCAACCAGTGACGTTATTAGTCTCCATAGTTTTGCCTTTTCCCAGAATGTCATATATTTGGAATCATACAGTAAGTAGCGTTTTTAATTTGACTTCTTTCTCTTAGTAATATACATGTAAGTTTCCTCCATGTCTTTTCATGACTTGATAGCTCATTTATTTTTGGCACTGAATAATATTCCGTTGTCTAGATGTATCAAAGTTCACTCACTGAAAGGTACCTTGGTTGTTTCCAAGTTTTGGCAATAATGAATAAAGCTGCTAGAAACACCTATAGGCAGATTTTGTGTGGACACAAGTTTTCAACTCATTTTAGTAAAATCAAAGAGTGTGATTGCTGGGTCTTATTGTAAGAGGATGTTTAATTTTGTAAGAAATTGCCAAACTGACCTCTAAATTGGCAGTACCATTTTGCACTCCTACAGCAATGGATGAGAAATCCTATTGCCTCACATCCTCATCAGCATTTGGTTTCAATGTTCTGGATTTTGGCCATTCTAATAGATGTGTAGTGGTATCTCGTTGTTTTAATCTGCATTTCCCTGATGATGTGGAGCATCTTTCATAAGCTTATTTGCCATCCATATATCTTCTTTGAAGAGGTGTTGGTTTAGGCCTTTGTTCCAGTTTTTAATTAGGCTGTTTGTTTTCCTATTGTTGAGTTTCAAGACTTCTCTGTATATTTTGGATAACAGTCCTTTATCAGATAAGCCTTTGCAAATATTTTCCCCCAGTCTGTCTCTTGTCTTCTCATGCTCTTGACTATCTCTCACCAAGCATTTTTAAAAAAATTTTAGTGAAGTTCAGTTTATCAATTCTTTCTTTCATTCATGGATCATGTCTTTGGTGTTGCATCTAAAACGTCATCACCAAATCCAAAGTCATCTAGATTTGCTCCTATGTTATCTTCTAAGAATTTTATACTTTGTGTTCCACGTTTAAGTCTGTAATCCATTTTGTGTTATTTTTTGTGAAAGGAATAAGGTCTGTGTCTAACTTCACTTTTTTTTTTTTGCATGTGGATGTCCAGTCACTCAAATACCATTTGTTGAAAAGACTTATTATTTGTCTATTATATTGCTTTTCCTCCTTTGTCGAAGATTAGTTGACTAAATTTATGTATATCTATTTCTAGGTTCTCTATTCTGTTCCATTGATCTATTTGTATATTCTTTCTCTGATACTACATAATCTTGATTACTGTGGCTTTATAGTAATGCTTGAAGTCAGATAGTCAGTCCTCAAAGTTTGTTCTTCTCCTTCAACATTGTCTTGACTATTTTAGGTCTTTTGCCTCTCCATATAAACTTTGAAATCCCAGCATGTTATGTTGTGGATTTTGATCACAAAACAACTTGCTGGGATTTTGTTTAGGATTGCACTGAATCTATAGATCAACTTGGGAAGAACTGACATCTTGACTATATTAAGTTATCCTATCCATGAACACAGAGCATCTCTCCATTTATTTAGTTCTTTGGTTTTATTCCTCAAAGTTTTGCAAATTTCCTCATATAGATGTTTTAATTTAACCTGAGAATTGTTTGTGAAATTTCCAATAGTAAGTTGTCACACTGAAAGGAATATTTATTAAAAAAATCAATCATTCTAGAGAAAGGATAGAAAAAAAGAGGATAAAATCTTTTATTCCAGTTAGAGAAAATTATACTACCAAATCTTTGTCATGTAGAGGACAATCAAAGAATGAAAACCTGAAATTGTAGGAAAAACATGCCATAGAGATATTTAAGGGGGTTAATTTAAAAATAACTATCTTGTCTTTC
Organism: Equus asinus; assembly: GCF_041296235.1. Classification (NCBI taxonomy): domain Eukaryota; kingdom Metazoa; phylum Chordata; class Mammalia; order Perissodactyla; family Equidae; genus Equus; species Equus asinus. The sequence goes on along the minus strand of NC_091793.1, from coordinate 66,076,834 downwards.
TGTACACTGCAAAAGCAACACAATTTTTATTTACCACCTTTTAAATATTGTATTTGTTTGTAATTTCTATTTTATTTCTGAATAAGTATCCACTTATATAACTAATTAGATCTTTTTTCTTGAAAGAGAGCTCCTAAAAATGCTGTGGGTTCAGGCCCAGCAAGACTTGGCTCTACCCTTATGGAATGGGTAAACCCATGAAGCTGACTGATTGTGTACAGAAAAGTCACTCAAATTTCATCAGTGAGATAAAATGATGACTCAACTCATAATACACATGTCTATTTGGACAGTCTACACCTCAATTTTAAACCAATTATTAGATAGTATAGTATACCTTTCAGGCTTTCTATACCATACAAATCCTATAAAGACAGTGAGATTAGACAGGGATTGAACCATTGGAAAACAGGCTGTTAAAAGTTTAAACACATGATTTGCATTAGTCTGGTCACACCGCTATCCGTAGGCCATGCCTTATTCTGACTTTTCAGACTTTTCCAAAATCTTAATCTCTCCAAAAGTAATCAAAAACTCTTCTTTTAAATCTGTATTTTGCAAAATGAAGCCTAAAGGGTAATTATAATTAGAGTCTAAAAGTAGCTGAGTTATATATTTAAAAAAAATTTTCAGGGGCCAGCCCAGTGGCACGTAGTTAAGTGTGCACATTCTGCTTCTCAGCTGCCCAGGGTTCACTGGTTCAGATCCCAGGTGCCGACATGGCACCGCTTGGCATGCCACACTGTGGTAGTCATCCCAAGTATAAAGTAGAGGAAGATGGGCATGGATGTTAGGTCAGGGCCAGTATTCCTCAGCAAAAAGAGGAGGATTGGCAGTAGTTATCTCAGGGCTAATCTTCCTCAAAAGAAAAGAAAATTAAAGACTAAAATGAGAGACATTCTATACCTATGCATTTTTTTCTCATTTTTACCCAAAATTCAAAGAAATTAACTCTGCTGCACTGATACATTAATAGATTCAAATACTCAGTTTACTCAGTTCACCTTTAACTTTCGCTCATTTTTTGGCAATTTTTTCATTGTGTGAGAAACTTAATCATTGAAGTTCATTAGGCATTAAACTTGGTTGACTTAAACTTTGTATGTTGTGAATAAGGCATAGTAGGCAGTTAATAGTTATGGCTACAAACAGATATTTGAAAATCAACTAATTAAAGATTTCATTAGCACTTCTCCAGAAAAGACTGTTTACATTTTAAGTACTTATATATCCCTGAGTTTAAGATTAATGTGAAGAAACTAAATGGTTAACCCACATTTGAACAATAAAATTATCTACATATGAGATATAAATGATAATATAAAAATATAATCAGACATAGTTATGAATTGAAAATGATCATACTGTTCGCATACTGAATCAGATATTATCTATTTCCCTATAATATTGCAAATCATCTAATGGTAAATAGTAGTAGTAAATAGTAATAGTAAATTGTTAGTTAAATTGTTATCAAGAATACTGTTATCATTAAAAGTTTAATCTCCAAACTCTCTAAATATTTTAGACTGAAAGTCATAAACCACTTATACCTCTTTCTAAGTTTCTTCCATATTTCAAATAAGTAGACATTTATTGATCTCTAACATTGGGCCACAATGATCAAGAGGTGAAAAGTGATGTTTGAAAATTATATCTGAAGAAGTTACTAAAACTTTGGAGTACATTATGTGTTAAGCTAGATGGCAGGTAGAAGGGAACATTTTTTACCCTTTCAATGCATTTTCTTAAAGACTATTTCATCTATATTAACTTTGGCAACTCTTGTTTCTATGCTCTTAAGAGTGCTACCTATTAGTAACATATATTTGCAATTTATTATTTAATCCAATTAGAAAAATATTTGTCTTTTAATGTCCTACCACATCCTATTTAGTTCAATGAATATTGAAAATATTTGGATTTATATAAAACATTGTGTATTTTTACTTTTATTCAACTTTTCCAATAGTCCTTTTTCCTTCGGTGCTGCTTTGATTGTATTGATGGTGTTTTCTTTAGTCCTTCCCCTTTCTTCACATGATGGACTTAATATGATAATATTAACAATAGTGTCAATAATAAGCAACAGTGGATCATACTACACACCAAGGGCCATTCTATTTACATGGATTAAATAATTTAGTTATCAGAATAGCTCTATAAAGTAGGTACTACTGCTACCTTACCCTCAGTTTGCAGATGAATAAAGAAGCAGGGTTTACAGGGCTAAATCATTCCTACAGAAAAGACTACTCTCTACCTGCTGTAACAAAGTTTAAAAATACCTGAAAAACATCAAGCTGCTCTGTAAGTAATGTAACTGCCCACCAGAAGAAAGTCTGTCTCTCAAAAAATAAAAAAATAAAATAAAATGTCAAGCAGCACATTATTAATAATATCCATCATCCAGTCACACATGACTAGACATACAAGGAAGCTAAACAATTTGACATATGACGAGAAAAGAGATCGATCAATAGGAACAGACTTAGAGATGACAGAATTAGCAGACAAAAGCTTTAAAAATGCTGTCTTACATATGCTCAAGTATACAAAGGGTATTATTTTTGGAGGTTTTAGGACAAAGCACATTTGCCATCCTTTTTGATGGACTGGATTCCAGCCGCCCTCATGCTCCTCCTGCAATCTTGAGTTGCCAAATGTCTTCTCGGCCTCTCTTATGGAAATCTACATGTTCTTTTAGGTTAAAAGGGGACCTAAATATAAGTCCCCTGAGTAACTGATTCTCCTGAATCAAGTTCCCATAATTCTTTTTTGCTTTGGTCGCTCAAGCTCCCTTTAAATAAATCCTGTAGATTTTGTCAGTTTTCTAGGGTCTTCATTGGTAGAGTTGACTTGAATTACCATGTCTATCATTCCTGAAAGTGTAGATCTATCTTTAAATTTTAACAGACATATATGATTTTAGAAGGCTTGAAGTTACTATTTTAGTCAAGCTCAACCACAAAAAAAAGGGATTTAGGATGCTTTAAATGTAATAATCCTTTCCATGTTGTTTACTCTTTTATTGCTGCATTGTTATTTTCGCTCCCCAAATCTTTACCAATCAATGATTCCTTACATTTATGATACAATTATAAATAAAAGTAAATGATTTGGTTATCATTCTTTCTACCATCTCACTCATTCTGGATTCGATTTTTGTTTCTTACTTAGTTACATAATTCTTCTTTGTTAAAATGAGGAAAAGCAAACTATAAAGTATAATATCCTTAAAGGTACAGTTCAATGATGTTATCATATGTTTACATCCATGTGGCAAGCACCCAGATAACATATAGAACATTTATAGATCTCATAATGTGTTGTGTGTCTTTTCCCTATTTATAACCCTGAGGTATCCACTATTATGACTTCTGTCGTCATTGATTAGTCAATAATCTATGTTGATTAATATTCTCAATCAATTCATATAAACCCACTGAATTTTTACTTATTTATTCCGTCACCTACAAAGAGATATACAGAAAAATCTTCACCCATGAGTGTGGATTTGTCTATTTCTCTTTTCAGTTCACCATTTTATGTCTTATGTACTTTAAGCTGTATTTTTAGGTGAATACTTACTAAGCATTATTAAGTCTTTCTATTGAATTGACCACTTGTTATTATGGTATTTTTTTCTGGATGTTTTAAAGATTTTTTTCTTGTTTTGGTTCCAGCAATTTTACTATAGTGTTTTCTTTTCATTGTATATTTGAGGTTTCTCTTCCTTTTATTTGGTGGTGTTGCTTTATTTTGTTTGATAATTATCCTGCTTTTCTTTCCCTGGGCTTCTTGACTGTGTGGGTAGATATCTTCCATCAATTTTTAAAAATTCTTGACCATTATCTTTGCAAATATTGACTCTGCATCCTTTTTTTCTCTTCTGTTTTTGAGACTGCAAGCAATGTGTCCATTCAACATACCATATTTATATGTTTTAATTTTTTCTCTCTCTGTATGATTAATATTGGATATTTCCTTGAGTTTACTAACCACATCTTCTGAGGTGTACAGTCTGCTGTTAAATTCATCCAATGAGTTGAAAATTTCAATAATTGAAATTTAAGAAACGTGCTATTGGGAATCAATCATAAATTTCAGCTAGAAGAAGAAAGAATAAATAAAATTAAAGATATATTGGTAGAGATTATAAAAGCTGAAGAACAGAGAAACAAGAATGAAGACAAAGGAAGAAAGTCTCAGACAAATGTAGGATGCCATTATGTGCACCAATATATGCATAATTAGAGGAAAAGGAGGAGAGGGAAAGCAGAAGAAAAATCTTCAATCAATAATACTGAGCACTTCCCAAATTTACTGAAAAACAATAACCTAAATAGCGAGAAAGCTCAATGAATTGCAAGTAGGATAAGAACACAGAGATTCACAACAGGCCCACTATAGTAAAAATGTTGAAGGTTAAAGACCAGGAAAAAATCTTGAATGAAACAAGAGAAAAACAACTCCTTTCTTGCAAGGGAGCTCCACTAAGATAAACACTCATCTCAGCAGAGACAATGGATGCCAAAAAGCCCTGGCATAACATATTCAGACAGCTCAAAGAAAGAGCTGTCAATGAAGAATCTTATATCCAGGAAAGCCATGTTTCAAAAATAAAGGTAAAATAAAGACTTTCTCAGATCAGAAACAACTGAGAAAATTTGTGGCTAACTGACCTGCCTTACAAGAAATACTGCTAAAGAAAGTTCTACAGGTTGAAAGCAAGAGACCCCAGACAATAATTCAAATCTACATTTTAAAAAAGGACCATCAGTAAATGTTATCATATAATTTAAAAAGTTTAAATGCATTTTTATCCTTTCTTCACTTATTTATTAAAAATTGCATAAAATAATATCTACATAATTTATTGATGGGCCTGTAACATATAGAAATGTAATATGTATAATAATAATACATAAAATAAAAAGGGCGGAAAGAATGGAATTATACTGGAGTAATGTTTCCATATATCACTGGATTTAGCTATTGTGAATCTGACACTTATTCTGATAAGATACAACGTATGTGGTAAACCTTACAACCACCACTAAAACAAAAATAATAGTGCAAAAAGTCAGTAATAAAATGAAAATCTACATTAGAAAACATTTATTTAATGCAAAATAAAGTAAGAAGGAGGAAGAGAAGAATTAAGTCATATAAAAAAAACAGAGTCAAATGGTAGATGTAAATTCAACTATATCAATAATAATTTCAAATATGAATGGATTAATCAATCTCATTAAAAGGCAGAAATTGTCAGACTGAATTAAGGAAAGAAAAACTTGATCCAACTACATACTATCTGTGAGAGATACTCTTTAGATTCAAAGTAACAAATACTTGGATAGAAAAAGATATACCATGCAAACAGCAAATACAAGAGAGCTGGTGTGTCTATACTAATATCAGACAAAATAGACTTGTTATGAGCAGAGTTATATCCCCCCCAAAATTCATATGTTGAGGCTCTAACCCCAGTACCTTAGAATGTGACTGTATTTGGAGATCAGGCCTCTAAAGAGATAATTAAATTAAAATGAGGCCTTTAGGGTGGGCCCTAATCCAACATGACTGGTCTTATAAGAAGAGAAAATTGGACACACAGAGAGACATGAGGGATGCGCATGAACAGAGAAGAGACTATGTGAGGATGCAGCTAGAAGGAAGCCATCCGCAAGCCAATGAAAAAGGTCCCAGAAGAAACCAAATCTGCTGACACCTTGAATCTGCCTCTGGAGCAGTGAGAAAATAAATTTCCCCGTTTAAGTCACCCAGTCTGTGGTATATTTTTAGAGCAGTCCTAGCAAACCAATACAAATATTTAAAACAAATGTTATTAGAGATAAAGAGGAGCATTTTATAATGATAAAATAGCTAATGTGTGAGGTAGCTGTAACCATTATAAACACATATGCATCTAATAGCAGAGCTCCAAAATACATTAAGCAAGAAATGAAAGAAATAAGGGGAAAATAGACAATTTAATAGTAATACTTGGAGACTTCAATACCCCACTTTCAATAGAGGATAGAAAAATTAGAAAGATCGATAAGGAAAGAGACTTGAACAATACAATAAATCACCTAGATCTAACAGACATCTATAAAACTCTCTACCCAACAACGACAGAATATGCACTCTTTTCAAGTGAACATGCAATATTCTCCAGGATAGACCATGTGCTACATAATAAAACAAACTTCAATAAATTTAAGAAATAATTAAAAGTATGTTCTCTGACCACAATGGAATTAAATTAGAAATCAATGGCAGGAAAAAAATTGGGAAACTCACAAATATGTGGAAATTAAACCACACACTTCTATGTAACCAATGGGCAAAAGAAGAGCTCAAAGGGAAAACCAGAAAATATTTTGGGATGAATGAAAATGAAGACATGCATGTCAAAACTTATGGGACACATCTAAAGGAGTGCTTAGCAGAAAATTTATAGCTATCAATATCTATAATGAGAAAGAAGAAAGATCTCAGTTATAACACTGGAAAAAAGAAGAGCAAAATAAACCTAAAGCAAGCAGAAGGAAAGACATAATAAACATTAGAGTGGCAAAGAATGATATACAGAATAAAGAAACAATAGAGAACATCAATGAAACTAAAAACTTGTTCTTTGAAAAGATCAACAAATTGGCAAAAGTTTGATAAATTGATCAAGATAAGAAAATCGACTCAACTTACTGGAATCAATTACAAAAGGAAATATTACTAACCTTATAGAAATAAAAAGGAGTATAGAGTAAGCGTATGACTCAGCAATTTCATTCTTGGGTATATTCCCAAAACAAATTAAAATGTATGTCAATACAAAAACTTGTACTCAAATGATTATACCAACATTATTCATTATAGTCAAAAGGTGGAAATAACTCAAATGTCTCCTAACAAATACATGAGTAAAGTTAATGTGGCGTTTTCACACAATAGAATGTTTTCCAGCCATAAAAAAGTAATGAAATACTGATACGTGCTGCAAGATGTATAAACCTTGACACATTATGCTCAGTAAAAGAAGTCAGTCATTATGGCCTCATATTATTGAATTCCATTCATATAAAGTGTCCAGAATAAGGGAATCTATACAGACAGAAAGAAGTGTGTGGTTGCTAGCATTGCAGGGATATGGGGTAAGAGAGGAGATAGCTAAAATGTGCAGAGGTTTTTCCTGAGGTGATGAAAATGTTCTAAATTTGACTGTGGGGATGTGTGTACACATCTATGAATATATTAAAAACCGTTAAATTACACACATTCAATGGGTTCATTATATGGTACATAAACTATATTTCGATAATGGTATTAAAAATTTCCATTTGGTTCTTTAACAATTTGTCTTTAATTTTTAATTATGTTAATTTTTCTTATTCCTCTAAATTCTGTTCTTAATACTTGAAATCTACTCGTTTTGTGCTCAGTATTTCATATTGTTTAATTTGTGGCTGAATTCTTTCTTCCTTCCTTTCTTTCTGATGATCTTCACTCACAGTAAATTGTTTGTTCACGTGTTTTTTGAATTTCTGTTTCATTCATAGTAACAGCACCTTTATTGATGTGTATCCTGGGTTAAAAGTGTAATCCTCAACATTAGGTTGTATTTGCTTCCACCAGGTGCCCCACACCAGGTGTGCCAGAGATATTAACATCCAGGAATCAATAAAATATAGAAAAATATGCTCAAATTAAATAGTAATTATGGAAATGCTATTTAAAAAACAAAACCCTAAGTTACAATTTCAAACCTCTAAGACTGACAGTCATATTTTTCTCAAATTCTAATGACACAAACTGTTGGCGGAGATGTACGAAAATGATATAAACCAAGCCTCTCTAGTAGGAAAATAAATATCTATAGCCACATGTTGATATATATAACCAGAAATTCACTTAGGGAATTTACTCTTGAGAGTAACTAGTGTATATGACTAATTTTTATAACACAGAAAAATAGAAATAACTTAATTTGCTGAAAATAGGACATTGGGAACATGTACTGATTTTTACACATGGGACAAAAATATTACAAAGCACTTCAGATGAATGAAAGATATAAATATATCACAATGAATAAATCCTAAAACAGTGATATTGAAGGAATATAAACTTTTGCAAAAAAAAGTACCATGTGATACAGTTTTTATTTTAAGAGATATGTTTGTGTATACATATGAATAGACAACATTATTAAGTTTAAATTATTAATGGCCATCATGGGCACTAAAGGCACTAAAAAGGGTGAGATTGTGGTGGTAGCTGAATCTAAGCTATGGAAAGAGAGACAGAAAATAAAATGTAAATATGCAAATTAAATGTAATCAAATATTTATCTGGCAAAATATTAAATTCAAGCAACAGACAGCCAATAATTCTATTTTTTATTTTCTCTAAATGTTTTCCAAAAAAATGGAGAAGAAAGAATTGCCAGTTAGAAAGACATCTGAATATTAAATTTATTTGGAATTTAATAATTTCCTTGCAGAGGTAAATATGGCTTTAAAGAATTCTAGAACGTCATAACAGAATAAAAATTGTTTTCAAAGGGAGTTTCTAAACATCTGAGGAATTACAGAAGACAGAATGCTTTCAACAACTGAAACCCAGAATACTCAGTAACTCAGAGTGGTAAGTGAAAAGAAAAAGTGAAATTCTTTCAAATTTGAAATACCTATTCAGCAATTAGCCCAGGACTTTATTACAACGTGAGATTTCATTAGCCTATAAAAAAAGTTAATGAAGCAACAAGTTTCCCTCTGTTCACTTAATTAATTTTAAGGTTTTTAAATTTCCAGTTGACATAATGTGAGGATCTGACAAAACATACAGCCTATTTTCTACTACTACTATAAGAGGGTAAATGATAATAAATAATGTTGACAACTGATATTTGCCCCAGTGTATGGATGTCTTTTTGTCGTGTTATTAAGATGTTATTAATAATTAGAATTGTAGAATATGATTAGATGTAGGCCTCTATTCAAAAAGAAAACATATTAGTTCTTTTTAATATATGTTATACTTTGATGGATGTATTCATAACTCTAAGAATGTTAAATGCATATAGTGAATGGCAAGGTGTTACACTACATATGTGTGAGAAGGGATGAGAAGGTTCTTTTTAACAAAGAGAAAAAGTAAAAAAGTTTCATTTTATACACATGAAAAGGAAAATACAGATACATTTGACTGTATTAAAGACAAGCTTAAATTTAAGGCATAGAATAGGAGTAAATATTTGCAACACTCAAAAATGGGTATCTAGATTATATATAAAGAATATACTTATATGTGATAAAAAGCTGTAAAAAGAAAAAGAAAGTAGGAGGGGAATCCAATAGAAAAGTACATGTAAAATCATGAATACTCAGTTAAAAAATACTCCTGAATTTCCAATAAATATTCAAAAAGTTTATATCAGTACAAATCAAGGAAATGCCATTTCTCAGCCATAAATTCAAAAGATTAAATATCTCTGATAATGCCAAACATTATTAAAGATACAACACAAGAATACTCATATATCATGAGATTGTAAACTATTACAATCATTTTAAAGACTAATTGTGTGTTACTATTTTAATCAAATAGAAGTGTAGAATTGGAACCCAGCACTTACATTTGCATTCATCTAGCAGTGTGTGTAATAATGTTCCAGTCTTGCTTATACACCTGTTAGAATGACTATCATAAATAAGACAGGAGACAATAGGTGCTGGTGAGGATGTGGTGCAAAGGGAACACTTAGCCATTGTTGGTGGGAATATAAATTGATGCAACCACTATGGAAAACAATATGGAGGTTCCTCAAAAGATTAAAAATAGACCTACCATACAATCCAGCAATTCAACTTCTTGATATATATGCAAAGGAAATGAAAACAGGATTTTGATGAGATATACACACTCCCGTGTTTATCATAGAGTTATTCACAATAGCCAGGATATGGAAACGACACAAATGCCCACCAGAAGATGAATGGATAAAAAAGATTTGGTACGTATACACAACAGAATATTATTTAGACATGAGAAAGGAGGATATTCTTCCATTAGTGACAACAATGATGGATCTTGAGCACATTATGCTAAGCAAAGTAAGTCAGACAAAGAACGACAAACAGTGTATGATATTGCTTACACGTGAAATTTTAAAAAGTTAAACCTGTAAAAAACAGAGTGAAATGGTGGTTACTAGAGGATGGGGGAGAAATAACAGTAATAAGATTTAAAGGTACAAGCTTGTAACAAGTAGTAAATAAGCCATAAAGATCTAATGCGCAGTATAATGAGTATAAACAATAAGATTGTACTATAATTATGTCATGATAAATATCACTATATCAGCAATCAGATGACAACATATAAATGTATCAAATAACACACTATATACCTTAAACTTATAAAATGTTACATGTCAGACTTATTCAATAATAAAAAATAATAATAACAAAAACATGGATTAGCAGGAATGTCCATTAAGAGAATTAAATGCATTTTAAATTAATAAATTCCAAAACAATAAAATAATATTCAGCAGTTGAATTGAACAAACCACATCCACGTGAATCTTGACAAGATAATATTAAGCAATTTATTTAAAAATTGGTACAATATGATTCTAGTAACTATAATGTTAAAATGATGATATAGTTTAATCTTAAATTATACTATAAATCGTTTCTATTTTTAATGAATATATTTAAATATAAGTGGGAGTAATACAACTAATTAACTTTGCTATTTAATTCTGGGAAGAGAAGTTTAAAAAGGGATTGGGAGAGATGCTTTCCTTATCTGTTTCTTCCATGTTTAAAATTTAAAGGGTTTAAATTAAATGTAGTAAAATATTAATGTTTTTTAAACCTAGATCTTGAATATACATTTGCTGTAATATTGAGTAAATGTGAATTCACAATTAAAAATATAAGGAAATCTTGGGGGCCAGCCCAGTGGCAGAGTGGTTAAAGTTCTAGTGCCTCGCTTTGGCAGCCTGGGTTCACGGACTTAGCTCCCGGGTGCAGACCTACTCCACTCTTCAGCCATGCTGTGGAGGCATTATGCATAAAAAATAGAGGAAGATTGGCATAGATGTTATCTCAGGGAGAATCTTCCTCACCAAAAAAATAAAAATAAGGAAATCATAACCCCCAAACTAACTTTTAATTGCTCTGCAAAAAACTCTTCTTATACTTTTTGTATTCTTTGAAAATATATGAAAAAAAATATGCATGGGCAGCTTTAAACAGTCCTGATTTCAAATATATTTGAAAGTATTTCCATTATAAACAAATTTCACAGTGGACCAGAATCTCATTGCTCATATACCATCTTCTGTTTCAAGGGAAGTAAATGAAGAAAATGACAGATAATGTTTTGTCAATTAATCTGGTATTTTAAAATAAAAACTGCACTTAATCTTTTTAAATAGTGGAAACAAAATACACTACTTACATTTTTGCAAAAAACTTGTGATTTTAAGAGTGCGTGTGTCCGGACTATATTTATTTTCAAATGCTTATTCAACATAACAAATCATCTTGTAACATAATTGAACTGTCTATACCTTACCATTATTTCATCTATGTGTTTGATCTAAATTTATGAGTTATTCATTATTAGAAATTAAATGAGAATATGAAAATAATCGATAGTCATAAGGTGTTTAAAAGCTTTATTTTCTATGAATAATTTATGGGTGTCAACGTACCTCATAAAGAAACTTTTGCGTGAACATACTAACAATTTAATATCAGTCTCAGGATAGGACAAAACTGCGAATGAGAGAGACAAAGTCTCAGCTTTTCCACTCGTCAATGGCTGAGATATGCAGATTGACAAGGGTTAATTTTTCAATATCACTGCACATCATATCTGTCATTTAGTCTCTTAAAGTCTTATATTAGCTGTGAAATGGGAGTAATAAAAGTGTTTTTCTGTAAGTTATTGATGATGATTATAAAGATAAAGGATAAAGTGATTAATCTATGCCTAAAATGCCTTATTATTAATATTATTATTACATATTTATTCTATAAAATCCCTGATAGAAACTCTTTCTCATCTTTGAAATCCAAAAAGTATTTATTTCTACCAGTGACCTTTTAAGAATTTACTGCCCTGTTTCAAATCCTAATCATTATCTAGATTCATTACATTTCCTTCCTGAAATCTTTTCTTTCACTCCCATACCCTAGACTACAAGTGGCTATACTAATCCCATAACCATTTGATTGGACTGCCACTTAGATTGCTTTCTTTGACCAGAATATTGGGTTTTATTGAGAATCCTCAACACAGTGAATCCCAAACATAAAATATTTTATTTATTTTTTGAATAATGCTGCCAATTTGTTTGGTTATCTACTCTCCCTGTGGTAACGAGTATCTTCATGATCTCCCATCCTGATTCTATATCTAACAACTCTTTGTCAGTTTAAAAATTATTCTAGTGAAGAAAATCTTCTTAATCTTAGGACTTCCTTCTCTAACAGCCTAGACTTTGCTGGCTTCCAGAAGATATTCACAGTGAAGAGGAAGATGGAGCCAAGTTGGTACCTCCTCCATAGCCTCCTGAGGTTGGGAAGAGTGGTCCCTGTCTTATTCCTAACATTTTCTCACACACATCAGTAGTAAGTGTATAGTTGGAAAGAAACCTTCCTATTTCTCTTTTTTCAAGGAAATTTCCACATTATATGTGTGAATCACTTATCATACCCCAATATGTGATAGGGTAAAATATTTTCCGCCACTTAGGAAGGTGATTGATACGATAGTTCTCTCTTTAAAAGTCTTTTGATGAAATGTCTCGAACTATGATGTTTTATATTTCCTTGACTTAATTCAGGATTTTAGCACCTTCATTTTCTAGACCTGTCTAGAGAATGGATTTGCAAACTTTTTCTTAAAGAGCAGATAGTAAATATTTCAGTATTACCAGCTATGTTGTCTTATCGCAATTACTTAAGTTTGCCCTGGTAGCTGGAAATCAGTCATAGCTATTACATATCAAGAATTGATGTGGCTATGTTACAACAAAACTTTATCTAAAAAAAATAATAATGAGGGGCTGGCCCCGTGGCCGAGTGGTTAAGTTTGCACGCTCTGCTGCAGGCGGCCCAGTGTTTCTTGGTTTGAATGCTGGGTGCAGACATGGCACTACTCATCAAACCACGCTGAGGCAGCATCCCACATGCCACAACTAGAAGGACCCACAATGAAGAATATACAACCATGTACCGGTGGGTTTTGGGGAGAAAAAGGAAAAAATAAAATCTTAAAAAATAATAATAATAATGACAATGGTGGGTGATCTGCAATACGTAGTTAGCTGACCCATAGTCTGGAACATTTTCTTCTTCCACTTAAGCATCAGCTTGTAGGTAGAATTTAGGATAAAAATTAAATGTTGATTCCAGGGAAGTATAAAGAACATCTCTTAGTAATATTGCATATTGCTACAGTTGTGTCTACAAATATACTTCTGACAGTCTTGATAGATAAGCACTTCAAAGCATTTTTATACTTGGCCGGGTAGTCAATGGGATAAATACTTCCATTATAAAAACTACAATAATAGGAAGAACAAAATAAAACAAAACAAAATACCACCAACAATAAAAACTATCAACAAAAGTAACAAGATAAACAATAAAATCACATTTTTGTATACAAGAATACTTTGGATTGACTTTCATCTATTTCTACTGTGAACTTCATTGGTCTCCCTCATTCTGTCATCATGCCGTGGGTCTCTCTGTCTGGTTCCTTATGGACAGGTCTCTTAGTATTAGGCTGTATACAAGCATTCTGACCTAGAGTACCTTTATGGTATTCATGCTGATATTTTATGTCTACTAAGGCAATTTATTCAATGCAGTTATTAATTAATGAGATTGAAAGAATGGTCCTTGACAAAAACTCCATATATCTGGAGAACAGATGATGCTATTTGCCTCTTGCATTAGTCAGAGTTCTCTAGAGAAACAGAACCAATAGAAGACTATATATGTATTTATAATTTATAATAATGATCATTATATATATTTATAATTAAATAAGGGATTTATTATGAGATGTTGGCTTACACAATTATGGAGGCTGCAAAGTCCCATCATCTGCCATTTGCAAACTATAGACCCAGGAAAGCCAGTGGTTTAGTTCAACCTAAGTCCACAGAACTGAGAACCAGAGGAGCCTATAAAGTAAGTCTCAGCCTGAGGGCAAGAGACCAATGTCCCAGCTCAGGCAATCATGCAGGAGGGGTGATTTCTCTCTTTATTTGCCTTTTGATCTAATCAGGGCTTCAAAGGATTGAATAATGCCTACCCACATTGGGGAAGGCAATATGCTTTGCTGAGTCCACCAATTCAAATGCTAATCTCATGTGGAAACACCCTCTTGGACACACTCGGAAATGACGTTTAGCTAAATATCTGGGTACCCTGTGATTCAGTCAAGTTGACACGTAAAATTAACCATCACCAGTCTATTCCTTGTCAACTTGGCACACATGTATCTTTAAACCATATTTAATCTCCAGATAAAGTCAATAAGAGGGTAATATTTCCACCTAACATGATACAACTATCCTGTGTATAACTGAAACCACCTGGCTCCTTCCCCAGAAGATGAGGTAAAGTGCATGAGTGATATGTACTCTTCTCCTGGATATACCATACCTTAAATATTATAATGTAAATTTAACAATACTTAGTTACTAAGATATAAAGCCAATACATTTTATTTTACATGATAAGGGAATAAGAAAGGAAAAAATACATATGTCTTTATACATGTGTAGAAAGGTATTTATAACAAAATAAGGAAGGAATACTCAGGACAATTATAGACTTCATTTTTGTAACTGGTCACATGGTTATAGTCGGTATTTATGATTACTTTCTTCTACTACCCATTCTGTATTACCTTTGCCTTCAACAAGCACCTCAGCTGGTCATGGTTCTTTACCTGGTGGGGGGATGACACATTTCTGAAGGGTCTGAGCCATGAGAAGTCGTCCCTGGATTGGATTCTTATAGTTTTCCATTGAGCTTTATCATAGGGCATACTAATACTAAGATATGCCTCAACAGATCTCTTCTATTTTAGATATATTCTTCCATAACTCCATTGTGAAGTAGGAGTCCAATCTCCACTTAGTAGATCAATCACTCCAGTCAGCAGAGCAATTCCCCCCTTTTCCTGTTGATTCAAAGGAATGAGGAATCCAAAGTGACAAGATGGTAGTCTTATTCTAGTTCAATAGAATCATTGCCGTGTTTCCTGTTGGAAGCATTCCATTTTTTGGAACTAAGACTTCAAGCCTAGCAGACCAGAAAGTAGTGGGCACAGGAAGCAAAAATTTTGCTAGTATATTACTGGGCAAAATAGTAAGTGGTGTTATTCTCATTTCCTCCCCTTAATTCCTAGACCTATGAATCTTGGCTATGAAAGAAACAGTATCATTTATTGCACCCTGATTCAGAGCATGCACAGCCTTCTGAAGAATTTTGCTCTAGCCCTGCAAAATATTGCCACATAGCTGGCACCGTAACCGAGTCTTCAAAAGACAACTCCATTGTTCTATCAAATTGGCTGCTTCAAGATGGTGAGGAACATAAGACCAGTGAATTCCATGAGCATGGGCCCATTGCTGCACTTCTTTTGCGGTGAAGTGAGTTGCTTCATCAGAAGAAATGCTGTGTGCAATACCGTGACAGTGGTATGACTGAGACACCTATCTAATGTTTCTACCACTGCCCTTCCTTAGGACAAATCACTTAATTATAGATGAGATAGCAAGACCCAAGACAAGATCATACATGTCCACAGTTTGACAAGGATGAAAGTCACATGCTAAGAGTGGCACTCAGGGAGGAAGATAAAAATAGCCCAGATCCTGGATAACATCCTCAAGTAACGACTCATGAGTGGTATAAGACTGACTACTTTTAGGTTATTTGCTAAATAATAATAAAAATAACCCTTCATTTGATTAAGCCACTGTAGTTGGGTTTGTATACTTACAGCGAAACACAATGTTAACTAATATAATTTGCTTCAATCATGCATCTTAACTTAATACACAATGTTAGAAAAATCTTTATAAAAACTAAAGGAATTGGGCTATCCTACCTAAAATCATCCCTCCAATTCTGAGATTCTATTAATCAAACAAACATTCTGACTCTAAAAACTTTTGTCAAGAGTGCCTTTTATGGCATTATTAAACATTATACTAATGATAAATACTTCTAATTACTTGTCTGTGCCTTCTAGAAACTCACACAGTTCTTGATATTCTTAAAATATAATATTTTCATCTGCTGAGATCTACTTGTAATATCAGAGACATTTGAAACCTAAACATGCATTTAACTTAATTATTCTGTATTTATCATACCCATTCCTTCATAACTTAATTAACTTCTCTTGAGTGTCATGATCTTTTAGAAATCATACAATTAATTCTGCATAGACTGTACCTGCTGAAACTGACTTGAGGGCAGTTATAGATGAAGACAGACTCTCAGGCACAAATATAGGCAGGGGGTTTACAATGAATCATTAGCCCAGTTAAACAAAACTAAGGACAGAATACAGATTTCAAATATTCATTAATCTGTGTGTAAACTTATTTTCATCCTAGTAGTTCCTTTTATTTTTTTTCCCTCAGCACTCACTCTCACCCCCGTGGCCGAAGGGGATTTAGATGATTCCAAATTTGTAATAAATGTTTTGGAGAACTTTTGTGAAAAAGATTAAGATATATCAAGATTGAAAACACATGCTTTCTCCCAAACCAAGGGATCAGGCAGAGGGGAAGAAATGTAGATGCCATGAAGAAAGTAGAGATGTGGTGCAATTTGGAAAAAAGGATGCCAGAAAAAAACAGATTTAGATGTGTAGTGTTCTGGGTAACTTAAAAGTGATGGAGCACTTACTGGTATGTAATTCAAAATAGAATAACTACATGAATCTCTAAAATAAATAAGGAACTTGAATAAAATTTTAATTTGTCTATGATTACTATTTTAAAATAGTCATTCTTGATAATAGTAAAATAAATAATTTCAAACTATTATTGATGTATTTATTTATTGGTGACCTTGCTTTGTTCGTGAACTAAACACCTCCTTACTTGCTGATGGTTGTAGGAATAATTCACGGCACTCCACAGACAGAACTCTCTGGAAGTAGGCAGGCTCCAAGAGGGAAAAGCTGGGCCCTGAACTGAGGAAGACATAGCCAGGACATGGTGGCACAAAAACTTAAACTCAGATTTGCCTGACTCTAAATTCCACATTTTCCATTTTTTCTGCTAAAGTAATTGCAAGATCAGAGGTTCCTGGTGAGGGCAATTTAGACTTGTGAAATAAATTCAAGTTTCTTTTCAGAGAGGAAAATATGGGAAAAACAGGTGTTAGTATCAAGGCTGAAACCAAAAGGGAGAAAAGTTAGGGTGAAAGAATGTACAATGTCTTGGCAGGTGGAGGAAAGAGGAGGAAGAACCGAAACAAGAGCCCCCAACTCCAAGTCTTTATCCAAAAATGTTCTACGGTGTATTATATCCCAGGAGGAACTAAAGCAAAATTTGCTTCATCCTCAAACCAAAATCCCTCTAGTTCAGCATTTCCCCAAATATCTTTCGATGTAAACTATCCTTACAAAATATATCATCCCATGGCCAAAATGACTGAAAACATTGTGTAGTATACAAGTACACTCTATATTTCCAGTGGATTCCAAATGCCATGATCTGAACCAACACCTGGTAAATAAATTTGTATTTTTTGTTTAGCTTACAATATTTCAAAATTACTTAATTATGGGATATCTTATCCTGTAGAATGGCTATTAATATAGTACAGAATTATAGTACCATGAAACACAATTTTGGAAACGTATGGCATTAGCTTACTTCTCTATGCTATTTCTAGGTCACCATGGAAGGAGTTAATGGCTACATAATAATTTAAAACTATCAAGCTGAGTAATACGTCTTATATAGTATGAGGATAGTTCAGAAAAACATGATTATAGTGCAAACGACAGAAATATATTCAAGAAAAAGTAGTAATTCTCAATCTAAAGGAGAAAGAAAAGCTAAGAATTGAAAGTAATGAACTATAATGGCTAGAAAATGGTCTAATATAATTGGCACTAAAAAAAAAAAGTAACTGTTAGCATTTCATGCTTAGCACATACTTGAAAATAAATTTGCCTTGAGTGAGATAATTAGAATGTTTTGCATGGTAATAGTATTTTCTGGTGGTTCAAATTGTTCAGGGTAATTTATATTTCCCTTTCTCTTCTTTTTTATGTAGTTGAGTTGCTCGCTGGTGGTAGATTGCCCTTTTGCTGCATTTGAAAATGTAAATCTGTAATCACAGTTGGTCTGCTCAGCCATTAGATTGTACTTAGTCAACTCTCTGTTACCAATATGACTAGTGTATCAATAATTTTTGGTTAATGAAACAGTTTATTTAATCCAGTACTATGCCTTTCAAGATTGCTAGTTATCTTAGACTCTGAACTGCTAAGAATCAAAGCAATCTATTTAACAACTTTGGGTATTTCTTTTGGGATCCAGAAATTTTGGCACCTTTCAGTGGTTTAGAATTATTTGTACAAATAAGCCATAAGGTTACATTGCACAGGTGTAGTGTTCAAGAATAAAAATTCTGTTTGGCAGACTACAAGTTAGTCTTCCAAAAGTTTCATTTTCCCTACCATATCTCTTAAATAAAATACCTGCTCTCATTTTAAGTAACTCTCCTTAACTGTAAGTTTCTCTCATCTGGCCGATTTCTGATCCATGAGATTTTATAATTACACAAACTTGACTGTATAATCATTAGATGCATAAATAACCACCCTTTTGAAAATTTCCTAATGAAAAGAGAAAAATATAGTTCACCAATTACACAAACAAAAAAAATAATAACGCTTGGAATACTAGATCTTCATGAACATACAACAATTTAATTGAAAAGACTTTAATACAAGCTACTCAGTGTTAAAGCTATATTCAATGAAATATGCATTGCTGTCTATTTAATTTTTAAATAATTATTTATCAAGGGCTTGTCATATGCATTATTTAAGTATTTAGCCAATGAAATTGGATACTTGTACATTACGTTACAGATATTCATGAAGTTCCTTGCATATGCAAATCATTGTGGTAAGTAAGGGATCAAGAAATCAGTATGAAGAAATAAAAAAGCCATAGTTCTACACTGAAAAACAGTAAACACTAGTGGAAGAAACCCAAATATACACAAATATTACCAAAAAGAACAAAAAAGTAATTTGAGACAGGGAGAATAAAATAAGAATGATAGTAAAAACAAGCTGTGTCTATTCTACATTTGTGTAT
Organism: Equus asinus; assembly: GCF_041296235.1. Taxonomy (NCBI): domain Eukaryota; kingdom Metazoa; phylum Chordata; class Mammalia; order Perissodactyla; family Equidae; genus Equus; species Equus asinus. The sequence continues at coordinate 66,057,426 of NC_091793.1, read as the reverse complement.
TAATTTTTGTACTAGGAACCTTATACATATTAACTTTTATTCTTTCCAAAACACTGTGATTTAGGCAAAATTATTGCCTCCATTTTACACAGTAAAAAACTGAGCTGAAAAGAAGTTAAGTAACTTGCTTATGTTAAGTAAAGTGTCCAGGTACAAACCCAGAGCGGATCTCCAGAGCCTATGCAATTGATGATCTTGTTACATTACATCGGGAAATTTGAATGAAGAAGGATGCTCTCCAAAGTAATAATTGGCTGGCTTTAGAGTCTTCTTAAAGGGCACTTACATTGGTGAATTTACAAAATTACAGGGACTGCTTTGTAAACTCAAAAACCTTTTTTGTCAGCCTGTCAGAAAAATATATTTTTCAGGGACTTTTCATATTCATTTAGTTCATAAACAATGACAAATAAACCCCAAATGGCAATCATTTATATGAGATAATGTATCAAAGAACTAAAACATAAACTATAGATACTCTTTCTGTAAGTGTCTCTACTTTGGAAGACAGATTATAATCAGAAGACTGGTGAATATATTTTCTAATATATTATTTATTGAAATCAATTTATATGAACTCTTCAAACAATAAAAATTAGCTTTTGCTCAGTTTTGTTTTTCCACATATGGTTTACATTTCAATTAGTTTTGTGATGCAAATTGATTTGCTCCCCAAACAACTCTTAATCTAACCAAGAAGATTCAAGTAGATAAGATTTCAGAAGGCTAGATTGAAGTTTATTTCACAAAGGACTAAACTCTGTGATACAGATCTTAAGAGAAATAAGATAATGAGGAAGAGAGAGATGAACAGAGCTTCAAAACTTCATGCAGTGATGGGAATTCCATTTTTATATTAGACATATAGTTATAGACTGGGAACTATGTGTTATGTTAGGTACTGGCTGGGTACTGGGATGGATTAAGAAAGTCAATGACTCTACTCTCAAAAATTTATGGTTTATTTGAAGAGAAAAAAATTTAAACAAGTAAAACTAAGCATAACTGTGTTGAATATAACAAGTGTTGTTCTGGTTACTTGGGCTTTAAGTATGGGAGGAATATGACACAGTTAAAAGGAGAAACTGGGTAATTGCTATTTGGTAAATAACAAGCCAAGGCAAGATGCAGATATGATTCCAAGCAACTAAGAGTCTTTCAGGCAAGAGTAGAGATCAAAAGGCTCATGACATTAGAGTGAGAAAGAAAGGCTTGATGTTGAAGGGCATTGAATATCAGGATGAGGATGTTAGACTTTGTTCTATAATGATAGGGAACATCAGATATTTTTTTTAACAATATAGGATTTAGAAACAGGGACAATTTCTTACCCATTTAATCTATAGGAAATTTTTAGTGAAAACAATATTTTAAACAACGGTTTATTTGTTTTAAATATCCAAATGCTGTTTAATTCTGCTCTTGATTGTACGTCTTTGTAGACACAGAACAAACCTCTTTCCAACAAATGAATAGACGAAAAATAAATAAACTAGGATAGGCTGATATATTGGAGATACTGTGGGTTTACATAATAGAATTACATGCTTTCAAATTTTATTCAACCAGCAATTCTGTTTGTGATTGCTAGAAAATTATTAAACCTTTTCTCTTCTCACCCTTTAATTTATAAAATGTAGATAATAATAGCCAAATCTTGCAACTGTTTTGAAAATTAAGTGGAAAATATAATGATGAGCATATAGAAGTATTAGCAGAATTTTATGTTTCCTTTCCCTAGAGAAAGTTACTTTCAAAAATAGCTGCTGAAACATAAAGTATGAATTAATTTTTCAATTTGCATTTTCATGGTCATTGTCTTACTGTACAGTTGATTTAATTAATTGAATTTGCCACTTAAAAGATTATATATCACAAAATTTAATTATAAACATATTATTAATATTCTAAATGCAATTTTTACTTTAGAAATAATACCATGGAATTTTATAAAATAAAACTGCTAACTTCATAAAGATCAGTTAATTTTTTTATCAAAAGAATGTAGTGTTAACAATTTGGTATGTATATTTTCATATCAGTATTTATGCAGACAAATATTTACAGATTATATACACAAATATTTAATTATTTTCATTATTATAGAAATAATATGTGAATAAAAATAAAAGTCAATAATATAAAAATGATATAAAATAAAACATTAAAAATACTTCATCTGTCAAAACTTTTCCCAAATTTCAGCACTATAATTTCAAAATTTTTTGCTTCTTATTTTATTAACTCTTAAACAAACCAATTAGGGGCTGGCCCCATGGCCAAATGGTTGAATTTCCTTGCACTCCACTTTGGTAGCCTGGGTTTGGGTGTTCAGACCTAGATGAGTCAATCGACTCTGCTCATCAACCATGCCATGGAGGCATCCCACATACAAAGTAGAGGAAGAATGGTACAGATGGTAGCTCACGGCTAATCTTCCTCAAGCAAAAAAAAAAAGAGGATTGATAATGAACGTTAGCTCAGGGCCAATCTTCCTCACAAAATAAATAAATAAGTAATCAATTAATGAATATATTGTTATAAATATACTTCAAATACTACTAATATCTTCCCCAATAATATCATGAAAAATTCACTAAGCTTATGTGTTCTATTCCTAAATTTATCTGTTGAGGTTCCTGTGTTGTTGCACCTATTAGTAGTTACTTATTTTTGGTGAGGAAGATTTTCCCTGAGCTACCATCCATGCCAATCTTCCTCTATTTTGTATGTGGGACACCTCCACAGCATGGATAATGAGTGGAGTAGGTCCACACCAGGATGTGAACCCTCAAATCCTGGCCTCCAAAGCAGAGTGCACAGAACTTCAACCACTCGGCTAGAGGCCAAGCCCCAATAGTGATGTCTTTTAACTGGTATGTAAACTCAACTGTAGAAATACAACACAGTTTAGATATCCGCTTTACTACTGAAAGATGTTTAGGTTATTTCCAATTTGAACTTTCTCAAATTATTTTTTCTTCATTTTTTGAGATTACCATATATTTCATCCTGTTTATTTGATTAATATCATGAACAGACTTATTTTTGAATGTTAAACTATCTTTGCATTGCTCATAATTAATGCCACTTTTTCATAATGTTTTATATTTTTCATCTATTGCTAGATTTAATTTTATAACATTTTATTACATATTTTTGTGTGTATATTGTTGAGGGATATTTATTTGTATTTCTCTTGGCTTTGAATATCTTTGTCTGGTTTTGGAATCAGTATTGATAAATGATTTGGTCAATATTCTAAGAACTTTGGAAATTAAACATAGGCTTGCAGCAAGCTGAGGAGCATTTATTCAGGAACAGCTGCTGAAACACGGTGAAATCTGCAGTGTGATTTTGTAACTTGACCTACTCCTATCTGCCTCCTGCTGTTTCCATGGGAGCTTTGAATGCAATGGTCTTGCAACTAGGGCAGCTGTGGAAACCCGCAACCTTGAATCCATCTGGTGGGTAGACAGGTTTCAGGTAGACAGGTTTTGTAGCAACTCAGAAAGTTTCATCCCTGATACATTGCCACTATTCAATCTGTTTTACAGCCCCCTGGAGAAGCTGCACTCATGGGTATTGTGGTCAGTTGATCTGACTGCGGATTTGCTATGTAAGAAACATCCTATTCCTGGGGTATTTGTTGAAAATAATTAATGGCAATTGGTAAACATCACAGTTACTCAAAGGTGCAATTACCAGTTTATGCAAATGACAGCCTGGCCAAAAACGTAAAATGAAGATATGAAGAATGAAATATTTATAAGTGATTTGGAAAGGCTGTGACACATTCCTGGGGTCTTAGAAGACTGCAAACATGAGAAAAACTGTATGCATGTCCAAAGAAACACCAAAGAGGGTCCAATCTCATTACTCTTGCCGACATTGAGGCCATGCACAATTAAGAACTGAATGGTAAGGCAGAATTATAAACTGATTTAGTGTTAAAGATGTGCTCAATGCACATGCAGAGCTCCTTGGGAAAGTGTGGAAGAATAATTGTTCAAAAATTTGAGGAAATATGCATCCAATCATTAGCTCATCACTAAGCTAATCAAGCTGAGACTTCAATGCCAGCATATTATATAAAATGCATACATTACAAAATTAGCCTAGGAAGTTAAATACACAAGAACAAGAACAAGACAGCAAAGCCAATGGCAACCAAACCTTTTGTTATGATGCTTTCCTTTGCTGTGCAAAAGCTCTATGGATAAAGAAGATGTGGTGTATATATATACACCACACATATGTATATATACATACATATATGCACAATGGAATACTACTCAGCCAGATACTCTGATGTCAATGTAGGCAAAGACATAACAAGAAAACTACAGATTAATTTCTCTTAAGAATATATACATAAGATTTCTCAGAGGTACCAGCAAATTGATCTATACAATACATAAAATGGATTATGTACCCTGACTACATGGGATTTATCCTATGAATGCAAGTTTGGTTTAACATCTGAGAATCAACCAAGGTAATACACCAATCACTAGAATAAAATGCAAAAGCCACATGTTATCTCAATAGATGCAGAAAAATAATGTGACAAAATCCATAGCCTTTTTATGACAAAAACACAATATGCTACAAATAGAGGGGGAACTTCTTCAACCTGATAAAAGGCATCCATCAAAATCCCAAAGCTAACAAATCTTCTGCACAAAAAAGGAAACCATCATCAAAACAAAAAGCAACATACTGACTGGGAGAAGATATTTGCAAATCGTATATCCAACAAGGTGTTAATATCCAAGATATATAAAGAACTCATACAAATCAACAATAAGAAAACAAACAACCCAATTGAAAAGTGGGCAGGGTATCTGAATAGACATTTGTCTAAGAAAGACATACAGACAGCCAGCAGGCATATGAAAAGATGTTCAATATCATTAATTATTAGAAAAATTGAATTCAAAACCACAATTTTTTGTATCCACAATGCCTCACACCTATTAGAATGGCTATTACCAAAAAGACAAGAAACAACAAGTGTTGGAGAGGATGTGGAGAAAGGGAACTCTCATATACTGTTGGGAATGTAAGTTGGTGCAGCCACTATGGAAAACAGTATGGAAATTCCTCAAAAAATTAAGAATAGAACTACCATACTATACAGCTATTCTGCTCCTGGGTATTTATATGAATAATACAAAAACACTAATTCGGAAAGATATATGCACCCTTATGTTCATCACAGCATTATATACGATAGCCAAGATTTGGAAACAACCAAGACTTCACTTTTTGAATCATGCTGTTTTCCACATGGACCTACTTTCTTTGGAAGATATATATTCTTTTAATCTTCGAATCCTCAGACTTTCCTTTTAATAAGGCAATTGCTTTTTGTATTTTCTACATAGATATCATCCTAAGATTTCTGTTCCTGATTTTCCTGGCTTTCCAAGTCCATCTATATTCAGATTTTCTCGCACTTGCCATACTCCTTCCCCATTTGCAGGGAGTCGCACATGATGCTATTTTTGCCTGGAACACTCTCAGCCAACTCTTTACCCAGCTAACTCTTAACTGACCTCTCTGTCTAGACTCAATTGTTAATTGTGCCGATAATTATTTTCTGAATCCCTAAGGCTGGATTAGATATTCTCTATAGGAGTTCCTATAGCATGTTGCACTTTCCTTTTTAGTTAACTTGTTAACTGCATTGTGATTATGAATTTAGTATTTTGTTTAACCTGCTTAATTCTCAAATTCATGAGGCTGAAAACTCCCAATCTTGTTCAAGTTTCAACTCAAGCACTGAGTCTGGTATCTGGTTTCAATAAATACTTATAGAATAAATACTTTGTTCAATTAATATCACCAAATAATTTATTTCAAATAAAGATCATCTGAGCTCCAAATTTCTGAATAAAGGGAATAGTAATGGTTTCTACTCTAAAAGCATGATCTTAATAGAAGAATTACAGGAATTTAAATTGTATGATTCTGTAAATTTGTAGTTTGAATTTATTTTATAATACAATAATAAATATAATATTTCAAATGAGTGTTACATATGTATGTCTCTCTATATATGATAAACACGCCAGGATATTATACTGTATGTATATGATATCTGCTTTAACTGTACAATACAAATAATTAAGATTCAAAAGGTAGAGTATATTAATCTATTTTAGCATAAAAAATGCAGATGTCTAAATATGTTCTTATTCATTTTACATTGTGTAAGTATGGACAAGTTTTTGGCCTGAATGGACACAAAAAATCAATTATAAAATAAGGAAGTAAATTGTATAAATTTTACAGAAAAAAATTAAAGTAATTTTCTTTTTTGTTTAATCAAGGGTGTTTCTTATGTTAGTGATTGAAAACTTAAAGAAGTTGGCTTGCTTGAGACCACTTGTTGTAACCTAAGAAGAGACAGTTCTAAAATGTCCTGTTTCTCAAAAGAAAATTATTTCTGTGCTAGGTCAACATATTCAGGAGGCAAGTGAATTTGTTTCAAATTTCCAATGAGCAGAGGGAATTTTCCTAATTAACAAGATGACACAAGGAGTAAAAAAAAAAAAAAAAATCAGCTAATGTAGTCTGCCATTAATCAACTAATTTCAATAGAAGTAGCAGAGTCATTGATTCTTCTTCTTCATTGGGCAGGTCTCCAACATTGATGAACTGTAGTGAACTAACCTTCTAATTTATTGCATCCACTCTAGAATTCATGACTTTTAGCTCTACTGGAGCAAGTCTCCTTTCCCAGTCGTAGGACCTATTTTTAGTTTGTAAAATATATTGGTGTTGTTGCCATCACTCTACAATACACACAGGGTACAAATTAGTCCAATATACAAGTACATTCAGAAGAAAATATTGTACTCTTACTTTTTCTGTGTTAAAAAAACATTTATTCTAAAACAATCTTCTAATAAATAAAATATAACTGATCAAGCAGAATAAACATTGTGGCAATGAATTAAAACATTCCTGATCACTAGAACCATTTAACAATTTTGAGTATCTGTGCTACTTTCTTTTTTTTATTTATTTTAAAAAAATTTCTTTTTGAGGAAGATCAGCCCTGAGCTAACATCCACTGCCAATCCTGCTCTTTTTGCTGAGGAAGATAAGGCCCGGAGCTCACATCTATGCCCTTCTTCTTCTATTTTGTATGTGGGATGCCTGCCATGGCATGGCTTGATCAAGCAGTGCATAGGTCCACGCTCATGATTACAGCCAGTGAACCCCGAGCAGGAGGAGAGCACGTTAACTTAACTGCTGCACTACCAGGTCAGGCCCACTACTTTCTTTTTAAACCTCTCAAATCCTTAGCTTCATAATCTGTAGAATAGGAAAAATAATGATAATTTATTAGATTATGGTGAGAATTGAATGAGACAATGAAGTTAAGTACTTAGCACAATTCTTTGCACATGGTAAACTCCCAAAACATGCTAGTTGTAAAAATTATGACTAAATACTAAGATTGTTGTTATTAATATTAGCGTTGTTCTTCTTTTGACAGGTTGACTGCTGAGCTTTTTCATCCCTGGTTTTGTGTTAAGTAGGTAATTGAAGTTATCAATCACTAAATGAGTGGACAAAACCCAATGCCTGGGACTCCAACTAAGATTATTGCCCAAGGGTAAGGAAAATTCTAATGTCTGCTCCTTTTTTTAACCTTTGCTTGTACCCATATCTCCCCAGCTTAGCAGTTGTTAATTTCATTGCAATGGTGACAACTCAATTTTCATCTTTCTATGTATTTGCTAATTAACTTCATCTTCTTCTGCATAAGAACCCCCTGAGCCCTGAGTCACATTTGGTGCTTCCTTTATGAAAAATAGCATAACCATAGTTGTCTAGAGGGCAATAAGGTCCTTTTCTCAAAATCATATAACATAGATATAGAAAAAAGGGAAAAGGAAGAGTAGTGAGCAGTAAATGGAATAAATAGAAGATCGACATACACAGCTACGAATTTTAGATCTTTTCGAAAGACTGGTTTCCAAACCACTAGTACATGAAAATTCCCTAGTATATTTCTTAAAATAGTAATACCTGATAATCCCTGAGCCATTCCTTCCCTGTTCCAATGAATCATAATTTTCCAGAGAGCATCTCTGGAATTTTTAAATACATGACTTTTTGCATGCTATACTCTCTGCTTGGACAACTCTCTTCTGGCTGTGATAGCATTTCTTTTGCTAAAAGCTGCTATCAGAAACAGTTAAAGCTGCTTTTACTCACAGATCCCCTAGCCCCTGTTCAAAAATGTTATATGGTAATGGTAAATTTTATTGTCATTATTTACTTATTGCCTTTGCACCTGTGGGGACCTAGAATTGGCCACCCCAAGATATGTCTCTTTGGCATCAGGATTATTTGAGGCTCATTGCTTTTGATAAACTGGGACAGGGAAGGAGGAATGGAACTTGCCCTTTGTTAGGACACGTTTACATTTGTAAGGTAAATCTCTATCTGTAAAAGGTGCCTCCCTCTCTGTACCAGGAAGAAGAAAGGCGATGACCTACTCTCCAAAAACTCTTAATCAATACCAAAGGCAAGGACTTAAAATCTGCATTTTATTGTACTAGTCTGGTAACCTCTTGTAACTAACTTCCCTCCCCCTCCCAACGCTGGCATTTCTTAAGGATTAAGCATCTTTCCTTAGGCTAGGAACCCATTGCGGCGCTCAGCCCGCCCAGCCCGAGGCAACACACCTGCCACCCTGCGGCGTTCACTGAGACAGCAGACCTATCTGCCGTTTCCATCAAGTGCTGTGCTGACAGAGCAGCCTCGTGACTATTGTAAAAGGGACTTTTCAATCACATGTGAAACACCCCGTTTGGGGGCTATATAACCACTCTGTGCACCCCACTTCTTCGGTGCCCTTTCTTCCTTCGGGAAGAAAGGCCCCGGGCCATGGTTCCTCATAAAGCTTTGTTTAATTTTCTCTTGCTATTCTGTCTCATGTGAATTTAATTCGTTCTCCAGCTAGACGAACCCCCATTTGGGGAGAGGAAATGCCCTCCTCCCCTACACACCAAATGATGTACTCCTTAAAGGTCTGTGTCTTATCAATGTGTCTCCAGATCCTGCTGTGCTGCGTGACATCTGGTAGTTGGCCTTAAATGTTGATTAAATGAAACATCTGTTATGGGGACATGGATACACACCCCACCACCACTACACACTATAAATATAAAGTTGGGCTTATCGAGAAAGAAGTTACAAACACAGACAGAAGATGACACACTACTCCTTGAACTCTCAACCTGCAGAAATGTGCTTGGGTCAGGAATAAAGGGGATGGTCTAACATAAAATGAGCTTATTAGAAGAATATGCCTCCTTAGTCTTATGTAAAAAAAGGAAAAGTGAACTCCCAGGCAACTTTGTAATACCGGGAGCTTACTGGTTGTGAAAGTCAGCTAGTTAAAAAGTAAAAGCCTTCTGAGTTTAGTTGTTGGAATGAGCTAATTCTTGTGTTGACCTCAGATTAGCAACACTGTGCTGTGTTATGAAATGAGGGGAGGAACTGAATTTCCATGACCAATCTGTTTCCTCCTATCATGAACATTCCTCATTTTAAGAATGCGCCACTCCTTGTCTGTGTACCATTCTCTGATTTCTTCCGGGTGTCCTTTCTTGAATTAATTTAAATTAAACTCCAGATGAACTGGATTTAAAGGAATCCTTTAAATATTCAGTAAGAAATAAGAGTGATAGAAATTTAAGGACTAAGTCTGCCAATGACAACTGTTCTGGAATACTTCAGAGCATCATATGCAGTTAGCTTCCTACGCCTAGTCTCATGGCAATTTTGTTTTATTTTCTGCAAAACTGGTGTGAGTGTGTGTGTGTATTCATTCCCTGTTCATTCTTTGTAATGGGAGGTTCAAACACTAAAATCGCATAATTCCTATAAGAAACAGTTTAAGTCCAAGATACGCATCAGAAGAGAAGTAGTCAGGAAAGCTCTTTGAGATTTATGAAGGTTTCCCCAGCTCCTGACTTTGCTGGGTGTGAAAATTAACTATCGCCCTTTGTATAGACTATTGAATATTCAGTCTGATGATAAATGAAGTCAAAAGAATTTGATCTCTCTCCCAGAGTTTTCAAAGACATGGAAAGGAGAAATTTATCTTTGAAAAGTATAAAACTTATAAAGAGGAATAGATGAACAGAAAATAAATTATATATTGGATAAAGCCTCTGAATAAATGTATTTCACACCTATTACCAAGGTTTGGAGGGTGAGAAGTCCTGGGACCTAATCCTAGTCTTGTTCTTAGTATTCTAGATGTCCATGTATAAGTTTTTTCATCTCTCCCTGACTGAACATTTAGGAACATCTTTAAAATGAGAGTCCTATAATAGATGATACTTCAAATCTTCCCTAGCTTTTACATTTTGAGATTGTCTGATGCGATACTAATTCTCTTTTGTTGTGTCGTCAGTTTGTAGACAGAGCATGTGTAACTGATATATATATATATATATATATATATATATATATATGATCAATTAGAACTTTTCAGAGTTCTGAACATGGTCAACACGTCAAAATTGATATATATGGCAGGTAGTTAGAAGGAAATTAAGTGAACGTCAAACAATTAAATCTGATTTTTTTGTACATATTACATTTAGTCCTTAAGTTTATTAGCTATTGTTTTCAATTATGTAAAGAATGATTGGTATAATGTTAAGGTAAAACTGATATAAACTTCTATAATACAATCTCAAAAAATATGAAAACTAGATAAATAACAAAAATAAATTCATCTTAATGTTGACCATGTTTACTTCTGGTTATGTCATTATGAATAATTTATTTTCTTTTGTATATATCTCCATGTTTTAAAAATCTTAAAAATTGTTTCCATTATTTAGGATTTAGAAAACATCTATTTCTAGAAATGCAGCAGATTTCATGTATTATTCTGCGCCTTGCTATTTTTCAGTGAAGGCACGCTTAGGATGGATAAGTGAGAAATATGCAAGAAGAGATGTCATGTTCCTCCCCAATTCAATGATGAACCACTACGTTTGAATGAGCTTATTTGCTTTTGCTGCTCTGGTGGCCCATTAGTCTGTTGCTATAAAATGTGAAGGTGTTGGAAAGATGCTGTGAGGAGTTTCCTACAAATTCCTTTGACTAAATACAGGACAAACAAAGGTTGAAAGAAAATAAGTTAGAATGCAAAATTGAAGTCTGGTGAATGAGGTACTAATTACTGGTACTTAAGCCTTTTCCTTCAGGTAGCAGTTAATTAAAACCATTATCCAACCACGTAATGCTTTGCAAAGACGTGAAAAGAAGTGGCAAATTGCCAAGCCAGGAACTGGAAAGGAAGTATTAGAAACTACTCCAATCTTGGTTGTAATGGAAGCAATCACATACATTAATACTGTGTAACAATTTTCACTGTCACATAGGTAGTGTTGCTGTCAGTTAGTACTGTTCAAAGATAGAAGCTAATTTTCTCCTCTATATAAATAGCGAATTGCCTCTCGCTAGGTATATCCAAGCAGAGCTATGGTATTGTTCGACAAGAGGTCTTGGTAAGAATAAAAGTAATGGAGGAGAACTCAAGTCCCTTGAGTTGTTGTTAGGTTCTAGGTACTTTCCATAAATTGTTGCATTTCCATATATTCTTTTACTTATTAAAACATTCCACTGAGATAAGAGAATAATTTTTCTCATTTAACATGTGAGAGAACTGGACTTCAGATAATTATCAGAAGAATCCGGATGCAAACACAAACTGAAAAATTCATGACCTTTGGGTTAGTGGTTTCTAAAAATTCCTTAGCCCAGAACACTTTTGTTAATGATATCTTATGTCATGTACCAATATAAAACAGATAGAAAGAAAAGTGTTGCAAGTGACCAGAGAGTAGAGGACCTGGGATTCTTTCTGCTTGCCAGCCAACCCTGGACAGAGAACCACCATAGATCACTGGAGAGAGCTGCCAATTTCATTAGGGAAAATAGGATACTAGATGATTTCTAACATCACTCCTAAACATCTTCTTTTTTTGCTGAGGAAGATCAGCCCAGAACTAACATCTGGGCTGATCTTCCTCCACTTTATATGTGGGATGTTGCCACAGCATGGCTGATGAGTGGTGTAGGTCCTCAACCAGGATCTGAACACGTGAACCCAGGCCAATAAAGTGGAGCATGATAAACTTAATCGCTACACCACGGGGCCAGTTCCCAAAACGTCTTTTAATTTTTAATTTTGTAATTTCTCTTCAGATGAAAGCCAAGAAATATTTTTCTCCACCACTATATATTAGCATTGAAGCTCTCTATTTAATCTCCCTGAGCTTCTTTTTCCTAAAATTTCAGAAGGGAATAATACTACCAGCCTCTTAGCAATTTTGTGGTTGTTACATGAGATAAAATTTTAAAGCATTTAATACATTTCCTGAAGCATATTAATAACAAGAATTAAATTAAATAAAATGCTTGATGTAATTAAATATTATTACTAATAAAAAGCAGATTAAAGTTTAGAAAGATAAAAGAGCCATATGAGACTGAACTAAACTAAGAAAACACATTTCGAAAGATGTTAATTAATACTTAAACGTGTAAGCAAAGACTCGTATAGAATTTCACAAGAGAATGGAAGCCATTTAGACTTGGTCCACCCACCTTGTGGATCAACTTGGTCTGGAAGTTGGCTATGGAGATGTTAGAACCGTGATAGGTGGAGCTGGTGGGAAAAGAGGGAGGCAGCTATGCACTGATGCGAGAAGGAAGGCTAATTGAATCCCATATTCAATAATGTCAATATTATTGTATATTAACATTAAAAGTAAGTAATTCATTAAATTGAGAAGTCTGAAAATTGTAAGATCTATTTGGAAACGTTGACAGTACCTTATAATCTCAGAAATTGTTTCATCTACCCTCAAGACACTGATGCAAGGAATAGTGCATCACATATTAAGCTGGTAGCTATACATTCTGTGTCTAAGCTGTACTTCTTTCTAGGAAATCAAAGAATCCTGTTGAGTCTCAGCTTACACATCTGTAAAATGAAGATAATAGTGCCTGTCCTAAAGGATTATTATTCAGATAAAATAAAATATCACATGGAAAAGAGATGGTGCATATCAGATAGTCAACAAAACAGATAACATCTCCCAGCCTAAAGGAACTCCTTGCTACATTCTCATAGTAGAGCTTACATGCAAGTGACAACCAGAGGGAAGTCCGTTTTTCTTCACTGACGTATTTTGACAGAAAGCCATCCTGGTGAGCAAAACTAAAACATGGGTGATGGCTGAAAAGTATCACCACTGCTTCCTGAATGTAATGTTGGAAAAAAGACTTCTCTGCAGTACTGGTCTCTCATCTTGGGGCAAATTCTGTCTGCCTGAAATAAATTTTGTGGAAAAATACATATGTTGATGAGTTGCTTATGTCACAGATATTTGCCAGGATATACTACTATGAAAAAATTCCATGTCTCTATAATAGTTGTTCCTCCTTCTATCAGTAGCCCTTTGTTCTGCTGGTCACCTTGCCACAAATTCTGAAACAAGGTTGCTGTTTTTCATTTTCTCACTAAATTATCAGAGGTCTATTGATATTCATAAATAAACATGTGGTTTACTGATATAAGGCTCTTCGTTTGAGACTGACAGTCACCGCCACTGGTACAATGTATTTTTCTTATACTGGTCAAAATCAGTGCCATGGACTTGAGGTATTCAGATGAGAACCATGCATCTCAAATTTTAATTGAAAAATGAAAATTAAAAATATTTTGTCTAAATTAGAATACACTTCACAATTGAGAATTCAGAAAAGTAGAATTTTTTTCATTGAGAAACACTGTATAAAGGAGGAAAAAAAGAGTCTCTTTGGGTAGAAGAAGAGAAAGTAAAGGTTTTTCAGTTTTTTTACTCCCACATGAATTTATGACCATGCTACTATTTTAAATTTAGAAAATAATTTTATGTATATTTGTTCCCTATTTTAATCACTAAATAATATATCTTACACATTTTCCATGGCATTAACAATTTTCTACAATATTACTTTGAATGACTACCTGATATTTGTTGTGTAGAATACTTTAAACCAAATAGCCTTTTAGATTGATCCAAAATTTTCACTGTAGTATAGATAGGTCATAATTTATTTCTAGAAATATTTCTTGAAATTCTAGAAAATACCAATGTAAAGAACACATGAATACACCTCGACTGGCAGAGGATATCTCTCTTCATTTTCCTGGATTTGTGGTCAGAATTGACAGAATCAATATTAGCCAATTCCACATGTGGCCAGATTTTAGGATCCGCCACCACTTTAAATTTTTTTAATAACCCACAGAACATTCCTGAAAGTCACTCTACTAGTATTTCATCATTTGTTCTTGTTAAAATACAAATGCCCTGTGAGAAAATAGTGCAAAGCTGTTAGTTAGTTACACATGTGATAATAATATTTGTGGGACAATATGGTTAGGAGAAAGAGGGCTTGATATAGCCTGAGTGTGATGACTCTGAGGGATAAAGAAGCCAGTGATATATTCCCCCAATAGGAAATTTGGGGCACTCAATGGAGGGCAGTCTTGTTAAAATCAGCCCAAATAGAATTATTGACCCTGAGCCTATGGACTGCTTTTCATCTCCCTGCACACACAGCCCAAATGCCACTTGGCCCTGGAATTTGGATTTGTGGTCTCTCATATTTTGAAACCTATCCTTTGCTTCTGAACAAACTTAGCAAGAGTTTGCAGATATTTTTTAAAATAAGTTATATTATGTTTTAATGATTTCCAAGTGATGTTAGAAAAGAGTATGCTCCCCCTCTTCAAAAGAAAAAATAACACAGACATTTTACAAGATTTATCTTTGCATGACATAATGAAATCTGTTTTTTGGATGAGGAAATATAACTCAGTCAAACCCTGGCACAAGACATGTCCCCTATTGAAGCCCTTCTGTTTCAGACTGACAAAGTAAAAGAATTGGAAAAGGGTTGACATATTAAATGCATGTAAAACTGTAAAGATAATATATTTTTAATCAGCTCCTGTCTTCCCTGTCACTTTTACTATGATGGCCTATATTGCATCCCTTTCAAAACAGGAATGAAGTAGAACTGTTTGTGTTCAATTTATTATATATGTTTCTTATTTTGCCAGTGATTCTTCTGTAGATATCTAATCCAACAAGCATGAAAACACCCCAGAGGGTTAAAAAAAAAGAAGAAAAATATAATTAGGTCATTGAACCGGGTTCTAAAATCATGTTAATCTTCAAAACATTGGTAAATGAACAGTACTGACGTTTCACTTAAGAAACTTTCTCTTCCAAAGATCTAGTTTGCTAAACTCTCTAAATTATGTTTTGATAGGAAAGGCAAAGTCCTTGTGAAAAGCTTAGATTCTTATGGTATGTTTAAGTTGTCATATCAAATAATTATTAAAATTCCATATAACTGACCTTCTTACCACTTATATAGGAATTTTTCATCTTCTTTATCCGAGGGTTTGGGCAAGCTAATATGAAACAGAAAAATATCAATTAAAAGAAAAGATCAAGGAAATGGCAATAAAATAGAATATCAAATTTTTTTTGAAACTGAGACTAGAACGCTAACACAACGATATCCAGGCTATAAAGAAATTTATGATTTTTCAAACTGAATCATAAATTTAACTCTGATGTCTAGGAGGTTAAAGCAAAAATGAAAGCAGTGAGTTACATGATTCACAAATTCCAAAAGAAAATCCATTACAAACTTCTTAGGGGACCAGATTTTTTTTTGTTATTTAAATATGATAGTGAAGGAGAGGAAAAATTATCTTCCTTCTACCCTTCTGAGTTCTTGGCTGAGACCTCGCTGTAATAAAAGCCACATTGACAAGAGGAAAACAAACAGAAGTTTATTAACATGTATACCTCATGTATACATGGGAGATATCCAGGAGAAAAAATAGAGTAACTCTCCAAAATGGTTCAGACGACCACATGACCACATTAAATATCATCTTTGGCTGGAGACAAAGAAAAGATGTCGGGGGATGGGAGAGGCAGTTATGGGAAGTTACCAGGAGAAGCATAGTAAATGAGAGTAAGGATGTTATGCAGATTTAAGTTAATGACTTCTCCACTGATAACGTTTCTTGTGGTTTAGAGTCATCCTTTTCTTCCTGGTATGGAGAGGGAGATAGCCTAAGAAATGGAGATTTCCCTTATAAGTGTGAATTTCCCTTACAAAAGAGAACTTTCTACTGTTTTCAGAGCATCTCCTGTGTCTGCAAGTTCTCAAAAATAATCAGTTTAAAATAATCCTTATGCCGAAGAGGCATAGTTTGGAGTAGCACATTCTGCTACCTTCCCATAGTTATTTTCCATCTTTTTGGTCTTTCTATAGATGATACTGAATGAAGAAATAAATATTTTTGTGACTTTCTAAAGAATTGGAATGAAATATTTCACTTGAATAGTTCAGCATGCAACATAAGATAAAGGAAAATTCCCTAGTAAAACTCAGTGAGAGTCAGTTATTGAGAGGACTAATGGGCCTGCTGTAGAGAATTTTGGCTCTACAGCTTGATTGACTAATAACACCCTGATAATGCAAAGGCACATCAGTAGCCTTCTAGCTATGTGAGTAAGCCTTACTCTGGAGAGAAAAAATGGTAAAATTTGATACAAGCCATACCATATTGTTACCAAAACCCAGATCTAGTATCAACCTCTCAAGTCTCGTTGTTACTATTGTAGGGGAGGAGGACATTTCCTCTCCCCAAATGGGGGTTTGTCTGGCCAGAGAACGAATTAAATTCACATGAGACAGAATAGCAAGAGAAAATTAAACAAAGCTTTATGAGGAACCATGGCCCAGGGCCTTTCTTTTCAAAGGAAGAAAGGGCACAGAAGAAGTGGGGTGCACATAGTGGTTATATACCCCCAAACAGGGTGTTTCACATGTGGCTGAAATGTCCCTCCCACAATAGTCACAAGATTGCCCTGTCGGCACAGTGCTTGATGGACACAACAGGTAGTGGTCTGCTGTCTCAGAGGGCGTAGCTGGAGGCAAGTCGATTGTCTGGAGCTGGGCGGTCACAGGTGAGCTCAGCAATCAGTTCCTAGCCTAAAGAAAGATGCTTAATCCTTAAGAAATGCCGAAGTTGGGAGGGGGAGGGAAGTCCGTTACAGGAGGTAACCAGAGAAGCACAATAAAATGCAGATTTTAAGTCGTTGCCTTTGATATTGATTAAGAGTTTTTAGAGAGAAGGCCATCTCCTTGCTTCTTCCTGGTACAGAGAGGGAGGCAGCTTTTACAGATAGAGATTTACCTTACAAATGTAAATGTGTCCTAAGGAAAGGCAAGTTCCATTCCTCAGAGCCTCCTTCCCTGTCCCAGTTTATCAAAAGCAATCAGCCTCAAATAATCCTCATGCCAAAGAGACATATCTTGGGGTGGCCAACCTCAGGTCCCCACACTATGAACTACAAATAATTCTGTTTCTAGTCTAGATTTGTTATATAGTAATCGGATGATCTAGGGTAAACCATGAGCTTAAAAAGATGATGCACATAAAGTTAATTTTTAAAAGTTCGGAAGTGTTAAAGAAATAGTATTTACTGGTCCCTGGCATATTGCTAGTGAGGGTTCCTGATATGGAACAAGTAGTGACTATAAACAGCAGTTGAAATCAATGAGAGGGAACCATGTTTGTTTAGATACAGACAAATACTATTTACTGAAGATATAATCAAAATTGAACCATAGAGTTTGCATTGATAAAATTATTAAAGTTAGAGTTATTTATGGCACATTATTATATCCTTTCATATACTCTTTTCACACACTGGTGCTATCTGCCCAATTATTTGGTGAGCTCTCTGAAGTCCAGGCTTTTGTTTTGCTCTGTAAATCCCCCAAATTTAGCACATATTAGGTACTTAATACTATTAAAAAGAGCTTGAGAAAGTTGACCCCTTGATCTGACCCAACATGCATTTTCTCATTTTTCTTGAAGTTTTCCTTGTATTTGCCTGTGCCATAAGAAATTGCCTTAGTCCTAGTCACGTGAGGATTTTTATGTGAAATTTAGCCATATGGAACACTAAAAAGAAAATTAGTCCTCCTGCCCTTACAGAATGAGTTCACATTTAACTTCTGTACTGTAGATAGAAATTCAGTTTTATGAACCAGTTAAAGGAGAAAGTGCATGATGTGCTTTTTGCAGCACTTAGATATTGATATATGATTTTTTTCTTTTCCCAAAGCTGAGCAGAAGAAGTCACAGCAATATGACTTTTTAAATGTGAGTGAAACTCTCATTTGGAAACTTTCCACTACATAACTCCACTCAATTGACTTGATGACTCGAATAGACACAGGCTGTAGTTTAAAATAGGAACAGAAGACTGAAAACTCTTATAATAACACTAAAGTTGAGGGAAAATATCACACAAGCAGCCTTCTATTTCAGAGTTCTCCTTATGCAACCTTCACACTGCAATGCCTCCATTACGATCAGACCCAAGAGTGCTGGGCATGAGAGGAACCAAGAATCTTCCCAGGCCATGCTCTTGTGTAAAGTTCACATAGTCAAGACAGCCAAAGCTTGCTGGGGATGTGCACTGGCCGACACCTATAGCCCTTTCAGGGAGTAAATGCAACTTATCAGATCTCTGGCTCAGTGATTTTAATAAATGCGTTTGATTCTTCACTACTTAAAATGAAAATCCACTTTATCCAAGAAAAGTTACATAAACATGCTAATCAATATGCATTTTTTCTTTTCTTGCTTTGTATATCAAAAACAAAATCATTTTGTACCTACTGTATTCCATGCACTACACTATATACTAAGGAATAATTTATTTGGGCATTACACTCTATCAGGCACTGAGGGAGGTATTTTGATATGACTGTAAATAATACAGATGTGTTCCCTGCCTTCAGTGGGCAAGCAGCTCACAGTCTAGAGAAGAGCAGAAAAGTAAAGAGATAATGCAATGAAGTGTGATAAATGACTAATGGACATATAAGCAATAACCAGTTCAACAAGCTTTGAAGAGTAGGGTAGAAGAGCATTGTGTGTTTGGGGAGCAGGAAGTATTCCATTCAGAGAGTCTGAAATCCTCCAATTTTTATTGTCCTTTCCTTCATAAGCCATAATTTACTATATAAACATTTATTTTTATTATTCTTTATAGTTCTTAGATTTTGGGGACGTGCCCTCCTTCTAAACCCTTCTTTCTTGTATATCTTCCACAAAAGTTGAAACTATTTAGAGGAGATTTTCTTCTGAAAAAAATTTAACAGGTTATGGTACCTCACTTCCTCTGGGAATTACACTCCCTATTCTTCTAGTAGGGACCATTTTGGACTCCGCTCTGATGATTTAATGCCCATTTTCTTATATGACGTCCTGAAACTATTGACTCAAACCTTGACAAATAGTCCAATATGTGCCCACCAAAGTCCTTCTCTAAGTCTTGTTAGCAACAACAGAGACAATCAATAGCTCTCAAATGATGGAGACCATGGGGATAAAGATCTGAACTTCTGGGAGCAACGAGACTTGGCTTGTTGAGGAGGTGGGTCTATAACGTGAGAAAATAGACCCAACATGGAGAAAGAAGCAGTGATGAAGGCTGAACAAATAGGTTTGGGAAAATTCAGGGCTTGAGACAACTTATTCCTACAGCCAAAGTGCATTTCCTCCTTTTTAAAATTTTAATTGTTCAAAACTTCCTTGAAATTTATGAAACAATAAACGCTGCTTGAACAACGAAAATTCTAAATGATACCAAAGAATTCTAAACGATATATATCTCTATGTTTTATTTTCTTATTTCTTCCTTTACAACATAATCTTCAGGGTAAAACCCTTAATAGACCCTCTATATTTGAAATTATTGTTTATGCAAGTGATATTGATAGTATAATGATATAACAAGAAGAATTTCATGATCCCCATATTTTATTAAAATTGTTCCTGGAAAAAATCTACATGACTCTTTATACTTTATCACTTAGTCTCCCTACATTTTACAAATAAAAATCATTCTATGTCTTTATTTAAGTGTTCTTCTTTATCACAAGGGTGAGGGATTGGTGTGTACCTAAATATGTCTAGGTTATCTCTCTGTCTGCTTATTTCCTCCTCCTTACAAGAAGAGAAGTAAATAATTACTTGGTAGAATCATATATCCTTTGGAACATATAACAATCTGGAGAAGTAAGTTCACTGCTTTAAAAAGATACTGCATGCCCATTCTGTTTCACCTGATTCTGTTTGACGTGCTGCTGTTCTGAAAGAAGCCCACATTTTAGTAATATCCAAGTGGAAAGTAAAGAGCTATTAAGAGTTCTACTTAAGGTTTGGAGACTTACTTAACTACTGAAGGCTTGTTTCTTCTGGATTCCTACCTAGTTCCTGTATTTCTTTAAAAATGCTTTGTGAAGAAAGTGGGGAGATAATCAGTTTCCAAACCCCCTTTTTAATATTTAAAACATATGAATGGCCAAAGATGTTAAGAAAAAAATTAATTGACCTCCTAAATGACTTCTCTGAACCAAATTAGAGGCCATGTAATTATAGAACATTAAGCCCCTTCCTTCTCCAATTAAATGTTCCAATTCCTAGATCCTGGCCTATTCACACTTTAAGATGGATTGAGGGTATGGACACAGGAGTTTTGAGATTAACTTAACAGTTAGTAGGTTTTGCTGTCAATGGAAGTCTAACAGACATAACGCACTTTGCATAAAGGTGAGCATGTTGGTTTCCTATTGCTGCTGTAACAAATTATGATGAACTTAGTGGTTTAAAATAGCACAAATTTATTACCTTACAGTTCTGGAGGTCAAAAGTCCAAAATTAGCCTTACAAGATTAAAATCAATGTGTTGACAGCTGCTTTCCTTTTGAAGATTCCAGGGCAAGAATCTGTGTCTTACCTTTTCCAGTTTCTAGTGACCATCTGCATTCCCTGACTAATGACCCCTTCCTCTATCTTCAAAGAACATTACTCTAATTTCTATTTCCATCATCATATCTTCATTCTCTGACTCTCTCTCATTAAGACACTCCCGCTTCCCTATTTTACAGATCCTTGTGATTACATTAGGCTCATCAGGGTAATCCATGAGAGTCTCTCCTCTCAAGACTTTAACTTGCTCACATCTACAAAGGCACTTTTGCTATGTAAGGTAACATTTTTACGTGTTCCAGGAGATTAAGACGTAGATGTCTTTTAGTAACCGTTATTTCCTTCTATTACAATATGGTATGAATATCATGGAGGGTGTTAGCTATGAAGAAATGCACTAGAGATCTCATTATGTACCAATCAGAGAAGCTGAAAGTTCTTGGTTTTCTTCAAGGTAATCTGACCTCTTAGAACATAGAAAAAAACAGACAAACTGATATTTTGCATTAACTCCAGATAATGAGTAAGAAATTATTGAAATAATAATTTAAGAGATTGGGAGTGTTCAATAAAATATCATACTAGTTAATCATTCTTTGTTTACTCTTGATGTCCATGTTTGCTACCAAATCCTTTAATATTTTCATTTAGTTATTTTAAATTCAGTTTAATTACTTACATTAAAAATAATAATTCTACAATATATGACAAAAGGAGTACAAATGATAGAACACTGGAGATTGGAAGTAAAATAATGTAAAGTGCTTATATTGTTTGCTAAACTGTAAAACATTTTTTAGTTTATTGGTATTTTTTGGAAGGTATTGTGATAAATGAAGATGGATATTGTAATCTTGAGAGTACTAAAACATAGCGCACACAAACAAATACAACACACACAAGCACACAGACGCACAACCATCAAAGCAATACAAGAGATACAATGGAATAGCAAAAGAAAATATTTAATTTACCTAACATCAGGCAGAAAGAAAAAATAAATATAAAGCCAATGAATCATAAGAAAATAAACATTGAACTTAAACCAAAACATAAACATAATTATAATAAGCATAAATGAAGTAAATACTCCCCCCAAAAGTATGTAATGTAAGAATGGATTGAAAAGTAAGAATCAATTATGTGCCATTTAAAATAAAGATGTGTTAAAATGAAAAGATAGAGACAGGATGAAAGTAAAATGATGTGAAAAGATATAATGTGAGAAAACTAGGCACATGAAAGGTGCTTGTGGCTATATGAATATCATATAAAAATAGTTTTCACAAGGGGCTGGCCCCATGGCCGAGTGGTTAAGTTCACGCGCTCCGCTGCAGGCGGCCCAGTGTTTCATTGGTTCGAATCCTGGGCACGGACATGGCACTGCTCATCAGACCATGCTGAGGCAGCGTCCCACATGCCACAACTAGAAGAACCCACAACGAAGAATACACAACTATGTACCGGGGGGCGTTGGGGAGAAAAAGGAAAAAAATAAAATCTTAAAAAAAAAAAAATAGTTTTCACAAAAAATTTTTGCTGAAAAAAATAAATTGCTTAATGACTGAGTCAATCAATTATGAAGACATAACAATTTCAAATGTGTATGTACCTATTAATAAATCTCCAAATAATATTGAAAGTTGATAAAACTAAAAAAGCAAACAAGTATATCCACAATCAAAGTTCAATCTTTTAGTATCTCTTTTAGATGTAATAGAATATGTAAAGAAAACACTGTTAAGACTACAGAAGTTTTGAATAACACTGTTAATCAATGTGACTCAATTCACAATCATAGAACTTTAGAACCGAATAAAGCAGAATGCACATTACTCTCAAAAAGTACAAAGAATGTTCAAGTTAGACATTATAATGGACCAGAACAAAAGTCCCAATACATTTTTAAAGATCAAGATCATACAGAATATACACTCATATCACAATAAAATTGAATGAGAAATAAATACTAATATCTAGAAAATTCTAAAATAATTAGAAATAACATGTGTGCACATACATTGGTCAAAGAAAAATCACAAATATACTAGACAGATTGAATTAAATATTAAATATACAAAATTTGAAATCTTTAGGATGTACTCAACACACTAATCATTAGTAAAATCCTCATAAAAATTATGAGATACCACTTATGCCCATTAGGATAACTATTATTAAAAGAAAAAGAAAATAACAGGTATTGGGGAGGATATACGGAAATTGATACACATTTTTGCAATGCTGGTGGGAATGATGCAGCCAGCATGGAAACAGTATGGCGATTCTTACAAATAAACAAACAAACAAGCAGAATTACTATATGGCTCACCAATTCCACTTGTAGATATTTACCTGAAATAACTGCAAACAGGGACTCAAGGAGATATTTGCATACTTGTCTTCATAGTAGACTATGGGCATAGATAAATGAAACACTAGAGGACAATTTATTGTTTAAAATGCCTATATTAGTGAAGAAGAAGGATGTTAAAGTCAATGACTTCTATTAACACATTAAACATCTTGAAAAAGAAGAGAAATATAAACTCAACATGAGTAAAATAAAGGAAGTAAATTAAAAACAGTATAAAAAATGAAATTTAGCACGTCAAAGGTTTGACTTTTCAAAAGAATAACAAAACTAAAATAAATTCTAGCAAGTCTAAGAGTAACACAAAAGAAGCACAAATCTTTAATATCTGAAAGACAAGTCTTTCTACAAATTATGGAGACATAAAAATAATGAATATTATAAACATCTTTATGCAAAGGTGAAATGGAGAAATGACTTGAAAAGCATAACTTAAAATTGACACACAAGAAATGAAAAATAGTCATAACTTTATGCTCATTAACAAAATAAATATTAGTTTATTAAACACACATACACACCAATACACATACTCAGCACATAGATCAGATGTCTTTAGTGGTGAGTTCTATCAAGTATTTAAGAATAAAATAATATAAATATTACACTAACTCTTTCAGAAAAATCAACAAAAACAGCTTTTCACAAATCATTTTATGGGATTAAGATAATATTTCTTTAAAACCCAGAAAATGGAAGTGATACTGTGGAAGATGGCAAGGAAGGAAGATCCAGGAACTGGCTCCTCCACCAAAACAACTGTTAAGCTGGCAAGAGCTGTCTGAAGAAACTAAGCTGGAACTCTGGAGTCTGTTTGAACATGTGTAGCATCCAGTTGACTGCTCAGATGAAGAAAGAGGAGGAAAAATTTCAGGGAATTTCACTGTTTTGCATAGTGGCCACCATCCTTTCCTCCCCAGTCCCACCACAGACAGCCATGGGAATGGTAGCCCTCAATCCTGGTGTGCCTTACTGGTGCCAGAGTGAAAAATAGAAACTTTGTTGTACAAAATTTGAGGCTATGTGTTTTGATCACTGATTTTGATTGCTTAGAGCCTGACATAGGGACTAGCCATTGTCTCAATACTCTACCCCCCAAATATATACACACACAGGTTGAAGTGTTTTACCTAGTAGTATCAATCAGAGGAGATATAAAGACCGATTTTTTCTTTTCTGATTGTGTTCCGCAATTAAGAAAATCTCTGTCAAGACACTGCTGACTGTGGAATAACAGAACAGAGACATCACTGACCATATACAACAAGGAATATAGTCTTTGCGAAAATATTTTAGAAAAGTCATTAAACAAAAAGATGTAACTGGGCCACTTTCTTACCCCATCTACAGAAATTAACCCAAAAATGGATTGAATCCTTGAACATAAGACCTGAAACCATAAAACTCATAGAAGAAAATGTAGGGCGGTAAGCTCCCAAACGTTAGTTTTGCAATAATTTTTCGGGCTTGACACTAAAAACATACCCAACAAAAGCAAAAATCAACAAGTGGTACTGCATAGAACTGAAAGGCTTCTGTACGGCAAAGGAAACCATTAACAAAATGAAAAGGCAAGCTATGGAATGGGAGAAAATATTTGTAAGTCACATATCTGATAAAAGATTATTGTCCCAAATATATAAAGTACTTGTAAAACTCAACACCAAAAATCAATCAGATTAAAAAATGGACAGAGGATATGAATAGACATTTTTCTAAAAAGAGACACATAAATGTCCAACAGACACATGAAAAGGTGTTCAATATCATTAATCACGAGGGAAATGCAAATCAAAACCACAATGAGATATCACCTCACCCCTGATAGAATATCTATTGTAAAAAGGACAAGAATTAACAAGTTTTGGTGAGGATGTGGAGAAAAGTGAATCCTTGTGCAGTTTTGGAGTGAATGCAGATTGGTGCAGCCACTATAGAAAACACTATGAAGCTTCCTCCAAAAATTAAAAATAGAACTACAATGTGATCTAACAATTCCGATTCTGAGTATTCATCCAAAGAAAACACAACTGCTATCTTGAAAAGAAGCTTGCACCCACATATTCATTGCAGCATTATTTACAATAGCCAAGACATGAAAACAACCTAAGTGCCCATTAATAGATGAAAGGATGAAGAAAATGTGATACACACACACACAAAAGATACACACGATGCAATATTATTCAGCCATAAAAAGAAAGACATCCTGCCATTTTCAAGAATGTGGATGAACCTTGAGAACATTATGCTAAGTGAAGTAAGTCAGACAGAGAAAGAAAAACACTGTATGATGTCACTTATTCACTTATGTATGAAATCGAAAAATATCAAACTCATAGAAGTTGTGGCCAAGGGCTGGAGTTGGTCAAAGGGTACAAACTTTCAGTTATAAGATGAATAAGTTCTGGGGATCTAATGTACAGCATGGTGATTATAGTTAACAATGCTTTCATATACTTGAAAGTTGCTATGAGAGTAAATCTTAAATGTGCTCATCATAACAATAACAACAACAAAATGAAGTGAAGGATGTGTTAACTAACCTTAATCTGATAAATATTTTGGAATATATATGTATATTAAATCATCCCATTGTACATCTTAATTTTACACAATGTCATATATCAATTACATCTCAATAAACCTGAAAAGAATAAATATACGGCTTAAAAAAATCCCAGGAGGTTTTCTTTTGAGTGTACTGTTGAGTTGATTTTAAAGTTCAGATGGATATGCAAATGATATAGAATACCCAAACTATTCTGAAAAACAGCAATTTTGGGGAACTTATTCTATTTGAATTTTGAGACATACTGTGAAACTACCATAATTGAGACAACATAGTATAGATGCTAAGATAAACAAATAAATCATTGGAATAGAAGAGAATTCAGAAGTAGACTCACATATAAATTTTGGTACTCAACAAGAGTACCAAAACTAATTTGCTTTTAATTTAAAAGGAAAGGAAAGGAAAGGAAAGTCTTTTCAACAAATAGTGCTACAACTACTGTGTATCTATTTGGGAAGAAAAAAAAGGAACCTTGATTCCCCACCTCACCTGTTATACATATATTAATTGAGGATACATCATACAAATAAACTATGGACTTTAAACAATAATATTCCTAGAAGTACATCAATATTTCCACTGATAAAAAGCATTAATTATTAAAAATTGATAAACTGAACTTCATCATAATTTATAAATTTCTGCTCATCAAAAAACACAGTTAAGAAAATATATAGACAAGCCACTGCTTGGAAGAAAATGTTCAGAATACATCACAATATTATATCTAATGAAGAATTTGTATCAAGAATATATAAAGCTTTCCGACAACTCAATAATAGATAAAATCAGCGAAATATTTGAACAAAAATATTTATAAAATAAAAAGATATATGCACCGCCTCAAGTCAATATCATTAGTCATCAGGGAAATACAAATTAAAGTCAAAATGAGATAAAACACACCCATTAGAAAAATTAAAAGTCCATGTCTGAGAACAGAAAATGTTGGTGAGAATATAGAACAGCTAGAACTTTCTCACATTACTGGTAGGAGTGTAAAAAGGTGCCATCATTTTGGAAAATTCCTTGATTGATTTTTTAAAACTGTAAACAAATGTCTACCCTCTGATGCAACAATTTTATTCCTAGGAATTTAATCATGGGAAATAACAAACATATGTCCATAAAACTCCTTGTACAAGAATGTTGATGGCAGCTATATTCATAATAGCCAAACTTGTCCATCAATAGACAGAATGATAAATATACTGTAGTTGAGTCAAATGATGGAATACTACTTAATGAAAAAAGGAGGAGCTAATACGTGCAATTTACACATACAACAATATGGAAAACATTATCCTAAGTAAAATAACCCAGACCCCAAAAAATCTACATACTGTTTAATTACATGAAGTTCTAGAATAGACAAAACTCATCTATAGTGATTTTAATTAAATAGTAGCTGTTTGAAGGGTGGCTGATGGACTGTGAAGGGAAACAAGGAATCTCCTGGGATTATGGGAATGTTTTATATCTTGAAATGCTTGTGAGTTATAGTAGGGTACATATTTATCAAAATGATAAAAGTCTAGGCATACTTGTGCATTTTACCGTATATAAAGCAAAGAGTTAAAAAAAAAAAAACTTGCCCTTTGCCAATTTCACTTACTCTTAAAAGCTTAAGACATTTAAAATATTAAACAGGATAAAACTATGGAAGAGGAGATTTTGATTAAAAGAATACAAGTGGTATCAAAGAACATAAAGCCAGTGGTCACGTTACTACCTTTAAACTGCTACCTTAAGTCATAAACAACTGCTAAAGGTGGGCTGTGAATTTGAAATTAGATATATTTTCCTTATATGCACATTAATGGACTGTAAATAAAAATTTTTGGTGATTCAGAGTCAAAAGGGCAATCCAAGCTCCAGAGGCTGGCTCCGCGCCCCGGAGGGGAAGCTCCGGAGTTCCGCCCGGGCAGCAGACAAAACTTTCTGTCTGCCATTAGCAGAGGGGCAACAGTCAGCATTCACAACTCCGGGAAAGTCCCGGAGAGAATCCCAGAGGGCGAGGTGACCCCCAGCTGCTGTAGTGCGCCCCATGGGGCAAGGGATTGCCAGAGATCTCGGAGAGGACTTGGGCTGGGGAGAGCTCCAGAGGCTGGCTCTGTGGCCCGGAGGGGAAACTCCAGAGTTCCGCCCGGGCAGCAGACAAAACTCTCTGTCCGCCATTAGCGGAGGGGTGACATCCAGCATCCACAACACCGGGAGGGTCCCAGAGAGGAGAATATCAGGCAAGGAGCAGCTGACCAGCTACCACTGAAATCAGGATCTCCGGCTATCCCCCAGACAGGGCAAAGGGCTCCCTGAGTTCCTGGAGAACAGGACTGGGGCTGGGTGGAGTTCCAGCGACCCAGCTCTGTAGCCTAGGGGGAAACCAGGCACACAGCAACCTCAGCGAAAGCCTCTGCACAGCACTAGTAGAGAGCACCCATCCGGCAGCCACAAGGCTGGAAGACCCCGGGACAAAAGTAGCAGAGCTAGGTGAGCTAAACACAGACTGTAGAAGAAGCCAATAGCTCTGCTGTGACCCATAGTGGACAAGTGAGATTTTGTGGGTGCCGACAGTGACAGAGCAGCAAATATAAGTGATCCTACCCCTGGCGGCTGAAAAAGCCCATAACACCGTTGCAGACCCCAAGGAGGGAGCATGTCTAGGTGGGCTGAAACAGTAGGCACCAGCATCCTGAAGCCCCCCCGTGATGACCCCCATGGCAGAAGAGGGAATCCAAAGGACCACTGTGACTACGAGAAGGGGCCCAGGCCCAGTTAGCAACTGTGGATAGGGTTCCTGGTTGGTGCAGCATAAACAGCTGCTCCCCCACCACACCAGCAGAAACAAGTGGAAGGAGCAACTAAACTGTATCTCTATGCAGAGGCACAAATCTACAACATCAAGCAATATGAAAAAATACATTAAATCTCCAGAACAGAAGGAAAATAACAAATACACAGAAAACAATCCCAAAGAAAATGAAATCTATAACCTAAATGACGATGACTTCAAAACAGCCATCATTAAAATACTCAGTGAGTTAAGAGAGAATTCAGATAGACAACTCAACGAGTTCAGGAGCTATGTCAAAAAAGAGTTTGATACAATAAAGAAGAACCAAACAGAAATACTGGAAATGAAGAACACAATACAGGAGATTAAGAAAAATCTAGATGCACTGAACAGTAGGGCCGATAATATGGAGGAAAGAATTAGCAATTTGGAAGATGGCAATATAGAATTGCTGCAGGCAGAGGAGGAGAGAGAAGCAAGACTAAAAAGAAATGAAGAAACTCTCTGAGAATTATCAGACACAATTAGGAGATGCAACGTAAGGATTATAGGTATGCCAGAGGGAGAAGAGAAGGAGAAAGGGGCAGAAAGCCCATTCAAAGAAATAATGGCTGAGAACTTTCCAAATCTGGTGAGAGAGATGGATCTTCAGGTGACAGAAGTCAATAGATTTCCAAACTTTATCAATGCAAGAAGACCAACTCCATGGCATATAGTAGTGAAGCTAGCAAAAGTCAACGACAAGGAGAAAATACTAAGGACAGCCAGGCAAAAGAAACTAACCTACAAAGGAACCCCCATCAGGCTATCAGCAGATTTCTCAGCAGAAACTTTACAGGCTAGAAGAGGGTGGAATGATGCATTCAAAAATCTGAAGGACAAAAACCTACAGCCGAGAATTCTCTACCCAGTGAAAATATCTTTCAAATACGATGGAGAAATAAAAACTTTCACAGATAAACAGAAATTAAGGGAGTTCATTGCCACAAAACATCCTCTTCAGGAAATCCTCAGGAAAACCCTCATTCCTGAAAAATCAAAAAAAGGAAAGGGGCGACAAAACCAAGAGCAGAGGAGATAAGTAGAAGGACAACAACAGAGAGTAGCAGCTCTTCATCAGAACAGATTAAACCATGGGACGAGAAACAAAGGAAATTGAAGAAAACCGGAAAACAAGACACAAAATGGTAGTGGTAGGCCCCCATATCTCAATAATCACTCTAAATGTAAATGGATTGAACTCCCCAATCAAAAGACAGAGAGTGGCAGGATGTATCAAAGAACAAGACCCAACAATACGCTGCCTCCAGGAAACACACCTCAGCCCCAAAGACAAACACAGACTCAGAGTGAAGGGATGGAGAACAATACTCCAAGCTAATAATGAACAAAAGAAAGCAGATGTCGCTATACCAATATCAGACAAGGTAGACTTCAAAGCAAAACAGATAAAGAAAGACAAAGAGGGACAGTATATAATGATAAAAGGGACTCTCCGCCAAGAAGACATAACACTTGTAAATATATACACACCCAACGCAGGAGCACCAAAATTTGTAAAGCAACTCTTAATAGAACTAAAAGAAGACATCAACAACAATACGATAATAGTAGGGGACCTCAACACACCATTAACACCAATGGACAGAGCATCCAGACAGAAAATCAACAAGGAAATAATAGAATTAAATGAAAAATTAGACCAGATGCACTTAATAGATATATATAGAACACTTCATCCAAAAACAGCAGGTTACACATTCTTCTCAAGTGCACATGGAACATTCTCAAGGATTGACCATATTTTGGGAAAAAAAGCAAACATCAATAAATACAAGAGAGTTGAAATAATATCAAGCATCTTTTCTGATAATAATGCTATGAAACTAGAAATCAACTACAAGAAAAAAGCAGAGAAATGTGCAAAAATGTGGAGACTAAACAACACGCTTCTGAACAAACAATGGATCATTGAAGAAATTAAAGAAGAAATCAAATATTATCTGGAGACAAATGAAAATGAGAACACGCCATACCAAATCATTTGGGATGCAGCAAAAGCAGTCCTAAGAGGGAAATTCATCGCAATACAGGCTCACCTCACTAAACAAGAAAAAGCTCACATAAGCAAACTCAAATGACACCTAACAGAACTAGAAAAAGAAGAACAAACAAAGCCCAGAGTCAGTAGAAGGAGGGAAATAATAAAAATAAGAGCAGAAATAAACGATATTGAAAGAAAAAAGACAATAGAAAGGATCACTGAAACAAAGAGTTGGTTCTTGGAAAAAATTAACAAAATCAAGAAACCTTTAGCCAGACTTACCAAGAAAAGAAGAGAGAAATCGCAAATAAATAAAATTAGGAATGAGAGAGGAGAAATCACAACAGATACCAATGAAATACAAGGGATCATAAGAGAATACTATGAAAAACTATATGCCAACAAATTGAACAACCTGGAAGAAATGGACAAATTCCTAGACTCCTACAACCTCCCCAAACTGCATCAGGAAGAAATGGAGAATCTGAATAGGCCAATCACAAGTAAGGAAATAGAAACGGTAATCAAAAACCTCCCCAAAAATAAGAGTCCAGGACCTGACAGCTTCTCTGGAGAATTCTACCAAACATTCAAAGAAGACTTAATACCTATTCTTCTCAAACTATTCCAGAAAATTGAGGAAGATGGAGTACTCCCTAACACATTCTATGAAGCCAACATCACTCTGATCCCCAAACCTGACAAGGACAACAAAAAGAAGAACTACAGGCCGATATCACTGATGAACATAGATGCAAAAATCCTCAACAAAATTCTTGCAAACCGAATACAGCAATACATCAAAAAGATTATACACCATGATCAAGTGGGATTTATACCAGGGACACAGGGATGGTTCAACATC
The DNA here is from genome assembly GCF_041296235.1 of Equus asinus. Taxonomy (NCBI): domain Eukaryota; kingdom Metazoa; phylum Chordata; class Mammalia; order Perissodactyla; family Equidae; genus Equus; species Equus asinus. The sequence continues at coordinate 66,025,848 of NC_091793.1, read as the reverse complement.
TGCAAGTCAATCAACATGATACACTACATCAACAAAATGAAAAACAAAAACCATATGATCATCTCAATAGATGCAGAGAAAGCATTTGACAAGATCCAACACCCATTTATGATAAAAACCCTCAATAAAATGGGTATAGAAGGAAAGTACCTCAACATAATAAAGGCCATATATGACAGACCCACAGCCAACATCATACTCAATGGACAAAAACTGAAAGCCATCCCTCTGAGGACAGGAACAAGACAAGGGTGCCCACTTTCACGACTCCTATTCAACATAGTACTGGAGGTGTTGGCCAGAGCAATTCGGCAGGAAAAAGAAATAAAAGGAATCCTAATAGATAATGAAGAAGTAAAACTCTCGCTGTTTGCAGACGACATGATCTTATATATAGAAAACCCCAAAGAATCCATAGAAAAAATATTAGAAACAATCAACAACTACAGCAAAGTAGCAGGGTATAAAATCAACATACATAAATCAGTAGCATTTCTATACACTAACAATGAACTAACAGAAAAAGAACTCAAGAACTCAATCCCATTCACAATCGCAATGAAAAGAATAAAATACCTTGGGATAAACTTAACCAAGGAAGTGAAGGATCTATACAATGAAAACTACAAGACTTTCTTGAAAGAAATTGACGACGACATAAAGAGATGGAAAGACATTCCATGCACATGGATTGGAAGAATAAACATAGTTAAAATGTCCATACTACCTAAAGCAATCTACAGATTCAATGCTATCCCAATCAGAATCCCAAGAACATTCTTCACAGAAATTGAACAAAGAATCCTAAAATTCATATGGGGCAAAAAAAGACCGCAAATTGCTAAAGCAATCCTGAGCAAGAAAAACAAAGCCGGCGGAATCACAACCCCCGATTTCAAAACATACTACAAAGCTACAGTGATCAAAACAGCATGGTACTGGTACAAAAACAGGTCCACAGATCAATGGAACAGAATTGAAAGCCCAGAGATAAAACCACACATCTATGGACAGCTAATCTTCGACAAAGGAGCAGAGGGCCTACAATGGAGAAAAGAAAGTCTCTTCAACAAATGGTGCTGGGAAAACTGGACAGCCACATGCAAAAGATTGAAAATTGACCATTCTTTTTCACCACACACCAAAATAAACTCAAAATGGATCAAAGTCCTAAAGATTAGGCCTGAAACAATAAGTCTGTTAGAAGAGAATATAGGCAGTACACTCTTTGACATCAGTTTCAAAAGAATCTTTTCGGACACTATAACTCCTCAGTTGAGGGAAACAATAGAAAGAATAAACAAATGGGACTTCATCAGACTAAAGAGCTTCTTCAAGGCAAGGGAAAACAGGATTGAAACAAAAAAACAGCTCACTAAGTGGGAAAAAATATTTACAAGCCACTTATCCGACAAAGGGTTAATCTCCATAATATACAAAGAACTCACACTGCTTAACAACAAAAAAACAAACAACCCGATCAAAAAATGGGCAGAGGACATGAACAGACATTTCTCAAAAGAAGATATGAATATGGCCAATAGACACATGAAAAGACGTTCATCATCGCTAATCATCAGGGAAATGCAAATCAAAACTACACTAAGATATCACCTTACACCCGTTAGATTGGCAAAAACATCCAAAACCAAGAGCGACATATGTTGGAGAGGTTGTGGAGAAAAAGGAACCCTCATACACTGTTGGTGGGAATGCAAACTGGTACAGCCACTATGGAAAACAGTATGGAGATTTCTCAAAAAGTTAAAAATAGAAATACCCTATGACCCAGCCATCCCATTACTGGGTATCTATCCTAAGAACCTGAAATCAGAAATCCCAAGAGTCCCTTACACCCCTATGTTAATCGCAGCATTATTTACAATAGCCAAGACGTGGAACCAACTTACATGCCCAGAAACTGATGATTGGATAAAGAAGATATGGTATATATACACAAAGGAATACTACTCAGCCATAAAAAAAGACAAAATTGGCCCATTCGCAGCAACGTGGATGGACCTCGAGGGTATTATGTTAAGCGAAATAAGCCAGTCAGAGAAAGACGAACTCTATATGACTCCACTCATAGGTGGAAGTTAATATATTCACAAGGAGATCTGATCGGTGGTTACCAGGGAAAAGGGGGGGTGGGGGGAGGGCACAAAGGGGGAAGTGGTGTACCCACATCATGACTAACAATAATGTACAACTGAAATCTCACAAGGTTGTAATCTATCATAACATTAATAAAAAAAAAAAAGGGCAATCCATATGTCAGCTTTCCATATGCTTTACCTCATTTTGGGTCCCTAATTTCCACTCAGTCACATAAATTAGAAACCTAGGAGTCTTCTTAACTCTTAACGTTTCTCTCTTTCTTGTTTCTCACATGGTCTATAAAGGGTTTCTCTTTTTCTCCCTCCAAAACACATCCTCCTTGTCCCTATGACTATGTCTCTTGCTAAACCTCTCATTTTTTCATGCTTTGACTAATGCCATATGTTCTGACTGGCCCTTATAACTTTAAGACTTAATCCTATCAAATCCATCTTTTGCCATGACCACTGAGTAACTGATAAAACTAAAGATAATCTGACCACGTCAAGCAATACTGCATACAGTAAAAGTAGGGGTTTGGGATTTGACCTTCTCTGTTTGAATTTTGACTCCATCATTTGCTAACTTTGTAGACTAAGTCAAATTAAATAACCTCCCTGTTGTATTTTCTCATCTCAGAATGAGATATTTAATGAGTTACTACAATTAAAGCACTTAGAAGGTTATGTGGCACACATAGAGGAATAATAAACATCAGCTATCATTACTGTCTGTTGTCAGAAATATCAAACAAAAGTCCTTTGATATCTGCTTATCATATTATACAAGACCTTCCTTGTTCTGCTGCCTTCCTTACGTCTGTAGTTTTCTCTCTGCCGTCCTCAGCCTACCAGTTTACTCCAGTATATAAATATCTTATAATTTTCTTTGTATAGCATGGTAAGACTTATCCCTTTCCTCATACTCTATGTATTCCACCACAGTTTCTTATAAGTAATTTTTCTTATAGCTATTTTCTTAGTAGATAAAGTTGAGGGCAGGGTACATGTATAATTCTTTATCTATCATGGTTTTTTTAGCATATGTTACATACTCAAGAATTGCATAATTGAATAAATGATTTAAAAATCCAGGATTACGAAAAAAGGACAAATTGAATGAAGAGATCAAAACCACCATTTAGAAGGATTAAATACTAAGTATAAAATAATTTCTAAATTGTATCCCAAAGGCAAGTCATAAACCCAATACTAGAAAAACTATTATTCTGTAACCCATTTGAAAAAATGATACAAGACATTTTTGCTCATGAGTTTGTGAACAAGAAAATAGCAAATGCGTCATGCAGAGTCTTTGGAAAACAATGATTATTTTTCACAGGTATGTAAAAAGTGGTTTCTTGGATAAAGAATCTGTTCATATGATAATCTTAGAATCAGATAACAAAGAGTCTCTTGCTACTAGCCTAATGACTCTGCATTTAAACAGCAGGGGTGTGGAACCTTAACATGCTGTTCCCTAGCTGCACAAAACTGAACAAGTTACCTGAAGACTCTTCATCATACTCTCTCCATCTGGAAAATGGAGATAAAAATAATATCTACCTCTTGTAGAAGATATAGCAATTAGGCAAATTAAAATTTATAAAGCACTTATATTATGTGACATACATGAAAAACTATATATAAAAGTTGTTAAATAAAAATACAAGGTATTTTGGAATTTGATTAATCATTGGAATCTTATATTAATATAAATGTTTACTTGCAAAATAAAGCATGGTTCTGTTGCATTTTTATGATAGTAAAATACGCAAATATAAATTTTATTATTTTAACCATTTTAAATGTACAGTTCAGTGGCATTAATTATCTTCAAATATTATGTAACCATTACCATTATTTTTCATCATCTCCAAAAGAAATTCTGTATCCATTAAACAATAATTTCCCATTCCTCTATCACAAACCCCAGACTCTATCATACTTACAGTCTCTATGTATTTGCCTAGTCTAGGTAACTCATATTAGTAGAACCATACAATATTTGTCTTTTTGTCTGGCTTATTTGAATCAGCAGGTTTTCAGAGTCTATCTGGTTGTAGAATGGATCAGAGTTTTCTTACTTTTTAAGGCTAAATACTATTTCATTATATATATACATACATATACATATGCCACATTTTATTTATTCAGTCTGTTGACTGACTTTTGGGTTGTTTCCAACATTTTGGCTATGGTGAATAATGTTCATAGGAACATTGATGTACAATTATTTGTTTGAGTCTTGCTTTCACTTCTTTTGAGGATATATCTAGAAATGGAAATGATGGTTCATATAGTAATTTTATGTTTAACTTTTTGAGGAACCATCATCCTGTTTTCCACAAAGGCTACACCATTTCACTTTCCTGACAGCAATGCACCAGGGTTCTAATTGTTCCACATTCTCATCAATACTTGTTATTTTCTGTTTTTTTGTTTGCTTGTTTTGTTAAATAAGAAAAATCCTAATAGATGTGAAGTAATATCTCTTTGTGGTTTTGATTTGTATTTTCTTAATGACATGGGATGTTGAACTTTTTTTTATGTATTTATCAGACATTTGTATTTCTTCTTGGGAGAAATGTCTATTCAAGTTCTTTGTCTATTTTTTTTTTCTAGTGAGGAAGTTTGGCCCTGAGCTAACATCTGTTTCCAATCTTCCTCTTTCTGTTTGAGGAAGATTGTCACTGAACTAACATCTATAAAAATCTTCCTCTATTTTGTATGTGGGATGCTGCCACAGCATGGCTTGATAAGCAGTGTGTAGTTTCCCACCCAGGATCTGAACCGGCAAACCCCAGGCCACCAAAGTGGAGTTCACTGAACTTAACCACTAGACCATAAGGCTGGCCCCTTTTGTCCATTTTTTCAAATTGAGTTGTGTCTTTTCTTGTTGTTGAGTGATAAGAGCTCTTTAAATATTTTGGATATTTATCTCTTATCAGATATATGATTTACAAATATTTGCTCCCATTCTGCAAGTTGTCTTTTCATTTACTAAGTGTCCTTTTATGTGCAAAGTTTTTAATTTTGATGAAATCAAATTTATCCATTTTTTCTTTAGTTGCTTGTCCTTCTAGTGTCATATTCAATAAATCTTAGCCAAACACAATGTTGTGAGTGTATTCTTCTATGATTTCTTCTGAGAGTTGATCATCTTAGCTCTTACATTTAAATCTTTGACACTTTTGAATGAATTATTGTAGCTTTGCAGTAAGTTTTGAAATAAAGAAATGTCAGTCTTTCATATTTGTTCTCTTTTTTTCAAGATTATTTTGGCTATTTGGTGTCCCTTGAGATTCCATTTTGAATTTTAGGATGGATTTATTTTATATCTAAAAAAATGTCATTGGATTTTGATGGAGAGGGTGTTAAACCTATAAATCTCTTTGGATAATATTGTCACGTTAACAATATTGTCTTCTAATATGTAAACGTGGGATGGCTTTCCATTTATTTGGCTTCTTTAATTACTTTCAGCAGTGTTTCATAGTTTTAAATGTAGAAGTCTTTCACCTCCTTGGTTAAATTTATTCCTAGGTATTTTCTTCTTTTCGATGCTATTGCAATTAAATTGTTTTCTTTAATTTTTTTCAGATTGCTCATTGTTAAAGTATAGAAATGCTGCTAATATTTGTGTATTGATTTTATATCTTGAAACTTTGCTGAATTAGTTTATTAGATCTAATTATTCTTTTGTGTGTGGAATATTTAGGTCTTAGTACATATATGTCACATGTGAACAGAGATGATTTTGTTTTTTTGTTTCCAATTTGCATACCTTTCATTTTTTTCTTGTCTAATTGTTCTGTCTAGAACTTTCAATACCATTTTGAATAGAAGTGGTAAAAACTGGCATCCTTGTTTTCCTATGGGAAATATTTTGATTTTTTCACATTGAGTATCATGTTAGTCCTGGGTTTTCCCTATATGGCCTTTATTATGGTGGGGAAGTTTTCTTATATTCCTAGTTTATTGAATGTTTTTATCAAGAAAGATAGCTGACTTTTGTCAAAGATTTTTTATACCTTTATTGTGATTACCATGACTTCTTTTTCTTTCATTCTATTAATGTGGTGTTTTACATTGCTTGATTTTCACATGTTAACCTATTCTTACGTAAGAGGAATAAATCCTACTTGGTCAGGTTGTATAATCCTTTTAACATGCCAATGAATTTGGTTTGCTAGTATTCAGTTGAGGATTTTTGCATCAATATTTACAAGGAATATTCTTCTGTAGTTTTCTTTTTTTGCAATATCTTTGGCTTGCTATCAGTCTAATACTTGTATCATAGAATGACTTAGGAAATTTTCTTTCTGCTTCAATTTTTTGGCAGAGTTTGAGGAGAATTGACATTAATTCTTTAAATTTTTGGTAGAATTCACCAGTGAAGCCATCTATTTCTGGGGGTTGCTTATTTGGAAAGTTTTTAAATACTGATTTAATTTTATTACTAAGTTATAAGACAATTTAGATTATTTCTTCAAGATTCAGCTTTTGTAGATTGTATTTTTTCTAGGAATTTGTCCATTTCATCTAGGTAACCCAATTTATTGATGTAAAAATATTCTTTTATCATTCTTGTGTAATATCTTTTACTAGAATCCTTTCTATTAGGTCTAATTGGCTTATGATGTTTTTCAAGTCCTCTATTTCCTTATTGATTTTCTGTATGATTGTGCTATCCATTATTAAAAGTGTTGTGTTGAAGTCTCCAATTTTTATTGTAAAGCTGTCTATGTCTCTCTTCAAGTCTGTCAATGTTTGTTTCATATGTTTTTAGTCTCCGATGGTGTATATTGATGAATCAACTCTTTAAAATATAAAATGTCCTACTTTGCATCTTGCATTAGTTTTTGAAATCGAAGTCTATTTTGTTTGATATTGGTGTAGTCTCCTCAGCCCTCTTTGGTTACTATTTTCATGGAATACCTTTCCCGATCCTTTTATTTTCAACCTGTGTGTATTCTCAGATATAAAGTGAATAAGTTTCTTGTAGACAGCAGGTAGCATATAATTGGGTCCTGTTCCTTTTTTTTTTTAGCATTCTTCCATGTATGCTTTTTGATTAGAGAGTTTAATTCATTTGCATGTAAAGTCATTACTCATAAGGAAGGACTTACTTCTACCATTTTGTTGTTTTCTGTGTGCCATAAAACATTATTGTCCCTCATCTTCTACATCACTGCCTTCCTTTGTGTTTAGTTGATATTCTGTAGTGAGATGTTCTGCTTCCATTTTTGTTTCTTTTTGTATATATTTTGTCAATATTTACTTTGCGATTACCATTGGGATTATTTATAACATCCTAAAGTTGTAACCATCTACCCTATTTTGACGCCACTTTAACCTTAATTACACTAACTGTACTCCTTTACAGATTTTCCCCTCCCCTTTATGTTACTGATGTCACAAATTACATCTCTATATATTTTTCACCCATGAACAATCATATATAATTATTTTTTATACATTTGTTTTTTTGTTTTGTTCATATATGGTTTAGTTGATTTTCCTTAGTTCTTTGTCCACTTTTCCCCTTAGTTCCTTCAGTATATTTACATTTCTTTAGAGTCTTTGTCAAGTAAAGGCAGATTTTGTCAATTTAAACTGTCCCTTTGGATCAGTCATGTATTCTTGTTTATTTGTACGCCTTGTGATTTTTTTTTGAAAACTAGATATTTGATTACTATAATGTGGTATCTCTGGAAATAAGATTCTCCTTCATTTCCAGTGTTTGCTGTTTTTTCTTTTTATTGATTGTTACAGCTGTGGTAGTCTATTCGAGAATTTTCCAAACTATCTTTACAAAACCTATTCCTTATTACCCATGTTTTCACTGAAGTCTCTGTTTCTTAGTTCATGTCCAACTAATGATTTGACAGAGTTCTTTGAATTCCAGAAATTGAAACAGACAAACAAACAAATATAGAAATAATACACTTCCCAGGCTTTGCAACCTGGCTATACTCTGGGGAAGTCCTTCACTGATTAGCTAAGCTGCTCTGAGGTGAAAGTTTAAGGTCTTCTCAGGACTTTCTTCAACACGTGTCTTGTTTGGGCATGCACATGGCTTTATAAATTCCCCTATTATACATGGCTGCTTTTGAATGTCCTAATTTCCCAATGAGTCTTACCCCAGCTTCTTATTCAATCCTCATATGGTATGCTGTATGTCTCTACCCATGCTTTCTTTCCCAGCTATAGGTTTGTAGTTTCCTTGTAGCTTTCACAAGAAGTGTCCAGTGCTTTTCCTGCCTGTGTTGCAAGTTACGCGAAAGAGAGACAAGTGACTCAGTCTTGTAGGTAGCCCCCAAGCAGGTTGGGACAAATATCCACAATATTTTGCAAATAAGATCTGTTAATTTTTTTTGTTTGAGGGAGGGAACTACGAACCAGGTTGCCAATGCTGAAGACCAAGACTGCTTCTCTGCCAGGAATTGGTGGGGCAAAGTTGAATATAAATTACAAAAATATTCTGTTATTTTAAAGATGGCTATTTCTTCATTGGGCTTTTGCTTGGTTGTTGTAATCCTTTGTTGTCTCAAGCATCTACAAAGTTGGTTCAGGCAGCTTCTGGTTGCTTTTCAATGTTTCTGTGAGGGTACAAGAGCTTGGAGCTTCCTAGTCTGCCATTTTGCTCAAATTAGTCTAAAGCATCAAACAAAAACAATCCAAAATATGGATAAAGAGGAAGAAGAAGAGAAGAATGGGAGGAAAGGAGGAGGACTAAGAGGAGGAGTAAGAAGACTGACAGACAAATAAAAACTAGACTATTCAAAATAAAAGAGTGGCTTTTTAGCTTATTTCCCATGATTTAATTCAAATTGGTGAATCTCAAATTTTTAAAACTTATGTTAGTAAGCACCAATTATTAACAAAGTTAATACAATCTAAACATTTCTAGTCCCTCAGCCCTCATCCCTCCTTATGTGAAAGTCACTGGGATCCTTTTTCCAGTTTTATTGGAATTAAGTCAGAGGAGTAAAGTAAGCAGCTTCGATCTCTTTCCAAATGTTATTGCTTAACCAGTGGGGCCCATTTAGGAAACATTAGCACAACGTCATAAACTACCTCAACTCACATTAACAAATTAATCAAGTACTAAACATGCCTTATGAAAGAAGCATGTGGTATTAAATGATGTTGAGAAACAATTTTCCTGCAAAAAGGTACCAGTCTTTTCACATTTCAAGCTACTGGGAATTTAAGAGCAAAAACTAATAATAAAAATTAACATTTCTGCTCCACATGTACAAGTAAGAGGTCTGGCAGTTGTGAAATCTTGTGATTTGATGATATTGAGCCCTGTCCATCACTTAACATCAATTCAAATTCTTACCTGTATGTTCTTTTCTGCTGCTTTAAACCTTTTTGGCCAGAATTTCATAACTCCTTCCCAAGTGTCTTCTACTTCCTGCATTGCATTTGAGTTCTGCATTAGATTTTATATTTATGAAAGGCATTGAGTTGAAAGGGGTCAATCAGAATCTCTTGTTGTAGAAGCATTACGGGCTAGAGTCAACGTTAAGTTATCCACCTCTGACATTTCGGGAGATTGCTCTTATATCAAACCTGAGAAACGGGGCTGCAAACTGCATTTCACCAAGCTCCACATATTACCTCCTATGAATCATCAGATTAAGATTCGATAAAGAAAGCTTGTAAAGATGGCATTAAGTTTGCCTATGATAAATGGGTTTGTGTGTGGCTTTAGTTGTCTCCTGCTGCAAAAGTCAATGAAATTCCGGTACTCATTAACTCTCGGTTTTTGCGTCTCTCAGAGGTGCTTCACATAATGTATTTTGATTGAATTCAACATTAAAAAGACCAAGTCTTGCATAGATTCTCAGGAATTATCAGCCAAGTTGACTTAGAGTGCTATGATCAGATGATGAGCCTATATAGAACCTCTTCCTCATTCTCTTTCCCTGGTAACAAGGATTTCTATATGAACCCTTACACTCTATGGAGATGTAACATTTATAACACGGCCTTTAACAAGCATCAAGTGTGTTTTTATTGTCCATTATGAATAGGATATCTATCTATCTCTATATATATGTATACACACACAAAATATACACATTTATGTATTATATGTATATTGTGTGTGTGTATATATGGCTTATTGATAATGTATGATAAAAGCATACTTGATACTTGTTAAAGGTCATGGTGTAAATACACACATATATATGTATATGTACACACACACACACATATATATATATATAAGTATATGTTACACACACAAACACACTCATATATATACATATACAATTTTTTGTTTGGTGTTTAACATATCTTACATTACAGTTTAATTAAAATTTACGTGGTATTGTGTTTTTAACTATACTCTAATATAACTGTGAGTCAGGTGAAGCAATTGCATTATAGTATGATCAAAGAAATACAACGCTTCATGAATGTTATATGATTGAATCAGTAAGTATTCAAAAAAGGGAGTGATGCCCATAAACTGAGGGAAGTTTCCATAGATAAAATGAAATATGAAATATAATAAAAAGAGAAGGTGAAGCTTAGTCAAATCTTATAGTGGAAGAACGGCTTGTACATCAGACAATGGCATGGTATAAAGACATAATGACCACCATCTGTTCAGAGATCAAAGAAATGGATAGATCCTCTGTAGTGGATGGTTGATAGATGGAAGAGATACATACAATGGCGAAGGTAGGTAGCAACCAATCTCTGTTAAGTAAAACTTTTCCTAGTAAAAGAATTCAAGGTTCATTTAGAGACATAAATAGATTAACAGAATGTAGGAGTTAGTATAGATTGGAGTGATCACTTGCAAGAAAAAGTTCTTCAAAATATTTTATCTCTGACGTATGTAAATAAATCCATAAATAGGTAGGTGTGTTTATGTGTGTGTATGTCTTTGAAAGTTTACTGGTCACCTCTATAACTTCAAAATATTATTGGGATAAGGCTACTCAGAACGCCTAAGTTTGCAAAATTGAAAAATAATACAGTGATTTTTTTTCTATATAAAATATTGGGTTTTTTTAAAGATTAAATTTCAAATCTCCTGGATTTTACACAAATTTAAAAGTAAACTTAAAAAACAAGAAATATTCTCAGGTCCTGCTTCAAGAAAAGAACACAATACAGTAATAAGCAAACATATTATTTGCTTTGCAAACGGATATCCCATATTATTCACTTCATAGTTTGGTGCAATAAGCAGAAGAGACTTAAGGCCACATTCTGGGTGTTAGGGACAACAAATCAGCAGAGCCATGTTTCACTTTCCCAGAGTAAATGATTTTCCCCCAAGACCAGCCTCCTCCAGCCTCCTCCAGCCTCCAGGGGATACTTCAAAACTCCATGGACTTTAAGATATTTTGTCCCAGATAATGGAATATATCTGATGCTCTAAAGCAGAATATAAGAGCCAAACAGTATGTTTAATCCTTCTGCTTACTTTTTTAAAAAGGTAGTGCCTCAGAGAGAAGGCATCCTTCCACTGAAAGGAAGTGCACACCATGTCCAGAGGGTGTCTCTGGACCCTACTCAGCTCTCCGTGGATGAATATGAAAGTGGAGAACAGCCAGGGCAGTCAGGAAAGAAAAAGAAATAAAAGGCATCCAAAGTGGAAACAAAGAAACAAACTCTATTTGCAGATAGTATGATCTTGTATATAGAAAATTCTACAGATCCACTAAAAATCTATTAGAACCAGTAAATGAATTAAACAAAATGCAAGTTACGAGGTCAACATACAAAAACCAATTGTTTTCCAATATACTTGCAATGAACAATTCAGAAGTGAAATTAATATAACAATTCCATTTATCATATCATGAAAAAGAATAAAATACTCAGGAATGCACTCAATTAAAGAAATGCAAATGTATACTCTGAAAGCTACAAAACTTTGTTGAAAATAAAAAATATCTAAATAAATTAAAAAACAGTCCATGCTCATGAATCAGAAGACTTAATACAATTAAGATAGCAATGCCCCTCAAATTGATCCACAGATTCAGTGCAATCTCTACCAGAATCCCAGTTGACTTTGTAGAAGTGGTTAAGCTGATTCCAAAGTTCATACAGAAATGCAAAAGACTCAGAATAGACACAATAACCTTAAGAATAACAAAGTAGGTGGATTCACACTTCCCAATTTCAAAACATACTACAAAGCAATGATAATCAAGACAGTGTGGTACTGGCATAGGGATAGACATATAGATAAATGCAATAGAACTGATAATCCAAATACAGACACATATGTCCATGGTCAACTGATTTTTTTTTTTGAGGAACATTAGCCCTGAGCTAACTGCTTCCAATCCTCCTCTTTTTGCTGAGAAAGTCTTGCCCTGAGCTAACATCAGTGCCCATCTTAGTCTACTTTATATGTGGGATGCCTACCACAGCATGGCATGCCAAGCGGTGCCATGTCCGCACCCGGGATCTGAACTGGTGAACCCTGGGCCACCGCAGCTGAACGTGCACACTTAACCACTGCGCCACCGGGCCGGCCATGCTCAACTGATTTTTAACGAAGGTGTTAACACTATTCAATGGGGAAAGTAACGTCTTTTCTTGGAAAGGTGCTGAAACAACTAGATAACCACATATGAAATAATGAAGTTTGCCCTTTTCTCATATCATATAAAAATACCCACTAGATGAGGCCAGTCAAGTAGCAAAGTGGTTTGATTCGTGCACTCCGCTTTGGTGTTCCAGGGCTCGTGGGTTCAGATCCTGGGTGCAGACCTACACACTGCTCATCAAGCCATGCTATGGTGGTGTCCCATATATAAAACAGAGGGATATTGGCACAGATGTTAGCTCAGGGACAATCTTCCTCAAGTAAAAGGAGGAAGATTGGCAACAGATGTTAGCTCATGGCCAATCTTCCTCACCAAACAAAAAAGAAAAGAAAACAAGAAAAATAACCACTAAGACAGCTAAACTTAAAAAAATAAATAAAAAATACAATAACAAGTTGGCAAGGATTTAGGGAAATTGCACCCTCATACATTGCTGATAGGAACGTCAAATGGTGCAGCCACTTTGAAAAACAGTCTGGTTGCTCATTGAATGATTAAATGTAGAATCGCCATATGACTCAAGCAATATTACCCCTAGGTATATACACAATAGAAATGAAAATCTATGTCAACATAAACTTCTACATGAATATTTGTAGTAACATTATTCATCATATTCAAAAGGCAGAAACATTCCAAATATTTAACAATTGATGAAGGGATAAACAAATATGGTATATCCATTCAATAAAATATTATTCACCACTAAATTGAATGAAATACTGATACATTTCACAAGATAGATGAACTTTGAAGCATCACACTTAGTGAAAGAAGCCAGTCACCAAAGACCAAATATTACATAATTAGTTTTATATTAAATATCTATAATGGGGGAATCGATAGAACTAGAAAGTAGATTAGAGATTGCTTAGAGTTGTGGTAAATGGGGAATGGAGGGAGAGTGGTAGCTAAAAGGTATGAAATATTTTTGAAGTGATTAAAATTGACTGTAGTGATGGTTGCACATATATGTGAACATGCCAAAAATCATTGGTTTGTACACTTTAAACAGTGAATTTTATGGTCTGAATGCATGATATGTAAAATATATTTCAATAAAACTTGAGGATCATCTGATTTTCTGTTTAGCTAACCTGGTTTTCTGAGTTTCCTTTTTTCTCAATAAAGCCCATTTTTTTTGTTTTTTTTTTTTTTTTGAGGAAGATTAGCCCTTGGCTAACTGCTGCCAATCCTCCCCTTTTTTGCTGAGGAAGCCTGGCCCTGAGTTAATATCCGTGCCTATCTTCCTCTACTTTATATGTGGGACGCCTACCACAGCACGGCTTGCCAAGCAGTGCCATGTCCACACCTGGGATTTGAACTAGCGAACCCTGTGACGGCAAAGCGGAACACGTGAACTTAACTGCTGTGCCACTGGGCCAGCCCCCAATAAACCCCAATTCTTAATACACACCTTGTGAAGATTTGGAATTCGTTCTGACCCCTTGAACATGAGATGATATCCCAGGTTCATCAAGATAGTGACATAGGTCATTCCTGACTTCAGTCCCTGTTATAAGAATACCAGCTAACAACTATTAGTAAACAAGATAACATTTAGAAAAATCTCAGAATCTGAGAGTGAGGCTTAAGTGATCCAATGAATGACAGAGACCAAGAAGGACTGCGTTAGAAGGATAACAGGAGTCATTTCACTTTGAACCCTTGTCCTTCCCCTAGTCTGACACAGCACCACACTGAGAAGTCTCCCCTGGTCCATAATTTATCCATTGGGAAAAAGAGTGCCCAGTGTGGACATCCAAATCCCCCAGGACTGAAGGATACTTCTTGAGAGGCCCACTCTGGTCATGCCTCATATGAGTCACTGAGGGAACATGGGAGGCCTAACTGCTGGGAATCAGCTAGAAATGGAGAAGTGGAATGAAGCTTACAGCAACCAATGATTAGATCTTGATGAACTGCATTCTTCCTTGCAGCAGCAACCAAGCAGAGATTTAAGCTAGCTGCCCTGCCATCTTCAGAGCTGAACCAGTAGCTTCCTCTGGCCAGAGAGCTTGGTGGGCATTTCTTCCTGATTTGCATTCCCAGTCAGGGAACTATATTGGCCATGGAGCCCATTCTACAGCTCTGCCAAGACAAGGCAGCAAATTTGAAAACCCATTCATCTGCTGAGTATAGCCTCTAGTACTGCCCGAACAGGAAGCCTGGCCAAAGAACCTGGATAGCTCCATAATCCATCTTACAAGTGCAATTTCAGTGGTCTCTATGCAAAGATCTCAGCTAGTAACTCTGCTCATCTGTAGTCAAGTAAGTGGCCCTGTATGGCCAGAGTGCTTGGTGGAAAGTGCTGACTGATTCAGGTCTCAGTCAATAAACCATAGTAGCCATGGAGCTTGTTCTATGGCTCTGTCTGGGCAGGGAAGCAAATCTGAAGTTCTATTCAACTGCAGACTAGATCCTTTAATCCCACCTGACCGAGAAGCCTAGGCAGGGAAATTGGGCATCTGTGGACCCCATCCTACAGCTATACTAGCACTGGCACCAAAGCAGAGATCCCAGCCAGTGGCTCTGCCCATCTAAAAAGCAGAACTGGTGGCCTCATTTGGCCAGGTAGCTCAATTAGCAGTTCTGCCTGATTCGAGTCCCAAGCCAATAAGCTTTATCAGCTGTGAAGCCTGTTCTTCAATGGTGCCTAGGTAAAAAAGAAAATTTGCAGCATCTTGAAAATGCTGAGTATATCTTCCAATCCTACAAATCCAAGAAGCCAGGCCAAAACACCTGAGCAACAACAGAGACCATCCAACAGCTGCACTTGGGCTGAGAGCCAGTCCAGCATTTCTGTCCAACCCTTAAGCATAACCTCTGGTGCCATATAATTAGGAGATTGGATAGTAACCCTGAACAGCCTCAGAACCCAGACTATGATATCACCCAGCTGAAATGCCCAGTCAACAGCCCCACCCCACAGCAGAGCCAAGTTTATGAGCTTTGCTCAATTGCTGACCACAGCCTCTGGCCTTGCCCAGGCAGGGAGCCTGACCAGTGATGCCACCCAATCTTGGAGCATAGTCTGTGCCCCAGATGAAGAAGCCTGGAAAGTGACCCTGACTGACCACATAGCACTATAGAGCACCACAGAGTCTATAGCCCCACACTACTGCAGATTATAGCTGGAGGTCCCTTCTAACCAAAAACCCCAGCCAGTGACCTTGCCCAACAGCACGGCATAGCCAGTGGCCTATCTGATCATAAAGTCAATTCTGCAGCCCCAGCCAAGTTCAGGGAACAGCCTACATTGCTACCTGATTGTAGAATACAGCCTCCGACTTGTCCAACTGCAAAGCCCTCCTTGTGGCCTCACCTGAACACAAAGTCCAGCCACTGGCATCATCTGATTTGGGGAGCACAGCTTGGATCCTGCCTCAACAGGCACAATTGTAGAGCCCAGGCTATATTCCTGCTCAACCATGGAGTCCAAATAGTGGTACCACACTGCCATGGAACATAGCTTGCAATCTTGCCTGATTAGAGGTGATTGCAGAAACCAGCTAGTGTCCCTACCTGACGCTGGAGCACAGCCAGGAGCCCCATCTTATCAGGTAGTCCACTGAGCAGCCCCACTAGAATTTGGGGCCCAGTTATCAGGCCTGTCCAACTGTGGAGCTCTGCCAGATGCACCCCCTGTAACCTCAGAGCACAGGTAGTGATTTCATCCAAATAGAGACCACAGTAGCAAGACCCATTTGCTCATGGTCACTACCAGGTGACCCATTTATAACCTTAAACTGAGTTGACTGGCAGAGGTCTATTCCTAATGAAGTAAGCCTGTAAATCATGTAAGAGGAGACTGCTTACTCAAATGCACAGATTACCAATCCAAGGAATCAAGGCTCATGATACATCAGGTAAACATGACAATACCAAGTGAAACTAATAGAGCTATAATAACTGACCCTAAAGAAATGGAGACCTATGAACTACCAGATAGAGAATTCAGAATAATCCTTTTAAACAAGTTTAGTGAACGACAAGAACACACAAACAGAAAACTAACTGAAATTAGGAAAAATGCATAAACAAAATGAGAAGTTCATCAAAGAAATAGAAAACATACAAAAAAAAAACCTCAAACAGAAATTTTAGAGATGAAGAAAACAATTAATGAACTAAAGAATTCAGTCAAGAGCTTCAACAACAGACTCAATCAAGCAGAAGAATGAATCAGTGAACTGAAAGATAGGCCATTTAAAATTTTCCATTTAGAGAAGAAAAAAGAAAAAGAATGAAAAAGAGTGAAGAAAGCCTATAGGACATACAAGACACCAGCAAGAAAAGCAGCAAATGTATTATTGGAATCTCAGAAGGACAGGAGAAAGAGAAAGGGACAGAAAGTCAACTTCAAGCAATAATGGCTGTAAATTTACCAAACTTGGGGAGAGAAGTGGATATCCAGATTTATTAGGACCAAAGGAACCCAAATAGATTGAAAAGAGTTACACTAAGGTGCATTACAATTAAGCTGTCAAAAGTTAAAGACAAAGAGGGAATTTTGAAAACAGCAACAGAAAAATAAATTGTAACATACAAGGGAATTCCCATATGACTGTATGCAGATTTCTCAATAGAAAATTTGCAGGCCAGAAGAGAGTATGATGATATATTTAAAATCATGAAAGAAAAAAAAAATATTCAACCAAGAATACTATACCTGGAAAAGCTGTACTACAGAAATGAAAGAGAGAGAAAGACTTTCACAAATAAACAAAAACTAATGGACATCATTCCCACTAGATCTAGCTTAAAAGAAATGATAAGGAGTATTCTTCAAGTGGAAATAAAAAGATGCCAAAAACATGAATGGGTAAAACTCACTGGTAATGGTAAATATATAGTCAAATTCATATTCTGTAATATTGTAATGATAGTGCATGAATCATTTACAACTGTATCTTAAAGGTTAGAAAACAAAACTATTAAAAATAAATATAGCTACAATGATTTGTAACTGAATCTACAATATAAAAAATATGCAAATTGTAACATCAGTAACCCAAAATGTGAGGGGAGAAGAAGTAAACCTATAGTTTTTGTATGTTACTGAAGTTACCAGTTTAAAATTAGATATTACAAATATAAATTTTATGTAAGCCTTCTGTTAAGAAGAAAAATCTTTAGTAGATATACAAAAGATCATGATAAAGGGGTCAAAGCATATCACTACAAAAAGTCATCCAATTACAAAAGAAGATAGCAGTAGAGGAAGTAGGAAACAAAGGATCTACAAAATAGTCAGAAAACAACAAAGATGGGAATAGCAAGCCTTTATCTATCAATAATTAATTTAAATTAAATGGATTAAATCCTCCAATGAAAAGACATAGAATGGCTAAATAGATAAAGAAACAGGACCTAACAACATGTTGCCTGTAAGAGACTCACTTTACCTTTAAGGACACACATAGAATGAGAATAGGAAAATATAATTCAAGCAAATGATAACCGAAAGAAAGCAGGGTTAGCTATACTTGTATTAGACAAAATAGACTTTAAGCTAAAAATGGTTAAAAGAGACAAAGAAGGTCATTACATAGTGGTAAAGGAGTCAATTGATCACGAAGATGCAATAATTGTCAACACTTATGCACCCAACATTGGAGAACCTGAATATATGAAGCAAATACTAATGCAACTAAAAGGAGAATTAACCAGTAAAACAGTAACAGTTGGAGACTTTTATATTCCACTCTCAATAGTGGATAGATCATCCAGACAGAAAACCATCAAGTAAACAGTGGATTTTAACGATACTATAGAAAAAATAGAATTAGAAGACATTTGCAAAACATTGCATCCCTAGTAACAGAGTACACATTATTCTCAAATGCAAGAAACATTCTGTAGGAGAGATCATATGTTAGACCAGGAAACAAGTCTCAACCAATTCAGGAAGAATATCAAGTATCTTTTATGACCATGACTATATGAATCTGGAAATCAATAACAAATTAAAGGCAGAAAATTCACAAAAACATGAAAAGTAAACACACACTCCTAACAACCAATGAGTCATATCCTCATATGTGGAACGTACAGTATTATTCCTTCTGTGACTGGCTTTGTTTTACTTAGAATAATGTGTTACAGATTCATGTTATTGCAAATGGCAGTATTTCCTTCTTTTTTAAGGTTCAATAATATTCCAATGTATGGATTTACTATATTTATTAATTAATCTGTGTTGGACACTGAGAATACAATAGGGGTTGCCAGTGTCTAGGGGGATGAGAGAAATTGAGAATTGTTTTTCAATGGGTATAAAGTTTCAGTTGTGCAAGATGAATAATTTCTAGAGATCCCTTGTCTAACACAGTGCTTATAATTAAGAATATGGCATTGTGCACTTCAAAATTTGCTGAGGACAGATCTTATATGTCTTACCACAAAACAAATCAAAATAAAAAACAAAGGCAAAAAAACAAACAAAAGGACAGAAGGAAACTTTTAGAGGTGCTAAATATGTTTATGACCCTGACTGTGGTGATGGCATAACAGCTGTTTTTATATATCCAAACTCATCAAGTTGTGCATATAATATGTACAGTTCCTTCTATATAAATTACATCTCAATAAAGCTATTTAAACAAACAAAGAAACATAAAAACACAAATGGAAACAGGAATTTCCCCTTGCAGGAGAATCAATAAATGTATGAAAGAAAAAATAAAAATGTAAGAGGCTTGACTAATGACACAGAACAGAGGAAGAGTCAGCACTCACGCTCCTGTTGGGTATGTATACAATAGCAGTGTTGTCTGTCTGCCCTGTAGAACCCCCAGGAGCCCATGGGCTCTGGGAGGGCTATAAAGATGAGTGAAATGTGGAAGTAAGAAAAAGAAAATAGATACTAATTTAATGCTTTTATATGAAACAGTAGACCTCATCGTGTCCTTTACATATGTCCAACCACAAAGCTCAACACCCAGATGTTACCCCCTAGGCCACTACAACAAACGTTTATTCTTTATAACTTTATAAAAGCCAAACTAGTGGTTGTCAGCATCACAGAACTATGTCCTCCCAACCTGCATGAAAGATGAGTAACCTTACTTTCTGGCTCCCTCTAGGCTCATCCTAAAAAGAATCTTATCAATTGACAAGAACAAAGAACTCCCAGTCGTATTTCAATCATCTCAGTCTTGAATATGAGTGGAAAATTAAGAATCATCAGACATTTGATAAAGCGTAGGAGAAAGAAATAGAGATGAACCAATATAAAAAGCACTGTGGGAAGAAACCGATTTCTGAGGAAGAGAAATAACAAAACACATTATTAACAAAACGTATTATTAGTATAAACACACGTTTAGCATAAACCCATAATGTTACACATTAGTAAAAAAGTCTTTAAGATTCTAACATTTTTATTTTAGCTATACCATGTGCGAAGCAACCTCTTTGCCTCTTTATATACATAATACATACGTATATATAGAAGGAGATCTGCACTATCCATATATATACACTTCCTTTATTATTCCCTGCAATTCTCCTAGCTGGAGGCCATTACAGGGCTTACAAAGACCCACCTAGCTGGGAATTTGTGACTTTGTGTCCTTTCTCTTCTCATTAATAAAGAAACATACTAATTACCTTACCAAAGGTATTAAATTGTCTAGGATCTTTAGAGCACTTATATTTTCTTCCAGAAACTTTTTTAACATTTGAAAATTTAAATTTCACTGCATATTTCACATGCTAAACAGCTAATTTTTCTGAGAACTGTGTAAGTACTTTTCACTTATGAGCCTATTTCATTCTTCCAATAAACCAACGACATATGGTACACTTACCCCTCCTTTAGAGATAAGGCAACCAAGGCAAAGTCCGTCTGAGTAAAATGACCTTAGGCAGAGCCAGGTTTCCATCCCTGGTGTACTGATGCCAAAAGCTTAGTCTCTAACGGCTTTGATACTCTGCCTCTAACATAGAGGCCCACACATCTGAAGGGCTGACTGAATCTTCAGACGATCTGCACTGAGTTCTTCTACAGAATCCCTACGTAACTAAGTCCTAGACGCATATAACATTTTCATATTCTTAATGCTTATTATTTCTTCTCGGTACACTTGCTCCAATGTTATGTGTTAGTTTTGTTTTTTCTCTGAATATGCTTCTTCAGGGATCATTTTATGAGCTATGCAGTTTTGCTCTGTAAGGCAGTAGAGCAGACTGTTGTGATAACAGTCTCCAGAGTCGTATTAGTTCAGTTCAACCCTGTTTTCACCTCTTAAATATTGTTTCATCATGGGGAAAATCACTTAACTTTCTTTATAAATCAGTCAGGTCAAGTGAAAAATATGATTCAAATTTAAGTCAGCTCATGGACTTAGTGGGTAATTAAGTTATATAGCTCCTATAAACCAATGGGAATAATGTCTGGCACATCATAAGCATTCAGTAAATATTAACTATTACTATTAATATAATTATTATTGTTATTGTTGATCAGAGAACTATTCTGTCTCTAGAACTTTGGCAAAGGCTTTATAAACAGACACTTTGGTTTTCAAAAATTGAGCACTGGGGATAGGCTAGTTTGAATATAACCTATAGGCAGTCTGATTATATCAGTGAAAAATTTGCCTTACTAATGTAACACACATTAACTTCATCTCTACATTGTTCTCTTTCAAGTGACCAGGAGAAGTTGGCTGTCTCATCTCCTTGGGTGTTGAGTATCACTACCAGGTTCTCTGGTCTACATGGCTCACCATGAATGCTGTTTTGTTGTTTCAGCCTACACCAGCCAGGAAACTTATGCTTAACGTCAATCTGAGATTGAGAAAAAGCACTGTGTTAGGACGGCATTCCTCTGTTTTTTGTTTTTTTAATTGAACATTTTATTTTGAGATCATTATAGATTCTCATGCAGTTCTAAAAATAATTCAGAGAGAATCTTTGTACCTTTTACCTAGTTTCCCTGAATTGTAACATCTTGCAAAAATATAGTATAATATTATAAAGAGGTGGTTATTGACATTTTCTGTGAAGATACTGAACAATCTCATCACCACAAGGATCCCTGGTATTAGCCTGTTACAGTCACACCATTACCCTCCTTGTCTTTGATCCCTGGCAAATAATAATCTGTTCACCCTGTCTATATTGTTGTTAACTAAGGAATTATGTATAAAAGGAATCATACTATAGATGATCTTTCAGGATTTATTTAATTTTTTACTCAGCATAATTCATCCAAGTTATTATTGTGTACGGTTCATTACTTTTATTGCTGAGTATTATTCCTTAGCATGGATGTATCACAGCTTGTTTAACAATACACCCACTGAAGTGCATTTTAGCTATTTCCAAGTTTTGGCTCTTAAAGATCAAATTGCTATAAATGTTCATATAGAAGTTTTTATGTACATAAATTTTAATTTCTCTGGGATGTATATGAAAAAGTTCAATTGATAGTAGGTCATTTGGTAGTTGCATATTTAGTTGTTTAAGTAACTGCAAAATTGTTTTATGGAGTGGCTATGTGATTTTTTTATCTCCACCCTCAATGAAAGAGATTTCTTGTTGCTACACATCCTCACCAAGTTGTGATATTGTCAGTTTTCTTGGAGTGTATCTGTTCTAATAAGGTGTGTAGTAGTATCTCATGGTTGTTTTGAATTGCAATTCCCTAAGGACGTATGATACTGAGAGTCTTTTCATATGCTTATTTGTATATCTGTATATCTTCAGTGGTGAGTTGTCTATCCAGACTTTTGCCCATTTTTTTTTTAAAAATGAGACTTTTTATTTATTTTGGAGTTTTAAGATTTCCTTGTCTATGTTGGATGCAAGTTTTTATCAGATAACTGTTTTTTTATAAGTCTGTGGCTTCTCTTTTCATTTGCTCAGCAGTGTCTTTCACAGTGCAAACATTTTAACTGCAATAAAGTCAAAATTGTTAGTTTACCTTTTATGGATACATTTGGCATTGTCTAAAAAGTCATGGCCAAACTCAAGGTAACCTAGATTATCACCTACATTATCCTCTAAATGTTTATTTTTTTTCCATTTTCCATTTAGATCTATAATCCATTTTGAGTTAATTTGGTGAAAGGAGTAAGTTTATGTATAGATTCTTCCTTTTTTTTTTTCTTGCCTGTGGATGTTCACTTGGTCTAGCACCATTTGTCAAAAAGTCTCTTTTGCATATTGAATCGCCTTTGCTTCAATGTCGAAGATCAGTTGATTATAGTTTTACAACTCCAGTTGACTATTTCCGGACTCTCAATCCTGTTCCATTGATCTATTTGTCTGTTAGTTTGGCAATACAATACTCTCTTGACTGTTGTAACTTAATAGTAAGTCTTGAAGACTTGAAGCATCATTTCTCTAATGTTTTTCTTCTTCACTATCGCTTTGGCTATTCTCTGTTTTTCACCTTTCCACATACATTTTAGGATCAGTTTGTTGATGTACACAAAATATGTTGATGATATTTTGATTGGGACTGTATTAAATCTACAGAAAAAATTGGAAAGAACTGACATCTTAACGATATTCATTCTTTTTCTCAATGAACATAGACTATCTCTTCATTTATTTACATGTTCTTTGATTTCTTTCATCGGAGTTTGTCATTTCCCTCATATAGATCTTGTCTGTATTTTGTCAGATTTCTACCTAATTATTTCCTTTTTGGGAGTGCTAATGGACATGCTGTTGTATTTTTAGTGTCAAAATCCAATTGTTGATTGCTAATGCAGGTATATCTCAAAGATAGTGCAGGTTTTGATTCAGACCACCACAATAAAGTGAATATCCCAATAAAGTGAGTCACACAAATTTTTTGGGGTCCCCATGCATATAAAAGTTATGTTTACACTATACTGTAGTCTGCGTGTTCAATAGCATTACATCTAAAAAAAACAATGTACATGCTTTAATTAAGAATACTTTATTGATAAAGATGATAATCATCATTTGAGCCTTCAATGAGTCA
Organism: Equus asinus; assembly: GCF_041296235.1. NCBI lineage: Eukaryota > Metazoa > Chordata > Mammalia > Perissodactyla > Equidae > Equus > Equus asinus. The sequence continues at coordinate 66,002,185 of NC_091793.1, read as the reverse complement.
TAATCTTTTTGCTAGTGGAGAGTCTTATAAAAAATGCATTATCTGTGAAGCAGAATAAAGTGCAGTACAATAAAACAAAGTATGCCTATATACAGGAAGGGAACTGACTTCTTTTTTATTGAGTTCATGATCGTTTATAATATTGTGAAAATTTAGTTGTACATTATTACTAGTCTGTCACCATGTGAGTGCTGCCCTTCACCCCCTGTGTCCATGCCCCACCCCCTTCCCCCAGTAACCACTGGACTGTTCTCTTTGTCCATTTGTTTGTTTATCTTCCACATATGCCTGAAATCATAAAGTGTTTGTCTTTATCTGTCTGGCTTATTTTACTTAACATAATACCCTCAAGGTCCATCCATGTTGTTGCGACTGAGACGATTTTGGCTTTTTTATGCCTGCATAGTATTCCATCTTATATATACGCCACATCTGCTTTATCCAATCATCTATCAGTGAGCACTTGGGTTGCTTCTATGTCTTGGCTATTGTGAATAATGCTGCAATGAACATAGGGGTGCATAAGTCACTTTGCATTGTTGATTTTGAATTCTTTGGATAGATAATCAGTAGTGGGATAGCTGGGTCACCTGATAGTTCTAATTTTAGTTTTTTGAGAAATCTTTGTAGTGTTTTCCATACTGGCTGCATCAGCTTGCATTACCAGCAGCAGTGTATGAGACTTGCATTTTCTCCATAACCTCTCCAACTCTTGTTACTTTTTGCCCTAGTGATTATAGTCATTTTACTGGTTGTAAGGTGACATCTTAGTGTAGTTGTGATTTGATTTCCCTGATGATTAGTAATGTTGAGCATCTTTTCATGTACCTATTGGCCATCTATATGTCTTCTTTGGGGAAACCTCTCTTCATAGCCTCTGCTCATTTTTCAATCAATTTTTTTGTTGTTCAATTCTGTGAGTACGTTATATATCATGGAGATTAACCCTTTGTCAGATGTTATTTGAAAATATTTTCTCCCAATTGCTGGGTTGTCTTTTTGTTTTGATATTGGTTTCCTTTGCCTGTGAAAGCTCTTAATCTGATGAAGTCCCACTTATTTATTATTTCTTTTGTTTCCCTGGTCTAACAAGACATGGTATTTGAAAAGATGCTTTTAGGATTAATGTCAAAGAATGTAATGCCTATATTTCTTCTATGAGTTTTATGGTTTCAGGTCTTACATTGAAGTCTAATCCATTTTGAGTTTAATTTTGTGTATGGCATAAGATAATGGTCTACTGTCATTCTTTTATGTGTGGTTGTCCAGTTTTCCCAACATCATTTATTGAAGAGGGTATCTTTTCTCCACTGTATATTCTTAGCAACTTTGTTGCAGATTAGCTGTCTCAAGATGTGTAGTTTTATTTCTGGGCTTTCAATTCTGTTCCATTGATCTGTGTGCCTGTTTTTGCACCAGTACCATACTGTTTTGATTAGAATACCTTTGTAGTACATTTTGAAGTTGGGGATTGTGATGCTTCCTGCTTTGTTCCTTTTTCTCAGGATTTCTTTAGCTCTTTGGGGTCTTTTGTTGTCCCATATGAATTTTAGGATTCTTTGTTCTAAATCTGTGAAGAATGTCATTGGGATTCTGATTGGGACTGCATTGAATCTGTAGATTGCTTTTGGGAGTATGGACATTTTAACTATGTGTATTCTTCTTATCCACGTGCATGGAATATCTTTCCATTTCTTTATGTCATCATCCGTTTCTTTCAGTAATGTCTTATAGTTTTCCTTGTATAAGTCTTTCATCTCCTTGGTTAAATTTAGTCCTAGATATTTTATTATTTTTGTTGTCATTGTAAATGGTATTCTATTCTTGAGTTCTCTTTCTGTTAGTTCATTATTAGAGTATAGAAATGCAACAGGATTTTGTAAGTTGATTTTGTAACCTATAACTTTACTGTAGTTGTTAATTATTTCTAATAGTTTTCCAATGGATTCTTTAGGGTTTTCTATGTATAAAATCACGTCATCAGCAAACAGTGAGAGTTTCACTTCTTCCTTGCCAATTTGGATTGCTTTTATTTCTTTTTCTTGCCTAATTTCTCTGGCCAAAACCTCTAGTAAAATGTTGAATGAGTAGTGAGAGTGGTCACCCTTGTCTATTTCCTGTTCTTTAAGGGATGGCATTCAGTTTTTCCCCACTGAGTATTATGTTGGCAGTGAGATTGTCATATATGTCCTTTATCATGTTAAAGTAATTTCCTTCTATCCCTATTTTGTTAAGTGTTTTTATCAAAAATGGCTGTTGGATCTTGTCAAATGCTTTCTCTGCATCTATTGGGATGATCATGTGATCTTTACTACTCATTTTGTCAATGTAATGTATCACATTGATTGATTTGCAGATATTGAATCATCCCTGTGTCCCTGGTATAAATCTCACTTGATCATGGTGTATGATCTTTTTAATGTATTGCTGTATTTGGGTTGCCAACATTTTGTTGAAGATTTTGCATCTATGTTCATCAGCAATAATGGCTGGTAGTTTTCCTTTTTTTTGATGTCCTTGTCAGGCTTTGGTATCAGGGTGACGTTGGACTCATAGCATGAGTTAGGAAGGATTCCGTCTTCCCTAATTTTTTGGAATAGTTTGAGAAGGATGGGTACCAAATCTTCTTTGAATATTCAGACTTTTATTTTTAGGGATGCTTTTGATTACTGTTTCAATCTCTTTACTTGTGATTGGTCTATTCAGATTATCTATTTCTTCTTGATTTGGCTTTGCGAGGTTGTAAGAGTCTAAGAATTTATCCATTTGTTCTACATTGTCCACTTTGTTGGTATATAGCTTTTCATAGCATTCTCTTATAATCTTTTGTTTTTCTGTGGTATCTGTTGTTATTGCTCCTCTTTAATTCCTAATTTTATTTATTCGAGCCTTCTGTCTTTTTGCCATTGTAAGTCTGGCTGGGGTTTTGTCAACTTTGTTTATCTTCTTAAAGAACAAGTGCTTTGCTTCATTGATCTTTTCTACTGTCCTTTTTCTTTCAATTGCATTTATTTCCACTCTGATTTTTATTATTCCCCTCCTTCTGCCGACTTTGGACTTTGTTTGTTCATTTTCCTAATTCAGTTAGGTGTAGTTTTAGATTGTTTTCTGAGATTTTTTTGTTTGTTAAGGTGAATCTGTTTTGCCATGAATTTCCCTCTTAGTACTGCTTTTGTTGCATACCATATGAGTTGGTATGGTATGTTTTCATTTTCATTTGTCTCCAGATATTTTTTTTAATTTCTCCTTTAACTTCTTCAATGATCCATTGGTTGTTCGGTAGCATGTTGTTTAGTCTCCACATCTTTTCCATTTCTTAGTTTTTTTCTTGTAGTTGATTTATAGTTTCATGGCACTTTTGTCAGAAAACATGCTTGTATTATTTAAACCTTCTTAAACTTATTGAGGTTTGCCTTGATTCCCAACATATAGTCTATCCTTGAAAATGTCCTATGCACACTTGAGAATAATGTGTATTTTGCTGTTTTGGGATGCAGTGTTCTATATATGTCTATTAAGTCCATCTGGTCTAACTTTTCATTTAATTCAACTGTATCCTTGTTGATTTTTCTGTCTGGATGATCTATCCATTGATGTAAGTGGAGTGTTGAGGTCCCCTACTATTATTGTGTTGTTAACATCTCATTTTAAGTTGGTTAATAGTTCCTTTATGTACTTTGGTGTTCTTGCACCAGGTGCATAGATATAAGTGTTACGTCTTCTTGGTGGAGTGTCGCTTTGATCAATATATAGTGCCCCTCTTTGTCTCTCTTTACCTGTCTTATCTTGGAATCTCCTTTATCTGATATAAGTATTGCAACCCTTGCATTATTTTGTTTTCCATTAGCTTGGAGTATTGTCTTCTATCCCTTCACTCTGAGACTGTGATTTTCACTGGACATGAGATGTGTTTCCTGGAGGCAGCATATCCCTGGGTCTTGTCCTTTAATCCATCTTGCCACTCTATATCTTTTTATTGGAGAATTCAATCCATTTACATTTAGAGTGATTATTGATATATGAGGGCTTAATGCTGCCATTTTATTGCTCATTTTCTGGTTCTCCTGCATTTCTTTTTTTCTCATTCCATGTATGCCAGTGATTATTAACCCTTCCTGTGTCAGGGGCAGCTACACCATTGTATATTCTTTTCTCCTTTGTCGAAAATTAGCTGTCCCTAGATGTGTGCATTTATTTCTGGGCCCTCAATTCTGTTCCATTGATCTGTGTGTCTCTTTTCTGCTTGCTGTTGTAATTGCTATGACTTTGTAGTATACTTTGAAGTAAGAGATTATGAGGTGTCCATCTTTGTTATTTTTCTCAGAGTTGCTTTGGTTATTAGTGGTTTTTTGTTATTCTATATAAATTTTAGGATTCTTTGTTCTATTTCCATGAAAAATGTAATTGGGACTTTTATAGGGATTACATTGAATCTGTAGATTGCTTTAAGTTAAATGGGCATTTTTCCTGTGTTAATTCTCCCAATCTATGAGCATGGAATAGCTTTCCATTTCTTTGTGTCTTCTTCCATTTTTTTACAACAATGTCTTATATGTCTCAGCATACACATCTTTTATCTCTTTGGTTAAATTTATTCCTTGGTATTTCATTCCTCTTTTTGTGATTGTGTTCTTGATTTCTCTTTCTGCTATTTTGTTGGTAGTGTATAGAATCACAACTTCTTTTTCCATGTTAATTTTGTACCTTGCAACTTTATTGTATTTTTAAATTATTTCCAATAGTTTTTTTGGTGGATCTTTAGGGTTTTCTACATATAAAATTATGTCATCCACAAATAGTGACACTTTTACTTCTTCCTTCACAATTTGGATTACTTTTATTTTGTTTTCTTTATTTTCTTTCTTTATTTTATTTTTCATAAAATGTGGGGTGGGAGTAAAAATGTAGGGCAAACTTAAGAGATTATCAACTTAATATAGATTGCTATATACATAGGTTGTTATATATGAATCTCATGGTAACCACAAACAAAAATCTTTAATAAAACCACAAAAAATAGAGAGGGGCCAGCCCAGTGGTGCAGCGGTTAAGTTTGGCATGCTCTGCTTCCATGGCCTGGGGTTCACAGGTTCACATCCCTGGCATGGACCTACACTACTTGATAAGCTATGCTGTAGTGGTGACTTATATATAAAATAGTGGTAGATTACCACAGATGTTAGCACAGGGCTAATCTTCCTCACTAAAACATAAATAAATAAAGAAAGAAAAAATAAAGGAAACAAATCCAAACACAACACAAAAGAAAGTCACCATGGGAGAGAGCAAGAGAAGAAATAAAAAACAAAGAAGAACTGCAAATACACCAGAAAACAAGTAAAGTGGGAATACACACATACTTATCAATAGTTAATTTAAATTAACTAAATGTTTCAATAAAAAGACATGGTATGACTGAGTGGATAAAATAAAGACATTTATACTACCTACAATAGACACACTTTAGAACTAATGACACTCAGACTGAATGTGAAGGAATAGGAAAAGATATTCCATGCAAATGGAAACAAAAATAAAGTTGGGATAGCAATACTTATGTCAGATGAACGGACTTTGAAACAAAAGCTGTAAAAGGAGACAAAAAAGGGCATTACATAATAATAAAAGGAAAAACCCAACAAGAAGGTATAACACTTGTAAATATCTATGCACCCAACATAGGAGCACTTAAATTCATAAAGCAAATATTAATAGATATAAAGGGAGAAATTGACAGTAACATAAAAATAGTAGAGGACTTTAACACACCACTTACATCTATGGATAAATCATTCATTCTGAAAATCAATATAGAAACACTGGCCTTAAATGACACACATACAGAAAATTCCATCCAAAAATTGCAGACTACATATTTATTTCAAGTGCATATAGAACATCCTGCAGGATAGATCACATGTTGGGAAACAAAACAAGTCTCAGTAAATTTGAAAATATTGAAATCATCCTTTTTGACCACAACAGTACAAAACTAGAAACCAACTACAAAAAGAAAACTGAAAAAGTCACAAATATGTGGACATTAAACAAACTGCTACTGAAAAGCTCTTGTGACAATGAAGAAGTCAACAGAGAAATAAAACAGTGCCTGGAGACAAGTGAAAATGAAAATATGACATACCAAAATATATGGGATACGGAAAAAATGGTACTAACAGGGAAGTTTGTAGCAGTATAGCCTACCTCAAGAAACAATAAAAATATCAAAGAAACAATTTATCATAACACCTAAAGTAACTAGAGAAAGAACACAGTCCAAAATCAGTAAAAAGAAATAATAAAATTAGAGCAGAAATAAATAAAATAGAGATTAAAAAGATAATAGAAAAGCTCAGTGAAACTAAGAGCTGGTTCTTTGAAAAGATACAAAAAATTGACAAATCTTTAGTTAGACTTAATAAGACAAAAAGAGATAAACACAAATAAAATCAGAAATGAAAGAGGAGACATTACAATGATACTACAGAAATCAAAGGTTATAAGAGAATATTGTGAAAATCTATATGCCAACAATTGGAAACCCTGAAAGGAATGGATAAATTCTTGGAATCATACAACCTTCCAAAACTGACTCAAGAAGAAATAGAGGATTTAAATAGACTGGTCACCTTTAAAGAGATTGAAACAATAAGAAAAAAATCTCCCAAAAAACAAAAGCCCAAGACCAGATGGCTTCCCTGCTGAATTCTATTCAACATTTAAGCAAGATTTAATGCCTATGCTACTCAAACTCCTCCAAAAAACTGAAGAGGTAGCACACTTCCTAATTCATTTTATGACACATTACCCTGATATCAAAATCAGACAGGGAAAAACAAAAAAGAAATTCAAAGGTCAACTTCACTGACAAACATAGATGGAAAAATTCTCAACAAAATATTAGCCAATTGAGTATAACAATACGTTAGAAGAATCATACATCACAATCAAATGACATTTATCCAATGGATGCCAGGATGGTTCAACGCCTGCAAATCAACCAAGGAGATACACTACATTAACAAAATGAAGAATAAAAATCACATGATCATCTCTGTGGATACAGAGAAAGCTTTTGACAATATACAATATCCACTTATGATAAAATTCTGAATAAAATGGGTATAGAAAGAAAGTACCTTAACATAAGAAGTCCATATTTGACAAATTTAGAGCTAACATCATCCTAGCTGTTAAAAACTGAAAGCTATCCCTTTAAGAACAGAAACAAAACAAGGATGCCCACTTTCACTACTCTTATTTAACATAGTATTGGAAGCTTTAGCCAGAGCAAATTTTACCTCTTTTAATTTTGTGTATTCCTTAAGTTCTTATTGCAGCTACAGATGGTTTTAGTACTTTTGTCTTTTGACCTTCATTCTAGATTTATAAGTGATTGATCTACTAACTTTACTTTAGAGTTGTGTTTACCAGTGTTATTTTTTCTTTGATAATTTTCTGACTTCTATTTGCAGTCTTTTCTTTTCCACTTAAACAAGTTCTTTTAACATTTCTTGTAAACATGGGTTAGTGGTGATGAATTCCCTTAGTTTTTGCTTGTCTGGAAAACTCTTTATCTCTCCTTTCATTCTGAATGATTACCTTGCTGGATAGAGTATTCTTGGTTGTAGGGGTTTTTTTGTTCAACATTTAGAATACATCATGCCTCTCCCGTCAAACCTGTAAGATTTCTGCTGAAAAGTCAGATGATAGTCTTATGGGAGTTCCCTCATAGGTAACTTACTTTTTCTCTTACAGCTTTTAAGAGTCTGTCTTTGTCTTTAAATCTTGTCATTTTAATTATAATGTGTCTTGGTATGGGCTTCTTTGGGTTCATCTTCTTTGGTACTCACCATGCATCTCATATGTGGATATCTGTTTCCTTCCTCAGGTTAGGGAAGTTTTCAGCTATTATGCCTTCAAATAAGTTATCTGCCCCTTTGTCTCTCTCTTCTCCTTCTGAGACACATATAATGCAAATGTTAATATGCTTGTTGTTATCCCAGAAGTCCCTTAAACTGTCCTCCTTTATTTAAATTCATTTTTCTTTTCAGCTTGTGTGATTTCCTCTACTCTTTTGTCTAAATCACTGATCCATTCTTTTGTATCATCTACTCTGCTCTTGATTCCCTCTGGTGAACTTTTTATTCCAATGATTATATTCTTCATCTCTGATGGGTTATTTTTATATTTTCTAAATCTTTATTGAAGTTCTCACTGTGTTCATCTATTCTTCTTTCAAATTTTTGGAGAATCCTTATTACAAGTAGTTTGTACTCAGTATTGGTAGATTGTTCTTCTGTGTTTTGTTTAGTTCTTTTTCTGAGCATTTGTCTTATTCTTTATTTAGGACAAATTCCTCTGCCTTCTCATTTTGCCTACTTCTCTGTGCTTATTTCTCTATGTTAGGTACATCAGCTGCATCTCTCAATCTTGGAAAAGTGGCCTTATGTAGGAGTTGTCTTATGGGGCCTAGCAGCATGGTCCCCTCTCATCACTGGTGCCAAATGCTCCATGTGTGCCCCTGTGTGGGCTGCATGTTCCCTTCTGTTATGGCATTGCCACAATTTCTGTGGGCACATAGGCAAATGGAGCCCACCCTTGGCCCAGCTGGTGTGAGGCCTGACCATGTGTGGCTGCTGCAGGCACATTCTTGCTGGGTCAGGCCCCAGTATAGCTGGCTACAAGGCCTGTTAGCACACAACTGCTGTGACTTTGCTGATGAGTTGGTCAGCCTCTGTCATGACTGGTTGCATGGCCCAGCAGTGCGCAACTGTTGCTAGCTTGCTGGTGGGCAGGCCTGGTTTCTGGTGTGCTGATACTATAGCTGGAACTGCTGCTGGTTTACTGCTGGGCAGGACAAGCCCCTGGTGTGGCTGAATGTGCAGCCTGGTGGTTCCCAGCTGCTGCTAGCTTGCTGGTAGGTTGGGCAGGCCCCTGGTGCTGCTGGCTGAGTGGCTTGCAACTGCTGCTGGCTCACTGGTGGGTGGCACAGGCCCCTGGGATGGCTGGATGTGTGGTCCAGTGGTACACAACTTTCAGACATCCACATGGACAGGGAAGGTCCCTGGCGTGGGCTGTCTGTGTGACCAGGTGGTGCGCAACTGCCTCAAGCATACTAGTGGGTGAGGCAGGCCTCACACATGCTGGTGCATAACTGTTTCAGGCATCTTGGTGGGCAAAGCAGATCCCTTATGTGGCTGTTTGCGAGGCCTGGTGGCCCAAGACTGCCATGGGTTCACTGATGGGTGGGGCAGGTTCTTGGCACAGGCCACCTGTACCAATTGGTTGTGCACAATGCCTCGAGTGTGCTGGTGGGCAGGACAGGCTCCCCACACTAATAGGCTAGAGGGAGAATTCCAAAATGGCACTGCCTAGCATCAACAGCAGCACAGCTAAACTAGGTCACAAAAATGGCTGCTGCCAGTGTCTCAGTCCTTGGCGGTGGACCCAGCTGCCTCCTGCCTCTCTAGGATGTGCTCCAAGCTTAGTAAGGAAATCTCTTTTACCAATGGACTATGCACTTTTGTATCTTGTGTTTTCGTGCTGGTTTCCCAGTTAAGCAAGTCTGTGCATTGGCCCTTTAAGAGCAGGTTTTCCTTTCCCTGAAGTTCTATAGTTTTCCTGGGCATATTCCTCATTGGTTTTCAAAGCCAGGTGTTTTGGGGTCTTACCTCTCATGAGCTGGATCTGAGGGCTAGGGTGCCTAATGTGGAGCTTGAATCCCTGGCTCCTACAGGAAAAGCTCTGTACCCAACTCTGAAGAGTCATGGCTAGGATTTGTTTTTTCCCTCAGCAGGATTGTATCTCTGCCTCTTCCACCCTACTCAGTGTTATCCCTTGTTGTGGAGGTTCTCTTCATCCAGTTTCTAGATCTCTCAGAGGAAATTACTCCCCTTGTAGCTGTAGATTTGTTCTGTTTGTGGGAGGAGGTGAGCTCAGGATCCTTCAATACCACCATCTTCCAAACTTTGCCTGCCCATTTTCTAATTAGATTTCTATTTTGTCTGTTTCCTGTCAAGTTATGAGAGTTTTATATATTCTAGATACTAATCCTTTTTAGGATACATTGTTTGTCAGTATATTTTCTCAGTCTATAGCTTGTCTTTTTATCTTTTTCACATGGGCTTTTGTAGAGCATAAGTTTTTAATTTTGATATGTTGTAATTTTTCAATTATTTGTTTTATGGGTTATGCTTTTGATGTCAAGCCTTGCTTAGCTGTATATCTTAGATTTTCTAATTTCTTAAAAGTTATAATTAATTACAATTATATGAACTATATATATAGTTAACTATGTATAAATTATATATATAATTATATATAATGAACTATATATAAAAACTATAATATAATTATGGTTTTATGTTTATGTTTAAATTGATAACCCATTTTGCATTAATCTTTTATAAGGTGTGAAGTTTAGGTGGAGGTTGACATTTTTGCTTATGGATTTCGAATTGCTCCAGTACAGTTTCTTGAAGACGTTATCTGTCTACCATTGAATTAATTTTATTTCTTTCTCAAAAATCAATTTAACGTATTTGTGTAGAACTACTTATGTGTCCTCTATTCCACTTTGTTGATCTGTATTATTATCCTTACACATTTACCACATTGTTTTGATTTCTATTGGTATAAGTCTTAATATTGAAAGCAATAATTCTCACTTTTTCTTTATTCACTTTTCAATATAAATTATAGAATATGTTCATCTATGTCTACAAAAATTCTTACTAGAGTTTTGATAGGAATTGTCTTAATCCTATAAATCAACTTGGGGAACATGCCATCTTTATTATGTTGAGTGTTCCACTCTATGCACAAGTTTTGTGTTTCTGTTTATTTATGTCTTCATTGATTTCATTCATCCACATTTGTAATTTTCAACACACGGATTCTGTACATGTTTTTATCGGCATATATCTAAATATTTTGTTTACTTTGGAGTGATCATAAAGGGTTTGTATTTTTTTTTTTTTGAGGAAGATTAGCCCTGAACTAACATCCATGCCCATCTTCTTCTACTTTATATATGGAACACCTGCCACAGCATGGCTTGACAAGTGGTGCATAGGTCCGCACCAGGGATCCGAACTGGCTAACCATAGGCCACCAAAGCAGAATGTGCAAACTTAACTGCTGTGCCACCACGCTGACCACAAATAGTTTGTATTTTTAGTTTTGGTGTCTGCTTGTTCACTGTTAGTATACAAAAATGCAATTGATTCTTACATGTTGAACATGTATCTAGTGAATTTTCAGGTGTCATTTGTCAGTTTTAGGAGGGGTTTTCTTTCTGTTAGAGTACTTGGAATTTTCTATGTAGACAATCATGTTATCTTCAACAGGAAAAATTTTATTCTTTCCTTTCCAATCTGTATGGCTTTTATTTCTTTTTCTTGCCTTACTGAACTGGGTAAAACTACTAGTACTTTGTTTTCAATAACACTACTAAGAGTGGACATTCTCATCTTGTTCCCAATCTTATAGGAAAAGCATTCAGTTTTTCAACTTAAATATGATACTGGCTATATATTTTTTGTTTGTTTTTGTTGTTTTTTGGGGAGCAGATATTCTTTATCAAGTTGAAGGAGTTCCCTTCTATTACTAGATTGCTGATAGTTTTTATTAACTTCAGGAATGTATATTGGATTTTAACAAAATTGATTTGAATATGCCATCTTCATTGACGTGATCATATGATATTTCCTTCGTAGGCTGTTGATATGGTGGATTACATTGATTGTTTTTATAAATATCAAACCAGTCTTGCATACATGGCATAAATCTCACTTGGTCATGTTGTATAATTATTTTGATACATAGCTGGTTTGAATTTTCTGATATTTTGTTGATGATTTCTGTGTCTAAATTTACGAGATACATTTGTCTGTAGTTTTTCATTTTTTTCTTTGCTATCATTGTCTGTTTTAGGTATCAGAATAATACCAGCATCATACACTCAGTTGGGAAATATTCCCTCCTCTTCTATATTGTGGAAGCTATTTTTTAAATGGGACTTGTAGGTAGAGTCTGCTGGGTCTCACTGGATTAGTATTGTGATGTTACAAGTTTTGTTCTCTTCTGGAGGCTCTAGGAAAGAATCGGTTTCCTGGTCTTTTCCAGGTTCTAGAGCCATTCACATTTTTTGGTTCATGTCTCCTTCCTCTATTTTTAAAGCCAGCAACATCAGATCTACCACTTTTAAAAATGTCATGATTACGTTGAGCCTACCTACATAATGCGGGATAATCTTCCAGTTGGCAATGTTTCTGCTATTACACAGTTCTCCACAAATGTGTGGGCTGTCTATATATTTCTCTGGGATTCACTCCATTAGACAAAAAAGTTCCTTCACAGATAATTCCTTCTAGATTTTTTGGCAGCTGCTTAACGGTGGAGAGGATCTATGAGTCACTGCTTAATTTCTTCAGAAGATTTTGTGTAACTAAATGAATTTTTTGATCTTTTTGAAGCATGAGCAAAAGGTTGTCCAGCCATATCTTCTACTTTTTCTCTACAGCAGGTTTCTTGACAATAAAACTCCTAATTTTAATCTCTTTTGCTATATGAATAGGCTGAGAATTTCCAAAATCACCAGTTTCTGGTTTCATTTTATTTAACCATTCTTAACTAAATCTGTCTCATTTCTCTCATATTTTACTGTAAGTAGCAGGAAGAAACCAGGCTGCAAGACTTTGCTTGGAAATCTTCTCAACTGAATGTCTAATCTCACCTTTTATAAGTTCTGTTTTACATAATTCTGCTAAGCTTTCTCCTACTATATAGCAAGAATCAACTTTTCTCCAATTTCTAACAAAATGTTCTTCATTTTCTTCTGAGTCTTCACCAGCAATGCCTTTAATGTACATATTTATATTAATAATCTGTTCATCACAATTTGGGTATTCTCTAAGGGAATATGTGCTTTATCTAGCAACTTCTTAATTTTTTTTGAGCCCTTACCAGGAGAGCCTTTAAAATTCATATTTCTACTAATACTCTGCTCAGATCAACTTAAGCTTCTTCTATCACGTTCCTCAAAATTTTTCCAGCCTCTCCCCACTGCCAAATTTCAAAGCCACACCCACATTTTTAGGTGTTTGTTACAGAAGCAGTCTACTTCAGTTAGGAAAATTGTATTAGAGTCCTATTGCTGCTGTAGCAAATTACTAAATTCAGCGACTTAAATTAAAACAATTTACTTATCTTACAGTTCTTTAAGTCATAAGTCTGAGGCTGGTCTCACTAGGCTAACATCAAACTGTGCATTCTGTGTCCCTTTCCAGAGGTCCTAGGAGAATATCTGTTTCCTTGTTCTTTTCAACTTCTAGAGGCCACCCACATTCCTTGGCTGGTGGCCCCCTTCCTCCAACTTCATCAATAACTTCATGGTGTTCTCAAGCTGCCATCTGTCTGATTAACTCACTTCTGCCTCCCACTTCTGTTTTCAAAGATCATTCTGATTACATTGGAGCCACCTGGATAATTCAGGATAATCTCTTTAATTTAATATCAATTTAGTAACTAAAGATTAGCACCCTTACTTACATCTTCATCTTTGAGTCCTCTTTGCCATGAAGGGTAGCATATTCACAGATTTTCAGGAATAAGATATTGACATTTTGGGGGCCGATAATATACTTACAAATACTAAAGACAAAAATGAGCATATGTACAGAGCTGCTGAGATAGTTCTCAGCTTTGCACAAAATGCTCAGAGTTTAGGGAGGTTAAGGATGGACTGGACTGAAGAGGCGAAGATTAAAGCTGGCAGTGGTTTTCTTTGCCGCTTTCTCTACGAGCATGCACATCTGCTGAGCAGGGACTCTGGTTTACTAGTTTGGAAAATTTGCCTTTTGTTTATCAAGCTACAAACATTGATAACATTTATTAACCCCACAGCTCAACAAGTCACATCCAAAGGTAACTTCTTGTGTTTCTCTCCTTTGGCACTAAGCCAGCATTAGCTAAATTAATTTCCATTTAAAAACTCACTCTCCTTTTTTATCGCTTTAAATTAAAAGGAGCTTGATTTGAGCTATTTTCTCCTAAGGTCTTAGAAAAGTGATTCGGATATCTGTCCAGAGTTTTATGTAAACCTTAAGTTTATATAGATTAATTAATTCAGTTAAATAAAATTCTGCAAACCAAACAGAACACTTTTTCTGTTTGTATTTATCCTGTAGGCCATACTACATCTGCCTTCAAAACACTCAAAAGTTTTTTAGACTTTTCAGAGGACCACAAGGCAAGCAGCATTCTCTAAGCTGGTGTGATTTTTGTGATGAGAGTTTCACTCATATGTTCTGTGACTCTTAAATTCCAAAGGCTGTAAAGATAATAAATAAATACACAGTATTACCTGATGATTTTCTAAAATTCCAATTTTATTTTCAAGTTAAGGATGTTGGAAATAATAGGTCTTTTAAAAGTGTTTTCTACAGAGTTCCCATTTCCCATCCATGCTGTCTTTTCTCAGAACATCTCAGAGTAGATCAGAGATGAAGGGGAATGCAGAAATTAGGTAAATTACTAAATGTACATTCTTTCTTCCCCAGGTCTCATTATCTGAAAATGATTACATTTTATTATAGAAACTACGGCAAGTAACTTTTAACTCACTTACAAAAATTTTTATACATAAATAACTTGCCAGTCTAATCAGAGAACAGAAACCACATGTTATGGTAAAGAATCAACAACCTTGAACTAGTCAATGAACATATGATCTTTTCTGAAACACGCAAATAATGATAGACAACAGAATGACCTCGTATTGAATTATGTCTTATACTGTAGATTATTAGAGCAAGGCTCAATAAAAAGATAGAATCTCATTACAGTTATCAGAATTTTATGCTTTGATTTCCTTTGAATTTGATACTTTCCCAGTAAAATTGAGAAATGTTATTACAAAAATATACTCACAGAAATAACTTTAGATAAATAATTATGCGTTTATTGTGGCTTTCTGTACATTATCTTAATATTTTTGCCAGTCTAAACTAATTTGTCATTACTGGGCTAAGGTTATCATTTCAGCTAGTCCAATTCAGGTCATCTTTTGGGTAGTCTCTTAATTAAATTTCTCGTAAAATATGTTAATTTTACTCTTTGTTCCAGAAATTGTCCTCACGTAACCCTGAAATGCCTCCCACATGGGAGGCCCCACATAGCTATTATGTGGGGAAGGTGCAGCTCGTGAGTTTTGATTAAGCAGAGTGCTAATTCCAATTCTGCTACTTGCCAGGCTGTGAGTACAGCAGTGCTCTTATGTAAAATGGAGATGACAGTGGTGCCTCCCAGGGTTATTGAGAGATTAAATAGATTAAAGAAGAGGCATTTTTAAAGTGTCTGGCCTGGTACCTGGCTTAGAACAGTAACTCAAAAAATTCTAGTTTCTCTTTTTCCTTCTCTCTACCTCTAATACCTAACTCCAGGTTTACCCATTCCTAGATGTAATACCTGGCTAGTGCTCCTCTTTTATCATTGCCTTCATCGATATTGTCTCAGCTCCTATATATTTATTGGTCACTGAATTATACACATGTTCTAGTTATTTTTTTAGTGTTCCTTGATATACACTCTGGAACAGGTTTTGTATTTCATATGTCCTTGTATCACTGCCTTGAGACTAGAAGTGATACATTTGATGAGTGTGAATTGTGAAGAGTGTTAGCAACACAAAGGAGCTAACTCATTTTGACCTCATTTATATTCCTAAGAACAATTGTAAACGCTAATGTGAATGGATCCATATTTAAATAGGGCTAGAGCAGCTATTTCAGAGGAATTGCCTTGCACACTAGCTTTTTTAATCTCCCAAACTGTACCAAACTACCAACATTCAAAGAAGTCAGTAAGCACAAGAATATCCTGTTTGTAAGGACTGATGAAATTGAACTTTACTGACGACTGAATCACTAACCAGTCAATGAAGTACAAATCTAGAATTTTGCCTGATAATTGAATCTCAAGCCAATCTATGAAGTACAAACCCAGCCATACCTCATCTAGCACCAGTGAACTCTTCTTTAATACAACTCACCTCATCCTCCCTTTTTTCTATAAAAACCTTGATCCCCTCTCCTGTAATTGGGACACTATTTGGGTTTCAATCTTAATCTGTGCTTTCAAAATGGCAAGTCTTTGATTCACAAATAAATCTTTGCCTCTTGAATTGGTTTCTGATTTTTTATAGCTTTGCACATGGTTTGAGAAGATGAAACCCAAAGTGACCTCACCTTCATGGACCAGTGTCCTCTGGAACTGGGTATCGTACTTACACAAGTCTGATGTGCTCACCACTTCCACAAATTACCATCTCCTCTGACCATAAGTCCTCTTAGGCTCCAACCTTCCTCCTTTTGCTTGAAGTCATTGCCTTTCTTTGGGACTTTGTGAACAATAGCCCAATTTGGGGTTGATCTACCAAGAGACAGTTGTCTCAAATTTGCCTCATGGCTTTTGCCATCTGGAAGGATTTCCCTGTTTGAGGTGGCTCATAGCAACTCATGGCTGTTGCCGTTTGGAAGGCTTTATTCATTTGGTGAGTACTCAAATTCTGTCCTTGCGTCCTTTGTCCAAACAGCTGTAGCCAATGGTTCAGAAGCATGAGTAACAACCTAAAGCTCACAACTGGTGTCTGTGTCTCTTTGTCCAGCTGTGCTTGAACCTGTAAATTTTATCTTCCAAAAGTTCTCAAGAAGTTCTTCCCACAAGAACTCCAGCTAGGTTTATGCTTAAGAACTACAGTTCTTCCTCTTGAAAATTTTTGTCCCAGTAGACTGATAGTACAAAAAGTTTAAAATTACTGCAGTCATTTTGGGGCTTTTTTGAACTCCTGAAAGTTGCCCTTTTATGAATTAGACTTGAGAACTATGGACCAGAAAAATTGAATGTAACCTTTAATTTCTAAAGAGTCAAGCATATCACCTTCCAGTATACCTGCTTAAAAACTATGGTCCTGGAGGCTGTAAATATTTACAAGGAACATAATTTTTTTCCTAAATTTGTTTTGTTTCCTAAGGGTTTGGCTTGGTAACCATCAGGTCGGGGGGCCCCAAAATATGGTCAGACAAAAATGTGGAGTACATCCCATTTATGGCCAGATATAGTTGGACAGAAATGTTGGTTACACTCCATTTGCAGCCAGCTATGGACACATAGAAAAGTGGGCTGAACTCTATGTTCAGCTAGGATTTTATCAAACTTATACCAGCCTTCAGGGGAATTCTATTAACCCTTAGAAGGAACATTCTAATTTTTTAAGATTAGATCATTTAAGATGGGCACTTAAAGGAAAAGTCTTCAAAATTTCAAAATAGCCTATTGAAAGTTTCACTGCAAAAATTTCATGAAAAATTGATGTAAGAGGTACCTAAAAGAAAATACTCTCAGATCATAAACAAAACCCATTAAGTTACTGACAGTAGGGTCACCTTCATATTGACCTTCAAAGGAGGGCCTTGATATGGGCATCTTCTAGAGTTAATGAGACTCTGAGAGATTTTCTGGTAAACTGCTACATTATTCCCTCAAACAGTCAAGGGAAAACTAAAATTAAAACCCAATGGAGTTATTTAATACTGTTAGAAATATTTGCTATTTGTCCTGGCTGAAACCTAACAAGATATTTGAAAGGATTTAGTGACTTATGATCAGAAATTTGGACAACTTGGAAGCTGATATTCAGAGCCTGATAGGAATTGTGTTTTTTGTTTTTTTTTGAGGAAGATTAGCCCTGAGCTAATTACTGCCAATCCTCCTCTTTTTGCTGAGGAAGACTAGCCCTGAGCTAACATCCATGCCCATCTTCCTCCACTTTATATATGGGACACCTACCACAGCATGGCGTTCCAAGCAGTGCCATGTACACAGCCGGGATCTGAACTGGCAAACTCTGGGCCGCCGAAGTAGAACATGCGAACTTAACCACAGTGCCACAGGGAAGGCCCCTACTTTGGCTTCTTACTAAAGAAAAACTAAAAGTCCTTTGTGTCTGTTAGTAAACATGTCTTATGCCAAATAAAAAAACTTATGCTGTGAGAAAATTTATGTTTTCAATAAAAGAAGGTATAAGGAATGGAGATACTTTTGTTAAGACAATTAATTTGTCCTACAGTGAAACTTGTTATGAGAAAGAGGAAAGAACAAATTCTGAAAGTAAAAAATAAAGTTGTAAAAGGTTTATGGAAAAGGAACCCTGAGAAAAGAACTTTACGCATCGTCAAACTGGCTAAGATTGAAATGGATTTAATTAAGTAAATGAGTATTAATATCAAAAGTAAGCTGATACAAAATTAGAATATGGTTTCCTCTCTGTTAAAAGGATAAGATTTCTGGAGATTTTATTGTGCTTTTAATCTTTAAAGAGATTATAATAGGTTTTTCTTTACCTTTGAGTAGTCTGCCTAAATGTCAGGGATTTTAGATTTTATCAAAATAATTTTCTGTATTGTTTTTATCAGGTCTTTAATTATAAGAGCTAAGGTTTTTCTTAGAACTGTTTAACTTTCTCTATTTTCCTGGAAGTCTATAATTGTCACCATGGTTAAATGGATAACCGAGTATTATGTCACAGTGATCTATGATCCTATTTAACCAAGTGTTTTAAAATCTTTTTTTTTGACAAACTTTCCCAAATCAGATTCTAAAGGAAGTTTTCTTGACCTAGAAGATTCCAAAAAAATTGTTAAACTAATTAGGCTTATTTGATGTTTGGAATTACATGGAAAGCATTGTAAAATAAGAAATAACATTAAGTCGTCTTTATACTGTATTTTCATAGGTATATAAGTATTCCAGGGATTATGTAAAAATCCTAGAAATTTGATATGTCTTCGTAACTATTTGTACATTTCCCCACTGGGTGAAGGCATTCCCCTGCCAACATACCACTGCTACAGCTGTTGCTAAAATATGTTAGAAAAGATTCCACCTACTTGGGGCATTCCCTCTGCATTACACAGTCATTTAAGAATGCATTTTACCTGCCATCTTATGAAACAAGTATGCAAAGTGTGGCCTATATTGCAACACTTACACGGTACTTATCCCCAATCCTTCAGATTGGCAGAAACAACAAATGACGTTATTAGAACACAATTGGCAAAAGTTATGGAAAGCTTAAAGTTAATCTGACCAAAAGCACTTCCTTTGGTCTTCCTAAATTTAAGATCTGTCTGCTTTGATGAACATAAGCTTTCACCATTTGGAATAATTACAGGTTGACCTATGCATTTAGCTCTGCTTGTCTTTAATATCCAATTAATTAAAGGAGACATGCTCTCTTCTTGTAAAGAAATAATTAAAGTCACTTATAAGAGTCACAGCTGGGTAGAACAATCTTTTCACAGCATACTTTCAGAAGATAAAAAACTAAACCCCACAATCTAACAACCAGAAGACTCTGCGTATTGCAAAAGACACCTTGGAAAGGAATTTTTACAACCAAGGTAGGAAGAACCATATTACGT
This sequence comes from Equus asinus, assembly GCF_041296235.1. Taxonomy (NCBI): domain Eukaryota; kingdom Metazoa; phylum Chordata; class Mammalia; order Perissodactyla; family Equidae; genus Equus; species Equus asinus. The sequence goes on along the minus strand of NC_091793.1, from coordinate 65,982,701 downwards.
ACTCTTAGCCATTCCATGTATTGCCAAACTTAAAGGTGTTGACTCTTAGCTTCACGTTTTCCATTTAAATAAAGCTTCTGAACTTAACTGGACTGCCAAATCAACAGAAGATTTCAAGTGTAAAACTTACTAGGAAGTGAAGCAGATGACATCTGACCTGGGCAGCTTTCCCAAGACCCCAGACCAGACCCTATAAACTCATGAATATTGTCTTGACTCTGCTCTTAATGCTTTTCACATAAGACCTACTTTAAATCACTCTAACGATTATCACAATTGTTCTCCTAAATTCCATAAAACGATTATCAATGCACCAGCATCTCAAAACTTATTATTCACCCAATATCCTCCAACCAGCTGATCAGGAGATTATTATAGTAGGCCTACCTCTTTGTGCAAAGTTTTATACGAAAATGAGAATTGAAGATGAAGAAAATAGCTCCTATTTTGTAAAAATGGCACTAATAATGCAGATCCTTGGCTTCAACAAGTTTTTTCCCAGCTCCAAGTTAATGCCTCTATCAACAACAAGATGTTTGATGGCATCATCTGTGCTCCATCTGTCTATGTCTTTGTGCTTATGGCAATCATCCATGGACCTATGAATGCTTAGGCAGTTGAGGAATGGAAGGTCAATGTTTGTAAGGACATTTAACCGTCCCTTCTAGTATTCATAACGAATCTGAAACTTCCCAATCATTCTCACATGGGTCTTTCCCACTGAACCAACAACACAGACAAAAATGTGAAATCAGTTGGACATATACCCAATGCTGTTCAATGCCTGGCAGTGTCAACTCAAACATGGCTGCTAGATTTGGAAAAATAGCATTTCCTTGGGTAGGTACTGCATGGAATAAATACATGATCAGAAATTAATCTAAAACCTTAGGAGAAATTGCTGAATCTAGTGTCAAGGCAATACCACCCAAGAGAAATCTTTGAATTCCCTCGAGTGAGTTGTATTAGACAATAAAATTGCTTTTGGTTATAACCTAGCTGAACAAGATGAGATTTGTTCTCTTATAAACAGCTCTTGTACTTGGTTAAACACCTCTGGTGAAGTAGAGACAGAGCTAGATAAAATCCAGGCACAAGCCAATTGGTTAGATGCATGCCCATTAATGTCCCATGATTCTTTGCTCTCTCTAGCTAGCTACCCTCAAGCATTGCTTCTTGGTTCAGGTATATTCTCCCATTTGGACTTAGCATTTTGTTTGTTATTATAGGAATTCTCACTGTTGTAAAATTTTGTTCCTTCTGCATAGTTTAATGTTATAAAAACACTACTCAGGTAATGGTTGCTCAGTGCTTTGAAATGATTGCTAAGGCTTATGAAACTTCACATGAGAAACTTCATGGAACTATAGATGTTTACCCTTAAAATAGCTTTACAGTAGAGCCTTCCTCTTCTCTGGCACTCTTGTTTCTCAAATGTGGACTAATGCTCCTAAGGAAACTACAATCCCTCCTTCATAGACCATGACATATCAGGAATAAGACCTCCTGGAAATGAGGGACCAGTGATGCTTTGATAGTTGACCAACAATGTTTTCCAGGGTTTAATCAGTGATGCTTTTGGAGAAAGATCTTTATCAAAAGAAGGAAGTGTAAATGATGACATGAGTGGGGCCATATTAAAATAGAGCTGCTGCAGCAGCCATTTCAGAGGACTACCTTGTGCCTCTTGTTTTCTTTAGCTTCCAAATTGGACCTAACCACCAACATTCAAAAAAGTCAGTAAGGGCATGAATATCCTATTTGTAAGGACTGATGAAAGTGAACTTTATTGATGACTGAATCACTAACCAATAAATGAAGTACAAATCTTGTCTTTTGCCTGATGGTTGAATCTCAAGCCAATCTACAAATCTAGCCTTAACTCATCCGGCACCAATGAACTCTTCTTTAATACAATTTACCTCATCTTTCTTCCTTTTTCCCATAGAAACTCTGAGCCCCTCTCCTGTAATTGGCACACTATCTGGGTTTCTACCCAAATAGGTGATCGTTGAATTGCAATTCTTTGATCTCCAATAAATACTTTACCTTTTGAATTGGTTCTCGATTTTTATTGGTTGACACTATGTTCACTATCACTAAGTGAAAAAATAAAATACTCATAACTCTTCTCATTTGGTGGAATAAAAATCAGTAGTATAGCATACTACTGACTTTCTGCAGGCCTTTGACACTCATATATAACAAGGGACACTAATGAGCTTAGAGCAAACAATTTCCTTAGGCTCAGAGGTCAAAACACTCTTTATTTGATTGCAATTCCTTATCTTTTCAGAGACTTATGTACATAAATTTTGCTTCTGCCTATTTTTGTAGACTTTCCAAATAACAATAACAATAATAATGACTTACATTTAAGAGTAAACACAGGCTGTTCAGGAAATGTCCTTTTTATTACATTTTTTCTTTGAGATAACGTTTTCTAAATTTTAAAGATGAGAGAACTGAGACTCAGAATAGTGAAATAAAACTGGAAAAATTAAAAGTTAGAAAATGAAAGAGGTAGGTTTTCCATCCAAATCTATTTAGATTCAAAACCCATACACTTCTCACTATCAAACTCAAATTCTTCCCCTTGGATTCACTTTTCTTTTAGGTTTTAGGGCCCTTGTTTCTGTCTCCTTGTTTAACATAACCCTCTGCCTAGATTTTATTATCTTCCAGATATCTCACCCTTACATAAATTTTTAGATTATTCTTCTCTAGATTTGCCTTATGCTATTTCTGCCTATGTTTCAGCTCATGAAGCAAGATCTCATGGGAGCAACCACAAAAGCAGATTCTAAGAGAGCAATGGCAATGGGTGGTTGTAACAGCTCAGATATACAGCCCCATTGCTAGGGAATTGCTATTTGACTGCCAGTCACACATTGCAACAGATTTTAGTTAAATCAAGCTTTGACATGATTGGAACAAAAACCAAATGAAACATCTGCCAAAAGAGAAAATGTGTCAAACTCCTAAACAAAGAAGAATGTCTCTAATGGTTATAACATCTGAACAATAGTAAAATTAGTTTTTTTAAAGTTTTACAAAATTCTCAGTGGATTTTCTTGTGTCATTGGACAATTTTTTCTTATTTTTTTTAATTGTCATGTACGTATTGTTTTCCAAGTGTACAGGAAAGAAGTCAGTTGAGTATCAGAATATGGGATAAGATTAAATTCAGTTTAACTTAATGAGCATGTAGTATCATTCAAGAAGAAATGGAATCCACCTGCTAGGCATCTAGGATCCATTCTGCATCAGTTAAGTTGTGTCTAGATGGCATTATACTTCTATATGAAAATGGAAGCTCCCACGTGTCCAAATGCCAGATGATTGACTGAATTTTCTCATTTTACTTTAATGTTTGTGATTATATGGATAGATTTCATGGCAGCAAAAGTCAAATGAGCCTCACTTGGCATTACTGAACATCTCTATAAATAAAGTGCATTTCAACTGGTTTGTACAATGGGAAAGCAATATCACATGACAAGAAGTTCATGAGAAAGTTTGACTATGATGCTCATCACCCTTGCTAACTTTACTCATAGTTGTAGAATGCCTTTCAAATTTTTAGGCGTAATACGCAGACACAACAATGTCTAGAAGGGAAAGAGGGCCCATCTCCTTCTTATGTTCAAGAATAAGGACAACTTTCTCAGTGGTTTTCCTTTATATCATCTTGGACCACTTGGCCATCTGAAATCAGGCACTAACAAGGGGAATTGAATTACCCAGGTTGTGTTAGACTAACCATTCAAGGTTAGTCAATGATGTGGGAAATCAACCACCATGAACATAACAGGCAAATGAAACTGCATATCATCTGTGTCCTTGGAATGACCACTGTGAGATAAAGAAGCAGCAGTAGAGGCCAAAAAGCTGAAAGCAGCAGTTACAGTTGATGAAAACAACAATTATAATAAATGCTCTGAGCAAAGGCATTGGCTTTTTCAAATTACTTTACATAGGTTTCCTAAGCAATTAATTAAGAAGGAGGTTAGAAATCCCTATAGGTTTTTCTTTTATAGAATGTATCTGGTTTGTGTTGTCTCATCTGTGACTTTGAGGAAGATAATTAATCTTCCATGCCTCTGTTTCCCTGTCTGAAAAATGAGAGCCTTACTAATAATTGTTCTAACTATGTCATAGCCATTTACAAGATTTTATGATAGTCAGATGAGCCATTATTCTGAATTCAGTGAGCTTTTATCAACCTCTTTCTATTTGCACTGAATATAAAAATGCATAAATTCAGAATGTTTTATACTTTTGCACAATATTATTATTTTTATTATATTAACTCTATTTTTTTATTGAGTGTCATAATCAGTTCAATTTTAAATGCCCAACTATAAAAATGAATATATGGGCACATAGATTACTTTTGCTGCTCTTCTTCAATTTGTGTCTGGGTTCTTCTGAAAATTAAAAATAAAAATAATAATATTTTTGATTCTTCCCAAATGTAATAGCTCATACACCCAAACATATAAAGAAACAAAAAAGCAAAAGCAAAATAAAACAAAAAGACCTTAAAGCAATCAAGCAAGATACTGCATTAAACTTTGTTTCTTCCTCTTTTGACTTCACTTTACACCTGTAATTTCCCTTTGTAAACAATTCTGCTTCTTCAACTGAAAATTTTCAGAATTAGAAACCAAAGTTTACAACTACTTTTTATGTACTCAAGAGGTTACATGAGCATCTTAAGTCCTGAACTTTTTGGACAAATCACCACTGCTGTTATTGTGAAGGCTTTTTTATGAGGAGAGTTTAACAACTCATAACATTCTCTTGCAGTCGTATTCATTTGGATTACAGACATGTGCACTTTGTTCAGCAAGACTAATGCTTGGAGATTTTACTCCTTAAACTGAATGACTATTTACCCATAGAATTAGTGAACAAATTTTACTTTTCTAAGGCAACCTTATCTGAATGGCTTTAGGGTGTAAACATAATATGCTAAGAGGAAGTTCCCTATTGCTCTGTATGCTGCCAAGACATATTAATGTTCCAACTGCAAAGGAAGAGATAGAAACTGGCTATAAAGAATTAGGTCTTTGCATTTTTAGAGTATGTACTGCTGACAAATCTTTTAGGGTGTGGCTGAACACTGCCATGAGAAATCAGGATTTATCTCCTTAGTTTTCACATGGATATTACTAATTCTCACCCCACTCAACACCATTTAATTAAACTCTCCAACTCTACCTAGCCTGCCATTACTGCTAAGAGTACTGCTACTGCACACATCCTCATGTGAAAATCTTGGGGTGAACTAAGTGCATAACTCCATCGCCTATAAAATTTCTATCACTAAAAGATGTGGTTAATCTATTTCATGATATATCTCAAATTTCTTTTGTCTTCCTCTTCTCATTATCATTGAAATACCGTCTCCTAGCATTCTCTCTACACCCAATATACCTCCCCCCAATTTATTCTGGATAAGGGCAGATTAATCTTCAATGAATTGTCATCATCATCTTTTTCATAATTATTATTTACATTGAACATCCACTTTATGCTAATCATGATGTAGGTGCTTCACATATGAGATTTCACTACACCAGCCATGAATGACAGGTATTATTACTCCATTTACCAGATTATGAAATAAAGGCTCAAAGAAGGGTAGTAATTTCCCCAAGCTTGGTCCATATACTCTACTTATAAATAATACATTGGTATATCTGCTGTATAATCTTTCATTATGTTAGTTTACCTGACACATTGTATGAGCACAAGGAATGTGAGATGATTAACATAAAAATGGTTATTGGTGAATTCCTTAATGAGGATTACTGCTAAAGCTACTTTATTATGGTTTATAAGTATGAATTAAACTCTGATTCCCCTTTTATAATCCATATTGGTCAATATCAATACATGATCACATGATAAAATTACTGAGAATTCGACGTTGCTGAAAGCTTAGTTTTGTGCACAATTCAGAAAATTTTGTGTTGCTAGTTCAGTTCCAAATTGCAAATACACAAATGTAGGAAAATCAGTATATGTTGGAATGATGAGATTGTCAGCTATTATTTTCCATTGCTGAAGTTATTTAGGACACAAGCAAAAAAGATGTTCCATGAAGAAAGGATATTGTGTTCAAATACATTTTAGAAATTCCACATAAATATCCCTATGATGGAGTAATGCAATGAGCAGTAGTATATTATAGACTCTGCAAAATATAATTAAGAAAATTATTTATTTTTTAAGCCATAGTTTCTGAATTTGAATACAGAATATTCTGTAGTTGCTGTGGATATTATTTCTTTTTTGTCTCGTATCCTGTAACATTCCATATACGCATGTTAAGAAGTATTATTCTATGCATTTCTTTAAACATGAATGCCCTCTCCAAATGTGTGCAATCTGTGAATATACATACTGAGACGATACAACAAGATGGAAGTGTACCAGGCTGTAATGAACTCAGAAAATGCCTTTACAGTATTCCCCTGGCAGCTGAATCACATGATCAGTTTGCGTTCACATGGAAGGGATAACAATGGACTTTTCAAGTGCTTCCTCCAGGCTACCTGCACAGGCCACCACATGTCAAGGGATGCTAACCAGAAACCTGTCTCTGTTTTCCTTCCCTACATCAATGAAATTGGCCCATTATATTGACAATATCATGTTAACATGAGAAGACTTGCCTCTGCTACAGGACACTCTGCATACTTTGCTGGAACATCTGTGAGAGAGGATGAATGACAAACCCATAGAAAAGTTCCAGGCACCACTATAAAGATTTGAGAGTCATTTGGTCAGCTAAGATGCAGATGGTACAAGAAGCTGTGATTGATAAAATGCAAGCCTATCCAACTCCTAAGAATGTGAAAGACATGCAAGAATTTGTAGGGTTTTTTGGGTCTTGGAGGACTTTTATTCCTCACCTGGCACAGTGCCTCTGTCCCTTATACTTTCTGGTAAATAAAGGGCCTGTGTGGGACAGACGATCAAAACTGCAAGCTGCCATTGAGAAGGCAACAATACTAGTGAAGCAAATTAAAGCTCTGGGCATCTCCCAAGCAGGGCTATCATTTGAGTTAGATGTGTCTGTCGTTCTAGAAAGTATTGGATTGGGCACTGTGGCAGAGACAGCAGAAAAAGAGAGTACTCGTAGGACTTTGGTCCCAGCTCTGGAAGGGGGCAGCAACCTGATATACTCTCATAGAGCAATAGCTCCTAGCAGTGTAATCAGTGCTCCTCCGGGTTGAGCTTCTCATGAAGGAACAGCAATATCATGGTAAGAACTTCCCTTTCTACCAAGGGATGGGTTGAAAATATGTTCCATTCACCCACCTCTGCCATGGCTCAAACTCCCACTTTGACTAAGTGGTATGCCCATTTGCAGCAAAGGAGCACCCTGTACCCCAGCCACTGTCTCTAGAAATGCAAGTGATACTAGGCCCTGTGGAATATGTAGACCCCCTAAATGCCCCAACCCTTATTCCTGTGGGGGCCCGTGCTGCCTATAGAGAGGGAATGGGGAAAATTTCCTGCTGATACCTGTTATACAGATAGGCCTTGTTGGGGCAACCCATCCACATGGACTGCAGTTGCTATTCAGCCCAACACTGACAACATCTGAATAGAATCAGGAACAAGTTGCAACAGCCGAAAGGCTGAACTCAGAAGGATTTGGCTGGTGATAATTCATGAACCCTGGCCATTAACTTTTTTACTGACTGTTGGGCTATTCTAAAGGGATTAACCCTATTGCTTGGACAATGGGAAGGAGAGAAGTGGATGATCATGAATAAGCCCCTGTGAGGTCAGGATATATTGAAAAACATTTGGGTTCACCTGCCTGAGGCAGTCCTCACTGTCTTCTACATCCTGGCTCATAAGGCACTGACTCCCCTTAGCAATCAGGAAGCTGCTTCCCTAGCTCAGGTACGAGCCCTAGTAACCAACCCTTCAGTAGATACAACAAATTGGTTGCATAGAAAGAGTAGCCACCATAACCCCAGATGGGATGGCATATTGCCAAGCATGCCAGATTGCCCTTAAAATACACTGACTTGGTTAATGCAGTAATAGCATGTCTTACATGTTCAAAACAATGCCCCAGGCAATTGCCAGAAGAGTCTGGGGACATCCACTGGAGTTCCCAACCAATGAAGGATGGGCAAATTGATTATATTCACCCTCTTCTGAATGAAGTTTCTAAACATGCCTTCATTTGTGCAGACTCTGTGTCTGGCCTAACCCAAGTTTTCTCCTGTCATTGCGCAAAGTGGGCTACCACTGTTAGGGGATTAGAGAAGCTGAGCATCACATATAGACACCTTCATTGAACAGACAGTGATTGGGGTCACATTTCAAAGGTCGTGATGTGCAACACTGTGCAAAAGAATATGACATTAAGTGGAGGTTCTCTTTATAACCCGTAAGCAGTAGGGTCGGTAGCAAGAAAGAATGGGGTACTGAAACAGCAGATTAAATTACTAACAGGTAATATCACCTTGGACTAACTAAAGTACTGTCTCAGGCGTTGCTACATTTGAATGGCCAACTAGTAGGGCCTATTGCCCCATATGCCAGACTGGGACCCCTGCTGAGATGCCCAACACTGTGAAAGTATGGAAATCTTGGGAGACAGTCATTGCCCTGACTGTGAGGATCAATATGCTATGCTGCTGAGAACGCCAAGCTCCATCATGCCTAGGAGAGACATTATCTACTAAAATTTGCAATAGGGCATCCCACTGGCATGAGTAAGTTACTTCACACCTCTAGGTGAAGGGAAATTAGTGAATCTCCACTAGGATCCATTATCCAGCTACAAGCCAGACATGTTGAAACAAGTTCTGTTGAAACTATATCTGGAGGAAAATGCACCACTGAAGGAGGGGAAAATATGAGGGTCCTGGTCTGGCACATCCCACCCCCAGTTCATCTCCTCATGCCTGATAGTGCTGCCTTTCACAGCCAAAACATATGGTATGCACAACCAGGTCAAGTTCTTAAAACTGCCAACCTCCGTTTCCTCAAGGCCAGATGAGTATGTTCTGTTTCCCATTGGTACAATCATTTGGCTCCTCTCTCTGTTCCCTCCATTAGCCTGGAGGACATTATAGCACACATAAAAGCTCTTACTACATTCTCTCAACAAGCCTGAAATGATAGCTGGCATAGCCTGTCTTTACGGAACACGGAAATGTCTCTAATGAGAAAAGATGTCCTCCAAAATAAGATGGCCTTGGACATTATTACTGCCTTGCAAGGAGGTATCTGTGTCATTTTCCAAACAGAATGTTATGTGTTCAAACCTGTTGTGTCCACTAATGTATGGTCTTTAATAAATCACATGAGGACATAAGCGAATGCCCTAAATGATCCAACCTCCAGCCTAGAGGAATTCATTAATCAGTGGTTTGGATTGTGGGGCTCTTGGTAGAAAAAAGCGTTACTTGTTTTGAGAATCATTATCTTAATTTGTATTTTCTCTCCTATGTGCTTCTATTATTGCTATGGCATCTGCCTCCACTTGGCTGCATTAGCCAGATAGCTGCAAATGAGACCCCTCCATGCTAGGGGAAACCCCTTACTAAACCCTCAGGGCACATTGGGAAAGAGAGGACTTGTAAGATTATAAAAGCTAGTCACAAGGTATGGAATGTTGGAGAAGGTAATCCAGAGCCTGTGACTGCCTGTTGAACTGTGAGCTGGACCCAGCAATTGGAGGCTCCTTTCCCCCTCCCCTGTCCTTAGAATGTATGTTCCATCCACTGTTCCCATGCCTGGGGACATTTCAAGGATGCACACTTGAGAGAGTAATGTGTTGTTGAGACCATCTGGACTGTATACTTAACTGAACCCGTGTAAGGCCTCTATACAAACTTTAAGATTTTAGTGGGTGCGGAGATCTACTCATCTTGTGGCCCCCAAGCCATCTTCATATGTTAGTTCTCTTGTTTATTAAAACTACCACCTACCAGCTGAGTGGTCTGCCTCTTTCTTTGGTCTCTCCTTGCTCTCTATGCATGGGGGCCAGTTTTCAATCTTACTCAGGGAACTCTCGAGTTTGTGAACCAACACACCCTCACAGACATATCCAGAATAATGTTTGACCAAATGTTTGAACACGCCATAACCCAATCAAGTTGACACATAAAATTAACCATCACATATCCTTTAAAAAGTACAGAGTAAAATAACTTCTCTTAATCTTATTATAGACAGATAACTGGTTTCACCACTGATGACCAAGGAAGATAGGTCATTCTACTGGCCAGAGTAGGTAATACTAGGTAAACAATGTCCTTGGAGAATATCACAAGTGTCATTCTATTTTCCCAGGAATACTGAAAAGTGAGTATGACAGAAGACAGAGAAAAGGTGGGGATTCCATCTTCCTTCACTCAGTATGCCTGCCTCTTAGAACACAACCTGAATACAGTGCTTTCTTAGCATACACTTACAAAAAGAATAAATGTGTCAATTATTAAGTAAATAAGTAAGTGATTGCAAAATTAAATGACTGAATTATGAAGTAAAGAGTTACGGCAATCAGATTGGGCACACATCTTTGCCTTCTGTATTAAAATATTCTACCTTTCTGTGTTTTGTGTTGAGCTTATGAATTGGACTCAGTGGCTTAACTGATCCTAATGGTAGGATGAATATTCATTTTTTTCTCAATATTTACCTTGTCAATTCAATGAGATTAAACATACACCTGTACGTGATGCCTTATTACCAGTTTTCATATTGAGGAATTTATTAGGGTCAAATTAATGCAAGTAAATTATTCGCTAGCTGATGCAGATTTCAAGTTAAATTTTACTTACATTCATATTCAAATTATGAATAATGTCGACAGGTAGCCTTATTTCTTTAAAGGGTTATTCTTATTTTCCTTCTTTTGAGTTGGTTTTATAAGGTGATAATGAGTCATTTGACAGGCAAAATGAATGTTTGCTAAAATGTACTATTCAAATCAATTATCAAAAATTTGTCACTGGTCCATTTTCTCCTCAAAGATTCATGAAGATTTTCCTAACTTCCTAGTTTATACCAATCTTTGTCTTCCCTGAAATTTTATTTCCTTTGAAATATCTGTATCACAAATTATGTAGTTCATATTCCTAGCTCCATATTGCTAGTTATATTAGCTTTCTATTTTCACCTTATTAAAGAGGAAAATAATGTTTTTAAAACTTTTTTTAACTCTACACGCATTTGCTAAGAAATGGTTTATATAACATCAATCATGTTGTATAATAGCACCTGCAAGACATCAAGCTCTCTTCTAGACTCCATGGATATAGCAGTGAAGATAGGAATTTAACACTGAAATCATTAGTTTACAGTCTACCGAACTATAGTTTCTTAACTAATTTGATTGTAGATAATGGTAATTTGAGATTTTTAGTTGTTGGAAAACTTTCGTACTACTAGACCTAAATATTTTTATAAGTCCCTTAGGAGATAAATGCTTTCATGGAGAAATACTGAATCGCATTTCCTAATAGAATCTTTCCTCAAAATAGGCTCTTATCCCATTAAATCCAAAGTGCTAATCTGTGTCATATGTAAGGAAGAAAATGTTAATATTTGTGAGTGTATATGTATAGGGACAGGTGGCAGGGAGGCTACACATAGTCCCACTCTCCCAGCAGTGTCTGGGCCAGAGTCCCAAAACCCTGGTGAGGAACCCTGGTGAGGACTTGCAACCTTGATATCACTGGGGAAAGGAGTGAAATTGTGGCTAGTAAATCCAGCATTTAGGTGTGGCATTAAAATCTCTCTGAGTTTATAATATGTAAGTGGAGAAGGTCTAGGTTTCTGTGGGTGGTCATCTTCCACTCAAGTCAGGCTCCATGGAGTGGGAATTTGGCAGTACTGGGAATTTGGGAGACAGTTGGGCAGCTAATGAGAAGTAACACAAGGTTAAACCCTAAAGTTGATATTAAAACGGTTGGGCAGTCATGACTATGAGGTACGGAACAGCAAATGTAATGGCACAACCCAGGGAGTAAACAAGAGACATAAGCTATTTCCAAGCAGCAACAAAGAGTATCCTTGCACGTGGCCGAGATGAACACTTTCAAATTTACTTGGGGTGCTCCAGCTCTCTTTTCTTATCTTTGCATGCAATAGCACCCACTTATCTTAAAAATTCCAGAGGGACTTTGGAAAACACTAGATAGAGAATCCCGTATCATAAGAGATTCCATAAATCCCACAGATATATTAAAGGAAAAAAGAAAATAAATTATAGTCTCATATAGAAAACTTACTGGAGAAATACACTTTCAAACATCAACTAGTCAAATGAGGTGTGGGTAAACAAGATTGTATATTACAGACGTATACTTATAGATAATAGCAAGATTTACTTATGAGTCTGCTTTTGTAAATAAAGATATTTCAACATAACAATCAAGAAATATATTCAGCAACTTGGTGAATGGGCATGTGTATATAAACCATAATTGGAAAACAAAGGACTAAGCTTTATGTGTGGGATGATAAGCTTCATGGGGTATGTAAGGCATACTCTGTGCAACAAAGCAGTGGTCATCTTACCCTAATTCAGTTTCACAATATTACCTTTTGACCTTATTAGATCTTATTTTTGGCAGCCACATTCAAGAATTTATTGAGGTCTACTAATGAATCATCATTTTGTTTTATAAATTCTGATAAAAGTAAACAAGCCGCAATTTATGTTGGGTAATTTGAAAGCAGCTAAGAATCAACTCCTGTTTAAACAGTTCTTTGTTCGAGCGCCTGAAACTATCTTTTTCTTTTACATTTATTCTCCTATGCCTCTAACATTTTTCATTTGCTAAGAGAAGTAACCACATCAACTATTACCCATCACTAATTTCGAGGTTAATATTGAACACAACAGAAACCCAAGAACAGAGGACACAAAGGAGAGAGGATAAACTAGCTAAAAGAGGAACTGCAAAGGAAAACTTCACAAATGTTTGAATTGGTCTCGGTACTGGCTCTTGAGTGAATCTCCTTAGGTGTAAAATAAAGTGGCAGAATATGGGACAGGGGAGTATATTCCTCTTGTCCTTTTGAATAACCCTGGCTGATTTCAAATTGACAGTCCTGAGAGTCTAGCTTATGGATTTGACACGCAATTATATTATATTTAACTCCTTTGAGGTTCTGGTTTTTGAATTCTCTCCCCACATTCATCTGTCTGTCATTCAAGTTAAAAAAGTCTTCATTTGCAAAGCAAGAAATGAACCAGTCCAGCTAAGGGACTTCTACTTTGCCTATTTAATGAATTCCTATCTGAATTTGAATTTTAAATATTTTCTTTCTTCATCAGACTGATTTTCAAATATATTGTTCTTCATTATCTTTGAAGATGACTAAAAATGTAATAACCCGATATTATATGAAACCACTACATTTAGGGGCTAGTAATGACTTTCAGAATGAGTTCAATTTAGAAACTCAAAGGGGAGCTAGTTTTTAAATGATTTATATCTCCCGTTTGCCCTTCCTAGATTATTTAAAGGAAAACAGATTATTTTCTTTCTGTTCCTGCTCCCACTGGTCAGAACAAAAGTTTATTATATTGCTAAGGAACCATAGTTGGTTTCTAAATAAATCAAACACTGCCCTGTCAAATTAGAACAGCAAAATTCCACTTTCTAAGCATGTCCATCAAAACATAGCATAAGGTAGTAGATATAATAGTGATTTTGGAATTAAAGGCATTTTAAATTTTAGATCTACTATTTCCTTGTCCTTAGGTATCTTACTTAACTCAAGGAATCATTGCATTTAGCAGAGTTTCAGTTTCCTCACACATGAATTTGGGAATATAATATCTACCTCTCAAGGTTGTTGTGTGGATTAAACAATATTACCTATGAAAGTTGGTAGGGAGAAACATAAATTGCCAATAGACATATTAATAGGCATGCAAATTATTAGTGATCAGAGAAATGCAAACTAAAAGCAAATTTTAAAAAGAATGCCATAGGTAGTGAAAAAGAATGAACTATAGCTATACACATAAAGAATAGCAATCTAGGTTGAAGGAAAGAGAATCAGAAAGTAATCTGAACAGAGAAAATTTAATATAAAGATTTATTAACTATAATAGGGGATTGAAGTAACAAAGTCTTATCTAATTGGAAGTAGAGAGGACACTCATAAAGAGCAGCCACTACCTCCAGGCCTTCACATTCACTCACCACTCACTCACTGACTCACCCAGAGCAATTTCCAGTCCTGCAAACTTCATGCATGGTAAGTGCCCTATACAGGTGTACAATTTTTATCTTCTATGCCATATTTCTACTTTACCTTTTCTATATTTAGATATGTTTAGGTACATGAATACTTACTATTGTGTTACAATTGCCTACAGTATTTAGTACAGTAACATGCTGTACAGGTTTGCAGCCTGTGAGAAATAGGCTATTCCATATAGCCTAGTACATATTAGGATATACCATGTAGGTTTATGTAAGTACAATGTTCACATAATGATGACGTCATCTAATGATGCATTTCTCCGAATGCATCCCCACCATTACGTGATGCATGACTGTATAAGAAGGTACTATGAAAAACTATGTGCCAACAAACTGGCCAATCTAGAAGAAATGGAAAAATTCTTAGAAACATACAACCTACCAAGAAGGAATCAGGAAGAAAGAGAAAATGTGAACAGACCAATTACTAGTAAGCAGATTGAATTAGTAATCAAAGCCCTCCCAAAGAAGAAAAGCCCAAGACCAGATGACTTCATTGGAGAATTTTGCCAAATGTTTAAAGAATTAATGCCAATCCTTCTCAAAGTCGTCCAAAAAATCGAGGAGGAAAGGACACTCCATATTACCTCTAGGGCTTAGTAGAGCAGTCATGTGGGAAATAACTTCCAGGGCTATAGCTGCCACAGAAGCCAGGCCCTGGAAAATCTATGTGTACTGCTGGAGCCTGCCTAGAGAAGTAGACTGGAACCAGGAATCAAAATCATTTCTTCCTGCAATGTCTTTCTAGGATCCTCTACTGAAACTGTGCCAGCTGAGTAAGAACAAAAAGTATAAAGAGTCCAGATTCATTTGAACAGAGCAGGCAAAAAGAGTGATTGTGGAACTGAGAGACAATAAAACAGTAATTGCCAGGCTCACAAACATAACTCTGAGCAGAAAATATGTTGTAGATGAATAACCACAATCATTTTTATTTACGTAAATTTAATATCATGAAAAAAGATACATACATACATGATAAAAATGTGAAGAAAAGCAGACATAAAATTCAGGTTTCTAAGCGTAAAGGGATATATTTGAAGACAGGTTCTAACGGGCTTCCAAATTATTGATAATGATGAGAAGTGATGAGATGTGATGAGAAGTGAACTTATTCACCTTGTAAAATACCAAGGATTCAGAAAATACATTGGTACCAATAAGGAAGAGGTTAAAATTGAAGCATGAACTCACAGAACACATTCTTAAGTGAAAGTAGTTTGAAAGTTTATCTATGAGAACTTTTAACCCTCTTTTACTGTCTTCATGAAATGAACACCCAAAGCCAAGCATGTAACTCCAAGTCAGAACGTCAAATAGATGTTTTCTAGAAACAGTGACCTGGATGTACTGTGACTTCAAGGATACCAGGCACAGTGAAGGGCCAGAGTGAGGTGTGAGATAAACCAGGGGAGTGAATTAGGGTTTGCATATAGATTAGAATGAGCGAAAAACGCAGCATCTTTGTTCACTGAAACATTCAGCCATGGACTCCTGAGCCCTAGTGTAAGAAATAAGAAACATGACTATTCTGAAGCTGCTATACTGTGAGGAAGTCAAGTCATGTGGAAGATGCTGCTTGGAAGCGATCCATTTGGCAGTCCTAGTCCTTGAGTCTTCCCAACCCAGGTTTTGTTGCAATTAGCAGCTTCTTCCCCTGCTCCTGTGATTCAGGTTTCTGTAATTGGTAAGCACTCTGATCCCTGGCAACCAAACTCCAGATTTTAATTCGCCTAGTTTCTTTCTTATTTATTTATCCATAAATTGTTATATTACCTCCTTGATACCCATACTATTTGTCACGGCTGTAATAAAACTAGGTGGGTATAATACCTTTTTTTAGAATAAGAAAATTCATTGGTTTCAAGAATATATCTGGTTGTTAAAATTTTTATCATTAATTTGTGAGGAAATTATTAAAATTTTTTTCCTGCATCTGCTTAATTGTATGATTTTTTCTTTTTTGTTTTGTTAATGCAATGAATTATGTTGATTGACTTTAAATAGATAAACCCTGTGGCCTGCCCGGTGGTGCAGTGGTTGACTTTGCATGTTCTGCTTTGGTGACCTGGGGTTGCCACTTTGGATCCCAAGTGCAGACATATGCACTACTTGTGAAGCCATACTGCAGCAGGCATCCCACATATAAAGTAGAGGAAGATGGGCATGGATGATAGCCCAGGGCCAGTCTTCTTCAACAAAAAAGAGGAGGATTGGCAGCAGATGTTAGCTCAGGGCTAATCTTCCTCAAAAAATAAAGAAATAAAAAAATAAACATTAAAAAAAAAGGAAAGTTACACCTTTCTTATATTACTGGAGTAAACTTCACTTTGTCATGATATATTATCATTTTTATTCACTGTTGTTTTGTTTTGAAAAGATTTTAAGATTTTTACATCTGTATTTAGAAAACTAATTAACATTTTTCTTAGATGTATTATTCAAGCAGATTTGATAGCTATGCCAAAGTGACCTCATAAAATATGATGGTAATCTCTTTTTTTGCAATTTCTGGAAAAATCATGTAGTACAGATATTAATTTGATCCCTGATGCTTGAAAAATTTACCATTGAAAACATCCATGTTTCAATTTATCTAGCTATGGATTTTAAATAAAAATTTAATTTCTTTAAGAGATTTGAAAGTATTCAAATTTTCTATTTCTTCTAGAGTCAGTTTAACATTTATTCCTATTTTACTGACAGGAATTATTCATAAACACTTTTTATTATTAATAAAACTTATAGGGTTTTGAATGAGATCTCTATTTTTTAGTCTAAATATCAGTAATTCGTGTATTCTTTCTCTTCTCAACAAACCTCATGGGGATTTATCAATTTATAAGCTTTATCAAATCAGTTTCTGATATTGCTAATCTTTTTTCTACATTTTCTTTACTTAATAGATGCCTTCTTTTTCTCCATATTCTTTCCTTCCTTCCACTTTCTCGAGTCTAGTATGCTCTTCTTTTCCTAACTTCTTTAAAGTAGTATTCGTATCATTGTTAAAATTTTGTTTATATAAAATTTATTTAGGGTTCTAAGATTTTCTTTAATAATAGCTTTAGCTTCATGCTGCAGTTTAATATATTTTATTTTTATCATCCTTGGATTCTAAATATGTTCTTATTTACAGTGTGATTATTGTCCCCAATTCACATCAAAGTGTACTTCTGTAATGACAAATGGGTAAATAAATAAACTTTACTAAATAGGGAAATAGCCATATTCAGAATGATAACAATAATAGAGAGTATTGTGATAAATGATAATAATAGGTAATATTGCATACTATTTGCTAGTACTGTTCTCTATATATTACATATATTAGTTAATTTAACCTCATAACATCTCTGTAACTTGATCAAGGTTAAACAGTTAATAAGTGTCAGGTGTTTCTACAATTCTGAGAGGTCTGGATCTTAAAAATGTATTCTTATCCAGTATAATATACTACACTTGAATAGAAGTTTTCTTTTATAAATGAAGTTTAAATCTTCATTTTTTATAGCAGATATTTAATAAATGATTTCTAAGTTCAATATTTCAGAGAAGCATAAGCACACTGTATAGAATTATGACAGTAACTACCAAAAGAAAGCTAAAATTAAACACTGCTAACCATGTCAAGATGGCAGTGTATGTGGACTCTGAACTCACCTCCTCCCACAGACACAAGAAATTTACAACTACTCTTGGAACAATTATCCCTGAGAGAGAACTGAAAACTGGATAAAAAGAACTCCCACAATAAGGGACAATGCTGACTCAGGTGGAAGAGGGAGAAATTCCTTTCTGGAGAGAAAAAAGCCAGTCTTTAACTCTGGTATTTCATGACCAGCCAGGAACAATCCTAAGGTATGCAGCCTTCCCTGGGGGAGCAGGGGATCTGAGTGAGGGAGCATTACTGCTAAAAGAAGCTTTTGTACACAGCACAACCAAGACAAATGACATAATATCTGTTTTTTCTGGCTACTAACAAGTGTGAAGAATACACCCAGAAAACCTATAGGGCATAAGGGGGAAAAGCCTTCTCTTAAAGGGCCTGTGGACAAATTAACTATTTTGGAAAACAACCTTAAATCACCAGAAAGAAAGGTGTGCAGTCCTTTGGTGAAATGAGACTTACTTGATAGGTTCTGGGTCCATCTCAGTGAGAGGTTACATCCCCCCATGGACTAATTGGGGCAGCCATTAATGTGACCTAGTACAGGCATATTGACACAGAAACTGGCAAATGCCAAGGAAGTACATCCCCTGGTCTGTTGGCCCAGGTGTCTGCCCCATCCACTACAGCACCCATTTAATCCAGCTCAGCCAGGGCAAGCAGGCCTCCCTAAGGACTGGCCCCATGCAACAGCAAGCCCTTGGACAATCTGTGAGCCCACAAAGGCTGGGTTCCTGGAACTTTTGCAGCCTGGCACATGGGTCCACCTCTGCAGGGTCAGGCATGTGCAAGGAACAGGTGGAATGTGGGGGGCATTGGTGGAGTGTGTAAGGCCTGTGCAGTGGGGCAACTGGGTCTGCTTCAGTGGGTTGGGGCACATGCGGGGGCAGGACTGTGTTGATGGGAAGGGTGGCCTTGTGCCTTGTGCCCAGCTGCAGCAGACTTGTGCTTCACAAACAGCCACATAGGGGATCAGCTGAACCTTCCAAAGCCTGAAATAATTGGGTGCTCTCATGCCTGGGGCCAGCCCAACTTGGCTGCAATCCTGAGAGAGCTGACAACCTTACAGGCCAGAGGAGTGTGACAATTATATGCCCCTGAGTCTAGCAACTGGACACACTAGAGGCCTACCCACTTAACAGAAAAACTGCAATAGGAATGTGCTGTTAGACCTTGCAGCCAACTGTGCTGGGGCTTCCCATGCCTGAAAAAGAGTGATTGAAAGGACCAAAGCAGCCACACACAGATGAGCATTACCACAAGTTGTCCAGGGGACAGCCTAGCACCCCCAGTCACATGCAACAAGAGAAACTCTGCCATAACAGGACACATGTAGCCCATACAGGGATCACTCATGGAACATTGGGAACTGGTGATGAGAGGGAAGCACATTGCTGGGCCTCATAAGGCATTTTTTATATAAGGCTACCTCTCAAGATTGAGAGATGTAGCTGACCTACCTAATACATGGATATAAGCATAGAGAAAGAGGCAAAATGAGTTGACAAAGGAATGCATTTGAGGTGAGGTAACAGGGCAATAACCCAGAAAAAGAACTGAACGAAAGAGAGATAATCTACATGACAAAGAGTAAAAACCAAGAGCCATAGGGATGCTCATTGATCTTGGGAGAAGAATGGATGAACTCCATGAGAACTTCAACAAAGAATTAGAAACTATAAAGAAGAACCAATCAGAAATGAAGAATACAATACTTGAAATGAAAAATTCATGAGAGGGACTCAATAGGAGAGAGATGATACAGAAGAACAGATTAGCAATCTGGACAAAATACTAAAGGAAATGACCCAAGCTGAAAGGATAAAACAGAAAATAATTAAAAAGAACTAGGACAGTCTAAGGGATCTCTGAGACAACATCAAACACACCAACATCCATATTATAGGTGTCCCAGAAGGAGAAGAGAGAGACAAAGGGGCATAGAATCTATTTTAAGAAATAATAGCTGAAAATTTTCCTAACTTAAGGAAGAAAACATACATCCAGGTTCAGGAAGCACAGAGAGCACCAAATGAGACAAAGCCAAAATGGCCTAGCCCAAGACACATTATGTCAATAATTAAAGAGAAAAATTCTAAAAGCTGCAAGAGAAAGGCAACAAGTTACATACAAAGGAAACCCCATAAGGCTATCAACTGACTTCTCAGCAGAAATCTTACAGGCAAGAAAGGAGTGACATGATAAATTTAAAGGACTGAAGGGAAAATACCTAGGGCCAAGATTACTCTACCTGGAAGGGTTATCATTCAGAAAGGAAGGAAAGATAAAGAGTTTCCCAGACAAGCAAATCTAAAGGAGATTATAACCAAGAAATAAGCCTTAAAAGAAGTGCCAAAGGGACTTATTTAAGTGGGAAAGAGAGGACCACAAATAAGAACAAAAAATTATCAAAAAAAACCCAATAAAATCACTGGTAAAGGCAAATATACAGTAAAGGTAGCAGATCAACTACCAATGAAGCCAATATGAAGGTCAAAAGACAAAAGTACTAAAACTATCTATTTCCATGTTAAGAGGATAATGGATACACACACAAAAAAGAGGTGAGACATGACATCAAAAACATAAAATTTGGAAGGAGGGGAGTAAAACAGGAGGGCTTTTAGAAAGAGGTCAAAATAAAGAGACCATCAACTTAATATAGATTGCTATATATCTAGGTTATTATATATGAATATATATATGCTATATACGTAGTTTGTGATATATGAATCACAATCCAGAAGCCCATGGTAAATACTCCCCAAAAATAAGAGAAAGGAACCCAAACATAATACTAAAGAAAGCCATCAAATTACAAGGGAAGAGAAAGAGAAAAAGAAAGGAACGGAGAAGAACTACTAAAACACCCAGAAAAAAGTAACAAACTGGCAATATGTACATACTTACCAATAGCTATGTTAAATGTCAATGGCCTAAATGCTCCAATCAAAAGGCACAGGGAGGCCAAGAGGATGAAAAAAATAGTCCCATTTAGATGCTGCATAAAAGAGACACAATTCAGATCTAAAGACACTCACAAACTGAAAATGAAGAGATGGAAAACGATACTTCATGCAAATGGCAATGAAAAGAAAGCTGGGGCAGTAATACTTATATCACACAAAATAGACATTAAAATAAAAACTATAACAAGAGACGAAGAAGAGCACTACATAATGATAAAGGGAACAATCCTACAGGAAGATATAACACTTGTAAATAACTATGCACCCAACATAGGAGCACAAAAATATATAAAACAACTATTAACAGACAGCAATACAATAATAGTAGGGGATTGTAACACTCCACTTACACCAATGGACAGATCATTCAAACAGAAGATCAATAATGAAACATTGGCCTTAAATGACACCTTAGACAAGATGGACTTAGTAGATATACACAGAACATTACATCCAAAAGATGCAAACTATATATTCTTTTCAAATTCATATGGAACATTCTCCAGGATAGATCATATATCAAGGCATGAAACAAGTCACAATAAATTTAAGAGACTGAAATAATACCAAGTACCTTTTCTGACCATAGCAGTATAAAACTAGAAATAAACTACAGGAAGAAAATCGAAAAAGCCACAAATCTGCAGAGATTAAACAAAATGCTACTGAACAATGATTGTGTTAATGCATAAATCAAAGGTGAAATCAGAAAATTCTTGGAGACAAATGAAAATAAAACTACAACATACCAACTCTTGCGGGGTCCAGAAAAAACTGTTCTAAGATGGAAGTTTATAGCAACACAGGCCTACTTCAACCTATAAGAAAAATCTCAAATAAACAATCAAACAGTACACCTCAAGGAAGTGGAAAAAGAAGAACAAACAAAGCCCAAAATCAGTACAAAGAAGGAAATAATAAAAATCAAAGGAGAAATAAATGAAATAGAGACTGGAAAAACAATAGAATAAATCAATGAAACAAATAACTGGTTCTTTGAAAAGATAAACAAAATTGGCAAACCTTTAGCTAAACTCATCAAGAAAAAAAGAGAAGCCTCAAATAAATAAAATCAGAAATGAAAGAGAAGAAATTACAATGGACACCTCAGAAATACAAAAGAATATAAGAGAATAGTACGAAAAGCTATATGCAAACAAGTTGGGTAATCTTGAGGAAATGGATAAATTCTTAGAATCATACAACCTTCCAAACTGAATCAAGAAGAAATGCAAAAAATAAAAGCCCAGGACCAGATGACTTCCCTGGTGAATTCTACCAAACATTCAAAGAAGACTTAACACCAATTCTTCTCAAGCTCTTCCAAAAAATTGAAGAGGAGGCGAAGCTTCCTAACTCATTCTATGAGGCCAACATTACCGTGAGACCAAAACCAGACAAAGGAGAACAAAAAAAAAAGGAAATTACAGGCCAATATCACTGATGAATATCAATGCAAAAATCCTAAATAAAATACTAGCAAATTGAATACAACAATGAATTAAAAATTCGTACACCATGATCAGGTGGGACTTATTGCAGGGCTGCAGGGATGGTTCAACATTTGCAAATCAATCAGCATGATAAACCACATTAACAGAAAGAAGAATAAAAATGACATGATCATCTCAATAGATGCAGAGAAAGCATTTGACGACATAGAGCATCCACTTATGATAAAAACTCTGAATAAAATGGATGTAGAAGGATAGCACCTCAACATAATAAAGGTCATACATTACAAACCCACAGCTAATATCATTCTCAATGGAGAAAAACTGAAATCTCTCCCTCTAAGAGAAGCAATGAGATAAGGATGCCCACTTTCACCTCTCTTATTTAACATAGTATTGGAAGTCCCAGCCAGAGAAATCAGGCAAGAAAAATAAATAAAAAGGATCTGATTGTAAAGGAACAAGTGAAACCTCACTATTTGCAGCTGACATGATTTTATATATGGAAAACCCTGGAGAATCCACCAAAAAAACTTTTATAAATAATAAATGAATATGGTAAAGTTGCAGGATACAAAATCAACAAAAATCAGTTGCATTTCTATGCACTAACAACGAAGAAGCAGAAAGAGAATTAAGAGTACAATCCCACTTACAATTGCAACAAAAAGAATAAAATACCTAGGAATAAACTTAATCAAAGAAGGGAATCCTGTAAACTGAAAACTTCAAAATGTTGTTGAAAAAAATAGAAGAAGACACAAAGAAGTGGAAAGATATTCCATGTTCCTGGATTGGAAGAATTAACATATTTAAAATGTCCATACCTCCTAAAGCAATCAACAGACTCAATGCAATCCCTATTGAAGTTCCAACAACATTTTTCACAGAAACAGAACAAAGAATCCTAAAATTTATATAGAAGAACAAAAGACCTAGAATAGCCAAAGGAATCCTGAGAAAAAAGAACAAAGCTGGAGGTACACACTTCCTGATTCCAAAATATACTACAAAGCTATGGCAATCAAAATAATATTGTACTGGCACAAAAACAGACACACAGATCAATGGAATAGAATCAGGAGCCCAGAAATAAATCCACACATCTATGCACAGCTATTTTTCAACAAGGGAGCCAAGGATATATAATGGAGAAAGGAAAGTTTCTTCAATAAATGGTGCTGGGAAAACTGGACAGCCACATGCAAAAGAATGAAAGTAGACCATTATCTTATATCATACACAAAAATTAACTCAAAATGGACTAAGGACTTGAATATAAGACCTGAAACCATGAAACTTTTAGAAGAAAATATAGACAGTATGCTCTTCAACTTCGCTCTTAGCAACATATTTTCAAATACCATGTCTGACCAGGCAAGAGAAATGGTAGAAAAAATAAACAAAGGGGACCACATTACACGAAAAAGCCTCTGCACAGCAGAGGAAACCATGAACAAAAGAAAAAGACAACCTAATAATTGGGAGAAGATATTTGCACACCATATATATGAAAAATGGTTAATATCCAAAATATATCAATAACTCATACATCTCAACATCAACAAAAGAATCTAACAACCCAATTATAAAATGGGAAAAATATCTGAATAGACTCTTCTCCAAAGAAGATATACAGATAGCCAACAGGCACATGAAAAGATGTTCAGCATCACTAATTATCAGGGAAATGCAAATCAAAACTACAGTAAGATATCACCTTACACCTGTCAGAATGGCTACAATTAACAAGACAGGAAATAGCAAGAGTTGGAGAGGATGTGCATAAAAGAGAACCCTGATACATTGCTGGTTGACAGTGCTAACTAGTGTAGCCAATATGGAAAACAGTATGGAGATTCCTCAAAAAAGTAAGAAGAGGACTACCATATGATCCAGCTATTCCACTGCTGGGTATTTATCAAAAAAAAAACATGAAAACATGAATGCATAGAGGTATATGCACCCCTATGTTCATTGCAGCATTATTCACAATAGCCAAGCCTTGGAAGCAACCTAAGTGCCCATCAAAGGATGAATGGATGAATAAAATGTGATATATATACACAATGGACTACTACTCAGCCATAAGAATTGATGAAATCTGGCCATTTGTAACAACCTGGATGGACCTTGATTGTATTATGCTAAGTGAAATAAGTCAGAAGGGAAAAGCTGAGTATTATTTGATCTCACTCGTAAATAGAAGATAAAAATAACAACAAGCAAGCACAGAGAGAGAGACTGGATTGTGACTAGAAGGGAAGAGGGTTGGAAGAGGGTGAAAGGGGTGCTTAGGCACACATGTGTGGTGATGGATTGTAATTAGTATTTGGGTTGTGAAGATGATGTAATCTACACAGAAATTGAAATATAATGATTCACTCCTGAAATTTATATAATGTTACAAACCAATGTTATTGCAATAAAAAAATAAATTAAAGAAAATAAACTGCCATCTCAGGAGTAGAATGAGCCAGTTGGTAAATATGGAATGAAGATTACTCGTATCAAAGGAAAGTTTCTTGACAAGATTTTATTTTTAAATCATGTATATTTTTCTTAACTTTGAAAAAATTAGTTATAAACATATTGACCCTATTACTGCATTTAATTTTGCTCCTAAACCATTGAATTGCATTGTTCATCATTGCATCCTTTTTTTCCTTTCTAGTGATTTCAGCTTGTTGAGTATTTGCATTTGGTTTTTGTGTTTTAATAATTCTAAGATATTTTACTTCTGTCATCTCTATTCAGTCTTCTCTCTTCAAATTTTTATGTTTATTATTATTGCTGTGGATTATTATTTGCATATCAACATCTATTCTATATTCTCATTTTAAATTAACATTTTATTAATATCCTCCCAAAATTCACCAATAATCTCAGCCGTTTTATAATTCCCATAACATATATACTTTTTGAAAATATAAATTTTTAAAACCTTAAGAAAATAAGCCCTTTATGTTTTTGTTACGTTATTCACATTAAAGAATAATCACTATTAGGTAAATGCAAATCAAAACTACCATATAGAAAAATTACTATATATAAAATATAATAAAGTCACCAGCCACTTCAGTGACTTTTAATATATTCACAAGATTATATAATCATCAATGCTATCTAACTTTAGAATTTTTTCCTTATACCAGTTTAAAATTTTACATGCTAAACCATGAATTTGGACCACTATCCTTCACAGCATATTAAAAAATTGAACTCAAAATGTATCAGAGACCTAAATTTAAGTCTAATATTATAAAATATTTAAAAAGAAACAGGAATACATCTTTACATCCTTGGATTATGCAATGGTTCTCTAAATATGATACCAAAAGCACAAGAAATTGAAAAACAAATAGACTTCATCAACATTTTTTTAATGTGCATAGGATTCTATCAAGACAGTAAGAAGACATTCCACAAAATGGGAGTATATATTAGCAGATCAAGTCTATGACAAATATTTAATGTCCAGAATATATAAACAATTATACTCAGCAATGAAAATGCACACAGGCCAATAAAAAACTGGGCAAAACTTTTTAAGAGACACTTCTCCAAAGGAGACATGCAAATTATGGTAAAGGACAGAAAAAGATGCTCAACATCATTAGTCATGAGGGAAATGAAAATAAAAAGTCTTTGTTAAGCACTTGGAGAAATTGGAAACCACATATACTGCTCTTGAGAGTGTAGAATGGTGCAGCCATTGTGGAAAAGAGTTTGGTAATTCCTCAACAAGTTAAACATAGAGTTAGCATTTGTCCCAGTAATTACACTCTAAATATATGCTCAAGAATATAAAAAACATATGTTTACACACAAATTTGTATTGGAATGTTTATAGGAGTGTTATTAATAATAAACAAAAAGTAAAATGCCCATCAAGTGAAGAATGGACAAACTAAAGGTAGTATATCTATACAATGAGATATTATTCAGCCATATAAAAGAATTAAGTGCTGATACATGCTATAACATAGATGAATCTTAAAAACATGGTAAGTGACAAAATCCAGGCACAAAAAGCCAATTAATGTAGAATTCCATTTTCAGTAAATATCCAAAATGAGCAAATCCGTAGAGACAGAACCAGATTAGTGATCACCAGAGGATGTGCAGAGGGGGGATTTGGAGTGACTTCTAACAGGTACAGCGGAACAGAAATGTTTGAAATTAGATTGTGGTGATGGTTACACAACATTGTGAATATAGTACAAACCACTGTATTGTATAATTCAAGTTTAAATGAAAGATGGGTTTTATTTTAATTTTTATTTCACATTATAAAGTGCAAAAAGAAATGAAAATCCATACCTATTAGCAATCTCTCTTTCACAGCTTTAATTTCTCTTTGTCGTTGTCCTTAAGCAATTTTATTGTGATTTGTCTTTGTATGGATCTCTTAAACTTTATCCTGGTTGGAGTTTGCTGAGTTTCTTAGATATGTAAAATAATATTTTAAATTAAATATTGGGAGTGTCTTGTCACTAATTTTTCAAATATTCCTTCTCTCCTTTCCTGATGAGACTCCCTTTATGCATATCTTGGTACATTTGATGATATCCCACAGGTCTCTGATGATGTTTTTCATTTTTCTTCATTCTTATTTTATTCTCTTCCTCATACTTGGTAATTTTGGTTGACCTATCTTCAAGTTCACTGATTCCTTCTTCTGCATGCTCAGATTTGCTATTGAGCCCCAATTATATGTTCTCCATTTCAGATAGTATACTTCTTAACTCCAGAGTCTCAATTATATTGATGATAGACAGAAAAATGATAGAAGATAGATGGATAAATAGATAGATGATAGAAATAGAGATAGATACCTTTGTTGAGGTTTACTAGTTAGTAAGACATACTTTCCTTTAGGTTTTGAGCCTATTTAAAACATAGTCATGTCCTGCATAACAAGGTTTCGGTCAATGGTGGACTACATATATGACAGTAATCCCTTAAGAACAGGACCAGATAGCCTAGGAATATAGTAGGCTATACCATCTAGGTTTGTATGAGTACATTCTATTATGTTCATACAATGACGAAACTGCCTAATGGCACCTTTCTCAAAATGTATCCACATCATTAACAGATACATAACTGTAGCTGACTTAAAGACTTTCTCTAGAAAGTCCAACATCTGGGCTTCCTCAAAAACAGTTTCTATTTGTTAATGTTTTATTATTTATGGTTCCGTTCTTAGAAGTTTTCTCATTGTTTTTACGATTCATAAAGTTTTAAAAGGTTTTTACTTTACCACTTTTGCTGACACCATCCAAATCTTTCTTATGTTTGTAATCTTAGGAACAATTCTATTCAGTAAATTAAATTCAAAATGTGTCATGTTTAAACTCGTGTTGTAAAAATTCGAAGCTTCATTTAAAAAGATAAATTAAATCATATTCAGAAAACCAGATAATTCTTATTTACTGCCATTTTCTAAGTTTCACTTCTAAGAGACCACAGATTTAAATTTATATGTGTGGTTTCTATATGACCACTGATGAGTGCATGTTTATTTGCTGCAGTAATGGTTTGAAAACTATCACCAGCTAACTATTACAAAACATACCTGAGGGCACATACATATTTATAATACGTGTATCATCTTATTAATAAAAAAAGTAGGATTTTCTGTTTGCTTCTTTCTGGACCCGTGAGTATTACTCTATTCTGCCTTCAGTGGAATTCATTTATTTATTTATTTATATTTTCTTTGAGGTAGATTAGCCCTGAGTTAGCATCTGCCACCAATCCTCTTTTTGCTGAGGAAGACTAGCCCTGAGATAACATCAGTGCCCATCTTCCTCTACTTTATATGTGGGATGCCTACCACAGCATGACTTGACAAGCAGGGCGTAGGTGCACACCTGGGATCTGAACCAGCGGACCCCGGGTCACCAAAGTGGATCGTGAGCACTTAACCACTGAGCCACTGGGCCGGCCCCTGCCTTTAGTGGAATTTTACTCTTGAAACTTGATTGTCCTCCTATCACCAATGTTTAAAGGGCTTCTCAGAATCTCAAAGTATCTCAAGCACTTCTGAGAGGTAATGGTCACTAAAGCAGCTAAAAGTGTTCCTTCCAGGAGTAAAACGAAAGCAAACAAACCATTTGTATTTGCAATATGAGTTAAGGTTATAGGGCATGAAGAAGGAGAAAGAAAGAGGAAGACTAGAAATTCACATGTGGATCATTGTAAACTGGCATATACTTCATTCACACCCCAACCTATATGTCTCATCCAGACACCTCCACAATTTGTTTTCCCTATGATGTGGTCAATCATGTCAAATTCTGAGACACCCTCTGGACCTGGAACTATACTGACCCACCTACTTTGATATTTGTCAAACATTTTAGTACTAGAAAGGGACCTCATGACCAAAAAAGAACATAAGATTGCCTTGAAAGAAGTTGGAGCAACATCTTCAAAAAATTCATTCATTACAGTCAATGTAACTCAACTTTCCAACATCCATTTAAATTTCTGGTATTTGGTGCTCCATATTGTCTATCAATTATAAATAGATACCAAGAAAGAAAGGAAAGGAAGAAGGAAGGAAGAAAAAAGGAAGGAAAGAAGGAGGGAAGGAAGGAAGTAAAGAAGAAAGGAAGGAAGAAAGGAAGGAAGGAAGGAATGAAAGAGAAATCATTTTTTTAAGCATGGTTTTCACATACTCACTTCATTCAGTGAACATTTAAGCATCATGAAAATAAAACCATGTTAACCATAGAGATGTCTGTATAAACCTAAAACATGTCTTTATAAATTAATACAGAATTTTCAAAAAAACAAATTCAAAAAGAATCAATAGGTGAAAGAGTTTTATA
The DNA here is from genome assembly GCF_041296235.1 of Equus asinus. Lineage (NCBI taxonomy): Eukaryota > Metazoa > Chordata > Mammalia > Perissodactyla > Equidae > Equus > Equus asinus. The sequence continues at coordinate 65,953,496 of NC_091793.1, read as the reverse complement.
TTTAAACCTAAAATTGGAGGGATTGAATTGGATTTGTGCTGCATAACAGTTGGTATAGTGTTGGAAAAAAAAAACTATGCATAACAGAAATATTTTTCTTTAATTAAGTAAACTTTCTCAGAAAGAGGCTTGGTGAAATTTTTAGTGTTAACTAACCATTGTTCTCCTAGTCATGATTCTTGAGTTTCTGCTTATCCTATTTAAATATGTTTTTTTCTGAGTGCTTAGCATTGCACACATTAAGGTGTTTGGTGTTTATTTGACAGAAACATATTCACCTGCCTGCATAATTTATACCCCTCTCCTTGGTCTGCTTGGGAAACCACGAACTACATTTGCAGAGTCTGCTCTTCCTTTGCTTCTCCATCCACTCACCCCAAATAGATTTGCACGTTCTGAATCTCAGTGGGGTGTAACCATTTTTGCTTGGGGGTTGATAAAACAGTTTGTTCACTGTGACCATAGATCTGAAACTTCCTAATTCTACCCTATCCATCATCTTCAACCTTTAGCTCTATCTTTTTGAGGGCTTTTTACTTAATAAATAACAGATATTTAAATTAAAGAATCATGTTATTAAAAATTTTCAAGTTTCCAGATAATCTTTGATGCAGAATTTTGCTGAAAGTTGGGTTGAGGCTTAAAGTTTAAATTCTTTGCCTTAATGTGTCCTCATCCTTCTCTCTATAATCTTTCCACATTTGATTTAAATTTTGAGGTTTGTCACCCTCTGCCTTGCCAATGTTTATGTGGGAAGATGAGGTGAGAATGGCTGGTACATGAGCAGATATGCAGGGCAGGCCCTGAATGGAAGTACCCACCCAGATACATGAATGAAAGGAGAGCCTGGGGATAGGTACATAGCAACCCAGCTGTTAGTGAAGATGCCTAAGGTTCTATGAATGATTTTCTGTCTTCTCCTACTTGGGGGTAGGAGGAAAAGTGTGGCGGGAGATTGATATGGAGTATAGAATAGGTTTGGAGTAAAGAACATGTTTTAACACTCTCCCAACTTTAAGTAGGCTTTTTTGAGATAATTTTGTAACTAGTAGAGATTTCTATTTTAGTCCCAAAGCATGTTTTCCATTCAGTTGTTTAAATGCTCATTTCTCCAACTGGACATTGAGTTTCATGTTGACAGAGATATGTCCGTAGCAATTAGCGTCATGCCTGAACACTTTTACTGATTACAACATTTACATATGTTCACTGAATAACATGACAGAAATGTATTATGTAGAAAGTAAAATATACCATTATTATTTCCCCATTTAATCATATGTAATTATTAAAAATTTCTTTGAAATTTTAATACCTGTTCCAACACACATACTTGTTTATGCCCAATAAAATTTTAAATAGTGAGTGTATCTGTCAATCTTATTTTATTTCAACTTCTTTCCTACTTACTTTTTTCATGATAGAAATTATTTCTTTCTTACATCATAAAGTTTTAAGATCACTCCATGAAAACAAATATATCTAGTGTATACATACAATGTGTATCCAAATAACGCATCTTTTACAAATCATGTTTATTATAAAAGGTGAGTCATCTTTGCCTTTCTTTCTTGTGTTTTTATGGTTTTTCAAAGTTTTAATTAACAATTATAAGAACTTTCACTTTTCAAGTCCATTTTGTCGGTACTTTTTAAGACTATCATTAGTTCATAAACAGATATTTACCAAATATCAGCTCTGTTCAAGACTATTGTAGATGCTCTAAAAACAAGACAGTCATGGGAAATGTGGACCCTGCCCTCATAAAGCTTAAAGGGAGAAAGACAATAAGCAAGAAATCAAAAATAGCAAGAATAAATAACTGCAGAAATTGGTAAGTGCTTAGAAGAATAAGGGAAGAGTGAGTGATGGAAGAGTGGCTAGAAGAGTCAGTGGTAGAAGAGTCAGTAAACACCTCTCTAAGAAGGTAGACATTTGAATGGAGAACTGATTTGTGTGAACGTTCAGACTGTGAAGAGATCTGGATTGAATTTATACAAAGTCATATCTTCAAATACAGAGACTATCTGATTAACTAAGAGGTATAAATATGCCATTTAGGGTGTTTTGTGCTATGGGCAAAACATCCAACCAGAAGTCCCTTGGATAGTTAATACATTTGTTATCTCTCATCAAATAGTTCAGAGTACAGTTTCTCAAGAATTGGCTTATTTACCCAGAGATGGCATCATGAACTGAAGGTCTTTTTTTTTTTTTAGTTTTGCATGGTTGTGTTTTCCTCAGGGTACCACATGGCAGCAGAATCTCCAAGTGACACATAGAGGCACAACACATTTAGCAAAGAAAAGAGACAATTTTCCCGTGCCTTCCATTTTGTTAGTAGGGGAAAACCTTCTCAGACTTCCAACCACAGACGTTTCAGATCCCACTGGCCAGGACTAGACCCCATAACTATTCCCTAGATGGGGAGGAGGTGGCTGTGATAATAAGTGCATGATATTTTCAGCCTTTTTAATAAAAAATGGACTCTATAAGCAGCCAAGAAGAAGTTTGTGTGTGTGTGTGTGTGTGTGTGTGTGTGTGTGTGTGTGTATGTGTGTAACTATTGGCCAGCAACAATGTCTGTCACAATGAAATATATGTATTCAACGCTGGAGCTATATAAAACCTTAGAAACCATCTATAATTCACTTTAGAAACCTATCTGTCCTCATTTTACAGCTGAGAGTATAAGACATACATTGAATACATGCCTTGCTCAAGATCACCAAGGAAATAGAATAACAAGAACTCCTAGAATCTAGCAAGAATGTGCTTCTATTAAACCCTGCTGCTTCCCAGAGTTGAATAAAGCAAGTCTATGCTTAGAAGCAAATTTCCCCGAAGGGCAAGAAAACATTAATTTGCATAATTTTGTACAATTCCCAGGACTTTTTGCCTTGTCAGCAATAATTTCTAAAGCTGATTGTACTTAATAAATAAAAGCTTAATGGTAAAAATATATGCAAGTATTATTTTTCCATTCCCAAAAGCATTTTGAAAATTATAATTTTTTATTACACAATGGTTGAATGAATAATGAGAATATTAATGGCTCTTCTAGGTTCAGAGTGAAACTTTGGTACCTTAGAATCAAGAGGGAGTAATAAAAAAAGGTCACACACCAACTTTGAGGATTTGTATTTTGTTTATATGCTACCTGATTTTAAGATGAGTATTTATACTTTTAGACCAATATTCATATGTTTCAAATATCTAGATGTCTGGAATCATATTGATCTATCATTTCTCAAATAATAAAAGCATTAATGGAATACCATATAAATAATGAACCATTAGCAATCATTTTAGTATAGAATGAGAGGTATGATTATAGTTTTTGCATGAACATCTGATAGTCTCTCTGTTCTCCTTGGAAGCTGCTTGCTGGTGGAGTATTTCTGGTATGAGAAAGAGTATATTACTTTCTGGTAATCAGCTGTAAGCAGTAAGTTCTTAATAAATCATTTCATACACAGTAAAGATGAAGCGTGAGCATTTCAGGATAGAGTTTTAGGTAAATGTTTAGTCTATTTTTAATGTGGATCACAAATGTAATGCATTGTTGGCTTTTTAAAATCATTCTTTCTCCTACAAAATCCTTTCCTGTATAATTACTATCAGCTAAGCTTAAAGATAAAAAAAAACTCGTTCAGACTGATCTTGTTTAGGTCCCTGGTGTAACAGAACAAGCAGAAAAGCACAGGCAAAATTATCCTCACTTCTTTATTCTGTCATTTCAACATTTATTATTTCTTCCTTCATTCTTTTGTCATCCATCCAAGTGTACTACAAAATTTTGTTCTAGGATTTAGAGATTAAAGGAGGAGACAAACAAAATGAGACAATAAACAGTAGATGCCTTCAACTGTCTCATAAACACATAAATAGATCATTATGCTTCAATGTAAGTGTGGTGAGAGAAAGCAGCACAGCATTCAGTGAGTAGCAGAAGACAGGAATCCATCTCAGGGAGGTGGAAACTAAGGGAAACCTCCTGGATAAAGTTATATCTCATCTGAATCTTAGAACATCAGTAAAGTTTAGTTAACTGAAGATAGAGAGGAAGCAGGAAAGAGTCCTGATGAAACAAAAAGAGTAGATGTAAAATCATACCTTGTGCGTGGGAAAATATAAGCAAGACCACTGGTCAATCCACTGTGACTCCCACATGTGTCAACAAACGCAGCCCCTTTCAGCGAACATTTTGCAAAGTTTGAGAATGTTGTCCTAAATAATCCATTAATCCGTTAGAAATACTGGTACATGCTGTAGGATCCAAAAACACCATCTGAGAGGAAGACTAGCATGAGAAACAAAAAGGGAGAGTGTGTCAGAAAGTCCATCTGACCAAGGACAGGACATGTGGTGTCCTCAGAAAGATGCTTACCAGAGCCTGAGCGGGACTTAAACAAAAGGTGAACACGAACGTTGGATCAGCAATTAAGAAATGAACAGACAAGGTGCAGAAAAACTGCACTGAGTATTTAAGAGTAGATCTGTGAGAGAAAGTAGGAGGTGTCAATGCTGGCAGGCTGGATTCCATTTTCTCTTTGTGTAGTGCTGCTTCTCTATAAAATTGAAGTTAGTTTTAAAGGACCCTATTGTTGGTTGAAGTAATAGACAACTAGCTATTTTGCACAGATTCCTGGATGTTAACGTGCCTGGTGTGGTACCCCACTCTAGAACAAACACTGAAAAAATAGGTTGCTTTCTATGTAGTGTCATAAAATAATTCTTATAATCCTCCTCCTTCCAGTATCCTTTAATATCATTTTTGGCCAAGATATTAGTGAGCTCTGTTACACTTCAGATCTCAACTAGGAAGATCAACATATGAAGGTGTTTTTCCTGTTAAAGACCTTAGAGTGATTCTTTTTATCCTCCTCCTCTTACTTCTACTTCTACTCTTTCTCCGTCTTTTTTCAAATGCTTTTGGCAATAGAGTAGTAAGTTTTCAAATCTAATAGTGTGAAATTAGGAAAAGTCTCATTCAGAATATTCTGGCACCCAGGTACCGTTCACTGCTGATGAGCTGTAAGTTCCAGAAGGAGCAGAACGTTTGAGTGGCATAAGAGAGGAGTCCAGAGAATGGTGCAAAATAAATACATGAAAACAGCTGATTGTACAAAACCTGAAAACAAACAAAATTATGTACAGTTCTTTCTGATTATGAAATATTTTTTCAGAAAATTTGTAAAATTAGAAAAAGAAATGCCTATAGGTACACACACTCAGACACATAATCATGCTAACAATTCAACATGTATCTTATGGGTCCAAACCCTTCAGGTTTCCTTCTGTGTATCTATTTTCGTTGAATTCACTGTTTGCATAAGTTCTATCTTGCTTTATGAATGAATGAATATAAGCAAAGGACCTAGCACAACTCATGGAGCAGACAAGTCTCCCATAAGTGTTTGCTCTAATTAGCACTTACCTTGGGCCAGGCCAGGGCTTTCCATAATTGCTAATTTGACCCTCAATAACCATACAAGGTAAATTCAGTGATTGCCTCATTTTTAGAAATGATGAAACTGAGGTTTGTAGAAATTAAATAACTTACCTGATGCAATGCAGTAGGCTTGTGATGGGGTCAGGAGGCTGACCCAGGTGGTCAGTTTCCGCATTTGGAGCTCTTAACTTCTGTGTTATTCTGAGAGATTGCAGCAAACAATACAGATGTTGACTCTGTGCTGCACCTCATTGCTTTTTCCCTTCTAGCATTCTTAACTCTTCTTTGGGTTGCACCAGGCCAGTTTTCTCCAAACAGCTACTGCTTTGCTTTGGATGCAGACTTGGGAAGACTGTGAATCCAGGGTTCCTCAATCACCAGTCCAGGAGGAGGCTAGGTGGAATTAGATTGAGTATCAATGCATTACTAAGTTGTCATTGGTTCTATATTCCCATCAAGGGATGTGTGGAATTCAATCAGTTGACATGGCACAGGAAAAGCCTTCTGTCATCACATGTTCTTCATTAGAGTGGCAAGGTACTGAGAGTTTTATTCAACTGTTGTACAGTGAACCACTCAAGAGCTTCCAGGTTGTTTATGGCTTGTCGGGCATTGACTATGCTTTACATTTTTGATCTCATGTGAAACTCGGAGGACCCGAATATAAGAACCACATAATCAGGTACATGTCATGATGCTAATTTCACAGCAGAAGAAACCGGCACCCCTAAAGGGTAACATGCTTAAATTTAGGTAGATAGCAAACAAAAGAGCCAGGATTTAAAGCACTTGTACCTGTGGTCTTTCTGTTCCGCTACCCTGACTTCCACTCCCGGTGTGAGAGCAGCCTTGCACTGGCCACCAGCATAGACATACGGCCACAAACTATTTGATTTCTGCTCTCACTAAGTTCAAATTACAAAGATGAGAAAAACTAGACCCATGAAAATAGAAACAACTGTACAGGAATTTTCTAGAAATATAAGTGCTAAATACATCATACAAAGAGAAGACAGAAAGTGGAGAGAGTTATAGAGCTAATGAAGGTTTACCCTCTAGCTGCAAAATCCACTTGTTGAACAGCATCTAAACACTCTTATCAGCAAAACAATTTTAGCAAACTATAAATTGTACTCACCATCCTAACTCATCAAGTACATTGGTTCTAATCGGGTGAGCCCAAGACCAGCAGTAAGGGCATCACCTAGGAGCATGTGAGGAATGGAAACGCTCAGATACAACCCCAAAGTTGCTGAATCAGAACCTCTGGGGTGAGACACAGCAATCTGCTTAGAACAAGTCATCCTGGTGATTCTGATGCACACTCAAATTTGAGAAAGACTGGTCTAGTGCAGGGGTCTGCAAACTTTTTCCTGTAAAAGGTGAGAGACTATATAGTCTAGTGTTTGAAAGCCTATTGTCTCTGTTGCATCTGCTTAGCTGTGCTCTTGTAGTGTGAAAATAAGCATGGATGGTACATAGATGAATGATCATGACTGTATTCAAACAAAAATTACTTCAGGAACACTGGGATTTGATCTTCAAATAATTTTCATGTGTCACAAAACATTTTTCAACTATTAAAAAATGTAAAAAGACTATACAAAATCAGGTGGCAGGTTGAGTTTGGCTCATGGTTTTCCAACTCCTGCTGTGTGTCTAGAAACCTCATGGCCCTTTATTCCAGAAGGATTCAATGTCTTGATTCTGCCATGTATTAACTCTGGGCCTTGGGAACTCGGCCCACACTCAACCGTGGTTTCATAATCTGTAAAATGGAGTTAATAATATTTTCTCTATGGTTTTGGTGAGAAAACAGTGCAAAATAACTGGCACATATTAGGTCCTCTCTACTCTTTTCACAATCATATTTTAGCCAAGTAAAATTCAAAACCTTACCTTCTACCAAAGTAAATATGTTCTTATTGCTCTGTGTTCCTTCAGGACAGTAGTTGCTCTTGGTATTTTCTCCATAATGAGGGATCTTCGAAACAATGCCCTTACAGACAGCGCACTCTGCCTTCCTTCAGAACATTGCCATCTGTTCCAGAAATTACAGGACCAGATATCCATGTCAGATACAGACCCCAGATCATAGCTTCTTTAGGGGAGACAGTAACAGATGGTTTCAATTAAGAAACAGCAGGAATGAAGCCTTCCCCCCACCTCTTTTAAATCACAACAACAACTAAACAAACTGTGTCACAAACAAACAAGGTTTGCTTTTAGATGGGAATGACTGTGGGCAATTTTTTGCACCTGAGAATAGAGTTAGGGGTAAGTTGACCTTGTGTGTTGAAGGTGAAGGGCTGGCCCCCAGCAGAGCACCTGTGCATACAATTTTCTCCAATATCCATCGACTTTTTGACTTGCTGCTTATTTGGCAAAGAGAACATCTTAGTTGAATTGTTTGTTATAATAGATCTGGCTCTTGACGAAACTGTGAAGATAGTGAATTGTGTCTTCCGTATTCTGATCCATGCTGTGTGTATGCACCTCTTTGAAGCTATTTCTATTGGATCCAGAGTCAATAAAAATGAGTCCTTTGGAAAAGACATGATATTTATTCATTGTACTGCTTGATATACATTTAAATTACTAGACCCCCTGTTTTCATGCTTTTTAATTTATTTTTTTTGTTGAGGTAACATTGGTTAATAATATTATATAAATTTCAGGTGTATATCAGTATATTTCGGTTTCTTTGAAGACTACATTATGTACACCACTCAAAGACAAATTACCACCCGCCACCATATACATGTGCCCTTTTACTCCTTTAGCTCTTCTCTCTGCCCTCTTACCCTCTAGTAGCCACCAATCTAATTTCTATATGTATATTTGTTGTTTTTGTTTTATTTCCATGTTTGAGTGAAATGATACAGTATTTGGCTTTTTCCATCTGACTTACTTTGCTTAGCATAACACCCTCAAGATCCATCCATGTTGTTGCAAATAGCAAAATTTCATCTTTTTTATGGCTGAGTAGTATTCCATTGTATATATACACTACATCTTCTTTATCAATTCATCCATTGTTGGACACTTGTGTTGTTTCCAGTTCTTGGCTATTGTGAATAATGCTGAAATGAACATAGATGTGTGAACATCTTTTCAAATTCGTGTTTTTGTGTTCTTTGGATAAATACTGAGAAGTGGAATAGCTGGATCACATGGTAGTCATATTCTTAAATTTTTGAAGAATCTCAATACTGTTTTCCATAGTGTCTGCACCAGTTTACATTCCCACCCAGACAAGGGAAAAAAAAGAAAAATGAACAAATGGAACTATATCGAACTAGAATCTTCTGCACAGCAAAAGAAACCATCAACAAAATAAAAAGACACATTTACAATTGGGAGAAGATATATGCAAATAATATGTCTTATAAGGAGTTAATATGCAAAATATACAAAGAACTTTTACAATTCCACAACAAAAAAACAAACAACCCAATTAAAAAGGGGGCAGAGGATCTGAACAGACATTTTTCCAAAGAAGATATACAAATGGCCAACAGGCACATGAAAAGATGTTCAGCATCACTAATTTTTAGGGAAATGTAAGTCAAAACTGCAATGAGAAATTGCTGCATGCATGTCAGAATGGCTATAATTAACAGGACAAGAAATAACAAGTGTTGGGGAAGATATGGAGAAAAGGGAACCCTCATATACACTACACTCGTTTTCTAAGTGAGCTTTTGCAAATTTTCTAAGCGAGGTTTTGCAAATGATGTACTAACAGCAAAGGCTAATACCACATGACACTTACTTGCTGTGTGCCTTTAAAGCAAGTAATTTAAAGATTTGTCACTTTCTTCACTTTTAAAATTAATAAGAGTAAGTTTCAGTGGGCCGAAGTGAAATATTACTAGAAAGTCTCACACAGAAGGCACTAAGAAGGGGTAGAGTCAGCCACTGGTGTGCTGAAGCTGGCCCCCAGAGCTTCCCGAGTTTATTGAGCACCTTCCTTCCCAATTCCACACTGGGGGCTTGCAGTCAGCCACAAGCAAATGCTTAAAATCAGGGCTTGTTTTTATTTTATTTAATTTTGGATAACTAGTTCTTAAACATCTACTAGCACATCACTGCACTCAGTCCGAATCCTTGCCCCAGTTCACCCCCTATACTTTACTCCTCAACTGTAGAAAGAAAGGTTTTGTCCTAGATATTTCAGGCTTTAGCCAGAAGTTATAGGGGAGATATTTTTAGGAAAAGGCGACTTTATAGATATTATGAAATTGTTGTTCACTTTTGGACTCCATTTAGTAAGAAAGCTTAACAACTTCAGGAAAGAGATATCAATGACAAAACTAAGTCTGAGGCAAAATTAACAGAGGCTGCTTATTCATATACTTGCAGAATATAATTCTTAAACCTACTTTAAATAGAGACTCAATGGTTTTAGGAAGGACAAAGATTTTTAGAATAAAAAGAGGAAAAAAACTGAGATAGTCTCTGATTGGAAAGTGTTCTGTTAAGCAGAGTTTTGTAAGTGAGGGAGACATTCTAATTGTTTTTCAGGTACATTTGGCTGTCCTTGGTTGGCTGGAAGGGCAAGTGATGAGTTTGGGGACATTTCAAAAGACAAAAGATTATACAGCATTAGAAGAGGAGGGTTTCCTGTGGTGGTCAATGGGAGGCTCTTATGTCGTCAAATCCTCATAATGGTCCTTATGTGGAGGTGGCTGCCACGGCAGGATTTCTCAGGGAAAACAGCATTATGTAATAAATGTCAGACTCTATATAAAGCCAGATGGACTACATTATTGGGTAAAAATATCTAGCAAACTCTTTTTAGAATCATAGCAAAATCTTGTGAATTTAAGGCAATTGGATAGGACAAAAGCATACTTTAATAAAAATGAAATGGTAGAATTATAGAAAATTGATTTTATGATTTGAATTAAATATTGATGTGTATTAACATAAACCCCAAAATATATTCATTTTATAAATAAATTATTAACTATTAAGTAATATCACTTTGTCAAATTTTCAGAACAATATAGAGCACTTGAACCTATTTCGTGAATTAATGGTGCCTGTTTCTGCTTGAACACCCTCCTGTGATGAGAAGCTTATTACTTTGAAAAGCAAAGTAGTTTTGATGTTGGAGAATCCTTCCAGTGGCTGAGTCAAGATATTCTTCTCTTTCACTTCAATCCATTCCCTACAAGTTGACCTTCAGAACAACAAAGCTTCTTCCACATACTGAGCCTTCAGTATAGGTAGACAAGCAGCTATTGATCTGCTCCAGGTCTGCTGTGTGATAAGTATTCTCATCTTTCCCATTTCCTAAATTAAGGCATGGATTATGAGGCTTTTCAGAATCATGTCATCTGGAACAGAACACTTTTGTGTTAATATTTCTCTGAAGTAACAGGACACAGTATTACGGAGTGGACTGAGAAGCCACAAAAACAGTAAGGAGCATAAATTATATGATTACTTAAAATTGTTAATTAATTGTTAAGACAATAGAAATGCTGCTCTTAATTGATAATCTATTGTTTGACTTTCACTGTAAAATAACAATGACTCCCAATGTCAGAGAGCTGCCTGCCACAAAGTTGTTTCCTTCACTTCATTCTCTAATGACATTATTAAAAATCAGATAGCCAGAATATTATTATTTTAGTCTCCTATCTTCTTGAGTAATTAATACAAGAGTATCTGACAATTAATTTATTTCTACATTTTTCCTGGATTTTTCAAAATCTGATTTCCTAAAGACATGAGTCTGACTCTTACTAGGACCAACTTTCTGTCATTGAAATTCCATTCTCAAGATACCGTGATTTCTAAATGAAGCTCTTTTCATTTCCTCAATCAAAAATTTATCACAGTATAGTGATTCCTCAACAAAATTAAAAATGAAAATTACTATATGATTCATCAATTCCACTTCTGAGTATATACCCAAACAGTAAGAAACAGAGAGTTGAAGAGATATCTGTTCATCCATATTCTTAGCAGCATTGTTCACAGTAGTCAAAAGGTAGAAGCAACCTAAATGTCCATTGACAGATGGACAGATAAAATGCTGTATATACATACAATGGATTATCAGTATTAAAAAGAAAGGAAATACTAACACATGCTACAAGTTGGATGAAACTTGAGGACATCATTTAATGGGTATAGAATTTCAGAGTGGGAAGATGAAATAGTTCTGGAGATAGATGGTGATGATTGCACAATGTGAACAATGATGGTTGAACAACGTGAATGTACTTAAAGTCACTAAAGTGTATACTTAAAAATGGTGAATTTAATGTTATGATATGTTACCACAATTTAAAAAATGTATCAAAAACACTACTTTTAACAGAAGGAGGCTTCTTGTAAATTATCAGAACACTTAGGTTCCCTACTGCTGCTCCACTCTGACACTTTCCTCTCTCTTAGCAGCCCATAGTCTCAGCCTCTCTAGTGGCATCTTTTTCTCCTCCTTTGTTTACCCTTAACCCTAATGAATTTCATGATAGCTTCATGACAACATTAATTTCTTTTGGGGTAAATGATTAAAATGCTTGCATATCGGTTTAAAAATCAAACCAGAAGTGTTACTTTCTTTACTTAGTAGCCACATGCTCCACATGCTATTTTTTGAATAAAAATAGTACTATCTTTTTTTATTATTGAGGTCATGCTGGCTTACAACATTGTATAAATTCAGGATTACTTCAGTTTTTGTATGGACTGCAGTGTGTTCACCACCAATAGTCTAGTGTTTATCCATCACACACATACGTGCCCCTTTATGCTTTCGCTCTCTCTCCTCCTCTTCTTCTGGTAACCACTAATCTGTTCTCCTTATCTATGTGTTTGTTTATCTTCCACATATGAGTGAAATCATACAGCATTTGTCTCTGTCTGGCTTATTTTGCTTAGCATAATCCCCTCAAGTTCCATCCATATTGTCAAAAACGGTATGGTTTTGTCTTTTTTCTGACTGAGTAGTATTCCATTGTGTGTGTGTGTGTGTGAGAGAGAGAGAGAGAGAGAGAGTATGTGTGTGTGTGTGTCTGTATATGTACATACATACTACGTCTTCTTTATCCATTCATCCATTGATGGGCACTTGAGTAGCTTCCATGTCTTGGCTATTGTGAATAATGCTGCAATGAACACAGGGATGCATAGATCTTTTTGGAATGTGGATTGTGTGTCCTTTGGATAAATACCAAGCAATGGGATAGCTGGGTCATATGGAATTTATATTTTTAAGTTTTTGAGAAATCTCCATACTGTTTTCCATAGTGGTGCAAAAGATTGCATTCCTACTAGAAGTGTATGAGGGTTCTCTTTTCTCCACATACTCTCCAACACTTATTTCTTGTCTTGTTAATTATAGCCATTCTGACAGGTGTGAGGTGATATCTCATTGTAGTTTTAATTTGCACTTGCCTGATAATTAGTGATGTTGAACATCTTTTTATGTGCCTGTTGGCCATCTGTGTATCTTCTTTAGACAAATTTCTGTTCATATCCTCTGTCCATTTTTTGATTGGGCTGTTTTCTTTTTTGTTGTTGAGTTGTATGAGTTCTTTATACATTTTGGAAATTAATCCCTTGTTGGATATTTCATTTGCAAATATTTTCTCCCAGTTGGTGGATTGTCTTTTCTTCTTGTTTGTGATTTCCTTTGCTGTGCAGAAGCTTTTTAATCTGATGTAATTATGTTTGTTTATTTTTACTAATGTCTCCCTTGCCTGAGTAAACATGGCATTAAAAAGATGCTGCTAAGACAGATGTCAAAGAGTGTACTGCCTATATTTTCTCCTAAGACTTGTATGATTTTAGGTCTTTTGTTCATCTTTAATTCATTTTGAGTTAATTTTTTTGTGTATGGTGTATGATAATTATCTAATTTCATTCTTTTGCATGTGGCTGCCCAGTTTTCCCAAGAAAACTTATTAAAGAGACTTTACTTTATCCATTGTATGTTCTTGGCTCCTTTGTCAAAGGTTAGCTGTCCATAGATGAGTGATTTTATTTCTGGGTTCTGCATTCTGTTCCATTGAAGTGTATGTCTGTTTTTCTGCCAGTACCATGCTGTTTTGATTAGTATAGCTTTGTACTATAATTTGAATTCAGGGAGTGTTATGCTTCCAAATTTGTTATTTTTTCTCAGGATTGTTTTGGCTATTCAGGGTCTTTTGTTGTTGCATATAAATTTTAGGATTCTTTCTTTCTATTTCTGTGAGGAATGTCATTGGGATTTTCCTTGGGATTGTATTTAATCTCTAGATTCCTTTAGATAATATGGACATTTTAACGATGTTTATTCTTCCAATTCATGATCATGGAATATCTTTCCATTTCTTTATGTTTTCTTCAAATTCTTTCAATAATGTCTTATAGTTTTCAGTGTATAGGACTTTCACTTTCTCGGTTAAATTTATTCCTAGGTATTTTTTTCTTTCTGTTGCATACAAATGGGATTGTATTTTTGACTTCACTTTCTGCTAGTTTGTTGTTAGTGTATAAAAATGCAAATGATTTTTTGTACGTTGATTTTGCATCCTGCAACTTTATTGTATTTGTTGATAATAACTAGTAGTTTTTTGGTGGATTCTTTAGGATTTTCTATATGTACAATCATGTCATCCACAAATAGTGAGAGTTTCACTTCTTCCTTTCCAGTTTGGATCCCTTTATTTCTTTTTCTTACCCAGTTTCTCTGGCTAAAACTTCCAATACCATGTTGAATAAGACTGGCAAAAGTGTACATCCTTGTTCCTGTTCTCAGAGGTGTGCTTTTCGATTTTCTCCATTAAATATGATGATGGCTGTGGGTTTGATGAATATGGCGTTTATTATATTGAGGTACTTTCCTTACATATGCATTTTATTCAGAGTTTTTTTTTTCCATAAATGGATGGTGGATCTTGTCAAATGCTTTTTCTGCACTTATTGAGATGATCATGTGATTTTTTATTTCTCATTTTGTTAATGTAGTGTATCACATTGATTGATTTGGAGATATTGAACCATATCTTCATCCTTGAAGATAATAAATCTCACTTGATTGTGGTGTATGATCTTTTTAATGTATTGTTGTATTTGATTTGCTAATTTTTTTTTTGAGGATTTTTGTATCTAGGATCATCAGTAATATTGACCTGTAATTTTCTTTCTTTTGTGTTCTTGTCTGGTTTTGATATCAGGCTAATGTTGGCCATGTAGAATGAATTAGGAAGCTTCTTTTCCTCTTCCATTTTTTGTAAAAGTTTGAGGATAGGTATTAAATCTTCTTTGAATGCTAGAATTCCCTGGAGAAGCCATCTGGTCTTAGACTTTTGATTTTTGGATGGTTTTTAATTACTTTTTCAATCTCTTTGTTTGTGATTGGTCTATTCAGATTCTCTATTTCATCTTTATTCAGTTTTGGGAGGTTGTATGAGTCTAAGAATTTATCCATTTCTTCTAGGTTATCCAGTTTGTTGGCATATAGCTTTTCAAAGTATTCTCTTATAAACCTTTGTATCTCTGTAGTGTCTGTTGTAATTTCTCTTCTTTCCTTTCTGATTTTATTTATTAGAGTCTTCTCTCTTTTTTTGTTAGTGAGCCTGGCTGAGGGTTTTTCAATTTTGTTTATCTTCTCAAAGAAGCAGCTCTTAGTTTCATTGATCTTTTCTGTTTTTTTTTAGTCCCTCTTTTGTTTATTTCTGCTCTGATTTTTATTTTTTCCTTCCTTCTACTGACTTCAGGTTTTGTTTGTTCTTTTTCTAGTTCTTTTATTTATAGGATAAGCTTGTTTATTTGAGATTTTTCTTTTTTGTTAATGTAGGCCTGTATTGCTATATATTTCCCTCTTAGTACCACTTTTCCTGCATCCTATAAGTTTTGGTATGTTGCGTTTTCATTTTCATTTGTCTCTAGGTATTTTTTTTTTAAAGATTGGCACCTGAGCTAACAACAGTTGCCAATCATGGTTTTTTCTCCCTGCTTTTTCTCCCCAATACCCCCAGTACGTAATTGCATATTTTCAGTTGTGGGTCCTTCTTGTTGTGGCATGTGGGATGCCACCTCAACAGGGCCTGATGAGCGGTGCCCTGTCCGCACCCAGGATCCAAAACAGTGAAACCCTGGGCCGCAAAAGGCAGAGTGTGTGAACTTAACCACTCAGCCACAGGGCCAGCCCCTCTAGGTATCTTTTTATTTCTCTTTTGATTGCTTCATTGACCAAATAGTTGTTCAGTAGCATGTTATTTACTTCCCACATTTTTTGTGACTTTTCCAGGTTTTTTCTTGTAGTTTATTTCACTTTCATAGCATTGTGGTGGGAAAAGATGCTTGAAATGATTGCAATCTGCTCAAATTGAGGCTTGCTTTTTTGTCCAACATATGCTCTATCTTTGAGAATGTTCCATGTGCACATGAGAAGAATGTGTATTCTGCTGTTTTTGGTTAGAATGTTCTATGTATATGTATTGAGGTCATCTGGTCTAGGTTTTCATGAAAGGCCAGTATTTCCTGTTGATTTTCTGTCTGGATGATCTGTTCAGTGACATAAATGGGGTGTTAAGGTCACCTACTATTATTTTGTTGCTGTCAATTTCTCCCTTTATGTCTGCTAATAGTTGCTTTACATACTTTGGAGCTCCTGTGCTAGGTGCATATATATTAATAAATGTTATGTCTTCTTGGTGGAATATTCCTTTTATCATTATGTAATACACACCTTTGGCTCTTATTATCTTTTTTTTATCTTGATGTCTGCTTTTCTAATGTAGTCGTGTCTATACCCACTTTCTTTTGCTTGCCATTCACTTGGAGTATCCTCTTCCATTCCTTCACTCTGAGCCTATATTTGTGCTTGGAATTGAGACGTGTTTCCTGGAGGCAGCATATTGTTACATCTTGTTTTTCAATCCACACAGCCACTCTATGCCTTTTGATTGGTGAATTCAATCGTTTACATTTATAGTGATTATTAATATATGAGGACTTAGTAATGCCATTCTATCTTCCATTTTACAGTTGATCTATATTTCCATTGTTTCTTTTCCCTTTTATTTCTGACTGTCATTTCACTTTGGTGGGTTTCTGTAATGGTTTTTCTCAGTTTTCTCTTTTTTTATGTTTTCTGACTCGGCTCTGATTTTTTGTTTTGTGGTAACCATGAGGTCTGTATAAAATATATAATAGATGAGATAGTCTATTGTTTGATAGCCCACCATCTCCATTAGCCTAAGTAGGTTCAATCCCTTTTCTCTTCCCCTTCTATGTCTTTGTTGTCACTAGTGATCCTTTTTTGTGTTGTGGGTTTGTGACCAAATTGAAGTGTTCATAATTATTTTTGATACTTTCTTTCCCTTTATTTTTTGTGTTATAATTTTTTGTTAACCTATTCCGATAGAGAGCTGCAATTTTCTGATTTTTCCTTTATCTCCTTCTTCAAAATTTTGTAAACATTTGCCTTTTTGTTTCAGGTAGAAGGGCTCCCTTCATTTCTTGTAAGGCAGGTCTAATGGCAATGAAGTCTCTCAGCTTTTGTTTTTCTGGGAAAGTTTTTTTGATGTTGTTTTTCCTGAGAAAGATCAGTCCTGAACTAACATCAATTGCCAATCTTCCTCTTTTTTTCCCATCCTCAAAGTCCGAATACATAGTTGTATATTCTCACTGTAAGTTCTTCTATATAAGCCACCAAAGCATGATTACTGACAGATGAATGGTGTGGTTCCATGTCTTGGAACTGAACCTGAGTCGCCAAGCACAGCATGCCACACTTTAATTGCCAGGCCATCAGTGCTTGCTTTAGGAAAGCTTTATTTATCCATCATATCTGAAGGATAATTTTGCTTGATAGAGTATGCTTGGCTGATAGTTTTAGTCTTCAATATTTTGAATATATCATTCCATTCTCTCCTAGATTATAAGGTTTCTACTGAGAAATCTGCTGAAAGCCCGATAGTGGTTCCTTTGTAGGTTATTTTATTCTGCCTCACTGCCCTTAATTCTTTTCTTTGTCATTTTTTGACACTTTTAATATTATATGCCTTGGAGAAGGTTTTTTTTCATTGACGTAATAGGAGTTATATTGACTTCATGGACTCATATATCCAGTTCTTTCCCAAGTTCAGGAAGTTCTCAGCTATTATTTCTTTGAACAATCTCTCTACTCCTTTCTCCTTCACTTCTCCCTCTAGGATACATACAATTCTTATGTTAACTCTTTTAATTGAGTTGGAAATTTCTTGAAGAATTTCTTCAGATTTTTTAAATTTTAGTTCTCTTTCTTCATCCACCTGTAGCATTTCTAGGTTTCTATCTTCAAGATCACTAATTCTCTCCTCCATAATGTCTACTCTAGTTTTTATGCTTTCTACATTATTTTTTATCACATTAATTGTATTCTCCATATCCAGAATTTCTGTTTGTCATTTTGTTTACAGCTTCAATCTCTTTGGTGATATATTCTTTCTTTTCATTAATTTTATTCCTGAACTCATTGAACTGTCTTTCTGAGTTTTCTTGTAACCCATTGAGTTTCTTTATAATTATTTTGAATTCTCTGTCAATTAGACTGTAGACTTCTGTGACTTCGGGTTTGGTTTCTGAAGATTTGTCATTTTCCTTCTGTTCTGCAGTGTTACTGTAGTTCTTCATGGTGTTTGATGAATTGATACTCTGCCGGCACATTGGTGGTAGTAATAAAATTTTCTTGTTTTGATATGGCTTAGGTTACTTTGCTTCTGGTCAGCCAGATCTTTTGTTCCTCCACTTGTTCTCTGCAGGCTCATATACTGCTGTCTTGTACACCACATGCACTGCCATTCCTGGAATGTCTTATGGTACTTGTTTCATTCTGCCAGGGGTGCTGGGTTCGTGGGTGCCATTGTCACTAGCAGGGGCCTGGGGACCTGGGGAATTGTATGCAGCACCCACTGCTGATGGAGCTGCTGTCAGGATTGCTGGAACTGGGAGCTAAGTCACTGGATCTGCTGTGTTTCCTGATGCTTCTGGTCACAGATCTACCTGCCACCACTGGGGAGGCAGAGGCTGTTTATTTCTGTTCCTGCTGCATCTGCTCATAGTTGTGCCAGTTGGGTCACTCCACATTCATTTGGGTGAGGCCCTTGCCACTTGGCAGCACATGTTCACACAGGCAGTGCTGCTGCTGCTTGGCAGGTTGCATTCTCATTGGCAGGGCCATCACCACTCACTAGGCAATTGCATGGGTTGGTCTGCTTTGCAGGCATTCATGTGCAGGTAGGCCTGCCCATGCCTCCACTCACAGGCATTCTGACTGCTGCATGAGGAACTACATCCTAGATCACTGCTACCAGGGAGAGGGAGAGAGCCACACCTCTAGTTCCACTGTTTCACAGGGGTCCATTCCACCTATCTTCAAATATATAGCTGCTTTGATCTCTCAGGTGTCCTGATGTTCTGTGCAGGGAATCCTCTGTCAATGGATGTCCATTTGGATGTAACTTAGAGAAGAGAGACAAAGGGACCAACTCACGTGGCCATGATGCTGATGTCACCTCCTAGTATTATCATCTTTGAGTCACCCTTTTATTCAATTTGCTATATTTTTTCCCTCAAAAATTCAATCTGGTAATTTATTTAAAGAATATAGCCCAGAGATTAAAGAAAAAAATTCCAGAATAAAAGTTTTAAGCAAAGTTAACTCTATCATTTTAGAGAGAGAAACATTAATTTGATATTTATATCATTGTGTGTTTTCTTAAAACACACTTCTTGCTTAAAAGAAAAAGTGTGTCTTTAGTTTGCAGGTACATTTTGTATATATTTAAATGTTGCATATTTATCATAAGGGGAATGATGTGTTTGTTGTTAGTGCCATCAAAAGAGTCTGCCTCCTAGTGACCCTATATACAGTAGAGTGGAATTCTGCACTGTCTTTTTGCAGTGCTCCACTGCTATTCATAGGCTGCTGTGTAAAGAATAATAAATACAAATCAAGTTGTATTTCTTCCACAAGATTTATAATTGTGAGTATTTATTTTTGTTTGTAGTGTATATTTAATATAATAGCGCTCAATAAAATATGAAATGTAAATTGCTTCCCAATTTGCAAATTCTACATAAAGGTTTAACTCAGCAAATGAAAATAACTTCTTCCTCTCCAAATAGCAAATGATGCAATTAAATAAAATTAACAAGCCAGCATGTAAATTGTAAAATTAAATATGTATCTTGATAAGATTTTAAATAATGTTTAGTATAATACTTTTACTTTCTAATGTACTTATTGTTTATTGTTTTCTGTTTGTTTCTTATAAATATTTCATTGCTTTGTTAGTTAATTACAGTTTGCTTAATGATTTCTAAACACATGCATTAATTAATTCTCTCTGAGCAGAAATATCGTGCCTATTACTAAATATTACTAAGGCATTCTCTACTGTATGGTAATGTCTACTTCTTGAAAGAAAATCTGTATGAAAAATAAAGCTAGTTAACTCCATATTTACTGAGCCATATCTGACCTAGTTTGAATATGGCCTTCATCATCAAGTTCTGTGGTCTACTAGCTGGTATCCTGAAAAGTCAGCATGGTGTGGTTCAAGGGATTTGTAAACTTGTACTGTATGGGGGGGATAATAAATATTTTTATCTTTGTTGGCCAGATCATCTTTTCCACAACTAACCAATTTTGCCATCTTTGCAAGAAAGCAGCCATAGACAATATAAAAACCAAGGGATGCAGTTGTGCTCCAATGAAACTTCATTTATGGATACTGAAATTTGAATTTCATCTAATTTTCATATATCATGAACTATTATTCTTCTATTAATATTTTCTACCATTTAAAAATATCTCTTCAGTCAAAAATACACTACATTTAATGATGATTGTTAGAGTGATGGTAACAGTGAGAAGATTTTTTGGTATGAGTGGATTGTGGCCTCATTCATCAACTAGGGTTCCTTTTATGTTTATAAGCAATGTTCTTGAAAGAGTTCAGAATACAAAAGGCATGACCATTTTCATGCTATTTATTGGTCTTTATGATTACATTAATATGCATGTCCATGAGACATCTTGTCATCAAGAGAAAAAGACAAGATGTCTTTACTTTTTTTGGTGTTCCTGTTTCCCTTATCAGAGAGATACAACACCTGTCTCAGAAATTTTTTATATATATGTATTCACAATATTAATGCATGCGTTAATATAATGTCAATTTTAATTGTTAAATTTTTGAGGTAGCTATTTTTATATATGTTTGTGAGATATAGATATCTTTCTGTCTCTATCTGGAGAGAGAGAGAAAGAGAGTGAGCACCAGACACATGAATACCTAATGATATACACTTAATGAATGCTGGTGGTAGTGTGACTAATGGTTATTAATATTTTATTCATACTCATCTTCTCTTCTTAATCTCCTACTATGACTACTAATAAAACAATATGGTCTTTTCATTTTATGTACAGTAGGTAGGGAGCCCTAAGGAGACAGTGCCAACTTGGAAACCATCCTGCATAATTATTATACTAAAAACGACAAAGACTGTCTAGCCATTTTTACCTTTGGAGAAATTCAGAGCCACCTATAAGACTTTCTTCCTAACTAAAGGAAGAATTCAAAAATACACATTTCTTACAAGAGCAGGATTCAGGCATAGAGTGTGGTAAAGCAAGTGGAGAAGGAAGAGAGGTGGACCACTGTGAACACAGTATAGATCTATGACTCAAATTGTCTTCTGGCTTATCTCCTATACATGTTTTTGAACCCCAAATTCACAAGACAGAATAGTAATCTCTCTTACATCTTTGTAAGATTAAAAACAGAACAGAAGTTAGAACTCTTTCACAGTTTATTTATCTAAATATAGTAGAAATAACAGTGAATAATATTTTTATCATTTTAAATAATGGAACCATGGAAAAGGGAAGGTGATCTGAAAAGCAAGCCAAATAGGAGCTACATTTGTAGATATCATGTTCCAGGGGACATCAGGAGCATCTTGACAACTTTGAACTTTTTGGTCCCCAGTACAAATGTTATCACCAGCAGGAACTCTTAAAATATCATGTCAGTTGAGTGTAAGAACAATACGACATCCACCGCTGAGTGGTCTATAAAGCCATCTCATAGAAATATAGTCTACTCTTGAGAACTCCCAAAACTGAACAATTTCAGATATTTATGATTCTCTCAGCTGTGAGTAAGGTAGTTTTTATTGGGAACTAATTTTTCACATCAATAAGTAGTCAAACATAAATTCTACACATATGGAATTTTGGATATTTAGGCCAATATATTACAGAACATAAAACTAAAGTCTAGGGGATAGCCCAGGGCTTAGTGGTTAAGTTTACACACTCTGCTTTGGTGGCTTGGGGTTTGCAGGTTTCGATCTCCGACATAGACCTACACACTGCTCATCAAGCCATGCTGTGGTGATGTCCCACACACAAAATAGAGGAAGATTGCCACAGGTGTTAGCTCAAGGACTATCTTCCTTAAGCAAAAAGAGGAAGATTGGTAACAGATGTTAGCTCAGGGCCAATCTTCCTCACACACACACACACAAACTAAACTAAAATCTAGAGAAATAATGTGATTTTCCTAGTGTTACAAAAATAGCTAGATTCCAAGCTGGGGTAAAAAAAACAAGTGAGTTTTGTTCAGCCTTCTTTCCACGACTGATATATTGGTCATTAAGACATCTTTCTTTCATTTGTTCTAATTTAATTTTAGTACTGACATATCTTTCTTCTCAGTTCTATTTTACTGATGATGACTCCATATATATGTGCATGCTTATATATATATATAATTATGTACATCTACATACACATACATATATGTGAAAAGAATATAAAATTGAGTAATATCAGTCTACATAAAAAAGTAAAGAAAATGAGCTATTTTTTCTTTTTCAATATTAAAGAAAAACGAAAAAGAAAACAAAAACAGGCTATTTAAAGACATCGTTAATTTGGAATCTAAGAAGTTTTTCTTTCTTTGCCAATTAGGATAAAACTGAAGACTATAACCTTAAATTATGTGAGAAAAGATACTCCTAATGACAAATGACAATATGCTATAGAAAAGCAAAAGGAAAAATTGCTATTTTTAAATTTTGTTCTGTACCATCTATATTGTTTCTGGAGAAAGGAAGAAATCCTTGGAGTGGAAAATTTGTTCATGCTTATTATCAAGTCTTCACATAACCCAACAGCAAACATGACCATACGGCTTTGAGAGAAAAGAATTAATGATCTTGGTAAATTGCAAAATGCCTCATTCAAATCTAAGTTTCAATTTTGATCTAGACACCTTAGAGAAGATGGAAAACCTTAGCTTATCTCCCTTGTGATTTCTATGGACAGATTTAGGAAACCCAGTCTATATTATTGTATCAGATCTTCCAAATTATGTTATAACACCTCAAACAATCTAAATAGCCTCCAATGGAGACTCCCAAGCAATCCCCAAACCATGATTTCCTCAGACTCAGTTCAGAGGAATGATGCTTTAAAATATTTTAGCTAATTCATTATAAGGATAGACAGTAAGTATTTAAGGATGAATATTACCAGTATACAATGGATATTCTTATAAAAAGAATTTTTGAAAGAGTATCAAACACTGCAAAAGCACTTTGGAAACATTTCCATGCAATGAAACATATTAAAGCATCATTATTTTGAACTTTTATATTGTGATAATAAAAATTTCAAATAAAACCTAAATAAATTCTAAGTGTTGCTGAACCAAAAGAGGCTCTTATATCTATTCTCTTTGTACCTCAGTGGGCACAGTTAAATTCAAATTGTAGGATTACATCTTTCTTCTTAGAAAAATAAGAGGAAAATGAAATCTCCTTAAAAAGATAGAAACTATTTTATTCAAAAATGGGTTAGGACTTAATAGCCAAAATGTCCAGAATACAATTGAAAATCACCCAGAATACCAAGAACCAAGAAAATCACAACTTTAACGAGAAAAAATCCACTAAGGCCAAGATTCAAATGAATCAGATGTTGGAATTACCTGACAAGGAACTGAAAGCAGCCATTGAAAAGGTTTTATTTTCAACAATTAATTACAAATTATGTATCAACAAGTGAGAGAATATAAAAAATTAATAAAGCAATGGAATTTATAAAAAGGAAATAAATTGAAATTATAGAACTGAAAAATATTGTAAATAAAAACTCACTGGATGTGCTCAATAGTAGATTGAATATAACAGGATACACACAGTGAGCTTCAGAAGGGACAACAGAATTCACAGAGTCTGAAAAACCAAACGAAAATAAACTGAAAAAAAAATAGAGCCAATATTTATATTATCAGGGGACCAGAAGGCGAATAGAATGAGCATGAGCTTGAAAGATTATTTGAGGAAATCATAACTAAAAATTTCCCAAATTTGGCAATACTTACAGATGCAAGATGTTGAATGCACCCTAAACAGAAAAAATCACAATAAAAGCCCTGCCAGGGTACAACATAATTAAACTCTTGAATACTAAAGGTAAAGAAAAAATTTTCAAAGCAGTCAGAGAGAAATGGCACATTTTAATAAAAGAACACCCATTCAAATGACAAAGTATTTCCCATCTAAATCCAGGAGGCCAGACGATCTGACACAATATTTTCAAGTGCTGAGAGAAAAGTGCTATTACCCATGAATTCAACATCCATTGAAAATATACTTCAGAAATGAAATGGAAATTAAAATATTCTAAGACAAAGGAAATTTTTTTAAAACTTCTTTAGCAGAACTTTCCTTAAAGATTAGCTAAAAGAAATTCAAACCAAAAATAAATGATAAAGGAAACATAAAAAATGAAGGGAGAACAACACAAAGTGCAAAAACAGGAGTAAACATAATACACTGTTCCTTAGGAGTTTTATGTATAATGTTTGAGGACTGAAACAAAAATTGTAATACCACCTGATACTTAAGACGATGATACTGAAAGTGGGAGAGTAAGAGTTATGAATAGAAATGAAGTTTCCATACTTCCCACAAAGTGGTCAAACATCTATACCAATACTGTAATGTCATATATCTACATTCTAAAACCCAGAGCAACCACTACAAAAACTAAACATAGAGATACATGGAAAACACCAAAAAAAAATCAATGAGATCTAAAAAAACAAAGGAACAAACAAATAGGAAGGCAAGAAAAGAAAAACATAGTAACAGTAACAACAAAAAACTGATAGAAATAAAATGTTAAAATGGCAGATTTAAGTGCTAACAAATGTATAATTACTTTAAATATAAACATCTTAAATACAACAACCATAAGGCAGAGACTGACAGGTAGGCAAAGCAGATAAAACAACATCACTCAACTGTGTGCAGCTTATAAGAACCGATTTAAATTTCAATGATGTAGATGGGTTGAATATAAAAAGATGAGAAAAGATATACCATGTAAATATTATTAAAAACTATTTAAAAACAGGAGGAGCTATATTAGCACCTCAGCAAGTAGATTTTATAGCAAAGAAAATTACTAAAGAAGATCATTGCATCATGATAAAAGATTAACCCACCAACAATACATGACAAACTTAAGTATGTATGCAACAAAATGCATGATATAAAAACTGGTAAAGCTGATAGGAGAAACAGACAAATCACCAAATATAATAGAGAACTTCAACACCACCCTTGTCAGCAGTTAATGGAGCTACTAGACAGAAAATGAGCAAAGCTATAGAAGATTTGAACACAATCAATGAACAGGATGTAATTAACATGTATGGAATACTCCAACCAACAACAAAAGAGTACACAATAATTTCAAGTGTGCGTGAGACATTCACCAAGATGGACCATATCCTAGGTCATAAAGGAACCTTCAACAAATTTAAAAAAATTGAAATTATTCAGAATATGTTTTTTAACCATAATGGAATCAAACTAGAAATCAGTAACAGAAGACAATAAGAATATTGCTAGACATGTGGAAATTAAACACACTCAAAGTAATTCATACCTTAAAGAGGAAGTATAAAACAAAAATTAAAAAATAACACTTAGAACCCAATGAAAATGTAAATACAACATAAGAAAATATGTGAGATGTAGATAAAGGAATGTTATAGGGAAATTTATGGCGCTAAATGCTTCAATTAGAAGTGAGGAAAGGTCTCAAATCAATAATATGATTTTCTACCTTAAGAAACAGAGAAAGAGAACAAATTAAACCAAAAGCAAAGATAAAAAAGAAATAATACAGATAAGAGCAGAAACCAGTGAAATTTAATACTGGGAAAAATAGAGAAAATCAATGAAACAAAAAAAAACCCAGCTTTGAAAAAGGTCAATAAAAGTGATGAGTGTCTAGCAAGAATGGCAGAAATGAAAAGAGAGAAAACAAAAATCATAAATATCAAGAATAAAATAGAGGATATCATGAAGTCCTATACTCATTAAAAATATAATAAGGGAAAGTTACATATAATCTCATGCTTATAAATTTGGCAACTTAGAAAAGATGGACAAATTCTTCCAAAACCAACGACTCCAAAGTAAGCCAGGATGAAACAGATAACCAGTGTAACACTATAACCATTAAAGAAATTAAATTTACATCTGAAAATTTCCTCCAAAAGAAATTTCCAAGATCAAATGGCTTCTTTAGAGAATTCTCCCAAATATTTTAAAAAGAATTGATATCAATTTACAGAATCTCTTCCAGAAAGCATAAATTGATGTACACATCTCATCTCTTTGTATGATACCTGTGTTATCCAATTACCAAAACCAGACAAAGATAGCACAAAAAAAGAAAACTACAGACCAATAACTATTATGAATTCAGACAAGAAAAAAAATCCTCAATAAGATATTAGCAAATCAAATTCAACAACTCATAAAAACAAATTATTTACCATGACCAAGTGGCATGTATTGCAAATATGTAAGACTGGTTCAGCATAATTTACAAATCAATAAGCATAATCCACTACATTAACAGGTTAAAAAAAAAACACATATGAATGTACTAATTGATGCAGAAAAAACTGTTTGATAAAAATCCAACCCTTATTCATGATAAATATTAGAAAGATCTCAGCCAACTAGTAATAGAGGGTGACTTCCTCAACTTGATAAACAACTACAAAAACTCTACACTTAATATCATATATTTAGGGCAAAAGAATAAATACTTCCCTATGATGTTCAGAAACACAGAGATGGTGAGCACTTTTATTCAACATAGCACTAGAAGTTCTAATCACTGCATTAAAACAAGAAAAATAAATTTAAAGAGTGTATACTTTCAAACAAAGAAATGCAACTGTCCCTATTTGCAGATGACATAACATGATTATTTAGATAGAAAATCCCAAGAAATCTACAAAAATTGTATAGACCTACTACATAAGTTCAGTAAGATATTGGGGTATAGCATATAGGATCAACATGCAAAATCATAAAATAATCAATCCAATTTCTAAATACAAATATTTAATGTGTAGAAACCAAAATTAAAAACATAACATAACTTACAGTTGTTAAAAAGTGCAATGTTGCCTTCTCTCCACACCCTCTCCAGCATTTGCTGTTTTGTGTCTTGTTAATGATAGCCATTCTGACCGAAGTGAGCTGATACCTCATTGTAGTTTTGATTTGCATTTCCCTGATAGCTAATGATGTTGAGCATCTTTTCAGATGCCTGTTGGCCATCTGTATATCTTCTTTGGAGAAATCTCTGTTCAGATCTTTTGCCCATTTTCTAATTGGGTTGTTGGTTATTTTGTTGTTGATTGTGACAACATGGATGGACCTTGAGGGTATTATGCTGAGTGAAATAAGTCAGAGGGAGAAAGTCAAATACCATATGATCTCAATCATAAGTAGAAGATAAAAACGACAAAAAAAAAAACACACATAGCATCGGAGATTGGACTGGTGGTTACCATTGGGGAAGGGGGGAGGGG
Organism: Equus asinus; assembly: GCF_041296235.1. Lineage (NCBI taxonomy): Eukaryota > Metazoa > Chordata > Mammalia > Perissodactyla > Equidae > Equus > Equus asinus. The sequence goes on along the minus strand of NC_091793.1, from coordinate 65,926,124 downwards.
GAGAGCAAAAGGGGTGATTAAGGTCACATATGAGGGGATGCACTATAATTAGTGTTCGGGTGGTGAACATGATGTAATGTATACAGAATTCGAAATATGATGTACATCTTAAAAAATAAAAATTAAAAAAAAAGTGCAATGTTCGGGTATTCTTTTAAGCAAGAAAAACAGAATTTGTATGGCAACTATAACAAAATGCTAATCAAAGGAAACCTAGATAAATGAAGAGGCATACCAGGTACACAGACTAGAAGATTCAGTATAGTAAAGATGTCAATTCACTACAAATTGATGCATACATTAAAAATCATTTTTATCAAAATCCCAGCAGGGGATTTTGTGGACACAGGCAAGCTTATTCTAAAATTTATATAGAAATGCACAGATCCTAGAATAGTTAAAATAATCTTGACAAAGAAGAATAAAATTTGAAGAATCACTCTAGTTAATATTAAGTTTTACTATACAGTTATAAAAATCAGGATATTGTGGTATTGGAGGAAGAAGAGAGACATAGATCAATTATACACAATAGAGGACCCAGAAATAGACTTATATACATGTGCTCGACTGATATTTGACAAAGGAGAAAAAGCAATTTAACAGAGGGAAAATAGCCTTTTGGCAAATGGAACAATTGGAAATCTATCGGCAAAAAAAGGAAATGAACCCTCAACCAAAACCCCAAATGACTCATGAACTTAAATGCAAAATATAAAACTATAATACTTTTACAGAAAAACATAGCAGGGAATTTTCAGAACACAGGGCCAGGCAAATAGTTCTTGGACTTGATACCAAAAGCATTACCCATAAAAGGAAATATTGGTAAACTGGACCTCATCAAAATTAAACAACAAATAAAAAACATTGGTCATGTAAAAGCTCATGTGAAGAGGCTGAAAAGACAAATATGGACTGGAATTAAATATTTGCAAATCACATTTCTGGCAAAGAATTAGCATCTAGAATACATTAAGAGCTCTCAAAACTCAACAGTAATAAAGCAAGCAATTCAATTAGAAAGTGGACAAAAGATATAAACAGACATTTCACTGAAGAGGAGATACAAATGGCAAATAAGCACACGAGAAGATGTTTAGACATCAGGTAACTGCAAACTAAAACCAGAATGAGTTACCACTGCATACCTACTATCAAAAGGACTAAAATAAGAAAAAAAATGCTGACACCACCAAATGCTGGCAAGGATGCCTCAGAACTATGCCATTCATACAATGCTGGTAGGAATGTAAAGTGGTATAGTCACTCTGGAAAACTGTAGCAGTTCCTCCACAAACTATACGTGTAGTCATCAAAAGATCTGGAAATTACCCACTAGGGCATTTATCTCACAGAAATGAAAACTCATGTTCATACATAAGCTTGAATGCTCATGGCAGTTTTATCCATAATAGTCAAATACTAGAAACACCTAGCTGTCGTTCAATGGATGAATAGTGTCATACATCCATACAATGGAATATTACTTAGCAAAAAGAAGGAAAAGAATTATTGATATGTACATCAATTGAGATGAATCTCCAGGGAATTAAGCTTTTTTTTAAGTCAATTAAAAAAGTTACACGTTATATGGTTCTATTCTTATAAAATTGGAAAAGAGAGAAAAAAAGAGAGAACAGATGAGTGGTACCCCAGTATTAACTTGTGGTGATAAAACTGTTTTATATGTTGACTGTGCCAGTGGATGAACCTACAGATGTGATAAAAATCTGAAAAACTAAGCATAGACACATACATGTGTGTGAAAGCAAAACTTGGAATTCTGAATAAAGTGAATGGATTTATCAATATCAGTATTCTGGTTGTAATATTACGTATTGTAATTACTGTGTTTTGTATGATGTTACCATTCAGGTGATGCTTAAAGGGTATGTAAGATCTCTCTGTGTTGTTTACTATAACTGCATGAAAATCTATAATTACCTCACTAAAATTTTCAGTTTAAAACAGTATATGTTCCAGAAAAAAAAAATACTGCTGCTCTCACATGTCTGAGAAATTTAAAACTAATATCAACTCAACATATTGTGGAATAAAGGGAAAAAAAGTCTGTAACAAAAAAGTGTGTGTGGCCACTATTAAAAAACAGATGATTAAAAAAAACCCTACTAATATATTTATATCTGACACCCCAAATGAATAATATTAATGATTGCTTACGATGGGTGAGGCATTGTTTTACTATTTTTCTTTGCAACAATAAATTGGCTCTATTATCATCTTCATTTTATGAATAAGGAAAAGAAAACACAAATAGATTAAGTAGCTTTCCAAAGATCAAAACTTTATAAAGCTTGTTTACTAAAAGTGGAATGAATCAAAAAATAATTATTCCCTACAAATGAACATGTCTAATAGCTATCATTTCAAATAGTGCCTTTTCAGTATGAAATTGTGATTCAAGAAGTAATCTTGATGAAATATCATGCCTAATGCCACAGCTCAATCATCCCTAGGGGGTGATTTAAACACTAGTTTTAATTTTTCCACAGAAATCATTAGTTATATCTTTAACACCAATGTCAATATATAATGATCTTTCTTACCTGGAATAATTATAATTGAGACAAGGTTAAAATATCCAATCCAAAGAATGTAAATATAGGCAAGTGAACAACTTGAAATGTTCTGTTGAGTCCTCTTTATGCAGAAACCTAGCAGCTAGAAATCATATATGATTTTCTCTCTCTCTCTCTCTGTTTCCTCTGTCACATCCAGTTGCCATCTCTCAAGCTACAAGGGAAATCTAACTGGATGATATGGGCATGGCTACCTCCCACTCCTTTATCATCCTCCTTACATCCTATTTTACTTTTCCTCTGATTTCTGCACACCACAGGTGACAGCCAGTATGAGACTAATACCAAGAAAGTACTCTCCTGAATGATCGTTAATGGAGAGCAGCAAGTGGTGAGAGGACGGAACAGGCTTAGGCAGATCTGGGAAGAGCTGACACCTGAGAAAGGAGAGAGATGACATCTGGTTCTCCTTCCACTCAAGGCTGCCCTTAGTCTCCTTTCACCTACTATCCATATGATAGAGAAGCTATTGGGATGACTTGCTCTTGGTTTCTTTTTCAAATCATGGCTCATACAGGAGCTTCATTAGCCAATTAAAGCTACATCAAATAAAAGTTATAAAAATCAATAGCTGATTTAAAAACTATTCGAATGATTTAATGAACAAATGGCACTACAACTTATAAAAGCTTGGTAAACAGTTATAATTTATATTACTTGATTTGTTAATAGGAAAGTGTGGGAGAATTTTTAAATAGATTTTAAAATTATGTTGATTTATATGCTAATTATTTTACCCTACAGATTGATTAATGTTTTGAATGTCACTCTTGGCCTTTCTTTGATTTTAAAACATTGACATAATTGTTAAGATTCAAGTGTTAAAGAAGAAGAATAATTGCTTATCACTATCAAACATTATTGTCAAAGTATGAATTAAGCTCTTTGCATTATCCAGGCATTTAAAAAGGGCCTAAGGAAATCAAACCAAGAATAAATGAGCTTTGAGTATATTAGAGAAAAGAAGGGGGTACTTGCTGTGAGGAGGAAAATCCTGCAGTAAGGGCTTGTGTGAGCAGGTTGTGAGGGAGGGCATCATTGTAGACTTGGAGAGCAGGAAGGTACAGGACGTCAGGAAAGTGATGCCAGGAAAAACATAATTGAATGTTAAAAGCTCACTAGATTTACTCCACATGTTTTTTCCATTGAATATTCTTTCTGCTCATTTGTATGCTCTAAGTCTCAGGTCCCTGTTCAAAAATATCCTGTCTAGGGAAGGAAGGGTGGAGCTAATAGCGGGTAACTTCAGATTAGTTGGGTTTTGTGCCAGGCTTCTGTTGAACAACAAAGCTAATCCTCCTCATGGAAACTGCAGGGTAGTGAAGAGACTGACATTAGACAAAATCTTACAAACAAATGTGTGTGCTTATGTGCATGCGTGTGTGTAACCAGACAGATAGATTGATTTATAGATAGATACATAATTTACATATAGATGTAGAATTTGATTATATAATATGGTATTGTTTACTATAATCACAATATTGTGCATTAGATCACTAGAACTTATTCCTCTTCTAACTACACATTTATCAACTACACATTGATCAACATCTCCCCAATTCCCCCACCCCCAATTGCTGATAACCACTATTTTACTCTCTGCGTGTACAAGTTTCTCTTTTTTTAGATTCTGCATCTAAGTGATATCATACAGTATTCGTGTTTGTCTGATTTTTCTCACTTAGAATGATTCTCTTAAGGTCTGCTCATGTTTGCAAATGGCAGAATTTCCTCATTTTTATGGCTGAATAATATTCTATACACACACACACACACACACACACACACGTATTTGAGACTTACATATATACCTCAAATCTTCATTCATTTATTCATTGAGGCAGGCTGTTTCCATTTCTTGGCTATTGTGAATAATGCTGCAATAAACATATCAGTACAAATATCCTTAGGATATATATCCAGAATCAGGATTCCTGGATCATAGGGTAGTTCTAGTTTTAATTTTTTGAGGAACCTCCATACTGTTTTCCAAAGTAACTATACTAATTTACATTCCCACCAACAGTGCACGAGGATTCCCTTTTCTCCAAATCATACTCAAGAGTTAACTTTTGTCTTCTCGATGGTAGCCATTGTAACAGGTATGAGGTGATTTTTCATTTGCGTTTCTCTGAAGATTAATGATGCTGAGCTTCTTTTCATGAACCTGTTACCTGGATTTTTTTTTGGAAAAATGTCTATTCAGTTCTCCTGCCTGTTTTTTTTTTTTTTTTTCCTGGAACTTTCACAGGTTTTTTTTTTTTTTTTTTTTTGAGTTCATAATAGTTTACACCATTGTGAAATTTCATTTGTACTTTATTTCTTGTCTGTCACCACATAAGTGCTCCTGTTCACCCCCTGTGCCCACCCCTGCTTCTCCTGGTAACCACTGAACTGTTTTCTTTGTCCATGTGTTTGTTTATATTCCAAATATGAGTGAAGTCATACAGTATTTGTCTTTCTCAGTCTGGCTTATTTCACTTAGCATAATTCCCTTTAGATCCATCCATACTGCTGCAAATGGGATGGTTTTGTCTTTTTTGACAGCTGAGTAGTATTCAATTGTATATATGTGCCACACCTTCTTTATCCAATCATTGGTTGTTGGGCACTTGGATTGTTTCCATGTCCTGGCTATTGTTAATAGTGTTGCAATGAACATAGGGGTACATATGTTACTTTGGATTGTTGATTTCAAGTTGTTTGGGTAGATACCCAGTAGTGGGATAGCTGGGTCATATGGTCTTTCTATTTTTAGTTTTTGGAGAAATCTCCATACTGTTTTCCATAGTGGCTGCAAGAGTTTGCATTCCTACCAGCAGTGTATGAGGGTTCCCTTTTCTCCACATCCTCTTCAACATACGTTATTTTTAATCTTAGTGACTATAGCCATTCTAACAGGTGTCAGGTGGTTTCTTAGTGTAGTATTGATTTGCATTTCCCTGATAGTTAGTGATGTTGAACATCTTTTCATGTGTTTATTGGCCATCTGTATATCTTCTTTGGAAAAATGTCTATTCATATCCTCTGCCCATTTTTTTTTTTTTTTTTAGATTTTTTTTATTTTTTCCTTTTTCTCCCCAAAGCCCCCCGGTACATAGTTGTGTATTCTTCGTTGTGGGTTCTTCTAGTTGTGGCATGTGGGACGCTGCCTCAGCGTGGTCTGATGAGCAGTGCCATGTCCGCGCCCAGGATTCGAACTAACGAAACACTGGGCTGCCTGCAGCGGAGCGCGCGAACTCAACCACTCGGCCACGGGGCCAGCCCCTCCTCTGCCCATTTTTTGATCAAGCTGTTTGTTTTTTTGTTGTTCAGTTGTGCGAGTTCCTTATATATTATGAAGATTAACTCCTTTTAGATATACGATTTTAAAATACTTTCTCCCAATTGGTGGGTTGTTTTGGGATTTTGATCCTCATTTCTTTTGTGTTGCAGAGCTCTTTAGTCTGATGAAGTCCTACTTGTTTATTTTGTCTTTTGTTTCTCTTGTCTGAGAAGACGTATTATTCAAAAAGATCCTTTTAAGTTTGATGTCAAAGAGTGTACTACCTATATTATCTTCCAGGATTTTTATGTTTCAGCACTTATCTTCAAGCCTTGATCCATTTTGAGTTTTTTTTGTGTGTGTGTATGGTCTACTTTAATTCTTTTGTATGTGGCTATGCAGTTTTCCCAACACCATGTATTGAACAGATTATCTTTTATCCATTGTATGTTCTTGCTGCCTGTGTTAAAGATTAGCTGTCCATAGATGTGTGGTTTTATTCTTGGGCTTTCAGTTCTGTTCCATTGATCTGTGTGCCTCTTTTTCTACTAGTACCATGCTGTTTTGATCACTATGGCTTTGTAATACATTTTGGAGAAGGGATTATGATGCCTTCAGCTTTGTTCTTTTTCTCAGTATTGCTTTAGCAATTAGGGGTCTTTGGTTGTTCCACGTGAATTTTAGGATTCTTTGTTCTATTTCAGTGAAGAATGTCATTGAAATTCTGACTGGGGTTGATCCAATCTGTAGATTGCTTTGGGTAGTATGGACATTTTAACTATGTTTATTCTTCCAATCCATGTGCATGGAATCTCTTTCCATCTCTTTAAGTCATCATCCATTTCTTTCACTAATATCATATAGTTTTCATTGTATAAGTCCTTCACTTCCTTGGTTAAATTTACTCGTAGATGCTTTATGCTTTTCGTTGTGATTGTAGATGGAATTGTATTCTCAAGTTCTCTTTCTGTAAGTTCATTACTGGAGTATAGAAAAGCAACTGATTTTTGTAGGTTGATTTTGTACCCCGCACCTTTACTGTAGTTGTTAATTATTTCTAATAGTTTTCTGATGGATTCTTCAGGGTTTTCTATATGTAAGATCATGTCATCTGCAAACAGCGAGAGTTTCACTTCTTCATTCCCTATTTGGATTCCTTTTATTCTTTTCTCTCGCCTAATTGCTCTAGCCAAAACATCCAGTACTATGTTGAATAAGAGTGGTGATAGTAGGCATCCTTGTTTTGTTCCTGTTCTTAGAGGGATGGATTTAAGTTTTTTCCTATTGAGTGTGATGTTGCCTATGGGTTTGTCATATATGGCCTTTATTATGTTGAGGTAATTTCCTTCTATACGCATTTTGTTAAGAGTTTTTATCATAAATGGCTGTTGGATCTTGTCAAATGTTTTCCCTGGACCTGTTGAAATGATCATGTGTTTTTGTTTTTTTTTTTTTAAAGATTTTATTTTTTCCTTTTTCTCCCCAAAGCCCCCCAGTACATAGTTGTATATTCTTCATTGTGGGTCCTTCTAGTTGTGGCATGCGGGACGCTGCCTCAGCGTGGTCTGACGAGCAGTGCCATGTCCACGCCCAGGATTCGAACCAACGAAACACTGGGCCGCTTGCAGCGGAGCGCCCGAACTTAACCACTCGGCCACGGGGCCAGCCCCGATCATGTGTTTTTTTATTCCTCATTTTGTTAATGTGGTGTATCATTTTCATTGATTTTTGGATGTTGAACCATCCCTGTGTCCCTGGTATGAATCCCATGTGATCATGATGCATGATCTTTTTGATGTATTGCTGATTCAGGTTGCCAATATTTTGTTGAGGATTTTTGCATCTATGTTCATCAGCAATATTGGCCTGTAGTTTTCTCTTTTTTGTGTTGTCCTCATCAGGTTTTGGCATCAGAGCGATGTTAGCCTCGTAGAATGTGTTAAGAAGCATTCCATCTTCCCTAATTCTTTGGAATAGCTTGAGAAGGGTAGGTATTATATCCTTTCTGAAAGTTTGGTAGAATTCTCCAGGGAAACCTTCTGGGCCTGGGCTTTTGTTTTCTGGGATGCTTTTGATTACTGTTTCAATCTCTTTACTTGTGATTGGTCTATTCTCACTCTTCTTAATTCAGCTTTGGGAGATTGTAAGAGTCTAAGAATTTATTCATTTCCTCTCGATTGTCCATTTTGTTGACATATAGCTTTTCATAGTATTCTCTTATAATCTGTTGTATTTCTGTGGTTTCTGTTGTTATTTCTCCTCTTTAATTTCTAATTTTATTTATCAGAGCTTTTTGTCTTTGTCTTTGTATTTATCTTTTTGTCTTTGTGAGCCTGGCTAGGGGCTTGTCAATTTTGTTTATTTTCACAAAGAACTAGCTCTTTGATTTATTGAACTTTCTCCTGTCTTTTTTTGATTCAATAGCATTTATTTCTGCTCTGATATTTATTATTTCTCTCCTTCTGCTGACTTTGGGCTTTGTTTGTTCTTCTTTTTATAATTCAGTTAGGTATAGTTTGAGATTGCTTATTTTGGATTTTTCTTGTTTGTCACTGTGAACCTGTATTGTGATGAATTTCCCTCTTAACATGGTTTTTGCTGCATCCCATATGAGTTGGTATGGTATGTTTTCATTTTCATTTGTCTCCAGATATTTTTTTTTTTATTTCTCCTTTAATTTCCTCAGTGATCCATTGATTGTTCAATAGCCTCTTGTTTAGTCTCCACATCTTTGTCTGTTTCCCAGCTTTTTTCTTGTAATTAATTTCTAGTTTCATAGCATTATGTTCACAAAAGATGTTTGTTATTATTTTAATTTTTTGTAAACTTATTGAAGCTTGCCTTGTTTCCCAACATATGGTCTATCCTTGAAAATGTTTCATGCACACTTGAGAAGAACGTGTATTCTGCTGTTTTTGGAGTGTTCTGTATATGTCTATTAAATCCAACTGGTCTATCTTTTCATTTAATTATACTATTTCCTTGTTGATTTTCTGTCTGGGTGATCTCTCTATTGATGTAAGTGGAGTGTTGAGGTCCCTTACTATTATTGTGTTATTATTAATATCTTCGTTTAGGTTTGTTAATAGTTGCTTCATGTACTTTGGTGCTCCTGTGTTGTGTGCATAGATATTTATAAGTGTTATGTCTTCTTGGTAGAGCATTCCTTAAATCATTATATAGTTTCCCTTTTTGTCTCTCTTTACCTGTCTTATCTTGATTTCTACTTTGTCTGATATAAATATTGCAACACCTGCTTTATTTTGTTTGCTGTTAGCTTAGAATATTGTCTTCCATCCCTTCACTCTGAGCCTATCTTTGTCATTGGAGCTGAGGTGTGTTTCCTGGGGGCAGCATATTGTTGAGTCTTGTTCTTGAATCCAGCTCACCACTCTCTGTCCTTTTATTGGAGAATTCAATCCATTTACATTTAGGGTGATTATTGATGTATGAGGGCTTAATGCTGCCATTTTACCACTCATTTTTTAGTTCACCTGCATTTCCTTTGTTTCCCATCTCATGTATTTTGGTCTACCAATTGAGTTATGTAGATTGTTATGCTATGTTTCTTAGTTTCTTCCTTATTTATCATTTGTGTCTCTGTTCTGCTTTTTTGTTTAGTGGTTACCATGAGGTTTGTATTCAAAATCTCATAGATAAGATAGTTCATTTTCTGCTGGCCTCTTGTTTCTTTAGACTAAACCAATTTAATCCCTTTCTTCTTCCCCTCCTTAGTTGTTTTACTCACTTCTTATTCCATCTTGTATTGTGAGTTTGTGGTTAAAATGACAAGATTATCTTTATTTCTGGTGTTTTCCTTCCCTTTATTTTTAATACTATTCTTGAGTATTTGCTAACCTGGTCTGATATATAGCTACAAATTTCTGGTTTTGTCTACCTATTTGTCCCCTTACTCTATGATTTGTAACCCCTTTCTCCCTTTTTTCCCCCAGGTATGAGAGCCTTCTTGAGGATTTCTTGTAAAGGGAGTCTTGTGGCTACAAACTCCCTTAGATTTTGTTTACCTGAGAAAGATTTTATTTCTCCATCATATATGAAGGATATTTTTGCTGGATAGAGTATTCTTGGCTGAAAGTTTTGTCCTTCGAAGATTTGAAGATGTAATTCCAGTCTCTCCTAGCCTGTAATATGTTTGCAGAGAAATACACTGAAATCCTGATAGGGGTTCCTTTGTAGGTAATTTTCTTCTCCCTTACTGCCCTTAGTATTTTTTCTTTGTCATCCATTTTTGCCAGTTTCACTACTATATGCTTTACAGTAGGTTTTTTTACATTGAAACATTTAGATCTGATAACCTCTTCCACATAGATTTCCATTCCCTTCCCTAGGTTTGGAAGGTTCCCTGCCATTATTTCTTTGAACAAGCTTTCTGCTCCATTCTCCCTTTCTCCACCCACTTAAATGTCTGTAACTCTTATTTTGCATTTCCTAACTGAGTTGTATATGTCAGAGAGACTTTTTTCATTTCTTTTTAGTCTTAGATCTCTCTCCTCCTCTATCTGGAGCATTTCAACATGTCTATCCTCAATATGGTGATTCGCTCCTCTATGATGTCCGCTCAAGTGTTCAGGGAATCTATATTTTGTTTTATCTCTTCCATTGTGTCTTTCATCTCCAATATTTCTGATTGAGTCTTCTTTATAGTTTCAATCTGGTTTGTGAAGTAGCTTCTGAACTCATTGAACTGTTTCTCTATATTTTCTTTTAAGTTGTTGAGTTTTTTGATGATAGCTGTTTTCAATTCTCTATCTTTAGATTACATATATCTCTGTCTTCAGGACTGATTTTTGGGTACTTGTAATTTTCTCTCTGGGTTGGAGATTTAATATAATTTTTTATACTGCTGGAAGGCATGGCCCTGTTTCTGCACATAGTACTATTATTTGATCACGGTTACTGCCTATTGGCACTGGGTGGGTGTCAAGAGCCACATATTCTGAGCCCTCTGCATTCTTTCAGGATCCCAGGCATTGGAGCCTGCACTGGGTAGGTAGGGGGGTAGGCGGGAGGGGTCCTTTCTTCTGTGTGCTCTCAGGGTTTTCTCACTGTACCCTCACTATCTGCTTTCCTGGGGTGTTGACTTGAGGAGGTCTTCCCTGCATTAGCTTTCACCTTGGTAGGGGCCTTCCCCTAGGCTGTGAGGGCCTTTGGAGATCTTTGATATTCCTGTGAATGAATGTCCTCTCCCCTGTTCCTTCCCTCTCAGAGGCTGCCTGCTGTCCTGGATCCCAGTCTTTTGGGGAGGAAGCAAAGTTTTCTCTTACCCCATTCCACCTCCTCTGAGCAGAGTCAAGCCTCTCCACCCTCTGTCATATGGCTGAGTGGGTCTCTCAGACATCTTTTGTGTTGTGTTTGGATGTCCTCTGTTGGAGTATAAATGCATTTTTCATGGTGTGGTTGAGGGGAGAGATTACTGGGAAAGTTCACTCCACCATGATGCTGATGTCACTCCCTGCTTGTCTTTTAATTGGATTTTTTAATTGAGTTGTGTGAATTCTTTATATATTTTGGATAGTAACTACTTACCTGATATATGATTTGCAAATATTTTCTTCCATTATATAGTTTGCCTTTTCATTTTGTTGATTCTTTCATAGGCTGTGCAGAAGCCTTTTAGTTTGATATAGCACCTCTTGATGATTTTTACTTTTGTTGCTTGTGTTTTTGGTTTCATGCAAAAACTAACTGCCAAGATCAATGTCAAGGAGACTTTCCCTATATTTTCTTCTAGGAGTTTCATGGTTTCAGGTCTTATATTTCTCTTTAATCCATTTTGAATGAATCTTTTGTGAGTGGTAAAAGATAAGAGTCTGATTTCATTTTTCTGTATATTGTTATCTAGTTTACTCAACATCAATTATTGAAGAGACTATCCTTTTCTCATTGAGTGTTCTTGACATCTTTTTCAAATAATATATGACCACATATATAGTGGATTATTTCTTGGCTCTCTATTCTTTTCCATTGGTCTGTGTGTTAATTTTATGCCAGTACCAAACTGTCTTAATTTCTATAGATTTGTAGTATATTTTGATATCAGAAAGTGTAATAACTTTGACTTTGTTCTTTTTTCTCAAGATTGCTTTGGCTACTCAGGTTCTTTTGTGACTACATACACATTTTAGTATTGGTCTTTTCTATTTTTGTGAACAATACCATAAGAATTTTGGTAGGAATTACATACATTGAATCTGTAGATTGCTTTGTGTAGTATGGACATTTTAACAATATTAATTCTTCTAGTACATGAAAATGGAATGTCTTTCCATTTGTGTGTATCTTCTTCAATTTCTTTCATCAAAGTCTTATAGTTTTCATTGCACAGATCTTTCACTTCCTTGGTTAAATATATTCTGAAGTATTTTATTGTTTATTGTTTTTGATGCTATTTTGAATTGGATTGCTTTTTTATTTCTTTTTATTTCATTGTTAATGCATAGAAATAAAACCGATTTCTATATGTGGATTTTGTGTCCAACAACTGTACTGAATTCGTTGATTAGTTCCAACAGTTTTTTTGTTGGAATCTTTAGGATTTTCTATATATAAATTCATCATCTACAAATAATGACACTTTTACCTTTTTCTTTTCTATTTGGATCAATTTAATTTCTTTATCTTGCTCATTGTTCTGGCTATGGCTTCCAGTACTCTGCTGCATAAGAGTGGTGAGTGTGGACACTCTTCTGTTCTTTCTAATATATGATGAAAGGCTAACAAACTTTCTCCATTGAGAATATTAGCTGTGGGCTTGTCATATGTGGCCTTTATTATGTTGAGTTATATTCCTTCTATATTCAACTGGTTGAGAGTTATTATCATGAATAGACACTGAATTTTGTCAAGTGCTTTTTCTGCATCTATTGAGATGATTATGTGATTTTTATTCTTCAATCCATTAATGTGATATTTCATATTGAGGATTTGCAGATGTTGAACCATCATTGCATTCCTGGAATAAATCCCACTTGATCATAGTGTATTATCCTTTTACTATATTATTGAATTTGATTTGCTTATATTTTGTTATTTGCTTATATTTTCTTTTGTAGTGCTTTTGTCTGGTTCTGGTATCAAGTTATGCTGGCCTCATAACATGAGTTTGGAAGCATTCCCTGCTCTTCTATTTTTTGGAAGAGTTTGAGAGGGATTGGTATTAATTTTTTTAAGTGTTTGTTAGAATTCACCAGCGAAGCCATCTGGTCGTAGACTTTTGATTGTTGAGAAGTTATTGATTACTGATTCAACCTCCTTACTATTAATTGTTCTGTTCAGATTTTCTCTTTCTTTGGGATTCATTATTAGTAAGTTATAATTCCTAGGAATTTATTAATTTCTTCTAGGTTATCTTTTTATTTCAGCTTGAAAATCTTCTTTCTGAATTTCTTATGAGGCAAGTCTGGTGGTGATGAACTCTCTCAATTTTATTTATCTGGGAAAGCATTTATTTCCAATTCTTTTCTGAAGGATAACTTTGCCAAGTAGTGTATTCTTTGCAGGCATTTTTTTTAATTTCTGTGCTTCAACTATATCGTCCACTCTTTCCTGGCTGTAAAGTTTATACTGAGAAATTTGCTGATAGCCTAATGGGGACTCCTTTGAAAGTTGCAAATATTTTTTTGGCTGCTTTTAGAATACTCTATCTGTCTTTGATTTTTGACTGTTTCTTTATAATGCACTTGAAGAAGATTGTTTTAATTGAAATAATGGGATGATCTATTAGCACTGTGAACTTGGTCGCTCAATTCTTTCCCCCGGTTTGGGAAATTCTAAGCTATTGCTTCTTTAAATAAACTTTCTGACCCCATTTCCCTCTTTTCTCTTTCTGGAACTCCAGTGATTCTGATATATATTGTTTTAATTTTGTCTTATAGATCATGTAGGCTTTCTCTACTCTTCATTTTTTTCCATTTATTCTCTTCTGACTGTACTGTTTCAAAGTTTCTATCCTCTTACTCGTTGATTCTATCTTCAGTTTAGTCGATTTTGAAATTGATGCTCTCTTTTGTATTTTTCATTGCATTCATTGAATTCTTCAGCTCCAGAATTTGTTTAGTTCCTTTATATAGTTCCTGTCTCTATCAAATTTCTTATTTTGTTAATGTATTATTTTCTTAATTTCATTGAATTGTCTTTCTCTGTTTTCTTGTGGCTCATTGAGCTTCCTCAAACAGTTACTTTGAATTCTTTATCCATTAAATCACAAAAATTGTGTCTTTTAGTGTGATTACTAGAGGATTATTGCTTTATTTTGGTGGTGACATGTTTCCTTGATTCTTCATGTTCTGTGGAAATTAATGAACAGAGAACTCATTAAAATGGAATTAGGAGGGCAAAAGAGGGAGGTCTCATATCGTATGTTAATAGCAGGTCCCAACTGGAAGAAGAACAACTTCCTCTTTTTGACCAGCAGGAAGCTCAGCCAATAAGAGACTGTCACAACTCAGCCAATAAAAAGCCACTATACTTCAAACTCTCAATTCCTCCAATGAACTTTTTGTTTACAATGGCGATCCAACTTCCTCTTTCTCTTTAAAAAAGAGTTTCTTTTCCCCTTATTGTTCAGGACTTGCATGTGGCTTGCCATGGTTGTAGACTCAATTGCAATTCTTTGCTGATGCAAAATAAATCCTTTTTTTTTCTGGAAAAATAACTAGCTGTCTGTTTGTTTAATGTCAACATTTTGAAGGCATATGAGGATCCAAAGAAGACCCCCTACAACTCCTAGACTGGTGAACAATGGGTGTTTTTCTTGCCACCCCTGGAGTTTGAGGGTCAGTCTTTTCTCCTGGATCTGAGTTTCTTCCCTCTTTGCATTTGGGACTCTACAGGCTTTATTTGAGATGCATTTATTTATTTATTTGTTTTTTTATTTTTGGATGTACACCATAATATATTTTGAATTCTGTGTAGATTACATCATGTGCACCACTTGAAAACTAATTATAGTCCATCCCCTCACATGTGAGCCTAATCACCCCTTTTGCCCTCCTCACTTCCCCCTTCCCCTATAGTAACCACCAATCCAATCTCCAATGCTATGTTTTTGTTTGTCGTGGTTTTTGTCTTCTACTTATGAGTGAGATCATGTGGTACGATGAGGTACCACCTCACTCTGGTCAGAATGGCTATAATTAACAAGACAGGAAACAACAGCTGTTGGAGAGGATGTGGAGAGAAGGGAACCCTTGTTCACTGCTGGTGGGAGTGCAAACTGGTGCAACCACTATGGAAAGCAGTATGGAGTATCCTCAGAAAATTAAGGATAGATCTACCATATGATCCAGCTATCCCACTGCTGGGTATTTATCCAAAGAACTTGAAAACACAAAGACATAAAGATACCTGAGATGCATTTTAAGGCTTTATGTTTTTGTGTTATGCCATTGTCCGTGAGTACTCGGTTGGCACTTTGGCCTCGTTCTTAGAAATCAGGCTGTTTCTACTGGACTGTGCTAAACTTTCAGTCCAATTCCTTTGAAACTGGACAGTTACTACTTGAAACTGGGCTGGCACTTTGGCCTGACTCTCTTGGAAGCCTTCTATGCCATTGGAACTACACTGATCAGTCTTCAGCTGATTCCCTTTGGAATTGGACTGTTCCAATGGAACTACATTGATTAAATCTTTGGTCCATTTTATTGAAATCAGACTGTTCCTATTGGAACTGGCTGATATTTGGCCTTCAGGCTGTTTGAGAATTATACTTTTCTTCTAGAGAAAGATCTCTAAGAAATGGAATCACAGTTAACTAACTATTTTGAGGGTGTCTTACCTAAAGGAACCTCAATCTATTTTATGTTTAAAAGTCATGGTGCTTCCTCATGCACATTTCTAATTAAATGGACCACTTTAACCAAAAGTAATTTGGAACACCAATGGCCATTGAGGGAGACTTTTGAACTTCCTAAGCTTACATTTTTAAAATCCACTGGCCAACTATAGCTCTTAAAATCCCAAAATTGAATAGAATGCCTACTTTGATTGATATTTTAATGCTCCAAATGTTACCAGGAGTCTAAAATCGCCACTTTGCAAAATAAGGTTTAAGGTTAACTGAGGTGAACAAACAATTAAAGACAAAATGGCTTCCAAAGCCTCATGTTCCTCTCCTTTGGCACCATCTTGTTACTCTTCCTTGGCTCCTCATGCTCAGGTCCATCTTTGGTGCCATCTTCCTTTTTCTTTTATATATTGCCTACATCCCTATACCCTCAGTTTCCCCATACTGTCACCAAACTTACCCTTCTCCACCAAAGTGAACCTTCTTCCACTCCCTCTTGCTCTAGACCTGTCAGAACATATTCATTTAAAACTAAGCCTTCTGAGGTTCCAAAGGCTAAACTTTTAATTTTTTATATTCCCTGGACTAAACCTGAACTGTGAGTCATAGTCAAAGATTTTTCCTAAGTAATCAAATATCTTCATGGATTTGCTGAGGAATTTAATATAGTCAAATTTATCAATCTGGCTTCTCTGACTTCTATCAGCTAGTTCATGTGCTTGTCAGTGAGGGCCAAGCCCAGCACTGGATAAAAACTGCTAATTGGGAAAATCTTGAAAAGTGTCTAGAATTAGATCATACCTGCAGACCTATGGTATGATCAGGCTCAAGCAATTACTAGGCCACTTCATCAGGCAATTTCTAGGGCTTTTTCAAAGGTTATTTATTGGAGTAAAATTTAGGCTTACATACAAAAATCTGATGAATCTTTTTGTGATTATTATAATCAACTTCAGGTTGTTTTTAAAGAAAATTCTGGTCTTCCTCCAAATTTTTATTCCGCCAGGGTAGCTTTTAACTCCATATTTATTAATGGACTGAAATGGGAGCTGTTCCTTCAAGTAAAAAGAACCAGGATGGATTGGAAAATTATGTCCAGTCTAGATTTAATTAATCTGGCATCCTAACTCTGTGTGAGTCACCTAAAAGAAAGACCACTAAAAGTCTTAATCTTCAGCTCCAGCAAACAGAGACCTCTAAACAAAACCAAAAACCTAGCTTCTGCTATTGTTTCAAAGGGCCAGGGCATTGGAAAAGAGATTGATAAAACTTTAAGCACAAGTGCCTTCAGCCCTCTAACTAGACTTTCCACCATCCTCCTAATTCTCAATGATGTGGCTCCCAGGAACTACAGGGGCTCTTTCTAATCCTCCCTTTTAATTGGCCTTGAGAAACATTTCTCCAAATTGGAGATGAATCTCTTTCTGTCCTAACTGACATGGGAGCCACAATCTCAGTGCTCAATCCCACTACTATAAGCAGTCCCTTCCTCGAAGTACTAGAACTGTTCAAATCTTGGGGATTTCTGGTAAATCTCAAAAGGCTTATGTCTCTGAATCTATTCCCTTTTGTTTAGGCCCTTTGAGAAATACACACCCTTTTCTCCTTAGTTCCTCTGCCCCTATCCATCAAGTAGGCCAAATCTTCTTGGAAAAGAATCATGCCAGAATTTTTTTTTTTTTTTCCGGAAAGGGGGAAATAATTCTATAATTTGATAGAAGCCATCACAACAGCCAACTAGGTGAATTAAATGATGCTTTGACACCTTTTATTTGCTCCATATCTGACCGTACTAGAGCTGATTCTGGAAACAGTGATTATTTGTCCCTATTGAATCAGTTACCAACTTCCTTATGGGAAAAATATTGTACCAATATTGGTAAAATTCACAGTAACTTCTCATCAAGATTCAAGTAGATCCCTCAAAACCTCTCCCCAGAATTAGTCAATACTCTATAAGTAAAGAATCCTTCATGGTATAAAGCTCATAATAGAGGGCTTCTATTAATCCCTGTAATACTCCTATTTTACCTGTGGGAAAACCCAAGGGCCAAGGGTAGAAGTTTATCCAGGACTTCTGAGCAATAAACAACAATGCTATCCTTCAAAATCCTATTGTTTGTAATCCTCATACACTACTGACATCCATTCCCACTGGAAGCACATTCTTTACTGTAACTGATTTATGCAGTGTATTCTTTAACATTCCAGTTGATGAAGCTAGTCAATACATTTTTGCTTGCACTTGGGCAGGAAGACAATTGACCTAAACAGTAATGCCTCAGGGTTTAACTGAGAGTCCTTATTTTTAAAACATCCTAAAGGTTGATCCAGATGATATAAAGTCCCCTAGGCATTCTACTTTGTTCCAGTATGTGGATGACTTGTTTCTTTGTTTTCCTTCTCAAGCTTCCTCACAGGAAGATAGCATCTCACTTGCTAAAGCTTTTAGCTTTAAAGGGACATAAAATTTTCAAAGAAAAATTGCAATTTGCCCAAACCCAGGTTTAATACTCAAGGAATCTGATATCAGAACAAAGGCTAAACCTAGATCCAGATAGTTTTCATAGTGTCCTAAGTTTCCCAAAACCCAAACTAATCATCAACTGTGAAATTTTCCTGAGCTAGTTGGTTATTGCTGAAATTGGACTTCAAGTTTCTCTCTTATCGCCAAACCTCTATATATTTTATTAAAGAAGAACAACCCCAACTCAATTTTATAAGAAGAACGGGATGACATAGCCTTTAAGGCCTTAAAGGAGAATTTGATGAACACACTTGCTCTTGGACTTGGACATTCCAGTTATCATATTCCCTTTTTCCTTTTTGTATATGAAAAGGAAGGGAATGCACTTGGGACACTCACCTAAAAACATGTGGAACACCGTTGACCCACATGGTATTATAGCCAGCAACTGGATCCGGTGGCATGAGTCTAGCCGCTTTGCCTTAGAGTCATTATTGCTGCTGCCATTCTGGTTAAAGCCACATAGGAAATTGTTGTAAGATACACTTTAACCATCTTTGCACCTCATGCAGTAGAAGCCCTCCTGAATTCCCATCACACTCAACATATTTCAGTCAGCCATGTCACCTCCTGTGAAATCCTTTTGTTAACTACTCCTCACATAACTCTTTTATGTTGTAATGACCTTAACCCTGCCACTCTTCTCTCCTCTATTACCAATGAAGTCTCTCATGACTGTTTAACACTGATAGATCACCTCCTAACCTCTTGTGATGATTTGCAGGAAACTCTTTTGGCTGATGTCCACTTCTCATGGTTTCCTGATGGTTCTTATTTAAAGAGTTACAATGGCAAATGCTATGCTGGGTATGCTTTTGCAACTCTTTTTGACATCATTGAAGCAGCACTTTTACCTATGGCTACTTCAGCCCAACAGGCTGAATTATACGCTCCTACACAGGCTAGTACTTTAGCCAAGGGCAAAACTGCCAATATCTGTACTGATAATAGGTATGCTTTTGGAGTAGCTCATGATTTTGGAATGTTGTGGAAGCAGAGTGGCTTTCTCATTTCCAGTAGAAATAAAATTAAAAATAGCCTCTATATTCAGGGATTATTGGAAGCTATATTTTTACTTGCTACTTTAGATGTTATTAATATCCTAGGGGATCCTAAATTTGACTCTTTGGAAGCTGATATTTCTTCAAGGAATATAGCCCCTATAGATCTAACAGCAATCAAGCCTCTATCATGGTCCAAAGGGATACTTCTCCAAATGATAACAGAAAAACTGGCTAGTGAACCCCAACAATTAGCCTCAGAAAAAGAAAAACGAGTGAAAATTCAACAATTGTTGGTTTGATAAAAAGAGAAAGCTCTGCTTCAGATCAAATAACCTCCCAGACCCATAAGAGATTCTAAATTTGCCACTCCTAACTACTCTACATGCATTAAACCATTGGTTTCCTGACAAAATGATGGCAATCATGAATCAATATTTTTGGGGAAATATTAACAAGGCCACAAAAAAGTGCTGACTTCACTTGTCACATTTGTGCAAAATGCAATCCATGGAAGCTTGTCTGCACTGCTCCTGGACATTTTAAACTGCCTAAAAAAACATTTGAGTCTTGGCAAATGTATTTTGTGCAAATTCCCCTGTCTCGTGGATATAAATATGTTTTAGTCATGGTTTGTATGTTTTTTCACTGGACTGAAGCCTTCCCTTGCAGACAGGCTGCTACCTCTTTTGTGGCTAAAGTTCTTTTGCAAAGGATTATTTCTACCTGGGAAACTACTCTTGAGCTTCATAGTGATCAAGGAACTCATTTTACTGGTCAGGTACTTTGACAAGTCTGCACTATTTGACTGTTTTTATAACACTTTCACTGTACTTACCACTCGCAATCCTCTGGTTTAGTTGAATATGCTAATGACATTATTAAGATTCATTTGGCAAAATTTGTAGAGGTCCAAATACCTTGGCCAAAGGCATTGTCACTGGTCCCTGTAAATCTCAGATCCACATTCTTTGGAACTCAGAAACTCTCACCCTTTCCCATAGTCACAGGATTCCCAATGCATTTGGCTCCTGCCTCTTTCAACTCTCAGTTGATGAAAGGAGATATACTCCAGTATTGCAAAGGACTAATTGCTTCTATCAAAAATAGTCATGTTTTGGTAGAGCAATATTCACAGCACAGTCTTGGGAGGGAGAGATCTTTAAGTATCACACTTTGCAATCTGAATATTTTGTCTATTGGAAAAGACACCTCCAAAAGGACTATCTTCAACCTCACTGGAAAGGGTCCTATCAGGTACTGCTAACTGACCCTTATGACACCAAACTTCAGGGAATAAACTCTTGGATTCCCAAGACACACCTAAAAGAAAAAAATAAAATCCTGAGTGAACCTGTGTATCATCTAGTGACATTATCTGGGACTTTTTCTGAGCTTGTATGGATGCACCTGCTCCATGCTTCTTGTTCCCTCTTATGAAATAATTCTTAAACTTTTATGTCTTCTCTCAATTTTACAATTCATCAAGCCAGCTACTGGAAACCTCTCTTTTGTTTTCCTGATGGTGTAGATACAACTCAATTTTATGATTTCTCTTCTATCTATAGACTCTGGCCTGCTTTCTGAGCATACTCCTCATCTACAAGAGAGCTTGCTCTTGCTGCTGCCCTGGTCACCATGCACAAGGAGCCAGCCAACGAGTGGGAGCTGCTGCAGGTTTGGCACTGAAGGTGTTGGGTATGCCTGTGGGCCAGCGGGGAAATCTCCAGGTTAAGTTTTCCCAATAGCTCAAGGGTGGGCTTCTCGCTAAAGTCCTGAACACAGTTAGGCAGGAACCATGTCCCTTTAATGCCTTTTGATATTCTTATCAGCCTCTTTCCCAATCTCTTCTCTTCCATCAGTCATGCAGGTCTCACCTCACACTCTGGGTGATGTGGGAGAAAAACGTTTTCTTTAGTGTCGTCCTGCATAGCTGGCACCCTCTCATGGCTCTCCCTTTCCCCCACTGGAGGAGTTTCCACCCTCTAGTTCAGCCCCACACTATGCTGCTTTAAGGGAGGGGTGGTTCTGGCAAAGTTCTCGTTACCCTCTCCAAGCCATCCAAAATTGTATCTTATTTTTTGGTCCAATGGAGTTCTGGAATCTCTCTTCAGTAAACTTGGATTTCAACAAAGGCTTTCTTGACCGTGGTTCACTGTGAAAGTAGGTGCTCTCTAGGTGTTCCTCAGCTGTAACCATGAGGGGCTGAGGCTGGTTCACAGGCTCCTGCTAGTTATACAGCTTGTACTGAGGTCTATCTGCCTTTACCAAATGCACAGGTTGGTGAGACTACTTTCTGGTCTCTTGGTATATGGTGCTGGATTCCACAACGCCCACAGAGGCACTTTTGTTCACAGAGGGATGCCAAATTTTAGTTGTTAAAAGGGGAAGTAAAAAGGAGGGGCATCTTATGAAGCTAACATTACTCTAGGGACCAATTTTAAAAGCAATGAAACAAAAATTCAAAAACGTTCTAAATATTCAATAAGTCCATTCTGAGGAACTAAATATACAAATAGACAATGGATAGACCATTTACAAAAATAGAACTTCGACCCACAGCTTGCAGCAAACAGCCCAGGAAACCAACCCATTACCTGCAGTAACCAGCCCCAAACAACAGCCTACTACCCACAAGTCAGAATTGTGGGAAGTCAGAGTACTCTGTCTAGTAATAATCCAGGAAGCCAAACAATAACTCCTGTAACAATTGGCTCAATATGGCCAGAACTTAATTAATAGTTGACAGCGTCTCTAATTTTTGCCTTCAGTTCCAACTTAGGACCAAGAAGAAATTGTCCAATATGCACTCTAACCAATCACATAACCACATAAAATGCCTTGTTTTTAGTTAGCTCTCAACCACTTCCCCATGACAATAGCCTCCAATCAGAGAACACTTGAAGCTTTCTGTTTTTCTGCTATAAAACTTTCCCTCCCTTCTGCCTTCCTTTGGGCCTCTGGCAACACACAAGTGATGGTGGCTGACTCCCTTACTGTAGAAAGCTCTGAATAAATAACCTTTGCTTGGTATCATCTGGTTGGTCTTTATTTATTTTCATAATTTTTTTAGATAAAATGGAAAAATGCATAAACATGAAGGAAAGATATGATTTTTAACATCTATACCCATCTGTATATAAAAGACAAAAGAAAAGCAAAAAGATCTTAGGTGTTTTCTACAACTGTCTACAGATTAGCTCGAAGACATCTGGCCATTTGTAGGACTCAAAGGATGGCATTGCTAAACAAGGACAGCATCTTATGTTTCCAGGGATGTGAAGGCCATGGTCGTTATCACAGGACTGGGACTATGTGTGCACATCAGTGGATTTGCAGTACTAATGCCCTCATTCCATGCTCTCCATGTCATTCATTCATTTCCATTTATTACTACACACATTTATTAAAAAGTCATGCATTGAGAATCTTCTTTGGATGTAATGAGAGCATGCCAACAATTGGTGTAGTGGGATAATGGAAACAAAATTTAATTACTTAGATACATGGCACCGACTCAGGAAAGAATGTTGAATTGAGAGTCAACAGTCTAGAATTTCAGTCCTACCACTAAATTAGCCTTTTGAACTCAAATAATTTTCCTTGCTCTTTGGTGTGAATTTCTCCCAAACCACCCCATTTCAAGCCTTGGGAAGCTATCTGTATATAACCCAAGTTCAGTTTTGACACAGAGTTCAGAGGAATCTTAGATCATGCTACATTTGGTTGAGGTAATAATTTCTGAAAAGTCAGGAACACTGAAATGCAAGATAACTTAAAGACTGAAAGATGACAGGCCTTTCTCTATGACCAAATGAGAAGAGAGAGTCACAGATAAATGGTTTAGGTGACTCAGATGAGGTGTCATCAAGGCAAACAAGCCCTTAGAGATCAGAGTGGAAAGCAGCCCTTTGACAGGAAAGAGTGTATAGAAGCCTCAAAAAAGGAAATTTTTGGGTCTGAAGTACTTACTTTTTGGAATGAATTTAAAAAGGAGTTGTGAAAAATATGCATCCAATTCTTAGATTTTTGCTTGGTTGCAGTGAGTAGCTGAAACACAGCCTCCTAATTGTAACTCTGGTGTTAACTCACTGGCCTGAAAGAATTAAATGACTGTTATGGACCTTGAATGAGTTATTGTTTGATATACTGGAAAGATCAGAGACTGAGAAGTTAGACACTATTTGTTCAGTCCAAGACTGGACATTATATGTCACCTTATTTAAATTCTCTGCAATGCAATTCTGTCATTTGCAAAGGAAAGGCAACGTCTTCCAAAGTAGACAAGTTGTGGGGATAGTGCACGTAAACTACAGGCATGACATGCAGCTCACATAGGCAGCAGGTAAGAGTACACGTGGTGAGTGTCATTTAAGTGATGACACAGGACTGAGATTGTCAGGTCACTTACAGCTCCCGAGTCTGCTATCCGATATACTTCATGGGAGATCTTTTTGGCTTATAATGTGGGAAAAGAGAAGACATATTTTATATAGGATATGATGAATACTTACAAAAAAAATCAATGCACCTAAATTAATTTAAGGAATACTAAAGCTGAAGTTTTCCTGAAATAAATGGAAAGAAGAAAAAGAAATTCATTTAAAAAGGAATTTCTATGTTTATAACTACATCTATATCTATGTTATAGACTATGAAGAATTACCAGGATCTCAGAGAAAGCTAGAGTGAGAAGAATTCACAGGGGTGTATCACTTTTTTAGGCCTCCGCTGGGTCTCCATTCTTCAGACAGGTCCAGAACCTCCACAAAAGATTCAGGTTTCCATTTTCTTAAGATAGCCAAAAACATATAGATTAACTGCCAGTCTTAAGACATGCTCCACTCTTTCAACAATTTTTAATTAACAATTGTTTAAACTTTCAATCTTTATGACTCTTTTAACATTTTCTACAGCAAGATTCTTCACTGATAATGGCTCAGTTAGGCAGAGGGAATAAAGAGAAGATAGTTTCAGAAAGTTTTTTAAAAATACATTGATTTATACACTATAAATTGTATTATCTCCTAGTACAAACACCATTATTACAAAGAAAAATTAATATATAATTATCTCTACTCCCACGTTTAGGCCACATTTGGCAGAAGAAAGTGAGATGGGGCAATTAATCTTGGCCCTACCTCTTACTTGTTGAAGGGCAAGCTACTTAACTTTTCTGTGCCTCTGGAATTTTATCTATACTGTGGAGAAATCAACATCTCCAAGAGATTTGTGGGTGTATGTGTGTGTGTGTGGATTTTAAACAAACATTTTCCTTATTTAATGGAATTGCAAATTGAGTGGTAAAGTGACTTTCCAAAGTTAGAGATTTTTGGCTTGTTTAATCAATAAATGAGCACTAATTCTGTATCAGGCTTTTTATGGAGAGTTGGAATTTGAAGATAACACAAATGTAGTCCTGCCTTCAGGGAACACCTGATATATTTGTTTTGTGAAGTTGAATCAGTAACATGCAGGATATGTAAAGATTCCTTTTCTGTCACTATACTGCATCCATGCCCTTGATATTCTGTTTTGATCAAACACCAAAGCTCTTTAGAGATGGTTTACTTTATAGCTGGCTTTGTGTCCTTCTCTTTTTTAGTTTCTTGCCTGTCCACCTAAGCTCAGGACATTCTTTGATGACTTAACTCTCTTTTAAATGACCTATGGTGGTGGTGGTGGCATTTTTGTTGTTGTCATTAGTGATGACAGTGGCGGTGGTAATAATACCACCTGTGATGGACACAGTAGGCACTTTTGTAAGCTCTTTACCTGTATTGACCCATTGACTCCTCATAACAACCTATGAGGTAGTAACTAGCATTAATTCCATTTTACTGATGAAAAACCTGAGGCCCATTGTCACACAGCTAGTTAGTGCTAGAGTTGGGATTCAAACCTCACTAGACTGGCCTCAGAACCTGTACTAAACCAGGGTTAACTAAAGTGGAATTCTGGAATCAGCAGCTTAGAATCATCTATGGCCATGACAGAAATATAAACTCATAAGCCCCAATCCAACCTACTGAAGAAGCAACATCACTGGGCTTGGTGCCCAGAAAAGAGAAATTAAAAAGCTCACCATGTGACTCCTAGGCACGTCAAAGCCTAAGAGTCACTGCCCTAAACCACCACATAGCCCTGCCCATTTGGGGCTGAGCCAGCTTGGAATCCAGGTCTCTGTGACTCTGCCCTTGCTGCCCCCAGTGTAGTCTGAAAACAGCATGATCATCATCGTTAAGCAGGACGTCAGAGCAAGGTCTGAACTTCACAACTGGAAAGTGAAGTGTTCAAATTTAACAGTGTTTCTCACACTCAAAAAGTTTTCCAATGATTAATTGAGATAATATATTTAACCTGCTTAGCTTTATATCTTATAGATAGTAAAAAAACATTAATAGATTTGCATGCTTACAATAATTTATAGATTCTCAATATACAGTGATTATTATTTGCAATTTAGCTTAAGGGAAGGGAGAGCATAGCTTGAAAACACCCGCTCCACTATCTGAAACTCTGTTCTAGGGGCTTTTCTCCATATTTTGCCCCATTTTGACAATTAACTGTCCTAAAAGACTCATTGATACTTGCCCTCATGTGACGTTAAATATATACTGCCTTGGATTTGTTTTTGTGTACGCTACTTCTTGTACTAGATTATAATTCTCTTGAGATCTCTTTAAGAATTAGAATAGTACTTTGCAATTGCTTGCAGGAGTGGATATGAATAATAAATAAGAAAGTAAAGCGATTAAAATATGCCTTTAGTAGGCATTACAATGATGCCTTTTTTTTTATTACTCCTTTATCTGTTTCTGTGATGATAGAATGAGTGAATGAAGCAGAAGGAAACTGACCATAGGCCATTGAGTGATAGTAAAGTAGAAAGGTCTATAGGCAACTGAACTCTTTCTCATAAATGAACAGAGTCTATTAAACTTGACAAAGTCATTTTCAAATCCATTTATAAAACTCCTCAGAGAGTGAAGTTGCAGCACATCTATTTTCATTTCTAATATGAGGCATGTTTTCTCAACAATGGTCTAATAACTCAACATGTGATGTTAGCAATTTTTATCCTCAGTGTGGTAGAAAACATTACTGCCAAGCCCCAAAGAGTCATGAAGTTCTTAGCTGAGTAGAAGAATCTCAGAGAATGCCTCTGACAATAGTTTATACCTCTTGTTATTATTTAACTGAGAATTATTAAAATGTTTAGCATTGATTCCTTCAAGTTATTTTAGGACTTAATATTTTATCATTAGCTAAGGTATACAATAATCCTGATAGTATGAAGAAGTGTATTATATCATATGAATATTTGACATAAAAGTTACTAAATATTTGATTATTTGCAACTAGAATTACTAGATGTTAAATGTGGAAGAACTCATAGGAATGAGCTAGTCTAATTCTATTATATTTCAGATGAGGGAATCAGGTTAAAAAATTGATGGACTAGCCCAATGTCACATAGTTAGCTAAAACTAATCATTTATTCATTGTTTTACCAGGCACCTACTGTGTGCCACAAAGGTAAGATATAAAGAGGAATTAGATGCGTTATCTCAAAAGGAGATCAGAACAGAGCTGTAATTTGGAGATACGAATTTCTGAATCATAAGCATATGAATGATAATTGAAGTGATAATACTGATAGGTTGTTGTTGTTGAAAAATTCTACTTGTGAACTTGAACCACATGTAAAGTTAATGTCATAAATAAAATTTTCACAAAAATGAAGACTCCTTCATTTAAAGAAACCTATTGTGTTCTTAACTATACAGAGGATATCTTGAAGAAATTAGAACCAGTCTTTTGAATCTATAGCAACAGGGTTACAGAGGTTGCCTAGGAACATGTTAGGGCATAGCTCAATTCACATGTCATGGATGAGTGGATGAGACATGTGATGGGTGGAGGTGATTGATGGTGTGGTTCACTGGCTCACTGCTTCACTGACAAAGCTGGATAAACTATCGTATTCCAACCTTGGCTAAGAGTTTCTTAGTCTGGCACTCCTGCTGTTTCATCAGGGCCAGCAATAGATGTGCTGGCATCATTGTATTTGACTTCATTCATAGGAGATGGCGAGTGTAAAATGAGAAAAGGGTAAAAGCACAATGCCTGAAAGCATGTCAACATTTAAGGGGTGGAAGCGAAGAAGCCTCAAACAAATACAAGTTTCCTGATTATTGGTCCTCCTCTGTTACTACTATACTATTTTAGCTGAAGTATTTAAGGAATTATAATCTGTATTTATGTAGTAGTTTTCTTTTTTTATGTGTGTATACTGGTTTTATTTTTGTAAGTTAACCAGAACCATATATCTAATGTACCCTTCACTTGTAGCACAATTCTTCAAATTCTCAATAAATTCTTGTAAATTGATCAATATTTACTTTTTCTCTGTAACATGAATGGTTAAAAAAATGTTTTCTTAAAAAGGTCAATTTATCTGCAAAGATAGAATTTTATTTACTTGGAGGAATTGTAGCCTGCTGGAATGTCATAATGATTTTCAGAAAAGTTACGTTACCTAAGCCTCCTCTAATTGACATGTTTTTAACAAAACACACATGATCTTTACAATTTACTAAATTATAAATACCTGAAGAAGGTCAGAGGCATTACTCAATTATTCCAATTAACTAGTGAAGTTTGTGGCTGATATTTTTAATTGTTTGAGGGAAATTAATCTGCTATTGTTCAACACATTCATCTGGAGATCTAACTACAATTTCAAACTTCATTCAAGGATGGATCCAGACTTTCATGGCTGAGGAGTGCTGTGAAAAGTCACCTAATGTACAAAGCTCACTAGCTCCTAACATAAACTATGAAAATCAGCTTGTAGCTCTGACCTCTGGTGACTCAACATGGACCAAAGGGATCACTAGGCAGGAAATAGGAAAGTGGGCTCTTTTTGACTCAATTTTTATTCATTCTGTTACTTGGACAGTTTATTTCCAGAGGGAGAGAAAAGATAAAAAAAAATTCAGATTAAAGATTTTGATTTTAGATTAATCTGGCTCTAATATGGGTTATGACCCAGGAGCATTAAAACTCTATGGCTATTATTTAAACTCTCCATATATTGATCTACTTACTTGTACAGTGGGAATGAGTAATAGTGTCTAATGTTAGGGGCTTCTGCAAAGATTAGAGATTGTGAATACTGAGAATTTATTAGACAGCTTGAAACATGGTAAGAATATGGCAAATGACCATATTTATGTGGTAGTTGTTTCATCTTCTCTATTTTTATTATGTTTATTAGGCTAATTTATCAATTAGACATGGCTGTGGACAACAATGTTAGGGGGAGTAAAGGATCAGTGGAGCTTTTTGGACCTACTATTATTGGAACTACAAGAACAAATGATTCCATCTAAGCAGTGATGGATTTGAGCTTGCCAGCATGCTTTTCCTTTTTTTAGACTTTGCAAAAATCAGTGGTCAGATAATTTATCCCACAGTGGTTAAGGGTTCAGTTTTTGGGCCAGACAGACATTGGTTTGACCCAGTTTTACCATCTACTTGTGTGATAAAGTGTATTTTCCAAAAAATCACCATAAAGTAAAACGGAGGAAATCCAAATAGATAAGTGTATTGCATCAATATCAATATTCTGGTTTTGATATTGTACTATTATTCTGAAGATAATACCCTTTGGAGGAAACTGGGTAAAAATCACATGAGATCTAGTATTATTTTTTACAAGTACATGGGAATCTACAATTTTCACAGTAACAAACTCAATTAAAAATGTCTAAAACTCTATTTCTGGTCCAACATGTTCTTCCAGGAAATTACCACTCCCCACCAAGAGGCAGAGTTCATTTTTTCTCCCCCTGACCGGAGAGGGGCTTTGTAACCACTTTGCTGGACAGAATGTGACAGAAGAGACATTGTGTGATGTCCAAAGCTAGGTCACAAAGGGCAATACAGGTTCTATATCAATCTCACTTAGCATTCTTGCCCTTGAAACCAGTCACAACAATGTGAAAAAGCTCAAACAGCTCCTGTGAAGATGAACTGAGCCCTCCAACCAACAGCCATCACCCACTGCCAGACATAGTAGTGAGTGAACCTTCAGATGCTTTCAGCTGACGCTCTGGACACTGTGGGTCACAGAAAGGCCACCCCCACTATGTCCTGTGCAAACTCCTGACCCAAAGAATGTTCAAATCTGTGAGAATAATAAAGTTTTGTTTGATCTTATTAAGTTGTGGGGTAATATTTTACATAGCTATAGTAACTCTAATAACTAGACTAGCTAGATTTACTTGGTAAATTTATTTAATGGCTTCACACCTCAGCATCATGTGAAAAATCATAGAAAAATATTAAGTTCATATAATTATGAGGATGAATAAAATAATATACATAAGTTTAGTGGTTGACACTTAGAAATCCTGAAGAAAGGTGGTACTCTATATGATAATAATAGGTATAAAATGTCCAACGCTTACTGAAAACACGTGCCAGGCACTGTTTTAAGAGCTTTGTAGATATCGACTTTAATTTACACAACACCACCATGAGATAGGTAATCATATTAGTAGGTGCATTAATTTAGGCATCTGAAGTCTAGAGAGTTTGGATCCCATAGCTAGAAATGTCTGTTCCTCTCTTTAAAGTGGATATTTTGTCACATCCTGAGTATATCTGGGTGGGTTATATCCTTCTTCCCTCAAGAGTATCAAATGGGACAGTCATGAATGAGTTCCATTTTGAACGACTAATCAACCCAGGTTTTCTGGAGTGTTTTAGTTTTGAATTTATCTTTGTGAGATTTTATATGGGGAGCTATAGAATTGCAGCATTACGAAGATCACTTGCTTTCTATAGACGAGTTTCTTAAACAGCCTTGCATAAACATCCAGGGGATGTGTGAACTATCCATCTTCAATTAAACAGAAATCTTTGAGGGCCAAATATGTGCCAGATACTGTGCCAGCCAGGCTCTTGGGAAGAAGCAGAGCAATGTGGACAAGAAATGCCTCTTGAGCCCAACTATCTGGATAAGAAGCATGGTTCCACTGCTTTCCAGATATGTGATCATTTATTCCTTCATCTGAGATAAAGATTCGGTTCTTCATCTGAGGTAAGATATGTAAAGTTTTAGTGCAGTGCCTGGATGTGCACTTGGCACTAACAAAGTCAGCTATAATTACTGTTAGTGTAAATCTAATTAAGACCTAGTGACATACCTCAATTATTTCACTGTCAAGCAGGGAAAAGCAGAGCCTTATCCAGTGTCATAAACATGGAGGTGCACTGTCCCATCCCAATTCAAGGAGAGACCTTTCTCCAGCTGTATCCAGTGGGAGCAGCAGGCAGCTCCCAGTTGTTTTCTCCTTCAGGTCTACCTAAGCTGCAGAGAGCTGCCTCAGTAACAGTCACATCCTTCCTGGGGCAGCCAGCACCCAGTGACTCATCAAGGAGGGATATCGAGACCTTGTCATTTAGAACTGACAAGAGACTGTCATATACTGAGGTATACAGGGTAGCCATTTTGGTTTAAAACTGATTTGGCTTGAACTAAAGAAGCCTGACTTATGGCCTATCAAGCATACATTGTCCATCTGCTTTATCCATTAGAGGATGCATTAAACATTACCTCAAAGTAAAAGAATGGACTCTGTTAAGATCAGAATGCATTCTTTCCCTCCTAGGAAGCCAGTGTGGTAACGCCCTATGGGTAATGCCCTATTTGTGATGCCCTATTGGTAATGCCATTAGTACTCCTGAAGATAATTTCCCTTTCTGGGACATCAGGGTCATGTAAACCTGCTGATTTGCAATTTAATGCCTCTTTGAAACATTGATGAATATGTATCCTGGGTATGTTTAATGTATGTTCTTTGTTCTAAAAAGGTATAAAACTGTACTGAAAACCATGTTTCTCTGGAAAGCTTACTGCCTCTGTGAAAACTGCCTTCTTGGGTTATAATTCTCAGGTTGGCTCCAGTAAAACTCACCTTATCTCTCTATAGAATGGTTACTAGTTATTTTGCATCAACAGAACCAAAGCAGGATACCTCCGAAAAAGAAATACTTTCTCCAGAACTCCCCACTCTCCACTGGGTTGGCACCATAATGTGACTTCTGCTGCTCAATTCTGATTCCACTCAATTCTTTTCACAGGGATTGATTGTTAATAACCATTTTGCAGCCTGACTTCTTTTTAACATGTTCTTCTGGAGAATCCATCTTCTAACCTGCAATCTACTGAGAAAATATGCTCCAAGGAAAAGTGGAGGGAAATTGACATTTACTGAGTCTCCAAAATGTCACTGGCCCAGTGTTTTCTAAAACATTACCATCAATTCCCAGATCTCCCTCATGAGATAGTTTTTACTCCACATTTATGTGATGCTTAGAGCTTATAAAATTTTTGTAGCCTGGCTAAGTCACAGCCTGGTTATTGTGGCAGCAACAGAACTTTCTGTTACCCAAAACTGCTTTGTGGTTATAAGGTTTTGTTTTAAAATTATACCAAATACATTCAGCTGGAGTTTGCTTACTCATAGTTTATGCAATATGGTTGGTGCATAGGCTCCCGCTTGTCAGTCTCACCTAATTTCATCTCTAATTTCAACTCTCACTATCAATATCAGATCCTTTCCTCTCTCAGACATTCTCTGATTTTATATTTCCAAACATCTTCAAGGAATCTGCACATAGTCAAAGATTTTATATAAAAATTCAGATTTCTGGTTTCTCTTTTAAAGTATTGATAAATGTAGAAATACCAGTCCCATAGTCCCCATAGCCCAATTAAGTTGGAGCTGAGGAGAGGCCTCTCAATTCAAAGGAACTGTACCTCTGTAGTGCACATGTCTGGTCAGCCACACAGGACATGCACACACATGGACACATGTCCGGCTTCACTCCTTCCCTTCCTGCTTTTACCCTGAACAATAGGATCTCACAACAACTTGCTCAAATGTATTATCTGATTAAGTGCTTCTGTCACAGTCTTTCCAAAACCTACTCTTCATTAGAATATTTTATTTAGTTAGTTATTAGTTTTGCTGAGGAAGATTCTCCCTGAGCTAATATCTGTGCCAGTCTTCCTCTATTCTTTATCTGTTGGACACCATCACAGCATAGCTGGTGAGTTGAGTAGGTCTGTACCCGGGATCTGAACCTGCAAACCTGGGCCACCAGAGCAGAGCTCACAGATCTTTAACCACTTGGCCATGGGGTCGAGCGAGCCCTACTAGAATATTTTGAATGTAAATTATAACATACACACATGCTAAAGAACAAACACAGACACACACACATGACATACATGCATACTATAAAGAAGAAAACAATGACAAATAAAAACTCATGTGCTTACCACCTTCAAGAATAAGAACTGTACCTAAACTTCTGAGGTCTCTTCTGTACTCTTAACTTTCAAATCTCCCTGCTTGCTCCCTAACACCATCTTAGACTTTGCGTTAGTTATCTCCCATGCTTCTATTTAGATTGACCTATTTTGAATGGGATCACATTGTACATATTATTCTGTAATTTACCTTCTTTGTTCACTCAACATTATGCTCCTGTGATTTTCTATATTTGCCTGCGTAGCTTAGTCAGTTCCTTTTCATTGCTACATAGTATTATATGCAAACCATAAATTGTTTGTTTATTCCAGTGTTGATGGCACTTTGGAAAACTTCTAACTTTTTATAAAATTATGAACAATGCTGCTGTGAACATGTCTAAATATATATCCCTAGGTATGAATGCAATATTTTCTTTAAGGATACAAGGTAGCGAAATGCTGGTCATAGAGTATGTGCATATTCATTTAACTGGGTAATATCAAACTATTTGTAAGATCAGGTCTGATTTTAAAATATGGAATTCCTTTGTGCCTGGATTTGTGAAAATTTTCTTCAAAAAAGGCTAAATTCTGTTGGTAACCAGATCCATCTTCTGTCTGCTTCAGCCTCACATGCCTAAGTTTGAGAGTCTCAGACTTTTTCCTTTACTGATTATTCTTCCAAGGATAAATATCTTTCTTATAGTTGAAATACAATGATGATTTTTCATGGTATTAGTCATGGTTAGACTCCATGTGAGAATAATGACGGCAATTGTGTGTCTCAAGAATCTAGCCCCAGGGTAAAATAATTCCCTGTTGCTTTCTTACCCAGGTCATCTCCTAACAATACACTGTCAGGTTCTGTAACTTTAGCTCCTGCCATGCTCATCCGGGTCTTGGCTATCCCTGCCCTGGCCATCAGACACCGAAGATTCTGTACCCGCTACCATGAAACCCGACTGTCCTATACCTGCAGGAAAAGCTTTCATTTGTTTGTTTGCTTGTTTGTGTTTTGGATGGTCCCTGGAGAAGTATCCTAACGTATGTGAGTCCATCTATTTCTTTCGTTGTTGTTGTTGGGTTTTTTTTTGTTTTTGATTTTATTTTTGAGGAAGATGAGCCCTGAGCTAAAATCTGCTGCCAATCCTCCTCTTTTTGCTGAGGAAGACTGGCCCTGCGCTAACATCCATGCCCATCTTCCTCGACTTTATATGTGCGATGCCTGTCACAGCATGGTTTGATGAGCAGTGCTATGTCCACACCCGGGATCCAAACTGGCAGACCTAGGACTGTCAAAGAACATGCAGACTTAACCACTGCACCACCAGGCCGGCCCCCATCTATTTCTTAACAGTGTATTATATCTGGGTTTGGTGCTATGAAGCAGGAAATTTTCTTCAGTCTCTATTCACTCATAACTGGATGCTGACTGTTTAGAACTTTTACATTTAAGTCCATGAGTAAACTTGTATTATATTTTTTTTCTTTCTCACACTGTCCTCTTCTGGTTTGAGTATCAAGATTATACTAGCTTAGAAAATGAGTTAGGGAGTATTTTTTTTTAAATATGCAAGATTGGAATTATCTCTTCCTTGAATATTTAGCAAAGATTTTCTACTACTGACTATATACTACTGATTGTATGTCTTTAATGTTTATATGATCTTTTAAATTTTCTATTTCTTTTTAGATAAGATTTACAGTTTTTTCTAGGAGTTTGTCCTTTTCACTTAAGATTTCAAATGTGTTAGGATAAACATCCATACTTTGAATAAATATTTAGTGAGCATCCTCTTTGTGTCATACACTATTGTAGGTGTTTGGGCTGTTATCAGTGAACACAACCATCTAAGATTCCTTCATTCACGACATGTACATTCCGGTGGTCACTAGTATTATTAACCTTTCTTTCAATTTACTTCCAGTAAACTGGAAGAAACATGTCAGTATGCAATTCCTGGTCCAAATGTTGCCTTTGATTGTGTAATTTCCTATCTTTTTATTAACAGCAAAGTCTTGCAACCCTTTGGTTCTTATGGATCTTATGGCTGTTAAATTTTGCTCAACCATTTGACAGTCATTTATCTTTCTCGTTCAGCTTCTGCATATACTGAGTATCGACATTTCCTGGAGCTTTGATAGCTTTTCTGTAAGAGGATATCTTCTAACCACAGGTATTATCTTTAGTCTTTTGTTACCGACTTTGACAATATCTCCCCAAATTTTTTTGCAGTATACCCATTATTTTAATTAATTAATTTATATTTATTATTATTACAGATCTTAATAATTGGGGATTACTTAAAGTGTGAACTGAATGACTGCAAAGCGTCTTTTTATATTTACTTACTGCTTCAAGTTCATTTAATATTATAATCAGCATTTCATCAGGAAAAAAGTATTTAGATCCTTATTCACAACTAGGTTTAAATCTCAGCCTTTACATTCACAAGAATAACCAAGTTTCATGTTTTTCATCTGTAAAATACAAAGCACATTTATTTCATGAGATTGTGATAAGCAGCATCCTGACCTTCCAAAATGCTCTGTCATTTATGTAATAGATGCAAACAGAGGGCCTTAATAAATACATGCTATTATTTTAACCAATTCTCAGAGTCTTGCTTTTCCTGCTACCTGCCTCTCTGATTTCACATCCTCACTGGTTCTTTAATATCCTTACATCCTACAGGGGTCACTAGAGCAAAAAGAAGTCAGTCAGTGACATATTAAGAGCAGAGTTTCAAGGGATAGCAGAGAAGAAAAGAGGGCTCAGAGACTGAATAAACTTGTTCAGTTTGGAAGATCCAATTATAACATCTGTGCTTTTAGTGTATGAAAACTTTGTGCTCCTGACTTTTAAGGCAAACTTACAACCACATGTGGTTATCCAACAGCTCTTAAAAATGTTTATAAAAAAGGAAAATAAATTATTGAGGTTTAATATCTCAATATTGGTTTGTGTTATAAAAGTGAAAATATACTTGAAAATATTTTTTTAATTTATTTTTAACACCAAGTGCTTGAGAGAAAAGCAAACCCATTTGTCTCTACAAAAATGAAGTAACCTTGAACTTATGTAAGTAAATCCACACTCTTCAGATTGGTTCTCAACTAAATAAGCATAGGCAGATGACCCAGGAAATATTCAGACATTATCTCTGGTAAACCTAGTATTATAAACACATTATGTACAGATTGATAAATAATGGGTACTCTCCTTCCTATAATAGTTGTCTGCACTTCCTCCATATGTCTTCAGAAGTATTTAGACTTAGACAAGTCCAAATTTCTTTCAGCTGCGGCTCACTGGAGGAGTTTCTGCTCCTCCTCTAGTACTTAGATAGTAAAGTAAACTAATCCAGGTACATGATTCATAATTGTCCAAATACTTAAAAAAATTGTTTCAGACAAGTTCTTATCCAAAAGTCAATAGAAAATATATAATATTAGACTGACTCTTCCATTTAGAAATAAGAACCAGTTGACTCAATGTTGTTTGAGGAAGTGCGTTAAGTGTATCCTTCTGTCCATGCCAAGTGTAAATCCCACTCATGCAGCTCATCCTTATAACATGCTTGGCTCAATTTCAGCATGACTCTCTGACCATGAGGTCCAAGAAAAATAATTGGTAATCATAACATTAAACAGTAGTGGTAAAACTCTCACATATATTAAGAACCAACTATGTCCCTACAAGAGTAATTGGCATTTCATAAATGCTTTTATTTTGTTCAAAATCCATACAAGGTATTGATACTATTTAATAATTGAAGACAACTTAAATTTACAGAAGTCAATTCTGTAATAAATTTATGTAACATCAAACAGCCAGTAAAGGGTAGTTCCAAGAGTTACCCTCAACATTATATGATTCCAAAGTCCATATTGTTTGTGCCTATTCTAGATCCCCACTTTGGTCTCCTTACCATTTTGTTCTAATGCTTAATCATCATATTTTAGGAATTCTAAGAAAAATATTTTATGGTTGGTTGGTTTGTTTTTTATGTTGGAGACAATCAAGAAAATGATAACTAAGCTCCAAAAAAGGCACCGAAGAAAAGAACTTGGGTGGGATTCAGAAAGTGTGAGTTCTGTTTCCACAGGTACCTGACTCTCTTTGCTGAGGGACCTTGCAACAATGGCTTTCCCCTGCCCTGCCTCAGCTTCCTTTATCATAGAGAACAAAAAGCTGATATCTCTGCCTTAGGATTTGCCATAGGGCTTAGGATCAAATAAAT
The DNA here is from genome assembly GCF_041296235.1 of Equus asinus. NCBI lineage: Eukaryota > Metazoa > Chordata > Mammalia > Perissodactyla > Equidae > Equus > Equus asinus. The sequence continues at coordinate 65,889,343 of NC_091793.1, read as the reverse complement.
AAGACTAGAGTCCATGACTCAAACACAACAAATGTGAAATCACCATCAAGATTAAATAGCTAACCCAGCTGTTTGTTGTTGTTGTAACCCAGCTAACCCTGGTTATGTTTGGTCCTATGGTCATTGAGGTTGAGTCAATCATTCAGTTCTTTCAATCAATAAATCTGTTTTGAGTGCCAGACAAAACACAAAAGATCCTGCCCTCATGGAGTTTACAATCTAGTAATCTCCACAACTTTATTTAGATAATCACATGTCTAAATGGAAAATAATGGAAATAAGTTAGAAGAGGGTGTGATACCATGAGATCATATAATAGATGTGTTCTAGTCTGAGGGACTGGACATGAGTAAAGCCTTTTAGAGGAAGTGAAGATTGAGCTAACACATTCAGAATTAGTTTACTAGATGAAGGGAGGTAGGAGGAGTTCTCTGTGGAAGAAGTCATCTTAAGTAAATGTCCTATAGCAAGAGGGAAGCAGGGTAAATCTGAGAATTTTTTTAAAAGGACAGAAGAACTCAAGTGTGTATGAAAGAATGATGTGTGTGTGTGTGTGTGTGTGTGTGACAGAGAGAGTGAGAGTGAGAGGTGTGTAAGGGAAAGAAGAAGATTGAATGATAGATAAAAGTCAGATCATGTAGGGCCTTGTATGTCATTATAAGTATTCAGCAGTTTTCATAAAGGTATTTCTGAGCACTGAGACCATAAATTTTCAATTTAAAAGCATCCCTCTTTCTCTAGTATAGAGAACAAAATGAAATTCAAGAAGAACAAAATTGGATGGAGATTGACCATCAGGTATGTTGGTCATCTTTGTAACTGAAAGCTCTATTTCATAGAAAATATGCTGTTATTACAGTAGTGCTGCAATTATAATAGAAAGATTTGCTGTATTCTTAGCTATCTTTTCTTTTTGGATTCAATATATAAAAAATAAGCTTGTTTGGCTTCATTCTGCTCATGGTACTTTTAAACGTCTCTTCAGACAAATGAAGTAATCTTTTTCCATCACTATTTTGATCTGGAGTAGCCCTAAAAGGATTTCAGAGTTTCTCTTTCAGGTGATTTATCTCTAATATTTTCACTTCTGCTCTGCAAACAATGAAAGTATTTATAGCGTTCAATTGTTCCCACGCGTTTAATCCTGAGCTCTCTGGGAAGGACACTGCAGGGTGGACAATGGGGTTCACCTAGATTCACAATTCTGTCTTTTAGCTCTTCTTCCTTATATATCAATTTGTCAGTGTTGCCTGATAAAAAATGAGTTAAAAAGTTTCTTTGCCTTTTGGTAAAGGTATTTTTGTCCTTAGAGTGGATTTCCCATAAAATGTTCATTTTAAATGTCAAATCATGTTTAAAGCATTCCAGGTGTTTCCCTTAGTGAACAGACAGCAGAAGTGTAGGTGGTCTAAAAGGGCTCAGAGGGACCAGGATACCCTTTGGATTCCTAGCCCTGCCTCAGGAGGCTTTTATTTATGTCTGACTCTCCTGCATTTCTGAGCTTTGTTTCCCATATTACTCACAGCTCTGATGAAATCTTTCACCCAGGCTGCTCCTTTCATTTTTCTCCTAATGAACTTTGATTCTTCATCCACACCCCTGAATCTGTGTTTTATTTGGTTTAGCTCAAATGGCATCTCCTTTAAAAAATCTGTCATGACACCCTCGCCTTTGATATAACACTTCTTTTCTCTGGGTTTCATTCTATTATGGCCATATTGCCATCATTTTATCAGTAACACTTTACTATTTTAGATTATCCATCTCCATCTAAAAGATTTAAGGCCCCTGCAGCCAAGATCTCTCACTTATATGATTTTTACCTGCTTCCTACTAATTTGCTCCTCTGACACCTTGTTCATCATTTAGTATCAATTGCCTCTTCCTCAGCACCATACTTAATATCATTAAAGGCCTACTTCATAGTCTACTTCCCAATTCATACTTTCCTGACCACAGCAGCCTAAAATTGATATCTGTTCTTCTGCAATTTCTGATTTATATTGATGTGGCACTAGCTGCCTTATATCCTATTGGTTTAAAATTGCTATTTTATTTTTGCTCACAATTTTATGGTCCAGGAATTTAGGAAGAGCTCTGCTGAGTGGTTCATCTCCGACTCATGTGGTATCAGCTGCGGCAGTTAGGTCTGTGGGATCCACTTTCTAATGAGATTCTTCATTTATACGGTGAGTGCTCAGTGCTCCTTATTCTCCTTCTGTCTCTTCCCATCATGTCTCATCCTCCAGAGCCTCTTCCTCATAGCATGATGGTATCATGGGAGTAGGATTTCTTACATGAAATTTAGTTTTCTCTGAAATGAATATTCTGAAGACCCAGGAGGAAACTGCAAAGCATTTTCTGACCTAACTCTAAAGTCACGCCTTATAACTTCTGCCTCATTCCACTGGTCAAAACAAGAGTCTTAAATATAGCCCATATTCAGAGATAAGTGCATGAGAGCATGAATACTGACTGCCATGTTTGTTGAAGGTCGGGGGAGGCATCTTTGGAGACTAGGTACCAGATCTGCATTCTTTATCTGGCAGGAAGCATACATTTATAGCCTGCCACTTCTAGCTGCCCTGTCATTTATGCATGTCCTGTACTGTCCCATGGATACCAAGTTGAAGTACCATCAATGAAATTCAACTATCTGTATATAGTCAACTAACTCTAGACTATCTATAATCACTATTTTCTACCAAGGTTATAACCTTTAGTTAAGTACACAGGAAACGGACATTCATCAACCAGGGTAGCTTAATCAAATCTGGTGATCAGTGGAGAATCTATATTTTGCAGCACAATTGCTTATATAATCCTGTATGGATTATAAACATTTTTAAGACTGAGGTCTCACATTTGCAGTTTTGATTTAGTTTCTTATAGTGCCTAGCATAGTATTATGAATATATTGTAGTCATGACACATCCTAGTTGACTAAACTGGTAAATGTATTCTACATCTTTTCTAAAGATATGATTTATAGAAATGAACTAAAACATAAAAAAAAGTTATTTAACTTTGCGACATGGAAAATAATGGAAAACTCAGACTCAAAACACGTTCAGTAGTCACATGAATGATAGGTTGTCTATCATAGTTCAAGAAACACAAAATGACCTTTCGCTTCCTTTTAAATGTCAGTCCTGTATTTCCCTTTCTGTATTTCACTCATCAATGCTAAGTACACAAGGCATGTTAAAAACTGGAAAAATAAATCAAACAGTCATCTGTCTGCCAAGTGCCAAAACTATTGCTTGGTTGTTGATTTTTCTCACAAAATTGACTAGTGTATGAGTTGGTAACTTTTTCTTAAAGGGCCAAATGATAATGTTTTAGACTTTGAAGGCCATATTATCTCTGTCACAACTACTCAGTTCTCCCATTGTAGTGCATAAACAGCCATGGACAATATGTAAAAGAATGAGTATGAGTGTGTTCCAATAAAATTTCCTTTGCAAAAGTAGACCATAGTTTGCTGATCTCTGGACTAGTTCAATTATAACAAAATAGATCCATATATAATATTTAATTTGTGCTTGTTTTTTCATCTAAAAAAAAAGCAAGACATACTTTTTAGGCCTAAGAGCAGATTAAACGAATCTATCCAAGCTGGCTGAAATGCCAGCCCAAGAAAACCCATGCTAGAGTTTTAATTCTGGTAAAGCAATATTAAGAGATCTTACCTGATGTAGACAAGAGTTGGACAGGTCAGAATTTTTGCAACTACTTTGGGTCAAAATAAGGAAAATGCGTTTAAATCACCAAGTCCAATATTTAAGGTTTGAGTCCCAAATGGCCAAAATGTCTCAAGATAAGGATATGGACAAATAGATACCAAAAAGGAGCAGGTCAGGATGAAATGAGATCTATTTGGGGTTATGCCATGCACAGCTTGTTGTCCATGTTGTCTCTTCATCTGTGGTCACAAATGTGGTACAGTTTTGGGGAAGACAAATGCAAAATAATGAGCAAGTTTATCTTAGATGAAGGCCTTATATTTAATTTCTGTGTCTATAGATCTTTTATAGTTCATCTAGCAAAACATAGCAAAGTATCCAAGGACCTAATCTCTATCATTGAGATACTTAAAATCTAGTTGGTAAGATATCTCATATAAATGTGAAGTAGACTAACACACAAAATGCTAAATCAGACAATAGAGAATGATGTTCTATATCAGTGTTTCTCAAATTTTAACGCTCATGAAAACGACTGGGGATCTTGAAACAATGCATATTGTTTTTTGATAGGTCTGGAGTGGGGCCTGGATTACTGCATCTTTTTCAAACTTCCATGTGATGATGATTCTATTCATACATAGACTGCACATGAATTAAACAATACTCTATGGAATTTTAGAAAAGATTATCAGGGGCTGTGTGGCCAAGGATTCCTGGATGAAGTGGGAATGAAGGTATGACTTACAAGCAGGGATTCAAGTCCAAACCCCTTACAACAGGCATATGGTGTATATAGGTACATCAGGATAGGCATAAGATAGCAGGGAATGGTCTAAGACTGAGACGAACCTGGCATCCACTGCTGAGCCGTCAGATGCAGAGATAGTCAATTGGAACCAGGAGCCAAATTAAAAGTGCCAATTGAACCTTTACTCACTTACCCAACAGTACAAGCAAGAGGCAAAAAAGTACGGGCTCCTCAGTGTTTAATTTCCCCCCTGGAATGGCATTGGGTGAGGGTCAGATGGATCAGAGTAGATGAGAGAATCATCTAACTGCTAACGGGCTCTAAGCAAGAAGCTCCTGCCTCTTTTATAGATACCTGGACAGAGGTTAGGGTGGAGGAGAAGGGCTAGGAGGAGAAAAGTACAATGTGAAAGCAGAGAAGAGTGCTTCAGCTGAGGCCCTCATAAGGAGGCTTCCACATGGAGATGCCTGGTCTAGGAATGCAGATATGCATATAAGAATGGCCAGCCTGGGAGTAGGGGAGCCTGAGTCCTTGCCTGTGACTTCCTCTATGGAACTGCAATGCACTGTTTGTCTACCTAGTCTGGTGTTGAAAGGGCAGCTTCCCCTCATGAAGCTTGCCTGGCAAAACCTTATGATTACTTGCAATCAGGTTTGAAAAATCACAGACAGGATTCTGGCCTGGAGCTGGACTCCACATCTATGCCTTATCTCCAAGTGGCAGCCACTATTCAAGTTCAGCCACTATTTCCAGGAAGGAATCCAAATTTTGCCAGACCTTCAGTTTTTTCAGTGGAAGCCACAAATTTATATTTATATATGCAATTCTCTGACATTCAAATGTTGGTAAAAATTGTCCATCTTTGATCTGAGCTTGATGCAACATGAGATCAGGCCAATTGCTTTTTACTTTAAATTTATTTTCTCTCTCGAGGGACATTTAGGTCTTTCACATATCTTGGCTATTGTGAATAACACTGCAGTAGACATCAGAATGCTATTATCTCTTCAAGATCCTGATTTCAATTCTCTTTCTACCTCAGAAATGGGATTGCTGGATCATATAGTAGTTCTATTTTTTATTTTTTGAGGAAACTCCATACTGTTTTCCATAGTGGCTGCACCATTTTGCATTCCTACCAATAGTGTGCAAGAGTTCCAATTTCTCCACAAACTTACGATACTTGCTGTCTTTTATTTTTTTGATAATAGCCATACTGACAGGTGTGAGGCGATATCTCATTGTGGTTTTGATTTGCTAGTATGTATATATATATATATATACACACACAATGAAATACTATTCAGCCTTAAAACAAGGAATTCTGCAGTATGCAACAACATGAATGACCTTCAACATTATACTAAGTGAAGTAAGCCAGTTACAGAAGCACAAATACTGCATGATCCCACTCATACAGGATATCTAAAATAGTCAAATTCATAGATTCAAAGAGCGCAATGCTGGTTTCCTGGCGCTGGGGGGAGAGTGATAAATGGGGATTTACTAAAAATTGGGTATAAAATTTCAGTTAAACAAGATGAACAAGATCTAGAGATCTGCCGCACATTGTGCCTATAGTCAACAATAATGTATTGCAAACAACATTTAAGAGGACAGATCTCATGTTAAGTGTTCTTACCACAATAAAATGTATAAAAAGTTTGTAAAATTTATTTTATCTCCTAATTGACTCCATATTTCGAGGCCCCTGGACCTCCCCAAAGCTACCGTATTTTTAAGACCTGCGCTCTACATGTAGGAGATTTGTTCTAAGGCAAAGAATTGCTGGGCTGTTTCTTGTTAAAATGCCACAGTTTTTGGAGTCACAGTTCATCACACTCAAGCACCCTAGGAAACAATTGTCCACAACATGAACTCACTGACCCAAAGTAAAAATGTTTTCTCTGACATAATAAACATCTCCTTGTGAAGTTGAACATTAAAGGGAGACATTTATTTTACTGGGCTATTGGCTTTATTGAGGGGTACCTGAAATTCCCAGGGTGGCTCACAATGGAAATGACAGTGATATGTTTGTATGCCTTTAAATATGTACCATTGTGAGTGCCAAGCTATACAGATAAATCTTTCTGAGGAATAATAGGAGACTTTCTGTTTTGGAAATGAATGGACCTCTGAATAATTATTTCCCAGGCTCTAAATTTAATGGCAGTTTTTGTCTGTCCATTCCCTCCCTACACATAGAGATTTGCTAAGGCTTCTGCTGTAACACTATTTGTATGTGTCTCTTCCTTACAGGTCCCATTTTACCACCCAAGTTCAGTCATTCTACACCACATTTGGCAATTATGGCATCAGCCTTCAAATTGGTCTCTGTCTCCAATATCTCACAATTTAAATTATTTCTGCCTGTTACCTAAAATCATCTTTTCAAAAATTTCAGCTGCAATTTCACCTTCAATGTATTCACTGGACCCAATTACCAAAAAGAAAACAAAAACAAATTTTTTAAAAAAGAAAAACAAATTGATTGTTATTCAAAGCTGCCCACCCATACCAATTTATCCACATTTATTCCCAAGTTTTTCACTACCTACATATTTCAGGCTTACATCCTCAAGAGATAGGCCTTTTAACTTTATATACCTGAGCCCCTGCCTAGAATGCCTTCTTCCTTCCTATTCTCTGATCCTTGTTCAGCCTTCACATCAAATCCCTACCTTAAATCCATGGAAGCTTTTTCTTGTCTCCCTCAGACCAGTAAAGATTTCTTTTTAATTGTTCAGATTACTTAATGTCTGAGGGTTTTTTTGTGTGTGAAGAAACAGTCACATTACATGCATTTGGTTTAATTATCTTAGAAATCTATTTAACACCTAGCATTCACTTATATATCAAACTATTAACAATATAACACTTATTCATATATTAAATAATCAAAATCCAAATATTATTCCCTATTGTACAAGTCATCAATCAAAATGAAGCATATTGAATGTCCTTGAACTTAAAGATTATTGTAGACATATCAATTAAGTTTTTCTAAGCAGATTGATTAAAGTAAAATGTTTTACTACCTTTATATAGACAAAAGACACAAAAATGTTGGGTTAATTGAAACCTCAATTCACATACAGGTAAACCAATTATAAAATTTTCTAACACCTAAGATTTAATTTTTTTTAATTTGTAATTTCTTTATTATTCCTACTCTTTTTATTTCCAAGGTTGCAGTGATCGTGACAGTTGCCCATTTCTAGACCTTTTCAACATTTCAGTAATCGTTTTAGTAACAAAAGAAAAGGAGTGTAATGTCAGATTAGCCCAGGTTGTGGATTTGGGGAATGTAAATGGATGATTCTTGTCTCAACAGAGGTCTTGGTGCCCAGTCAAAAGTGGTTCAGAATTGAGCCATTGATCATTTATAATTAGGTCTTACTTGTTATATCAAGTAAATTTTAGTTAGTTACATATTCCATCTTGATTATAATTTTTTGAAGCTGTAGTTTTTACCATATTATAATTATAACTTGCCATGGTGATGTATTATATTGTGAAATATTAACTTATTTGTTTATGCAGTTGGAAATTCTGGAAAGTCTAATCAGTTTGAAGAGTAAGATGTCATAGATGTGTCATCTCTGAGGAGATGAGGGTCCAAATCTTCTTGGGCAACTCTCATTTAAGAAACGGTTGGTTAATTCATTTTGGAACTCACTGTCAGACCTTCTTGGAACATCACCATCAATGATGATCATTTGCCATACACTTTTCAACCTGCTTGTTTCCTGTTATCAGTGTTGCTGGTAGACCTGACTCTTTACTGAAAAGTATTGACTCACTTATAACATTTTATGTACACTCCTTTCTAATGGAACATATACACAAACACACACCATTAAAAGGAAAAAAGATACCACCCCTGTAGTATTCATTATTATTAAATATTTGTTTTTATATACATAATGTATATAATGTTACTTTTGCATGTACACCATATTAAATTTCTAATTTTTAATATTATTGTAAACTCATGATATTTCACAAATTATTACTATCAGTTATGATTATTAATGATGCACAGATTGTTATAGCCTGGAAATTAAAATCTCTTTTGTCTTTTCAGTGTTCTCCTGACATTCTTTAAAGTGTCCTTGAATTTCGGCAATAATAAGATATTCTATGCCCATCCAAAGACTTTAAGCTACTCTCCATAGATCCCTGCTTCCAGGTACACTATAACCTATACGGGGCCTTTGAGAATATTATAAAAAGGTGGTGTTTCCTCCTGGTGGACACATCTTCCTGCCAAATCTTAGGGCTTGTTGAGTGGAGCGGCAGTGTCCCTTTGTGTAGTGTACAAAGTGCACACCTGTGCATCACAGCCCAGCATGCACCCTTTTAATGAAGAACAGTATTAAAGACTAATATTTTATTGTAGGTCATTCACTTACATGTATAAATTGGACAATAGTGTTACTGCAGTTTTTGCATAGTGATTAAAAGTGTGGGTTCATTTGAACCCTGTCTTATGTGACTTTGGCAGCTCAGCAATCATGACCATACTTTTACTTCCTTATGTGTAAAATGGGCCTGCTGATAGTATCTACTTACTTCAAAGAGTTACTGTAAAAATTAGATGTCAACATACATAAAGCTCATACAGCAATGCGAGGCACATAATAAGTGTTATAAAAATGTTTTCTGCTTCTAATGTTACTGCTTTTAGTGACAGAACTGGAAAAGAGAGTTCCCTTTCATTCTTTAAGTTTACGTTGCTATTTTCAGTGTATCCTATAATGCAACTGTGCTTTATTCCTAGGAAATAAATGTTGTATTCACTACTATAACTTTCTCCTGTGATGACCATTAGAACATGATGGACAAAAGAGCATGCTCCTATTAACAAAGGGAAATAAGATTGAATGCTGAGAGTCAAACTAGGAAATTAAGACACCATGCATGCATGTAATCACAGATGGAGAAAGTCACCTCAGAGAGGCATATAAGGGGTCTTAAGCATGTATCATTTTGCTTAACTTATGCTAAATAACTAAAAATGGCAGATTTTATTTTTGGACAGATAATTCATTATTTCCAAAGCATGTGTAAATAATAACCAACGAATAAAAACAAGATTAGATTTTTTTTTAAAGAAATGAAATATCTCAAACCACGCCAGCTCTGTGTCAGGATGCCTTCTCTCCTAGACACTCAGCATTGTTTGCCCTCAACTTTTGTGGGAGGATCTTCACACTCCTATACCTCTTATAATCTCTCCCAGTTTCTGTTTGGAATATTTGCTAGCTGTCAGTAACTTTACTTAGAGTATCATACTTAATTCAGGCAAAAAACATATGAGCTCCATATTGATTTCATTTTTAAAGATGAGACAGTTGAGGGTGACTTCAGTTAATCAAATTGGATGACTACGAAGATCCGGTAAATGGTAAGGCTGGGATTGAAACTTGGCTCTGTCTGGTTAAGAGACCAGGGTGCTGGTGCTGCCTCCCCTAATTCAGCTCACATTTGAGGTCGATATCATTGACAGACTAATATTTCATTGCTTTGACTAAAATGTTAGAATTGGATAGGTTCAAACAAAATTATTAATTTTCCAACCTTTGAAATATAAGACTTACCATGGAGAATTGAGGTACATCATTTTCTTGATCTTTCTATGCCTCCATTTTTATTATAGTAAAATGGATATAATAATAGTATTACCTCAGATTGTTATAGGAATTAAAAAATAAAGATATGCAAAGTTCCTTTCAAGTAGAAAGGACTCAATTAGGGTTAGCTACTGTTATTATTACCATTATCGCTATTATATGCTTTCCCTCATATAGATGAAGCTGGGCAGCTCTGGAATGAGCAATTTTCCCGCAGCTTTTCACATACGATGAGCCCAAAGCCCCTGGCGTCAAGCCTGGACCGAGACTACACACCTGCAAGTGCTGTGCACCCAGTCTTGTGCGCGTCCTGTCGCCATGCCTTCTAAGGAGTTAAAGTCCATCCCTGAGATTTTGAAACTATATTTTAGATAAGAATCATCTTATGCTGCTTTCCCTACAGTTTCAGATAACATTTTTCCAGAAACCCTTGGTCTTCTCTCCAGAATATGTCTTTAACACACTCTACTTCTTTATTTGTTGTAGATGATAATTGAATCAGTCATGCTGTGAATTTAGAGGTGACGGGAAGTCTCTTGAAAATTATCTTCATCATCTATTGACTGAAACTCTAAAAGTCTTGGTTTCCATGCCTTTTTACATCAGTTGCATATGATGTTTAAAATGCAAGTATATCTGAAGGAAAATAAATACACATACATATTCTTGCCCAGCCTTATTTTCTTCCGTCCACAAAAATACATTGAACCAAGTGTAGAGGCTTTAGGAGTGTAGAGACAATGTCTGTAACCTTTGTGAGCACAGACCGTAGACTTTCATCCTTACAGAGCAGAAAAATTATTGACATATGTTGTAATACTTTCTGCAAGATAGCTATGCAGAGTGGGGCAAGAAGGAAAACGTTGGCTCCGCTAATAGGAGACAGAACACCATGCAAAGGGGCATCACAGAGCACCTTCTGCTTGCACTGGGGATTTATGGGTAAGTAGAATTTCACCAAAAAGCCAAGATAAGGAGGGCATTCTAAGCAGATCAAGTGACAAGTGTATAATACAGAGGTGTGAAAGACCACGGCATGCTCTCCAACCGCAAATCAATAGGGATGGCTAAAGTATAATGTGTGAATGTCTGCTTTGTGTGTGTTGGGGAAAGTGAGGGTGCCAGAAAACCAGTCCATGGGAATCTTTGCAGGCTGTGGCAAGGAGTCTGAATATGATCCTGAAAGGTATGGAAGGCTATTGATAGATTGTAAATGGGGTACTGATACGATAAGATTTGTATTTTCAAATGTCCTGGAGGCAGATTAAACTATTTATTCTCTTTTCTTTATTTTTCTTAGAACAAAGGGTGGCATGTTTGAGATAGCCCCCAAGGGATTGTAAAGTCTAGGAAGAAATGTCACGAGAGCATCAAACACACTGACCAAAACCTGGTCATGGCTTTGGGATTCCAAAGAAAGTATTACAGTGGAATTGATGAGATAGACAAGAAATAAATACACAATGCTGTGTTAGAGGCATTAGGATAAAATTATCTTCCAGTGAAAAATAGAGGTTTCTAGGAGGCCATCCCAATTCTACCTTGTTTGGGCATGGAGATCTGGAAAGGACTTCTAACAAGATAAATTTTGTTTAATTCAAAAGTTAAGCAGCTTTGTTTACATCACGTGTACCTCATTTCTGCTGACAATGGTCACTCACCTTTAGAGAGATGAGTAAAAGGCTAATTGCTCTGCTGGTTGCATTGGTTGGTTGAGTTTATTCACTGTCAAAACCAAAAATTCTAGAATTCTCACTTTAAAAAATGTCAAGAGAAATACCCTGGGATTTTTAAAATATAAGAAAACATTTTATTATTGCATTCTTCATTTAGCCATCTGCATTAAACAATACTATCAAATAAAAGACAATTTAATCAGCAAACAGATTTTTGAAATTACTTTTTTAATCATAAAAAGTTAAAATCTCTAGTTATTTTGAACCAGGCTTCCTAAGTGAATAAATTGCTCTCATACTCTCAAATTAAACACTGAAGACCATAGCAGGAAGATTTGAATTATTCACAAAATTCTTGGAACTGTTTACAAATGCATTTTCTGTTCTATGATTCAGATATGCAGTACCAAACTTATTAATGCTCCATTAATACAACCTGTACTTGACACCAGGAAATAAAATACCTTCATTTTTTCCCCCAATGTAGTGTCCTGCAGCAGTGCTGTTTGGCCAACACTCAAATGCATGCTCATCACGTTGGATTCATGACCTAGCATCACACTCAAAGAAATCTCAGTTCATTTATGTGCTTTGGCAATAACCAGCATAAGGGAGGAGAATCTTATAATCCCCCATTTGGTGTTGATAACAAAATAAAGCCAGTGTTCCAGCCTCTTTTACTATATATGTTCCAATTCTTGCTGCTTCCTAAGGAAGAATTGGCAACTCCTTCCTGAGTTAGAAATGGAGACATAGAATTTAGACACAATATTTCCAATGGAAAATAGTATTTTCTTAATTACATAGATCATTTCTATCTGAGAAAGAAGAAATACATCACATTATATGTAAAATATCTTACTGATATTGAGTGCAACTGTTTAATAAGTTGCTTTAAAGTTTGCTGTGTGGAATCCTAGGATGTGGGGAGCAGAGGCGTCTTGTGTCTTACTGGCTGGAGCCAAGGAAGTTGAAAAGGAAAGCTCATTTCTTTGGAGACACCTGTCCAGAGCCTGGTCTAGGAAGTTTCACCAACCTTTGAACTTTCTCTTTGAGAGAAAGAAAGCAATTTATTTGTTTTGCTGTGTATTGTTCCAGATTTTTTTAAAGGGGTGATGAAGCAGACTGTGGTGGAAAGCGTGCCAGGTGTGGGCTTGGTTGCTCAAATAGCACATTCTCATGTGTTATGTTATTCACTCACCTCTGGGTGTGCCTTCTCACTTCTTTTTTCCTTTAAAAGGGCCAATAGTGCTGTAAACTTCCTGTCCCCTTTAGAAAGACATGAAACAGCCACAGGTGCTGTATAACAATAAAAAGTTTATGTTCCTAAAATAATAATAATAAAGTTAGCATACTATTTAGTATTTCATGCAGATAATCATATTTTGATTTAAAATGTGAATGCAATGTCAAACTTGGGTTCCCACTGCTCCTAAGTTGAAAGCCAAAATCTTTACCACATCATACAGTGCCACGCTTTCCTCTCTACACTTATCATCGCTCTAATAATTTCATGCTCTGCCATCATAATTTTTTATGCTCCAGCCCTACTCTTCTTCCTTCAGTTCCTTCAACGTGATAAGCCATCACCCCTCAGGACCTGCACATATGCTGTTAGCTCTGCATGGAAAGTAATCCCCAAATGCATCACGCTCTCATTTGCCCCTATGCATCCTCCATGTCTGAAATCAAACCTCACTCTCTCAGGGAAGACTTCCATGTACTACTCCACAGTCTGGAAAGGAAAGCAGGGTCCTCCTCTGTTAAGCTGAAGGACTTAGATTTTACTCTTGGCCATTTACATCCCTGGGAGAAGGTTCAATAGGTGGTCGTATGACCAAATGACTGAAAGACTCCTGTAGTGGTCAACAGCCAAAAAGTTGAAGTGAGATAAACCCAAGTTCACATCCTGCCTTTGCTAGCTATCAGTAGTGTCCCATGGGAAATTCATGAAATCTCTCTTTAAAGCCTGATCAGCATTTCTATTGAATAAATTACTATTATTAGTATTATGATTATATTTTAAGAATAAATAAGGTTTAGATGAGGAATATGGGTTAGGGGTAAGACTAGAGTAAGACAAATCAATTAAGATCTTAGTGACTGACTGAGAGGAATTTGTGCGTTCATTTTAGGTATATGAACCTTGTGGTGTGTTTTTGTTGTTACTGCTAGAGGAAGGATACTTCAGGTTGTTACTGCTTATTTCTTTTCTTTGCCTAGCTGTTTATCTGAGCTAGCAATGTTGAAAGGGTAAGGGGCAGAATTTGGATTCCCTACTACTTGATTTGACAAAGCAGTGGTTCTAAAACTCAATGTGTATCAGAATCACGAGAGTTGCTGGTTCAGTAAATTTAAGGTTTCCAAGAATTCCCATGCTACCAAGAACCCCAGATTTTACACAGACTGTACTTTGAGAAACAGTCAGTCCTCTGCTGGAGGAAAACATGCTCATAAATGAAGAATAATTCACACTCATTCCTCTTTGTAGAATGAAAGCAATAGATGGTTTGTCAGACACCAGTGGTCTGCTTCATGGCTAAGAAAAATAAATCCAGGAACAGAACAGTTTAAGAATTCGCTTAAGATTACATATCATGTTAGCATCAGAACCAGACCCAGAGCCTGAGTTTCCTGTCTTCTTTCTGGTTCTTATTCTATTTTACCAATTTTCCTAATAGTTTCCAAACTTCATTTGCTCATACAGCCAGTTACTACTCCCTAGCCTGTAAGAATGACACAGATCTCCTCTGGCATCTTTGAAGACATATTTAGAAGTGCCCTTTAGAGACATCTAAAGTTAGAAATATAGATAAGAAAGAGTCTGCATGCTGTGGATAAAAAAAAAAAAAAAACATTAAAAATCAAGTACCCTGCCTTCCTGTCTCAGGAGGAGAAAAGACAGTGTCCCAAGACTTGCCTTATTTTGCAGGGAAAGAAGAACACTTGGGTGCCTTTTCATTGTCTAAATTGTGAGGGTCATAGCACTGAAAAATCTTGGAAACTTTTGTTTAAGTCACTTTTCGTGTCTCATGTAGCCACCCTGGGGCATTTGACAGCCACATTGAGCCATGAAGAGAAGATTGTTTAAAAAGAAATCCCTATGGTATTGTTGCAAGGCTTGTATTGTAGCATTTATGGTAGCGTTTGCAGGAACATCTGATTACTTATTGCAAAAGCCATAGTATTTCCCTCTCTCCCTTATGTGTTTTCAAAATATTCTCCAGCCTCATACTACAAGTCATTTACCCTCACTCACAACCAAATTGGTCATGCACTTGACCTTCATTGTGTTCCAAGGCTGCCTAGCTACTCTCAACATTCTCTTATACACACTACATTATGATGAAATGATGAGACCAATTTCTTTATCAAATAATCACATAATTTAATACTTCCACTAAGAGAAGATGTTGGTTATCTGCTTACCATTCATAAAGCTCTGGGCAAAGAGTTCTACATGCATTATTTCATCAATTCTCACAAAACCCTCTGAAGTAGGTATTTCCTCGATGTTAAGAGAACATCACCGAGGCAGAGATAAACTGAAAAGTTACGTAATTGTACAAAGTCCACAGCTAATAGCTGCAGTTATATACTTTCCTTTCTTTGCCTGTTATTAATATGAATGGAACCTTCCAGGAGAGAGGTGCATCTTAGAGCTGACCCTTGTCAAAGTTGAGAAGTAGGCAGGAAACTTGCTAGATGAAACTGTTTAAGTGCTACAGTGCAATATTTATTCCTTAGAATCAATTGTCTAGCCTTGACTCAATTTATTGGGTAAGAGTTGATGGTTAAGTCATGACTATCCACAGATATAAAACAAGAACTTCTGGTCTGACTGAAATATCATCAAAAAAGAAAACAGAAAACATGACAGACATGAATTTTGAAACAAAATATTGAAAGTCACTTCCCTTCAACTTTGCTGCTCTTGTATTGTGTTTTTATGCTGAACCAATAAACAAAAGTCTTACCTATGACTCTGTGAACTTCAGTGCTAAAAACATTACTATTTTTTTCTCTTTGCTGTATTTTTTTCTTTCTGCATAATGGGAAACTACTTTTTCTTTTCCCCTCATTCCTCCCTGACATTTTCATTATTATATTTTCCTTTAGAAATAATATTATTATTGCACAGCACTATATAGAAGATATTTATGGAAAATTATAATATCAGTAGTCAGGAACCTTATTACTGAAATAATAACATTGATAATTACTCAATGGATTGTTCAAGAACTAGGATAAAATAGACAACTATTTCACAAAGGATTATCTCCTGTTGTTTGAGTTCTGTGCTAGCTATCGGGTTTATGTGAAGAAATTACATTCATGCTCTGGGATAGTGTTTTACCTGGATTATTTGTAGTCATGTTGATTCAGCTGTTGCATCATGTTTCCGTTTTAATATTAAAACTTAATTACACATTCCCAAACCACTGACAATATAAAAGTTTTCTTGCTTGTCAAAGCACCAGATATGACTATTTTAGAAGGTTTATTTCTATTATGTATATAATCCTGTTTATATTTTGAAATTTCAAATTATAGGTGTAGGAGAAGGCATTTTTATTATTCTGTGCTTTGAGAATTGTGAATATTGTAATACACTCTATTAGAATCGATGTACTGTATCATTACATATTATAGATAAACTCATATACTGCTAATGTGAGAAGGGTTATAAAATTGAAATAGAACAACAATTTTTTTTTCTGGTTTCTCTGGTGCTTTATGCACTTCATTTACTAAAAAACATAAAATGGTCAGTAAAATATTTACTAGGACTTTGAAAGTCTCTAAAGGCATAAATTGAATTGTGCAGTATCCCTAGTTTTCTATAAAGCACCTTGCTTCAGAATACAACAGTCCGGCAATTTTTATTTTTAATTTGAGGATATGTGTCTTTGGAGGCCAATCTATTTCAATCCAGAAGTAGACAATATTTACATTTTTAATTGGAGTTCTTATAATTTTCTGTATAGTGTAGTGATAAAATATTACAAAATATGTGATAACTTTGCAATTATTTTATATAAAAGTTTATAATACTTCTACATATTTGGCTAGAACAGGGCAGCTGAACTCATGTGTTTCTTAAAAAGCTAGCCTTTATAAAATTGAGAAGTTTCCAATGATTTCTGATTTGTAGCTTCTCCTTTGTGCCATTATTTTCTCTTTGTACTCCCCAATTGCTATGGTCTAAACATTTGTGCCCCCCAAATTTATATGTTGAGTTCTAACCCCCAAAAATGATGGTATTAGGGCCTTTGGAATGTGATTAGGTCATGAAGGTGGATTCCTAACAAATGGGATGAGTGCCTTATAAAAGATGCTTCAGAAAAATTCCGGCCCCTTCCACCAAGTAAAGACAGAGCAAGAAGGTGCCAGCTAAGAAGAAAGAAGAGGGCCCTCGCCTGAAAATGTGTCTTGCTCTTGGCCTTCCCAGCTTCTAGAACTGTGAACAATAAATTTCTGTTGTTTATGAGTTACCCAGTCTGTGGTGGGTTGTGATAGCAGTCCAAAAGGACTAAGACACCAGTCCTCTGCCTTTTGTGCAGCAGGATACATGACACGTTATTTAATAGCACGAAGATTTAAGTCTCAAAATATGTCATGGCTCCTAGAAAACATAATTTAAAGGAAAAACTAGAAGAACAGCAATGTGTAATCCACTGGAAAATAATGCATTTCCTATAGTCTGGTTTTCTGATGCCATTTTGAAAATGATTGATCAGCACTTGGAAGACTTCACTCATTTATGCTCATCCCACAGGTTTGGTCATCTGTCCCCCTAAGGTGAAAGGCTGGTCCTGGCATGAGTGCTTTTGGCGCTGTGTTGCTCATTATATTTCTGATATGTATTAACTTGATTTTATTTATTAAGTAAAAGTGATGCACACATTTAAAAATCCAAAAATATATACATTTTCAGAATAATGTGTTTCTTCTTTCTCCTTCTAGTCCCATCCTCTAATGTAATCACTATAGCCAGACACATGGCCATGTGAAAAGTTAAATTATATTTCCTTTTTTAACAACTTTTTCAACATACTCTTCTTTAACTCAATTCTTGCCAAAAAAATAAATTAGTAATACTAGGAATCAATATTTATGAATTTGTTTTGTCTTTTTCCAATTGTATTTGATTTCTCTTTTTATGTGACCTGTGATTTCCAGAAAAAATGAGATAGCTTTTTCCAAGAAATCTAATCGTTTAACCCCCAAAATGGATCAGCTCCACCAATCACTTTCTTTAATCTCTTCCATGAATTCATGTGAAAGAAGTTCTAGTAACTGGCAGTTGCTAGGAGATGCAGTGCTTAATGAGTTATGTAACCCATAACTCAGTGAAATTTTTATTGACATCAGTGTTTAGCGGTATATTTTCACACTAAGATAAGAGGAAGGCAGTTATCTCCTTAAATAATGATTATTTGGAACCATATTCCCCAGGAACAAAATTATTCCAAAAGGCTGGTCCATGTAATTAAAACATTTCCCAGCACTGGTCTAATTTCCTGAGAAAGCTCCAAAAGCAGAAGAAGAGAGTTTGTGTGAGGAAACTCTATGTAAAACATGTAAAAAGCCAAGAATAAAAGGCTTCCTCATTCTTACTTCACTGATCCCCTTCTCTTTATACTTTATGGGCTACTTGTATTTTCAGAATGTTCCATGTTTTCTCTAATCTTTGAAGCTGTGTTTATGTAACTTTACTTAGAATGCTCTTCCACATGGTTTATCCTCCAGTACCTGTCCAAATCTTATTAATCTTATTAATCCTTCGAAACTGAAAATGAATTTTACGTAATTTGGCAAGATATCTTTAAGCCCTATTTTCTGGTTTCCAGTCAGAGTAAGGTCCCTCTCTTCTTTGTCCTCATAGCATCCTGTGATTACATTTACAATAACATTTAAAATATTATATGTATAACCTATTTTGGCTGTTTATTTTTGTTTCCTCTGCTAGACTATGTGCTCCTTAATGGCAATAAATCTATGTCATTCATATGTGTGTCTCCAATTTCTTGAGGATATTTGCTGACAACGTTATATGAATGGATATATAAATTAATGCTAATTCATAACTGATTTTTGTTGACTGGTCCAACTTAAAATGACACTTTTCAAAAATTTAAGTAGGACTTGAGTGAAAATGAGAAAAATTCTTCAGGATCTTGATAAACTTAAAACAGACAATATATACATATCAAGATCATAATTTATTATCTGATTTCTTATTCTCTGATAAGGCTCTCTGTACTCATTTGTGTGCAAAATAGTCAGAAATTTTAGCCAGGAAAAATAGGATATATTTACAAAAAAAAATGTGAAAGCAATTGTTATGTTAAAATAGTTAAATGCTTGAACAGATTTTCCTTTGGTACTTTTTAAAGCTAGGGTCTGTTGAAACATAAGGATAAAATAATGACAGAATTCTCTCCTTGCCTTCAAATCTTGTTATGTATTATGAGAAAGAGACACAAATAAAAAATTACAATTAAATATCTGTTTTAACAGTGACATATTAGTTTCCTGTGGTTACTATAAAAAATTACCACAAATTTAGGGCTTAAAGAAGCAGAAATTTACTCTCTCACAGTTCTGGAAGCCGGAAGTTCAAAATCAAGGTGTTGGCAAAGCTGCTATCTGGACGCAGAGACTGGGGGGGAAATCCAAACTCTATTCCTTGCCCCTTCAGCTTCTAGTAGCTGCTGTCATGCCTTGGCATTCCTTGGTTTGTGCTGCATCACTTGAATCCCTGCCTCTGTCTTCACATTACCTCCTCTTCTGTGTGTAGTCTCCCTCTGCTTCTCTTTTATAACGACATTTATGATGGTGTTTAAGACCCACTCAGATATTCCAAAATAGTCTCCTTATCTCAACATCCTTAATTACATCTGCAAAGACCCTTTTCCAAATAAGGTAATATTCACAGGTCCTGGGAATTAGATCATGGGTATATCTTTGGCATCCATTATCATCCTATCGCAATGATATGTGTTAAGTGGAGGAAGAGCAAGAGCACGGCAGAAGGAGCACCACATGCGCTTGAAGAAATTAAGAAAGCTGTAACAGAATTCCTGAGGTTAAAAAAGCAAGACGAATATAGATGTGTGTGTATAAGAGGACATGCAAAAAGCATTATTTGAGTCAGAGCCAGGAAAATTAGAGTAGTCAACATACACTCTATCCAAGGCTATTTTAACACCAAAATTATTTCCACACAAACCATCGCAGTATATACTTTCAATCTAATTCTTAAAGTCTTGTATCTGTTACCTATTACTGCAGTAACGCTGTAAGCAAACCACCACAGATCTTCCAGGCTTAGAAAAGAGGAAACATTTATTTTGTTCATGCGTAGGTTGGCTGGACTCAGGAGGGCTCATTCATTTCTTCCAGAGTCAACTGCAGATAGTGAGACATCTATGCAAATTTTCCCTGGGTTCTTTCTAATGTCTAGAGGTTAATTGGCTGTAAGGTAGTCTAGTTTACCTGCGTTGGTAAAAGTGGGAAAACTTGGATCTACCCATGTGTCTCATTCTATGGTAGGCTAGCCCCAACATCTTCTCATGGCTAAGGCAGAGGATCAGAAAAGTAGTAGAAACATTTCCAGGCTTTTGCAATTCTCTCCTTAGTCACAACTGCTAAAATCTCATTTCCCATGGCAAGGCACATTGCTGCACTCAGAAACAAGGGGCAGCTACAAAGGGATAAGCTACAAGGTTATACTGTAAACATATGAATACAGGGAAGGGTGAAGAATCCGACCTCTTACTGTAATTGATAATGCCACAGTCTGTCTTCTGATCCTGATTATTCACGTCTCTCTCATATGCTCACTCGTATCCCAGAACCCCACAAGTCTCATCCACTCACATCATCAGGCTCTAAGTCCAGCATCTCCTGATCTACATAAGGTCCATATGGTGTTCCTCTTGATTTGGAGACCTAGAAACAAAGAGACAAATTATCTGTACCCATGCACCCTAACACACACACATACCTACTCAAATATGTTCTAAAATAATGGCCAAACAAAAATAGGCTAATTTCAATAAACATCCCTTTCCCCAAAAGGGGAAGAATAGGAGGCAAAGGGAAGTTATTCATCACAATTCTGAAATGCTGCTGAGCAAATGTAGCCCAGTCTTTTCATTGTGGGATACACTTCCCTTGACCAGGCCTAGTTCTATTCACCATGTGTGGCTCACAGCTCGTTTGCCATGTCTGTTGGCTCTACCAGTAGAACATTCTTCTTTGTCCATTACCTTTTATGACTACCTCTGAGGAGGAAATTGGAAAATATATCTTTAGAACAGCATTCTCATCCCACTTCATCCCAGAAGAATATTGAGAATCCAGAGACCGTTTTAAATTTTGAATATTCTCAGTCTGTTTTAGTCCAGGCTCTTGGCACTCGTACTGGTAAAACTCTCCTTGAAACTTATTTGTTTCTTATGAATGAGTCTATTTCATTCTAATGGGTCAGAATGCCACATCAATACTTCTTTTCTGTATAGGCCTCTCTCACTTGGTTTATTCACTACTATTTTAGGCAATGACAAGCTTCTGTAGGATAATGCCCTGAGATTCCTAGAAACCCTACTTCCAACTGAGAAAGGCCTAGCCACCATTTTACTTCCATCAGAAATCTTAACAAGGGTCTAACAGTCACAACCTTGAATTTGCCTGTGCTCCCTGGAGGCATCATACTTTGAGACTCTCTTGCCACTGAAGAAACTGGAAATAAGGAACTTCTATTTTCTATCAAACAAGTTCTGATCCCTGTATATTTCATCTAATTCTGAGTTGAAAAATGTCAGTTATTTTCTGATCTCATCTCTTTCTTGTAGAACCTCATCTCATAACATAGCTAGAAAAAGATAGTTGTGCTTTCAGCATATAGCTCGGGAATATCCTTGATCAAATCCAAAGGATGTATAGTTATTTTTTTTTTATCTTTTAATGTGTTATCGGCAAAAGTGCAGCCAAATATTTCTCCCCCACATAGCATGGGTCAATATTTTTCCAGCCCCCTATTGCAGTTTCCTCACCAGTCTTCAACTACTATAAGAGTTTCCTCACCACATAGACCCAAAACTAATGCCACTTATTTTAGCTTTCCATTATGGCAACATCTCACTTCTACTATCAATGTATGTATTAGTTATCAATTGTCACAACGTTCCTGCACACAAAAGATCTCAAAACTCAGTGCATAAAACATAAGTAAATGTTTAGGTTATAAGATTACTCCTTTTTTTTAGCTAATAAGTTTGAATGTTTGTACATTTGGTGGTTGGTTTTGATCTTGGCTGGTCTCTCTTATGCATGTAAGTTCAGCTGAAGTTCATTTAGGCAGCTCTGCTGTTCTTGGCTGAGCTTCCTTACATATTTGGAGGTCAGCTGACTTGGACGACCTAGGATGGGTTCTGTTAACACAAATGAGATGAATTGGCTCTGCTCCATATGCCTTACCCTTCAGCAGGCTAGCCTAGCTATTGTCCATGCTGGAGACAGAGGAACAAGAGTAGACCCTTGTATATTTTCAAGACTCTATGACAACTATCACAACTATCAATGTTCCATTGGCCAAAGAAAGTTACATAACTGAATTCAGAACCAAGCACCAGACAAATAGATCCAACTTCTTGATAAGAGGAGCTTCAAAGTCATATTGCAAAGAGAGTAGATATAAGGAAAGGTAAAAATTTGCATCATTAATGCATTCATATACCACAGCTGCATTTCCCTCTAGGCTCCCAGAATTAGCTAGTTAACCAGACTATTACAGGGGTGTTATCTATTTCTTAAAGTAAGCATTTTAATTTCATCTGTTAAGAAAACCAAACTCTAAATGGCTTGAACAGGAGAAAAGTGGATGTATCATCTAGTATTGATGGAAAGTTCAGAGGTAAAATAAGCTTTAGAATTAACTTTGGTGGTTCATCAATGTCCTTAAGGGTCTGCTTTTGTTCATTTTTCTTCTGTCTGCCTGTTAGCTTCAGCCTAACACCAGCTGTCATGTTGGTCATGGTATCAAACACCTGACAATTGAAATGGCAGGTTTCTCCATTCATATCCAGTAGAAGAGTGGTTCTAAACAACATTTAAAGCTGAAGAATTACAATTTGCCTAGAGTGCTCTGGTTTTGGTTCCATGTCCACTCTAAATGTAGCCAGGAATATGTCCCAATTATGTCCTTCTTTGGGATCTTAAGCTTGAGTCAGCTTTCCCCAAAGCACATGGACTCTAAGAAGAGAAGAGTGAAAAACCAAACAAATTCTGAACTGAACTAGGAGGGTAAAAGAAGGAATAAATGTAGAGTGGCCAACTAACATATGTCCACTGAAGTTTATACAGCAAGTGTCAGCAACTGAATTTCCTCATACTTCATGGAAAGCAGTTTTAAGAATGCATTCTCTATCATTACTGGGGTTTATTATGTGTCAATTTATATCTCATAGGCTAGATGGCTTGAAGGTTTGTTAATTATCAAGAAAGATACAAGTCTGGGAATATTCAGAATCTATATTTGTGTAAATACTGAAAAGTCTTAACCAATCTTAGCCAGAGTGAATTTGTTGATCTTTCTTTGCATTGCTCCATATTCTGTTAATATGTGTGTATGCGTATATTTTTAGGACTGAATATCAGTATAGGAAGCATGGAAATTTCCTGAGGGGACTTTACTAAAATGCAGCTTCCTGAACCTGATGAGTCTTAATCTGTTGGAAACTCTGAAGATAGGGTCAAAGGAATATTTTTAACAAGCACCCCAAGAGATACTTCTATGCCAGAAAACTTTATAATCCACTAATTTTGTGAGTTAATCAAGACAAAGCTGGATGCATTTGCTCAGAAAATTAAGGGATAGGTCTTAGCTGATTGGGAAGAACCCATTCTCTGCTTAAATAGATAATACATTTATTTTAGCTTATTAAAAGTTTTTCCCTTCCAAGCTCCTCTAAAAAATGTTGCCAAGAAAACATTTTTTTTCTACTCCATAATGCATTTTACTGCCATGGAGAACAATTATAGTAAAATCCTCCTTCCACTGCAAATCATTTATGAAACCAGCTTAAGTACTGTCACATGTGGATTTATGGATTGCTAAGTCATTCTGTGGTTTCTGTAAAACTCAGGATAGATTTGACCATATCCGATTGTTACAGTATTTCAAACAGCAAATTGCTTTATATATTTTGCAACAGGATATCTTCATGATTTGTCAAACAGCTTAAGAGTTTTGTTATTTTTATAACATCTGCATTTAGTTATTATTTCACTCATTATTGTTCTGAATAAATCTGCCTATAAGACTGGAAGATATTTTGTATTTACCATGTATTTTGGAGCGTATGCTTTCCTCTCTGTAAATATATCAATTACACACAAACATGCACACACTCAGAAACTTACACATTCTCCTTGGAATATTCTCACATGATCACACTTTGAGTAAAGTATGTATGAACTTCTAATGTCAAGTGTTCTAGTAGGGCATATGCTTTTCCCCCTTTTATTTGAGCATCATTAACACTTACCTTCACTGTATAATTTAAAAAGCATTTAAAAAAATATTGTCCACTTGTTCTTCATTGCAATCTCATAAGTTTTATAAAATTAAGTCCATTTTTCAGGTTACACCTGAGATACTGAGAAGATAAGCAACTTCCTTAGAATCACAAAGCCAATAATCGACGGTTGCATTTTTAAAATAATTGTTCTATTTTTCAAGAGTTTTAGATTAAGAGAAAAATTGCAAGAATACTTCAGAGTTCCCACATACATCACATCCAGTTTCCCCTTTGTTAACATTACTTTAATGTATTTATAACTAATGAATCAATAATGATATATTATTAACTAAAACTCATACTTTTTTTAGACTTCCTTAATTTTTTACCTCATGTTCTTTTTCTGTTCTGGAATCCAGTTCATAAGCTCCTACAATTAGATTCCTTAGGTTCATCTAACTTGTGTCAGTATCTAGATTTTCCCTGCTTTTGATAACCTTTACAGGTTTGAGGAGTATTGATCAAATATTATCTACAATAACCTGCAAATGGAATCCCTCTGATGTTTTTCTCATGAGCACAGGGGTTATGCGTTAATAGGAGGAAGACCACAGAAGTGCCATTTTCATGTCATATCACAGAACATAGATATATATTAAGTTAAACATGAGTTCATACTGATGTCTCCAACTTTCATCTAGTACATATGGTTCATTCTAGTTTTCTCTGCTTGCCTCTCACTAACCTTCCATCCCAGCAGGGAGAAGCCTGACTCCCACCATCTACCATCCATTTACTTGTTTGTTCACTCTTCATTTTTTTCCAAAGTTACTTAGGTTAGCCCCTTTTCCCCATCCTCTTTAGTAAAGTATGTCACCCATTTGTAATAGAGTTAAATTTTTTTGTCACAGTCTGCCTCCATTCAGGATCCTCCAGTCATCTATTGAATTTTTAAAAAATTTTTGTACATTATGGTCCACTCTTTTTTCTATGAGGTTCTCTTTATTTTGACAAATGCATAGTGCCATTTACCTACTACTATAGTATCAGAAATTCTGTCACAACCCTAAAAATTTCCCTGTGTTTCCCCTATTTAACTACCTCTAAATCCCTGGCAACCACTGGTCTGTTTTTTTATCTCTGTAATTTTGCCTTTCCCATTATATCACATGCTGGAGTCATACAGTACACAGCCTTTCTCACTTGGCTTCTTTAATTTAGCAGTTTGCATTTATGCTCTATCCATGTTTTTGCATGACTGATAGCTCATTGCTTTTCATCTATGAACAGCATCCAACTGTGTGGAAGTACTGCTGTTTGTTTATCCATTACTTTATCGAAGGACTTCTTGGTTGTCCTCAGTTTTTGGCAATTATGAATAAAGCTGCCATAAACATTCACGTATGTGGGCATGTTTTGAAATGATTTGGATAAATATTTGCAAATATGATTGCTGAATTGTTTGGTAAGACAATGTTTAGCTTTATGAAAACACTGCATATGTGTTTTCAAAAGTGGCTGTACTATTTTGCATTCCCACCACTATAAATGAAAGTTATTGTTTTTCTGCATCCTCACCAGTACAACATCTTGGTTTTTATTTGTTATTATTTTTTGGTTTTGTTTGTTTTTTGGTCATCTTGGTGGACATGAAATGGCATCTCATTGCTGATTTAATTTGAATTTCCCTAGAGATAAATGATGTTGAGCTCTTTTCATATACTTACCACCATCAGCATATTTCTTGGGTATCTCTTTAGATCTTTTGTTCATTTTTAATTGAGTTGTTTTCTTACAGTTGAGTTTTAAGAATACTGTGTATAGTCTAGATGCAAATCCTTTATCAAATATGCAATTTGCAAATCTTCTCTCCCAGTGAATGTGTTGTCTTTTCCTTCTCTTAACACGATCTTCTTTTTGTTGTTGAGGAAGGATACCCCTGAGCTAACACCACTGCCAATCCTCCTCTTTTTGTTGAGGAAGGCTGGCCCTGAGCTAATATCTGTGCCCATCTTCCTCTACTTTATATGTGGGATGCCTGCCACAGCATGGTTTGACAAGAGATCCGTAAATCTACACCTGGGATCCGAACCAGCAAACCCTAGGCCACCGAGGCAGAACGTGCAAACTTAACAGCTTTGCCACAGGGCCAGGCCGGCCCCAACAGCATCTTTTTTCTAACAAAAGTTTTTCATTCTAGTAAACGCTAACAAATTTTTCTTTCATAGATTTGCTATCAGTCTTGTAACTAAAAGTTTATTGGCAAATGCAAAGTCAAACAGATTGTCTTCTGTTTTCCTATAGAATTTTTATAGTTTCAAGTTTTGCATTTAGATCTATGATCCATTTTTAGTTATTTTTTTATGGAGATCATGAAGTCTGTGTTTAGTTTAATTTTTTTGCATATGTGCATCTACTTGGTCTAGCACCATTTTTAGAAAAGACTATGGTTCTTCCTTTGAATTGCCTTTGTGGTTTTATCAAAAACTCAGTAGATTTTATTTGAATGAGTCTATTTCTGTGTGCTCTATTCTGTTCCATTTATCAATTGTCTGTTATTTGTGTCAATATCCATGCAGTCTTGGTTATGGTGACTTTATAATAAGTCCTAAAATCAGGTACTATGAGTACTGTAACTTCGACTTTCCATTTCAGAATTGTATTGGCTGTTCTACATCCTGTGACTTTCCATATCAATTTTGGAATCATTTTGTCAATATCTCCCAAAAAGCTTTGTAGGTTTCTGATAAAGATTGTGTTGAATCTTTAGCTAAAGTTAGGGAGAATTAGCATTTTAACAAAATTGTCTTTCAATCCATGCACATGAAATGTCTATTTATTTAGATCTTCTTTGATTTCTTTCATTGTTTTTGTTCCACTTTGTCTGTGTGTATGTCCTCTATGTATTTTGTTAGATTTGTACCTAAGTCTTTATTTTTTTTATGTGCTATTTTAACTGGTTTTTTTTTTCAGTTTTAAAATTCCCCTTGTTCATTGATAATATTTAAGGAAGTAATTGACATTTGCATATTGATCTTGTGTCAAAACTTTGCTGCATTCATTTATTAGTTCTATGATTTGTGTTTTTTTAAAGAAAATACGATATTTTGGGATCTTCTAGACGTATATTCCATGCCATTTGCAAATCAAGAGAGTTTTACTTCTTCCTTTCCAATCTCTATGCCTTTAATGTGTTTATCTTTTCTTATTGCTCTAGCTAGGACTTTCAGTAAAATGTTCAATGTGAGTGGTGAGAGAAGACATTCTTGCCTTGTTCCCTATCTTAGAAAGGGTTCAGTCTCTCTCCATTCACTATGATGGTAGCTGACGTTTTCTCAAAAATACTCTGTTATATTAAGGAAGTTTCCCTTTATTGCGAGTTTTCTTAGGTTTTTCATGAATGGGTGGGAATTTTGCTGGATGCCTTTATACATCTATTGATATGAACATATGGTTTTAACTTTTTTAATTGAAAAACAGCTTTAAAAAATTTAAAAAATAAATTTTAATACAAAAATTTGTGTACCATAAAGTTTACTCATTTAAATGTAAAATTCAATTATTTTTTTTGTATATTCACAGAGGTGTGAAGTCCAGAACATTCTAATGTTCTAGGTCCAGAACATATTTTTTGCCCCCAAAAGATGCTCTTTACCCTTTGGAAGTTTTCCTCCTTCCCCTAGTTTTTGGTAACCAGTAATATACATTATGTTTCTATGGATGTTCATGTCCAAGGCATTTCTTTTAAAGAGAATTGTATAATATGTGGTCTTTGTGTCGTGCTTCTTTCACATACTTTAATGTTTTCAAGTTTCTTTCAAGATCTTTTCCTCAAGTTACATATGTTTTTAGAGGAGTACTTAATATTTCTCAGTTTAACAAATCTATATTCATCTTGGTTACCAAAATCATAATAATTAAAAAATGCCACATGTTGTTATTGGTTCCGCGAGCCCATCAGACGTTGCTGACATCAAAGAATCTTCCAGAGAAACTAAATGATATAATTGATAAGTCAGAAGAGTGGGGCAAGCACACAAAACTAGATGTATATTTTTCAAAGCAGAATCATAATGAAAGAACAATGGTTTGAATCATAGAGCAGGTAAGTCCAAATACCTTGATGTTTTTTCCTCATTTTCTGATGTTTTATTAATGGTGTCCTATTTAGGAAACCACCGTCAAGTTTATAAGGATGGAATCAAAAATGAAAAGCCTTTTGGGAAGGAAAACTTCTGCATCTTTTCTAGGGCACAGGTGGTGGTGATCACCTTGGGAACCCCATCAGTATCTCCTACGGAAACATAGATGTGTTGCAACAAGTTGGTTTAGGAAAGGAGTCTTTATCTTAGAAAGAGAAAAAAGCCATGTGATTCTGGAAATGAGTTATATAATCTTTGGTCTGCTGTCATCATAAACTGTTTATTAAGAATTTACTATGTGAAAACTCTCTACCAAGTTGGCTGCATATTTGTTGCATAGATATAAATATCTAAACAAATAAATGAATAGCCATAATTTTATAAAATTTAAATATTTTAAATATCAGATATAAAGCAAGATTTAAATCTCCAAATTCTTATGTTCAAACTAAAAAAAAATACAGTTTGAAGGAATTTTCACCTTGAGATTATAGTTTTAATCATATTTATTAATAAATTATGCCAACATGCCAGTTGTGTTTCTTGACAATGACTAACTATTATGTTCTATATTACAAAATTGAAATAATTTCCATGAATTAATTTAATTAATTTAGTTAGCTTCTCCTATATTTGTATGTTCTGGGTATAACTCGATTGCTTAAAAGAAAAAGTTTGCATTTTTGTTCACATTGTCTGTCCACTAGCATTAAAGTTGATGATCTCACCAGAGTGACTGGTGATGTCAACTAATTTCAACAAGTCTAAGTTCAAGGTTCCTTCATGCTGGCCTCACTGACAGCTCACGATAAATGGGAGGACTTAACCTGACGTTATTTGTGATTCCAAGATTCTTAGAGTATAAAATGTAACAGATTCTACTTATTTCTATATCTACCACTCTACTTAAACTGATCTCGGAAAGTAAAAAATAACTCTAAAATTGCTAAATCCAGAAGCTTCTTTCTTCTTGATCTGTGCTTTTCAAAAAGTGTCAAAAATATGCAACACAGTCAACTACACTCTACTTCTTAAAACATGTTCTGTTTTTGTTTTTAATTCTGGGAAACAAAACCTCCTCCTAATCTTTCTACTCCACTGGACAATCCTTGTTTGTTTCACTTAACTCCTTTCTTTCTCAAAATTAATTTTTAAGGAGACGTAAAACATTTAATTTAACATGAGGTATATATAAAAAATAACTCTTAGTTTCTATCTATTTAAATTTGGGAGAAAACTACCCTCTCAAAGATCACCTTTTGCTCACGTCTTTTGCTTATTGTTTTAATTTTCTCAAATGGACATTCCCTTATAAGCCACACCCAGTTGAAGAAATTAAAAATTCCCCACATTTGAAACTTCCTTTTCAGACAACTTAGTATCTTACAAACGTAATCGGTATTCTTACTTCTATCACCATAAATATATTTTTCCTGTTTTTGCTTTTTATATAGGTGGAATAAAAATGTGTAACCTTCCCACATCTCACAACTAGAAGGACCAGCAACTAAGATATACAACTATGTATGGGGGGTTTGGGAAGATAAAGCAGAAAAGAAAAATGTGTAACCTTTTAGGAGTAGGGGCATGTTTAACTTCTTTCATTAAACATTACGGGTGGCATAGTGTTTAAGTTCATGTGCTTCACTTTGGTGGCGCAGGGTTTGTAGGTTCAGATCCCGGGCGTGGACCTATGCAGCTCACACCAAGACATGCTGTGGCATCGCCTCACGTACAAAATAGAGGAAGACACGCACAGATGTTAACTCAGTGACAATCTTCCTCAAGCTAAAAGAGGAAGATTGGCAACAGACATTATCTTAGGGCCAATCTTCTTTAACAAAATAACGAGAGAAACCCCCAAAAAACATTACGCTTGTGAGATTTGTTTACATTGTTGAATATAGCTATAGTTTACTAATTATTGTTGTAGTATAGTATTGTAATGTATAAATATAACGCAATATATTAGAGAACATTCAAATTTAGTCTTTCACAGAGAATGGTGATATTACACATACACTTGTCCATTTTGGGGGCAGGGGGCCACATAAGCATGTATTTCTGTTATCTATACACTTAAAAGAGAAGCTGAAAAAGTGCTTTGTATATATTCACTTTAGTAAGTACCATCAAATAATTTTCCAGAGTGATTGTACAAATTTACACTCTCAACATTGCATAAGAATTCCAATTTCTCCACATCTTTCTCAAAACTTGCTATTGTTAGCATCCTTAATTTTAGTTAATCTGGTACACACAAAATGGCTTCTCATTATGATTTCACTTTCATATCTATGATGACAAATGAGAATAAATATCTTCTCATCTTTTTGGTCCATTTAGGCCTTGTTGGAGACCCATGTACAGGAGTTTTTTCCTTTTTCTATTGTGCTGTTTGTCTCTTTTGTATAGATTTTTAACGTGCAGAGAAAAGCATTTTGAAGGACATGTTTCTTTTTCTCTATTCCCTGGAAACAATTGTCTCATGCTAACTTCATTTTCAGCATAAAATTTTGTGTCAGTGTAGCAGTGATACCAGCTGGGCCTAGAATTCCTTTTTGGAGCTTATTAATTATTAATTTAATTTCTTTAATAGCTACAACTATTAAAGTTTTCTGTATATCCTTGTATCGTTAGTAGTAAATTTTGGTTTTACACACATTCATTATTTCATTTAAATTTTGATTGTCATAATATTGTTCATAATACCCCTTTATCTTTTCAACAGCTATAGGGCTGCACTTATTTCTATTTTCCATTCCCTACATTGGATATTTGTGCCTAATTACTTTTTTTCTTTTTCAATTATGTTACGTTAAAGTTTTATTAATTTTGTCTTTTTTCCAAAGAACCAACTTTTTATTAAACTGTATATGTTCAGTTTTCTATTTTACTAACTTCTTCTCTTTATTATTAGCATCATTTCATTATCTTGAGAATTAACTTGCTATTAATATTTTATGTTGCTGTAATAGATACTTGTCGTTGATCTTATAAATTCCCTGTTTCCAATATATGCATTTAACACTGCACGTTTTTCTAAATGACTTGAGGTGCCTCAGCTACGTTTGATTTACTGTGTATTTATTATCAATGTTATAGTTTTTTAAAATTTTGGTTTTTTTCTTTATCTCATGGAATATTTAGGAAAAAATTAATAAATTTCATTGTCTCTGTCTTTCATTGTTTCTGTTGAGAAGTAAACTGCTAGTATTATTGGTGCTATTTTGAAAATAATGCTTTGGTTTGCTTTTTTCTGATCATCTTTTCAGGTTTTTCAGTGTTTTTCTCTTTTTAAATAAGATTAGCCCTGAGCTAACTCCTGTCACTCCTCCTCATTTTGCTGAGGAAGACTGGCCCTGAGCTAACATCCGTGTCCATCTTCCTCTATTTTATATGTGGGACGCCTACCACAGCATGGTGTGCCAAGCAGTGCCATGTCCGCACCTGGGATCTGAACTGGTGAACCCTGGGCTGCCGAGAAGCAGAACGTGTGAACTTCACTCCTGTGCGCCTGGAGGGCCCCTTTACCATGTCTTGAACTTATGCTTGTCGTTCTGTATTTTTATCCTTTTAGCTTCTATCCTATTTCAATCTGAATATTGTCATTCTGACTTACCTGCCAGCTAACTACTCCTCTCTTTCGCATGGTCCAGTCTACTCTCCAAACCGTCAATTGAGATAATTGAGATGCTATTTCAGACTATTTTGTTTTTGTAGTTCTTAAATATGCATTTGAATTTTTATATGACATTCAATTTTCTGATGAGATCATCCATGTTGTCATCTAATTTAGCAAACAAATTAATCAACAGATTTTAAACCCCATTTCTTATAAATCTAATACTTGACTCCTTCATAGTCCATCATTATCAATTTTCTTTTGACTTTTGTATTAGGTTTTATCTTTTTACATTCTCGGTATTAAAATAAATTGCTAAATCCAACATGGAGCTGCTCCTGCCTGCGGTGCCACCTCAGCAAGCTGAACTTTCGTGTTCTTGTAAATGCTTCACTTGACTGGAAACACAGTTTATATAGGTCAGCCAGTTCCCAAACACCAAGCTAACTCTGGGATATTTATTTCTTTGTTCCTTGATCTTTCTAAATAAATTCAGATATGCACCTTCAGTCACTCATGCTTTGTTTCTAGATCACCACTTCTAATAGTCTATAAAACTCGTTCTCACCCAAAATCCCTCGGGAAGAGCGTGCCACTGCTTGTGAAGAACTATACTCCTCCAATCCCTAAATTGCTTTTCCTTGAATAAAAGACATCAAACGGGTTACTAAATTGTTTTAGTTTTGTCATTTGACATTGGTTTTTGTTAATCAAATACGATTGTGAATGAAATGTTGTATGGGTAATTTAAGAAACTGAATGATGTTATAATGGTTTAGAAGTGACTTACTTTTGTTTGTAGCAGCCAAGTAAGATGAGGACAGATAATCATACTACAACCTGAGATTGAGAATAGAATGCTATCTTTAGGAATGCTGGTCTAGATCTTCAGAATGAGAACTCAAAACTTGACAACAGGAGCAGCTATACAAGAAGAAACACTTCAGAAGTTAGAAGTCAAAGACACTTGCCAACTAAAAACAGATTTAATTGGAAGATTATAAAACACCTCCTTTCCCTCTGCTACTTAACTCCACATCAACAGGGCTTCCTTATAACGGTGAATTTTCGCTCAAAGAAGTGCAAGGCACGGAGTGTTCCTGAGTAGCACAAAGAGGAATGCAAAATCCAAAGGGAGGCGAGAACAAGAACATAAAATCTCACACTAAAGCCTAATCTCAGGTCCTGTTACTAAATTCATCATGTCCGGCTGTCAGCAAAATATTACAGGCTTGAAAAAAGTCAAGGCAAAACACAGAATGCAGAGACAAAGCAAGCATCTGCACTAGACTCTGATATGACACAGAGGTTAGAATTATCAGATAGGAAATTTTTAATAAATATGACTAATAAATTAAGGGCTCTAATGTAAAACATAAACAACATACAAGAACAGATGGGTGATGCAGGCAGAGAGAGAGAAATTTTAAGAATGAATCAAAGAAAAATGTTAAAAATCAAAAGGATTACATAAATGAAAATTATCTTGATATGCTTATCAGTAGACTGGACATGGCAGAGGAAAAGAACTAATGAACTTGAACACAGATCAATGGAAACTTACTAAACTGAAACACTAGGAAAGAAAAAAGAATAAAAAATAATCAAAACATCCAAGAGTCGTGGATAATTTTCAAAAGATGTAATATACATGTAACTGGAATACCAGAAGAAGAATAGAGAGAGAACAAAACAAAGAAAATATTTGAAGTAATAATGGCCAAGAACATTGCAAAATTAATCACGTACAGGAAACCACAAATCCAGGAAGTTCGGAGAACACTGGTAAGAATCAATATTAAAAAATTACACCTAGGTATATCATAAGCAAACTTCAGAAAATTGAAGACAGAGAACATTTTAAAGAAGTCACAGGGGAAAAAAAATACAATTTGACTATTTTCAAGATTTTCTCTTTATATATATTTTCCAGCAATTTCACTGTAATATGCCTGATGTGTTTCTTTTCATATTAATTCTACTTGGTATTCACTAAGCTTGTTGGATCTCTAAGTCCTCAAAGTTTCATCAAACTTGGGAAATAGTTAGCTATTATTTCTTCAGATTTTTTCTTTCTTTTTTTTTTTTTTTTTTGGAGGAAGATTAGCCCTGAGCTAACATTTGCTGCCAATCCTCCTCTTTTTGCTGAGGGAGACTGGCTCTGAGCTAACATCCATGCCCATCTTCCTCTACTTTATATGTGGGACACCTGCCACAGCATGGCTTGCCAAATGGTGCCATGTCTGCACCCAGGATCTAAACTGGTGAACCCCCCGGCCGCGGAAGCGGAGCGTGTGCACTTAACCACTGCAGCACAGGCCTGGCCCCTCTTCAGATACTTTTGTACCCCAATCTAACTCTTATATCTCTATAAGACTCCTATTACATTTATACAAACCATTGGAAGTTTTTCCACAGATTCTGGATCCTCTATTCATTTTCCTTCAATCTATTTTCTCTTCGTTTTTCATATTGGATAATTCACTTTAACCTGTGTTAGAGTTCAATGACTCTTAATCCTGCTGTTAAACCCATCCTTTGAACTTTTCATTTCATTATTTTTGGTTTGCAGTGCTAGAATTTCCAGTTTGTTCTATTCTTTTTTATTCCTTTCTTGGCTGAGATTTTCTCTCTGTTCATTGCCTTAAATTCTTTGAATACGCTTTCTTTTAATTTTTTGAACATCTTTTAAAAAACTACATAAAAGCCTTTGTCTACTGAGATCATCATTTGGACCATCTCATACTCAGTTTCTATTGACTGCTTTTATTTTTATCTTGGCTACATAGAATTCATTCCTATTTCTCTGTATGTCTAGTGATTTGATTGCCTACTGGACATTGTATTAATATGCTCTAAAGTCTGTCATGTTTCTTGAGAGGGGTTTGGTTCTTGTTTTAGCAAGTAATTACTGTTTTATCACCTCAATCTTTAGCAGACTTGGTTTCAAGCCTTTTAGTCTGTCTCTATGAAAATTTCAAAGTGTCTGACAAGCTCCTCTAACTTGACACTACCAAAACTCAAAATTTTGTTTCTCTGGTTACAGTTTGGTTTGTAGATCTCACACTAAGGCATGATTCTTACACTTAAGGTTCAGGTCTTTGCTTTGTTTTAGTTGGATAGCAAGGATATTGAGGAGGGGTTAAAATAAGCTATGTATTCCTGCTGAGTGAGAACAAAATGTCCCCTAGCACTGTCTTTCCTCCAAGCACACTTGATCTCTGTTTTCTCATTAGCATTCTCAACTCCGTAGTAGGTGCTATTTGGAAAGCCTCAGTTAGCCTTTCTCTGTCCATGTTGAGCACTGCCCTCAGCTATCAACTTACATTAGCCCAGACATGAATATCTGGGGGCCCTTCTTTACTCAGCTCTGTCATCTGATGGCTACTTCAGCCTTTTCAAGTTGCAAAGTCTGCATCCTCAGTCACTCAACGCATAAATTGCAGGGATTCTAACTTTCCACTGTAGTCGGAAATTGCCCCAAAGCAGAGAGCTGTGTGATTATGGAATTGTTAAAATTTATAAAGGAAATGTTAAGTAAAATTGGAGTTGGGAAGGCTTATAGAGAGAGCTTTCATGCCCTACCACTCGTTGTCAATTACCCCAAAGAGGAAGACGTCTGTTACTGACCCCAACAGGAAGAAGCATCACTTACTGACCCCAGTAGGATAAAAGGTATCTTGCACTCCCAAATAGAAAATAAAACCAATTTACTGCTCCAGCAGGAGGAAGGAAGACTTTCTTCTTGCCCAGCAACAAGCCCAGCCAATGGAAAATGCTGCAGCTCACCCAATGTGGAGCCATTGTCACCTGAACTTTTCCTTTCCTCCAACGAACTTTCATTTTTTCTTTGCTGATGACTTCCGTTCTTTGTCCCAACCTCATTACTATGAAAGCCTTCCATGCTGTGTAACCCCTTGGAGTGTCTCTCTGCTTGCCAGAGGAATAGCTCCTTGATTCATGAATCATTTAATACAGTCAATTAGATCTTCAAATTTATTCCTCTTTTAACAGATTGGTGGCAGCAACTAGGTTTGAAGTGATGTTCCAACAACATTTAGGGACAACAAGAAACACAGTCATTGCACCTGTAAACCCTTTTGAGCTCATTGTCTTTCTTGCTGTTTCTAAGGGCCATTGGTAAGTTCCTCTTCGCTTGAGCTCTGCTCTGTCTTTGCATTTGAGCAGCTGATCTGATTGACTTTCCTTTGCCGGCCTTCGTTTCAGACTGCAATTCCCAAGATGCAGTAACATCTCTTCATTACTGATGATTTTTTAAGCGGAAAACTCCAGCCCTTAATTCTGTTCCCAGATTCTTATTAAAAATCAGCCCCCAGATTCCATGCTGGAAACTGTTGGTGGCAGCTAAAGTTCTCCATTTTGTTTGGAATTTGTAAGCAGTCCCCATTCCTTGGGATTTGCTGGTAAAATCCATTTCCCCAGTTCAAGCTTCCATTGGAATTGGTGGTGCACAAAAGGCTTTCTTTTGGCCAGGATATAGTAATGTCTCTTGGTTACTGCTGATGTATTAAGATACACAGGTTTATTATTCTTGTTTTGTGTAGATAAAGGCTAGCTAAAGAAATGGGATCCTTTATATCCAAAAAATTGAATATGCCACCTTTTGTCACACCTGTTTATTTTATGTTTAAAAACTATAGTCCTGGAAGGTGTAGATATCCAGAAATGTGACAAAATTGTAGTAAAATTCACCTAGAATTACAATAGCCATTATGGGAAATGTTCCAATTAGGTAAAATTGCTCATTTAAGTAATGCACTTGAGAGCAAAATATTCCAAGTAGAGCAGACAGAATGGGATATTTAACTGGTATGCAGAAGTATACAAAAGGGTTCAAGATTCTAAAATAGTTTCATTAAAAGGCTCCTGACAAAAAGCTAATGAAAAATTAAACAGATGAAAATGTACCTAAAACAAAAGATATAGGATGGATGTGATTCTGGGCATGACTCCTGCTACCCTCTCTTGTCTTTTTTCACCCAAGTACTCACGTTTTACTAATTCTCTGTCTGAACTCTCCTTCTACTCTGGAGACTATTAAACAATCACATTTTAAAATAAAACTACCCAAAGCTGCTGATGAGCCCCCTCAGACGTCCTTCAATCCTTAGTCAAAGACTGAACTAAGATCTATAGGTAAAGAATTTTCTAAACCTAAGGAAACCACAGGCCTGGCTGAACTCAAGACTATAGCTGTGCATTTGGAAAGGACCCTGGAGCAAGATCACAAACAGAAATACATCAAGCTAATAGCTGTTCAACTTCAACAGCTCCAAGGCAAGAGACTAAAAATAACACCAAGGCCTCCTGCATTACACTCCCCTAGGGGTCCATCTTCAAAATGCTGGTCCAAAGATCAATATCTCACTTGTTATCAACTGGGACACTGGAAAAGAGATTGCCCTAGATGGTCCTGTGCAAGTTATTCTCAAATGCTGTCACATCTACCTCCAGGTGAGGGCCCCCATATGGGCTCCTCCCAAAGTTGATGGGACTCTGAGGCATTCCCTGGAAAAGTGTTATGTTTTTTACCAAACCTCTTAATCTCAAGTTCATGTACCCAATGTTCAGTAAGCCAAACTATGAGACTTTGGTGCTTAAAGATGGAGAAAGTTTTATTAGAATTGGCCAAGATGAGAAGGTGAGAACATGGCTTCTCTCAAATCTGCCTTAACAAGAGAAGAAGGCAAGGAGTTTTATAGAACTAAAGAGTGTGGCAGGAGGAGTTTCAGAGAAACAAAAGGATAATCAGTGTTTGTTTCACTCCAGATAAGCCCCTGAGAAATCCTGCTTCTGGGTCCCAAGGGCAGCTGGGGCCTGGTTATCTGGTGATCCTCAAAGGGAGTCTCTTTATTCTGTAAAACAGGCTCATAAATCCTTGTGACACTTGAGGTACCCCTCAGGTTAAACAAGAAAACAGCAAATTGACAAGATTAACTTCTCTTCATAACAAGGTCAAAAGGTAATCTTATTGAATATTTACAGTAGTGCTTGCTCAGGTACTGGACTTCATGTTACTCTCTTAAGCAGACAAGGGGAAACTAAAATTAAAATTAATGGGGTTATTTGACCTGTCAGAAATATTTACTCTTTCTCTTGGGTGAAAGCTGATATTTAAAAGGATTTAATAACTTTATGATTAGAAACTTAGCCAAATTGGAAACAGATATTCAGAGTCTGATAGGACTTTTTTTTTTTTTTTTTGCTTTCTCTCATACAGTAAAATAAAACTATGTACTTAGAGGGAAAGAAGAAAATTGGAGGTAAGGTAATTGGAAGGGCAGATCAGCCTTTTTATCATTCAGGCTGCAATCCACTTCTTTGGGGAACTGGAAACAATTGTCTTTGCCTTGAAAATCTCTGGAAGGTCAAAGGTGTGGCTCTAAAAATTCAAAACCTACCCACCCTTTTGCCAAACCCTCAAATCTCACCTATTCTTCTCAAAATTCTTAGAAAAATCAGGACTTTGGAAACAGAATTGTCCTGCATTTAATCTGTACTTTTGTGGTGTAAATTTTCTATCCCTTTCTTCTCTAGGACCTAAGAGCCATTCTTTAAAATGGAAATGTTTCTCATCAGAAAGGGGAGAGATGTTTGGAAATTGGGCTAATAAAAAATCTTGAATGTCCTCTCCACAAATACTAGCAAAAACAAAAGCTATGAGATCTCTGTTTGCATCTGTTTGTTTGTGTGTATGTTCATATACATATAGTGAATGTGAGATTTTTCTACCTCTGGATCATATTGCTAAAATTGATTTCTAAAAGAGCTCTTTTTAGTTGGTTTGAAGACAAGGAGGGCAAGCACTTGTAGGGATTTGGCATTCTAAATTTCTCAGAAATATCAAAAGAAACCTAACCCAATTGTTCTTTCAAGTTCATGCAATCTAAGATAATTTTTAGTAAATAAAAGCTATTTTAAGTTTGTTGGGTTAATTAAAATAGGCATGTCTTTATAGTTATCAGCGTTAAATATAATACTTTTATTCTATCTAGGCTTACAAATTTGTCAACAAGAAAAATAACTCAGTATGATGAAATTTTCATAAGTAATCTAAACCCAATTGTTAATGATTAGGATTTTAGGCTGGTTAATTTTAAAACTGCAGATGAGAAGCAGGCTGTGAGGAGTGGAATTTGCTTGCCCTTTGTTGGGAGGCATTTGCATTTGTGGGGGGAACCTCCATCTGTGGAGATGCCTCTGTGCCAGGGGGAAGGGGGATGGCCTTGTCTCTGGAAACTCTTAATGGGGAAGGCAAGAACTTAAGTTGGTTACTGTCTGGCAACCTCATGTAACTGATTTAGAGTGGTGGCTTCTGGCCTTTGCTTAATCCGATTTGATTCTTATCTAAAAGTTGTGGGACAACCCAATGGCCAGACCCCACCTGCACTGATACCATTTTAACTTTTTACATGTTCTTTCCTTTGTCTTGTAAAGAGGTGGCTCACATACCTATGCCTTAAATTTAGCCTTACTCTCCACCCATGTTGGCAGCAGAAGCAGCAACAGTAGCGAGGGCAGCAGCAGCTCCCCATGCCAGCAGCTTCTCTGACTGCCCGTGGGTCCTGTCCCCATGCAGCAGCCCTGACTGACCATGGGTCCTGTCCCCATGCTATTCCACACTATTCTCTAAATAAAAGAGCACTACTGCCAGATATTGAGAGTCCAAGAAATCTTTCTTTCAACTCCTCTGCTCACCGACCCCGCATCATTAAGAGCAAGTAAATTAAAGTGGAATAAAATGTTTTTTAGATAAACTTTTCAAATGTTTCCAAAATCTTTTCAGCAACGTGAAACTTTAGAGTTTTGCTAAGTTAAATTAAATGATAGAGACTTGAAAATCTAGGTCATTCCCTAGTCAGACAAAATATTGAAAATCACTTACTGAACATAGGTATATCGACTTTTGGCTTCTTATTTCAAAGAAACTAAAGATAAAATTGGACCTACTAGTAAATGTATCTCATGTCATGCTGAGAATTTTTCTATAAAAGGCATGTATTTCTAGAAATTATAAAAATTATAGAAAGAATTTATGTCTGCCAATCTACAGAACACTAATGTAAAAGGGAGTTTATAATTGCCTACTTCTTAGTTGGGGTTAAAAATTCTAACCTGTGTAGTTTAATAGAATTAATATGGGGAAGAAATTTCAGTATGGTCAAGACTGGATAAGATTGGACTCCTTATGTATGCTCTGTCTGTATAGGTATATAAGTGTTCTAGGAATTGTGTGAAATTCATAAAATCCTGATATATCTTGATATAATGTTATCTGTCTTAATTCTAGTTATGTTAAAATGTTGTATGTCTCAGAGATAACCAAATTAATTTGTCACTTGCATTATAATGAACGATTTTTTATCTTTTGTCATTTATAGTTACTCTGATGCCTTTGCAAAGATGTTTCATCTTCAAGAATATTCATAGAAAGGAAACTCATAAAACTGAACTAGGTCTTTGTCATCAAAATTTAGACTCACCATAAAATGGCTGAATCTAAGTATCAGGGAAATGTACTAGTTGACTTTTAGCAGCAATAGAACCTATAAAGATGGTAGCACATGTGGATGGAGTCCATTCTGTTTCTGCAAAAAATGACCCCTTGCTGCCAGACTTTTGCATTCCTGATGTCCTTGTAACACAGCAACAGTCTGCTCTTCAACCAGAGAAATTAAGATGGGTAGACAATGGCTGTAAATTAAATGAACAGCTGGGGCTATCAGAAACCCAAAACAGAAGCTTGGTTCTTCCCAGCTCCCTGGCAAACCCCCTTTTTCAGTTTTTGCCTTCCTTCATCCACCATAGTGGATTTAAGATGACTCAAATTATGAATCAGCCTCGGAGGGGAGATTTCTACAAAATTGTAAAGCAGTCTACTAGCAACGTTGGATCCTGTTGCACATAGGTAAATGCCTCTGATGAGGTAGAAACCCAATTCATAAAATTAGGGAATAAGTACATTGCCTATAACAAATTTCACCTGACAATCCATGGTCTTTTTATTTATTGAGCTGGTTAC
This sequence comes from Equus asinus, assembly GCF_041296235.1. Classification (NCBI taxonomy): domain Eukaryota; kingdom Metazoa; phylum Chordata; class Mammalia; order Perissodactyla; family Equidae; genus Equus; species Equus asinus. The sequence goes on along the minus strand of NC_091793.1, from coordinate 65,848,251 downwards.
CTTCAGATCTGGGCTTGTTTAAAACCATTTTACACACTGGTTTTGTTAGGTTATTTTAATTCTTCCCTGTATACTTATTGTTTGTTGAACCTTTGTAAAATGCTGTACTTAAAAAGACGATGCTGACTTAGTGCTTCGAGATGATATCCAACACTTACAGCCTTGACCGAAGATAGGCTTTGAATAAGAAATGCCTGAGAGTCCTCCCTACTACTCTTCCTTGTTACTTAAATGTGACCTCAAGTAGTTTCCAGTCCATGCAATTTCCCTCTGACATGGGACACAACACCCAGAAGAGGTCCTTCCTGGAACCAAAGGACAAAGGCTACTGAATTTGGAAAATCGGACAGTTGATCAGCCATGCTTTTGGAGAAGATGTTGATCAAAAGGGGAAAACTGTTAAAATTAATAAAGGAAATCTCCACTAAAATTGGAGTTTGGAAGGCCTATAGAGGGAACTCTCACGCCTTACCACTCATTGTCAATTGTTTCATACAGGTCGACATCTACTGACCCCAACAGGAGGAGACATACTTTGCCCTCCTCAACAAGAAGTGCAACTACTTTACTGCTTCAGCAGGAGGCATGAAGCCTTTCTTCTTGCCCAACAACAAACCCAGCCAATGGAAAGCACCACAACTCAGCCACTGAGAAGCTATGGTCACCTGGACTTTTACTTTCCTCCAATAAACTTTCACTTTTTCCTTGCTGATGACTTCCTTTCCATAAAAGCCTTCCATGTTGTGTAACCCCTCAGAATCTCTCTGCTTGCCAGATGAGATGCTGCCTCATTCATGAATCATTTAAAAAAGCCAATTAGATCTTCAAATTTACTCAATTGAATTTGTGTTTTAATAGAATGAACCTCTTTTCTTCTTTCTCTCCCTTATAACTTCCCTTCCTTCCTTTCATTCTTCTTTCCATCTGTCCTGTTTTCATAAGTTTAATGTAAAATCCTCAAGAGAAAACAGTATAGTGCCTGAAACTTTTTATCATTAAATAAATTAACATGGATTTACTGAATGAGTGACTTGTTAATTGCATTGCACCATCCATTAATAATTAGAATTTATCAAAGAATATTGATAGTTAAATTTCTTGAGAAAAAAATTAGAAATGAAGCAAATGAGATTAGGTAAGTGATACTCTCAAGAAAAAAATACAGAGAAAATTAATTGGATTATGTTTTATTGAGGGGGAGTTGTGTCAAGGTCATTTGGATGTTGGGAAGTGACTAACTGGTCCCAAGGTAGGTGTCTTGGACTTTGTTTGCAAGCCCTTAAAAAATCCTTATAGAATGTTAAGGGGTGGAGTAAAATGATACAGAAAACCACTTGGGATCATTCAATAGTGATTGAGTATGTAAAACCACATTGTTTTGGGTTATAAAATAATCTATATTTGCTGCCAGAAATTGTAAAATTAGTAAGAGAAAAATTGTCCCATTGTTGTCACTCATACAGGAATAGCCATGGTTAAAGTACTAGCGTATATATCTTACAAAATTTTCTAATTTTTTTATAACAGAATTGTCATAATTTTGAGAAATTCCGTCCAACATTCTAGTATAACTTCTGGAGGATCATATTAATAGCTCTACAGCAAATGTTTTCATCGTGTTAACATTGAATTCAGTATAGAACAATTACATAGAGTACACATAATTAAATAGATGCACGCTAGGGACTAGCACAGTGTTTAGTTGAAGATATTTAATTTAGTTCATTTTGAAATTTCTACAAACTGAAGGGCTGTATTTAGCTACAGTGATAAAATTTATCCATCTTTGATTTTTAATTTTCTCATGACTTGAAGCATTTGCTAAATTGTTCTTAAATATGCATGTAATATACTTTTTGTAGAAATGTATTTGAAAAATCAAACCCAAAAATGTTATAAGAAAAACAGCATTGCAACTCTAGCTATGTTACTCACTGCTGTGAACAATGTAATAATCTAGAAAAGAACATGAAACTCTTTTGCTAGGGCCTGAAGTGTCATATAATGAGAAGGAATGTGGTAGAAACAGATAACAGCCCAGTTATTTCAAACATTCTTGTAAGGAAATAACCAAATGCAGAATATATTTCAAATTTAAATTCCACAATTATTTAAGCATCTAGGTCTACAAAAACTAAAGGTCTTTTCACAGAATGAAATGTCATTTTTAAAATATTTGCTCCTTCTAAACAGTCTCAACCTTTTCTTCAGTATTTTCCATAGTGTGATAGCTAAAGGCAATGAAAATAAGATCTTCCTTACATTAGTTCGACTTTTCCCTGGATTAAATAATCGTTTAAAATGTGTAGGAAAACTTCTTCTAAAACTGCTGATAGAATATTCTTTCTGCCTGAGAAAAATACATTACTGCCTTGTGATAAGAAAAGGGATATATGTTAAAAAGTTAATTTTTTCCCCAATTAAAAATCCAAACAACTAAGTTACTAAATAACTAAGCTGCTAGATTAAAAAATAGAACTTTTTATATTCTCAGAGAAATAGTCCTGCACATTCACCAAATGAAGAAGTAGTAGAGATCTAGATAATGCCTTCTTCCGTTTGAAAAATATAAATGCAAACCAACTAAAGAACAATTAATCCCAATTCATGGAAAATATTTTTCAGGGAGCATTGAAGGGAGGGTTAGGCATGAATGTAACAGTCATTTGTTCAAATGAATATCTTCATGAGCCACTCAAAAATTTCACAGACAAGTCTTCCCTTCCAATCACCTACAAGCTATAGAAACACCTAAAACCAAAACTGAAAACGAAACAAAACAAAATAGAAAAGAACAAGCAAGCATAAAACAACACCATAGAAAAGCTTCCTCATGACTAAATGTCAAACGATGTTTCTATTTTAAAACAATTATCTTGAACTCCATTCTCATGGCTATGAAGGGTTTAATTTCCACCCCCTACTATTATCACTAATCTTGGTAAAAGTAGTTTTAGTTAACAAATCCATGATGTTTTGTTGCTTGCATGCTCCTCTATTTGGGTGTCTGATATTGACCCTTCACATTTGAATACGGAAGGTCCCAGAAGACAGGCTCATTATTGATCAGGCCCATATAATACAGCTGAGTTCAATATTTTGCCTTGCGGATGGTTTTGTATAACCCATCTACAATGTAAAAGATAATTTTCCTGGAAAGAATTCATTGGACCATTTATATTTTTAAAAAATATCTCTTCCTGTGGACCAATGTGGGTGTATTTTAAAAGACGTCTGAACTAACTGAGCAGAAATAACTTACAAATAAGTTCTTTTGCATGATTGAAGCAATAAGTGATTGGAAAACTCTAGGTATAGATAACAATTTGAAGTAGAACTCTAATCACTAAACTTTAGTCTATATCTCCATTTATGACAGGTGTTGGCAAGCTCACAGGCCAAATCTGGGCATCACTGTTTCTGTAAATATAATTTAATTGGAACAGGTATACTCCCATTTGTTTAGATATTGTCTGTGTCTTCTTTTGCACTATAACAGTAGAATTGAGTGGTTGTAATAGAGATCATATGACCCACAAAGATTAAATTATTTATTATATTCCTTTTGAGAGAAAAAAATTGCCAATCTTTGACATGATATTACCAGCTTAACAGTGACAACAAATGGGAGTCATAAAAGCCTCATGAAGTCCACAGACATATTTTGTTTGGCTGGATGATTTTGTTGTTATATTTTTTTGTTTTTATTTTCTATCATCACTTTTAAAAATTTTATTTATTTGAAGTATAATTGACATACACTATTCTATTAGTTTCAGGTGTACATCAAAGTGATTTGATATTTTATACTTTATACATACTTTACAAAATGATCACCATAAGTCTAGTAACCCTCTGTCATCATATAAAGTTAATATAATATTTGGACTATATTACCTATGTTGTACCTTACATCCCCATGACTTATTTATTTTATAACTGAAAGTTTGAACCTCTTAATCCCCTTCACCTATTTCTCTTGCCTGCCAATCACTCCCCTCTCTAGGAATCACCAGTTTGTTTCCTGATCTGTGAATCTGTTTCTGTTTTGTTTTGTTGATTCATTTGTTTTGTTTTTTAAATTCCACATAAAGATGATATCATACAGTATTTTTCTTTCTCTGACTTATAATACTTAGCATAATATCCTCTAGGTCCAACCATGTTGTCACAAACGGCAGGATTTCAGTTTTTTGTGACCCATATTCCATTGTGTATATATACCATATCTTCTTTATCTGTTCATTTATTTATGGATGCCTAAGTTGCTTCCACATCTTGGCTATTGTAAATAAAGCTGCAATGAACATAAGGGTGCATATATTTCTTTGAATTAATGTTTTGATTTTTTTTGGATAAATACTCAGAAGTAGAATTGCTGGATCATATTGTAGTTTTGTTTTTAATTTTTTTGACAAAGTATCATACTGTTTTCCACAGTGGCTGCTGCAACTTACATTTCCTCCAACAGTATACAAGGTTCTCTTTTCTCCAAGTCCTTACCAACACTTGTTTTTTTTTTTGTCTTTTTGATAATAGCCATTCAGACAGTTGTGAGGTACTATCTCATTGTGGTTTTGATTTGCATTTCCCTGATGATTAGTGATGTTGATCATCTTTTCATGTGCCTGTTGGCCATCTGTAAATCTTCTTTGGAAAAATGTCTATTCAAGTCCTTTGCCCATTTTGTAATTGGGTTGTTTGCTTTTACGATATTATGTTTGTAAGTTCTTTATATATTTTGGATATTGACCCCTTTTCAGATGTGTGATTTGAAAATATCTTCTCCCACTTATCAGGTTGCATTTCTATTTTGCTGATGGTTTCCTTTGCTGTACAAAAGCTTTTTAGTTTGATGTAATCCCATTTGTTAATTTTGGCCTTTGTTATGCTTGCCTAATGAGATTGGTCCAAAACAACGTTGTTAAGACCAACGTTAAAGAGCTTATTGTCTATGTTTTCTTCTGAGAGTTTTATGGCTTTAGGTCTTACATTCAAGTTTTTAATCCATTTTGAATTTATTTCTGCATATAGTATAAGATAGTGGTCCAGTTTCACTCTTTTGCCTGAAGCTGTCCAGTTTTCTCACCACCATTTATTGAAGAGACTGTCTTTTCCTTGTTGTGTATTCTTTCCTCCTTGCTCATAGATTAATTGACATGATATGCATTGGTTTATCTGGGCTTTCTCTTTTATTCCATTGATCTGTGTTTGTTTTTGTGCCAGTACCATAGTATTTTAATTACTACAGATTTGCACTATTTTTTGAAATCAGGAAGCACAATAACCCCAATTTTGCTCTTTATTCTCAAGGTTGCTTTGGCTATTTAGGGTCTCTTTTGAGTTCCATACAAATTTTAGGATTCTTTGTTCTAGTTCTGTGAAAAATGCCATTGGGTTTTTCTGTTTGTTTGTATTTTGGTGAGGAAGATTGGCTCTGAGCTAACATCTGTGCCAATCTTCCTCTATTTTATATGCAGGATGCTGCCACAGCATGGCTCAATGAGCAGTGTGTAGGTCTGAGCCTAGGATCCAAACCCGTGAACCCTGGGCTGCCAAAGCAGAGCACATGAACTTAACCACTATGCTACTGGGCTGGCCACTGTCATTGGTATTTTGATGAGGATTGCCTTTAATCTGTAGATTGCTTTGAGTAGTGTAGACATTTCAACAATGTTAATTCTTCCAATCCATGAACATGGTATAACTTTCCATTTATTAGTGTTGTCTTCAATTTCTTCCAACAATGCCTTGTAGTTTTCAGAGAATAGATGTTTCACCTCCTTGTTTAAATTTATTCCTACATATTTTATTCTTTTTGATGCAATTATGTATGAGATTGTTTTCTTAATTTCTCATTCTGAATAAAAGTGGTGAGAGAGGGCATCCATGTCTTCTTCCTGGTCCTTCTATAACCATATTGTTGAGTTTTTATCAAAAATGGATGATAGGGGGCTGGCCTTGTGGCTGAGTGTTTAATTTCACATGCTCTGCTGTGGTGGCCCAGGGTTTTGCCAGTTCGGATCATGGGCGCAGACATGACACCACTCATCAGGCCACGGTGAGGCAGCATCCCACATGCCACAACTAGAAAGACCCACAACTAAAAATACACAACTATGGGCTGGGGGGATTTGGGGAGAAAAAGCAGAAAAAGAAAAGATTGATAACAGTTGTTAGTTTAGGTGTCAATCTTTAAAACAAAAGAAAATGTATGATACATTTTGTGAAATGCTTTTTCTTTATCTATTGACATTATCATATGGTTTTTATCATTTGTTTTGTAATGTGGCGATAGATTGTGAAAATAGCCTTAGGGATAGGTGGGCAGTGTCAAAAGTCTAGCATTTCTGTCACTCAAGCTAAAAAAAGGAGAAAGGAAGAGATAGGTACACAAAAAAACATTAGAATAAACAATGGCTTAAAAGTTCTCAAATTTGGTAAAAGGAATAAATGTACAGATGCAAGAGGCTCAGAAAAAACAAATAGAACAAAACCAATGATAGCCACACTCAGACACACGATAACCAAACTAACTAAAACCAAATAAAAAAACCATGAAGCATCCAGAGAAAAACAACACATGACATGAAGTGAATGCTTAATATATATTTTCTTTTTTTCTTTCCAAACATTGTGTCACATCTTGGTTACCCAAAAATGAAAAAATAACTGCTTAATTACAAGTCTGAGATGTTCACTCTTTTAGAGATTTGTCATTTCAGGACCTACAAGCAGGAGATGCTCAGATTAAATTAGTAAGAGATATATTGAGGGAACATTGTGAAGGATAAAGTGAGAGGGATGAGGAGAAGGTGAATGGGACCTTCAGATCAGTTGCAGGGCTGACATCCATGAAAAGATAGGGATATAACAAGGAATGAGTAGGAGATCTTCAGACTGCAGTACAGCTCTGAAAGTCTTGGCCTGGCGTGGGGGCTCCCTGTGCAAAGATTGCCTGATACATTGACTACCCTCATGCAGAAATTATCTGGCTCTAGTACTCATGCCATACTCAGTCACTGACTAGAAGTGGCCCAAAGGATCTGTGGCCTCAATGTGAAACTCACCACAGATCTGAGGGTGAGGCATTGGGAGGCTGTCAGTCAAATCTCTTTCTCACAGCAGCTTCTCTTGGAGGGAGATCTGAGAAGCATAGCTTTGTGGCAACCATATAGACTTATTTCAAATATATGTATTCTTGTTGAGCAATATTGACATCTGATATCACATATCAATCATTAAACGTTTCTTCTTTGATGTCTAAGGTTTTAGGCTTCTCCATCATAACAGTCTTATCTATGGAGAAAAGCCAAAGGAGTAGAAGATGGCTATTAATGGGAAGAAAATGGAACATTTTTACTTATTCATTTACTTTTCACTTACTTATTCATTTATATTTCTTTGTCTGCATTCTACTATAAAATATAAGTACCATGGGGGCAAAGATCTTGCTGTTTTGGTCACCATTGCATCCCAGTGTATACAATGGAGCCTAGACCATATGGAGCATTCATTTAGTATGTGTTAAGTGACTAAGTGACTGAATATGTATTATGTATTACCCCAAATTGAGTTCTTGGGAGATATCTTTAGGTCTGTGAAGTCTCAGAATGAAAATCACTTTTGTATCAGTGCTCCTGCAGCCTTATGTCCAGAAGGGTTGTAATGTATGACAGCAACCAGTACTGACTTTAAGAGCTCAGGCTTGGTGGAGAATTATTTTCATATTTATTAAGATAGAGGGTTCAGAAGAAGTGGGTATTAATGTGTTAAATTTATTGAGCACATACACAATGGACTAAAGAGTTGATACAAACTACCATGTTTTAATTCTGATGAAATCTCTGTAAATTTGAAAAACTGAATAGACTTTAACATTCAAAATAATGCCAGATGGAAGAGTGGGGTGGGGAGATATTTTGGGGCAACCTGTCAGCTTGATGTTCTTACATCACTTTATCCATCTATTCTTTAAAGCTTGCTCCCATTACACATGATATAGTGACTGCAGAAACAAAAGCAGTCATATTATTCCTCAGGATCTTGAAAATCTAATGCCATAATAAGTGAAAAATGAGTTTAGAGATTCTAAAACGTGTCATAAGTTGAAAGTGTGAATTCTTAGTTGTTTACTATTCACTTCATGGAAGTTTTTGTATCATTGGACATGTATAATTGTTTTCCTTGTTGTTACTTTTTCTTATTGCTACTTTTCATTATGAGTACATAAGTACAAAGCTATGCTGTTCTCAAGATCCAGTCTGTCTTTTTTTCTGTTTATATAGTAAAATGGTATGACATACTCCTTATGTGATCTTTAGTCTGGATAACTTCTTATCCTGAGTAAAGTCTCTGAACCAGTCACCGGGGCTCACTACTTGCTGTGGAATTACTGGAGATACCTCATAGAGCAGCTTTAGTGGACACTCTTATGCAGGCACTAACAGTTCTTAAGTGCAATAAAAAAAAAAAAACACAATGTCTAATGCATCACTTGACATCCCTCACAGACTACCATATCATATTATTTTCAATTATTTGGAGGTAATGTATACAATATTATATACCTTTAATGCCGTTAACCCTGCAATAGCTAAAGAGCTCAACAGAATACCGTTCTAGCCCAGAAAATATTCTGCATAATTGAAGTTTAATTATCTAACTAAATTTTTGTTCACCTCATTCACTTGAAATATTATTAACATCCCAGATTACATTATCTCTTCTAATTGGTAAAGATGCTTGGTAAAATACCATGTCTTCTTTGACAACTGAAAATACTGGAGGATCTTCACGTCATTGGTCTGAACATCAGTTCTCTTTTTATATCACAAGAGATAACGACATAAAAGACACAGAATTGACTCAAGACTTACCAGAGGTCTACAGACTCCTTGAATGAGTTTTTCTTTTCTTTCCTGATAGCAGGCATCAGAAAAATATTAAATGTTTAAAATAGCTGAATTGTTGTAAAGAAATCAAAGATTTTAAAACAGTATGTTTAATTACCATATAGCACAGATTCAAAATAGGATTATTCTAAATAAGTTTCCTTTAAAAATTAAAATAAGATTTGTTTTATATAATTTATAATTATTAACAATTTTTTAGATTCACATCTATTTTATATAATTTACTAAAACTGTATATGTTCTCAGACTGTCCATTGAGAGAGGAAGTGTCAATTCAGGGCACCATCTAAATGTAGAGGCTTTATGAGGGCTCAGGATATTAAAACCATCCAAGGAATTTGAAACTTCAAAAGACAATATACAGAGTCTGAAAATGTCCATATCTTGGTATGGTTGCATAACATTGCATCCTCTGGTGACTGATCATTGGAATTCACTACATTGAACTGAAATCACCACAGTTACTAGGCAATGCTAACATGTGTTAGATAATGTATGTATACAGTAGATTTCCCTTAAAATAATCCAATTCAGAGAAATTCAAGTTACCAAGAGTACCATTAAGTATATAAAGGTGATCATTCGTTCATTCATTTAGCACTTATTGAGTATTCGTTGTATGTCAGATCTTCCAAAGATGAATACTTAGACCTTAGAATAAAAGATACATAACTGTCCTTTTTCTCAGTGTTAGAATAAGTGCCATGATAAACAATCAAACAAATACTACAAAAAAACATTAGACAGAGGATGACTGAAGTGTGAAGAATGTAGAATGTGAGAGGACAACATGGAGGGATGTATCTCACGCTCAAATTATTTCCTATAAGGAGTTTGATTTTGAAAGATGATAATTGTTACCATGGAACAAATGGGGAAGAGCATTTCAAGAAGAAAGTTCAAATAGTTTGTTACAATAGGAGGAGTTAGGGTACAGTTGGAGAGGGGAGAGCTGTGAAAGTTGATGTGGTTAAAGGGATAAGATGATCTTAGGTCACGATAATACATTTAGACTCTACCTCTTGTGTAACGTTCAAAGTCTTTTTTTATCATTCTATATTACAGGATAGAGTCTCTCTCTCTCTTATCTTTATGTTTATGTCTATCTTTATCTCTCTTTAATAACAGCTTTATTGAGATATATTTTACATACCCCCACACAATTTATCTACTTAAAGCGTGTAATTCAATGTTTTAAATGTAGTCAGAGAGTTGTGAAACCATCACCACAATCAAATTTGGAACATTTTCTTGAATCCAAAAAGAAAATCTGAGCATACTGGCAATCACTCCTTCTATTTCTCCCCAACTGCTCCTACCCTGGGCAACCATGAATCTATTTTATGTATTTATAGATTATCATATCCTGGACATTTCATATAAAAGTACAAATATTCCTGGACTTATGTTGTAGCTATGTCCTGATAAACCCATCGTAAGTTGAAAATATTGTAAGTCAAAAATACATTTAATACACCTAACCTACTGAACATCATTACTTAGCCTAGCCTACTTTAAATGAGCCTGGGACACTTACATTAGCCTACCATTGGGCAAAATTATCTAATACAAAGCCTATTTTACAATAAAGTATTGAGTATCTCATGTAATTTATTGAATACTCTACTGAAAGTGAAAAAGAAAATGGCTGTCCTGGTACAGAGAGGTTGTAAGTATCTTAGTTGTTTACCCTCATGGTCATGTGGCTGACTGGGAGCTGCCACTGGCTGCCACTGCCCAGAGTCACAAGACAGCATCTACCACATATCACTAAGCCAACAAAAGACGAAAATTCAAAATTCGAAGTACATTTTCTACTAAACGCATACTGCTTTTGCATCATCGTAAAGTCAAAAAATCTCAAATCAAACCGTCATAAGTTGAGGACCCTCTGTAATCATAAAATGCATGTTCTTTTGTGACTGGCTTCTTTCACTCTTATGTTTTCAGGGTTCATTCATGTTGGATCATGCATCAGTACTTCATTTGTTTTTATTACTGGAAAATATTCTATTATATAATATAGTACATTTATGTATCTATTTACCAGGTGATAGTTGAGCTGTTTCTATTCTGGAGCTGTCATGAGTAACACTGCTTTGAAAATTTGTGTACAAAGTTTTTAGCTATATGTTTTCATTCTCTTGGATGTATAACTAGCAGATGCATTACTTGGCAATATCCTAACTCTTTGTTTAGCCTTTTGAAGATCTACTTATTACCAAAATAGCTGTACCATTTTACATTCCCACCATCAATGCATGAAAGCTTCAAATTATCCACATCCTCACCAACATATATAAAAATACTTTTTAATTGCATCCATCTTAGTGGGCATTAAGTAGTATCTGTTTATAGTTTGATTGCAAATATTTGATTACTAATGATGTTGAACAAATTTCATGTGCTCATTGAGCAAATGTACACATTCTTTGGAGAAATTTCTCTTCACTTATTTTGACCTTTTTTGAATTGGGTTAGTTGCCATATTATTATTTAATTATGGGTGCTATTTATATTTTAATTCAAGTGATTTGCAACTAATTTTTCCTATTCTATGTTTTTACTGTATTAATGGTGTCTTCTGAAGCACAAAAGTTTTCAAATTTCATAGTTTAATTTATCCATATTTTCTTTTCATGCTTACGCTTTTGATATTATATCTAAGAAGTGATTGCCTAATCCAAATTTATGAAGATTTATCCCTATGTTTTCTTCTAAAAATTATGTAGTTTTAGCTTACATTTAGTTCTTTGGTCTACTTTGAGTTTTTTGCTGTTGTTTGTTTTTTCATATGTGATATGAGAAAGGGGTTCAACTTCATTATTTTGTGTGTGGATATCCAGTTATCCCAGCACCATTTATTGAGAAGATTATTAATTCCTTCTCATTTAATTATTTTGGATGTCTTGTTAAAAATCAAATGTGAGGGTTTATTTGTGGACTCAATTCTATTTCATTATATGTTTACCACTATTCAAATACCATACTAACTTGCTTATTTTAGCTATGTAGTAAGTTTTGAAAATAGGAAGTGTGAATACACCAATTCTTTTGTTATTTATCAAGATTATTTTGTGATTCTAGGTTCAAAGGATTTCCATATGAATTTTAAAATCAGTCTGTCAGTTCCTGCCAAAAGTCAATCTGGGATTTTTATATGGTCGTATTGAATTTGTAGATTTATTTTGGGAATATTGTTATCTTAACAATATTAAGTCTTCCTACCCATGAACATGGGATGCCATTTCTTTTTTTTTTTTTTTAAGATTTTATTTTTTTCCTTTTTCTCCCCAAAGCCCCCCAGTACAAAGTTGTATATTCTTCGTTGTGGGTCCTTCTAGTTGTGGCATGTGGGACGCTGCCTCAGCATGGTCTGACGAGCAGTGCCATGTCCGCACCCAGGATTGGAACCAACGAAACACTGGGCCGCCTGCAGCTGAGCGCGTGAACTAAACCACTCGGCCATGGGGCCAACCCCGCCATTTCTTTTATTAAGGTTTTCTTTAGTTTCTTTCAATGATGTTTTTAGTTTTTAGTATATAAGTTTTCATTTTGTCATTTAAATCTATTCTTATTTTTTTTGTTTCTGAGATATTGTAAATAAATTTGTTTTCCTGATTTCATTTAAAATTAATCATTGCAAGTGTATAAAATACAACTAATTTTTTGTAACATTGAGCTTGTATCTTCCAACATTACGGAACTCATTTATTAGTTCTTATAGTTGTCTTAGTGAATTCTTTAGGACTTTTTACATTCAAAGTCATATAGCTGAAAATAGAGATAGTTTTACTTATTTTTTACAAAATGAATGAAATTATTTTCATTTCCTTGCCTATTCTGGCTAGAACTTCCTATATAATGTTGACAATATGTGGTGAGTGAATATGCTTCTTTTTCTTGATCATAGGGAGAAAGTATTCAGTCTTTCACCATGGACTGTGATGTTAGCTTTGGATAGTTTTACTAAATTCTCTTTATCGGGTTTCAGAAGATCTATTGCTAATGGTTTTGAGTATTTATCATTAAAGGATGTTGGATTTTGTCAAATATTTTTCTCTATCTACTGAGATAATCATGTTATTCTGTCTTTTTTCTATTGGTATGGTATATTACATTAATTTATTTTAAGATATGGAACCAATCTTGCATTACTGGGATGAATCTCACTTGTCCTAGTGGATAATCCTTTTATATGTCACTGAATTTAGTTTGCTGGTATTTTGTGGTGGATGTTGTATCAATATTCATAAGTGATTTGGTTTATAGTTTGTCTTTTCCTGTGTTATATTTTTCTAATTTTTCTGGTAGAATAATGCTGGCCTTTATATAGTAAGTTGGAAAATATTTCTTCCTCTTCTATATTTTGGTAGAGTTTCCTAAGAATTGATATTAATTCTTCTTTAAATGTTGGGAAAAATCTACTATCTTGTGTCTGGGTGTTACATTTTTATTGCTAATTTAATCTCTTAGTTTTCATGTATTTATTCCAAATTTCTATTATTTCTTGAGTCAGCTTTGATAGTTTTTGTCTTTCTAGGGATTTGTCCATTTTATCTAATATGTCTAATTTTTAAATTATCATTTGTACATAATATGCTATTAAAATTCTATTTTTTTCCTAAGATTGGTAGTAATGTCCACTTTTCCATTTCCTATTTTTGTAATTTTAGTCTTCTCTTCTTTTTCTGTTTAGATTAGCTAAAGTTTTGTTAATTTTGTTGATGTTTTTAACAATCTGACTTTTGATCCAATTGGTTTTTTTCTAGTCTCTATTTTTGCTAATTTCCACTCTAGTATTTATTAATTCCTACCTTCCACTTCTTTCAGGTTTAGTTTTATCCTTTCTTTTTAGTTGCTTGAGGGGGAAGTTTAAGTTATCAAGATTTGTCTTCTTTTTTAATACTGGATATACATTTGTCAGTAAGTACTGCTTTTACTTCATTTCATAAGTTTTATCTGTCATGTCTTCATTGTTATTAATCTCACAAAATTTTTTAGTTTTCCTCATGATTTCTACTTTTCCTCAATGGTTATTTATAAGTGCATCTTTTAGCATACTTTTAAATTTCTCAAATTTATATCTGTTATTTTCCAGTTTAGTTCTATTGTGTTTGGATAACATACTTTGTATAACTTCAACCATTTTCAATTTACTGAGGATTGGTGTATGTCCTCACATAAGGCCAATTATGGAGAATATTCCATATGCATTTGTAAAAACTGTGTATTGCTCTGTTTTGGTGGGGAGTGTTCTATAGATGTCTGTTAGGTCTACTTGGTTTACAGAGTTTTATGTCTTTTGTTTTCTTGCTGATATTATTCCTACTTGTTCTATCCATTACTGAAACTTGAAGTCTCCAACGATTAACATTGAATAGTTTTTTTTTCCCTCCATTAAGTTCTTTAATTTTTTCTCCATGTATTTTTGGGTTCTGTTAGTAGGCCCAAAAATATTTATAATTGTTATATATTGCTAACGGTTTGACTCTTTCATCGCTATAAAATGTTCTTCTTTATCTCTAGTATTATTTTTATTTTAAAGTCTCTTTTGTCTGACATTAAAGTCACTCCAGCTTTGTCATGGTTGCTGTTTTTCTTAATGTGTATATGTTACAAACCAAAGATAAGTTGTTGCAATTAGTACTCTGTATAATTTTCTGTCTTTTAAAGCTAAGAGAATAAAGGAGAGCAAGTTTATATTTAAGGGTTTGTTATATTAACTTTCCTATTTAACATTTCTAGTTATTTTTATTTGTTCCTATTCAGTTACCAGATTCAGTTACCATCGGTTGTCATTTACTTGCTCTATACAGCTTTGCCCCGACCCACCTCCTTTCTGATTTTATTGACATATATATTACAGGCCTGCTAATACAACTATTTACCTGTTTTCTAGTATAATTGTTTTATAATCAGTTAAAATAGTACAGCAGAAAAGTGTACATTTATGCAATCTTTCACAATTATGTAATTACCCTAACTGGTGCTTTTTGTTTTTTGATGAGGTTGTTCAAATTGCCGTCTGAAATTATTTGCTTTCAATCTGAAGATCTTCCTTAAAAATATTTACTATAAGTCTGCTCTGTTAATTTCAATTTCCTTTAGTTTTTGTTTATTTGGGAATGTCTTTTCTTCACTTTCATTTTTGAAAGGTAGATTTGCTAGATATAAGGATTCTGGGTTGACAGTTCTATTTTTTCTTTCAGTACTTTGAATATGTCATCTGACTGTCTTCTGCCTACACTATTTCTAATGCAAAATAAGCTGTTAGTCTTATTGAGACTATCTTGTATACGAGTTATTTTCCCCTTGATACTTTTCAAGATTTTCTCATTATCTATAGAATTCAGCATTTTTATTATTATAGGTCTTTTTGTGGATTTATTTATGTTTATCCTATTTTGAGTTTCTTATGTTTGTCCACTCTGTAGATTAATGTTTTTCCTAAAATTCAACAAGATTTCAGTCTTTATTTCTTCAATTTTTTTTCTTTTTCTTCTCTCATTCTGGTACTAGATTTTGCATGCATGTTGGTGTGCTTAATGGTATTTTACACGTCTTTCTTCTTTGTTCTTCATTCTTACTCCTCTCTATTTCTTGGATTGTATTATCTCTAACAATCTATCTTCGAGTTCATTGATTGTTTCTTTTGCCAGTTCATATCTACTTGATCTGAGCCCTTCTAATGGATTTCTTTATTTTATTTGTTGCATTTTTTTAACTCTAGAATTTCCATTTGGGTCTTATAAAAAATAATTTCTAGGGGGCTGGTCCCATGGCTGAGCAGTTAAGTTCATGCACTCTACTTCAGCAGTTTGGGGTTCACTGGTTCAGATTCTGGGCAGGGGCCTATACACCGCTTGTCAAACCATGCTGTGGCAACATCCCGTATAGAAGAATTAGAACAACTTACGAGCAGGATACAAAACTATGTACTGGGGCTTTAGGGTGAAAATAAAAGGAAGATTGACAACAGATATTAGGTCAGGGCCAATCTTCTTCACCTTAAAAAAAAGAAATCTCTGTCTTTATTGGTATATTCTATTTGGTAAGACATCACCATCATGCTTTCTTTTGCTTCTTTAAGTGTGAATTTCTTTAGATTTTTTAACATATTTATGATGGCTGCTTGCAGTCTTTGTCTGTTAAATCACTGACCCTCTCAGAAGATGTTTCTTTTTCCTCTTTTTGTTCTTGCATATAGATCATACTTTCCTGTTGGTTTGAACGTCTTCTAATTTTTGTTGAAAACTGGACATTTAGATATTATATTGTAGCAGCTGTGGATACTGACTCCAGGCCCAATTCAGTGCTTGTTATTGTTGATTTCTGTTTGCTTATTTGTTTGATGACTGGATGGATATTTTAGTGATGTTTACCTACCTCATGATGGGAAGCTTTTAATGTTATTCCTCAGAGGGCAGAGCCTTAGACATGCACACAGTGGCCTGGGACGACAATGTTTTTGGCAAGGCTCTCTCTATTTTTCTGATTTCCCTGAAAACTTGTCTGTGTCTGTTGATATCACACCCAGGTATTGACCTTGACTTAATATAAGTTCATTGCTTTGTTGTTTTTAACCATACCTTGGGCCATAATTTCTCTACAGTCTGGTCCAATTAAACCTGGGCCTATTTACATGGGTAAGTTGCTAGATTAATTCTTTGCCCATTTAAAAGATCTTCTAATTGTTTTATGTTTTATTTCTTACATATAATTCTTTGATCAATTTTGAGTTATTTTAGTAAATGGTGTGAGGTAATATTTCATTTCATTCTTTTGCACGTGGATATCCAGTTGTCCCAACATCATTTGTTAAAATGATTATTTTTCCACATTGAATGAACTTGTCCCTTGTCAAAAATCAGTTGGCAATATACACATGAGTTTATCCTTGAGTATTCAGTTCTATTCCATTGAATTCCAGTATCACAGTGTCTTGATTACCATTGCATTTTAGTAAGTTTTGAAATAATGTAAATCTTCTAATTTTGTTCTTATTTTCAAGAATATTTTGGCTATTTTAGGTCCCTTGAATTAATAAGGATTTTAAGATTTACTTGTCAATATCTGCCAAGAAGTCAACTGAAATTTTTATGGATTGTGTTGAATCAGTAGTTCAATTTGGAAAATATTGTCATCTACCCAATATTCTACTCTTCTGATCCATAAACGTGGGATGTTTTTCTATTTATTTATATATTATTTAATTTATTTCAAGAATATTTTGCAGTCTTTAAGGTATAACTTTTTCCTTTAAAAAGAAAACTCCTAAGTATTCTACTTTGTTGATGCTATTTTAAAAGGAATTATTTTGTCAATTTTTTAGTTTACTTATCGGCAATGTATAGAAATAAAGTTGATCTTTTGTATTGGTCTTCTATCCTGCATCCATGCTGAATTCATTTATTAGTTCTAATAGTTTTTCAGTGGATTAGGAAATATCTGTTTTACAGCCTGCTTTTCACCCCAGGCAAAATCGCTGACCCAGGGCTTTAGACCTGGGATGGGGACAATGATACACTTCTCTCTCAGTTACTGCCCTGCCTTAGGAGATAAGTGCTCAGCGAAGAGGGGAACAGCTTGCCTCTCCTGGCATGGAACTATTGCCTTCAAAGCTAGGCAAGAGTGATAGGGGCCTCAGTATTCCCAGTGTTGTCATGCCTAAAACCCAAGCTCCCAATCCACAAGCTTCAGGGAAGAAGGAACCCCCACCTCTTATGCCCAATAATTAGCCTCAGCAAAAGGTACCTAAGAGTAGGGTTAGAAATGCTGAAATCCTGTTACTCCTAATAAGGACACCCTCCAATTGGCCCTGGGGGTAGAGGGAGCCCTGTGTTCTTGGCTGCTCCAGTCTGGAATGGACTTTCTGCCTTGCTGAGCTGGAGGTAGGGTAGCAGGAAAAGGATCAGTCTTGGTTAAAATACACTGACTTTCACTTTTCTTAGTGAATTGTTATAGATTTTCTTTCTTTCATTTTTTGGTGAGGAGGATTGTCACTGAGCTAACATCTATGCTAATCTTGCTTTATTTTGTATGTGGGATGCTACCACAACATGGCTTGATGAGCGGTGTGTAGGTCCATGCCTGGGATCCGAACTGATGAACCCTGAGCTTCCGAAGTAGAATGCATGAACTTAACTACTATGCCACTGGGCTGGCCCCTATAGATTTTCTTGAACAAATGTTTATTCATTTTCTGAATGCCCTTAGAATGATTTCCAGAGGCTTCATAGTTTTTTTAAAATATTATTTTTATTAGTTTCACTGGGGGATTTTTTCTTGGTTCCTCAGAGGTGTTATGGTAGGGGTCAATATTCTACTCTTGATTTTTGATAGATATAATATTTTCAGCTAAAGAAGTTATTTTCTACTCCTTTATTATTAAGAATTCTACAGCAAATGGGAATGAACACTTATCAAATGTTTTTCTGCACCTAATAAGATGGTTGAACGTTGTCCTTTTAAAATATTTTTACATTGAAGGAAGAAAACACTTTCATTATTGGTATTTGCTATGATATTTTCCTTTGAAATTAATAAAAAACCTCACCCAGTTTTGCTAGGTATAGATGAATATATAAAAATAATCACATTGTTATTCAAAATAAGGTATAGCAGAAAATAAAGTTTTAAATAGATACCATTTACAAAGTGACAATTTAAAATGCCTGTAAAAATCTTAGAATATATGTCCATGAAGTTTAATGAAAAATTATAAAATATTACTAAAAGCATTAAAGACAATCTAAATAACTGAAGAGATACAGCATTTCCATGATTAAGAATAATTAACTTTACAAAAATGTTAATTATCCCAAAGTTAACTTATCTGTTGGGAGCAATTTTAACGAATTTCCTAAAACAACTGTAAAAATTGACTAGCTAATCCCAAAGCGATAGGGGACAATATTAGTTAATATAAATTCAAGTAAAAAGAACGTGGTATCAAACTTAACAGAGAAGTGTATTAACACCATTGTCAAATGCATAGTTCCATAAATTAATGGAACAGGAACATATTAAATAGGAACTTGATATTTGGAAGATGTTGCAATGTAGAAGATTAGGAAAGCATGCATCATTCAATAAATTTTACTGATGTAGTTTTCTGTGTGAAAAAATTCTCATATTCCTGAATCCTACCAGACAAAGTCAATTTTAGATGAGTTAAAATATAAATGTGAAAGGAGAATTTTTTTAAAGTTTCGGAAATCAAATATTGGAAAAAAATGTTCATGACTTCTGGAAAGGAAAAATTTTTTAAATAAAATATCCACACATATAAATTATATTCATAGTAAACTTGACTATATTAAAGAATTTATGTTTTCAAAATATATGAGCAACAAGACAGTACATTTTGGGGGAGGATGATTGAAAGAAATACATCTGACCAAGGACTAGTTCCAAGAATAAATATAGATCCCCAACATTTATATTTATCAAAAATAACGAAAGGCCTTCTAAAAATCATTTGTAGAAAGATAAACAGTCCATTGGAGACATGGCTAAAAGAAAGAAGCAAATACACAAAGGAAAATATGAATAATTAGATGATGTAAATTAAAGCCACAACTCGGTACTATTATTCACTCATTAGGTGGCCATAAATAAATAAATTAAACAAAATAAATATCCCAGTAAAGTCGAGTGTTTTTTAGGAGGGAAGAAACAGGGATTGTAATACATTTTTGATATGAAGTAAGTAGGTAAATGCATTTTGAGAAAAACAATGACATTAACAAATCTGAAGTAGCACACATCCTAAATGTAATTCCACTCTTTGATCTATGTCTTAATGAAATTCACGCACAATTATAGGGAGATGTTCAAAAATATTTTCGGTAGCATTGCTTGTAAGGGCCAAAAATAAAAAGTCCAACAAAGTCAAACAACTACCAATGATAATTAAGTTATGATATTGTACAACTTGCATGATAAATCTAAAACAGTTTTAATAAGTTGATTTATAGTCTTAAATTCATACTGGAAATAATGTTGGAAATCTACGCTTTAGGCATCTGTCCTAATGAAGTAAAAAACAACAAAAAACAAAGCTAAAAATATATAGTATTATAAATGTTTTACAAAATGCAGAAATTATTGAGGTAAAAAGATGTAAACTAGAAAAATGCATCAACAAAGATAAAAGTTGGTTCTTTGAAACATATGTAAAAATTTGATACATACTGAAACAAAATAAAAAACAACAATTATCAATATTAGAAATGCATAAAGGGATACTGCTATAGATTCTACAGATAAAAACATATAATGAGAAGATATTTGGAACAAGCTCCATATTCATAACTTTACTTACAAAAATTGATAGAAGAAAAATAAAATCAAAATCGTTCTATATATCAAGAAATTATTAAATAAAATTACAAAAAATATATAGACATATGGATAACTTGAGAGATTAATTGATATATTTCAAAAAATATCTACCCAAAACATCAATATAAACATACATACATATAATAGGCCCAGATAACTAATGAATAATCTTTCAAGTAGTTAAGGAAGAAATAACACTCATCTTCAACAAACCCTTCAGTAAATATAGAGAAAATGCTTCCTAAACCTTTTCATGAGGCCAGCATAACTTCAGTACCAAAATCTGATAATCTTACAAGAAACGTGATCTGACAGAACAATTTCTCTTATGAATATAGATACTCCTAATTAAAATATTAGCAAGTCAAACACAGTGACATATGAAAAAGATACTATGTCATGTTCAATTAGAATATATTCTAATAATGCAAGCTTGGTTTAGAATTTGAAAATCAATTAAGGGAAATCACTTCATTAAAAGGAGAATGTAGAAAAAGTGTAATCATATCTTGATAGATGCAGAAAGAACATTTGACAAAGTTTTTTAAAACATTCATAATCAAATTTTTAATATACTGGCAATACAACAGAATTCTCTCAATCTGACCAAAAATATCCAAAAAAGATATATAGTCTGTATCATACTGAATAGTGATATATTGAAAATTTCCTGATGAAATTGAAAGCCAGTCACATGTCACAGCTCCCTCCCTTGTATTTGGTCCCAATACCACAAGGAGGCAATAAAGAAGAAGAAAAAAAGAGAGAGAGAGAGAGAGTTATAAGGACTGGAAATATTTTAATAAAACTTCCATTTATTTGTAAATAACAAGATTGTATATATAGAAAATTCAAAATAAACTAGAAAACTAGAACTAATAGAATCATCAACTGAATTAGTAAAATCCCCAAGCACAAAGTAGATACACCAGCAATAAACAAATAAAAAGTAAAACGTAAATATTAGTACCTTTCCAATGGCATAAAAACTGCAAATACTGAAAAATAAATCCAAAAGTATGCAAGACTTCTAAACTAACACTTCAAAGAGTTATTGAAAGAAATTGAGAAAAACATACAAAAATGGAGGAATATAGCATGTAAATGGATTGGAAGATGCATTACTCTAAAGAGATTACTTCTTCCTGAATGAATTCATAAATTCATTAAAATTCCAGTGGAAAAAAACAACTAATTTGGCAAATTTATTCCGAAATTAATATGAAATGCAAAATATCGTGATTAACCAATTCACTTTCCTAAAACAAAACAATGTGAGAGGACGTTCTTTATCATATAGAGATAACTATGATAAAGTCATAATAGTGTAATTACACAGTGTGGTATCGGCACCAGAGAAGAGGAATAGAAGAATAGAATAAAATCAAGGTCTCAGAAATGACTCAAGCATCTGATTTAGAGTAAATTTTTCACAAAAAGGCAGTTTCAAAAAATAGTGCTAGGTTCATTTGATAGCCATATGAAAATAAATTAGTAGTTGGGAGTAATGGAAAACATGCTAATTGTATATTTTACTATTGCTTTATGCTATAAAATCCTGATAATCTTTTAAGATACTTTGCTATAGATTAGGCGAGAGATAAAAATGAATCCACACTAAGGCAGTGAAATGAAGAAAATCATGCCAGCGAGTCTCAGATTAGTGAGTCAATAATGAAAAATGGACTTCTTTGATAAAGTTAGGATCAGAGTTAGGGAATTCAAGGAGGCCTCAGCAACAATGCTAGAGAGAAGAAGGGACTCTGATGCTGTGTTAAAGGTAAGCCCTCCATTTGCTTTTTATAATGCAAGTAGTCAGATTCTTAATATGCATAATAAATGTTAGAACAAGAACAAAATCATAGGGTCATATAAAGAAGAAAGAACCACATGAGGGAAACAGGCAGGATTTCCTAGAATAGGTAATATTTGAGCCAAATTTTGAAAGGTAACAAACAATTAGGAAGTCTAGAATATGATGATCAAATGGAGCATCATACTGCAACCATGGAATTGTGACAATGTGTTCAGAATTAATTTCTGGATTTTTGATAGGAGTTGAAACTAAAGAGGAAAGAAGATAACAAAGGGCTTGTTTGTCATACTGAGCAATTTGAATATTATCAAAAATAAAGGGGGTCATGCATTATCCTTGCTACAATTTTTAGAGTCTTTTATTCTGAACAAGTTTTCTCTTGGTCCTGACCCTCGTGTAGTTTGTTTCTGTTCTTCATATCCTCAGTTGCAACAGTCGACTTTCCCTAATGGACTTGCTCTGGACTCTCTCCTTGGCTTATTCAGACCAGACAGCTTTGGGTAGACAGCTGGCTCATTTTGGTCCCAGTGAATTCACATTGTTACTCTTATTGGGTGTAATTGGTTGAAGTTTAGGTAATGTATATGACTTGATGGTGGCAAGTGAATCCCTCTGCTAAGTGGTATAAGGAAATAGGTTTAAGGATAACCTGAGACCAGGAGATCAGTATTCTTTTCTCACAAAAAGGGCTTTTTTGATCACTAGGATCAGAATTAAAGCTGAGCATATTTGTATCTCTCTCAAAAAAAATTGTTGACTTACTTTCCTCATCAGGAAATTCTATAGTTACCACACCTGGGCATCGTTGTGCCCAGGAGAAAATAATTTTGGAATTTGTTCAGATTCAAGTGGCAATGGGAAAGGTTATAAATAAGAAATGGTTTGTTTTGATGTTTGCTGTACGTAGGCCTGGACATCAGTTTCAGGTAAGATATCGTGTATTACACATAGATCATGCAATAAGGTAGATAAATAGTATATAGCTTTAGTCTGACTCTGATTCACTGAAATCTTTTTTTAAAACTACAAAATAAAAAATAAGCAAAAATATCCCAGTATCCTCTCTTCTTTATGTGCCTAATTAGAGTTACTCAAGTTGTTTGACAACAGTGATTTCTCTGATCCAAGAAAAGACATAATTATCAAGATAGTCTCAACTTTCTTAATTTTTTCTAATTGAGAATATTAATTTAATTTTAAGAGTCTCAAATCCATTTCGTATTTAATGGGGTGATACATGCCTACAGGGTGTTAATATTCTCCTTCTCCTTTGAGGATATTACAAGAAGAAATTATGTTATCACACATAGAAAAAAACCTTGTAGAAATTATTAACAGGCATTGGGATAGAGTAGGATATTAATGAAAGTGATTTTTTGAGAATTATTTTAAAAAATGTTTACTTTCCTTATAAGAGTTAGATGAAGACTTCTGAATACCAGTTATGTAACTAGCATAGACCTGTTTCTTTAAATTATATATTATTTGATTTTCATGATCTCAAAAGAACTTGATATTTGATAACACTCTTTTTCTTATTGAGATATAATTGACATATAACCTTCTGTAAGGTTAAGGTGTACAACACGTTGATTTGATATACTTATATATGGCAATATTATTACTAATTAAGTGTTAATTTGCATATCCATGCATTCAGGTGATTATCATTTATTTTTTATGGTGAGAATATTTAAGATCTAGCCTCTTAGCAACTTTCAGGTACATAAGACATTACTGTTAACACCAATCACAATGCTGTACATTATATGCCCATAACTTATTTATCCTCTAACTGCAGGTTTATACCCTTTGACCAACATCATCAGTAAATCTGCAGCAGATTTATGCTGTTGGCTATCACAAACAGCCACATAAGCGATACTCCATGCAAATGAAAAAGAAAAGAATGCTGAGGTAGAAATATGTATATCAAACAAAATGGACTTTAGAACAAAAACTGTAACATGACACAAAAAAGGGCATTTCATAATGCTAAAGGGAACAATTCAACAAGAAGATAAAATACTTGTAAATAATAATGCTCCCAACATAGGAGAATCTAAGTTGCATAACAAAAATACATAAAGCAAATATTAACAGACATAAAAGGATAAATTGATAGTAACACAATAATATTAGGGGACTTTAACACCCACTTATCTCAATGGATAGGTCATTCAGAGAGGAGATAACTAAGGAAATATTGGCCTTAAGTGACACATTAGACCAGGTGGACTTAATAGATATATACAGAACATTCCATCTAAAAACTGTAGAATGAACAATCTTTTCAAGCTCATGGAACATTATGCAGGATAGGGTACATATTATGCCACAAGTCTCAAAAAATTTAAGAAGATTGAAGTAATATCAAACATCTTTACCAATCACAGCAATATAAAACTAGAAGTCAACTACAAGAAGAAAATGGAAAAAGTCACAAATATGTGAAGATTAAAGAAAATGCTACTGAAAAACTAATGGGTCAAACAGAAATCAAAGGAGAAATTAAAAACTACCTGGAGACAAATGAAAATGAAAATATGATGTACAAAAATTTATGGGATATGGCAAAAGTGACACTAAGAGGGAAATTTATAGCAATACAGGCCTATCTTAAGAAACAAGAAAAATCTCAAGTAAACAATGTAACATTACACCTAAAGGAACTAGAAAAAAGAAGAACAAACACATCCTCAAATTAAGGAAATGATAGAAGGAAATAATCAAATTAGAGCAGAAATAAATGAAATGGAAACTAAATAAGCAACAGAAAAAAATCAATGAGACTAAGAGCAGCTTCTTTGAAAAGATAAAGTAAAATGAGAAACATTTAGCTAGACTCACTAAGAAAAAAAGAGAGAAGGCTCAAATAAGTAAATCAAAAATGAAAAAGTGGAAATTACACTGGATACAACAGAAATACTAAGGATTATAAGAGAATACTATGGAAAGCTATATGCTAACAAA
Source organism: Equus asinus (assembly GCF_041296235.1). NCBI lineage: Eukaryota > Metazoa > Chordata > Mammalia > Perissodactyla > Equidae > Equus > Equus asinus. Next base: position 65,823,198 of record NC_091793.1, on the reverse strand, counting down.
TTGGAAAACCTGGAAGAAATGGATAAATTCTTAGAGTTATACAATCTTCCAAAACTCAATCAAGAAGAATTAGAAAATCTGAATAGACTGATAACTAATAAGGCAATTGAGACAAAAGTCCAGGACATGTCAGCTTCCCTAGTGAATTCTACCAAGTAGTCAAAGAAGACTCAATATCTATACTTCTCACTTTTCCAAAAAATTGAAGAGGAAGGGACACTTGCTAACACATTCTGTGAGGCCAGCATTACCCTGATACCAAAACCCGACAAGGACAATGCAAAGACAGAAAATTAGAGGCTGGTATTGCTGAAAAAATAGATGCAAAAATCCTCAACAAAATATTAGCAAACGAATATAACAATACATTAAAAGTATCATACATGATGATCAAATGGAATTTATTTCAGAAGTGCAAGGATGGCTCAACATCTGCAAATTAATCAATGTGATACACCACGATAACAAAATGAGAAATAAAAATCACATGATCATCTCAATAGATGCAGGGGAAGCATTTGATAAGATTCAGCATCTATTTATGATAAAAACTCTGATTAAAATGGGTACAGAAGGAAAATTCCTCAACATATTAAAGTCATATATGACAAACGCACAGTTAACATCATATTCAATGGTGAAAAAATTGAAAGCTATCCCTCTAAGAACAGGAAGAAGACAAGGAGAACCACTTTCACCACTCTTATTCAACATAGTATTGGAAGTTCTACCGAGAGCAATTAGGCAAGCAAAATAAATAAAAGTTGTCCATATTGGAAAAGAAGAAGTAAAACTTCACTCTTTTCAGATGACACGATTTTATATATAGAAACCCTAAAGAATCCACCTGTTAGAAATAATAAGTGAATACAGTAAATTTGAAGGGTACAACATCACCATACAAAAATCTGTTGTTTCTGCACACTAACAACAAAATAGCAGAAATAGAAATCAGGAATAAAATCTCATTTGCAACCACAACAAAAAGAATAAAACACTTAGGAGTAATTTAACCAAGGAGATAAAATACCTGTACACTGAAAACTATAAAATGCTGTTGAAAGAAATCTAAGAAGACACAAAGAAATGGAAAGACATCCCATGCTTCTGGATTAGAAGAATTAGCATGGTTAAAATGTCCATATTACCTAAAGCAAATCTACAGATTCAATGCAATCCTTATCAAACTCCCAAAAACGTTTTTCACAGAAATCAACAAAGAATCCTATAATTTATACAGAACAACAAAAGACCTCAAATAGCCAAAAGAAGCTAAGGGAAAAGAACAAAGATGGAAGCATCACACTCCTTGATTTCAAAGTATACTATAAAGATATAGCAATCAAAACAGCATGGAACTGGCAGAAAAACAGACACACAGATCAATGGAACAGAATTGAGAGCCCAGATATAAACTGATATATTTGTAGACAGCTGATTTTTGACAAAGGAGCCAAGAGCATACAATAGAGAAAGGAAAGTCTCTTCAATAAATGGTGCTGGAAAAACTGGACAGCTGCATGCAGAAAAATAAAAATAGACCACTATCTTACACCATACACAAAAAAATAACTGAAAGTAGATTAAAGACTTAAATGTAAGACCTGAAACCGTAAAACTCCTAGAAGAAAACGTAGATTGTATGCTCTTTGACATCAGTCGTAGCAGTATCTTTTTTAATATGTCTCCTCAGGCAAGGGAAACAGAAGAAAAAATAAACAAAAGGGATTACCTCAAACTGAAAAGTTTCTGCACAGCAAAATAAACCATCAGCAAAACAAAAAGAAAGCCTACCAATTGGGAGAAGATACTTGCAAATCATATATCTAATAAGGGGTTAATATCCAAAATATATAAAGAACTGATACAACTTACCAACAAAAATACAACCTGATTAAAAAATGGCAGAGGATCTGAACAACATTTTTTCCAAAGAAGATATACAGATGGCCAACATGAAAAAATGTTCAACACCACTAATTACTAGGGAAATTCAAATCAAAACTGCAATGAGATATCACCTCTTGCCTGTCAGAATGGCTGTTACTAAAACGAGAAGAAATAATGAGTATTAGAGAGGAGATGGAGAAAAGGGAACCCTTGTACTCTGCTGGTGAGAATGTAAACTGATGCAGCCACTGTAAAAATACTTTGGAGATTCATCAAAAGATTAAAAATAGAAGTACTATATGATCTCTCTATTCCACTTCTAAGTAATTATTCAAAGAACATGAAAACTCTAATTTGAAAAGATATGTGCACCCTTTTGTTCATTTCAGCATTATTTACAATAGCCAAGACTTGGAAACAACCTAAGCATCCATTGATGGATGAATGGATAAAGAAGATGTGCTATATATAAAAGCAAGGGAATACTATTCAGCCATAAAAAAGATGAAATCTTACCATTTGCAACAACATACATGGACCTTGAGGGTATCATGCTAAGTCAAGTCAGTCAGACGGAGAAAGCCAAATACCATATGATTTCACTCATATGTGGAAGATAAAACAACAACAAACAAACACATAGATACAGAGAATAGACTGATGGTTACCAGAGGGGAGGGGAGTGGAGGGAGGAAGAAAACTGTGAAAGAGTACATTTGTATTGTGATGTATTGCATCTACACCTTTGGTGGTGAACATGATGTAGTCTATAGAAAAGTCAAAATATGATGATAAACTCCTGAAATTTGTATAACGTTATAAACCAATGTTACCTCAATAAAAAAATAGGTAAGCCCTCAGTCTAAACCATATATCATATACAAAAATTAAATCAAAATAGACTTAAATGTCAAACAAAACTATAAAAAATTTAGAAAAAAACAGAAACAAAAAAAAGAAGGAAATCTTCTGTATTTAGGGTTGTGTGTAGTATTCTTAGACTTGACAGCAAAGTGTGATACATAAAGGAAAAGCTGATAAATTGGACTTCATCAAAATTAAAACCTTGCTGTGTGAAAACCCATGTGAAAAAGATGAAAAGACAAGCCACAGAGTGTGAGAAAATACTTGCAAACCAGATATCCTACAAAGCACTAGTATATACATTATATAAAGAACTTTCAAAAGTCAACTGTAAAAACATTTAAATAACTGACAATACCAAGCTCTGGTGAGAATGCAGAGCAACTGGAACTCATACACATTGCTGATGTGATTGCAAAATGGCCCCTCCATTTTTGAAATCAGATACACAATTACTTACCAAAGTTAAATGAATATTTACCATATGTGCCAGCAATGTGACTCCTAGTTATTTATCGTACTGAATAAAACCTGTACATGAATGAGGCTTTATTCATAATCACCTAAACCTGGAAACAATACAAAAGCCTTTCAATTGGTAAGTGGTAAACAAACTATGATACATCCATACAGTGGATTATCACTCAATAATAAAAAGGAGCAAAATAGTGACACACACAAAAGCATTGAAGGATCACAAATGCATCATTCAAAGTGAAGGAAGTCAGACTCAAAGGCTATAAATGGTTTCAGTCTGCTTACATAGCATTCCGGTATAGGTAAAACTATCAGTGGTTGCTTGGGGATAGGAAATGGAGAAATGATAGATCACAAAGGAGCACACAAGAAATTTTTGGTAAGTATGTTCTACATCTTGATTATGCTTATTGTTAAATGACTGTATGTTTTATCAAAATTCTCAGAATTGCACAGTAAAAAGGTGAATTAGTGTTTAACCTTTATTTAATAAAAAGTATAAATAGTACCAAAAAATGAAACGCTTAGGAATAAACCTAACAAAAGATTTCTCTTTATTAAGAGAAATAAATAGTTATATATAACTTGTACAAGGATTAGAAGTCTCAAAATTGTTGTGTTCACTCTCTAAATTGATCTATAGACTTGACTGAATCCTTGTCAAAATCCTAACAGGCTTGTATTTTAAAATAGATTTTAAAACTTATTTGGAAAGCCTAAGATCTGAATTAGCAGAAATAGTCTTGACTACAAAAAGCTAAGTTGGAAGATTTATACTACTTGATTTCAAGGTTTACTGTAAAGCCATAATAATCAAATCAGTTTGACATTAGTATAGAAAAACCAGAAATAGATTCATATGTATATGGGCAACTCATTTTCAGCCTTTATACTGGGATAATTCACTTGGAAAAAAACAAAAACATTTGTATAAATATGCTAGAAAAATTGTTTTGTGTTTTCATTTGAATATTGGTACTTTCTTCCCTCCAAGAATTATTTTGAAATGGATCATAGACCTAAAAGTAAAATCCAGCATCATAAAGCTTCTGGATATTTAAAAAGGAGAATTGTAATTTTATAAATAATGATTTCATGGACAGGTCGTAAAAAAGAGAAACCATAAAAGATTAAAAAACTAGGTTGGATCAAAATTAAAAATTCTGCTTACAAAAAGACAGCAGTAAGAATATAAATAGGCAAGCTATTATCTGGGAAAAGTATTTGCAGTAATATATGAAAAAAATACTTTTATCCAGAATACATATAGAATTTTTATGAATCAATGATGAATAATTGACAACACCATATTAATAGGCAAAATAATTGGATTTTTCTCAGGAACAAATATACAAATGGCGTATAAGCCCCTGAAAAGACACACAACCTCACTAGCAATCAGGGAAATGCAAATTATAACCACAATGGCATTTCATTTTCCACCCACTAAAATGGATAAAATTTTGAAAAACAAAACAAAAAAATACCAATGACAAATATTGCTAGGGGCATGGAATAACTGAAACTTTGAGATACTGCTGTTGGGGACAAACAAGACTTCAATCATTTTGAAGAACTATGTGGAAAAGTTGCACATAAATCTACCTGGTGACACAGTGTTTCACTTCCAAGTACTGGCTCAACAAAGTGCAAACATATGTCCACAAAACAATTGGTCTGAGACTGTTCATAGCAAGTTTAATCATGGTAGATTCAAGTGGAAAAACAATGTTCTTCTGCTTTTGAAAGGGTAAATGAATTCCGTTACATCCAGACAATTGAATACTTCATAGGAATTTTTAAAAATCTAACAAATCAACTCACCACAGAGATGAATATGAAAATGTTATTTTAAGTGAAAGAAGCCTTTCAGGAACAATAGAATACACATGATATGATATCATTCATACTAAATAAAACTAAAAGAAAAATTAATTGATGGTAATAAATATCAGATAGTCACAGGAGGACAGTTAGTACTGACTGGAAAGGAGTATGACAAAACTTTTAAGGGGGGTGGAAAGATTCTCTCTGTCTTTTTTTTTTAATTGGCACCTGAAGTAACATCTGTTGCCAATCTTCTTCTCCCCCAAGCCCCCCAGTACATAGCTGTATATTCTAGCTGTAGGTCCTTCTGGTTCCGCTTTGTGGGATGCTGCCTCAGCATGGCTTGATGGGTGCTAATAGGTCCACATACGGATACGAAGCCTTGGCCCCCAAAGTGGAGATTGTGAACCTAGTCGCTCAGCCAAGGGGCCAGACACCCTAGGAAACATTCTATTTACCATTTTTGATAGTGGCTACAGAGTTTTATGCAATTGTCTAAACTCCTTGAATATAAAATATTTAAGATCTGTGCAATTTAGTTTATGTTAGTTGTATGCCAATAAAAAATACAGTGTGGTAAGTACTATGAAGCTTAGGTAGGGAGCTGAAGCAGACATAAAAGAGTAACTCAGCCCAGGCCTGGAGGTATTGGTATTGGTTGTCACACTGTGGGGGAACTAAGCTGAAAGTGGGAAAGTCGAATGTTGAGCTATGTGTGCATCTCCTTTTTTATTTTGCTTTGAGCTTTTAAATTGTTCCAGTTTATTTTCAATTATGCCAAAAGGAAATAGAGAAGGTTCTTTATCCTTGCATAGATTGGAATAGAATGTGCTCCTGAGGCCCAAATAAGAGCTGGAAGATGTAACATATGAGGAAGATCCTCAGGGGCTGTGTGACCAAAGTGTGGTCCCAGGATCACATCACCTAGGAGCTTGCTCGAAATACAAATTCTCAAGTTTCAACCCAGACCTGCTGAGTCAGAAACTCTGCGTGCCTAGTCACTGGTATTTTAAACATAGCCTTCAAGTGACTCTGCTGTACACAGAGGTTTCAGAATTGGTGCTCAAAGGGAAAGAGTATTCTCAGGGGAAAGATGGTCAAGGCTACAGGATTCAGTGCCTCTCTGTAGTGATTGGCTTCCTTCATGTTCTATCCTAGGAGATTAGGATTCACTTATGTGCTGTAGGTCTGAAGTGGCCCCTAAGGATTTATATTCTAATAAATCCCCATGGAATGTTGATGAAGCTGGGCAGACACCACACTTCGAGAAGAACATATTATGATTAGAGACAAAAAGTGCGCTTATAGAAGATCAGGGAAGCTTCCCAGAGGAGCTGATACCTGTGGGAGCCTTTGGAGAGGTAAAGTTTGGACCACAAATTTAAGGAGATTTTTTTTAAGTAATAGCAGATAATAAGAAGAATGCAAGCTGGTTAAAAACTACACAATGAGTTTAGGGTTGTAAATTATTAGGATGATGAGAAAAATCAATGAGAATAGAAAAGAGATCTAATCTGATATCAAGATGCTATTGCACAGTAGTACACAATGAAGGCTGCAGAGGAAAATGGGGAGGCAAGCTGATCTGATACCGACCCTGATATCAGTTTCCCTACTTTAAACCCAGCATATATGGGGTTAAAACCAAAACACTCATCCCCTGCTTTCTACTTGGCTTCCTGGCTCCAGAATCTACTATCTTCCATGGAGACAGACACAGCCAAGGACAAGCACCTGGACTCATTCTCTCCTCCCCACAAAGAGACACAGGCTGGTGGGAAAGCTGCTGACCAGCAAGGTCACAGGCTCCCTCCTCTCTGCAAGTAGTCTCAAGGTCAAAGACAGACTGGTGGGAAAGCTCCAACCAGCAAGGCCATATGCTCCCCCTCCCCTACTTAAAACCCCCAAATAATAACCCTTCCTTTTAGTTTTTTGGGGAGTTTGGGATTTCAGCGTTCATTAGCTGCTCTCTCTCCTTACTCAGCACTGTGCAATAATAAAATTCTGACGTTCTTCCACTACCCCGGGTGTCAGACATTGGCCTGCTGTGCAATGGGTGAGCGAACTCATTTCAGGTTCAATATCAGATCTGCCAGAGCACATGCTGATAGTCTGTCTTCTAACTACTTGGTTCACAAAATGACTCTAAACTCCTTTGGAATTGACTTCCTGGTTTGCTGCCCTGTAAATTGATCTTAATCCACATTTTGCTAATCTCTAAAGTCACTGTAGTCTCTTCATCTCTTATGTATATATCTTGTTCTATCTTTGTCACCTAATTTCCTTTTACCACTGAGGGAATTTATTTAGTGTAATACACATTTCAAAGCCATTTTACCTACCTTAGCAAATTTTATCCTGACGACTTCCACTGATGTATTGCTCCGCTCTCCAAATGGGGAAACTGACGCTCAGAGGGCTCAAGTGTCCCAGCCAAGGTCATAGGGGTTAATAGAGACAGAACTGACTCCCAGGAAATGCTCATTATGTTCTTGAAATGTTAATCCTTTTGATATATCCTGGCTTCAGCCCTGCTTTCTGGGAAGTCAGTGGAAGAAAGAGGAGATCATTCTTAGACTCTTCCCAAAATATAACTCTTACTGTTTGTCACTGCCTTTTAATTTTCCCCTGCTGCCTCCTATCACTCTCCTTAGTAAGTGCATTATTTAACTCTATTATATATTTAGGAGTGCAGTATGAGAGATGTCATAGAAAATAAAGTTTTATTATCCACAGGATGAAAGTACACCTGTATATTATGTGCAGAGACAGATGCACAATCCAGAGTAAGATGATGCCCCCAGGGGGTCTTTTATCTTCTGCCTGAGCTCATATTCTTCACCTTCTTTCTTTTCTGGCTTGGGTCTTGCCATAGCTATTTATGTCATTCTGATCTCCACGTGGAATGACTTCACTTCTGCATTCTGCTAGGGGATAAAGTGAGGGCCATTCAGAGAGCAGCATTACTGTGTCTGATGTCACAGAATCAATTTTCCAGAAGGAGTTAAGATCAGGAATCACTTAAACATTTCCAGTTCTACGGCTACAGACTGCATCCCTTTCTAGAGTGGTCAACATCTAGACCAAATCCAAGGTGATAAAGTTGGTAAGTGGCAGAGTTTAAACCGGAACCCTGGGGCTGGCCCCATGGCCGAGTGTTTAAGTTCATGTGCTCCACTTCAGCAGGTTGGGGTTTTGCTGGTTTAGATCCTGGGTGTGAACCTAGCACCACTCAAAAAGCCATGCTGAGGTGGTGTCTCACATAGCACAACTAGAAGGATCTACAAATACAATAGAATATACAACTATGTACTGGGGGGTTGTAGGGAGAAAGGAAAAAAAACACAAAGAAGATTGGCAACAGACGTTAGCTCAGGTGCCAATCTTTAAAAAAAAAAAAAAGGAAAAAGGGGAACCCTATAATTGCTAATCTCTAGTTGAAGTTTCTTTGCATTTACCTCTGACTACAGGAGTTAATTTGGTCCTTGATTATTGAAAGTATAATAAGGCATTCCATATGATCATTTTTGGCCAGTGGTGACAAGGTGACTCTAGGCGAGAACAGACTATGCTAACATTCTATATATAACTTTGTAGCAACATCTTGGTGTCATACTTTTTCTCTTTTGATGATCTTTTGACCTGCTTACTTTTATGTATACAAGCATTGATCCCTGGAAAATAGTTGTTACACAATAAATATTTGCTTACCCATCCTTTCTTTTTTTTTTGACAAATATTTATTGAGCACCTTTTTGTGCTAGATACTGTTTTAGCCACTGAGGATAAAACACTGAAAGAAATAAGGTTTTTACTCTCTATATTCTAGTGGAGAAGTCATTTTAATTAAATAAATGTATAGGTGAATGAATGTTACTAAGTGTAATGAGAACATATAATGGGAAGTTTGGCAACATGTCATTTACTGAATGTCTAAATAAGTGAATATGTGTCTGAATGAAATAAGAAGATTACCTTTTAGCTCCTAATAGGTAATAAAATAATGATGAATGTAGGCTGTAAAGTCAATATGGAATTAAATAAAAGAATATGGTGGTAATATCACTGTAGTAGGCAGAATAATGCCCCCAAAGCTGTCTAGGTCCCAATCCCTGTAACTTGTGAATATATTATCCTACATGGCAAAAGAGACTTTGCAAATGTGATTTAAAGTTAAGAACCTTGAGATGGGGAGATTATCCTAGCTTACTTGGGTATGCACAATCTAATTGCGTGAATCCTTAAAAGTGGAGAAACTTTCTTGACTATGGTAAGAATAAGAGATGTAACAACAGAAGCAGGGTCATGTAGACGGTGGCATAAGAAGAACTCGAACCGTTGTTGCTGGTTTTGAAGAGGGAAGGTTCCACAAGCCGAGGAAGGCAGGTAGGCTGTAGAAGCTAGAATAGGTCAGGAAACAAATTCTCCTCTAGAATCTTGAGAAAGAACATGGTCTGTTACTGCAGATGCTTCAATTTTAGCCCAGTGTGACCAGTATTGGACTTCTGACATGCAGAACTGTAGGATAGTATATTTTTGTTGTTTCAAGCCAATAAATTAGTGCTTAATTTGTTTCAGCAGCAACAGGAAATTAGTATAATCACCACTGACGTGATTATGAGATCAGTAGAACCAGAGCATCATTATTTTCACTTACTCCCATTTGTCCTGATTTTTCTTTCTTGCTAACACTATATTCTTTCTCTTCCAGAAGGCTTTAACTTTGCAGGCCCACAATCGTTTCAGAAATCTTTGGGGTAGACATATCATATAGATATGTTGAAACTTTGTGTTCCTCTTCTCACCAGAAACGAATGCTCTTTGTGAATACAAGATTGCTGGCATGAAAGCTTGATGAGCCCCTGGCCACACTTTTATTTGAGAACTAAAGTGTTTGAAAGTATTTCTTTTTATCCCAGTTTGACTCTCAAAAGTAATTGTTTTTGTTAAAAAATAAAGAAAAAATTTTCTTTTCTCTTAGTAGTAGTGCATTACATTAAAAAACAACAAATAAAACACCTATTTTTCTTCTACTTAATATACTTGGAAAGTTAAATTTCCAAAATACTTTTTTCTATCTGCTGTGCATAGCACAAGATGTGTAATTCATTTACTTATTTGTTTGTGTGTTTAATCTTCATCCTTTCTCATGTTTTTGGAGAATATTCACTAAATACTAAAACTTAAAGAGATTAATACATGACTTGGACTTGAAAAATTATGTGTTAGTGTAACAGAATCATACACCACCAAAAAGTATTAAGTAGTAAAGTAATGTGCTTTGTTTCACTTAAATCGTTTCTTTCTCTATATTTTACACAACAAATATGAACTTATTCTTACTGAATACAATAAATGAAAACTTTGTGAGACATTTTATAGGTGTTTCCACGTTCTATTTATTGCTGGAACTAAACTACTCTTTATTGATTCTCTGATGAAAACTGTTTTGCCAGAATGCACACACTCAGTTCATAGTCATCATGTAACATCTATATTGCCTAGAGTTGTCTTATTTTCTCAAGATGAATTAGGGTCTGTTCTGATATAAGGATAACATATGAACCTAAAACTGGCCCAGACACTCCTGAATATAAGCCTGTGGCCTCCATACCCTGTTATATACCTTGATGGACAAGTCACAGTTTGTACCTGTGAGGAGATTGATAGAACTGTCTGATTCCTTTCTTCTCATCTCTTTACATATCTATCCATCTATTGTACAGCATCCAACCTGTTGTGCACCCTTTTCTATTTTGTTGAGAATTGCTGAGATAATCATCTTCCCAGGGCCCAGATCCTTATAAGTAATAGATTCTTTTTAAGAAGATTGTCATTCTTTGGGCAAGAATTGTCCCTAAAGCAGTGAGAAACTAAAGGCTTTAGACTTGTTGCTGTCTAATGCAAATTATTTGTAGCAATGAAAAGGAAGCAGTGCTGGTGCAGACACGACTATCTCACTCTCCTTATGAGCCTGAGCAGACCTTCCCTGAACACCTGGTATCCTCAATGGGATTAGGCTGTCTGGTCCTGCCTGCCTGGTCACTCCCAGTAAGAGGCTCTGAGTCTGATTTTCTGGTCAAACCTTAGGCAAATGAAATATGATAAGTCAGTACTCTAATGTACTCCTGGGGCCCACTGATGGAAGTGCCTGCCCACCTTTGGCCAGAAGGAGAAAGTTCTCAGCCTTCTGAAGAACCCTTTTTTCTACCTTCAACACTATTAAAAGCTGCCTGGAATGAGTGAGAATCTGAAAACTTTACTGCTGTTCCCTGGCTACTTAACTTCTCCTTCATTTTCTGGTAAGAAATAGAAGGCAGCTTTAGCATGTATTTGGATTTTTTTTTTTTCAGCCTCTGAGTGCCCATAGAAATATGGGCATTGGTCATTGTCTTTCATTACACAAATAATCGATGCTCATTGAAAAATATTTATAAAATGAAAAAAATTGTATAAAGTAAAACACAAATCACATTTACCTAAATCTCTAAAAGAGATTATCACTATTGCCATTTTGTTCTATTTCCCTCTAGATTTAGATCTATGAACAATGTTTATATACACCCACACACACATTCACTGGAATTTTCTTTGGTCCATGAGTTCCAGGCATAAACCAAAACTTAATTGTAACATTGTGGCATCTTAGTGCTAAAGTTGTTTTTGCGGGGAGAGGGCAGTGATCTCACATCAATCATTTAAAAATTATTAAAAGATGCTAAACTCCTGTAATGGCTGGAAGCCTAGGTGAATCAAGTGATTGAAGAACACACTGGGATTGTTGCTGAGGATTTGGGATCATTGGGCCAAGAGTTAATTGACAAAATGCTGAAATAGTGATGAAATATAGTGAATTGTTCAATTCCTCACTTCACTATGGTTTACCTCCAGCAACGGAATGGGGAGATAGACCCCATTAAAGATATCAGTAAGGTAAGAGACCTTGAGAAAGTTGTCCTTCATTATGCTCCAGATTGAGGCATAGGATAAAAATAGGTCCATGCCGGAACCAATGAAAAGCATCATTAGACTTCAGATTAAAAAGCAGAAGACCTCATGGATTAAATTAAAGTGAACGGCTTGAGAATGTTAATGACTGGTAAACTTTAAGAGGCCTAATATGAACCATAAGAAAACCTGATACTCAACTCTGGATAAACTATTGAAAGCTAGATAGTTTTTTTCATATTCTTTCTCCTGCCTTTTCTGTTTCCTATCAAGTTAAGCAAGTGACCCTGTCAAAGGATTAATTAAAGTTTATTTCTTCTTCATTTGGTCTTTTACATTGGCCTTTGTGTGTCCTGATGATTGTTCCAACTTCCAGGAGCTCACATGTTCTCTTTGGTATTTTATTTCTTAGGTCAATTCTCTTCTAGAGTTTTATACTTTCTGAGCTCCTGCTGTTTGAATTCTTGGTGTTGTTTTTGTTTTTTCCTCAAATCCAATGTACGTGTCTGTATTTGCAAGTTATTTTTGTAAATCATCATGAGCATCATCATAATGTTTGCATATCTGAACTCCTCTGGGATCTTTTTAAAAAAATTGACTTTTTTGGAGCAGTTTTAGGTTTATAGAAAACTTGAGTGGAAGGTACAGAGAATTCCCTCATATTCCTTCTCTGCATTTCCCCTATTATTAACGTCTTGCATTAATGTAATACATTTGTTACAATTGATGATCTAATATTGATACATTATTATTAATTAAAAGCCATAGTTTGCATTAGAGGTCACTCTTTGCATTGTACTTTTTATGACATTCGACAAATATAAGGTGACATGTTTCTGCCATTACAGTATGATGCAAAATATTTCCACTACCTTAAAAATCTATGCTCCATCTGTTTTCTCCTCTCTCCCTCCTCCAGAATCTCTAGGAAGCACTAATCTTTTTACTGTCTCCATAGGTTTGCCTTTTCCAGGTGCCAGATAGTAGGCATCATACAGTATATATCCCTTTCAGATTGGCTTCTTTCGCTTGGAAGTATGCATTTAAATTTCCTACATGTCTTTTGTCAGTTTGGTAGCTCATTCTAGCATCTCTTTTCATCTTCTCAGTTCCTGAAATACAATGAATTGTGATTCAGTTACCTCAATAGCAAGTTTTCTTAATCTTCTGATAATTATATCAACCACGTTCTGAGGTTCACTCTCATAATATCTCTTGAAATAAGTTTACCTTCCCCAATATTCGTTCTCTATTTTTTCTATATTTTTCTCTTTAGAAAGCAAGAAGACTGCCTAGGGTTTTTAAGTTATTTGTTTCTATTTGATGCCGTAGAAATTGGATTAAGCTACCACCTCCTTAGAAAAGCTGTTTAAAGGTTATCAGATGTTGGAGAATATCTTTGAACTTTCCTAATAAGCTTTAACTCATTTCCTCCACAAGGGAGGTAACACTTGGCTGAGAATAAACAAGGCCAAAAGTTCAACTCTGTTGGCAAAACAATTGCTCTTCTCCCTAGTGCCTGCAGACTACAGCAGCCTGCCATCAAAGTCTGCTGTTCGTTTAATCAACATGGTAACCAAAAAACCCTGCCTTCATGGCAAGCAGAAATGAGAGGAAGTGTACAGAGCTTGTTTAATTAATTAGAGAACAGGATGTCATTTATCCCATCAGCATCAGTTACTCTAAAAAACAGACATCACCTTCTCATGGCATCAGATTGTAGAAAGACATGTTGCGTGAAAGATTTTCTCAAGAGGCAACTTTTAAAGACAACCTTAAACCGAGCTGTTAATTAGCATTAAAAGAAAACCAAATAAGTAACTACATAAATAAAACCATAAAACAAATAAGCAAAGCAATCAACAAATAACAAAGCTTATTTGTTCATGTCTAAATTGGATCTGGTAACAATGATTGAACACAAAGTTTGTAAGGTATCTATGTGTGTGATATACGCTATCTCATTTAATCCTTAAATAACACAGGCAACATTATCTTTTTTTTGAGGGGAGGTGGGAAGATTGGCTCTGAGCTAACATCTGTGTCCACCGTCCTCATGTGGGGCATCTGCCACAGCATGGCTTGATAAGCGTGAGTATGTCCATGCCCAGGATCCGAACCGGTGAACCCCTGGCCGCTGAAGTTAAGCTGAATCTCAGAGATTATAAGTTTTTTTCCTGGTCACAGGCTAGTAAATGGGTGTGTATTTATCCTTTTCACTCTATCTTCTACAGTCTACGCTCACCTTCATAAAAATCTGTACCTTGATCAGATATGCTTCCTTACTGGCCACTAAATACACATTGTGCATTTCAACTGTTATTTTTTTCTACACTTATTGAAGAGAATTTTTCAGCCTCTACTAAAAGTTGGGAGAAGTCTGCCATGAGTTATCTCACATTTTTTGTTATCTTTATTTACTAGACACCCACTGCTATACAATTTATTTCATATAATCTAATTATTAATACTAAAAGGTAAATATGATTAATCTAAATTTTAAGGATCACATGTTTGAGATTCCAAAATTAACCTGACCGATATCACAGAACAAGTTGTCTAAAGCAATTCATCTCTGTCTTAGTCTTTTCACTATCCAGGCTACATCAGTGAAGTCATATTGCTGAATATCTCACGTATAACCGTTAAAATAATCCCATTTATGTTAAGCTGCATAGTTTTAGTTAGAAGGATATTTTGAAATTGAATTCTATGTTGGATGTTTGGACAATACTCATGGAGCACCCTGTATTCACCACACTTTGTGCTAGGCACGGAGGACAGGGAGCATATGTCTGGTAATCTTTGTGGCCCCCAAGAAGCTCACCATTCAGCTGGAAACAGAGGCCTGGGAATAAATTGCTAGAGTGAAGTGGGATAAGTATTAGGGAGGATATTTATTTTAAATTCTACTATTTTAGTAGGAAAGAAAGTGATCAAATCTGTAGGTTAAGATGGGGCAGTGTGCTGTCCAGTGCTTCTAGGGACAATAAGTTTCTAGTCCCCATTTGTATTCTCATCACTGGCCGTGCTAGATGGCTTGCAATTCCTTGAATAATTTACCCCATTGATTCATGCCTTTAAAAAGACTCTACTTCAAGCTGAAATATCTTTCTACCCTGAAACTAGTTCCCTGCAGGAACCACTTTAAACCTATCTCCTTTTTCTAGGACAAATTCTTTGCCGACAACCTCAATCCCAATTCAGTGTTGGTTCTCTGTGCTTCCACTGCATTTGGTAAATAACTTCATCATGACACAGTGACACTTCTTCAATGTTTATTTCACATAATATGGACCCCCACTAGACAGCATAATGCTTGGGTATGAGATTTAGATGTTTGGATACTCCCTGACCTATAACAGTTCTCAGTGAATTGTTTGAAGAATCAATCAGTCAATACAGGAAAATCTTTTCACTAGTCTCTTTAACTGTTTTGGGTTTTTTTCGGCTTTTTCCATTTATTTTTCTCTTTAGTATGCTCTTATTTTTTAAGAATTTTTTCTTAAATTTCAGAAAGTAAGTAAAATAATGTGACAAAAGCCTTGACATAAAATGTTGTTTTCATATATTCTTTATAGGTTTCTACTATCTCTAAATAAAAATGTTATTTCCATATTTTCTCAATGTTATTTTTGCATAAAATAAATGCTACACTGCAGATTAAGTTAAAATTACTATAGACTTCAACCATAAAACCTCATCCCCAGAGCCAATGACTAGAATTCATTTGGTTTTATTTGAAAATACATTTTCTATATCTGTGAAACAATATTGAGTCCATTGTATGCATTTGTTTGGTCAACACTTTATTTGCTCATCACTTCTTTTAACATTTGTACATTACATGCATCTACAACCTTCTTTATGTTTTATCTTAATATATGAATATACTACATTTAATTTATATCTCTTTCTCTTGTTGGGCATTTAGTTGCATATTAGTGAAGATAATCTCAGTTCTACTGCAAACGTATGAACCTTGAAATAGCATTTCTTAACATAAAAGAGGTTTATTTCTGGTTTACCTAAACTCCAGTGTGAGCCAAGGAGCCCTCAACCATCTTTTAACAGCTCAATCTGGAAGATGTCTCTTCCAAATCCACTGTGGTAGGGTAAGAAAAGGATAGAGAAAGCACACTGCTTATTTTCACCACTTTTGCTTAGAGTTGATGGTCAGTAGTCACACGAATTTAATATACCTGTAGGGGATTCTGGAAAATATACATGTGCATATAGAATATTTGGACTCAGCTCTAAAGTGTATCTAAATTGTCATTTTATAGTGCTGTGAACACTTGCTCTTATATGTTTGGGCTCACATGTGAAAGTTTCTTTGGGATGGAAGTAAGATTTGCTGGTAGGGTTTGCATATTTTCTATTTTGTTGGAGTAGACATATTGTTTTCTTATATAGTTATGATAAATTATGTTGTTTAATTAAGTCCAAAGCAACTAAACTGGCATTTTGACATCCATCTTTCTATGTTCATTGTCATACTTCCCAACTGTATTCAGATCAGCAACAGAAGATGAATTTATTTTGTTTTCCATGGAAACTCCTAAAATTCCTGTGGTCCCCATAAATTTATGATTTTTTTGAGGGGAAGGAACTCTTTATTCTTTTCTTGGCTCATTTCAATGTGAATATTGTATTTGTTGAGATTAGTATATCTTTATAATTCTTGGTTCCTTTCTTTTACTACTTTTCCAGAATTTTTTGCTGTTCTTCAATATTCAAAATTTTGTTGGAATATTTAATTAGTGGTGTCACATTGATTTTATGCGTTAAAGATAATTTCCATCTATTAAGTGATAAATTTTGGATATAGTAAGATCTATTTCCTTCAACTGAGGGTTGAAATTTTCTCTATAAGATGTTGAAGTGATTTCTTAAATCATTTAATATCAGTCTTTCTTATTTCACAACATGTACACTTAAAGCTATAAATTTACTTCAAAAGGCATTTTAGATAGTGAGACTATCTTTATGTGTTGATTTCATAGTCATTCAGTTCTGAATCTACTAATTTTTGTTGTAAGTTCCTCATTAATCTATGAGGTATTTAGAGTGGCATTATTTGCTTTCCAAATATTTTGGCATTTTTGTCCCTCTTTTACTATTTATTTATAAATTCATTGCATTTTAGCCAACAAATATGCTTTCTTTGATTCATACTCTTTTGAATTATTTGAGTTTTCCATTAGATAGTCATGTTTTATAAAAGTAACTGGTATTTTTTGAGCCATTTTCTTACCGCAATTTTTTAGAAATTTGATTATGTCGCGTACCTTGGTATGGAATTTTTTAAATGATTTTTTGTTGTTGTTCCTTGTGGTTTGTTGAACTTTCTCTGATCTATGGTGTTGTATGTTTCATCAAATTTTGGAAATTTTCATTCATTATTCTTTCTGATAGAAAGATAGGTAGATAGATATAGATATAGATACATAGATCTATATAGAGAGATCTATTTATATATATCTCATATGGCCCTCTATTTGGGGGACTCCAATTATACATACATTAGTGTCTTAGTCAGTTTGAGATGCTATAAGAAAAATACCATAGATTGGGTGCCTTAAACTGGAAACATTTATTTCTCACAGTTCTGGAGGCTGGGAAGGTGAAGATCAAGGAACAGGCAGATCCAGTGTCTGGTGGGGGTCTACTTCTTAGTTTGAAAACTGTCCTCGTTTTTAATATCCTCTGTGGTGGAGAGAACAAGCTCTGGTCTCTTCATCCCCTTATAAGGGCACTAATCCCATTCATGGGAGCTCCACTCTCATGACCTAATTATCTTCCAAAGGCCCCACCTTCAAATCGCAAATCAAATTGGGGATTTAGACTTCAACATATGAACTTTTGGAAGACAAAAACATTCAGTCAATAGCAGTTAGATATGTTAGGTCACCTGTTAATGCCCCACAGGTCAATAATGCTGGTTCTTTTTTGTTTGTTTGTTTTCTGGTCTTTGTTTCTCTCTGTTCTTCATTTGGATGCTTTGTTTTGTTACCCTATGAAGATGCAAAACAAAAGGAGGAAACTCAAAGTTCACTGTTCTTTTCCTTTGCAGATTCTAATTTGCTATTAATCACTTCCAGTGGACTTTTTTGTTTCAGCTGTTGTGTTTTCAACTATAAAGTCTCATTCAGTTCTTTTTTGATAACATTTGTTTCTCCTCTCTTCGTGTTCCTTTTTCTTTATATCATTGAACATATGGATCATTTTCATAATTCTGTGTTAATGTCCTTTTCTGCTAATTCTATTGTCTCTGTAACTACTAAGCCATTTTCTATTGATCAGTTTTTCTCCTGGTTTTAAGTGATGTTTTTCGATTCTTTATTCTAATACTTTTGGATTGGATGTTGGACATTGGGAATTTTGTATTTTTTGAATCTTGTATTCTTCTAAAGGGTGAAAGAATATTGGATTTTTTTCTGGCAGACAGTCAATCCCACACTTTTGGATTGGGTTAATCCTTTTGAGGTTTCTTTTTAAGCCTAGTCTGGGTAGAACTAGAGTAAATTGTACTCTAGAGCTAATGTAGATTCCCTTCAAGGCATGAACTGAAGGCTCAGCATATTCAGTGAAGTCAATACACTTTGGCTGAAAGAAACTCAATTCCTGGCCCTGTGTGAATTTGAGAAGTGTTCATCTTATCACTCGATATACAGACAGTCCTTGGCTTATAATGGTTTGACTTACAATTTTTCAGTTTTGGGATGGTGTGAAAGCAGTACACATTCAGTAGAAATTGTACTGCGGATTTTGAGTTTTGATCTTTTCCTGGGCCAGCAACATGCATCGTGATCCTCTCTTGTGATTCTGGGTAGCTGTGGTGAGCCATACCTCCCAGTCAGCTACATGATTACGAGAGTAAACAACCAATACACTTAAAACCATTCTGTGCCATACAATCGATTCTGTTTTTCACTTTCTGAACAGTATTCAATAAATTACATTAGCTACTCGACTATTATAAAATAGGCTTTGTGTTAGATGATTTTGCCCAATTGTAGGCTAATGCAATGGTTATGAGCATGTTTAAGGTAGGCTGGGCTAAGCTATGATGTTCAATAGAGTAGGTGTATTAAGTGCATTTTCAACTTATGATATCTTTTACTTACAATGCGTTTATTAGGATATAACTCCATTGTCAATTGAGGGAAATCTTTAATTATTCTTTCTGTGGAAGTTGTTCTGTTCAGTCTTATGACATTCCATACCATGCATGTGCATACTATACTCAAGGAAAGACTCATGTGCCCTTATGTAGATTCCCATATCTTTAGTTCCTAGTTCTCTGCCTCTCTGAACAATTACTAGTTGCCTTGGCCTCTGCAAATTCCAAGCCCTGTTTCCTCAACTCAGTGAGATTTCCAAACGTGATTTGAGTTCCCCCTGACTTGTGCTATAGAATGGAAATTACCTCCAGTTAGAAAGTCTACACCTGTAGTTTGGCTCCTTCAGTTTGTTTCCCTTTCCTTGTGAATTACAGACCTATGCTGCCTATGCTATAATGTCTGAAAATAGGTATTTCCTATATTTTCTCCTGTTGTCTGGTTATTATAGCACAAGGGTAATTTTAGAACATCTTATTTCTTCATGGCTAAAGAGGAGAAATTCTCTCAAATGTTTTCATTTCCTTTTTAATGATGGTTATGTATTCTGTTAAGCATATTTTAAAATATTTGACCTTTTATTCTGTGTTTAGCACAGAGTTGTGGAGGACCATGTGATGCTTACTCTCGTGTCTTCATCAGAATTCCCAGACTACTCACTCAAATCTTCTTCTTTTAAAAATATCTTAAAGTACTTACTTGAGTCACAAAATTAAAATGTGTATGTTATGATGAAATAGCACTTTTCCAGCTATAAGTTACAAATAATGGGAACCCAACTCAAATTATATTGAGCAGAAAAAACTAAATTAATGTTTATACAAATATTCAAATTTTTGGTTTTAAGTACTGCTGGGTCCTAGGACCCTAAAAGAATATTTCTCTCTCTCTCTCTGTCTTTCCCTCCCACTTTGTTCTTATCTATTAACTCTACTTCCCCACTTCCCTCTGCATTGGCCTCATTATCGCTTCCTACAATTATACTTTCCTTGTATGGCCTATAGCAGTCTTAGTGGATAGAGAATTTTCACTCTCTACACAGCAGTTCCTGGAAAGTCATTTCATTGGATTTGATTATTTTCTGTAGCCATCCCGACATAATCAGTCTGTTAAAAAGAATGGTTATTTTTTGTTTGCTTGTTTTGTTTGTTTGCTTTTTGAGGAAGATTAGCCCTGAGCTAACAACTGCCAGTCCTCCTGTTTTTGCTGAGGAAGCCTAGCCCTGAGCTAACACCTGTGCCCATCTTCCTCTACTTTAAGTGTGGGATGCCTACCACAGCATGGCTTTTTGCCAAGCGGTGCCATGTCCGCACCCGCGACCCGAACCAGCGAAACCTGGGCTGCCAAAGCAGAACGTGCACACTTAACCACTGTGCCAGCCGGCCAGCCCCAAGAATGGTTATTATGATTAGCCTGGCCCGATCCATAGGACCACTATCTGCAATGGATTTAGAGGTGATTATACAAAGGAACAAATCGTGGCCACACAGGAACAAATTATCATGGGCTGCTTTGTATTTGTGCCATTTGTTTTAGTAATATTTGATTTTTGAAATAAATCATACACTTTTTGAAGACTTTAACAATTACTTTTAAGTCAGAGAAAAATCCAAGAAAAGCCTAAAATAAAAATAGGAACATTGTAGTCATAGCTTTTGTTTCCAACCTTATTTTTCACTAGTTTCTCAAGTTAAACAGCTGTTGCCATCAAATTGCTCTATTCATTGTCTACTGAAACATGCTCTCCGCTTTCCTAGACCTCATTTCTCTCACCCACCAGAAATGTTTTCAGATCCCACGTCCTCTGCCCCAGTGAAAAGTCCTACACATTCATCAACACTCAATCTGTAAAGCTTTACCTAATCATTTAGGCTTAAAATCATCTCTGTTCCTACTTCCTCTGAAATTTCTCAAGTGTCTAAGTCATTCCTTTGGCACCGAGCAATGTTAGTTATTTTTTTCATATATGTAGCTTATCTTACCTACTAACTAACTTATCTTACCTACTAAACTTTTTTAGGACAGATATCTTGTTTTATCCTGATGCGTGAGTAGTTGAAATAAGAGGACAGAGTTTGGAGTCAAATAACTCTGGGTTTGAATTCAAGAACAGCCCTCATTCTGTGTAAGACATCCTTTGACATGTAACTTAACCTCTGGGACTACGTATCTGTGCTTGTCCTATGGGGATGATGACATCTCTTTATTATGTTAGATACCTTAGGTCATGTTATTAGGGTCATTTTCTTACAATAAGCCTTTTTTTGTGCCCTCTTGCAACCACCACTAAACCTCACACCCAGCCAGAGTTGAACAAATACTTGGTGATTGATTGAATAGTACAGATTAAGTAAGACTCATACTTTTTAGATTTGACTTAAACATTCACGTAATTTAACACCATTAGAAAGGAAATGAAAACACAGGGAAAAAAGAGATTATACTCTACTTGACTTTCCCTACCTCTCGGTTTACTTTGGTAATGGACAGAAAACCGGGGTTATGGCTCTTTAGCAGGCCTATGATGATGTTATTAGTATATTTTTCTTTTTTTTTCAGAGAATATCTGGCCATAATGGTTTTATAATGTTTATTAATAGACAGTTGCTGGGCATTTCAACAAAATCACTTTCTAAACAGAACAATCTAAGGTTATGATTTTTGATCATCTTTTCTTTATTCGAAACTGAGAGATAAAACAAATACCATTATATTTTACCAGCATGACCATGGCAGGAAGGAATACTGTTAATAATAGCCACCGTTTATTCAGGTATTTTACTTACACAAATCATCTCCATGACACAGGAAGGAGTTTAGTAATTCCATTATTCAGGTGATGAAGTTAAGGCTCAGAGAATTTGGGTCATTCAAGTGAGAGTGCTACAAGATTAGAACTTATATGTTTCTGATTCTGATAAATTAATTATTCAGATGGGTATCATGTTACCTCTTGAGCAGCTGCAAGAAAATATCTTGGCCAGAAAGTCTGTAAACAAATCCACTATGAAATGACTTTGACAAACTATCTATAAAATAGACTCACATTTATTAATAGAGAACTTTTCATGCTAAAAGGTTTTTTGCTTATATTATTCATCCTCAAGCTCTGCTGCTTTTTTACTTATCTGAAATCTCTATCTTGTATTTGCAGCATCAAAATCCTTTCCTCAGCGACTGCAGTGCTGTCACGAATGGAAGATTACAAGTTGAGGATTGAAAGAAGCAGCTGGGGAAAATAAATCCCAAAGAAACAAAGATCTTATTTTCATAGTAATTTACCATAGGATGTATAACAAAACAGGAGGAAGGCAAATATGATCCAGCCGTGAGATATCTCCCCTGGAAAATGTTGTCTCATATGGATATGGATTAACTGTATGTGGTGTCAACCTCTTTTTAACACCACTTAGTCTATCACTAAAGCATCTCTAAGTAAATTTTCCTCTGTTTCGAAATCAGACCACGGGTAGGTATTAATCCGAGGGCTGAAACAAACAGTGAAGGAAAAATTTATTTAATTTTTTATTTATATATGACGAAATTTTTGGTGAATCCTGATAATCTAACTTATTCTTTACATTTGCCACATAATACAGAATTTATCTATTAACTTGCCTTTCTTTCTCCACAGATTCACAAACTCTTTTAACACAGAAATATTGTTTTATGTAAACTGAAACTCCATTCCCAAATATTGGCCTATAATAGGTTGCATACTGTGTTTGTTGAAATAAGCTTAATTATATGCATTTAGTCTTTTATCTCTTCTTATTAAATACATGTTTATTGAAATGTTCTAAACAATTTACTCACTTAAGATTATTTTGTTATCTAATAATGCCAAGTAGTGATAGATTTCTTTATAATGATTTATTACATACCTATAAACAGCATAAATGGAATATTAAATGGATAAAGTACTATGATTCCATTCTTATGAAAAACTATAAATGTCTAAGTTGCTTTCATCTTTTTAATCCAGACACATTCTTATTTTTCTTTTACTGTGAAAGTGCATAAAAATAGATATTTCTAATTGACTTTCTGATATACTCAATTCACAATCAAAATTTTCTGAAATGAGCAAATATTTATATAACGGAATTTTCTTGTTGAATTTCTGCCCATCAAAGTGCTAACGATTCAATCAAATAAACATAAAGAAAAGTCAAAACCAAATGCTTGGGCTTCTAGGACGCCAAGTACTGATTTAGACTAATCAACTATAGGATTCAATCAATGAAAGAAGTAAAATCAGCTAACCTATAATATATTGACTGTTGATTGATTGTGTTTTTTTAAATGGAAAATTCAAATAGAAGTCAACTGATGCCTCCCTAAAGCTCAGGAGGCAGCTGGGAACATTAGCCTGCTGGCAGTTCCCTAAGCTAGCCTCTCTCAGCCTGAGGTCTCAGAAATTCAAAATGGGAACAAAGGGTAGTGTAGAAGAAGGGGTTTTCAATTGCTTCTGTGTATTATTTTTGGGTAACTTTGGCTGAGGTTAAATCCACTCATCTCAATAGAGATGGACTTTATTTCTTAATTACATAACAATTCATCTCATATATACGCCTGGTCTGGTAGTGTTTCAGGGACCCATTTTTCTTCCACTTTGTGGCTCATATGCCCTATGGTCTAATGGTCTTAGAGTCCTCTGCTTTCTGTGTGGTTTTGAAAATAAGTAGAGCAATTACACACTTCTTACCACTTCTGCCCAGAAGTGACACACATCGTTTCTCCCACACTCCATTGTCTAGAATTCAGTCATATGTTCATATTGATTGTAAAGAAAGCTGGAAAAGGTAGTCTGGCTTTATGACCAAAAAAAATGTATATATAATAATAAATAAATAAATAAGTAATTTGCGCAAAAATATAGCCATTCTTTACCAAAATTATTAATTGTATTTTCATTCTAGGGGACATTTGTAAAAGAAGAAAATTTTTCAAAGAAAAGAAAGCAAGAAAAACAAAAGAAAGAAAAGTTTTGAGAAGAAAAAGTCAGTAAAGAAAAATCAGTTAAAAATAGAGGAGAATGTAGGATAGCCATAATATATTACCATTTTACATTTTTCAATTACTGTCCTTAATTTCTCTTTTTCTCACTCTTTTCAACATTCCCTCTCCTTCCTGTGATTTTCTCACTTAATTTTCCTTTTATTTTCTCTCCTGGAGCCTCATGTTTTTTGGGTTTTATTTTCCTATTTTGGCTGTCCTATCCTTGTTTTACTCTTATTGCCACATATCCTTCATAAGTGATTCTTGCACATAACCTCAGAGGTCTCCTGGAAAAAGAACAAAACAAAATGCCTTTGTTGTTTAATTCATCTAAACAACTCTTATAGCTAAATTCCAACTCAGGCAGAAGGACAGGTTGCTCTTGAGGACAGCCCCTATAAAAAGTGCCCAACGTGCGTTGTCGGCCTCTCAGGGCATCATAGGCTATGCCTAAAACACAAACTCTAATATAGACTCAGAAGCATACTGGCCATTCTTCCTTTCAAATAGGACAATGTTACTTCATTTATAAAAATTAGTCTCAGATACCTATAAAGTGAGAAATGGAAGCTGAATAACACTAGACAAAAAGTCCTTTGATTTTGTGTGTACACAAAGAAAGTTTAAAATGTTGCAAGTATGAGCACACTGCGATACATAAGCATCATTATCCAGAATAACCTATCTGTCGAGGAGGCAGTAGAGATTTGTTTGGAGTGAAAGAATGCCTTTTTTTCTCCCTATGAATTGCACTGTTTGCAAATACAATGGATGGAAAAGGAGAATTACATTTGATTTTCTCAGTTCAAGTTGATATATTACTTAGTAATTCATTTGTAGCTGTACCTCCTTTCTATTCTCAGTCATTTTGTAGTCATCTTAAATCTGTGAACCCAAATAAATTTAGGCTAGTTTGCTCAGAAAGTGATGTGTATATGTACATGTGTATGTGTTCTTGACAGCTCTAAATAATTCTTTATGAAATTTATTTGCTAGATTTCTAATAAATATCTGCAAAAGCAGGGGAAAATGTTAAGAGGACTTTAGTTTGAGATTATGCTTGATATTGAACTCTAAGAATCTCTGTTGAACTCAAAGGTTTAAATAATCAGAGATAATCCAGAACATTTATTTTATTTTCTAGATAATAAAATTGAGAAACAGAAGTTACTTGCTCAAGGCCATGTATTATGTAGCAAAACCTTTGGTATAACTTAGTACTTCTCTCACTTACATATTCTCTAATTTTACTCAGTGTATCAGAGGTAAATGCACACTCCACAATAAATCTTTGTTTGGTATCTACGATAAGATTGCTACGAAAATCCCTACTCTTATTATAGATGGTCTTTTTTTCCCTCAAATAGATTTTCCTGTACAGTACATCAAAAAAGTAAGGTACAAAGATCACAGCTCTTTTCATTTAACCAAATTATACTTGAATTTAGTAAATATGTAAAGGGTTTTTTATCACATTTAATTATTCTATTCTAAAGTGTTACAGATTGCTTTCTATTTTCAGTTACAAACTTTATTTCTGTTGTTTAATTTCAAAACATATTTATTTGTTCCTGATATAAATGAAAGTTTATAGAAAGTTTAAAGAGAATATATAGAAAATTTAAAAAATACGGAAAGAAGAAACAAAGTGTTCATAATCTCACCATCCAATATGTTATTGTTTTATACGAGGTCTTACTGATGCTGACATATAATAGTCCACATTTTGAAAACAAATCAAAAAAAAGATTTAGAGAGTATGGATTAGAGTTCACAGAACAAAACACGCCCTAACCCTGAAATGGAGGCTCAGATTATAGGAGCACAAATTTATGTAAGTGTCCAATACATGTAATAAGACAAAAACTTTCATTCCCTCACTGTAAATCTACTGTTACAATAATAGCTGTAATACATTCATATTTTAATAAAAATTTTCATCTGAAAGTTGTTAATGTATTAGTTGTTAGTTATCAAATGTATTAAATACTACATAACATTTTAATTGCTTAACTCGAAAATCACTGTAAATTCCCTTTCACTCAATATTTAAGAATCTAAAATGAGTACTTTATTGAAATAGAATATAATCACTGTACAGATTTTTATACTATATTGGAAAATCGTTTTTTTCTGGAAATTTGGTTTTCTATTCACTTTCTAGGTCTTCCACATCCTCTGTTTATATATTATGGTAGCGTCACTAGTATTGCAAGGCCCTCACATTTGTATAGTGTTTCAGTTTTAGTGAAAGTAACACATACTCAGCTCCCACTAGGTGCAAAGAACAATTTTTGGAACTTCACATTAATTTATTTAACCCTCACAACAATTAGGAAACTCATGTACAGAGATATTAAATGAATTGACAAATGTTACAAAAGTGGAAAATGGAAGATCTTGTGCCCAGCAGTTCAGCTCCAGATCTCAGCTATAAATCTGAAAACAATCTACAATGTTCAGCCTTTCTCATGCTGATGTGAAGATCATAGACGTTGATCTCTCTACATGTGGCATAGATATATATTGTGTATGTATGGCATATATGTGTGTAGACACATGCACACAGATGGGTAAATAGATAGGTAGATACTTCGAATAATTTGGTACACATTCTTACCATTTAAAACTCACAATCCTTCCCAAAATAGGTGAGGTAAATATATGAGCGTGTATTGTAACCAGGTTGCCCCACAACCTCCATTTCCTTAGTGGTTACTTCAAATTTCCATTGCTCAGGCCAAAATGTTTGCAATCATCTTTGACTTCTTTCTTCCTCTCACAATCCTCATCAAATAATCCTTCAGTAAATCCTGTCTCACCACTTTGTCCAACTAATGGGAACACTTTGTCAGCTATCTTTCTAATCTATCATCTGTCTCCTGGTTTATTGCAAAAGCCTCTTAACTGGTCGTCCTGTATCTATCTTTGCCCACCTTCAAATGGTCCTCTATACAGCATCCAGAATAATTCCATGAAAATATAAGTCAAACCAAGCATTTTGTTTTTCTTGCTCAAATACCTCTGATGCCACCCATTATAAAAAGACACCAGTATGCCCTGAAAGGTTCTATGTATTCTAGTGTATTCTGGCTTTCAGCTACCTCCCCAACTTCACCTACTCTACTCTCCCGTTGCTTGTTTCAGAATGTATCAGAAAGGTCTTTGCCCCGATTGTTCCTTATGACTGGAATGCTCTTCCTGAGTTATCCATTCTACTCACTCTCTTACTTCCTTCAAACACCATCTATTTAGTGAGTACTTCCCTGGCCACCTAATCAAAAATTTCTGTTGTCTCTTCTATAAACTCTCAATACTAGACTTATCAAATTTTGAAACTTCAAGTTTTGTCTCAGAACTTATTGCTACCCAATATCCCACAGATCTCATTTGATTTTTTTCTTTATTCTGTTTCCCTTCCATTTGGAATGTACTTTCCATGACTACAAAAGTTTCTGTCTCTTTCCTTCACTTCTACATCTCCATCAACAAGAATAAAGCTGGAACCTAGCAGGCACTCAATAAACATCTGTTGAATTAATTTAAATAAGGCACCTGAAAGCCGTGTATCCTTAGATGAGCATTTGCAATGAAGTGCAGTTTCATTTACAAGAAATTAGGCCCCAAATGTCAAGTCTACACTTTTGCTTTTATTTATAACATGTATTTGAGTGAAGTCTCTGTTTTTCACACCTATATTAATCTACCAAAATTTATAAACGTATTGTCATATGTTCAGATTATTATTTTTTAGTTTTAAAATAACTCTGGGATGAAATTCACATGACATAAAATTAAGCATTTTAGACTGAACATTTCCATGGCATTTAGGACATTCTCAACGTTGTGCAGCGAGCACCTCTATCTAATTCCAAAATATTTTCATCACTCAAAAGTAAAACTCTTTACCAGTAAAGCAGCTTCTGCCCGTTACTCCTGTCCCCAAACCCCAGCAACCACCAATCTGCTTTCTATCTCTGTGGATTTTTCTATTCTGGATACTTCATATAAATAGAATTTTACAAAATGTGACTCTTGTGTCTGGCTCTTTCACTTACTATAATGTTTTGGAAATACATCCAAATTGTAGCACATATCAGTTCTTTATTTTTATTGTTGAATACTATTTTATTTTATGTATCTACTACAGTTTGTTATTTGGTCAGCTATTGATGGACATTTGGGCATTTTCCACCTTTTGGCTATTGTGAAGAGTGCTGCCATGAACAAGTGTATATATACTTGGTTAAGTACTTCTTTTCAATTTGAGGAGGTATGCACCTAGGGTTGGAATTGTGGGATCACAGGGTAATTTTATGTTTAATTTTTTGAAGACCTGTCAAACTGTTTTCCATAGCAGCTGAATATTTTTTATTCATATCAGCAATGTAGGAGAACTCTAATTTCTCTACATACTCTTGAACACTTGTTGTTTTTCATTTATTTTAATTGTAGCCATCTTAGTGGGTGTGAGATGTGATTTTTGATTTGCATTTCCCTAATGATTAATGATGTTGAGCATCCTTCCATGTGTTTCTTGGCCATTTGTATTTCCTCTTTGGAGAAATGTCTTTGAATAGAATGCTTTTGCCATTTTTGAATTTGAATTTTGTTTGCCATTTTTCAATTGGATTTTTTGTCTTTTGCCATTGAGTTGTCAAGTATATAATTCACAAATATTTTCAACCATTCTATAGCATGTCTTTTTAGTTCCTTGATAATTTCCTTTGATGCACAAAGTTTCTAAATTTGAGGAAGTCCAATTTATCTATTTTTTTCTTTAGTTGTTCACACTGCTATGTCCATGAATATTTACCTCACGTTGTCTTCTAAGAGACTTTTAATTTTAGCTCTTATATATGGTTGTTTATCCATTTTAAGTTTTTATTTTTTTATGTTGTGTGAGGTAAGGATCCAACTTCATTCTTTTGCATGCCGGTATCCAGTTATCCAAGCACCATTTGTTAAGGACACTATTCTTTGCTGATCTTGGAATCCTCATTGACAATTAGTTGACCATAGATGTATGGTTTTATTTCTGGATTCTGAATTTTATGTCATTGGTGTATATGTCTCTCTGTATACCAGTACCACACTGTTTTGATTGCTGTAGCTTGATAGTAAGCTTTGAAATTGTGATGTGTGAGTCTTCTGACTGTTCTTTTTTAAGATTGTTTTGGCTATCTGGGATATCTTACAATTTATATAAATTTGAGAATTGGCTTTTTGATTTCTGAAAAAAGTGCTGTTGGAATTTTGCTAGAAATTGTGTTAAATCTATAGATTGATTTGGAAAATATTTGCATCTTAGCAATATTGAGTCTTTCAATCCTTCACAAAAGATGTTTTTTATTTATTCGGGTATTATTTACTTTACTTTCAGCAATGTTTTATAGTTTTCAGTGAGCAAATCTTTCATTTATTTGTTGTGATTAAATTTATTCCGTTATATTTTATTCTATAATATGGTATTATAAATGGAGTTGCTTTCTAAATTTTCTTTTTAGATCGTCCATTGCCAGTGTATAGAAATTCAACTGATTTTTACACGTTAGTCTTGTACCCTGCAAATTTTCTGACTTTGTTATTGGCATTTGTAGCCTTTTTTTGTGAAGTATTTTACATGTTTTTATATGTAGTATCATGTTATCTGTGAATAGAAATACATTTTAATTTCAAATTCCTTTTATTTCTTTTTCACGTCTAATTGCTATGGTAAAAACTTCCAGTACAATGATGACTATCAGTTGTGAAAGCAGGCATTCTTGTCTTTTTCTGAATCTTAGAGGACAATAGTTCAGTTTTTCAGTATTGAGAATGATGTTAGCTGTGGATTTTCCATAAATGCACTTGATCATGTTTGTAAAATTTTCTTCTATTACTAATTCAAATGTTTTTCTAATAAAAAGGTGTTGATTTTTGTCAAATGTTTTATATGGATCTATTGAGATGGTCATTTTTTCCTTTGATTAGTATAGTATATTATATTAATTGATTTTCTTACATTAACCCAACCTTGTATACCTGGTATAAATACTTGCCGTTGTATTTGCTTTGCTCCTCTTTTATTGAAGTTGTTTGCATCTGTAATTATCTTTTCTTGTGATATCTTTGCCTGCATTTGGTATCAGGGTAATAGTGAGTTCATAAAATGACTTAGGACGTATTCTTTCCTCTTCTATTTTTTAGAAGATTTTTGAGAAGGATTGGTGTTTCTTTAAATTATTATAAATTGGTATAATTCACCAGTGAAGACATCTGAACCTGAACTTTACTTTTGGAGACTTTAATTCTTTTTTTTTTTCTGATTCAATCTCTTCATGTTATAGATACAAGATTTTCAATTATTTCTTGATTTAGTATTTGTAATTTATGTGTTTGTATCTTCTCTCTTCATTCCTTTAGTAGTCTGACTAAAGGCTTGTCAATTTTGTTGATTTTTTTCAGAGTCGACTTTTTGTGTTATTGATTCTCTCTGTTTTTTAAATCTCTGTTTCATTCATTTCTGCTCTAATCTTTATTATTCTCTTCCTTTTGTTAGCTTGGGGTTTAGTTTGCTCTTCTTTTTCTAGTATTTAAGGTTTAAAGTTAGGTTACTGGTTTGAGGTTTTTTTTTAACTGTGGGTGGTTACTGCTATAAATCTCCTCTGAGTACTGACTTCACTGCATCTCATAAGTTTTAGTATGTTATGTTTTCATTTTCATTCATCTGTAAGCATTTTCTAATTTTTCTTGTATCTTGTTTGACCTACTGGTCAAATCAGCATATTGTTTAAATTCCACAACTTTGTGAATTTTCCAGTTTTCTTGCTGTTTTTTATGTCTTGATTTATTACATTGTGGTCAGAAAAGATACTTTGTATGGTTTTATTTTTCTTAAATTTATTGAAACTTGTTTTAGTGCCTAACAGCTGGTCTGTCCTGGAGGATATTTCCCTCTGCACTAGATTAAAATGTACATTCTGTTGTTGATGGGTGGTGTTCTATTTGCGTCTGTTAAATCTATTTGGTAGAAAGTGTCATTTAAGTCACTCTTTTTAAACTGAATCTCAGTCTAGATGTTCTATGCATTATTGAAACTGGGAAGGGGCAGGGCAAATAAAAATGCCACGAAGTTTTTCTAATGTTTTCAAACTTCCTTTTCTTGATGCAGCCTTTGTTTATTTGCTGTGAACTTTTGACTGTTTTCCAGAGTTCTGACAGAGTTGATTCTGTCAATTTTGTTTGTTTGTTGCTGTTTCTGTGAAAGGATGGAATTTGGAGCTACTCACATCATTTTTCTGATGTCACTCTCTCTCAATTATTTTTAAAGCATTTTTTAAAAATCTTCCTCTGGAGAAAGTGGTTTGGGGTCTAAATGTAGGTAGAAAAGCTTTCCATGTCTCTGCCTCACTATTTTATCAATGTAGACATATAGCTGTATTGATACATAGATATGAATTTTTAAAGATACTTTATATCAAAAGCAGAAGCCACCAAATTCTAATCAACCAAATTCACCATGATGATTTTTAACGCTCACTGCATCTGTTTATTTTCATAGCAGAAGCAGTTTGCTCTCTGTGAGAACAGATGTATGTGTTATTATTTGCACTGAAATACCCAAACATTGAAGTAAAGCAGCAATTTACAATTGCTTCCCGAGACTTCTCTTAAGTACACAATTAGTGAACAACAAAGAACTCATTACGTCTTTTATCTTTACAGTCAAGGAAACAAACAATTAAAATTGGTGGTGTGAAAACACATGCAGATAAACTTACATACACATAAATACACATCACACTATTATGACTTTCCTGAAACTGGAAAACATCTGCTACCTTATTAGAGACTCTCCCGTATATGAAAAATTTACCCAGAAGTTGGTTTTGTCTTGATACCCTTTAACTTTTTGATATTTGTTTAAACTATCTGTTTTGATAAAAGAAGAGAGGAAAAACAACAGAGGGAACATAGGTCATGAGGAGAAAACCCCACCTTCATTCAGGATCTGGTAAATCTTTGTCAGGTTAATCTGTATTTAATTATCATCTCCTTGCTGATAATACAACAATTACTCATTAACAATTCCTCCAAATGAGATGTTGATCTTTCAATACCTTTATTTATTTTTGAGCAAACGGAAGATGAACATGTTTACAACACTCTTCTCCCAATCTTTTGTTTTGCCGTAAATATATGGACTCCAACAGCAAAAGGGCCTTGTAGGTGTAGGGGAGGAATTCATTTCCTCTACTCAAAGTCGGTTCGTCTGGCCGGAGAACGAATTAAATTCACATGAGACTGAATAGCAGGAGAAAATTAAACAAAGCTTTATAACATGTATACATGGGAGAGGTCAGGCAAACTGAGCAACTAACCAAAATGGCCAAAACCACCACTTAAATATCTAAAGATAAAGGAGGATGTTGGGGGTGGAGGGGGAGTTGATCATGGGAGATTACCACGCAAGTACAGTAAACAAAATGCAGATTTAAGTCCTTGCCTTTGGCATCAATTAAGAGTTTCTAGAGAGAAGGTCATCCCCTTTCTTCTTCCTGGTACAGAGAGGGAGGCACCTTTACAGATAGAGATTTCCTTTACAATGTGAATGTCTGCTAACAAAGGGCAAGCAAGTTCCACCCCTCAGAGTCTCCTTCCCTGTCCCAGTTTATCAAAAGCAATCAGCCCAATAATCTTCATGCCAAAGAGACCTATCTTGGCGTGGCCAAGACCAATCCCCCACATAGGGCTCTATAGCAATCCTATTACACTCATTGTGTTCATCAATCTCATGCTGTCCTAGGAAACTTTTGATACCTTCTTCTCTCTCGAACCTTTATATCCCTCCTCCCCCATATTCACTTTTAGGTGATGACCTGTCTTCCTCCATAGAGACACTATGAGCCATCCTAAGAGGACAACCACTTTGCTCCTGCACTTGCCAACTGATATATATTCTATCTGTGTTCCCATTGCTATTCATGAGCCCTCCCTGAGCCTAACCCAGTTTTATACACAGCCCAGACCTTCCCTAAAACTCTAGGCTCATACACGCAATGGGCTACTCATCATCTCTATTTGAAAGTAAACTGGGTACCTCACAAATAATTTTAAAGCTATTATTGGATTAAAACATAAATAGCTAAGAGTATATAAAATGTGATTGTACAGTTCAATGAATTTCTAAAAAGACAATACACTGTTTATCAGCATCACAGTAGTCCCCCTTTTTTCCTTTGCCAATAAGAATCAACCTCAAAGTTACCAATATCCTAATTTCTAATATCATAGGCAAGTTTTGTCTGTTTTTACACTTTGTATAAATGAAATAATACAGTGTGTACTCTTTTGTGTCTATTTTGTCTTAACATCATTTGTGGGATACATTCATGATGTCGCAAAAAGTTACATCGCTGTATGATATTCTTACCATGTAAATATGTCATAAGTTATTGTTGATCATTATTTAGTTTGCTTCTAGTTTTGGGATATTATAATAATGTTGCTATGAAATTTTTTGTACATGTCTTTTGATAAAATTTGTACATACCACTATTTGGCTTATATCTCAGAGTGGAATTCCTGGATTTGTGTATATTTTGCTTTAGTAGACACAGCTAGACTGTTTTCCAATGTGGCACAACTTTATACTCTCATCAGCAATTTATGAGTGCAGTCTCAAATGTAATATATCCAAAACTAAACTTCTTCTTGCCTCCCACAAACCAGTTTCTTCTGAAGTCATCTGCCATTTGAGTCAGTGGTAAATTAATTTTTCTGTTTGATTATTCATGCCAACAAACAATCTTGACAATATCCTCAACTCTTATTTTTCTCTCTGTTGTATTTCCAATCCATCAGCAAATCTTGAAGCCTCCCATTAAAAAACATAAAAGAAAATATATCTACATCTAAATGGTATGTAAATATATTAGTGCAATCACTTGGTCTACACTGTCATTACTTCTTGCCTGTTTTTTGGTTTTTTAAAAAAGATTAGCACCTGAGCTAACATCTGTTGCCAATCTTCTTTTTTTTTCCTTCTTCTTCTCCCCAAAGTCCCCCAGTATATAGTTGTATATTCCAGTTGTAGGTCCCCCTGGTTGTGCTATGTGGGACGCTGCCTCAGCATGGCTTGATGAGTGGTACCATGTCTGTGGCCAGGATCCAAATCAGTGAAACCCTGGGCCACTGAAGCAGAGTGTGTGAACGTAACCACTCTACCCTGGGGCTGCCCCTTGCCTGGTTTTTAATTGCCTGCATATTTCCATTCCATCTCTCATAGTCAATTCTCCACTGAGGAGCCAGTGTAGTTAAAAAACATAAGCCACATCTTGTCCTCATTGGTGCCTCATCTCACTCAAGTAAAAGATCTCACAATGGTCCATAGTCCTGTCCTGTCCATATTACCTTGCCCCTGATTTCCTATCCTATCTCATCTCCTGCCACTTTCCCCCTTTGCCAACTGCACCCCAGCCACTCTGGCCTCCTTGCTATTGTTTAAATATCCCAAGCATGCTCTCATCTCTGGATGAGCATCTTTGCACATGCTATTATTTCCACTCATGTGTGCTTCCCCAGTTAGCTGGTCTTTTCTCAAATGTCATCTTATTAAAAACAAATAGCCCTTGTACCCTCCTTGGTGGTCTTTTCCCTTACTTTCATTTGTCTGTGTAGCACTTGTTGAATAATATCTATTTATTGATAAACCTGCCAACACCAGAAAATGTGTATGGCATGGGTATTGCTTTGTTTTATCCAGTCTGTTTCCCAATTACCTAGAAGATTGCCTGGTATAGAGCAGGTGCTGATACAGAGATTATTTATGAATAAATAAATGCATTTGTCAATAGGCTCCTCCATTAATAAATAACTTTCAAAATAGAGTGATAACCCAAATATGTCTGTAAGAATTGAAAAATATTTAAAAGATTATGTAGCCCAAATTCTTGTGTTCAAAATTAAAATCATAAGGGAGATACTCAAAGATGTTAAGCAATATAGATGCATTAATCAATGTAGAATGGCTAGAAAATTTTCTACAGGACTAAAGAATTTGTATTTCTCAAAAGTTTATTACTTGTATAAACCAATTATAAATGAAATATTATAAATTTCTGATTACTTTATATAAACTATGTTTAGCACAATACAATATTTCCAAATATTCTTTGGCTACCCAAGGTAGCCATTAGCTATAGCAATGATTGCTTTAAAATGCATAACATCATGGATTCTAAGACTTTTTATATTTGCATGAATCAATGCCAAGATATAGGTTATCAGAGATTTCTAAAATAACATGAATGTGGCAGTTATGTAACCTTAAAAATTTCTCAAAAGTGACCCACATTAAGTCAAGTTTTAAAAGATTCAGTTCAATTGTGGTATCAATTAGAAAAATTGTTAAAGATTAAAATGTTATTTCCACAGGGTTGTTATGAATAAATATCCATGCTAACTGCTCATTCAATACAAATTGGAATAAACCGGTTTAAGAGAAGCAAGAAAACCTTTTCCCTCACATTCCTCCTTCGCTGATTTTCTAAACCAGGATATTGAATATTTAATAATGAATTTCTTCCCCTCTTATCAAATACACAAGTGAAATAATAAGAAATACATATACTGGTCTCTGCCCCATTCTTGATGCAGGGCTCCTAAAACCCTTGTGAATTCCTAAGTGATAGGAGCACTGGGAGCATCCTTTGTTCAATTGAGTCAATTCCTGCTGGGCTCCTGGATAGGGGCTGGTCGCTGGAAAGACCAAGCCATGATTAGAAGCTTGGAATTTTCAGCCCACCTCTCATTCTCCAGAGAAGGGAGAGGGACTGGAAAAGGAGTTAATAATTGGTTATGCCTACATGCGGAAGCCTCCATAATATCCTGGTAGTATGGGGTTCAGTGAGCTTCCAGGTTGGTGAACACATCCACGTACCAGGAGGGTGATGACCGACTCCAACTCTTCAGGGACAGAAGCTCCTGCACTCAGGCCCACCAGACCTTGACCTATGTATCTCTTCATCTGACCATTCATCTCTATCCTTTATCATGCCCTTCAATAAACTGGTAAATGTAAGTAAGTGTTTGCCTGAGTTCTGTGAGCTGTTCTAGCAAAAATCAAATCCAAGGGTGCAGAGGTCATGGGAACCTCTCATGTGTAGCCAAATTAGATAGAAGTTGTGGGTAACCTGGAGACCTACTACCTGCAATTGGTATCTGAAGTTGGGGGGGCAGTGTTATGGGAATGAGCCCTTAACTTGTGGGATTTAATGCTATTTCTGAGTAGATTGTGTCAGAACTTAGTTAAACTGTAGGGACACCCAGCTGGTGTTGCAGAATTGCTCGATACGGAAAAAAAGCCCACACATTTGGTGACCGGAAGTGTCAGAAGTGAAGTGTTCTGTGTGAAAGTAAAGCAGACACACAGGAAGAGAGCTACAGGTTTTTCCATTACAACACAGTAAAATGTGTTGATGTTAAATCCTATTCTGGGCTCAAGTGTCAGTTAGACTTCACTCAAGTCAGAGAAGTAGAACAGAATCCTGGTCTCTGCTTATAAGAAAAGCATATTGAAAGGAAGGGTAGCATGTCATGGAGACCAGAATATTTAAAGGAGAGGACAGAAGACACTAAAGTCCAGCTTTTATACCTCCCCTGCAGGTAGTGTGGTGACAATAAGGACTACAATATAGTTCAGAGTGGTCATTAGATATGCAGAACTGACTTCTATCAACCTTGCCTTCATCAGTTCTGAACACTTTGACTTTGAGCAAGTTACATCATCCCTGTAGCCTAAAATTCTTCATCTGTACACTAAGAATAATAATTCTTATTTTGTGCTAGGATTAAATAGGTAATGCCTTAAAGCTCTGGTTACATGGTTTACATTAAATAAATATTAGTTTTCTTCTACAGATGTTCTTAGAAACAAGTCCTATGACATGTTTCTGAGTATTTCAGGAGGAGGAGGGAGGTTTGTTGTTCCAAAATCAGGGTATTCTATGTTAAGCAGACATAGCCTTAGTATGCTATTCCTCCTCTGTCCTGGCATTTCATGAAATAGTGAAGGACATGTGAGTGATACTTAATGAATTTACACATTAAAGTTACTTTGCACTCTGAAGATGAATGATCTGGCTTAAATTCCAGGTACAGTTCACCAGTTGGATGGAAATGGATAGCTCTGAATGTATCAACTAACTCCAGCTGAATTTCAAAACATCCAAGATCCATTGAATCATCAAGTACATTTGCAAATGTATTTTCACTTAACTTTTTTTGAATCAAAGGTAATTTAAAGAAAAAGATTTAGCTAAGTAGTTTGAGTTCATTTACACTTATATCATCAAAATGCCATTTGCAAGCACTTTAAGCCATTTTGAGTTCTTCCAATATGTTTAAAAGCCTTGAAAAACAAGTATGTCTTATATTTACAGAAAAGGGCCTCCCAAATATTAACAAAAAAGACCTGAGGCATTCAATTCTTAGAATACATTTGCAGTGGCTCCTTCTCAGTAGCATCATAAGTAAAATTTGACCCTTCTAAAAGTGAAACACATGCCTCTTCCTTCAGGATACAAAACAAAATATTTTCTCCTTCTTTATTTTTATCTAAGCACAAAAAGTGGCTTTGCATAGGAAAGTGAGGACTTTCTTGTGGGGGAGAAATTTAGAAGAAGAGCAAAATATATTAATTAAAAAAGTAAAAAATGTAAAGGGGGGAATAAACTCCTCAAAAATATAGAGGGCGCTCTGTGTCCTTAGTAAGATGCTTTCTGTACCCTGTGTGTTTCCATAAGTCCCTCACAGACGATGAAGTTCTGAGTAGGGGCCTGAGGGCCAGAAGTCTACCCCAGCCCAGAATCAAAAGGCACAGTCTTTACACCCACCTTCTTTTCTCCCTTCCTCCTTTGTAATTCCTTGCTTTGGACTCTGAGATTTTGTTGTTGTTGTTCCTGTAAATAGGTACAGATGTGTTAAAGGCAGAAATCACTCGGAGAATGCTCCTATATTGCACTCAC
Source organism: Equus asinus (assembly GCF_041296235.1). NCBI lineage: Eukaryota > Metazoa > Chordata > Mammalia > Perissodactyla > Equidae > Equus > Equus asinus. The sequence continues at coordinate 65,785,058 of NC_091793.1, read as the reverse complement.
GGTTCATGGAGCCTCTTAGCCTAGTCGTGATTATGTGGGTTCCTCTTAAATCAGTGGCCCAGTGATGAGACAGTCATTGGCCCCCATCCTCCCCCTAAACCACTCCAAAGCCATCCTTGAAACTCAACAATGGAAGTAAAAAGAGCATTTAATAAAACAGTTTCAAGAGAGAGATTGTTGCCCCTGTATCACTCCAAAATAAAACCTCCGGAGCCAGCATCGAAGGCCACAGTGTGACATGTCACTGGTATATATTTCAGTATTTCCATTTTTATGCGTTTCTATGTTTGTGTGTGAATATGTATACATATATGTATTCACACATCACATAAAGAGAAATATAGATATATGCATATATAAATACATATATGAATTTTTATATATAAATAGTTTATTTGTGTTTAACACATTTTGGCATATTAGAGACTTAAGCTTGATGTGGTCAGACTAATGGCTTTTTGAAAATGTCCATGTCCTTCTCCTCAGAACCAGTGAATAGATTATGTTACATAGGAAGAGGGGAATTAAAGTTGCAGATAAAATTAAGATTGCTGATCTGTTGACTTTAACATACTGAGATTATCCTCCACTATTCAGGTGGGGCCAATGTAATTACAAAAGTCCTTTAAATATGGAAAAGGGAGGGAGAACAATCGGTGTCAGAGTGATGCTATGTGAAAATAGACTTGACCAGCTGTCGCTGGCTTAGGATGGAGGAAGGGGCCAAGAGGTAACGAATAAGGGCAGCTTCTAGAAGCAAGAAAGGCAAGAAAATGGATTCTCCCCTAGAACCTCCAGAAATAACACAGTGCTGTGACAGAGCTGATTTCAGCCCAGTGCGATCTCCAGCCTGACTCTTTGACTTTATAGCCAGACCCACAGTCTGACCTGTTTCTCAGTGTCCATGCTCTTGTCTTCTTGCCTAGACTCCTGTCTCTGCATTCCTTAGTGTTTTCCTCTTACTCCCATCATCATCTATGGTAGAACTTTCCCTTTGAATTATTTCTTCTTTGGCCCCTTCAGGAACCACCATCTCTTATTCATGCCTACTTCTCGTTAATTTGTCCAAAGCTGATGCATTAGGAAAGCTTTATAACAGGATTGCCCTTGCTCCCCTTAAGAGGAATTGGATTGCAAATCACAAAAACTTGTCCTGCCAATAATTCCTGAAATAAGTTCCATCATTGTCACTCCTTTACTACTATGTTTTTCTTGCAAATCTCTCATTAGGAGGTTAATATCCTACCTGGATTGAGTAGTAAATCTAGTCAAATTAGTATATATGGTCATCAGAAAATAAGTAGAGGTATTGATTGGATGAGCCTCATGGTGGGCTATTTTGATAAGAAAAGTGGACAGGGGAGCCTGAAATACATGTTTTGCCTGACATGTGAGGCATCTCAGGAAGAAGGGCAGTTGAGGTAATGAATGCACTGGGTGCCCAAGGTTAGAAGATATATTAACAGACAGGAAGGGGAGATGCCAACTGCAGAGGGAGAAGGAGATCAAACAAAACTTCTTGAAAACTTTGCCTCAAGTGAACCAGTGAAATATGTATAGGTAATTAGGTGGAGCCAATGAATATTAAAAGTATTTTAATAATTCCTATCCAAAGCAGAACAAATTTGCTTCTTCTATATTGCTAGTTTAACCAATTGTATAAACCAATTGTATAAAAATAAATAATGATGGTTTGGAAGTTTATATTAGATTCTGATTCTGTCATCCTCAGCTTTACATATGATTGCTTTATTATATATTTTAATATGATTTTAGCAAATTCACCTTTTTGATATTTTCTTTCTTTCGGTTTAAAGCATTTTAGTAAGCTTTTTTTTGGAGGCTGATCTTTCTGACACATTGCGCATACTCAGGTCTAAGTGAGAGAGGTTTAAAAAGATAAAATTTAGCCAAAACCTGAAGATTGGTAGTTGATATCGGCCTGTGCAGATGTACTAGAAAAACTAAATAAGTTGTTCTTTAAACAGCAATTGTTTATTAATATTTTTACATTTAAAGCAGATCAAAATACATCTGTATCTTGTGGCTAACACCCAGTAAAAACAACGGCTGAGCAACCCCCAGTACACCTGGCAATTGTCTTGAACTCTTTCACATTCTTTTGGACATTTTCCCTAATGTCCTATATTCTACTTTCTCATGAACTTCAGGTGCAGTTTTTGGTTGTTTTGTTCTCAGCATAGTACTAGATTCTTGCAACTGATGATTGATTTCTCTGTCTTATACAGCCTTTCCCACTGAGGAGGATGGGACTACAGATACTAATTTAAAACAACCAAAACACACTACAATTCCTACATGTAAAAGCAGCAAATATCTCATTGTTCCTCTGATTTGGGAATTTAAAAATAAAAGTGGCTAAATATTTAATCTTTCTTTTTTCTCTCTTACATGTGGCATCTCTTATCTCTACCAGGGACTGCTTCCCCTTGAAACTCAGCCAAAGCCATGGGGCACCAACACCCTAAAGAAGAGTTGCAAGAAGTCACATGAAAGCAATTCAGTTATTGAAAATATGATTCCTCAGGTGTGTCCAGATAACATTCAGGTACACTAGAACTTGTATTAGTCAATGCCAATGAAAATTTTGAGGTTTCAGTTGGTTCTTTGAAAACACACAGGACATCAAAACACAGCAGTCATCAGCAATTAGGTTGTCAAATACTTTGCAAGATGCTTTTATACTACAGGATTTGCTACAATAAGCAAAGCTATTGGCTAGCAGCATAAGGGCCTCTTTGGATTAAAGGTTTTGGAGAGACGTGGAAAGGTCATTTCCCCTACTGGGATCTTTTTTTTTTTTTTAATTTCATGGAGTTTTATTAAGAGTTAGAGAATCTTTGGGTCACAGGAAGAGACAATTGTGGAATATGAATCAGGAAATAAATGGCATATTGCTTTCATTTCTTTTCTACCTTTTCTTTTGACAAAATTTCAGGTATACAGAAAAGTTGCTAGACTAATACAAAGAATCACCATATATGCTTCACCCAAATTCCCCAAATGGTAATGTTAACTTATTTATATATTTACTTTATCATGCTCATCTCCCCCTATCTCTTTCTCTAGACAGTTAGATTGAAAGGTCGATCTGCACACATAGATATAGATATCTGCATGTATAGATAAATACGTGTAGATAGATCTATATACTCTGTTTCTCTATTATTACCTATCTATTTTTTTTTGAGAGTGAGTAGCAAACATGATGTGGCTTTATTCTTAAATACTTGTCCTGAAACTAGGGCATTCATTCTTTAACATAAAAGCAATGATTATCAAAATCCAGAAATTAACATTAATAGAATAGCAGTATTTAATCTGCAGACCTTATTCTGATTTTATCAATTGTCCCAATATTGTACAACATAACCAAAAGGGATCTCAACTAATGTGCTCCACTGAGTTCTCGTGTCTCTTTAGCCTCTTTTGACCTAGACAGTCCCTCAGTCTATCTTTGGCTATCTTGACATTGATATTCTTGACAAACACAGGCCATTTTAATTTGTTAAATGAATTTTCTCCAGTTGATGTTTTTCTGACGATTCCTTGATATTAAATTTGGAGTACAAATTTTGGTGGGAATATCACAGCCTTGCTTTTGGTTCTTGTCATTGCATCACGTGAAGAGGCACACAATTCTGACTTGAACTAATACTGGAGATATTAGCTTTGGTCACTGGGTTAAGGTGGTTTCTGCCAAGTTTAACTTCTGTAAAGTTTCTAATTTCTAATTTCTTTGTAATTAATAAGTAATCTGTAGGATGATGCTTTGAGAGTATGAAAATATCCTTCTACTCCTCAAATTTTCACACCTAGTTTTAGCATCCTTTGATGATACTTGTTTGAATTAATTATTATGGTGATAGCTACTGATGGTAATTTGCTAACTGTTATTCCTTCACCATTTTTTAGATTGTATCTTACTATAAAGAAGAGCTTTCACTTCTGTCTTTATTTATTTATCTAATGAAATGGGTCATAAGCCTTATGCCATCATCATTTATTTTCATGCTCAACTTATTCCATTCTTGGCCAATGGAAGCATCTTATAGCTGGCTCTTGTGTCCTTTTGACAAACTGCTATAATTCTTTGAGGCCTTCCTTCCTTTCTGGTGCAAGCCTTTCTAGGCTCATTTTGTATTTTATCTGTTTCAGGTCACAAATCAGCCACTTCTTCAAGAACAGGATAGTTTTTGTAGTATTATCTTCCTTTAACATAATATCATCTAGGGATTTTCTCCAACTTCTTCATGCAGTCTCACATTTGGCCTTCATGGGCACATAGAATAGTAGAGAAGCAGAGAATCTTGGAGTTAACCTCATCCAATCCCAAAACTATTTAGATGGGGAAATTGTTTCACAGGAAGATAATTGATTTAAGTTTCTCAACAATAGTATGAAGATGCTCTTAATGCTTCTCACCTTTGGACTGGCTTGCACAGCTTTCTTTATTTAAAGAGATTTGACCTTCACACAGGGAAGAATCTGGAGTCATTTTGAAATATAATTCCTAGCTTTTATTCCAACAAGAGTTTATATTTCCAGAGAGAGAATAAGGGGATTAAAAAAATTATTTTTTTCTTTGAGACCTAGATAATGCAGTGATTATAAAAGATGTGATAAGGATCGCTGGGGAGATGGTGGTATAGGAGGATTCTGGACTCTCTTCCTCCTACAGGCACAGCAGATTTACAACTACTCTTGGAACAATTAACCCTGGGAAAGAACTGAAAACTGGATAAAAAGAACCCCCACAACAAGGAATAGTGTTGATTGAGTTGGAAGAGGGAGAAATTCCTTTATGGAGAGGAAAAAGCCACATTTTAGCCATGGTGTTTCATGGCTGTCCAGGAGCAATTTTAAGGCACAAAGCTTTGGCTGGAGAAGTTGGGGATCTGACTGGGAAAGCTTTGCCACAATAAGCAGCTTTTGTACTCACCACAACTGAGATGAGTGTCATAATATCTGGTTTTGCTAGATATTAACAACAATGGGGAATACCTCCAGAAAACCTATTGGGCATAAAGTAAAAATGGCCTGTTCTTAAAGGGCCCATGCACAAATTCCCTCATTTTGGAAAGCAAACTAAAATCACCAGAAAGAAAGGTACATAGTTCTTTGGTGAAACAAGACTCACTTGAAAGGCTCTGGGTGCATCTTGGTGAGAGGTGAGACCTCTCTGGGCTGGGACTACCTCCCCAAGTATTGAGACATTGGCAGCAGTCGTTACTGTGACCTGGTACAGGTATACTGACCAGACACTGGCAGACACCATTGGAGTTCTTCCCCTACCCTGTTAGCACAGGGGTCTGCCCCAACCATGAGAACACTAATTTAATCCAGTTCAGCCAGAGCAGGTAGCCTGCCCTAGGGACTGGCACCACCCAAAAGTAAGCCTTTGGGCAAGTTGTGGGCCCACATAGGCAGGGTGTGTGAGACTTCTGCAGTGGGGGCAGTGGGTCCACTTCAGTGGGTCGGGACACACAGGGCAAGACTGTGTTGATGGGGTGTGGGCCTGTGGGTGGTGGAGCTTGTCAGATGCAGAAGACTTGAGCTTCTTAAATAGCCACATAAGCGGTTGGCCCCACCTTCCAATGCCTAAAACAATTGGGTGTTTCCATGCCTGGGGCTTGCCCCAGGAGTCCTGAAAGAGCTGACAACAGTTTTGCAGGCCAGAGGCCTATAGCAATTGTAAGTCCCTGAGCTTAGCAAGCAGCCACACTGGAGACCTACTCACCTACCAAAAACCTGTAGCAGGTATGCGCTATTAGACCCTGCAACCAATTCTGCTTGGGCTCCATATGCCTGATAAAGTTACTGAAGGGACCACAGCAGCCAAATACCGCTGAGCATTATAATCAGCTAGCCAGGGGGACAGCCTAGCCTCCCTGTGCTCCTGCAGCAAGAGCAAACTTGCTACAACAGAAGGACACATATAGCCCACACAGGGGACATTCCTGAAATATTTGGAACTCATGATGAGAGGGGAGCACACTGTTGGGCCTCATAAGGCATCTCTTACACAAGGCTCCCTCTCCAAGATTAGGAGACAAAGCTGATCTGCCTAATACATAGCCATAAGCACAGAGAAAGAGGCAAAAAGAGGAGACACAGTAATATGTTCCAAATAAGGAAACAGGATAAAGCCTCAGAAAAAGAAGTATATAAAACAGAGATAAACAATCTACCTCATAAAGAGAACAAATAGTCATAAGGATGCTCACTGATCTTGGGAGAACAGTGGATAAATTCAGTGAGAACTTTAACAAAGAAATGCAAAATATAAAAAAAGAATCAATCAGAAATGAAGAATATAACAATGGAAATAAAAAATTCACTACAGGGACTCAAAAGCAGAGTAGATGATACAGAAGAATGGATCAGTGAACTGGACAAAAGACTAGAGGAAATCACCCAAGCTGAACAGATAAAGGAGAAAAGAATTACAAAGAACAAGGGCAGGTGAAGGGATCTCTGAGACAGCATCAAGTGCACTAATATCCATATTATACATGTCCCAGAAGGAGAAGAGAGAGATAAAGGGGCAGAGAATCTATTTGAAGAAATAATAGTGGAAAACTTTCCTAACCTAAGCAAAGAAACAGATATCCAGGTATAGAAAATGCAGAGAGCCCCAAACAAGTTAAATCCAAAGAGGTCCACACACCAAGACACATTATAGTTAAAATGTCAAGAATTGAAGATAAAGAGAGAATTGTAAAAGCTTCAAGAGAAAGGCAACAAGTTACATACAAAGGAAACCCCATAAGGCTATCAGCTGACTTTCTCAGCAGAAACTTTACAGCGTAGAAGGGAGTGATATAACATGTTTAAAATGCTGAAAGGAAAAAACTACAGCAAGAATACTCTGCCTAGCAAGGTTATCATTCAGAATGGAAGGGGAGATAAAAAGTTTCCCAGACAAGTAAAAACTAAAAGAGTTTATCACCAACATGACAGCCTTATAAGAAATGTTAAGGGAAGATATTTAAGTGGAAAAGGAAAGACCACAAATAAGAATAAAAAAATCATCCAAAAAATACAGTAAAGTGACTGGTAAAGGCAAATATATAGTAAAGGTAGCAGAGCAACCAACTATGAAGCTAATATGAAGTTCAAAAGGCAAAAGTACTAAAATTATCTATTTCCAAAATAAGAAGTTAACAGATACACATGCGCAAAAAGGAGGTTAGATATGATATCAAAAACATAAAATGCGGGAGGAGGGGAGTAAAAGAGTAGAGTTTTTAGCAAGAGGACAAACTTAAGAGACCATCAATTTAATATCAATTGTTACATATGTAGGTTACTATATATGAACCTCATGGTACTCATAGACCAAAACTTATAATAAATACACAAAAAATTAAGAGAAAGGAACCCCAACATAATACTAAAGAAAGCCTTCAAACCACAAGGGAAGAGAGCAAGAGAAGAAAGGAACAGAGAAGAACTACTAAAATACCCATAAAAAAAGAAACAAATTGGCAATAAGTACATTCTTATCAATAGCTATTTTAAATGCCAATGAACTAAATGCTCCAATCAAAAAGCATAGGGTGACTGATTGGATCAAAACACAAGATCCATATATATGCTGCATACAAGAGACACACTTCAGACCCAAAATGACATACTTTGAGACTCACAAACTGAAAGTGCAGGGATGGAAAAAAATACTCCATGCAAATGGCCATGGAAAGAAAGCTGGGGTAGTAGTACTTATCAGATAAAATAGACTTTAAAGCAAAAACTGCAACAAGAGACAAAGAAGGGGACTACATAATGATAAAAGGAACAATCCAACAAGAGGATATAACACTTGTAAATATCTATGCACCCAATATAGGAGCATCCAAATATATAAAGCAACTATTAACAGACATAAAAGGTGAAATAGCAACACAATAATAGTAGCGGAATTTAACACTCCACTTACACCAATGGATAGATCATCCACACAGAAGATCAACAAGGAAACATTGGCCTTACATTACACATTTGACCAGCTGGACTTAGTATATAGACACAGAACATTTTATCCAAAAACTGCAGAATGTACCTTCTTTTCAAATGCACATAGAACAGTCTCCAGGATAGATCACATATTAGGCCACAAAACAAGTCTCAATAAATTTAGCAAGACTGAAATAATAAAAAGCATCTTTTCTAACTACAACAGTATAAAACTGAAAATAAACTTCAGGAAGAAAATTAGAAAAGCCACAAATATGTGCAGATTAAACAAAATGCTACTGAATGACAATTGTGTCAATGAAGGAATCAAAAAGTACCTGGAGAAAAATGACAATGAAAATACGACATGCCCAAATTTATAGAATACAGCAAAAGTGTTTCTAAATGGGAAGTTTATAGCAATACAGGCCTACCTCAACAAACAAGAAAAATCTCAAATAAACAATCTAACAGTCTACCTCAAGAAGCTAGAAAAAGTAGAGCAAACAAAGCCCAAAATCAGTAGAAGAAAGGAACTAATAAAATTAGAGCAGAAATAAATGAAATAGAGACTAAAAAAAAAACAGAAAAAATCAATGAAGCCAAGAGTTGGTTCTTTAAAAAGATAAGCAAAATTAACAAACCTTTAGCTAGACTCACCAAGAAAAAAAGAGAGAAGGCTCAAATAAAATTATTAAAACAAATAAAATCAGAAATGAAAGAGGAGAAATTACAATGGACACCTTGAAATACAAAAGATTATAAGAGAATACTACCAAAAGTTATATGTCAACAAGGTGGATAATCCAGAAAGAAATGGATAAATTCTTAGAATCACACAACTTTCCAAAACTGAATCAAGAAGAAATAGAGAATTTCAATAAACTAATCACCAGTAAGGAGATCAAAATAGTAATCAAAAACCACCCCCAAAATAAAAGTACAGGACCAGACAGCTTCCATGGTGAATTCTACCAAACATTTAAAGACTTAATACCTATTCTTAAACTCTTCCAAAAAAGTGAACAAAAGGGGAAATTTCCAAACTCATTCTATGAGGCCAACATTACCCTGATACCAAAATCAAACAAGGCTAACACAAAAAAAGGAAATCACAGGCCAATATCTCTGATGGACATCGATGCAAAAAAAAAAAAAAATTACTAGCAAATTGAATACAACAATACGTTAAAAAGATCAGACACCATGATCACGTGGAATTTATTCCAGGGATGCAGGAATGGTTCAATGTCCACAAATCAATCAACATGATATACCACAGTAACAAAATGAAGAATAAAAATCACGTGATCATCTCAGTGGATGCAGAGAAATCATTTGACAAGCTACAGCATCCATTTATGATAAAAACTGAATAAAATGGGTATAGAAGGCAAGTATCTCAACATAATAAAGGCCATATGTGACAAATCCACAGCTAATATCATACTCAATGGAGAAAAACTGAAAGCTACCTCTCTAAGAACAGGAACAAGACAAGGATGCCCACTTTTACCTCTCTTATTTAACATAATATTGGAAGTCCTAGCCAAGGCAATCAGGCAAGAAAAAGAAATAAAAGGGATCTAAATTGGAAAGAAAGAGGTGAAACTGTCACTATTTTTCAGATGATATGATTTTATACATAGAAAACTCTAATGAATCCACCAAAAACTTTTAGAAATAATAAATGAATATAGTAAAGTTGCAGGATACAAATCAACACGCAAAAATCAGTTGTGTTTCTATACACTAACAATGAAGCAGCAGAAAGAGAAATTAAGAACACAATCCCATTTACAATTGCAACTAAAAGAATGAAATACCTTGGAATAAACTTAACCAAAGAGGTGAAAAATCTGTACACCAAAAACTATAAAACATTCTTGAAAGAAATTGAAGAAGACACAAAGAAATGGAAAGATATTTCATGCTCTTGGATTGGAAGAATTAGCATAGTTAAAATGTCTATACTTCCTACAGCAATCTACAGATTCAATGCAATCCCTATCAAAGTTCTAATGACATTTTTCACAGAAATAGAACAAAGAACCTTAAAATTTATATGGAACAGCAAAATACCCCAAATAGCCAAAGGAATCCTGAGAAAAAAGAACAAAGCTGGAGATATCACACTCCCTGATTTCAAAATATACTACAAAGCTATAGTAATCAAAATAGCCTAATACTGGCAGAAAAACAGTCACAAAAATCAATAGAACAGAAGTGAGAGCCCAGAAATAAACCCATACGTATATAAACAGAGAATTTTCGACAGGGGAGCCTAGAACATACAATGGAGATAAGAAAGTCTCTTCAATAAATGGAGTTGGGAACACTGGACAGCCACATACAAAAGAATGAAAGTAGACCCTTATATTACACCATACCTAAAAATTAAATTCAAATGGATTAAAGACTTGAACATAATACCTGAAACCATGAAAGTTCTAGAAGAAAACATAGGCAGCATGCTCTTTGACTTCGGTCTTAGTAGCATATTTTCAACCACTGTGTCTGACCAGGCAAGGGAAACAATAGACAAAATAAAGAAATGAGACGACATCAAGCTAAAAATCTTCTGCACAGCGAAGGAACACATCAACAAACCAAAAAGACAACCTAACAATTGGGAGAAGATATTTCCAAACCATATGTCTGATAAGGGGTTAATATCCAAAATATATAAAGAACTCATACAGCTCAACAACAACAACAAAACTAACAACTCAATTAAAAAAATGGGCAAAAGATCTGAACAGACCTTGTTTGGGAGGGTGTGGAGAAAAGAGAAATCTCATATACTGCTTGTGGGAGTGCAAACTGATGCAGCCACTATGGAAAATAGTATGGAAATTCCTCAAAAAATTAAGAATAGAACTACAATATGACCCAGCTATTCTACTGCTGGGTATTTATCCACAAAGCATGAAAACACAAATGTGTAAAGATATATGCACACTTATGTTCACTGTGACATTATTCAGAAAAGCCAAGACTTGGAAGCAATCTAGGTGCCCATCAAGGGATCAATGGATAAGCAAGATGTGGTATATATAAACAATGGAATACTACTCAGCCATAAAAAAGATGAAATCTGACATTTGTGACAATATGGATGGACCTTAAGCGTATTATGCTAAGTAAAGTAAGTCCAAGGGAGAAAGTCAAATACCATATGATCTCACTCATAAATAGAAGATAAAAACAACAAACAAACACAGAGAGAGAGAGAATGGTTTGGTGGTGACTAGAATGGAAGCGGGGAGAGAAGAAGGCAAAAGGGGTGATTCACACATGAATGATGATGGATGTAATTAGTCTTTGGGTGATGAACATGATGTAATCTACACAGAAATCAAAATATGATGTACATCTGAAATTTATATAAGGTCGTAAACCAATGCTACCCAGATAAAAGAAAAGACCACCAAATTTAGTGGCATTCTTTCTTGCTACTAAACAATGTGTTCTAATATATTAAAGCATAATTATATAGCCCTCAAAAAAGATATAAGGGCAAATTCGTAAAGATCTTATTTTGATAAAATAAGCTGCTGGAGCACAGATTTCGATGTTCTATGATGCTGAGGAGGAAAACAGACAGTAAATGATCACAATGATAAAACTCAGCAGCTAATCTTTCTATTTCCTGATGTTATCGGTAAAGATAACGAGACCAAATCCATACAGGAGTGTTTCCATTACTGACTGAATTACTGGGTAAGTGTGGGAGCAATATATTAGCAGAAATATGATATCAAACAAGTTGTGTGGTCTCATAGGAAGGATATGGTTTGGTCCTGAATTGGAATTTCAGCTCTGTCTCCTAATACCTATATGATTTAAGCATATAATGAATCCAAGTCATATTTCCCTTACTTATAAAATGAGGGTGATACACACCTCACAACAACATGTAAATGAAACTCTGGCAGGGGAATCTTTCATTGTTTGTGAAAGGAATAGATCCAGTGAAAGAGAATGAAAATGAACACATAAAATCTTAGGTTGAAAACTTGAAGATGGAGTTTTATAGAAGCAAGTGATAGAAGAATACAGATGCTCTAGTTTGATAAAGAAACGCTCCAGCATGGGTAGATGTGTTGAACTTTATTTGGGGAAAAAAAGGAAACACTATTTAAAAATTATTTAAATGTGACTAAGTGGTCAAATATATATTTTTAACAGTTTTGAACTTATTTTTGTTTAAGCTTTCATAGTGATGATTTGGAAATATTATCTCACCTTCTGGTAGAGATATTACATATACCTTTTTATAACCTTGGCCTTAATGGGGATTAGTTCAAGAAAGCCGTATGAAAATTTGAAAGTTTGGTAACATTCCAAATTTGGGTAGAGTATAGAGACATGGAGTCTATCAACATAATTAGTAGAAATGGGTATGAAATATTTCATTCATTCATTCAATTGTACATCCACTCTGTTCCAACAATTATGCTGGGAACTAGGGATACAAAAGTGAATAAGTAAAATCTTTAAGTAAACTTTTTAGAGAACAGCTAGGAAATATCTGCTAAAATCAGAAATAAAAGTATCCTTCAATACAGCAATTCCACTGATAGAATTTAACCAGATCATCTCTAGATATTTGTAGAAAGATATCCAGCACAGAATTATTTATAATAGAAAAAATAAAATTAGTTTAATATTTACTTACAGTAGTGGATGCTTTAAGTATCTTATGCTACAACTGTAATGACGGAATATTCTATAGGGAGTGACAAGAATTAGTCATATTTTATTATAGAAGAAAAAGATTGAAGTGTATATTAATACCCTATAATGCAAATATGTGCATGTTAGCCATGTATGCATTCTTTTATACAAAAATTTACATAAGAAACTGTTAACAATAATTAAGAAATTTAGATGCATGGTCTAAGTGGGGAGAGAGACTGTTACTTATCATAACTTTTACTACCATTTTAATTTTTTAACAAATGCATGCATTAGTATTATTTAAAAAAATAAATGAACATGAAAAAGATAAAGATTAATATTCCATGATTTAAGACTCTGTGCATTATTTTATCACATGTTCTCCTTTATGTGCTAGTGATCAATCTGTTCTAGACTCTGCATGAGATAAAACATAAAAACTAAACTACACATGTGACTGCCTTCCTCTTCAAACTTCCTGGTGAAACAATCGAATTCATATGACAGCAAAACCTTTCTGCCACTATGGGAAACAAACAGGGGCTCCTCAAGGATGTTTCTCAAGGACTGATGGAGATGAGGGTAGAGGAAGCGGAAGTGGAGGCTTACTTACCTAACAGCCACCATTCATTGAACTCATGTGAGAACTGTCCAGAGGTTTCTTCCCAGCCCTGTCTCCACTCACACAGTGTCCCTTTTCTCCTTTCCAATTAACATTTTCTGAGTTAGAGTTGTGTATCAGAAGGAAGAAATTCCAAAATTTTTGACCCCATGAGATCTTTCTGTTCTTGACCTACATGCAGAATTTAAATACAAAATTAAATCCATCAGTAGAATAAACACAGGGTTCATATCTTTCAAATAAATAAGGTAGTGAGGAGAAACACCATTAATAAACCTGGAAAGGGAAAATGGTAAGAAAATATAATAAACAAAGAACATGGAGAAAGACAGAAAAAATAACAGTAACATATGCCAGAAAATGCCAGTAGCATCCACCAGTTATTGGAGCAACCAGATACTGGCTTTTCCCTTTCACACCATGTTCAAATGCTTCCCATGGGAGACTGCTACTGTTTCTGCTTGAACATCAAGTCTAGATAGAAGCTAAGAAACTTTCATAAGATTTAAGACCCATTCCTTTTTTCCCCCTAAAATCCTAGTGAAACAGGAATATTTAAGATTGTCTTCAGAAAACAACAGCAAATGTCTTTCTTAAAGGTGAAATGATGGAATCCATTGCATTAAAGTCAGAAATAAGAAAAAGAAGCTGTTCTTACCATTATAGTTCATCATTGTTGGAAGTTCTTGTCTACGTCAGAATAAATAATGGGAAAAAAGAGAAATAAGTCTTACTGGTGGTGGATGTAATTGTCTCCCTGACCAATCAGAGACATATAAGTATTGAAAATAAACAAATAATTGTATGAGTATGCAAATGTGTGTGTGTGATTTAAGGAAGCAAGGTAGCCAAATATAACTACATAAATATATAATGGTCCTGTATATATCAGCAGTAAATAATTTAAAATACAATGGAAAGGAAAGTCCCGACTGCAATAGCAAGATAAATGTAATATGAGAAAGCAAACAATAATTTTGGAGACCTGTATGAAAAACATATTAAACTTTACTTATGGACATAAAGAAAATTGTAATAAATGGAGAAACATTTTATGTTGTTGGATTCTTTCCCAAATTGATCAAAAATTTTAAGCAGAACTCCTGTAGATAGGGATTTAGTATATGATGAAACTCATATTTCAATTCAGTGATGGTAGGATATATAATTAAATCAAAGGTTTTTAGATCAAATTCTCAGTGGAATTTTGATGTTGCTTGATATTTTGACAAAATAATTCTAAAATTCAGCCAGAAGAACAAATTCTGTAGAGTTGATAAAATAGTTTTAAAAGAGGCATAATTAGGCAGTATTTACCCTATAAAATTCTAGGTTATGTTGTAAAGATACATTAATTATCACACTGGGGTATTAATACAGAGAAAAGGACAGATTATAAAATTCAGAAACAAATTCAATGAAGAAAAGGAATTTAGAATATAATAAATAAGCCATTTTACATTAATAGGAAAAGGATATGTTTAAAAATATTTCATCAATTCCTTTAAAAAGCAGAAGTTTTATAGCTACTTTATAATTTTCAGCAAAATAAACTGTAGATGGACTATATATGTAAAAGTATTAAATAATGTTCCCAGTCTTGTAGGGTAAAATTTAGAGTGGAAATACACACATACAAGTTCATAGTATTAGAGAAATTTCTTTTAAGATTGATGGTCAAATAAAAAGCACACACACAAAAAGACTGACTTTTAGATATAGCTACCTGTAAAGGTAACATTTCTTAATGGTGAACATTGACAAGAAATTAATGATCAAAAAGTGAGCAAAAGTAATAGATAATTGATTCACCTATAACAGCAAATGATTAGTATATTTAATATTTAGAGAATTTCTATAAATCAATAAAAAAAGAAAACAGTAGTAAAAAATGGGCTGAGAGTATTAATGGACTAATCACAAAAGTCAAATATATAAAATAGACATATGTGAAAAGAAGTTCATCCTCACAAGCAAGGAAATGCAGTAAATACCATGATGTTATTTTTTACCTATCAGAGTCACAGATGATAGATAGATAGAGAGATAAGATAGATACTTGTAACAATTGGTGTTTATGAGAGTAATGTAAACAAACTTTCATGTGATTTTAGATGAAGGGTTAAATTGCATGCCTTTGTCCAGAAATTTTATCTCCGATAGAGTATTCTAGGGAAATGCTAAGAGAAACAGAGAAGTTGTATACATAAGGTTGCCTATTGAAACTTTAAAAAAGAAAAGAAGGAGCACATTCTCTGTCTCTGTCTCTCTTGTTTCTCTCCATGTACACACAGACACACACACAGTTGTTTAATCAATTAATGTCTATACAAAAATGCTATGCTATCATTAGAATAGTAATTGGGTACCTTTATTTACTGATACTGTAAAATGTCTATGACATTGTTTTGAGCAAAAGTACTTACAAATACTATAAATATAATTATACCAATTTTTATAAAAATGCATTATAGGAACAATTTTGGAGATACAACATATTGTTTTGAGCAAAGTACTTACAAAACACTATAAATATAATTACATTCAATTTTTACAAAAATATATGTACAGAAACAATTTTGAAAATACAACACATTTATTCCATATTAATGCTTAGTATCTCTGGGTTTTGATATTATGGGTGCTTTTTATTTTCTTTTTAATAATATTCCATATTTTAAGTCTTTGAGGTAAAAATATGTTACTTTTATAATTATGAAATAGTAAATTATCAATTATAATTTTTTTCTAATTAGAAAAAACAGTAAAGCTATTTCCCAAAGCCTTTACAAATGTGTAATGTGCTCATCTTGAAGATTTTTTTCATTCATATTATGAGTCATACTTTTCCTTTTTGTTCAGTCTGACAGAAGCTCAGAGGCAATCGTCATCTTCAATTAAAAAAGATTATTTTAGTTCTCATGTTTTTCTTCTTTCTCTTTTTTTAATTTGATATCTTTAAACAATTTTATTATATATTTTTTGATATTTAACATTAATCCAATCACATTATTTTACAGCTCTTCAAATCCAAAGTCACTTCAAATTCTATTGGAAAGGAGTCAGAATGTTAGGACACAGACAAGCAGTATTACAGGAAATGGTATCCACTTTACATTATTCCAGAAATACCATTTCGTAATTTAGTTTCACCTTCTTTGTATCCCTCCCCACCCCAAAACAAGGAAATAGAGTCATGTTAGCCAGATAGCTAAGGGAGAAAAATTCATTGATCAGGGACAAGTTTGAGTGTATTAGTGGTGCATTAGTGCTTTAGAGATGAAGTTCCGAAAAGCGAAATGGTATGAGAAAAGTAGAGTAAAATATACTATGAGTGAAGGTAGATTTGTAGAATTCCAAAAAGGTAGTATTCTCTATATCCAAGAGTTCCTCTTAACCCTTTCTGATAATGGATATTGCCTTCATCATAATCATTCTGTGTGTCTGATGACATATTATAGTGTTTAAAGTGTTTTCATTTAGGTTTCTTTTTTAATTAATATACCCCAAATCCGTATAAAGTAGACATTGTTATATCTATTTTTCATATTAAGGAAGAGAGACTCAGGCAGGTAAAGTCACTTGCTGAAGATTAAACAGCTAGCAAAATTGGCAGAGCTTAGTTTGGATCTTAGTTTTCTTAAAATCTTTAACTGCAGCCTAGTTGCCATCCATCATGACCCATCGGCGTCATCGTCAATGAGTAGACTTCAAGAATTCTGAAGAGTTCCTAACACTGCATGGTTCTCACCATATTTCCAGTTCCTACAGTAATTATGATGCACACACTGTTAACTCATGTTTGGAGTCTAAGCTGACTTACAATTTTAAACGACTTGTTGTAGGGCTACTCTCGAAGAAAAGAAGTGTGTCTTTCAGTATGCCTCCTGATTTTTTGCCCTTCTGTCAGAACTTTATTTTCTCTTATTCTTTGGGATTTCCTAAGATCAACTAATTCCCCCCAAAACTTCTTGATGATGTTTGCAATATATTGAAGGTCATTTAATGACCTACTTATTTTAAATTAAATACACTGGGTGAAGTTCTCTCCAAAAATTTATTTAGATGGACTATTGGACCTGAGGTCATAGATATATGGGTTAATATTCTATTGCTAACAGTCACTAGCTTTGTTACTGTGGACACATTCTACGTTCTCTTCAAACCTTAGTTTCCTCATCTATGAAATGGAGACAATTCCCATTTACAGGGCTGTTGCATGGACCTAATGAAATAATGTGTATACAGCACTTACTCTAGCATCTGGTAAACAGTTGGTACAAATTAAATGGTAGTCTAAAAAATCCAAGTGGATTTAATAAGCATGATGGAGATATTTCTTCCTGCATCAGGTCATACCTACTCTACTTATTTATGATAGAGGTTGACCCTGCTATGGAATAATATGATGAGAGAGATGATGAGCCTATAGGTCAGGATCCTGGGTGGAAAGAGATCACCCACTTAGAGGGAGCGTTCAAAGAGGGTTTAACGGACTATTTGCAAAGATGCACACAGAAGTAAGAAAACCCATAAGAGAAGGTGAACTGTCTCTTGACTGCATAAAGTCACTGGCACCCTTGTCTGAAGGAACGAGAGAGAACATGCTTGCCAATAAGAACTGCGGCTGGAAGAGAAGTCTACCCAACAGGAGCTGTGACCTTGAGACGCCATTGCAAAATTGCGTCCAGAAGGGAGGGAGATAAGAATGATCACTCCCTTTTTGTCCTCTGATCTGGATGAAAACAACTGGAAGTGAGATGGCAAGACAGCTGGATTGTGTATGTTCACAGAAGACAACTTCCTGCACACTGAACAAGGGTGAAATATGAATATCAGGAGTCAAATGAAGAATATATAACACAAAGACCTATTAAATCCTTAAGTAAAAATTATAAAGCACAGATTAGAGGTTGAAAGGAGTAAGAAAACTTCCTCACATGTCCTTCTCTGTGCAGTATTGCCTATGGAAGCTTTTGGGTAGAAATGTAAAGGATTGTAAGAGGAATCAGAAAATGAAACCGTATACTACGAAAAAATTTTAAAGGTGAGGTATAATAATAAGGAGAATGAAGAAAAATAAGGAGAAACTGAATGGAGAATTAGAAATAGTCAGAGAAGAGGCAACAGCAGGGAGACACAAAATAGAAAGATGATGACCTTGGCTCCTAGCGGAATTGAACAAAGGATAGATTTAGGGTAGATTTTTATAGCTGAAAAAAGAAAGTTAGACTCACTCCCAACAGAATTTTTGGTCCATCTTCCTCTAGTGTATTTCCTATCAACACCTTTGTATCTCATTCACCTTTTTCAGTTTTTGACCAATGTTTTTCTTCCCAATGCACCCTATTCTGACCATTCTGTTTCGAATTGCACTCCTGATCCTTACACCCTGTTCAATTTTTCCCACTATCTGTTAACATACAATTTACTTCTTCATATATGTATTGTTCACAGTCTGTTAAGCCATGTAAAAGTAAGGTCTAAAGGGCCAAAGATTTTGTTTGTTTTATTCCTGGATGTACCTGAAAGGCCTAGTACAGTGCCTGACACATAGTAGGTGCTTAATGAATGTTTTTAAATGAATAAATAAGTAAATAAATGGCTCACAGAGACTACCTATACATAGGAGCACAACGTAAGCAAGTTCTGTTTCAACATATCCTCCCATTCTGCAAACTGAGTGGCTGATTTTCTCTCTGACAGAGTCTCTGTAAGAAAGAATGACTCCACTTCCCTGTACAGGGTTTTCTTATTGTGAACCATATGGCCAGATACAACTGGATTCTTATGCTGCTTAGACACTTATGACTTTAGGTAAGTCATGTAGCGTCTCTAAATATCTGAACAATTAAAGTAATAATTATTTATTTCTAAAGTTGAGAAAGACACCAGACACAGAGTAGATACCAAATATCGCATTATTATTTCTTATTTGCCTTTCACTTACCTCCATGTTTTTGCTTCAAAATGGATCACAGCTTGAAAAAACTATGAAATTCGTTTTGCCATAGGTGAAGCAAACATCAGCAACATCCCTGGAGGCATCCTGTAACTGGGACATTTTCCTCTCGGCTTTGCAATTCTGATCCGTGAAAACTTTGGCAACAGATCAGACATGCAGCCATGGGTTTAGATACTTATCCAAAATTACCTCCTGAATATTCTGAAATTTTCTAATTGCTAATTGCCAATCAAGGGCTGTTTTGTAAGGCTTGATTCCTGCCTGGCTCCCACAAGTGTTAGTAGACTTTTCGTTTAAACTCAGAAATGCCAAATAGTCTCATTTTTGGTCTGAGATTAGTCTAACACTTGCCATTTTATTACTTTTTAAAAAAAAATATATCTTAGAGGAAATAAAATTCAGCCAAGGGTGAATATTCCTTCCCTAGCAGATGCCAACCTTTGCAGTTCATGTTGTTTTTATAATCTTCTTCATGTAAAACAAACAAATGAAAATAAGTAAAGTTTTTAAAATTTTGAAGTCTTAGGTCAAAAGAAATTCACGTTTCTTTTGGTCCAAGGAAAAAGATTAGAATTATGCTGTATTATATATTACATAATGAAAAAAAGTAGCCCTGACTTTAAATCATCCCAGAGGTAGTGAACTTGATCAAATGGCAAGAAATAGTTTCTGGTTTCCATTCTGGACACACAGTTCAAAAAGCTCTCTAGTATGTGAATTATTTTACCCTAATTTTGCAAAAGAGAAACAAAGACTTAAAAACCTAGGGAAAGGGGCCAGCCCAGTGGCCGAGAGGTTAAGTTCTCGCGCTCCAGTTTGGTGGCCCAGGGTTTCTCTGGTTCAGATCCTCGGCGCGGACATGGCACCACTCATTAGGCCGCGCTAAGGCAGCGTCCCACATGCCACAACTAGAAGGATCCACAACTAAAATATACAACTAAGTACTGGGTGGACTTGGGGAGAAAAAGCAGAAAAAAGAAAAAAAAAGATTGGCAACTGTTGTTAGCTCAGGCGCCAATCTTTAAAAAAAAAAAGCCTAGGTAAGGACTAAGTTAGTTGCAAGAGTATCCAGTAAGTGCCGGAGGCAATATCTGAAGTCAGGATGTCTGATTCAAGACATCTACTCTGTTTTTGTTTTTGTTTTTGTTTTTGAGGAAGATTAGCCCTGAGCTAACATCCACCGCCAATCCTCCTCTTTTTTTGCTGAGGAAAAAGCAAAAAATTGGCCCTGAGCTAAGATGTGTGTCCATCTTCCTCTATTTTTTGTATGTGAGATGCCTGCCACAGCATGGCTTAGTAAGTGGTGCATAGATTGGCGCCAGGGATTCAGATCGGGGACCCCTGGCCTGCCAAAGTGGAGCGCACAAACTTAACTGCTACGCCACTGGGTGGACCCCCCCTCAAGACATCTGCTCTTAATCATCTCTTTGTCTAATTATGCTGCTGAACTATCCAGAGGAAATCTAAAACCTTGTGAATATGATGAGATATCACTCTCTTTGTTAGTTGTTATGTTACAAACGTGAAGGGGTGTCACAAATGTAATTAGGATCCCCAATCAGTTAATTTTGAAGTAATTGAAGGAAGAATATCCTGGTTAGAATATTCTGACCCAGGGGCTGTCCCAGTGGCACAGTGGTTAAGTGCCCACGTTCCGCTTCAGCGGCCTGGGTGAGGACATAGCACCACTTGGCAAGCCATGCTGTGGTAGGCATCCCACATATAAAGTAGAGGAAGATGGGCATGGATGTTAGCTCAGAGCCGGTCTTCCTCAGCAAAAAGAGGAGGATTGGAGGCAGATGTTAGCTCAGGGCTAATCTTCCTCAAAAAACAAGAATATCCTGAACTAATCAGATGAGCCCTAAACAAAGGTGTTTAGAAGCATAAGAGGATCTCTGACTTCCTGGAAGAAGCCAGTCGCCAGGACTTCTACAAGGAAATGAATCTGCCAATAACCAGTGATCTTGGAAGAGGACACTAAACTTCACTTGAGACCACAGCCCAGGTGCCACCTTGATTGCACCTCATGAGACCCTTGAGTGGAGGCCTCAAGTAAGTTTTGTCCAGACTCCTGACCCATAGAAACTGGGAGATAATAAAGGTACGTGGTTTTAAGCCAGAAATTTTAGGGTAATTTACTACCCACAATAGCAAACTAATATGCATTAAATGAAGATAATATGGCAATGTTTGGATGAGTTACACAGATGCAAAGCTCTATATTTATTTTAACTACAGCATTTTGAACACATTCTCTGTACCTTCTGAGCTTAACTCTTCTCACCTACAAAAATGAGAGACTTTGACTTAATTTTTACTTTTTCTTCCTGGCTATTTGCTTACAACTTGATAAATCTGATAACAGAAGCTTCAAATCTTGAACATGGGAGAAGGATGAAACTGCAAAGAAAAAAAATTTTCTTCCAATATCCTAAAACCCACAATTATACACCTTCTCTCCACTTGAGAAGTGGCCCAATTGCTACTTTGCTTTGCTTCCTCTGTTTCCACACCCCACTTTAAAGCAAGTCTCCACAAATGATTAACACTGCTCTGGGAGGCTATACCATGAGGCTGTACAACTAGGGCAGAAATGCAGTCCTTCCCTTTGTGTATGGTAACAGTTTCCCTTGATAACTTTTAAAAAGGTATTATGGAGGTCAAAATAAATTAAAATGAATAAAATACTCAAAACACCTGGGGAGAATGACCCTAATTCCAAGAACTGTAAACTTGAGAATAAAACATCATGTGAGCTCATTTTCAATTAAATTATCTTGGTGAGCCTACAAATGCCCCAAAAGTTTTTATACTTACTAATTAAATTACCCTTTTTCTTAGGGTTGGGACTAGATGTTCACCCTTCTCCCTCGATTTTCTTCTTTTCCTAGATTCTGGAACATACTGAAGCTCCAAACAGTCAAAGAGGGCATTTGGCAATAAGTCTTATGTCACAAGGAGAGAAGTTACTCTTTTAGCACAATTATGCTGTGAGGATACTGATGTTGACAGTGCAAAACCAGTGATTTACTGACACCTACACCCAAAATAACATATCCCCGTTTATATTTTAGTGACATTATTCTGATTGCACCGTTAAGGATTAAAACTGAGGTGGATAGGCCTGGAGGGAGACCAGTTAAGAGAATTTTTCAAAGTCCTTAATAAAGATGATGGTAAATTAAACAGAATTAAATCAGCGTCTGAGGTGGGAAAAAGCCTGTAATTCAGAAGGGCCTAGCCAGGGCAGAGTCACGGGGCTTGACACTGATTAGCTCAGAAGAGTGATAGAGAGGGAGAGTCAAGGTGGCGCTCAGGTTTCTGTCTTGAGAAAAAGAGAAAAACAAAGACACAATACCTCAGGAAGGGATCCCAGCTGGTGATGTGGAAAGGAGATGACCTTTCTTTTTACATTTCTTAAAAATGTGATTGCCTGTGGAGCTTCCCAGATTTGTCTAGCAGAGAATTGGAGATATGCATCTAAAAATCAGGAGGTATGTCTGAGTTGAAGAATATTTGAAAATCATCAGTTTTGGGACAAATATTGAAATTAAAGGAGTTGATTGGATTGCCCAGAGAGAATGGGTTATATAAGAAAATGATATAAGATAATAATGCTGAAGCAATAATCCAACTTTTGATGAATGGGCAGAGGAAGAGGAGCCTGCCAATGACCTGAGAAAGAGGAAAATTAGTACTGTGCTACATCACAGAAGTCAAGAGAAGGGAGTGTTTCAAGGGAAAAGACAGGTTGACAGTTTCAAATACTGCTGAAGGATTTAGGGCAGGAATACTGCTGTATTTGGCATTGGGCTTATTTGCAGGTTTTGCTGTTATAACTGATGCTGTAATAAATAAACATTATCTCCTAGGAGTACCCCTGACTTATATGGCAGTGCTGTCTAGCTACTGACCAAACTAGTTTTCTCTACCTTGGGCAGATAGCTAGACAACACATTCAAGTCTCCCTTCTAGTTCAGCGAGGCTATATGACACTTCTGACAAAAATAAAGCCAAGTTGCAGACAAAATTAGCAAAAGCCAATTATTCATGAGTCTGTGGTGTAAGAGAACATATCTACCATCACTTTAGTTTCAATAGAGTTTCAAAGATGTTTGAAAGGAGAGTGAGGTTTATAGAGTGTCTTAATCTGCTCAGGCTGCCATAAGAAAATGCCATAGGCTAGGTGGCTTAAACAAGAGACATTTATTTCTCACAGTTCCAGAGGCTGGGAAGTCCAAGATGAAGGTGCTGGCAGTTTCAGTTGCGCCCACTTCCTGGCTTGTAGACAGTGCTTCTTGCTGTGTGCTCACATGGCCTCTCCTTGGTGTGTTCTTAGCCTGTCCATGGTGTGTGGAGAAAAGAAGAGGAAGCAAGCTCTCTGGTGTCTCTTCTTATAAAGGTGTTAATCCCATCATGGAGGCTCCCCTCTCATGACCTCATCTACACCTAATTACCTCCCAAAGGCCCCATTTCCTAATACCATCATAGTGGAGGTTAAGACTTCAAGCTCTGAATTTTAGGGGGGGGACACAAACGTTTAGTTCATAACATAGAGTGAAAAGATAAAACACTGAGACAGTTTCTAATTGGCAAGCACCCTATTAGTGTGGAATTTGGAAGCCAGGAAGACTTTCCAATTTGCCTTCCAGTACATTTGGAAATCCCACTTTGATTGCAAGTATTAGCAAACAGTTTGCAGGATTTCAAAAGAAAAGCAGGTTGTTTAATCTAAGAGGCAGATAATTCTCTGTGGCTGATCATTTCCTGGATCAAGTGAAGACCTATGTGCTGCTTTTCTGCAGGCAAACTATCATGATGGTCCTTAAAGGGGCTGGTGATGAGCTGGTAGGATAGGCAGTTTCTCAGTTCTCACCAATGATGGAACATGAACTAGAGTGAAGCATTGCTTACAAGCTTGGATCATCAAAGCTCCCAGGCACGTTCCTCCATGTTTGTTTGTTTGTTTGTCTTTTGTCTTTACTCCATTACCTTGAAACTACTCTGGAAGACAGTTCTATTGGGTCACAGAAGCAACACCTGAAGGAAAACCCAATCAGGAATATAATTTTGGAATGTCCATAAGAGAGACATAAACTTCTATTTTGTTAGTCCTTCTGGATTGGAGGTTTATCTATTTTTATCAGATAAATTTTTGTGGAATAATTTTATAGAGTTTTCTTTCCCTGTCTTTAGTTTTTCCTTACTTTTTAAAATTTCTACAGTAAGCATTTATTCCATAACCAGGAAAAAAATAGATTATAAAACCTGAAAATAAGTTCACATGCAGAAGTTATTTAATGTAGGACCCACAACTAAAATATGCAACTATGTACTGGGGGGATTTGGGGAGAAAAGGCAGAAAGAAAAGAAAAACAAAAGAAAAAGAAAAAAGAAGATTGGCAACAGTTGTTAGCTCAGGTGCCAATCTTTAAAAAAAAAAAGTTATTTAATGTTATTAAGTTTTAGTTCCTTCATCCTTCATCTATTAACATAAGGAGGGACCGGCCAGGTGGCGCAGCGGTTAAGTTTGCATGTTCCACTTCTCTGTGGCCCGGGTTGGCTGGTTCAGATCCCAAGTGCCTACATGGCACCGCTTGGCAAACGCCATGCTGTGGTAGGCATCCCACATATAAAAGTAGAGGAAGATGGGCACGGATGTTAGCTCAGGGCCAGGCTTCCTCAGCAAAAGGAAGAGGACTGGCAGTAGTTAGCTCAGGGCTAATCTTCCTCAAAAAAAAAAACAAAAATAAGGAAATTTTATATGATTACTCACCTTCCTCTATCTAGGATAGTGTATGATTTTTAAGAACAGTTACCAGAATCAAGGTGCAGGGGGAACAGAACATTTGCAGGGAGGCTGGCAAATCTATCTATGCATGAGTCAAAGATATTTTACTTTTCACGATGATTGTAGCAATTAAATGAAAAGATGTGCAAGAAAGAGATTGTGTTAAATGGAAAACACTATAAAAGTGGTTGTTATGTTGATTGGGGGTGTTACATTTCCCTTGCCCAGTGACTCATCAGTCCCACTGCCTTGGGTAGAGGTAGCCTAAAAGGAATGAGTATGAGAGGTTAATTGCTCTCTTTGCTCTGCATCTCAAACTTCCATTTTTGCTTTTCTTAAGTTCTGGGAACAGAAGTCATTTTATTGTTGTTGAAATAAATTGCAGATTACTTGGTAACAGTATTTCTCCTATTTTGTTTGCATCTCCTGCAACGTTTGACACATTTCCTTAAATACATTAGTCTCTTAATAAATTTTTCTCCAAATAACTTGAATTGAAACATATCTATAACTCAAGGACAGTTTTAAATTGCTAATAAATCTACATAAATCACTTCATAACTGAACTATCAATCTTCTTCCAATTGAAAGATTAAATTCCAGGAATCGCATCTATCTTTCCAAACATTTCAACGAATTTTCTACTGATCACTAGAATTTATCACAACAATGAATTGTACAGGTCCATACAAGGTTAGTGGTCATAAAGGGAGCCTCTACTACTTATTAATTAAATAATGTTTATAGAACAGCTACTACATCAAAAACATTGTTACGGAAACTAGGGAAATAGCAATGAACAAAAATGATCCAAGTGTTGCCCCCTCCCACTTAACTTAAATTTGCCTGAGAGCACTATTTGCTGCTTAAAAGATATAATCGCCAGTAAACCTCTCCATTCTGTGGAAAGGCATCAGCCTCTGGTTAAGACATATGAATATACTGAGGCATAGAGAATTGATAAAACTCGCTCAATGTCTCTAAGTAACAGAGTTGTGATTCCATCCCAGGCACACCCTAGTTTCAGAGCCAGTACAACTCTTTGTACTATGTCCATTGTATATATACAAAGTCGATTGAAAGTTATAAAAGAGACTTTAGTAACAGCATAATGCATTATGCTCCAGAATAGTTGACAATATCTACTGCTAATGAACACTCTCATCACCTTGAAACTATCAAGGTGTTTCCTTGTTTCATAGGTTTCCTTGTTTCATAGGTTTATAGGCTTGCATCCCTGGCTGTACTTACTGTCTCCATTACAGTTCCCAGGGTTCTTCCCAACATATTCTTTCTTTTTCTTCCGAATGGAGTTCATCTACCTGTATAACTGTTAATTGCTATGTGTAGTATGATGGAATTCAAATCTAAACTCGGAACCACACTCTTGAATTTCAGACCAACATATTGAAATGCCTATTGGACATCACTATGTAGATCTTCCTGAGACATATCAAACATATTTTATGAAAATAGACATGTTACAACTCCTGCTTACCCTCATCACCACACACACACAAGAACTACTTCTCTTTCCATATTCTCTAAGGGAATGAAGTCACTATCCCTTCAGTTATTGAAGGTAAAAAAAAATTATAACATGGGCATAACCCTGATTTCCTATAGCAATTCTATTTTCAAGTCACACCAATAGTATTACTTAAATATTTCTCAAACTCTTTCCATCCCTATTCTCATCTCAGACTTATTGCTCTAGGCACTATAGAGCTGTGGGCAAAGGCTTGACTCAATGATGTCAGTGGGTCTGATTTTTATTCAGAGGGTGCCGATTTCACTGTGGTTCTTCTGGATGTCTGTGGTGGTCTCTGGCAATATTTCAGGGCTGACCTTGGACTCTAATTGCATCAGATTTGATGAAGCTATTATATTTAGCAAAGTGGGCTGAAAGACTGAGGCCAATTGGAACTGATTAATGGCCTAAAGATTCTGGTGCCAGGAGGCTCTTAACGAAGTATGATGGGGTGGGGAGATGTTCAGTCACCAAAAACATCTTAATGAATGATCTCAAAGTGGAAGAAAACAATGCATCTAGCAATTTGCTGATGATAAATTGAGGAATATTGGACATGCTATTATGAGTCTGTTTAAAAAGAATTTACATGATTAGACAAAATTTTAAAAAGTGATTCAACTCTCATAGGCTCAGTGGAACACAGTTCTAAGAGGCAAGCTAGAAAATAACATTATGTAATGCAGATCTCCAAGGTGAGACATTTAAAAGAACAAGTATAGATTATTTGTTTTCTACTTGTATAAAAGTATACTTCTGTTTACTTTTCATACAGAAAAAACGCTGTTTTTTGGAACAAAGATGAAAATAATGGTGGCTTAGAAAGTTGAATTAAAGTCATAGCTACTCAGTGGCAGAGTGGTATTATAATGTTGATTGCTTAATTAATTCTCTAACATTATTACAAATAATAACAAATCTGGAGGAAACAACTTGGAAAAACCAAAGTCCTGATATTTACGATCATTTTCACCTCGTATTGTTATTGTCTTTTATACAGAATGCTATAGGGAATACTGGACATTTTGTATTTCAGATAAAGCCCCTTTTCCTGGACTGCTCAGGTACAACGAGTTTCCTGGTGATCACAAGAGAATTGTATGAATGCAGTAGGCAGAATAATGCCCCCCTAATGCCCACATCCCAATCCCCAGAATCTTTGAATATGTTAAGTTACATAGCAAAAGGGACTTTTCAGATGTGATTAAGGTTTTAGGCCTTGAGATTGAAAGATTATCCTGGATTATTCAGATGGGTCCAATAAGATCACATGAGCCCTTAAAAGCTGAGAACTTTCTCAACTTGCAGTCAGACAGAGGCAGATGGAGGGGGGTGGAGAAAGTATTCCACCCACCATTGTTGGGGCCATAGGCCAAGGAATGTGGTAGTGTCTAGAAGCTGATTACGATCTTCAGGTGACAGCCAGCTCTTGCATTTTTGTATATTACTTCTAACCTCAGCTGATGAGCTATTTCCGTACAGTATAGATTAGATATAAGGAGCAATGGTATCACAGTCTAATATTTCATTGGCATCCCATTGACCCCTGAAATGACAAGAAAAGATGTCTATTAACAGTGATCAGAAGTACCTTGTAAGTAGATGAGAAAAGAAGAGGGTGGATTGTGTCAATTGTTAGGATATGTGGTCCAAGACATGGCAAGTCTAGGTCATGGAGGGCCCTGCAGGCCATTGTAAAGAGTTTGGCCTCTTTGCTTTGAGTGAGATGGATTCACTGGATGTTTTTAGTTGAAGTGTAAAATGACTTACATTTTAAAAAACTCACTCTGGCTTCTCTGTAGGGGGAGATGTGAAAGATAGGAGATGAATTAAGACACTACCAAAATCATCCAAGAGAGATGATGATACCATGGACCAGGGTGGTAGTTGTGTAGTGTTGCTAATTGATTAGCTTCTTGAAATATGCCCGTGGAAAAGCCAGTGGGATTTGCTAATGGATTGGCTGTGCTCTGTGAGACATAAAGAAGAATCAAAGACATGATGTGATGAAAATAGTACATTACCTCTGTGTCTTCCTTCCCAAAACCCATAACCCCAGTCTAATTATGAGAAAACCATCAAATTCCAATAGAAGGACATCCTACAAAATACTTGACCATGACTCATCCAAACTGTCAAAATCATCAAAAACAAGGCAAGTCTGAGAAACAGGCAGAGCTAAGAGTTATCTAAGGAAGAATGGCAAGTGAATGTAATGTGGTTTCCTGGATGCGATCCCAGAACAGAAAAAGGACATTAGGTAAAAGCTAAGGAAATCCGAGTAAGTATGGACTTCAGTTAATAAAATGTGTCAATATTGACTCATTAATTGCTAGAAATTTGCCATACTAATGTAAGATATTAATAATAGAGGAAACTGGATTCCGAATATATGGAAACTTTCAGTACTACCTTCACAGCTTTTTTGTAAATGTGAAACACTCTGAAAGGTAAAATTTATTTTCTTTCTTCAATAAAAGCAGAGTCAGGGATGACTTCAGATCCTGAGCACCTGGAAAAATGCAGTTGCCATTTATGGAGGAGGACGGATGGGGTTCTGTGAAGCAGTCAATATGAGCTGCTTCTCCCTTCCTCCCCGATATTCCTCACTTCATCCTTAAGACACAAAGACACAGGATTTATTGCCATATGAGTGATCCAAGCAACATGGGCTGAGTTCAAGTGGGTTTGAATTTCTTGAGAAGGCTTCCTGAAAGAAGCAGGTCTTGAGAAAGGCTTTGAAGATGGGACAAGACTTGCAAATGTAGAGAGGATAAAACCTTCATTGCAAGTGACTTAATCCCTTCTTTTGTAATCCTCACACTTTTTTAGTCCACATATTTCCTTGCCCTTTTTAGTTGAGTTGAGTTGCCATTTAGTAGAGTTGTTTTGGTTAAGTTTTGCCCTGTTCACACTCATTTGCTTACACTTTTCTCAACTCATGCTTATTGTTAAGTAGCAGATAGCCCTTTGAGGACACATTAATTTTCTTGGGAGTCCTTTCCCATGCTACGCTGGTGTCCTTTGTCTCCTCGTTTCGTTTGGCTGCAGTCGGCACTTTTTCCTGTCTCATGAAACGTCTCTGATGAATTGCATTGCTCTCATTGCTATTATTACGAATAGGAGATGTGACTCCCCATCATTTTCAATAGCAGTGCTTCCAGGGACACATTAGCTGCATTTAAAATGATAACTCCTTCATAATATTCTAAATAATTCCATTGACTCGTAGGAGTAGAAATGAACTCCAAGGTCATTCATTCTCATCCATGTTTTCTTCAGGCAGCACTGAACTAAATATACTACAAACATGGAGGCATGTACACATGTAACATATATTCTTATGAATTCTTACCCACTTTTAGGGATTAGCCAGTTTCTCTCTTAGCATCCATTGTGGAATAACTAGAAAAGTAAACAATTAGCAATTAATCATTTTATAAGGCTTAATTTTCTCTTCTTTACAATTTCATATTCTTCTATCATTTATCAATGAGAATGGAAGAAAACAAATCCATTCTCTCTTTACCAATTTGATATGTCATTAATAAATTTCTTCTTTCCCTTCTGCCAACTGATTTCACCCAATAGATAGGGCTAGGCAGTTTGCTAACTTATGTGGTCAAGTATGAAGGAAAATGAATCAGTGAGTAAAAATAATCATTATGAAGTCTAGTTGCTGTTTACCCTTAACTAGCTTTTTTCCTCCTTTTTTGACTGCCCATCTAGATATCAGCTCAGGGTTGTGATGGCCAGAGGCTGTCCTTAGGTCAAAGATCAGCTCTGGATTTTACCTTTTGGTTATGTCTCACAATAGAAAACTGGAACCTTTTTATCAGCAATGTTTTTTTTAAAAATTTCAGCTTTATTGAGGTATAGTTGACATAAAAAAATTGTAAGATATTTAAAATGTACATTAGGATGATATACATTGTGAAATGATTCCCTTCATTTATGTTCTCCTCTCTTAGCAAATTTAATGATACAATATAATGTTTTCGTCACTAGGTTTGCATTAGATCCTCAGATCTTATTCACCTTATAGCTAAAAATTTGTACCCTTTTACCAACCTTTCCCTATTTCCCTCACAACCCAGCCCCCGACAACCAATTTTCTACTCTCTGTTGCAATGAGTTTGAGTTTTTTTTTCCAGATCCCACATATGAGTGATACCATGCAGTATTTGTCTTTGCCTGGTTTATTTCACTTAGCATAATGCTGCAGGTTTTTTACAGTTGTGTCCTGCCATACCTTGGCTCAAGTAGAAAGGAAAAACATGCTGTCCAGCTGAAGGGTTTTCCCACAACCTCATCCAAATGGTTGCTGCTGTTGAATGCTAATGGAGGGGAATGAAATGGAAATACTGCAGCAGCCTGTGGGTATAGGGCACTGGCCACTCTTGTTCACTCCTAGTCAGAGACCACATGTCTGGCTGCAGGCTGTAAGTGCAGTCAAAGTGACAAGGCTGCAGAGCTTGGCTCAGTTGCATGAATTTGCATGAAAAAGAAACTGGAAGGACACTCACTTACAGAGATCTGAATGGGTGTGCTTGTGGTCTTCATCAGTAAAGTCCAGGCTGCTCCCGGTGCTATTATAATATCCAATTCAATGAAGATATTCACCTCCAATCTCAAAGCTACATCATAATAATAACACAATTATCTTACCCATATTAAAGGAGCCACATTGCGTAGTGAATTACTCTGGGAAAGATAGGCCCAAGTGGGTCAAAGATAGGCAGCAATTTTTCTCCAACTATGCCCTTTATTAACCATTCAATAAAAATAAATGTAACAGATGACCCTAGAGGCAGCATCAAAAGCCCGGACCAGCTCTTAAGTAAAACACATTTGAAGAGCTTGCAGGGATATGAGTCTGCTCTTTTTAAGAAATATAAAGGAAAAAATTCTTCCTAAGTAGAAGAGGAGGAGGCATACGTGTGTGACACAAGTTAAAATACTACCTTAGGGAGGGGAGTGGTAAAGCAATTTTAAGTACAACCTGCTATAGGTCATTCAGCCTGTTTTAAAAATCAATTTCCGTGGCTAATATCCAAGTACCTGTAAGATAGGGTTGCATAACAAAATAAAAAATACCAAATGAGCTGTCTCTAACATGCCTACATGAGAAACTGAGAGCATTTTCTATCTCATAACCCAAAAGAGATGGAGAGAACTTTCCCTTCTTCAAGAGAGTAACACAGTGCATCTGAGTACAAGAAGGCTGCAAGGGAGAGTCCACACCAGGAGCACAAAATAACCACAGAAAATTGGTAATGAACCATATGCCTGAATATCGGTTGTAGTGAGAAACTGTAGGGCAGACCCAAGAGCTATACCTAGAAGCAGCAAAGAAGAAAATTTTATGGTGCTCAGAAATACTTGAGATCCACCTGAGATCCAACGGTGGCATTCAAGGAATTGTAATTTAAGACTGGCTGAGTGTTCTACCATTGCATAATTGAGAACCAACCCAGAGTGCGTCTAGCTTGTTCTCTCTATTGCAGTTTTGTTTTACACCACAGGCTGATGTGACTGGAAGAAACATGGATTATTTAAATTTTTGAAATAATTGAATAGTAACGATTACTAAGTAGCCATCCCTGATCTGGTCATTGTTGAGGGATACAAATGAAGCCAAAGGCTTAGTCCTTTGATTTTTCCTTGTATATTTACTGTAGGTAGTTGAAACATGGAGTGTCTGTTTGTAGCTAACAGAACTAACTGAAGCTGGGTTTGAATTCTACTTCATTCAGTTATTAGCTCTGTGCCCTTGGCAAGCTCACACAACCTTTAAATTTGTTTTCTAATCTGTAAAGTGGGGACAATATTTTATGCAATACATGTAGACATAGATATCTATATATACATAGATACAAATATCTGTATTTGTGGATATAAATACTCATATCTACATATACATATACAGTATACAGATATCTATCTGTAGATATGTTTATCTATATCTACATGTATCAGAAAAATTTTAAACATAAATGTCAATGATTTGTTTATCCAGTTCTTTAAGGAACTTGATATTTAAGGTTACTGTTTTCCTTAATGAGGAAGAAGGTAGCAATAACCCTCAGCGTTGCCTTCAGATAGTGAGCCTTTTATGTGTCTTCACAGCCTGCCCATGATTTCTCCTATCATTATCCATGTCCTCTAGTCTAGAGCCCACTTTCATAGATGCCTCCCCACTAGATTGTAAACTCTTGGAGAAAATGAATGGTGTCTAAGTTACTTTGTATATTTATTATCTGGCACAGATCCTGGGACTTAGTAAGGACTAAGAAAATATGACACAAATAATCAAAGGAGGACATATGCTACGACAATTTCAGTTATGAGGATTTTTAGTGGTGTCATACAAAAGTTAATGTGTCGTTTATGTCCAAAATCTGAAATAATGCGAATCTCCTTAAATAAAAAATTCATCAAGAATAGCATCTTTTTAAAGTAAATTTTTAAAAGTATATTCATTACTGCCAGTTTGGCTGCTGTTTAGAAACGCTTGCCCTGCAGGATTGTCAACTGAAAGCTGTGTGGTTTGCCAAGGCCAACCTTCCTTGGCAGAGTTTGAATTACAATATTTGTCTCCTCCCCATGACCCCAGCACCTTCAGACTGCCAGAATCACTGGTCAGCTTCTTAGTCTCTTAGCTACCACTTCCTGCCTGGCTTTTCAATCACTATGCCAGTTACTACAAATCTTCTTCCTGAGAAGAAACATTGCACCAAAAATTGGGCTCACTTCTTTATGCTTCCATACGCTTCCTTACCCCTCAAGTCTTGGCTATCTCAATTGCTCTGAATTCTAAGTTTTGCCCCTCCAGCCCTGTAACATTACTACCAGCTTTTTTCAGCTTCTCAGCTTCTTAAAAGTGACTGTCTTTTGGCTTCTGAGACTCTGGAGCCTAGGAATCTGCAAATGTCTTGAAGAATAAAAATGGAGCAGGATGGAATACATATTATTGGGTATTTTCCTTTTTGCCAAGATCCTTATTTCTAAATCACCTGTAATTTTGATATCTTTCTAATGCTTAAAAAAAGATTTTAAAAAATGTATTTGTTTCACATTTTTATAATTGTCCAAGACTTTAAATCTGGGTTCTTTTTTTTAGCAATATATTTTCTTCCGCTCTCTAATAACCTTCTAACCTATCGGTCCAAATCCTTATGTTGTCCTGATAATGTCGCAAAGTTCCTTTCAATCACAGCTCTCAGATCTCCTTTTCTCTTTTTTTCCTCCCCATCTGCTCCCTGAGTCCTCACTCTCCCAACTTCCTGTTGCTACAGTGGGGCATGAATGGGAAAACCACACTCTTACCCTGATTGATGACCTGAGGTCTTTTATCCAAATATTTGCCACATTTCTAAGCATCTAAGACCAGTTATTCACTGTTCTTCACCTGGCCATGATGCCAGTGCAACATATTTCAGGGTTAATTTTTTGACAACAATCCACTTCCAGGGCCAATTTCTGTACAAGTCACGGTAAGTGACAGGAGCTACCACAATAGACAGACCCTGAATTTTTTATAGATTAATATTATAAGGGCTAAATTCTGGCTCACATCACACTCAGATGGGTCTGGGAAACTGCCTATGTTGCTCTCCTCTGTGCAGTGACTCAGGGATTGAGGCCACTTCCCTCCTTTATCATGCCATCTGGATTATCTAGGACCTCCCAAGCCTTGGCAGGAAAAGTGAGAGCTAGAGAATCTCATAGGTTTTTATAAAAGCTAGCCCTGAAGGTGATTTGTGCAACTTTCTTCCATAAACAATCAGCTAAAATTAGTCTCAAGACTTTAGCTGGATGCTTGAGGCCTGGAAAATGAGGGGGAACACATTCTCCACCACAGGTCATGCACTAAACAAGTCCATGAACACCAAGGCTGGAAAAAGCATTCACTTTATACGGAGAAGGGTAAAACAGAAAGAGGGCTCGAAAATATTTTCTAACTTTACAATGTTGCATTTTTATGCACTTTTGTCTTCTAGTTAGCAAGCAATTTTACTAAAAGCCATGGAGTCCAAGAAAAACAATTGATGTTATTAGGAAAAATCTAAATTTCCAACGATTGATAGATTATTCTAAATTTCCAATGATTGATAGATTATTCAACTCTTTTTATTTTTGAGGTATATTAATGCAAAACATTTAATTTATTCTGATGTGTTCCCTATAATTAACATTTAATTTCCTCAGATTTTTTAATATTATATTCAGAGCATGAATAATCATCAAAACTTAAAGTATAAAATCTGAAAACGTCTATATATTTGATGAATGTTTAAGGATTCATAAATGAGAACAGAATTTCTTTATTCTATAACATAATTAGCAATAGTTGATAAAAACAGGTATGATTAATATACATTTTTGACGAAATGGTTAATTATTTAAAACAAATTATCAGAGACCAATTTGCTATCAATGTAGTTGTAGTGAGGAAATTGCCTTCAGGGCACGTGGCTTTCAGTTAACGAATTTAGATACTGACCTTCATGCCTATCATGGCCTGCCGACTCAAATACGGAAGCCCAATTTGCGTGTGTATTTTAATATTACGTACATCTCTCATTAGAGAGCATAATTGGGAGATTAGCTTGATATTTCATCTGGTGCACATTTGTTCTCTCTTGTTTTCCCCTCATGTAGTGCTCCTTCTGTTTCTATTCGACCTGAAAGTATCAATTTAATTCCTCACTGCTTTGTCTTTAGAGCGTGTCTATGTTGTGCTTTCCCAATCAGTGAATTTCTATTTAGATTCCCTCATGGGCACATTCAAGTTGAGTCTTGTTCATAGTTCTTTAGCCTCAAGAGCATAAGCATTTGACTCAAGCCATGTATGTGTGTATATGTATATATTTACATAAATAAACCCATAAACACATTCAAGAAATCTATTACAGACTGAAGAGGAAGAGGCTGATAACTAATTTCATTTTCATGTGTTTCTCCTTTCATGTTACTTTGGGAATGTCAGTATATCATGCTCACTGATAATGATGGACAGTGGTAGGATTGTGGAGGAGGAAAAAACATATTTTAGACATAGATGAGTGATGTACCATGGAATCTGCAGGAACTGATGTCTCTGACTACCCTTATAAAGATTATATTGAGAGAGGAGGGTGTGGGGATCAGGGTTTAATTTAAACATAGACGAGCAGGAAGGAATCCACAGAAAAGCTAAATCCTCCAACAGTAAATGTGGAAACATATAAAACTTAAGAGATTCATGCTTCTCATTCAGATACTATTGCTTGTATGTTTTGTGGAGAGAAAGTAGGAAACAAAAAGTAGAGAAAGAGGCATTTCATTTAGCTATTTTTCTACCTAATATTCTTCCGTTCTCAAGTTAACTCTTAATTGTTTGGTAGCCTGCACCGTTTATATTTTCTTCTCACTAAAGGCTACAAGGGTAAATTACAGTTGTGATATAATTGCTAAAGTGCCTACAACTTTTTCTCACTTATTGCATGTCCTGAATTACATAATGTCAAATGTGTTTTGATGTATGTTTCTCTTCGTGGCTGCAGTACATTTACTATTACATCTTTGTGATATATTTGAACAAATACATTAGAAAGGACATTTGATACAGGCTAAATTTCAGAAAGTTAGTTTGAATGAGGTTAGGAAAGAATGTTAGTCAGTCGGTTCTGACTGCATCTAAATACATGTTCGGTATTTGAAAGGCAGCCTTGTCTAAGGTCCTGCTTTTATTGTTCCTGATAGCCTTTTTGTATAATCCATCAATGTTAATCAAATCAAGGAGGACTAAGGTCATGAAAGATGAAGGACTGTTCTATCCATTTGTCTAGGTTGTTGGAAGAGTCAGGAGAAACAAACCAGAATAAAATTGTTCAGGCAGGTGGTTCAGATACTAAGACTAAGCTTTATATGGGCAAACCCAGGACTCACAACTCTTCTTTCTCTATCTACAGAAGAGACAAAACCTGCTCCATAAACAACCCCTGGGTGCTAATATGCAATTCCTCAGATCTCTTTTTAGGTATCAAATAGAGCAATGCCCTCAAGTGGCTTTCTATGATGCCCAGCTTAAGTGCTCCCTATCAGGCTGAATGAGACTGTAAATACCTCAAATCGAGTGATTTTTTTATTAGTTGCAGTAAATGATCCACTGTAAAAAAAAAAAAAAAAGGAAACAAGACCCCAAAACAGAGTGGTTTAAATAGAGATTTATTTCTCTAACATCACAGTGTAGTTCCTCAAAGACTGCTGGGCAGTTTTGCTCCACAAGGTTATTCAGGGTTCCAAGTTCCTTCCACCTTGTTCCTGCAGAAAATTCTAGATAGCTGTACTCATGTGCATGATGGAAAGTGAGCAATTGTGTCATCTATGTTTCAGACCATGGGAAAGGAAAAAATGTCAAAGTCCAAGGGAGAGGTCTTTTTTAAAGTTTGAGATGGCTGAGAAGTTGCTCATGTCCTTTCCACTCACATTTCCTTATTCCAAACCTAGTTGCATCATCCTATCTAGCTGCAAGATAAACAGGGAAAAGATATCTATGTGTCTCAAAAGAATGGGCAACATTTTTGCAGGAATACTAGCCTTCTGTCAGAGCAGTGTATCTGTATCACTTCTCTAACCTCTTTAATCCCATGTAAATGTCTGTCATCACCTGAGACACACACTCAGCACTAATGGTCTCATTTGAATGGATTAACTGACAAGTTAACTGTGGGGTGAAAGAGTTCTTGTCTGCCTCTGTGTGTTCCAGTACCTATAATCAGATAAAGCTTTGGCTTCTCTTCTCTTATCAAAGCCAATGCATCTACAAGATAGCTGCACAAAACTGTAGTCACAGAGTGGATTCGTTCTTCATAAAGTAAGAGTTTGCCTTGCTATCCAACAATGGGATGTGTAATTCTGTCAGGACCATGGAGTGTGGTGGGCCTGAGGCTGACAACAGATCTCCAGACTTTAGACACTGAGCTGTATTTCAAAATTCACAGTGTAATTAATTTAAAAACAGAATTCTTGAGTAAAATACTAAACCAAGTGTTTAAAAAGATTAATGATGAATAAAAACTCTAAAACTACTCAAGCAGCTAGCCAGATAGCTCAATCTGCATCAAATTCTTGTCAGAGACTGTGATATGATCATTTTTACCAAAAATGTCCCTGTAAATTGCCATGTGATTAAACTAGAATCATTTATTTACAAATTCTAATTTGGAAGACATCTAACATATGTTTTCCAGTCTATTTAATTTCCCTAAGTACTCTTTTGGACATTTTAGTATTAACAAGATTTTTTTCATTATATCTTATATCCTTGAATAATGTGTCCATAATAGAAATGATTAATGAGTCCAAATGGAGATTGTGTGCGTATGTCCCATATGAATGCCACCCATACAGGAGCCATTTTTCACCTGAGATAAAGGCGTCCCTGAAGAACAGAGATTTCCTGCAGAGGTTACTTGAAAAGTCAAAGCACATTAGTCAGCCTCCACCAGGCTTTGTGTGAGGATATACAGTATATTAAATATCCTGTGAAGAATACCTCGACCAATCTCTGCATTCTCACATATGTCTTCTTAGCTGTCAGAAAAATCTCTTGATTTCTTGCCAGTATTTTTCTTATGGTTCCTGGGTACCCAGAACAAATAATGATAAAATGCCTGTGTCAGATAGCTAAGCCAGCTCTATCTTACAGATCTGCAGCTAAGTCAAGCCTGTAAATCCTCCCTCCATAAACATCCTCCTCCATGGACTCCCTGTCTCGTTCAGCTGATGAGTCAGTATACTATTCCAGGGAAATGATAGCCTTAGAAAGGCAGGGTGGGTGGGGGAAGCATTGCAGTTTATCTGCTGTGGAGTCTCACTTTGCGATTGCCATATGCTTTGTGGTTGCTTGGTTGGTCTAGAGAAAACTTGAGGCTGAAGCAAGGAAATATCATGTGGGAGGGAAGAAGTAGACAATGTAGGAAAAGAAGCCAGTCACTATAGGTAGGCATGGCCCATTGGTCTTAGATTTGATTTTTTTGTGAAAGAAGCTCTTGGTTTTAAGTTAGGTTAATCATACAACTGCAGAAATTAAGTTGGGAGAAAAAATAGATAATCTGAGAGTAAAAAGCTTCTCTGTACTGAGTCATATCCTATTATTTATTTTGGCCAATGGTAAGACATGCACATGACAAGATTAGCTTTAGTGCTGTCATACCAAATATCTCCATGTTTTCCCATTTTAGGCACATAATAAGATTGCCCTTCTTTATTCCCTCTAAAGTTAGCAAGCCTAACATGGCTTGCTTTGGCCAATGGTATAGGAGAGGCTGAGGCATAGAACGCTCTGAGCCCCAGTACTTAACAGAATCCCTGTTCATGTTCACCAAGAAAATTTTATTTCTTCCCCATTGCATTTCCATAGACAAATGGGCCAGGACCTTAGCTCCCCTTCTCTCATAAATCTCTGGTACAGACTTGCATCAGCCTGAAAGATGTCCTCATTTATTCCAGTTGCCAACTCACCCTACTGCCCCATTTCTTGGGTAATAGAGAATCAGTGACTTAGAAAGCAGTTCAGTTGGTTTTACACTAAGCTCTGCTGAAAAGGTAAAAGGCATTTACCTCAGTTAAAGTTTTAAATGATACACATCCCAGAATGCTGCTGTCCTGTGACTTAGTGTGTGATTACCTACAAACAAACCGCGGTGATTCCAATTTGAGTCTTTATGGCCATTTTGAAGGCAAAGGAGGAATAAAGCAGCCCAATGGGATACAGAGAAAAAGGTAGGCCCCTGGTCCATGATAGAATAAAGTGGAGTGTAAAACATAAGTTCACAAAATAATTATAGATAGTAGGCAGCAAAGAGCACAGATAGGATATGTCATCAGAGGTCAGGAAATGTGGGGGATTTAAGTTGCCCATGGAGGTAGCATATGAAAAAACAGAGTGTGAATATTTGAATGTGACAGTCATTGCAGAGTATTACAAAGTGGCTTGTAGCGTGTCCATAACATGGGAGGCACATTATTTTTATTTTTTATAAGAAACGGCTAACAAGATGTTTACTGAGCTTTTAATTCTAAGATCAAATATAGCTAATTGGGCCAGAGAGTTCAGGAATGTCTTCACAGGGAGAGAGGAATGTATTTGCTCCTTGAAGGATAGAAAGGCTGATATAGGCAAAGAATCAAGATGTAGAATGAGCAAAATTGTAGTAGCTGAAAAGCACAAAATGTGTTTGTGGTAAAATAATAATGGCATTGATTGAGTGCTTAAGTATAAACCAATGCAGTAAACATTTTACGTGGATTAAACTCAATGAAGTAGGTTCTTTACCCACATTTTCTAGGTGAGAAAACTAAGACAAAAATGAGGTTAACTAACTCGTGCAAAGACGAAGTTGTAACTGGCTTCTCAACCTGCCTGCTAGCTTATATTTTATTTGACAAACTTAACTGAAGGGAAGGTTCTTGTAAGTCACAACCTAGAAGTAAGGATGCAAGCTAGAGTGAGTCAGCTGATAGGAAAACCTCACACGCTAGGCTAAAGAGTTTGGGTAAATTCGAAAGATATTGCCTGCTTTCAAGATACTTCTATTCCTACTGAGAGAGGTAAGCATTAGCAACAATTAAAAAGACAGTGTGTAGCAAAGATATTTTGTATATAAGCATAGGTATACAGACCTAGCACAGACAATACATGTGGGGGTTTCTCAGCCTGAAGTTAACGACATCCTACCCAAGCTTTAGAAGGCCTTACATTTTGAAATGAATTATTCTCTACTCCAAATTGGTTACAAAAAACTCGGGGAAGCTTATTTCTGATTGCAAAGAGATCACACCAAGTTCACTCTAGCAGTATTTAGATGTTACTTTCTCGTATTCACTGGCTGGTTTGGATAGAATGTATTAAAGTTAAGTTTTCACCCATAACTAGAGTATCCTCTTTCCATCTT
Organism: Equus asinus; assembly: GCF_041296235.1. Lineage (NCBI taxonomy): Eukaryota > Metazoa > Chordata > Mammalia > Perissodactyla > Equidae > Equus > Equus asinus. The sequence continues at coordinate 65,744,543 of NC_091793.1, read as the reverse complement.
AAATTTTATCCTGTTTGTTGGAAGAACCTAGGTTTATATCTAGCTATGGAAAAGACATTGTATGCTATAGCAAAACTACAATCCTGTTTCCTGGTTGCTCAAAATTTGTGATCTTAAATGCAAAAAAACTTTGTAGATCACCTAGTAGAACAAGGTTCTCAGTATTTGGAGCTTTCCATGCAACCATACTAAGGACAACCATTTACTGCATTTTTCATAAAGAGACTAGAGAGGATGGTGAGTCACCTCGTTCTATTTTGTCTCTACATTCTAGAAGTATGCATTGCTTCCCTATGAGACAGAAGAAATGGAGAGTCTCCAGCCTTGGTTTCCTCTTGGTCATTTTCTCTTAGGGCAATCTCCTCTCACATCTGCGCTTGCTGGAAGTTTGTGATGGTAGTTATCAAACTGAGCTGACAAGAGCAGATGATTCCTCCCTGCAAAGCTACTCTCAGATAGCCCTCTTGTCATGGGGAGTATGACAGTTTTTCCCATCTGTGGACTTTTTGCTGTTGTTGTTGGCTTTTTCCCCCCTGTGGCATCTTGGAAAAAAAAAAAAAACAGCTTCTAACTTATTGAATTTTAGAAACTCAAAATAGTATAGTGAGAAGATTTGTAATTATACCTATCTCTCAAGGCATAATGACTTAATTAATATACCCTTCATGAGACTTTGCGCTGTGGGAAGCGCACAGCTGCACCGGCTGATGGAAATTAAGGTGTCGTGAAGTGCAGAAACCTGAGTGTTTTGATTGTGTGTGTGTTTTAAATGTTTAATATAGATTCCTTTTTCTTCCTTTGGTTTAATTTGTGTGCAGAAATTGGCTCCTCCCTTTCATCAGCCTGTAGATGATAAATGTGGAGGAGGACAAAAGTATGGAAAGTTGAAGCTACTAAAGTTGCTAATGACAAAAATCAATCATAGCTGGATATTCCTGGCTCAAGCTTATTTTAAAACACACATTTTATTCTGTTTGTTCTGTTTTGCTCACTTATTAACCTAAGAGTATTTCAAAATGGTTTAGGGTAGGTGTTTTATTTTTGGTCTCACCACCTGCATGAATTCTCAAGGGCCATATATTTCATTTTTTTGGTTTCTTAAAACTCATATGAATTTATCCATCTCCCTTCTTTAAAAAAAGTTACTATATCACATTGCACTTCTAAATATCTTTTGCTTATTAGAAATGAGAGCTGCTTCTGCTTGAGCCATTGAGCTCCCTACCAGGAAAACTCAAATGTCAGTAAAGCTCAACCAGACCCTTGAGCGTTTCTGATGGAAGGAAACTGAGCTGAAGCAGCCGTCTCCCTCTGGAGGCTAAGGCAGCATCTGAGCATAGACCAGATGTTCCAGGTCTCTCCCTTTCTCTCTCCTCATTCTCCCTACTTCCCTCATGCTTGTACTGTCTTCCTCTCTTTTTTTCATGGAATCTTTTGGGAACTGGGAATCATATTTGTGTGTGAATAATTTTGCCTATTAAGCTAAATTTGTGTGCCGGGAACCTGGGTAACAAGAAACCAAAATGAGTCCAATCTGGTAATTTGGTAAAACTGAAAGAAGAGTGGTTAAATAAAAGGTTAGTTAAATTAAATGTGAAGTCAAGAGAAATTTTAAAAGGTAGTGAGGATTAAGTTCAGCATAGAATTTTATTGTCTTGTGGTTGATGGTGGTACTGGATTTTTATTTTGTTTTAAGATAAAGTGGTCAAACAATTCAGTTACTTCACATTCATTTTTTTCAAGAGCATGATTGAGGAAGTGTAGGACATAATATGTAAGAGCAACGCCCAACCCAGATTCATGAGAGCTAGTGGGACTACAATTTTAGTGATTTAAATAACTTCATGTCAAAAATCCATAGGAATTATATTGAAAAGTCCAAAACAACAATGTAGATACAGCTGAGATTTTTCTGAAACATTTTGGACAATCAGAGAGGCTCCAAGCATCTGGATATGTATAAATTGGGTAATAAACGTTACAAAGGAATAAATGTAAAGCGTATGAATTTTCAAGTGATAAAGTTTGACATGGAGATGCAGCATGCACTCAGGAGCCAGGGTGCTGGTGTTAGAATCCAGATTCTCCCAGATACCAGCTGTGTGAATGTGGTGCCGTGAACTATGAACTCCCGCATGGCACAAAGGACTTACCTGAACACTGTGCTAAAAGACTTGACCAAACTTGACTCTGGCTTCCCCCTGCCCTAGGCTGTGTCCCTATAGGATGCACCAGGCACCATGCTGAGTCTTTGCTCAAGAAAATGTAATGCTGCCAAACCCAAAATGTACTTTGTCCCCATCCACATTGACGAAACATTTTCAGTAATTTTTCACTCATTCTCCTTCTGTAATTTTCCATTTTCCTATAGCCTCCTTTTTAGTTCCTCCTTTTTCACTTACCCATGTCCCTTTTTTTCCTTCTCTGTTATCCCTTTAAAAACCGCAGTCACCTTTGTCTTAGGTGGTTTTGAGTTCAGTTTATACTGGAGTCTCTTCCTTTACTGTAGTAGTCTGAATAAAATCTGTCTTGCTACTCTTAACAAATGTCTGGTGCTGTTTCTCTTTGACAACATTCTTTTATGCCTCATTTTCCTGCCTCTTAAAATGGTGATACTTACAATACCTTCCTCTCCATGTTGCTGTAAAGATTAATGAGTAAATATTTGTGAATTGCCATATAAACATTTATTAAAAGAAATTTAGATTTTTTTCTAGCTAATCCTTAGTGTTGCTATCAATATAGAAAGTCAAACTTTAATATGACTTGTCCATCATGACTCCACAGTGGCTTGTATTGATCTTCTGGTCCCAGTCTACTATTCCAATTTCGCTATTCAATGTCAAGTATCGCAAGGCTTCCTCTCAATTACTCACTCTGACTTTTACTTGTAATGCTAATTTCTACATTGCAATCTTTGTAGTCTGGCTCAGTGTACCTTGCTCTACAAAATCTGATATCCCTTTTCTCTGTGGTACCAAGCATTGTCATCATACATCTGTCATAATAATTAGCACAGTGTTCATGTACATTTCTCTCTGGGGTCCTAGTATTTCAAGGATGTTTAAAATTTTGCTTTTCAGTTTACAAAGTGTTTTTATACACATTGTCTCATTTAATACTTATAACAATCCTATGACACATTTTTTATTTTGTTATCAATATAATGCATGAAGAAACAAAGTCTTGAATAGTAAATAATTGAATAAATTCACTTAGCATGCAAATGGTGAGGCCAGGATTTACCCCTGTATTCTTCTCTGGGTAGAAATCTGGCTTCGCTACTTATTAGGTGAGTGTTCTTGGGCTGATTAATTATTGGAACCTTCACAGAAGGGATCATAATATTCACTTCAGAAGGCTCTTGCAATACCCCAAAACCAGGACATACATAAAATATCTTGAAAGTGTCTGTCTCATAGAAAACATTTAGCAAATTGCTATAGATAGAATATTTATGTCCTCCCCAAATTCCAATGCTGAAACTTAATTTCTGATTTGATGGTATCTGGAGGTGAGGCCTTTAGAAGTTGACTAGTTTATGATGGCAGAGCCCTCATGAATGGGATTAGTGCCCTTACAAAATAAGCTGGAGAACCGCTGCCTTGCCCCTTCCACCATGTGAGGACACAGCAAAAAGACAGCTGTCTAGGAACCAGGAACTGAACTCTCACTGGACACTGAATCTGCCAGCATCTTGATCTTAGACCTCCCAGCCTTCAGAACCATGAGAAGTAAATGTTTGCTGTCTATAAGCCACATCCATGGCATTCTGTCAGAGGAGCCTAAACAAACTAGGACAGAAATGCTTTTCTCCCTTCTTTCTTTGTGAACAAAAGAGAATGGTGTGTTTAAATCTCTAATAAAATAGACATTTGGAAACTACAAAAAGTTCAAGCTAGAAGAAACAAAGAAAGTTTGCTAACTTTAGTTTGAAATTGTCAGTGTGGAATATTTCATGGCACATAGGCTGAGCATGCCTTTGTTTACCAGCTAGGAGGTTTTGTGATGCATTGCTGAGCTACTAGTCAGCCCCAAGATCCTCTTGAAGTTTCTGCTTTGTCTTTTTTTTTTTTTTGAGGAAGATTAGCCCTGAGCTAACTACTGCCAGTCCTCCTCTTTTTGCTGAAGAAGCCTGGCCCTGAGCTAACATCCATGTCCATCTTCCTCTACTTTATATGTGGGATGCCTACCACAGCATGGCGTGCCAAGCAGTGCCATGTCCGCACCCGGGATCTGAACCGGCGACCCCGGGCCACCGAGAAGCAGAACGTGCGAACTTAACTGCTGTGCCACCGGGCCGGCCCCTGCTTTGTCTTTTTAAGAAAGGAAACCTCCAGGCTTGAATGACACTGGTTAACTATCGTATTAACCAATCAGGAAATTTTGGTAACTATTGAAACAATTACCAAAATTATGAAAATTAATTTTAAGAAATAAGAAATGGGGATGTAACATATAGTATGGTAACTATATTTAATAATACTGTATTGCTTATTTGAAAGATGCTAAGAGAATAGATCTTAAAAGTCCTCACCACGAGAAAAAAATTTTTATGTGGATGGATGTTAACTAGACTTGAAAGAAAAGAAATGTAAGGAGGAAAGATTTTAATTCAGTCCAATTTATGATACTTAATGATAATGGTAATTTCAGCTAATATTTATTTCAATAGTGAAATTTGTTGGAACTTGTGCTAAAGATTTTATATTAACCAATGCATTTATCCTCACTAAAAATACATAGGCAATTACTAATATTATATCATTTTCCCTGCAGGATACTTAAGTTTTGGAAAGATTGTGTAACTTTCCCAATGCCTTGTAGCTTGCAAGTGGGAGAATAAGGATGTGGATCCACGTTTGTGTGTCTAAGGAGCACATTCTCAAAGCTTCCTGTAGAAAAAGACATTTTAGTACCTATGTTGAAATTTAGGGAAAGAAATGAGGTTAGAGAACGAAAACTAAAAATCACCAAGGAATCAGAGAATGTGTGTGTATGCAAAGTCCCCAGTTTAATGTGCGAACTGCCCATAAATTTGGAAAAATAAGGAGTAAAAATTCAAATTTGTAATTCTGTAACTTCAGACTACATCCAAACCCGCCCCAGAGCAGCTAGTGCACCAAAATGCAAAACCACAATTAAGCAGTTGACTCTAAAGTCAGTTTCTGAAATTTTGGAACCCCAATGCTCACAGAAGAGAACTTATTACTACACAACACTTGATGATTCAAGTAGTTTGCAAAAAGACTTTTTTCTTCCCCTTTTTAATACCAATTCTCTGTATTTTTCAACATCATACATCTCTCTGCAAATTCTCTTAAAAGCTATCTCAAATAATATAAAAACCTAAATAGACTTTTTTACATTCTAGTACAAGAATAAGGAGTGTTCATGCATAATGAAAAGTAAATATTTATTCATAGTATTGACCTTAGATACACTGAAGAACCTAGCATATTTGAAGCCAATAAATACATATTAAATGAAACACATATTAAATAAAATTTAGAATAAATTGTAGAGGGAACCATATTTTGATTTACTAAATTAAAGTGTCAGAGTAGTGCAGTGGTAACGAGCATAGGCTTTACACTTAAGCAGACCTTCTCCATGTACTCTCAGAATGGACTTGAGCATATCACTTTGTTGTTACCTTGTATCTTCGTCTTAATACTTGAGGTGCTGATGGACAAATCATAAGATCTTTCTGAAAATTAAATTTGCTAACACAGTTATCTTTAATACTCGGTACATGGTATATTATATTATTGTATACTGGTCATATGGCCATATGCATAAAGTATAAATGAAATATTCAAATCGTAAGCATTAACTGATAACTAGTAACAGTCTAGCTTATAGCATAAGGGACAGTCTTTCCTAAAGAAGCTTATAACATATTGGGAAAGGTGAGACATACGTACTTAAAATAACATTTCTTATTTTAAGATTGATACAACCAGTGAAGGTCAATTCATCATAGTTCCATGGCTATTGGTCTCCTTGGGTAGAGCACAGGTATGTTGGGGAAGAAGTGATATATAATAGGTTTCCAAACATCAGTAATAAACTTATCTGCCACCAAAATGCCTTAGTGTGTTTGGAGTCCAAAAACTCTGGATGGAGAATTGAGCTAGCTCTGCAAGATTAAATGAGAAACCAGGATTTTGTTTCCCACCAGAGGATATACCCCTGGAACTGGGTTATGGTAGACTGATTGAGTATCCATATGTCTGGAAGAGAGAGAATTTTGCAAGTTGAAATAGTTTATCTTGCTATGTAGTCTTGCAGAGATATGCTAGCTAGAAGAGGCTAATTGGTTGGGTACCAAGGTATCATGGTTCCCATGGTAAAATCTGCCATCTGCTGGGCCCATAGCACTATAGTTTCTGGAACTCAGACTTGTCAGCACTCCTGTTTGATGGGATTTGAAGATGCCAGTCCATGCTAAAAAAATCTCATGTGATCGGTGTTTAAGACTAGAGTGCCAAATAAATTATTCACAATAAACAGAAACAAAACTGCAAAATATGCTGGACTCTTGCATAGGAGAGCTTAAAACATTCTCTCCCAAGTGTCCAATTGTATTGATGGGAAGATGAATAGTATTTGGTATTTCAATATTCATTTCTCCTACTTCTTTATATAGTCAGAATCCCAGGTTCCAGGTAGACATGTGACCAGCCAATTAAAGACTTCCATGCCGCTTGGTTTGGTCATGCATCCAAGTTCTTACCAATGCTCCAATGAATGGACTTGATGAGTAACTTCTGAAGGAGTTATACCATGCAATGCTGGCTGGCCTGAATGTGTTGTGGCAGAAACCAGAACAGTCACTTTACTCCAAAAGATGTAAGTTACATACTGAGACTGGCAGAGCAACAAATCTGAAGAATTCTGGAATCCTAACACGTGAAGCCTCCATGTTAGCCCTATACTCTGTGTCTGGACTGATTTGATGGAGAGAGAAATAAGCATCTATCTTTAAAGCTATTGATATTTGGTCTTTGTGAGGAAACAACCAAATCAGTTTCCTAACTAATAACCACATTGACATCATTCCATGTTTTTGATATGATAACCTCTTGCCCAATCCATGCAGCATCTGCACCAATTTATATGCAATGGAAGTTGAGAAAAGTTTACAGTCAATGAATTTTGGAGGGATCAGAGAATTATATATGGCAGGATGTGGCAAGAAAAGGCCATGCTGAGCAGAAGCCAAAGAGGAAATGAGTGTGGCATATAGAGGGAGCAGTGTGGAGCCTATTATGCCTGAAGCAATGAGGTTAATTTAGAATATAAAGTCAAATAAATAGGGAGGAGCATAGTAATTATTAGCTAGATGATCTGATTAACTAAGTATTCTGTTTTCCATAATTCTGAGATATTTCCAGGAAGCACATGCAATGAAGAAATTGAGAAATCCATTACAGATTCTCCACCTTCTTATGACCTGTTCCACTTAGTTCTTGTTCTGTTTAACTATTTTGATAATTCTGAGTAATAAGCTTGGGGAGAGCATCTAGAATCACAAAGGACAATGACAGGAGTATAGATTATAACAATTTAGTTCCTTTACGCTCTTAAGAGGAAAATTTTCATATAAATATCACCAAAAAAAAAAAAAAAAAGCCCCAACCACAAAAACAACTACAAAAAATTGCATGTGTGAGCTTCATGCTCAAAGTTTGGGAATGATTCATAATTTCAGATAGCTTCAGCTCGCCAATTGTCTAAAATAAAATTCTGTTTCCCCACTGATGATTAATCATATTCAAAAATAGGAGAGCTTAAAGCAACGGATAAAAATAGGAAGAGGAAACGAAGAATAAAAGGATTATAGATGAAAATGGACTTTTTGTGTAAGAGTTAGTTACTTCGCCTGTTGGGATTTTTTAAGCTGTTCTCTAAAGCAAAGCCATCTGGGTTAGAAGGATTTAGTACTTCTCTGTCTTTGCCTTTTTCAAGCCGGAACCTTGTGATGTGGTTAGTTTATGCCCATTCAAGTCTCTACTTAATCTGCTTGTGACAGAGAATGACAAACCCGAGGAGGGAGTTTGTTCTGCCTCTTCTCTCTTTGACTTGTTGCTTTTGAACTGCTTTAGGATCATCTCCTAGTGGAAATACTGCCTCTGTTTTATAAATCTAGGGTCTTATGCATTTCATAGTTATTAAAAAGTGCTTAATAGAGAGAAAATAGTGATTGGTCTACATGCTAGACTTGTACACTTTACTTTAAATTGTACAAATGACCTCACCTAGTCTCATTTAATTCTTGTGAGATGTTATTCCCATCTTGAGTAATTTTCTCAGGACCTCTCACCTGGAATGTGATACTGCTAGACAACATGCCCAGTGAGTCTGACCTCAAAGCCTATGTTCCCAACTCTAATAAGTATATAGACTAGTAGCCACATGCTTCCGCCTTGACATGTGTCACTGGACACAAGAATCTGCAGTCATCTGATTTAGGAGATTGACATGTGACTCTTCTCCATTCCTTACTTATGAAAACATACACATTGTTTTTTAAGGGTTAGAGGCTAGCAGCTGTCGGTGAGATGGGCAGCCATTGAAGAGTTTTGAGATTGAATGATATTTTTCTAACCTTTGTTTAAGCAGGATCACTCTGGCTGCTGGTTGAGAATAGATTTGAGGGAGACAAAGAAATAGGAAGGTGTGTAAAAGCTACTTCAATGTCTCCTGTATAGCAATTGAGGCAATGAGAAGTAGTAAGAATATGGATATATTTTGAAAATAGAGTTAACAGAATTTCCTAAAGAATTTGAAAATTTGATATGAGAGAAAGAGAGGAGTAAAGAAAGAATTCAGCTTTTGGCCTGGGCAAGTGGCAGGCTGCTAATAACTGAGATGGAGAAGGATCAAGGTGGAGTGTGTTGGTGGGTGCATGGGGGCCAGTGTGAATCAGGAAGTCAGTTTTAAAAATTTTAGATTTGAGATATGATTTGTACATGCAAATGAAGACGTTGAGTAGGGGATGATAAATAAATGAAAAGCAATAGTATATATTGGAGTATATGACGAAGGCATTTGGTTTAAAACTAATTCAGCCTGACTTTGTTTTTCCAAAAGGTCCTGACATGGCCTGTTGAGCATGCATTGTACATCTGTTTTAAATATTTACTATGTCCCAAAGACAAGAATTATGCCCTTAAAAATAGGGATGTAGATTCCCTGTATCGGCCTTTCTTTTAGGATACTCATCTCTCTCTAAACTAAAGATTAATTACTGACCTGTTGTGCTCACCTTGTGACCACCCACCTGCTGTGTTCACTGATCTGCTGTGCCACCTAAGCAATCTCTTGACTATTGTAAAAGGGACGTTTCTATCATATGTGATGTATGCTCTTTGTTCCAAGATGGTATATAACCACTCTATACATCCCACTTCTTTGGTACCCCTCCTTCCATAAAGAAGGAATGCCTCAGGCTAGTGCTCAGATCTGGCTCATAACAAACTCATCCTAATTTTGATTATGGATTATTTGCATTGATATGAGGTAGACGTATAGTGTGCAGTTCAGGAAAGTAGTCTATGATAGATATGTAAATTTGGAATCCACATATGAAGATAATGTTTAAAACCATGGGACCAAATGAGATCATTTAGGCTGTAAGTATAGTTAAAAGTGAGCGGAGAAACAATGACTAAAACTTTGGATCCACCAATCTTAGGACATCGTGAAGAATAGGAGCAAGCAGCAAATAAGACTGCTGTAGGATATACTGTATAGGAAATTAAATCCAATAAATTTTCACATAAGGGGTTTTGTATTGACAGCATTCACTTTTAACAAACGTGCTCTGAATAAACTTTATTTTGTCAATGAGACAAAACTTCTACATTCAATTTTTACTTCAAGTGGAAAACAGAAATATAACACTTACTCAGTGCCAGGTATTGTCCTATTTGTTTGCAAAATAAAGAAAGATTTAAAAAAAATGCTACCCTCAAATAATTCAATCCATAAAAGAAAAAAATGCATAACATAGGAAACTATGCAATTAAAATTATCAAAGCATTACATCTTACATGTTACATCATGGTGCTGTGCTCCAAGACTCCCAACTGAGGTGCCCCTGCAAATTTCCTCAAGTTCAAGAAGAGAATTCCTGTTTGCAAATGTAAAAAGGGGCCTTGTAACTACAGCTTGGCGTTCCCTTTTTCTCCTTCCTCACTTAAAAGACCTCTTAGGGAGCTCTGATGGCCCCACAATGGTATGTATTTCACATGCAGGCATTTGACTGACAAAGGACATCTGGTTAATATGGCAGAGTCCAGGAGGACACCTTAATTACTTTCTTTTCTGAAACCAAATGACTTTCAACCTCAACCTTCCCTTTTCTCTTTTATAGCTGGGAGTGAAATTATCTGAAATGATACTGAAAAAAAAAAACTTCATAAAATGAAATATGTGGAATACTTTCCAAATTCTACACAGATTTGGTGAAATGGCAAATAGATGTTATTAATATCCTGTCACATTTAAATATATTGAGCCATGTCCTGAAATCTTCAAAATTGGGAGCTTATTCTGAAAGGCTCAATAAAGTTCTTTTCTTTGGACATTCAAGTCTGGAAAGTGTCAGAGATGCAGCGTGTTCCTAACCACATTGCACACCTCAGAGAGACACAGTGGACAAGTCTAAAGGAGGCATTAGACTGAACTGTCCTCTGTTCACAAAAAGACTGTGTCTGAGGCTGCCTAGAGGACAGATAGTGGGTGGAAAACAGATAAGCAGCTACTGATTTCACTAACTTAAGTAGACATAAACAAAAAATTAGCACACACGTTGGGGCCAGCCCAGTGGCACAGTGGTTAAGTGTGCACGTTCCGTTTTGGAGGCCTGGGGTTTGCTGGTTCAGATCCAAGATGCAGACATGGCACCACTTGGCAAGCCATGCTGTGGTAGGCATCCCACATATAAAGTAGAAGAAGATGAGCACGGATGTTAGCTCAGGGCCAGTCTTCCTCAGCAAAAAGAGAAAGATTGGCAGCAGATGTTAGCTCAGGGCTAATCTTCCTCAAAAAAAAAAAAGAAATTAGTGCACGCAAACACACTGTGCCATATAGATTTACACAATCAGCCATCAAGACATTTTTATTACCTCAAAGAGATGAATAACATAGGGACCCACAACCCCTACCATATCCTAAATAGAAGAATTCACCAGAAAATTATCTGAATCAGTGTAGAATTCAAACCGTCCACCTCACCAGCCCATATCTCAAGTCCTTCCCTAAAAGATTCTTTAGGAAATAGCTGTTCTACAAAACACGTGTTTCATTCAAAGATGAATAAGAATCATAACAGAACCAGAGTGAAGTCTATGGTTACAAATTGTAGAAGAAAAGAGAGAAAGGATGACAAGTCAAGGCATAAAATGGATATAGATCAAAAGAATTATGTCATAAAGTAGATGTCAAAGAAACATTCCTATATTATATCAAATAAATCACATAAATTATGCCCTTTAAAAAACAGCTCAATAATACAACAGAAGAATGGAAATAGCAATTGGTACAAACCAGGAAAGAATTAAATAGAAAAATCAATCCATTGATATGAACATCTACCTTACAAACAAAAAATGTAAGAAGTTACAGCTGAAAAGAGCATTAATGATATAACAAAATAAGTCTTGTTAACATCTATTAGAATAAATTAGAAGAAAATAGAGTGTTAACAATAAGAGAAAAAATGACAGATGTGAAAACAAAAGATGTTAATCCAACATGGTATCCCTGAAATGGAAGAATGCAACAAATGAAATATAGAACTATTAAAAATACATTAGAAGAAAACTTCTTGAGAAAAAGAACACTTGAATTTGTGGATTGAAAGTGTGTACCACGTCTAGGAAAAATTGATAAAGAACAATTAACCTAAGATACATCCATTTGACGCTACAAAAATTATGACAAAAAGAGGACATTCTCTTTCAATCCAGACCAAAAATATATACATCAAATAATTTAGAAGAGTGAACAATTCAGGTTAGCTACAGACTTTCCAGCAACAATAGCAGACAATGTAGAAAACAATGGAAGAAAGTCCCCAAAATCTTCGTGGGAAGAAAGTGTGAGTGAAGAATTTGATACTTACAACTTTGTTGTTCAAATGGAAAAGGAGAAAGAGCATTGTCCATATGTTCAAGAATTGTTCAAAAATGTAAGAATGTAAGAAACACAGCACCCACGATTCTTTTCTTAAAATTGGCTCTTTTTGAAATCTAGACAATTAGGTTTTATCTAGAGAAGTGTGTTGAAAATTAAATGAATTTAAATGTATAATTAAAGTACAATAACAAGCCATGGAAATTATGTTATACAACACAATATCTTTTGTCATAGTAGTCAAACCAAGAAGTAAAAAAGACAGAAGAGGGACCCGGTGTGAGTTTGTTTCTTTCCTTATTATTCATTCCAAAGTCAACAAATACTACTTAAAATAAATCAAGAAAGATATGCTTAAGCATATACTTTAAAGTTATGAAAGAATCAACTGAAAAATGAAAGGAATAGACTGTGAGTCTTACAAAGTAGAAAAACATGATAAAATTTAAAAGCAAATATTAAACTGTAAACAAAAATATTTAAAATACAATAAAAAAGGCAAGATAATTATGCAAATAACACACGAGTATGCTTTTTGATTCAAGTAGTGTTGGGCAATTGTTACAGATACCATATGGTCCAAAGTGCCTACAATATATTCTATCTATCTGGCCTTTCACAGAAAATGTCAGTGGCCACTGCTTTATTCTAGTAAAACATGTTATAACTATTAAAGATCTAAATGCCATGAGTCTTTATTCCCCATAGGTCATTGCATCAGAATTTTTAAATAAAAAATACCAATAAATTAAAAGAAAAATAGTTAAAAGTACAACTCTACCATGAGTAATTAGCCTGCCTATGTAACTCCATTATGAATCTAGTAGCAAAGCATGAGCAAGCAAATAGCAGATCTAAATAACATAGATAACAAGGTAGATCTAACAGTCCAAACTATAACAGGATGTGAATACAGGCACATCATATATTGTTATTGAATATGGGTATAAGGCAATCTGGCATTACTCATCAAGATTTTTCAATTCCATTTTTAAGAATTTATTCTCAATATGCACTTTTGTGTGATACAAAAATTTGTTTAAAAGAATGTCTTTTGAAGAACTGCTCATAACACTAAATACAAAAAAACAAAAGTACAAAAAATAAAACAAACCAAAATAGAAATAACCTAAATGTTAATAAAGAAAAGAATAGTTAGTATATAAACTTGATGATAGGAATATTGCAGTATTTAAAAAGAATGAGAATTTATATGCTTCCAAGAAACACTAATTAAAAAGTATAAGCAAGAAGGAAAATAAAATTATCAAACACTTATATATGTAAGTACATGTGTGGAAAATTTCTGAGAGATTACATTAAAAATAGTAAGTGGGCTTAGCTTTCAGAATTAATTCTGGGGATAAAGGTTGGGAGAAGGATTAATTCTTCTATTTTTTTTATGTTGACAAAATTTTTATAATAATGAAACATTTATTAAATTTTTAAAATGTAGGCGTCCCAATTAAGAGGTAGTGATATTAGGCTGGATTTCTGTCTTTAGACTAACAGTATTAGAACCAAGAGAATGGCTGAGGCTTTTTCTAGAATTTCACACACTTAACTGTGGATATGGTGTCCCATCCCAGCTTTCCTGGATCCTGGTGAGACTGTCTATTTGCCATCATGAACATTAGTGTAAAGGAAATTAATCATCTGCTGCTCTTGGAGAAGTTATGAGGATATAGCTTAAAGCTTCAATTTCCTGCTTTGCTCCTGGGACCTCACAACCAAGAACCAGAACAATCTGCTTGTATAATTTTGTAATATCTGAGCAATTCACGTCCGGAGACAGTGGGTTGCAGGGCCTCGCTATCCCTCCCTTCCCTTTAATGAGATATCCAATTTGAGTAACTCATTTCACACTTGTTTTGTCTCTCTGCAGGTGATATGGTCCTCATCACATGCTCATATCCCTAAAATATAAACATATCGGCAGCTACTGACTATTCTTACACAATATTTTCTGGGTACTGAATCAGTAGGTTTTTTATGTCATGGAATTTCTTTTACTCTATTAGTTATTCTCAACTCTGTGATTCAGTTTTCTCTTTTTCTACCTTAAGGGAACCTATAATTAGGGAAGCAAAGCCTATACTTAAAAACTTAATGAAGAAACTACTTAGTTCTCATTAAAAAGCAAAATACAGTTTGTGTTATATCTTTTGATGTATATGGAAACTCAACATTTCGAAATTATAATTTTGATGGTTTTTTTGTATCTTTGCACAGTAGACTTCCAGTACTAAAAGACATGTAGAATGACTTCTATCAAGTGTAAGCAACAAGAACAACATACCAGACCAGAGCTGGAGAGAGCTTCCAGTACGAATTCCCCTCCCATCGGGCAGATGGATGAGCTGGTAATCAGCATGATCGCCTTTCACACGTTCAGGGTTTTCTTTCCCACTTAGACTCAAACTCCTCTAACAACAGAGTTAATCCTCTAGGAGGATGGCCTTTTATATCGCTGCAGTTCCCAAGACCAAAATGGACTCGTGAGCTAGTTTTATCTAATGAGATTTTATATTTAAGACATTCGGAATCGGGACACCGAGGTTTAGGTCGGTTGGTTATTGGTTTGGGAGCAGCAAGATACTGTACTTCTGTGAAGTCCATTTTCCAACATGTGCATGAAAGAGCTAATAAGCTGGTCTGCAGAGAGAAAAGAATGAAGTGGGTATGCAGGACGAAAGGAAAGGGAGAGATTGTGCATCCTGCGAGGGGCAGGGAAGCGCCCCTGAAGATGTTCTGGGACAATCCTGCTTGCCTTTGAATTATTTATTTATAAGTAAGAGAAAAACAACCTGAATTTCCTAAGCCAAAATGAGAATTATTTATCGGATTAAAAATATCAGTTAAGATTTGACCTAGAACCCAAATATTTTTCCAACACCAAATGTTTTTGTTTTTCCATTTCTTGACTCCACTTCATTAAAATCTACTCCTCCATTCCGAGGCAATCTCATCTCATATAGTGTTAAAATGGTTCTCAGTATTTCCTGTTGATAAATTCAGATTAAAATATACAACGAAAGGGAGAAAATCTCTTTTTTCCAGAAGTCCATTGTAATTCTTATTGTGACTCACAGCTGAAATTGAGTCCTCAAACTCAAATTCTGCGTTCAGCATTGTTAGGGACTGAATTTTGTCCAAATTCATATGCTGAAGCCTTAACTCCAAATGTGTCTGTATTTGGAGATAGGGCCTTTAGCGAGGTAATTAAACTTAAATGAGTGTATAAGGTTGGAGCTCTAATCAGATAGAACTAGTGTCCTTATAAGAAGACAAAGTGACAGCAGATTCTCTCTCCCTCTCTGGGCACACAGAGGAGAGGCCATATGAGGACACAGAGAAAAGGCAGCCATCTACAAGCTGTGAGGAGAGGTGTGAAAACAACCCTGATGGCACTTTGATCTTGCACTTTTAGTCTCCAGAACTGTGAGGAAATGGCTTCTGTCATTTAAGCCACCCAGTCTGTGGCATTTTGTTATGGCAGCCTTTTCGGACCAATGCAAGGATATTGTGATGCTCTGATAGAACTAAGTCTGGTTTGTATGTTTCATAAAGCGTCTAAGTGTCTTTGAAAGTTTCGGCTTTTCCTAAACTCCTGAATATCGAATGTAAAGTGTTTACTTAATAAAGTAGGCTCACCCTGTTCACAAGAAAGTGTATAGCTTTCATCAAATACTCAAAATACCTGTGACCTGCAAATAAATTTTGTATCAGCAGTCCTCACACTGTCGTGTGTATCAGAATCACCTGGAGGTCTTATTAAAACACAGGTTGCTGGGCTCCCCTCAGAATCTCTGGTGCAATTGGTCTGAGCTGGGGCCCATAATTTGCATTTTTAACAAGTTCCCAGGTGCTGCTCCTGCTGCTACTGGTCCAGGCACCACAGTTTCAGAGACACTGTGGGTTTATATATAATTTTCACTCTCCCTGAATGATTAGATCTTTTCTCGTGATCTCTGACTTACCAAAGACTCCTGACTCCCAAATATAGCTCTTCCATCACCTCTTTTTCCTTAGAATCAAATCCAGCTTCTGAACAACTCTGCCTTGATATCTGAAAGGAACCACAAACACAATATATACACAAGTGAAATTATCATTTCCTCTAAAATCCTCTTTTCTCACACACACTCTTCTATGTCCTCTCTTCTACTTGTCTCCCAAACCTGGAATCTGGAATACATCCTTGAGATCCCTTTGTGGTCATATCATCCTACCACGTTAATATGTTTTGATTCAATTTGTGGTTTTTTTCTCTGACATTATTTAAGCACAGTCAGACCTATTTCACCTGTAAGACTTTATGACTATGGAAACTGCTCTCAAAGACGGTCAGCAGGAGGACGCCAGAGATTTTTGACTAGGTCCTTTCCCTACTGAATATTCCTCAATGATTTTACATTGCTTACCAAATGCAGATTCCTAAACATACAAACAAGTCCCTTTATATGATAGAGTCCCTAATGGCCTTTTGATTTCTGCTTCTACTCGCTTCATATCCTATACTTTACCAAACTGAGTATTTCCTTCAATTCAGGCCCATTCTTCAGAGCTGGTCTTAAGTGTGACATCCTTCTGCAGGCTTCTTTGGCAATATTCCCCAAATGTCTGAATTAGTTAGGCCCCTGCTCTCTGTGCAGACCCCAGTAACATCACACATCTTTCTGCATCATGGTTGTCTTTTGTCTTATTGGCCTCCTCCACAGATTATACAGTACTAGAGGCCATGAATAGTTTGGTGGTTCTTGCTTTTCTTAGTATTTTAACTTTGTGAAGACCCAGTACACAGACAGCAAATGGTGGAGGCTCAGTGAGTAGAGCCTCTCCCCCCACAGCCTCAGTCCATGATAGGAAAGTAGTAGCCATGTCTGGGGGAAGATTTGCTGACTATTGCCTGATGTCCCAAGGCATCCTACTGAGGAGGATGCATGTCCTAGTATGCGTGTATGCATGGCCTATTGGCCAGTCTCTCTATACCTTATCTTCACAATTCTCAAGGTAAACTATCAGATATTAAATGTCTTGGTCACATTCAGACACATATTTTGAAGAAACTCCAACTGAATGCTCTTCTTAAGATCTTGTTACTGTAATAATATAGTATGCTTTGTAACATACACAAATTGATGACTTCAGAAGTGTAAAAGAATAACTGTAAAAAAAATAACCTGAATTTATGCATTCAATTATAGTAGCTTATTCTTGAGGCTAGTTTAGGAGGAAAGATAGTCTGTAGAAAAATGCAATTTTGCAGTGAATAAACCTCTCTTAAGATTAGAGAATTAAGACTGACATTAATTATACATAAGTCATTATTGTATTTAACTCCTTGGTTAGGGAGAAAAGACATATATAATGATGATGAAAATTACCGATATTTATTTAGGTTACAGTTAGAAATCTTTCTCTCATCCTTGAGGAATACCATCTGGCTTGAAATATTGGAGCTTGCTAAATGCTCTCTAATGACAAGAGTATATTGAATTGATTTGAAGAGTGTTTTTTTTTTCTCTTTCTTGAGAGAAAGAATGAAAGTAATCTTTATAATTCTAATTATTATGTTACGTTTTTGTAAAGGCCAGTTTTCTTTTAATTCTCTCTCTCTCTCTCTGGATTCTCTGAGAATATATTTCTGGCCAAAGTGAACAGCTGGAATTGACTGCCTGAATCACCTTTTGGCCTGCCAATTTTTGTTTAGTGTCTCTGACACTGACATATTTGATGTTGACTCATTGACATAACACAATCATTCCAAAACATCCGTATGATTATATAAGTAAAAGTTCAATTTCTCTTTCTCTGGAATTGGTCATGGTGCTGTAGCAGAGTGGGAGGGGTCTGAATTAGGAAAGAGAAAGGCTTGGCTTCACATCTGTGATGGCTTCATCAAGCCCCTGAATCTCCTTGTAGCTGAACTTCCTCATTAGACAAAGATAAGTAAAAATGTATGCCATTGTTTCCCATAAAAAATTGCAAACTTTGGAAAATATAATACATTACATGAAATAGCTTTTGTTTTCCCTTCTGATAACAGCTTCAAATTTTTTGGTGATTATTTTATAAAGATCTGCCCCACTTTTCAGCTATGATCTCCATGACAGTAGACACATATCTGCTTTGTGTTGCAGCTCCAGCATCTAGCAGAGTGTCTGACAAATGGTGGTAGCTCAGCAATATTTACTGAGGGGTTAAGGGATAATTAAAGTTTTAATCAACAGCTGTAAACCCACATTTGGCTTCATGAGTGGATGGAGAAAGAACCCTTACATTTTTCTGAGTACCGAAAGTGGAAGAAAGCATGGTCAAGGATGTGTTCAGCACTTCTAGATGATGTGATACACAAACACGTTAAGAATACTTAAAAATGAAAAATAGTCATTATTTACACTTGGAACTTATTGTGTTAATATTTACATTCTTGGAAATCCTTGGGATGAAACCCTCAGGAAATGTTGGAACCAGAACTTGCTTACATTTAGATTATCCTGTAATAATGTCCCTGTAATACTGGAATTTCAGATTTTTCTTAATAAAGGGAACTTGAGAAGTTATCTAGTTGAACTCCTGCCTTTCAGAGATTGGAGACCTGAGGTCCTGATACATGGAGAGACTTGCTATCACAAAGAAGAAATTGAAAGGGGCCAAGGTGGTCGTAGGTAGCTGGCAATCTCCAAAACAATACCCTGAGAGCAACTTGAAATGATGGTTTTAAGCAGAGGAAATATGCTAGCCTAAGGTGCTCTGGAAAAGTAACTTGGAGCCAAACTAGTTGAATAAGTTGCATGGATGATATTTGCGCGGTGAATGGGAAGGTATTAGCTTCTTTCACAATATGGACTTAGATGTGCTGCCTTAACCTTAAATACCTAGCACTTTCGCCCATCTCCCTCAAAATAAAAATGATGATATTCCTCCCAGCTCCACAGTTATTTATGCAAACTTCTGACCCAGAGGCCAACATACAATTTTGAAGAAACTTATTTAGAACAGAGTAAAAAGTGCTGAAAATTTTAAATTTTATTTTTAAGTTAACAATAAAAACAGTCAAATTTGCCTCTTTGTGGTGTCCAATTCTACAGATTTTAAGAAGTGTATAGATTCTTGTAGCAGCATCATAATTAGGATACAGAGTAATTCCATCACCACAAAACCACCTCACAGCATCCCTTTGTTGTCACAACTGCACCCCATCTACTCCTAATGCTGGCAATACTGATATGTCTCTTTCGCTATAGCTTGATCTTTGTGAGAAGTGTAAATAGCATTATACAGTATGTGACCTTTTGAGACTCGCTTCTCTTAGTCAGTATAATGCCATTGAAAATGTCTTTGAAAGTCATCCGAGTTGTTAGGTATATCAAGAGTTTACTCCTTTTTATTGCTGAGTAGTATTCCTTGGTATCAATGTACCACAGTTTGCTTATCCATTCACCTGTTGCAGGATATTTAGGTTGTTTCTAGTATTGGCAATTATGAATAAAGTTGCCATATATTTTTGTACACAGATATTTCTGTAGCATAAATTTTAATTTCTCTAGAGTAAGGATCAGAAAACTATGGCCCACAGGCCAAATTCAGCCAACTGCTTGATTTTATAAATAAACTTCTGTTGGAATGCAGCCTTGCGCATTTGTTTACATATTTTTTATGGCTGCCTTCAGGCTATAGTTCAATAGCTACAATAGAGAAATTATGATCCTCGAAACCTAAAGCCTAAATTATTCACTACATGTTTTAAATTTTTGTGACCTCTGCTCTAGGATAAATCCGTAGGGGTGGGCTTACTAGATCCTACAGTGTGATGAACAGACTATAAGGGGGGTCTCAGTATTCGTCGTCTTTGGACATTCACTGCTTTGTGCAATCCCTTGAGCGTCAGGACCTTTGACTTGCTTCTAACCAACAGAATATGATGAAGACAATGGGAGCTCTGTCCTGTGATTATGTCATGCTATGACACTTTCCTCGTTGACTTAATGAAATAAGCAGCCATGTATGGAAATCCTCCATGGCAAGAAACTATCCCAGCAGCCTCTAGGAACTGTGTGATGCCTTCAGCTGATGGTGATCCAGTCCCACAGCTACAAGGAAATAAATTCTGCCAACACCCAGGGAGCTTGGAAGTAGATTCTCCACCAATTAAACCTAAGGATGAGAACACAGCCCAGCTGATACCTTGATTACAGCCTTATGAGACCTAAACAGAAGACCCAGCTAAGTTGTGTCCAGACTGTTAAGACACAGAAACTATGAGATAATGTGTTCTTTTACGTCAATAAGTTTGGAGTAACTTGTTATGCATCAACGAATGCATGCAGTAAATGTATGTTAGACTTTATAAGAGATGGTCAAACTATTTTCCAGTGTGGTTCTACTATTTTGCATACCCATCAATAAAGTATGAGATTTCCTTGTCATTACTTGGTATTTTATGTATGTGTGTTTGTGTGTGTGTGCTTAAAGACACTCTAGCAGGTGAGTAGGGATATCTAATAGTGGCTATAATTTGAATTACCCCTGTGATTAATAAGGTTGACCATCTTTTCCATTTGTGTATTTACCATCTATATATTCTCTTGGTGAAACAGCTGTTCGAGTATTTTGCTCATTTTTTAACTGTGTTTTTTTGTTTTTTCTTGCATTTCTTGCATTCATATCATTTTTTCCCTAACCCGGATAACAACGAGTTAGTCCTGCTTTCTTTTATGCTTTATATTTAGATCTATGGTTAATTTTGAATTGGTATTTATATGAGGTGTGATATCTATCAAGGTAACTTTTTTGTATTTGGCTGTCTAATTATTCCAACACCATTTGTTAAAAGGCTCCATAGCTCCATAGACCTGTCTTTGCACCTTTGTCAAAGTCAATTGACCATATTTTTGCAGGACTTTATTTCAATGTTTTTAATTTAAGTCCATCAATCTATATGTCTATTTCTTTGCAAATACTACGTCTTGTTTGCTGTACTTTTACAGTAAGCCTTAAAATAATGCAATATAATTGCTCCAGTTGTTTTCATCTTTTTCAAAATTGTTTTAGCTATTCTGTTTGCCTTTTGTATAGATATTAGAATCATCTTGTCTATATCTACAATAAATCCTTCAGGGATTTTCATTGGAATTTCATTAAATCTATAGATAAATTTAGGCAAAATTGACATATTTAAAATGTTGAGTCTTCCAATACATGAACATGATGTGTATTCCAATTATTTGGATCTTCTTTGACTTCTTTCATTAGCTTTTTGTAGTCTTCAGCATAAAGAATCTGAATATGTTTTCTTCCGTTGATAGCTAAGTATAAATTTTAGCTATGATTTGAAAAGTAATACTTCTGAATCTATTAAAAATATTATATCTTATTTATTTGTAATTTCTTATTACTAGTATATATAAATAATATAGATTTTTTCTATTAACTTTGAATCTTATAATTTTTTTGAAAGTTTTATGGGATATCCTACATACACAATCTTCTTGTCTGGCAATAGGGACAGTAATTTAATTGTTCCAATTTGTATGTCACTTATTTCATTTTCTTGCCTTATTGCACCAACCAGGACTTCCATTATGATTTTGAATAGCAGTAGTAAAAGTGAACATCTTTGCCTTGTTATCTTTCACGGCTAGACCAAAAACACTCAGCATTTGCACTCTCCTTTTTCATGTGTGTCAGACTCAAAATCTTTATGTTATTTTCTACTGTGGCAAACTTGACTGGACAGCTTAGAATCTTTAGTGACTTTCTCTCCCTCCCCACTTCGCTGGAACCTGGAATTCCATACCCAGACAACTCTGTTAATCCAATCTCTTTCCCTTTGGAGTTGTTACCCTGGCTTCTCTGGCTTCTCGGAATCGTTCTTGGTTGAAGGAATAAAGCAGCCTGGTTCTGTATTAATGAAGTAACAAGAAAAGGAAGAAAGATCCATTTTGAGAACCTGCTTTTATCCTTGCCACTTCTAAGATCTCCTTCTTTAGGTGGTGACGTGAAGCAACACAGATGGGGAAGGCAACGATCCAGTCGCTTTGAGATGAGAGTGAGGAGAGCAGAGTATGTGCCAAGGAAATGCAGCCAATAACCAGTAGCCCTTGTTCATATCTTAATATTGCTAATTTGAACTGCTTTACCACCTTCTTTTCTTCAGTTTATTTTAGCCTGCTTGGCCGTTACTAAGAGAATGGATTCCTCTTTCTACCCCAGCCCAGCTCAACATAGTTTCCCATGAATCACTCTCCTAATGAATAAATCAATAGGTAATTACTGAATAACCACTCAACGCTGGCTGCACACTGGAATCACCCAGGGAATGCTGGATCCCACCGTACAGATTCTGATTTAATTTTTATACATGGGGCACACACATTCATATATGCTAGGAGCTTTCCAGATGAGTTTAATCTGTAGACTGGGTTGAACAACATTGATCTACTTCATGGTTGACAGGGTGTAGACATGAAGGAGTAAAGGATGGCAAACTGCCCACATGTTCTAAAAACCAAAGAAGAAGAAGTGGCATTAACATTTAAATCCACTTAAGGGACCCAAATCTGTGGCTGCATAGGCATCACAGGAAATGCTTACTGGACATACAGTTTTCAGGTCTCAAATAAAAACATCTTCAGTTTGTGGAGAAGGTTGTTGAGACATGAATGAACCCTGCTGGTTGCAGAGCCAAATTTATTTGATTGTGTTCTCTTCTTTTCTAACAAAATTTTCGTCTGCGTTTATAATAAGAGCCAGGTGATTCCTCTGATTTGACCAATATTTGGGAACCACTGATAACTAGCATGGCAATATGTTATAAAACATACACTAAAGAGGGCCAAGATGAGAGAAATGGCTGAAGCCATAGATGCTGAAGGAAGGTTTGTTGGAAGAGATGAGACTGAACCAAGACTGGAAGTTCAGGTAGGCTTTTGCTGGGCAGAAAGGACTGGAGTTTGGAACACGCAAACCATATTCCAGGAGCAATGAGAGAAAACTGCTGCTCACCCTCTGGCTCTAGCAAGCCACACCCTGACATAGAAGATAGAAAAGGCTTCTCTTCATTTAACACCATACTTAGTGGTTACAAATAACAAAAATATCTTTTTTCATTTTTGACATTCTTTCTGAAAAGTGGACACTGAAATCTGCTACCCATCTTTTTGTTCCTAAAGAATATTTTAGAATATTTTTTATGTCAAGGTACTAGGGTTGGTGCTTTAAAGTATCAGGTGATTTTATTTTTATTTCAGATCTATGAAGTTGATGTTCCTATTTCTGTTTTACAGGTAAGAAAACTAGAACCCAGAGAAAATATGTAATTTGCCCAATACTGTGCTGCAAATAATAAGCTAAGTGAAGATTTGAACCCTGATGTGACTGATTCTAAAGTCAAAGGAAAGCCATATATTTTCTTTAAGTGGAGAATAACCAAATCACTTCCTTAGAATGCAAATGAAATTTTGACAGCATATGATCCTCTTAGCATTGGAAGAATATCTTAGATTAATTCAGCAAAATGCAATCATGTCAAAAGATAGAAATATACTTAAAAGTATAAATGGAGAGATGTGATAATCCATGAGACAGGGAAAGGGAAAAACAGAGTTTGGTCTGGTAGCATTTTACTGTCTTTACTGTTACCTGTCCAAATGTCACTATGAAAAAATAAAGTAAAATAAACACAAACCACTACAAACAATAACAACAACAACAACAAAATCTATGGGGTTCCATGTTTGCACATTTGAGACAGCAGATAATGATGGATTTCATGAAAAGAGAGATTGTGGTATAATGGGGCTGCCACACAACGTTAGCAAAGTTAAAGTAAATGAGTGCATGCCGTAGATGCTCTTTTTAATATTAGTGCAAGAAAATGAGTAGAACACTTTCCATTTTTTTTCAAATTTTCTTTTTGCTCCAACTCCATACCCTTAAGCTGTCTGACATGCTCACTGATGGGTTTTGTCCCGCAGCTTTGGGCCTGTGCCATTCTTGTGGACATAAACATCTAACTGTGGTTTGCCTGGCTTGGCTAGCCTTGACATCTGTGTGAGGAATTTGGCTCTCAGCCTCTATCTTTTCTCATTCTTGGCCTCATCAGGAAGGATGCCTCATCCCAAATATTGCATCCAGGACTCAGGCCCCAAAACAGACCCAGTTGAGGAAGAGTTACATAATAATAACAATAAATTTTTAGATTTATATTTCATCCTCAATTAACCTCTGTAGGTCGGAAGAGCAGATGGGTTAGCTCCATCTTCTGTATGAGAAAACTTTGGTATACAGAAGGACCAATGTTTATGGCTATTAAATGACTCCTAACACCCAGGTCACTGCTATTTCCAAGATTAGAGGCTGCCAAATAAGATTAGAATTGCCACTGCTAACTCATCCTCCTGGTGGATTTTGAGGCTTCCGTGGAGGAAAAAAATTCCACTGTCATCTTCAACTCATATTCATTAGGAGTTCCAGGATTGGTGACACTGTTGGAGGCTTTATAGAATGACAATTAATTGTAAATTCAGAGTGAGTTCTTTTCCTCTCCCACAGAACATGTAATTCAATTATAATAACACTTTTAACAATAACGCGCTACTTTAGCGTGAGATTACTTTGTCATCATTAATTAATGCATTCTCTCAAGGACATGCATCGTTATGCTTCAAATTCCTTTGGTCTGTCTTTCGCAGTTTAAAGAGAATTACTCAGCAGAGCCGTCCTTCTTGGTACAAACACCCTGACTCAGAGCATGGAGTCAGGTTAACTTGTTTCTGTCAGTATTTGCCACAAATTTCACAATCATTGTCAAATAAACAGCTTAGGTTGGCAATTTTTTCCTAAATCTGTTTTCCAAAGCTTACTTTTAATTGGAGATTAAAAGTCAATGGGTAGATTAAGTTTAATTCCACTCAGATGTGAACAGTTACTAGTTCAATCAGCTCTGCTGAATTTCTGTGTCCCAAGCTAGGTTCATTTTGACAAAATCCACTTTATTTTTGGCTCCTGTCTTATGTTGTAAGATACTATAACGCAGAGTCCTAGAAAAGAAATCTGACTGAAAATATAAAATGTTTCATCACCCTCCAACAAAGTGCCTGGTACACAAATCTCTTGGGAGCTTTAAGTTCCCCCTGAGACAGATCTACAGAGGTAATGCAGTGATTTGGGGAAGTAAAAATATTACGCAAGACTTTAAAGAATGTTAAAGTAAAAAGATAAAGATAACAAAAGTGTTCTTGTGACTTGAGTGATGGACAATATTTTTACATAAAAATGGAATGCTGCCACTTATTTATTGATATTAAGACTATCTCTATCAGGACGCATTTCCTTGTGTTGAATATCCATCAAGGATCCACTCCGCCCAGGACTGTGCTGGATACTACAAAGCCAAGTACCTCAAACCCCCTGAGCATTAAAGTCACACATGCCTTTAGGTTTTTGTTTATTTGTTTGAAAAGCATATGTTCCAGCTCCCTCCAACCCTAATAAATTAGAATCTGAGTTGGAGGGTGGTGGCAAAGAAGAACTTTATCAATATCATAGTCTTCTCAGATGATTCTGATGCAACCCATTTGGTCCTTGTAAACTCCTACTGTAAAGGACAAAAGAAGCAGGGCTTCATGACCATCCTCTGTATGTGGTAATATAAAGGCATCTTATTGATCATTTGATGCTTTGGGTATCAAGGTCTATCCAAAGGGTGGGCATAGTTAAGATTTGTGGGCGAAACGTGAGCCTGTTCTCTGCTTCTTTATAACCTGAGAATTAAAAAGGATTTTTAAAATTTTTACATGGTTGAACAAAATCAAAAGAAGAGCAATATTTCAGGATACATAAAATGTACATGAAATTCAAATGTCAGTATCTGTAAATAAAGTTTTACTGGAGAACTGACATGCCCATTTGTTTACATATCATCAATGGCTGTTTTGACACCACAATTGAATGAATTATTTGCAACAGAGATGTATGTGAACCACAAAGATTAAAATAATTAATATCCAAATTTTTGTAGAAAAGGTTTATCACTCCTTATCCTTTATTCTGAACAAACAGTTCAAACTTTGTGCATTACCAAAGCATTTTATTGAGAAACAGAAGTGCAAATGCACCCAAAATCCAGTATGGCATGTGTTATCGGTTGGGAAAGGAAACTTGAACATTTTAGCTGCTGTTTCCAGAAGGGCACAGCCAGAAAGACGTCCTCTAGGACAGTGGCTCCCTAAGTGTATAACTGGAGCAACAGCTGCAGCCTTGCTTCGGAGCATGCTAAAAATGCTAATTTTCAGGCTCCACTCCAGACCTACCAAATTAGACATTCTGGAATTGAAGACTAGCAATCTATATCCTAACAAACTTTCCAGAGGTTCTCATGCACATTTAGTATATGAAGACCATGGTTTGGGAATCACCGTGCTAAGAAACATTTAGAAGCAAATCAGAAAATAGTCGTCACCAGGAGGACAAAATCCTGTGCAACCAAATGGGAAACTCCACTGTTTTAGTCACTGCTTTATGTGGACAGAATAAAGACATTTCTAGACAAACGTGAAAATGAAAAAGAGAAAAATAAAAGAAAATTCTATTCTGCAAGGTAGGAAACAAAGTTATAAAGTCTCTTAGCTGCGATTTCAGGATAATAATGGCCCTAAATTTTATGTTGACATGAGTCTCCTGATAGAGATCAAACACTGAGTAAAATTAAACATATTTCTGACATCTGACATAAAAAGCCAATATGTGAGAGGTGAACTATGCTCATTCTATATGCAAAAGACAGGATATCATTAACCTCACTGCTGCTCTGCAACTTTCTCTTATCTCACACTCTCAAGAAATCTAAATAATTCACTGTGAAGATTCTCACTTCTTCAAAGCACATTCTTAGCAACTCATTCTACCACCCTTTCAGAAACGTAATCCTGAAAAAGACTCAAAAGGGAAAAAAAAAACTTGAAGGATAAGATCCAAACATTGGAGAGTCTGTCGAGATGCCTTAGGGACATTCCCAGGTAGGGCCACACCAATTTTTTCCTCTGTATTCTTAACTATATTATGTCTTACTTTCTCATTAAAAACAAAAATAAAAGCAAACCCTCCCTACAAATTTGTTTCTTGGTGCCAATAATGATCCTAGTAACAATGATGGGAATTTATCTTCTACTTATTGAGCACTCCCTATGTGCCATGCACTCTTCCAGAAATTCTCCACAGAGTATCACATTTTATCTTAACAGAAACACAATGAGATAGGTATTAACATCTATCTCTTAGAGGTGAGATATCTGAATTGGTTTTGAGCCCCTTGGTGAAAGAAGAGATTGGAGGAGATATTCACACAAAGTATGAAAGGCTCTAGGTATACAGAAATTCTTCTGGAAACAAGAGACAAAATGTGCCCAAACTGTCCCGCCCCTCAGCTTCTTCACTGGAGAACACAGAACAACTTTGTCCTGAGCACCATCTCCATTTCCATCTCTCACCAAGACTCACAGGCTTTGTTGGGATCTAGCAACTGGTTACTGGCACAGACATTGATGGGCCTTCTCTCTCAACGGCACTTCCAGCAGCCCATGGGGACAAGCAGAAGCCAGAGCAGAAGCTGCAGAGCAGGGCCGACTCAGCATGGTGCAAGGTTGCTCATAGGAACTAGTGAGCAATCACTGTGAGGCTCCCTGAATCCCTGGGAGCCTGGGGATGGTGGTCCTTCTCCCACTCAGCTGAGGCCTCTGGGACCAGTAGATGTGTGAAGTTGGTATGTGCTGGTATGTCTTTCAGAATTATATTATTATTAACGAAAACTGAAGGTCCCGCCAGGTCAATGTGCACTAAAATTTAGTAGCTTAAAGTATACAAGAGTTTAAATTTATAGTGGAATTTATTCTGCAGTCACAAGGACCAAAAGCCTAAAAACCCTTTCTGGGAGAAGAAAGAAGACTTCCACCCCCGGTCCCAGGGTTGGCTGAACAGGCTGAAGAGTCGATGATAGAGAAGTAGTGCTTTCTACCACTGATTTGCACCATCTCCATCAGAAGTTTGGACCTGGGAGGAAGCTGATGATGGGTCAGGAGGAGAAACCCAGCTCACATTTCTATCCTACTTAACCAGAGTTTTGAGACGATAGCTGAGCATTTTGCTTTCACACTCTCTCTCTTTGTATTCTCTTTTTGATTCTCTCTCTCACACACACTCACACTCAGAGGTAAACACATACACACTTCAGATCTACAAAGAGAATGTACTCCTGAAGCCAATTCAAATATTTCATCACCAGTGAAATGCTTTGGACTGTACATGTGCTATCAATGAAGAACCTACTCTGTGCCCTGTGCTTAAATCATCACATCTAATCTGCAACCTGACCCAGGAAATATTATTATCACTGCTTTTCAGAGGAAGAAACCAAGTTCACAAAGTCAACAATGTGCTCCCAGATTTGACTAGGAGCAATGTCACACCTAGATTTGACTTTGGGTCTTT
This sequence comes from Equus asinus, assembly GCF_041296235.1. NCBI lineage: Eukaryota > Metazoa > Chordata > Mammalia > Perissodactyla > Equidae > Equus > Equus asinus. The sequence goes on along the minus strand of NC_091793.1, from coordinate 65,715,905 downwards.
TGAGTGATGCCTTATACATCTCTTATTTTCTCATGAATATAAAAGTTGAAAAGTCTCCTGGCTCTAGATGTGCCTCTTGAAATTGCTACTGAAATAAATGTTGCCCTGACATGCTACTTCCACTTCACTGAAGGCATTTGAGTGGTCTTAATTGATGAGGATTTTTAGGCTGGTTACTTTTAAAACTACAGATAAGAAGCAGGCTCCGAGGAGTGGAATTTGCTTGCCCTTTGATCAGAGACAGTTGCATTTGTGAAGGAAATCTCCATGCCTCCCTCTCTACACCAGGAGGAAGGGGGGATGGCCTTCTCTCTGGAAACTCTTAATGGGGAAGGCAAGAACTTAAGTTGTTTACTGTCTGGCAACCTCATGTAACTGACCCCTCACCCCCAAATCCTCCTTTGTCTTTAGCTGAAGATAATATTTGAGTGGTGACTTCTGCCATTTACTCAATCCGGTTTGATTCTTATCTAAAAGTTGTGGGACTGCCCAATGGCTGGACCCTACCGGCACTGGTACCATTTTAACTTTTTTTCTTTGTCTCGTAAAGAGATGACTCACATACCCATGCCTTAAATTTAGCCCTAACCCTCAACTCGGGGCAGCAGCAGGAGCTCTGACTGCCCGTGGGTCCTGTCCCCATACCAGCGGGGGCAGCAGCAGCAGCTCTGCCTGCCCATGGGCTCTGTCCCCATGCCAGCGGGGGCAGCAGAAGCAGCAGCAGAAGCTCTGACTGCCCATGGGTCCTGTCCCCATGCTATTCTATACTATTCTCTAAATAAAAGAGCACTACTGCCAGATCTTAAGAGTCTAAGAAATCTTTCTTTCGACTCCTCGGCTCACCGACCCCGCATCATTAATGTTTCCAAAATATTCTTAACCTGGTCCTGTCATTTGAAATTCTAAGATAAATTCTTCCTTTGAGCAAACCACAGATTCAAATTAGCATGAACAACCAAACAGTTTTGCTTTCAAGACTTTATTGTCATTGGGCCTTTTACCATATTTTTCATCCTGATATTTCAAAGAAAGAAAGCACACTTTGGAGGACACACCAAAATTTGAACTCTCAATGTCTAGAAATTTTCTCCCTCTCTGGGTCCTTTGTAATTATGGAAGACGAGCTCATCTTGTCTTGAGCCTCATCATTTCTGCCCCAGAGCACCTTTTGGAAAAGCAGCCATTTCATCAAATAAACAATTTCCAGACTTATTATTTAAATAAATACGATAAAATTTTGTTGACCTATGGCCTGAGGAAAATAACATGGCAGAGCAGCCTTGAACAGGGTTGTGCCTTTGTTGGCAGGTTGCCAAGCCAAGAACAAAGTCTTTCCCATAATTTTAACTTCAAAGTGAAGCTACTTTTTTGTTATTGTGCACTAATCTCTTGTTAATTTTAATGTCCTCAAGATGTAATCTTTTCCAACTTGCAGATGAACTAATATAAAATATTCATTGGTTCTGAATAGAACTGGACAATTTTGGCTCTGTCCTACAAACTTTGACAAATGAAATGTAATCTCCACGAAGAATTTAGATGCTAGTCTGAATTATGATGCTTGAAACAAAATGACCTCATGCATATTTAGATCCTATATATTCAAGACTCTTTTTTGTAGGAGTATTTATTATTGGTTACGATAGTTTTCAGCTAACAAATCAGCCCTGAATTGTGACTAAGCAGACTCCTGGCTGTCAGTTAAAATGTTAATCTTGCTGAAGTTTTTCAGTTTGCAAGACATTTTAAATAGACAAGTACTTTATCTGAATTGTATTGTATACATTGACTCACAGCCTTCTTTTCCAAGGAATGGATCAGAAATAACACTGTTTTTTCCTAAGAAGAAAAGATATATAATTTTTATATATCTAAATACAAGATACGTCATTTAGCTTATTTTCAAAACTTAAGGCCAGAAACATCTCCAGTAGTGAAACCCTTGAATCATCTGAAACATCACTTAAACGGTATTTTACATATATTGTCAAAATAATTCCCCCAAACATCTATATGGATTAAGTATTATTGTGCCTATTTTGCAAAGAGGAATCAAAGGCTCCAGCTCTTATCTGCCTAATATATGATTGCACAGTTATAGTTTCTCTAAATATCTCAAAACCCCCAGAGTTGATCTTTTTTATCTACATTTTATAAAAAAGAACCTGCCTCTCAGGTTTGATGTCCTAGTAATACAACTCTCAAATAGAATGGGATGACCACAGCCATTCCTTTTTCCTATAATAAGCCTCTTCAGTTGCTGGAGACACCTCATTCTTAAGCAAGCATCTCTAAGAGACACATGGAACAAGCTGTTTTTCCAAACATTTTTTGTCACAGAGTCTTCTTTCTAGCACAACTCTAATTAAACTCTTTAGGACACAGCCTTGTTTTCCATGGAGCTCTGAGAAATTTCTAGTGAGATTAAAAAATATATGATTTCCCAAATTTTGGATTCCCTTCTAAAACTTTTATTTTCCTTGACAAAAAGGCATGCTCTTGTAAATATTGAGTGAGAACACTGTCTTAATATTTACCAAGGAAAGAGTTGTCTAAATTAATTTTAGGGTTCTATGAGGATTAAAACTACTATCAATATTTTCCAATAATCATGAGTATATATCCAAATGAATGTATCTAGTTGTTTAAAAAAATGAGCCAACATTTATATTTTCTCTTTCTATATGACATCACATAATTTATTGGACTAGAATTGATAATTTATAACTTGTTTGTCTGCCCTTTGCTCATTACATAGCAATATTTCAACAGACGTTAAACTGTGTTTCTTTCAATCTCATCAAAATCTGTTTTACAGGAAGTTACAGAACTTTAGCTATTATTCTTAGGCAATACAGCCTGTTTCAATAGGCAGCATGTTTAAAAATGAAGAAAGAAAGTAGAAAAAGGAGATTATGATAAAAATAATGAGAAAAGGAAAGACTTCACAGAAATAGGATCTAACTATCTTCTGGAATAAATTTCCTGATCTTAGCATGAGTATTTGCTCTGTTACTTCCCCTGACAGTGCCCCTGTAAATCATGCTCTCTCCTTGGCATCGACACTCTTCAAATGCCATCGACACTCTTCAAATGCCATCGATACTCTTCAAATGCCATATGTTGCTCTCCTCATTGTAACGTGCCTGGGGCTGTTGCGACAAGTACCAGCTACACACAGAAATGGAATGGAATAAGAATGCTCAAGGATAGTTTCCCCCTAGCTGTTGTTAGGCCAGAATAAGCATGTTAATTCTTTCAATTTTACTTCATAAACTTGATCCTTCCAGCTTGCATTCAATGGTTTTTTGGTGTGAGTGATTATCAATGCCATTATCATCCAAGAGCATTTACTGGATATATGCATGTGAATGCGATTTATTATTCAAAGCAAATTATACAGCCTGGATCCATTCACCTTGCATTCTAATGTTAGGAAGGAGGCTAAGGGCAGGAATGTGCATCTTCCAGTCACTCTTACCTGTGAAAGAAAGAAGGGCTGTGAAGTGGTGGTACAGGTTAAGGTAATGGATGTACATCTCATTTTCTGGCCTTCAGATTCATAGTTGAGGTGGTGTAAGGTTGTACAGGTAAACCTTTATAACTTTACACAGGGTTAGAGTAGTTAAGTAAATTATTCAGATATTTATTAAGCATTCATTTTTTAACTTAGAACTACAGGTACTCTATACAGGGCCAAGAGAAACTTTCCCTTCCCTCGAAAATTATACACAAGTGAAAAGTAAAATAAACTCATGAACACACAGATAAACACTGTCTCACTTACTCCTCCTACCCCACAGTTAATCCATACACTTTTATCATCTTGGAGGTGAAAAATTTAGGTTGGAAAAGCTAATTAGAAGTGGAATCACAATGTAGTAAACATCTCATGTTTCAAATTACTCCCTCTTCATTGTCTCTATGCAGATGACAGTTCAAGACTGTAAATGAATAAGGCCTTAAAGAAGTAGAGCAGACTTTATAAATGATGTTGGGAGTCAAAGGAGAAAGAAATCACAGAAGAACAGAAGAGATAAAGACAAATGTGGAGAGAGAAGCCAAAGGATTCCAGGTCGAGGAAAGAGCTCACACAAATACCCATGTAGGAAGGAACAAGTCCCTTATGAAAAAGGGTGTGTGTGTTCTTGCTCTATCCTGTCTGAATAAAAATGGTACTGACAAGGAAATACAATTTTTTGCAAAGTTAGAACAAACCCTTAAACCTTGCTCTTCTTTATAGCTTGAAACTGTGTTCTTGTTGCCTGCAAAGCTTACTGGGCAGAAAGAGGAGGTTGGGATTTCAATGTCTTAAATCACTTCAGAACTGACTTTAGTAGCTTCCACTATGCTTTCAAGTATCTTCAAAATTAGAAAGTTTAATTTGCAGCAATTCTCTTCTTATCCACAGACGTAATCTCACTTTGTGTGGAACTCAAGTATCTCTCAATTTACCTAATAGCTACAAAATTTTTTTGTGTGTTTCTGAGTCTGACTGGAAGCTGAGCTGGAAGCCCATAAAGTTTACTTTAGGGATCAGGAAAAGAACATGAGAATGATGCGCTGAGCATGTCAGATAATGAAGATCAACTCCACGCACCATAGACTAAATCCTGGCTTCCTCCATCAGGCCGCTCATCCTCTGCCTTTTGCATTACACAGCCCTTTAAATAATCACCTGTTTTTTTTAAAAATATTATAGATACAGCTCAATTAAAATTTGGATAGACTTAACACTACTTTGGAAAAAAATTAAATATTGAGGCCCCGTTGGTGAAATCATCTAACTGGCCCTGGCCTCTGTTTGGCTAGTAAATTACCTATGTATCCAGGAATTTATAATTCATGGCAGTGTGATAATAATAGAGATTCTCTCTTCTGAAGTCACGCTCACTACAGTATCACCTGGTGACCTGGCATCACCTGGTGTTGCTCATATAGATTCCAATCTCATGGACTTCAAATTTTATCTAACAAATCCTCCTTACTCATCTCCTCTCCCTATCTTGGTTTACTTCACTGACTTTCAGATGACATAGTGTAATCTAGCTGCACTAGGGAAAGAGTAAGCAGCCTATAGCCTGCCACTGACTAGCTGTGAATCACTCATTTTCTTTACCCCACAAGTCCACTGTGGGTCTCAGTGTCCTCCCCTGCAAAATTCTGTAAGACCCATTCAGTTTTGAGATCTTATGAGATAAAGCTTTAGATCCCAATATCATGGATAAAAACTAAATGTCTAGAGATAAGACATTTAGTGTCATAGAGATAAGACATTTAGTATCTTTGATACTAAACAATTATGTTAAACTCATCTCACCCAACCAATCATTTTTCTCTACCAAAACATCAATTAACAGAAATCTGAGTAATATCTTTCCTCTTTTGAGGCCTAAAAAAGTTTAAAAAAATTGCTAAGATATCAAACATCCTAACTGATAAAAAAGAGAGAGAGAGAAAGGAACAAGGAGCTACCATTTGTAAGCACCTCCTAGGGTCCACATATTTTACCATATGATCAACAAATCCTGTGAACTAGCTAGGATTATTGCTAATTTTCTAATAAACTATTAGAAAGCAGAGACAACATCTTAATTGAATTTGGAATTCTAGTGCTGAAACGTTGTTACATATTAGTGCTAAAAATGTTTTTTGAATAAAAGAAAGAAGGAAAGGAGGGAGAAAGGGAGAGGAACAAGTCATTAAATAACTTTGTCAGGGTCCTAGGCTGGCAAGGAGCAAAGTAGGGGTGTATAATCCAAAACACTCACCCATTAACCACAGCTTTCTAGCCTCAGGTTGTGTCATCAGATCTTTAGTCAGAGCTGGCCAGGTAGACCTAAAGCAAAACCAAACAAAATTATACTGTTTTAAACCTTGAACATACTCCATAACCAGACATTTCATTCACTAAAACATAGCTCAGGCCATGCTCGTTCTGCTGATAATAGACCAAATGAAAACACGGACATGTGAAGTGTTTTACACCCAATTCCTATTGTCTCAGCTCTACATAGTCATATTGATGTGTTTTTCAGTGAACTCTGCTGAAATTAAAACTCAATTATTTAAAATGCACTGCATTTAAACAATGACAGTTGTTCTATAGGGTATTTGGGGAGACAAATGACCTGCTGGGTGGTGCTGATGGTTTTAGGTAGAAAAATCCCATTAACGAGAACTGCTCATTTATCCTAAAGAAATGTCTTCTGTGAGACAGTTATTGCTAACGTAAGCTACTTTTAAAGATATAAGCGCTTAGATGATTCAGAGACTTGCTGGTATATATATTGGACGCTCACACAGGCAACATATTGATGAGCCCAGTGTAATGTTTGGCAATTAACATTGTCCAAATGACTCAAGAGTCCTGGGGGGGGGTGTGGCAACCTTTGCAGGCACTAGCAAAGGCATTTCTTCTCTCTACATTTTCTCACAATAGAATAGAGAAGCACAAAATTTCTCGTTATAGTAAACCCATTCACTTACTCACAAATGATGACAGATTAGGGATAGGGACACTGAACTCACCTGGGCTCCTGTGTATGTAAAAGTGTGCCATGTATGTGTGTGAGTGGGTAGGGGAGTAGTAGAGAGAATGGGTGAATGGCAAGGGGCTCTGTCAGGGCAGCTTTACTGGAGACACTGATATCCGGATGACCCTTAATATATGTGCTGAAGTTATGTAGCAAAAGAAAAATGAGAGGTAAGATTGGCAGTCCACATAAAGCAAATCAAAGGAAGTGACAAAAAAGTATGCTTTTTTATTGGAAATATAAGGAGTAACTCATATAAGGAATTATAAGAAGTTTCTTATTGCTAAAATATAAACTTCAAAGCAAGAATTGGTCGAAAATAATTCTGGCTCAGCAAGATGGAATCAGATCACAGATAATCTTTCCTACCGTTTTAGGAGTTTTGATATTTATCATGTAGTAATTGGCAGCCACTGAAGGATTCGAAGCAAAGGAGTGGCATGGCCACATTAGGTTTGCGTGAAACAGATCTATAATACCTTTCCCAACTGTGTTTACAAAATCAAATAGTAATAATTTTTAAAAATCCAATAAGAGTTTGCTGCAAACTCATTTTATGTTAACACCTGACCTGAAATGATGCAAGCTATTTATAGTCCTTATTTATCCTACATAGAATGCATGTTAATTTGTTTTGCTGGAGAAATATTAACAAGTTCTAATATGAGATTCTGCTCCAGACCCTAATGGCTTGTCACAAAATAAATTGCATAATGCTCTTTTGTAAGTGACTAAAAATTCTGAATTCTGAAATTAGCCAGCCCATAAGTATTCAATAAAGGAAATATAATTGGACCACCCTAGAAACTGTAGTTGGAGGGAGGCAAAATAATCAGCAGTTAATAATATTATCTAGGAGGAACTTTCTTTCTCTCAAAAAGATTCAGAAAATTATCGACCAAACCTTACAGATTATTAAATGAATCTCAAAACAGAAGAGTTTCCCTAAGAATACTGCGGAGTATTTTTGGAATGGGGCATCTTTTATTAAAAAGATATAGCCCTCATTATTGGTCAGGGCATTTAGGGAAGGATGGGCCATAGAAATCGTTTTGTAATTCTTCTTGTCACAAGTGAGACAACCATATCAGAGAATTACCCCTACTCATAAAGACCCTAAATTTTCTTTGGTTTATTATTTTAAACTGCCTACTAATTAAATTTTGCTCAAGCTGCCCAGGCAAAGGGTTGAACATTCTTTATTCTTATTGCACCCTTGTGAAACAGGAGCCTGAGAATATGGCAGATATGAACCCAAGTCTTTTGCACACAAAAAAGCTGAAAGACAAAGGAAGACAACAGTGATCTGCACTGTTGTATCAATTTTCACTGTCAGCATCCTAGTTTAGGATGCGTCCAGATTACTTAAACTGTCTCCTAACTGGGCTTTTTGCCTCCAGTATGGCCTCTCTCAAAACAATTCTCTCAGTAACAGGCAGGTTGGGTGAAGCAATATTGTGCATATTACACTTTGACTTGATAGTATAATTTATCTTGTTTATATCTTGTGGTCTTTTTGTTTAATCACCTTTTTTGCACTATCTTTACATGGTTTCCATGCTCATACATGTCTGTTTATTATATATTTTGGGTGTCTTTTATGCCTCACTCATTTGATGACACAGTGAATAAGAGAGTCTAAGGGAATTAATCGGGCCCAGAGACTTTTGGATTCTGTTCCGTTGTCTCTGAACCCTTGTCATCAGGAGTCAGCCCCATGGCTTGGGTCTTCTCTGGGCCAAAAAGAAATCACTTGGGTAGAAATGATGCCTTACCTTTCACAAGTCCTTATGAGACCATTTAGTACTGATTTGTCTTTAGCAAAATAAGATACACAACTGGAGAAGTAATTGCTATCCTCCTTCCTGCAAAATTTGTCTTGTAAAAATGTAGTGCCTGCCTATTTCTTTATTCAGCTGCACCTTCCATGCTCCTCTGCAGTTTCAAAAGAGAAGTTTGGAAAGCTCTGGAAACTTTTTCCACTCACCCAGAACCAGTTGATCTTAACAATGGATTCCTAATAAGCATATAACCTTTGGAGATCTGTGTTAAAGTCTCTGTGGCATGAATTTGTTCTCAGTTGCCTTACTTGACCAATTTTCACTACAGTTGTAAGAATTTCTTAAATTATGGATTGCAATTGGGTGGGTTTTTATAGTTCTCATAGATGGCATTTTCCCTTTCTTGTTTGTTTTTTTTTAATTTTATTTCAGAGAGAAGTACTTACTTAGCCATTATTTACTCAAAGCCCAGAGTGACCTTACTAAAACAAAATCCTGACTCTTTTGTTCAAAATCCTTTAGTGGCTCCATTCTCTTCAGGGTATATCTAAACTCCTTAAGTTGGTCTTCATGCCCTTCATGATCTGACCCCTGCCAACTTTGCAGCATCATTGCTCAAACTTCTCTTTTCATAGTCGAGGCTCAAGACATCCTGAGTCATAATCATTCACAATTCCTTGCACATATCCAAACCCTATTCACTTGTAGGCCTCTGCCATCTGTCTGGAATTTCCTTTAAACTAAGATGAGACAATTTTAAGTTGCTTGTGGGTAGAATGCTGAGATAATTATTCTAAATAGTAATTTCTATTTATAACGGGATGCATGGTAAAAAGAAACTTATATTTTTATCCTCCAGAGACTTAGTTTTTAAAATTGGATTCATTTCCATTTCAAAAGAAAGAATATTGTGAAAAGAAATAAGGTCCATCTACTTGTTCATTCTCCCAGTAATGTGTTAATAACAGAATGAACAATGATACTTAGAAATAGCTGGTATAGAAATTATTCCATCTTCATTTGATTTTGTATTAATTAGAGTACCAGCAGTTACTCAATAATTAAACCCCCTATTTTCGTAAGTTTATTTCTCCCTTATGTAATAGCTCATTGCAGGTGTTTCTAGTGGAGGTGGCTTACCACCATATGGTGATTCAGAGACCCAGGCCACTCCATTTTATGGCTTTAAAATCTTTTAGTGCTTTAGAGTTTTTCACATCCAGATGGCAGATTAAGAAAATAGAGGCAGCACAAAGTTCTTAAAAACCCCACAGCTACAATAGCATATATAACTTGTGCTGCATTCCACAGGTGAGATCTAGTTACAGGGCCAAACCTACATGCAAAGAGAGTTGGGAAATTGATCTCTTAACTGAGAATCTCCTTCTCAGGGGCAACTCAGTGCTACAGAAGAGGAAGCATGAATGTTACCCATTTCTGGCACAGTTGCATATTAGGTCATATATTTCCTTTGACTTCATCTTTCAATAGATTTCTCTTTGAAAATTTATGCCACAAAATCAGCACTTTGTTTCATTGATAAACATCAAAAACTTAGTCTAAAAGGAAAAAAAAAATGTATGATTATGCGGAGCATTTGTTACTTTTTCAACCTAGCCAAACAGTGTGCCACCGTTCTTTCTCTCAAACCAGAGTTGGGGTAGGCAGATCCTTCTCCAGTTTGCAGGGGGAGGTCCTGATTGGCCTAAGCCAATCTCATCTTCCAGGCAACTGCAATTGGCCAAGAATGGTCATATGCCCCGTTTCAGAGTAATGAGAGCCAAGCGTGGACATATTTAATTTTTAGTTTTATCTTTTTTAAAGATTGGTACCTGAGGTAACAACTGCTACCAATCTTCTCTTTTTTAAAAATTTTTTTTTATTCTTTACCCAAAGCCTCCCAGTACATAGTTGTATATCTAGTTGTGAGTGCCTCTGCTTGTGCTGTGTGGGACACCGCCTCAGCATGGCCCGATGAGCGGTGCCATGTCTGCGCCCAGGATTGGAACCCGCGAAACCCTGGTGCGCTGAAGCAGAGCATATGAACTTAACCCCCGGGTCATGGGGCTGGACCCTATATTTGACTTCTCTAGATGGTGTATGCTTGCATTTTTTTTTTTGTGGACCTTGAAGATGAGAAACTGTATGCTATGGAACTGATGTCCATTGTCTTGTCAGAAAGCAATAAGTTATCTAAAAGTAAAGTCAGCACGGAGAAGGTGGGGCTGAAATTGAAATAGAACTCTGAGTGATACACATACCAAATAAGTATTGTAAAGTTTAAAAGATCCAGCTCAAATTCTGAAATCTAATTAGGACAAAGAAGTTACCTACAAAAGACAAAAGGAATGCCAAAAAACTGTTAACACTCCAGGTAAGATTGCTAATGGACTTTCATTCATTGATAAAGATGCTTCCATCTAAGAACTAACTGATTAAGTTGTCCAACATCTGATTAAAAAAAATGAGTGGAAAGAAAATAACGAATCATAAGCTAGTTGAATTTGAAAGAAGTGAAGGGAGTTTCTGATCATTGGTTCCTGGTGGCAGAAAAATAGAGCTGGATGATACCTAGAAATTTCTTACTTAATCCAAGTTTGGTCTAGAAACAGACTTGAAAAGACACAATTGGAAAAAGATCAAACAAGAAATTGTACTAACATTATGCAAGATATCAAAACATGAACTGTGTGAATGAGTGTGCATGAATGTTTTTATATATTTTTATATATTAGATATATATATATAAATATCATATATTAATATAAGGAAAAAGGGAGCAGGTGAAAGTCTTCTACATCAATCAATGATATACATGCCAACGTGCCACAATCTTTGTTGACTCACATCTGGTATGAATAAAAGAAATTGATAGATAATACGAAAACATTTTATATTCTACAAAGTGTTAAATGCCTGAAAACTATTATTACCATGGCTGTGATTACGCAAGGACAAAATTAATGCCCATCAAAATTCAAGTGTGGGAATAAGAATATTTTAAATAGACTAGAAAAAAAAGGAGTCATTTATAAAAAAGCATTGAAAACTAACATCGAAATTCTTTAAAAACGAAACTGTTTGCATTACATGCAAATACAAAGCTTTCAAAATGTACTTAAGTCTATAAAAGAAATTTGACAAAAAACATTATATTGTAGACACTGAGAATTGTAAATGTGAATATATAATTAATCATTAACATATCTTTACTTTTTTAAAAATCACCAAGCTTTTATGCAAAACACTTACAAAAATGACATTAAAATCATGCAGAAAATATGGTGCTGCCTAATCTCTGCAGAAATTAGAAAGAATCAAAAATTGAAAAAGGAACACTGATAAAGAGGTGTACAAATATATTTAAACACTGTAAAGTAGAAGAAAACAGTGTTAAAAAATCTCAGATTGCCTCCATGTGATTTATGTTATGTGAGACTTTTCAGTCATCTTTGTTTGGCGTAGGCTTCTGAGTTCCTTATATTTCAAACCTTTATGCTGTGAGTAAGGCAATTTGGCAAGCAATTTTAGAGGTGGTTCCAACGTATCCCGCTTAATTGTCTTGTTTTCTCCCCACAAAACACTTAAATAGCACAAATACTTTGTCAGATCAATAATAAAATTCTCTCTAAATGAAAGACTGAAGACTATTAATTAAACCTAAATCAAAGTGAACAGCTTAACTTTACTCCGTTTGGAGATTAAATCTAAGCACTTAAATACACACACTATAAAAATATATAGTTTACAATATTTTCCATCCGTTCACTTTCTAGAAGATAGTAATATTGCCAAATTTGAAGCTTTATTTTATTCAAGAGCTGTCTTACAAATTACTTTGCAAAATATCTTGTATACTTTAATAGTAGAGAACCAATGTTGAAAATAATTCTAGAAGCAGTAAGAGCTAAAATGTAGAGACCTGAGGGTAGTAAGTGACAATCAAACCGATGTGCACATTTGTGGTCTCAAGAATTTCCCAGCTTCTGGGGCCCACCCCCTTCGTGGGAACTATGTAACTCGCCCCTGTCTCCTGCCAACCTCACGTAGGATCAGGTCCTCTTCAAATGGGAAACCCAGAAGGAAACTCTAGCTTGGAAATCCAGTATGTGTTTCTGTTGACATGGGTCCTGCATTCTCTCTCTTGTCCAATTTGGGACATTTTGACACCTGACCTGCCATTTTCCCCCTCAGTCTTTACAGGCCTTTTTGTTTGTCATCCTTTTCTAGCTGCATACTGCTTTTTTAGCTGATGAAGAAATGCTTACTCCTCATTGCCTAAACTTTTCCTCTAGCTCTGTCTTTGTTAGTCATATTCTCCTCTCTTTAAACCCCTCTAGGTGGGGCTGATCTCCAGCCTGATTTCCCAGAGGTTGTTACAATCCTGACCCCACACCCCTTTTATTTAAAATCTACAGCCTAGAAAGAGATCCACAGAGTAAACCATCCCCAAGAGCATGCAGAAATCCACATTTTCTGCTAAAAATTAAAGCATATCTCATTTCCTATCTCTTTAAATTAAAAAAAGACCAAACAACAAAGAGACCTCTTACTTAAATATAAAATAAAATTATAATACCTATCATTATATTATTCAAATAAATACCTATTATTTACCAAAATATTGTGTTATGGGTGTTACAAATAATATTGCTAATCATATAAAAGTTGATCAGCCTGAAACTAAGACCTTAAGTTTTAATTGAAATATATATTGGTAGATTATGGTGGAGGGGAAAAATAGTGCATAGGAGCTATAAGCAGTTTCTACCTAGTAAGCAATAAAACTAAATTTATTATTAAGTCAGATATGATTTGATGAGGTACATAGTTTTACATGTTTTAATTGTTACAGCTAAGTCTTGGTCTACTTGGTAGGGATTTTTTTTTTTTTTTTTTTTTTTGTCTGACACATAGTGTTCACTCTGACCCATATTGCAAGATCTTGACGTGTTTGTACGTTCTCGTTTGGGCAGTTAATCCTGGGAAATGAAAAGCTGAGATGGAAATGGTTAGAGAAGGTCACGAATGATACTTCTTTTTTTCTGTCAGGGAAGCGATTGGGAAAAGGAGCTATAAAGAGTTTACTATGATTCAACCTGGGTTGGAATTTGAATGTTTTACACATGACATCATTTAGGAAAGTAATGATGCTGGACTATGTACAGTCATGCATGGACTGCATACAACATTTCAGTCAATCATGGATCGCATATTTGACAGTGGTTCCATAAGATTGGTACCATATAGCCTGGGTGTGTAGTAGCCTGTATCATCTAGGTTTGTGTGAACTACTGTGAAGGTTTTACTTTCCATTATCACTGAGTCTTTTTCAAAAGATCCTCCAGGATCTCAGCTGATATTGTTGGGAATGAGGCAAACTATCCATCCAAGCTTTGAAATAGTATAGGAAAAACAACAATATCCTACAGAAAGTTCAGTCCAGGAACTCCCAGACATGACCACAGCAAAGCAAAATGAGAACTGCCAAGATGAAAAAGATCAGTCCCCAGAACCAGATGGATGGTCAAGGTGTAAACAATAACTAGATTTCATTTAGGCCTGTCTCCAAGGTGTACCTAGAAATGTATGGTTTTGTGAAACCTAGTAGAAAATGGGTTTTCAACAGTCAAGAAGGATGGGATCCCAAAGCCACTGTGTTTTGTAACATTACCAAAAATATTACATAACAATCTGGTGAAGGACAGAAGAGTCCACTTAATCTCACAATGATGCTACTCTAAGATAGGGGTTAATATATTTTAATTTCATAAATGGGAAACTTTAAGCCCAAAAATGTCCTATAACTTCCTCAGTTATGTTGAACTCCCTTCTATCTGATTTGAACATAAAACCCTCCAAGGAGCAAGAAATTGTGGTTTTATTTTTTAATTTTTTTAAAAAGCATAACATTTAGTTCCAGAATATAATTTTACTGTCAAGGTAGCTAAGAATTAAAAACAAAATAATCACAATAATCAAAACTTTCCTGATGAATCAGTTTATACACTCTTCCACTGCAAATGAAAATGTTTTAACAAAACAGTCAAGAAAAGAAAAAAAATGTAGAAAATATGTAAAAGACATAAAAAGGACATAGAAAATAAGGTAACATATAATTCATGAGTTATGCTTTTCAAAATATATAATATTTTAATGAACATCTTGTGAATATAGTCAAGTAATTTTTATAAAGCATTTTTCTTTTAGATTGCAATAAAATGTTGGTGATAACATCACCAAATATCTATTTCTGTTGCAGAACACAATACGTCTGGGTATAACTTAATGGTTTACATATTAATTTTCTCATCTCACTTCTGATGAGCAGGAAAATGCTTTAATATAAATGCAGTTAACTTTGTCATTTTATATCTACTCAACAAAGTTCCCCAAATTTATTATTGGTATCATCAAATTATTCTTAGCAATCTCAAAGCATCCAGGGAAGAAAAATGTATCATGTTGAAGAGGAAGTAAAACTTTCCTCAACATAATTAACATCCAGTTTTATTTTTATTGTCTGATCAATTATTTTAAAAGGTTACAAGATAATGCAATAAAATTTTGATTGATACACACAGTCAATATCATAGCACTTCAGGAGGTAAAACAAATGTCAATAAAAACAATTATAATAAATTCTACCAGAAAGGAAAAAAGAACTAGTTCAACTGAGATTTCTCACTGGGCTTAAGAAGGTATGAAATTAAGGGTACGGGAAAAAGCCTTACAATCTATGGCTATAGGATGCCCAAAAATGTAGTTGATTTACTCCATTTCAGAATAAATTATCAAGCCGATTACTTTGCTTTATGTTACCCAAAGCAATTGTTTTATGTGAAGGCTTCTGGTGATTGTCTAAATGGTTGTGCAGGAATGTGCCTTTTCTGGCTAAGGACTCATCCTAGGCTCATGTATAGAAACCCTAGCCAAACAGTTGCTTAATCCTAATTCAAGGGCTTGTTTACAGTTCTGCTCCTGTAAACAAGTCTGCTTTCTTAATATGAGATCCTGGGTTTTCCTAGATATAATGACTTAAAAAATCTTGAGTTATATTGTAAACAGTTATATGTGTGGAATCCAGGTAAAATTATGTATACGTTTAAATAAATATCCCTTACAGGCAACCAACTGATTCAAATAATAAAAGGCTTCCTATTTTCAAAATTAAAAACAAAAGCTATGTGTCATTAGTTACAAAACATAATAAATATTTCCTGAAGATTTCACTCTAGACCCTTTTCTAGGCCTTAGAAAAATAAACAGCATCTCTGAGGGCAAGTTGCAATAACCAGAAGGGTCAGACAAAATTTCCTACAGGAGCCTGTCTTGCAAATTAAAGGCACGTTAGGAGTTAACTATTTGGGACAAAGGGTAGGGCCAGAGGGCAGTGGGTATGATTCCCATCAAAACCACAGAAAAGAGAAATTACACAGCATACACAGGGAAGTAATAAAGTGGTGTGGAGTTTCTGACCAATAAAATGTAAGGCAGAAGAAAGATGAGACAGCAGAGGTGGGAAGGATCCAGAGAATCAGAGCTACGGAGGGATCTTGAATCATAGCCTGTGGGCAGTGCAGAGCTATTGAAAGGTTTTAAGCAGGGGTGTTACATCATTGGGCATAAAGAATTAATTTTGTTAGGTGAAGCAAAACAACAACTAATGACCATAGCTTCCTAAAATAATCATTAGGAAATATTAGGGATATGTTTTATGCTGTAATTTCTTAATTCTTAGGATTTTTTCTTTTTCATGAATCAGTTGCTCTGATTATGTGAATAGAATTGATACCTGTCAACCAAATTGGAACCAAATGGAACCAAATGGAATCAGGAAAATCTCTATGGACTAGGTAAAATCTCACCTGTAGCTTAAAATCTTCATAGGATAAACAGGCTCAAACGAAGACTACAATGCAGTTTAACAGAGTATATATTCATTTAACTATTCATCCATCCAAACTTCCATCCATCCATCCATGCATCCACCATTTATCTATTCCTGAATTCATTTAAAATACCAAGCTCCTCCTCATCCCCATGCCCTGCACGTGCTTTCCCCTCCCACTGTGCCATAGCATCCTCGTTTTCAGATGTAACAAGTCATTCCAGGCTCATCTAGTACGTTTCTTTCTCTAGATCTGGAATTGGCCATTTATCTAAGAGGTGGATCTTTGTTCCTTTAGGTAGAATAGTATATTATATTATATATTATCTAAGTGCAAGGGATGCTCATTGTTACTGACTTGGTCATTAATTTTAGGCATTGTCAGTGGACAGAGCTAATCAATATATATTATTTTTTGGAGAGAAAATACATCATGAGTCCACAGTGATATTTTAACATGTTAGTGTTGATTAAAATATGGAAATATACACATAGCATGACTCCATTTATATAAAACTCAAGAACATGCAAAATTGAATAGTTTCACTTGTGGATGCATCATACGTTAGTAAGCCTGTATTACAAAGCAAATAAATGATTTCCATTCCAGGTAGGAGAAGGCTACCTCCAGGGGAGGAGAAATTGTGATCCAGAAGGGGTATTCAGAGGCCTCTGGCAGCGCTGACAATGCACTTTCCCTTGATGGAGGCAGTTATATAAAGTGTCTATTAACTTTAGAGAAGTTTGCTAGGTCATATATATGTTCATACAATTTTCTGTATGTGTTAAAGTTCACAGCATAAAATTAATTTTAAAAAGTTGCTGTGGCCGGCTCTTCCCAACTTTTCTTAATCATCACTGATTTTACTCTTCCCAACTTTCTTTTCCCAACTATTTCAGCGCTATTTTTGACTATTCCGTGCTTTAAAAATTTCCTGCACAGCATCTTCAGCTTGTTGGAGGAATGACACCAAAGACTTCTAATGAATAAATATGCTTTAGCTTGTTAGATTAGCTTTACAAGGACTTTTTCTCCCTGTACGGCAGTATTAGTCCACACATAGTTAATAAACAACTCTATTTTCTCTCATGAATGGAATTATGAAAGTCCACCATCCTGGCCCCTATATCTTTAATTTGGGTTCAAATTATTTTAAACCAAAAATATTTGCTGAGCACTGTAGGTGTAGCATCCCCATCCCTATCCTGGTTTATGTTGATAAAATATATTGTTGGAAAATTGGATTATTGGGAATCTTTTATTAACTCAAAGTCTATAGCCAGCTAAAAGGCAAATGCTATCTTTATTTATTCAGAACTTGAAATTATAAGAAATGAATCTGGCTTCTGACATATGCCTTATTTATAATAGATGCATGGCCCTGTAAAGTTAAGGTAAATATTATTTTTTCATCCTCATTAAATAGACTCTGAGGAGCAGATCATTTTTATATTTTTGGTTTTGGTTTTTGTTGTTTGGAACTAACTGGTAAGTGGTGGAGCTGCGATTTGAATGTTATACATAGTTCTTTTTCTTTAAATCCTTTATTCATTCCAAGATTTCATTGCAAATTCTTCTATCAGCCATGCCTAATACATCAACCCTACTAATTACCACAGACAAGACCCAATCCCACTTTCAAGTCAGGCTTTTGCTTGTATCTATTCAGTGTCTCAGAATCTTCTGAAGTCAAGCTCACTGATGGGTAGCCCAGAAGAATGGGAACATTGGGCTCCCACATAAATGGATACAACTCAACATACTGACGGAATTTGAAAATATCACTTATTTAGAAAAATTGGCAGTTTTGTTAGGGGATTCTCTTGCCGTTAAAAATGGGATAAAAGCTAAATTCAACAATTTTTGAGGCAATACAGAATAATAGAAAGAATCTTGGTTTGAAAGTTGGGAAAGATAGATTTGTAAACGCTTTCTGGTGCTTATGTGAGGTGTTAAGTAGGCAGACTAACTTTGACAATGTCCCAATATTTCACAGGTCCAAATTGCTCTGCATTCTTGTTGTAGCCTAGCTTTCCAGAATCTTGTCTAATTAACCACTTCAGGGTTCTCTTCCTCCGCTCCAGAACACTCATTTCTACCATCTGCCACACACACACAATCGTAGTCATTGTGGATTTTGTACTGAGCATTCTATGGACCTTTCAGTCTCAGTGTCAACATAATTTGACTTCTTCCTGAGTTAGCAAGATAGCGTCCCGCTATTTTTGTCAAGGTTACACACACATGAAATTATCTTAGACTTAATTCAGATAGAAACAGGGGAATATTATGCAAGGGTTCTCAAAGGAACAAAACACAACTAGGCCTCTTGAGAACATAAGCCGATGATGTCAGCTACTGAGGTAGTATCTGACTACTGAGGTAATGCTTGAGTAGCAAAACCTAAACTGCAATTTGCTGGAGGCTTGGTGTGGAAAATCTGTGTAAAAACTCCAGTGGGGGTGCACACTTTGTGAGTTTTACCTCCTAAAGTTCTACTACGTTCTCACAGTGAAGATCAGAGTAAAACCCCTTCATGCTTATGGAAGGGGGAAGGAAAAGTGACCATTTGGAAATAAGCTAGAGCACTCTGCTCTTCTTAACAAGATCTGCCCTCAAGGGAAACTGTTTTACCAGTTCCTAACCTATTGAGTGTATTTCAGAGCCTAACAGACCTGTGGGAAGGGAAATATCCAACTCTAGCCTGCTCTATCCTTTCACATAGAGAAAAAGAAATACAGCTCCCTCCAGTCATCCTGTCCCACCAAAGTGGGGGTGGGGGTTCCTGAGAGGCACTTATGCTGAGAGCTCTAATGTAAAAAGTAGAAAACATGCAAGAACATACATATAATGTAAGAGACTGAGGAAATCTAAGAAAGAACCAGAAAGAGATGCTAGAGATCAAAAACACTATAACAGAAATGAAGAATTTATCCTGCTTTGTGTTCACCGAGCTTCCTGGATCTGTGGTTTGGTTTCTGACTTTGAGTTGGGGAAATTCTGAGTCATTATTGATCAAATATTTCTTCTGTTCTTTTCTTTTTCTTCTTCTCCTGGTATTCCCATTATGTGCTCCTGGCATGTGAACTCCCAGATGTGAAGCCCAGATGGGGCCAGTCACACCTTGGTCTTCTCCAGGAATGAACGGAGAACAGAGCTGCAGTTGGAGTACTATAATGACCCAGTTCCAGCAAAGAGGTCCCACCAGTGACAGTACTGGTGGCGGTATTGGCACCCCAAGTTGTGGAGAAGCTGTAAGCACACCTGGCAGTGAATCTGGTTTCTAAGAAACTATGGAAATAATTGAAGAAACACATCATCTTGTTTGTTACAGTAGCCATTCTTGCAGAGAATGAAGTCGTGATGACAGTAAACAGCTTGTGAAAATGTGATCATATCGGGGGCTTAGCCAAGGATTGAGTGACACCGTGGAAAAGATCAATTCCTGATAGTGTCCCAGGAATGCTTTTCAGAAGGAAGAAGAAATGGAAGGGGGCTACCAAGAAAATTAGAAAGACTACAGTAGTTGATCCCTGGACACAGACAGAAAAAAAACCCAGAAATTTCTCAGAGGTGGAGAGACTTCACAAAGTTCCTCAGTCATGAGAGGAGAGACGTGAAAAAGAGATGCCATAGAGTTTCACCAGTTTGTTCTTACTCTTATTCTCCAGACCAGGTATTTTCTGATTACAGCCATATTTGGACACCTCCATCATCTACCAGTCCTCATAAAATGTTCGTGGACCATTACAGATTCCCTGGGGGAGGACCAGGAGCCCATTGTTCCATGTTAGAAGCCTGGCCACACCACCACCTTTCAGGACAGACTGCTACTCAGTCAAAAGCCACACTTGAGTGAACCCCAGAGGAAAGTGGGTGTGAGCTAAAGCAAGGAGCCCAAGTCTTCCCACAAGGAAAAACTCCCGTTGATGCCAAGGGTAGTGAGTAGATCTCTGCTTTGATCAGCAAGCAATCATACAAGGCCATCTCCAAAGAAGAGAACCAAAGGTCTCTCTCAGGGTACAGTATGAAGGAGAAGCCAATCTCTGGGGGTGTCAAGAAAGAGAAGGAAAGAGAGGTCAGCAACATTAAGAAATTTTTATCTTCTTGGACGTTGCTTCAGACAACCACCTCAAAAAGCCAAAGCACAAAGTCTCAGAGAAAACCAAACCCAAAAAACAAAGTCTAGAGAGCATAGACACAGAAAAGGTGGGGGGCCGGCCCAGTGGCTCAGCGGTTAAGTGCACACATTCCACTTTGGCTGGCAGCCCAGCATTCGCCCGTACGGATCCCGGGTGCGTATATGGCACTACTTGGCAAGCCATGCTGTGGTAGGTGTCCCACATATAAAGTAGAGGAAGATGGGCAAGGATGTTAGCTCAGGGCCAGTCTTCCTCATCAAAAAGAGGAGGATTGGCAGCAGATGTTAGCTCAGGGATAATCTTCCTCAAAAAAAAGGGGGGGGGGGTGGCAGAGGATGTGTCCAAGGTAAAAGAGAAGGTTTCTAACCACCTAAAAACTCAACAATGAAAACTATAAACTTCTAATTTGGATAGAAGGTCAGTGGGCTCCCTCCCTGAAGTTGAGGAGGCAGATACAGATGATGAATTCAAGCAGCTCAGTGTCTTTTGAGGCATACCTGAGCCATGTCCAGTGCCAGAAGAAAAATAAAGATTGTTAAAACATTAGTCACTGGACTTGGAGAAAAAGGACTTACAAAAAAAATTCTAAAAGCAGTAGTAAAAAGACATGGACTCCTTTCAGAAAGTACCTAAAGTGAAGGAAAACAAGTCAGAGAAGCTATAGCCAACGGGAGCCGATTCTGCCAAGTTGGAGAAGTTCCCCAAGATGCATCAGTAATTTTGCCAGACACTCCATTACCCAGGTTACAGTCCAATTAATCCATTTCCTGCCTCCTTCCAACCAAAGGGAAAAGCACTGTCTTCACCCCAGGAAGAAGAAGAAGTGGACTTACTGGATGCAGAATGAATTCTATGATGCAGATGTATTTTGGTTCCACATGTTCCTCTCTCTCAAAATAAATAAAAGCTGAAAATATAAATAAAGTTAAATTAAATAGATGAATAGAGAAAGCTATACTCCTTGTATATCTGAGTTAGTGGAATGATATTCATACCAGTTACAAATTGTTGCCAGTGACTTTCTTGTGTCCTCCTTTGACAGCCACACAATCAACATTTATGGAATCCCTGTTTTTAACGAACAAGGTATTAGCAACTACAAAATGAAATACCATGTTTCCTTTAGACCTGGAAATCTATTCAGGAAGACAGTTTACACACTAATGAAAAACTTAGAAGTGTGATTCTTTAGTGATTAATTTTCAAGGATATTTTGGAGAAGGTGCTTCTTGGGTCCTAATTTACTTTTCTTTTTAAAGATTGGCACCTGAGCTAACAACTGTTGCCAATCTTTTTTTTCCCCTTCTTCTTTCCTCCAACCCACCCCCCAGTACCTAGTTGTATATTTCTTGTTGTGAGTGACTCTGGCTGTGCTATGTGGGACGCCACCTCAGTGTGGTCTGACGAGTGGTGCCCTGTCTGCACTCAGGATCCGAACCAGCCAAATCCTGTGCCCCTGAAGTGGAGCACACTAACTTAACCACACCACCATGGTGCCAACCCCCAATTTACTTTTAATTAACAATTTTCTTTAACACCATTGCTTTAAATGGCATTTCCCACATGTCACTTGTAGGTTCATCAGCACATAATATACAAAATAATCAGTAAAGTGTTCTTAATTCTTTTAAGGTAATGTCCCTTGTGTTGTTTTCATTTTGGGAATCATAGATACATTTTAGCTTAGTTGCAAAGAACAGAGATTTTAAAATTTCTGAAGTTTCAAAACATTTATTTAACAAAAAGTCAAAGTACCTTGATCAAATCAGGCTAGAATAAAAATGTTAAGAATGTCCACGTTTATAGCTGATAACCCACCTGTGTTTGGAAACAGTCTGAAAATACATATTTTACATATTGTATATATTTTAATAAGCCTCAAAAATAGTAGGCATGAAAAATGGCTATTGAATAAAAATATATATATTAATAAAAATGAGCTAATATTAGGAAACCTGTTTGAGAATTGAAGTGTTGTGGAGGTTTAATAATTGGACTTTCCTCAGAATCAGAGTTGGGCAAATAATTATTCACTTGCAAGCAGTAACACATATATTGTTTTTTTCCAGGCTGATACTTAAATATCACAGTAAAAACTGGAGAGAACTTACAATAGAAGAAATTACACGAAAAATTAACATATGGAGAATGTTTATAATAGTGTGGCATGTAAATGTTATAGGTTCTAAATATTATTATTACTGATATTAATACTATTAATACTACATTCTCGAGTAAAATAAAAATGTGAAAATATAAGAAATTTAAAGTTTCGGAGCCGGCCCCGTGGCCGAGTGGTTAACTTCTCACACTCTGCTTCAGTGGACCAGGGTTTCGCCGGTTCGGATCCTGGAAGCAGCCATGGCACTGCTCATTAGGCAATGTTGAGGTGGTGTCCCATATAGCACAACTAGCAGGACCCACAACTAAAAATATATATATATATACACAACTATGTACGGGGGGAATTTGGGGAGACAAAGCAGAAGGAAAACAAATGAAGATTGGAACAGCTGTTAGCTCAGGTGCCAATCTTTAAAAATAAAAATTTAAAGTGTCAAAATCTACTTGTAGTCTTTATTTGGATATAACATGACTATCCGAAAACAATCTACAAAAATGTTATAAGAGAGTATTGCAAGGTCACAGTACACAAGGTTGGTATATAAAATCCAATTGCTTTCCTATATACCAGAAATTAATATTTTAAATTAGGATTTAAAAAATACTATTCATAAAAGTACCAAAAATTGAAGTACATGGAGATAAATCTTTTGAAGTATATATAGAATCCGTATGCTGAAAACTACGAAACACTGATAGCAGATCAAAGATTTAAAGAAATTGAAAGATTTTGTTCTCAAAGATGAGAAGACTCGATATTATTAAGACATCAGTTCTTCTCAACTTGATCTAGCGATTCAATGCTATCTTAATCATAACAATTGCTGTCAAAGATGAGGGGCGACAGTAACCATTGCTCATTGCTGGTGAATATGGAAAATGGTACAGCCACATTGGAAAAAACTTTGGCGGTTTCTTACAAAGCCAAACATAGTTTTACCATATGAACTAGCAACCATGCTACTAGGTATATACCCAAATAATTTGAAAATAAACATCCACATAAAAACTTGCATGCAAATTTTTATAACAGCATTATCCATTACAGCCCCAAACTGGAAGCAATTAAGATGGCATTCAATAGCTGAATAGATAACCAAACTGGGATATCTATACAAGGGAATGTGATTCAGTGATAAAAAGGAATACACCATTAAGTCATGCATATATGTGGATGAATTTTAAATGCATATTGATAAGCATCAATGTGAAAGTCTACATAATGTATGATTCTATTTATATTGCATTCTATAAATGCCAAAATTCCTAACAGATTACACAGGTCAGCGTTTGACACACACTTAGCAATGGAGGTTTAAATAGGAGAAGCACAGAGAAATTTTTAAGATGCTGAAATTATTCTTTATGATATTGTCATGGTATATATTTGATACTAGGCATTTTTCCAAACTTATAGGATTTTACAAGGCAAAGAGTGAAACTTAATGTACACAAGTTATGCACTATAATTTAGAAGTCTGAGAAAGTCAAGGGTGGAATAAAGACTGTGACAAATGGATGTAACAGGATTATATTACAAATGTATGAAGCAACCTCACTAGAAGGGTGAGGGGTAAAAATGGCCACGTAAGATCTTAGGAAATGAGTGGAATATTAAATAATATTAAAGATAAATGTAATCTTACATAAGCACTGCTCTAGTTGATAAAGTTATTTTTTACAGAGGTATGGGTTAAGAATTCTAAAACCACTATACGTTTATACTGGAAATGAGAAATTATGTAATGGATGGCAGATGGTGTGAAACTGTTTTCATGCTGTTGGGGTGGAAAATTACTTTTAAGCAAAGGGAAATGGCTAGAATTATCCGTATGATAATGGATTAGAGTTGGTGACATTAATATAAACATGTTTTGTTTAATATTGAAACAAATTGATATATACATAGAAATATTTATGTATAGATACATGTGTATACACAGGTTATTTATTATATATACTTTTATGTTGTCACCCTGTCAGTTGAGAGCCTAGAAGAAATGATACCTTAATAGCAGTGAGCATACCTAGTGCCCAGATCTGCGTTTCTAATACCATTCCTAAAAAGAAAGAATCAATTCACTGTGGAGAAATTGTTAACTATAGGGCTGGAACAGGTAATAGACAAGATGAGCCTGGAGCATCTTGTAATACCAGAGAATAAGAAATTGTTCAAATAAACACAGTTATGGAAGTACGCTAAAGGGATACAGGAGCCAATTGAAAGAGCTCTCAATGTCCAAAGCTATATAAATTCAAGCAATGAAAAAAATAAGGTAGTCTTGGATTATCATTCACAGTGTAAAATAAATATTCTTGAGTCCATACTGATATAGATAAATAATTGAATAAATAAATGAATGAAGGAAAATAACAAATCTCCCATACAGAAGAATTCCTCATAATTTATGTAGATACTCTATCCTCCAGAAGGTGAAGCATAACTCCCAACCTCATAAATGCGGGCAGCACATAGTGACTTCCTTCTAAAGAGTACAGTATCAAAATGATGGATAGGAACAACTTTAGATAAATCTGGCAAACACTACCTTAGCAAGGTGATCAATGTTAAGATTGACCGTTTTGAGTCGTGGTGATGCCCTGTTGATGTGCTGTGATGAAAATGGCAATTTTTGTCTTTGGTTTTCATGCCCCGAATCTAAAATTCAAATGTGATCTTAAAAAACAACCTGACATTTTAATAGAGGACTGTCTTGCAAAATACCTGACCATTACTCCTTAAAACTATCAATGTCATCAAGAACAAGGGGTGTCTAAGAAACTGCTACAGCCAAGAGGAGTCTAAGAAGACATGATGAGTAAGTGATATAATGTAATATACTGAATGAGATCCTGGAACAGAAAAAAGGACACTGATTAAAAACTAAGTAAATCTAAATGAAGTATAGACTTTAGTTAATAATAATGAACTAAAGTTAGCTTATTAATTGTGGCAAATGTAACAGTGTAAGATAATAATTGGGGAAACTGGATGTGAGTTGTATGGGAACTCTCTTCACATCTTTGAAAAAATATCTAAAACTATTATAAAACAACAACAAAGTTCATTTCAAAAAAGGTACTGGAAGTTTGAGTCATTTTATAAAAACAAATTAACCAATTGATGCAAAAACGTAAAAGTGGGAAAGTAAGGAAAGAGAAGAAGGTAAATGGTTATATATGGAACATCCAGAATGCCATGGTACTCTGCTAGACACCTTGCATATGCTATGTGATTGAATTACTTTATGTCTTACAGCATATAAGGAGAAAATGTTATTTCAATTTTTAAATGAATAAATAAGACAAGTTAAGTAACCAAATATTTTTATATTGCAATAACATTGGATTATATATATATATATATATAGCTTTCAGATGTACATCAATATATTTCGAATTCTGTGTAGATTACATCATGTTCACAACCCAAAAACTAATTATAGTCCATTGCCACACATGCGAGCCTAATCACCCCTTTTGCCCTCCCCTCTCCACCCGTCCCCTATGATAACCACCAATCCAATCTATGTTGCTATGTGTTTGTTTGTTGTTGTTTTTGTCTTCTGCTTCTGAGTGAGATCATATGGTATTTGACTTTCTCCTTCTGACTTATTTCACTTAGCATAATACCCTCAAGGTCCATCCGTGTTGTCACAAATGGCCGGATTTCATAATTTCTTATGGTTGAGTTGTATTCCATTGTGTATATATACCACATCTTGTTTATTCATTGGTCCCTTGATGGGCACCTAGGTTGCTTCCAAGTCTTGGCTATTGTGAATAATGCTGCAGTGAACATAGGTGTGCATTTATCTTTATGCATTTGTGTTTCCAGGTTCTTTGGATAAATGCTCAGCAGTGGAATAACTGGATCATGTGGTAGATCTATCCTTGATTTTCTGAGGATACTCCATACTGTTTTCCATAGTGGCTGCACCAGTTTGCACTCCCACTAGCAGTGTGCGAGGGTTCCCTTCTTTCTATATCCTCTCCAACGCTTGATGTTTCCTGTCTTGTGAATTATAGCCATTCTGACAGGAGTGAGCTGATATCTCCTTACAGTTTTGATTTGCATTTCTCTGATAGCTAATGATGTTGAGCACCTTGTCATATGCCTGTTGTCCATCCATATATCTTCTCTGGAGAAATCTGTGTTCAACTCTTTTACCCATTTTTTAATTGGGTTGTTGTTTTATTTTTTGTTGAGATGTATGAGTTCTTTGTATATTTTGGATATTAACCCTTATCTGATATATGGTTTGCAAATATCTTCTCCCAATTGTAGATTGTCTTTTCAATTTGTTGATGGTTTCCTTTGCTGTGCAGAAGATTTTAGTTTGATGTAGTCCCATTTGTTCATTTTTTCTCGTTTCTCTTGCATGGTCAGACACAGTACTTGAAAATATCCTGCTAAGATCGATGTCAAGGAGCATGCTGCCTATGTTTTCTTCTGGGGGTTTCATGATTTTGGATCTTACATTCAAGTATTTAATCCCTTTTGAGTTGATTTTTGTGCAGGGTGTAAGATAATTGTCTACTTTCATTCTTTTGCAAGTGGCTGTCCAGTTTTTCCCAACATCATTTATTGAAGAGACTCTCCTTTGTCCATTGTATGCTCTTGGCTCCCTTGTCAAATATTAGCTGTCTATAAATGTGTAGGTTTACTTGTGGGCCCTCGATTCTGTTGCATTGGTCTGTGTGTCTCTTATTGTAGCAGTACCATCCTTTTTTGGTTACTATGGCTTTGTAGCATATTTTGAAATCAGGGAGTGTGATACCTCCAGCTTTGTTCTTTTTTTTCTCAGGAATCCTTTGGCTACTCGGGTTCTTTTGTTGTTCCATATAAATTTTAGGATTCCTTGTTCTATTTCTGTGAAAAACATTGTTAGAACTTTGATAGGGATTGCATTTAATCTATATGGATTGTTTTAGGAAGTAGGGATATTTTACCTATGTTACTTCTTCCAATATAAGAGCATGGAATATCTTTCCTTTTCTTTGTGTCTTCTTCAATTTCTTTCCACAATGTTTTATAGTTATCATTGTACAGATCTTTCACCTCTTTGGTTAAATTTATTCCTAGGTATTTTGTTCTTTTTGTTGCAGTTATAAACAGGATTGCATTTTTAATTTCTCTTTGTGATAGTTGGTTGCTAGTGTATAGAAATGCAACCAATTTTTGTATGTTGATTTTGCATACTGCAACTTGACTGCATCCATTTATTACTTCTAAAAGTTTTTTAGTGAATTCTTTAGAATTTTCTATATATAAAATCATGTCGTCTGAAAAGAGGGACAGTTTTACTTCTTCTTTTCCAATTTGGATACCTTTTATTTCCTTTTCTTGCCTGATTGCTCTGGCTAGGACTTCCAATACTATGTTAAATAAGAGTGGTGACAGTGGGCATCCTAGTCTGGTTCCTTTTCTTAGAGGGTAGCTTTCAGTTTTTCTCATTGGGAATGATATTTTCTGTGGGTTTGTCCAATATGGCCTTTATTATGTTGAGGTATTTTCCTTTTATAATTTTCTATTTAGAGTTTTTATCGTAAATGGATGCTGTGTCTTGTCAACTGCTCTGTCTGCATCTACCAAGATGATCATGTGATTTTTATATTTTTATTCTTCATTTTGTTAATGTGGTGTATCACATTGATAGATTTGTCTATGTTGAACCATCCCTGCATCACTGGAGTAAAACCCACTTGATAATGATGTATGATCTCTGTAATGTATTGTTGTATTCAATTTGCTAATATTTTGTTGAGAATTTTTGCATTGATGTTCATCAGTGATATTGGCCTGTAATTTTCCTTTTTTGTATTGTCCTTGTCTGGTTTAGGTATCAGGATAATATTGGCTTCATAGAATGAGTTAGGAAGCCTCCCCTCCTCTTCAATTTTTTGGAATAGTTTGAAAAGAATAGGTATTAAGTCTCCCTTGAATGTTTGGTAGAATTCACCAGGGAAGCCATCTGGTCCTGGACTTTTATTTTTGGGGAAGTTTTTGATTGCTGTTTCGATCTTCTTATTGGTAATTGGTCTATTCCAATTCTCTACTTCTTCTTGGTCCAGTTTGGGAAGGTTGCATGTTTCTAGGAATTTATCCATTTCTTCTAGATTATCCAATTTGTTGGCATATAGCTTTTCATAGTATTCTCTTATCACCTTTTGTATTTCTGAGGTGTATGTTGTAGTCTCTCCTCTTTCATTTATGATTTCATTTATTTGAACCTTCTCTCTTTTTCTCTTGGTGAGTCTAGCTAAGGGTTTGTCAATTTTGTTTATCTTTTCAAAGAACTAGCTCTTGGTTTCAATAATTTTTTCTATTGTTTTATTAGTCTCTATTTCAGTTATTTATGCTCTGATTTTTATTATTTCCTTCCTTCTGCTGATTTGGGGCTTTGTTTGTTGCTCTTTTTCTAGTTCCTTTAGATGTGCTGTTAGATTGTTTATTTAGGATTTTTGTTCTTTGTTGAGGTAGGCCTGGATTGCTATAAACTTCCCTCTTAGAACAGCTTTTGCTGTATCCCACAGATTTTTGCATGTCGTATTTTCATTTTCATTTGTCTCCATGAATTTTTTTATTTGTCCTTTGATTTCTTCATTAACCCAATTGTTGTTCAGTAGCATTTTGTTTAATGTCTACATTTTTGTTGCTTTTCTGATTTTCTTCCTGTAGTTGATTTCTAGTTTCATACCTTTGTGGTCAGAAAAGATGCATGATATTATTTTGATCTTCTTAAATTTATTGAGACTAATATTAAAATTGCAACAAAGACTAGTAAGAGTTTAAACAGAGGTCTGTTTGTTTACATTTTTTACTCAGTGTATATAACATATTAGTTTCCATTGTAATCAGTTTTTTGGTGAACAATTCAGGGACATGAATTACAATCATGATGCTGTATAACCGTTACCACTAATCCCAAACTTTTTCATCATTCCAAACACAAACTCTATCCATTGCCCCCTCCCACCAGCCCCAGGTAACCTCTAATCTACTATCTGTATGAATTTTGTCTATGTGATATGATTTATATCAGTAAAGTCATACAATATTTATTCATCTGTGTGTACCTTATTTCATTTAGTATATTTTTAAGGTTTATCTACGTTGTAACATATATCAGAATTTCATTAATTTATATAGCTGAACAATAATCCATTGAATGTATATTTTGTTTGATTTTATCATTTTATGTGCACTTGATTTGTAATTTCATATCAATTTAAGAATGAGCTTTACATTTCTGAAAAAATGGCTGTCAAAAATTTGATAAGGATTGTGCTGAATCTGTAGATTGCTACTTTAGGTAGTTTTGGTATCTTAACAATATTAAGCCTTCCTACCCATGAAGTATAGGGTACCTTTAAATTAATTCTAGGTCTTCCCTAATTTCTTTCAGCAATGTTTTGCAGTTATCAGTGTACAAGTATTTCCCCCTGCAGTTAAATTTATTCCTAGATATTTTATTCTATTGTATGATATTTTAAATGGAATTGCTCTTTAATTTCCGCTTCAGAGTATTCATTGTAAGAGCAAAAGAACACAACTGATTTTTTGTGTGTTTTGATTTTGTATCATTCCACTCATCTAAATTTAATAGCTCTAGTAGCTTTTTTTGTGGATTCTTTAGGGTTTGTTGTAGTATATAGGATCATTCCATCTGTGAATAGATATAGTTTTACTTCTTTCTTTCCAACTTGGTTGCTTTTATTTTGTCTGTTTTCTAAGTGCCCTGGCTAGAACTTCCGGTACAATTTTGAATAGAAATGGTGAAAGCAGACATCCTGGTTTTGGTCCTGATCTTAGAGAATATTGCAGTCTTTTACCAATGAGTACAATATTAGTTGTGGGGTTTTCATTAGTGCCTCTTATCATATTGTGGAAGTTCACTTCCATTCCTAGTTTTCTGAGTGTTTTTATCATAAAAGGGTATTTTATTTCATCAAATGCCTTTGCTGCATCAACTAATTTAATCATGTAGAGTTTTTTTTTCATTAATTCTATTAATGCAGTGTATTACTTTGATTGATTCTCTTTTCTTGAATTTGCTTCCTGGAATAAATTTCATCTGGTCATGATATACAATCTCCTCAATATGTTGTTGGATTCAGTTTGCTAGTTTTTCTTTTAGGATTTGCACATTTATATTTGTTAGGAATATTGGTCTGTTGTATTCTTCTTTGCAATGTCTTTTTCTGGCTTCTGAATAATGCTGGGATTATAAAGTGAGTTAGGAAGTGTTGCTTCCTCTTCTATTTTGGTGAGAGTTTGAGAAGGTTGGTGTGAACTCTTCTTTACATGTGTTTTAAAGTATAGTGTATTAGTAGAAAATTTGATGTATAGTAAGGCCAAGATCCAGAGTAGGAGATGTTCATCATTGAAAAGGTAACTTGTTACTAATAGTTTTCAAGAGAAGGCATGTCACACCACAGATAGGGCACATGGTGAAGCATAAGCATCTGTCTGGAGGCAAAGGGAGAGGCAGGAACCACGGGCAAGAGAATTTATTGTGGTTTCCTCAGGAAATAAAGGGAGAGATAGGACAAGCAGATTTAGGATTGGCTAGTTTGAGTCATTTCTGTGGGCTCTGGGGCACAGGGACTGTCCTTGGGTATTTTGTACCTGGCCCTGGGTGATTAGGGCAGGTGGATAGTGGCCCAGGGTGTGAAAGCCTGATAAAGATGATGGTGAGGAGGTGGGTTCTGGATCAGTTGATTTGTCTTTGAAAATTACGCTTGCTAGAGAGTTGTTTATTATGTTTAGAAATCTGCTAGCCAGTTGCTTGTTTTCTTATTGTTGAGTTTTGAGTTCTTTGTATATTTTTTATAACAACATATTATGAAATACACCTTTTGCAAATATTGCCTCACAGCCTGTGCCTTGTCTTTTCATTCCAGCAGCATCTTTCATAGAGCAGAGTTTTTAAAATTATAATGAAGTCTAGCTTATCAATTACTTCTTTCATGGATTGTCCCTTTGGTATTGTATCTTAAAAGTCATTGTCATACCCAAGGTCATCTAGATTTTCTTCTATACTATCTTCCAGGAATTTTCTGGTTTTGTGTTTCATATCTAGGTCTATGATTCATTTTGAGTCGATTTTTGTGACGAATGTAAGGTCTGTGTCTATACGACTTTTTTTTTGGATGTTAATGTCCAGTTGTTCCAGCACCATGTATTGAAAAGACTATCTTTGCTCCATTGTATTGCCTTTGATCCTTTTCCAAAGATCAGTTGACTATATTTATTTGGGTGTATTTTTGGACTCTTCATTCTGTTTAATTTGTCTATTTGTCTGGCCTTTCACCAATACCCTACTGTCTTGATTACTATGCATTTCTAGTAAGTCTTGATGTCAGATAGTGTCAGTACTTTGACTTTGATCTCCTTCAGCATTATGTTGGCTACTATATGTCTTGTGCCTTTCCACATGCACTGTAGAATCAGTCTATTAATATCTACAAAATAACTTGCTGAGATTTTAATTGGGATTATATTGAATCTATACATCTAGTTGGGAAGAACTGACATCTTGACAATATTTAATCTTCCTATTCATGAACATGAAATCTCTCTGCATTTATTTAGTTCTTTTGGATTTATTTCATCATAGTTTTGTAGTTTTCCTTGTATAGATCTTGTACATATATGGTTAGCTTTAGACCTAAATATTTCACTTTTGGAGGTGCTGATGTAAATGACATTGTGTTTCTAATTTAAAATTCCACTTGTTCATTGCTGGTATATAGAAAAGCAATTGACTTTTATATATTAATCTTGTATTTTGAAACAGTGTTGTAATTGCTTATTAATTCTAAGAGCTTTTTTTGTCAATTATTTTGAATTTTCTACATAGGTGGTCATGTCCTCTATGAACACAGACAGGTTTACTTTTTGCTTTCCCATCTGTATACATTTCTTCCCTTCCCTTTCTTATCCTTGTCTTGTTTTGTCTTATCTTCTTGGATTATCTATGACTTCCAGTACAATATCACAAAGGAGTGGTGAGAGGGAACATGCTTGCCTTGTTCCTTATTTTAATGGGATAGCTTCTAGTTTCTCATCACCAGGTGTGATGTTACCTGTAGGTGTGTTTGGAGATGTTCTTTATAAAACTGAGGAAGTTCCCCTCTACTCCTAGCTTATTGAGATTTTTTATCATGAGTAGCTGTTGGACTTGTCAAATGCTTTTTCTGCATCTATTGATATGATTTTATGATTTTTCTTCTTTAATCTGTTGATGTGTTGGGTTATATTAATGATTTTCAAATATTTAACTGCCCTTGCATACCTGGGATAAATCCCACTTGGCTCTGTTGTATAATTCTTTTCATACATAGTTGGATTCAAGTTGTTGACATTTTGTGTAGGATTTTTCATCCATGTTTAAGAAAGGTATTGGTTTGTAGTTTTACTTTCTTGTAATGTCTTGGTCTAGTTTTGGTATTAGGTTGATGCTGGTTTAAAAGAATGAGTTAAGAAGTATTGGTATTCCCTCTGCTTCTATCTTCCTTGAGAGGTTGTGGAGAATTAGTGTAATTTCTATCATGATTATGTGATAGAGTTCATCAGTGAACCCATGTGGATCTGACATTTTCTGTTTGGAAGGTTACTAATTATGGATTCAATTACTTTAGTAGATATAGGCCTATTTATATGATCTATTTTCTCTTGTGTGAATTCTGGGAAATTGCGTCTTTCAATGAATTGGTTCATTTCATCAGAGTTAACAAATTTGTGGACATAGAGTTGTTCATGATATGTATTTTTTGTATGTGAGGAAGCTTGGCTCAGAGCTAAAATCTGTTGCCAATCTTCCTATTTTTACTTGAGGAAGATAATTGCTGAGCTAACATCTGTGCCAGTCTGCCACAATTTTATGTGAGATGCTGTCACAGTGTGGCTTGATGAGTGGTGCTAGATCCACACTTAGAATCAGAAACTGTGAACCCTGGACTGCTGAAGCAGAGTGCACAAACTTTACTGCTACACAACCTGGCTGGCCACCATAATATTCCTTTTATCATCATTATAATGTCCATGGACTCTGTAGTAATGCCTCCTCTTTCATTTCTGATATTGGTGATGTGTCTTCTTTCTTTTTTTCTTAGCCTGGTTAGAGGCTTATCAATTTTATTGATCTTTTCAAATAACATTTTTTTATTGATCTTCCATATTGATTTTCTGTTTTCAATTTCATTGATTTCTGCTCTAATTTAATTATTTCTTTTCTTTGTTTACTCTGGATTTGATTTGCTTTTTTTCTAGTTCCCTAAGTTAGAATTTTAAATTATTTATTTTAGATCTTTCTTTTTCTCTAATATATGCATCAATGCTATAGATTTCCCTCTAAGCACTGATTTTACTGCAATAACACTGGAGTAACACTGATGTTACTGCAATAACAAATTTTGATAAGTTATTTTCATTTTCATTTAGTTCAAAATTGTTGATAAATTTTTCTTCAGAGTTATTTTCTTTCACTCGTTTTATTTAGAAGTATGATGGTTAATCTGAGTATTTTGAGATTTTTTCCATCTATCCTTCTGTTACTGATTTCAAAATAGCTACTTTTCCCCTCCCCCTGCCTGAAGCATAGAAGATTTTTCTCAGATCTTCACTGTAAGAACCTGATAGAGTTCCTGGAGGTTAAACTCACAGAAGTGTGAAGCCTCCCTATTATTGGGTCACCCTGGAGTTTTTACCCTCAGACTTGTTCACACTAAGCCTCCAACAATTTCCCAGTTACAGTTCAAGTTTTTCATTTCTCCTATTGGTTCCCATAGGGTTTCTGCTCCAGTATGTTCTAATTCTCTGTGTTCTGTTATCTGTCTCTATTTTTTGTGACAGTTGTTTGTCCTTTGAACTCACTTTTCTGACAGGTCTAAGAAATATTGTTGAGTTTTTAGTTGGTTCAGCTTTTTACTTGTTAGATTGGATTGGCAATTTCCATGCTTCTTACATGTCAGACCAGAAACTAGCCATCTCTGACTTTTGCATAGAGAAGTAATCCATTTACATTTAAAGTAATTACTGACAAAGAAGGACTTACTCCTCTGGTTAGATTTTTTAAAACATATTTTTTCTGTATATTTTCTAGTAGTTTTGTGTCTCTTATTTTCTCCATTACCACCTTCTTTTGTGTTTATTTGATTTCCTTTTTGGAGGGAAGACTTCTGTTTTCCTTCTCATTTAGTTAATGGATATCTTATATATATATATATATTTGAGGAAGATTAGCCCTGAGCTAACATCTGTTGCCAATCCTCCTCTTTTTGCTGAGGAAGATTGGCCCTGCGCTAACACCTGTCCTCATCTTCCTCTATTTTATATGTGGGATGCCTACTACAGCATGGCTTGATAAATGGTGTGTAGGCTGTACCCAGGATCTGAACTGGTGAACCCAAGCCGCCAAAGTGGAGTACATGAATTTAACCACTGTGCCACTGGGCTTACTAGATATTTTCTTATGGTTACCATGGAGTTACATTTAATATTTTAAATTTATAACAAAATAGTTCAAACTTAATTTCAGCTGCATACAAAATCTCTGCTCCTATGCATCTCTGTCCTCCTCCACAAATATTGTTGTCACAAATTAAATATTGTGTACCCAATAACATATTTATGATTATTTTTATTCATTTGTCTTTTAAATCCTGTAGGACCTAAAAAGTGCATTTTTTTACAACTCATAAATATAATACTGATCTTTATACTTGCCCATGTATTTACTTTTATTAGAGATATTTATTTCTTCATGTAGCTTTGAGTTACTGTTTAGCGTCATTTCATTTCAACTTGAAGGGCTCCTTTTTGAATTTTATGTAGGGCAGGTGTAGTGGTAACTCATTCCCTTATTTTTTGTTCCTCTGTGAATGTCTTAATTTCTCACTCATTTTTGAAG
The DNA here is from genome assembly GCF_041296235.1 of Equus asinus. NCBI lineage: Eukaryota > Metazoa > Chordata > Mammalia > Perissodactyla > Equidae > Equus > Equus asinus. Next base: position 65,680,513 of record NC_091793.1, on the reverse strand, counting down.
GATGGTTTTTGCATCTCATAGAGTTCTTGCCTGCTTTTTTTCTTTTTCTGCCAGTGCTTTATATATTTTATCCACAAACTTCTATCCTTTGAGGTTTTTCATGAGAAATCAGCTGTTAGTCTTATTGAGGATCCCTTGTACTTCATTATTGCTTCTCTTTGGCTGCCTTCAGGTTCGTTTCTTTCTCTTTGCCATTCAACATTTGTATAATGTGTCTTAGGTTGGATCTAGCGGAGGTAATCCTACTGGTGGTTTGTTTAGTTTCTTAAATGTATATGTTCAAGTATTTGATCAAATTTTGAAAGTTTTTGGCAACTATCTCTTCACATATTCATTCTGCTAGTTTCTCTCTTCTTCCTCTGGAACTCCCATAATGTATGAGTTGATCTGCTTGAAGATGTCTCACAAGTCCCTCAGGCTCTGCTTACTATTCATTCTTTTTCTGTTTTGCTCCTCAAACTCAATAATTTCACCTGTCTTCTAGTTTGCAGGTTCTTTTTTTTTCTGCCTGCTCAAATCTGTTTTTCAACCACTCATAAGTTTTTCATTTCAATTATTGTACTTTTCAGTGTAGAATTTCTGCTTAGCTCCCTTATGAAATTTGTATCTTTTTATTTATATACTTATTTTGTTCATATATCATTTTTCTTATTCTCTTTGCTTCATTGCCCATGCATTTAAATTAGAAGTTTGTGACTAGTCACTTACATACCTTATCATTTTCCTTTTATCCCACTTCTCCAGTTAAATAAGGTTGCTTTGGCTCATATATAATCTCTAAAAACTAGTTCATAGTATGGAGAAAGTGAAAAGTGGATGTTTGGGATTTTTGGAACATCCAAGAATTAAGTAAACTTTTTTAGTGAAGTAGAGTTAAAAAAAAAAAAACTGAAGAAAAACGGCAAAGTTTGCTGGCTGCTACAACCTATTTGTAGGGGTTAAACCTGAAAATCTCTCTTCTTCCACTTCCATACGTGTACACTAATCTAGAGTCCAATGGTTAAGGTTCCAAGATGGGCACAAGTTGGTGGGAACTCAGATAGAATCAGACAGTCTACCTGGGTCAAGCAGATATATCTGAGAGTCTGGGAAAACTAACACAGCTAAAATTTGCAAGACAGGTTGCCAGAAGGAAAGAAACTGCACACAGAGAGAATTCTGGAGATCTTCAAGATTTCTCCTCTTCAGCAGAGTCTTGATAAGAGCATTCATGCAAAACAAAACAAAGCATCCCAAGGCTTGGAAAAGAGCCGCCTAAGATAAACAGAGGAAACAGTACATGGTACTCACACCATCCTATGAATTGTTTTTGTCTGTTTTCAGGAGGAAAAATGTCAAACTTCATTCATCATGGGACATTGGGTATAATACTGAATACCACTCAGTACATTCTTTTTTTTTTTAAACTTATGAATTTTTTATTTCTGGAATTTTCCATTTAATATTATTGGTTTGTGATTGACCATAGGTAAATAAAAACACAGAAAGCAAAACCACAGGTAAAGGGGGACAACTGTACGAAATAGCATTATAACACTCTCTGTGGGGGAGACAAATCATCATGGATAGTATGACCCCGTTACTGAATATAGTATGTATATAGATCTTTGCAGAGGAAAATAACTTTAAAATACACACACATCTATGGTTCTCTGGGAAGTAGAATTATGAAGAACTTTCACCATTATAATTAGAAAATTAATACAAAGAAAATGTGTCCCTTAGTTTGAAAACCAAACAGTATAGTATAAAATTAAATGTAGAAGGAACTCCTCATTCCATCCCTCTAATCTCACTTCAGAAGACAACGGCACACACACAAACGCACATGCCAAACAAACACAGATATAAAGGACATATTTACAAAAATGGGATTATTCTGTATGCATTGCTCTGCAACTTGCTTTTTTCACTTTACAAAATACCATGTACAGTAGTGTCACTGGGATAGCATAGCTTAGCAGTGAATAGCTTCCACTCTGCCCTCAGATGCCTGAATTCAAAGCCCAGTTCTACCACTTACTAACTATGGAAACTGGTAAGTTAGTTAACTTTGCTAAATTCTATTTTTTTACCCATAAAATAGGAATAATAACAGTGCCTATCTCAGGATTTAGAGAAAACAAAATTATAAAAGAATATGCAAAGCACTTAACAGTGTGTGGCATGGATTGAGTGCTAATAAATGTTAGCTAACATTAGCCATCTTATTTCTTTAGAGACTGAATGATGCTGAAACATGAGAATGCACTATAAAGTGTTTGAATAATTCACCTATTTGTGGATAATTAGGTTGTTTCCTCTGTGGGTTGTTATGATTGTTGGTTGTTTTGTTTCGTGTTATAAGCAATGCTATAATAAAACTGTGTATACAAATCTTTGTTCTACACACATATGACTATTTTTGAAAGATAGATTTCTATAAGTGGAATTATTGGATAAAGAGATGTAGATTTTCAATTCTGATAGCAACGGCTCAAAAGCCAGTATTCTTTACCCTCTTACTACCAGTAAATGTAAAGTTTTTTTCCTTTGAATATTATCAAAAAATTTCATTGACAATCTGAGTGGAAATTGTATTTCAATCTAATTTATGTTTTCTGATTACCAATTAGGTTGAACACCTTCTCATAAGTTTCTTTTGGTAACTATGTGGCAAATATTTTCTTTGAGTCAATAGTTTATATTTTAACTTTGCTTATGGTCTCTTTGGGTGTTATTTTTACATTTTTGATTCTTTTTTTGAGGGAGATTAAACCTGAACTAATATCTGCTGCCAATCTTCCTTGTTTTGCTGAGGAAGATTTGTCGTGAGCTAATATCTGTGCCCATCTTGCTCTAGTTTATATGTGAGATGCCTGCCACAGCATGGCTTGCTAAGCGGTGCTAGACCCATGCCCTGGATCTGAACCAGTGAACCCTGGGCGGCCAAAATGGAGTACATGAACTTAATGACCATGACACTGGGCCAGCCTCTCCTTTGACGTTTATTTTTAATTTTTTTGGGTGTACATCATATTTTGAATTCTGCATGTTCACCACTTGAACACTAATTATAGTGCATCCCCTCACATGTGACCCTAATCACCCCTTTTGCCCTCTCCCCTCCTCCCTTCCCCAATGGTAACCACCAGTCCAATCTCCAATGCTATGCATTTTTTTCGTTTTCATCTTCTACTTATGAGTGAGATCATATGGTATTTGACTTTCTCCTTCTGACTTATTTCACTCAGCATAATACCCTCAAGGTCCATCTATGTTGTCACAAATGGCTGTATTTCGTCATTTCTTATGGCTGAGTAGTAGTCCATCGTGTATAAATACCACATCTTCTTTATCCATTCGTCCCTTGATGGGCACCTAGGTTGCTTCTAAGTCTTGGCTATTGTGTATAAGGCCACAATGAACATAGGGGTGAAAGTATTTTTATGCCTTTGTGTTTTCAAGTTCCTTGGATAAATACCCAGCAGTGGAATAGCTGGATCATACGGTATAGCTATCCTTAATTTTCTGAGGATACTTCAAACTGCTTTCCAAAGTGGCTGCACCAGTTTGCACTGCCAACAGCAGTGAACAAGGTTTCCCTTCTCTCCATACCCTCTCCAACATTTGTTGTTTCCTGTCTTGTTAATTATAGCCATTGTGACCAGAGTGAGGTGATACCTCATTGTAGTTTTAATTTGCATTTCCCTGATAGCTAACGATGTTGAGCATCTTTTCATAGGCCTGTTGGCCATCTGTATATCTTCTCTGGAGAAATCTCTGTTCAGATCTTTTGCCCACTTTCTAATTGGATTGTTGTTTTTTTTGTTGTTGAGCTGTATGAGTTCTTTGTATATTTTGGATATTAACCCCTTATCTGATATGTGGTTTGCAAATATCTTCTCCCAATTGTTAGCTTGTCTTTTCGGTTTGATGATGGTTTCCTTTGCTGTGCGGAAACTTTTTAGTTTGATGTTGTCCCATTTGTTCATTTTTTTCTTTTGTTTCCCTTGCCTGGTCAGACATGGGACTTGAAAATATGCTGCTCAGACCAATGTCATAGAGCATACTGCCTATGTTTTCTTCTAGAAGTCTCATGGTTTTGGTCTTACATTCAAGTCTTTAATCCATTTTGAGTTTATTTTTGTGCATGGTGTAAGGGAATGGTCTACTTTCATTCTTTTGCATGTGGCTGTCCAGTTTCCCCAACACCATTTATTGAAGATACTCTCCTTTCTCCATCGAATGCTCTTGGCTTCCTTGTCACATATGAGCCTTCCCTAAACGTGTGGGTTTACTTCTGGGCTCTCAGTTTTGTTCCATTGATCTATGTGTCTGTTTTTGTGCCAGTACCATGGTGTTTTGTTTACTATGGCTTTGTAGTATAATTTGAAATCGGGGAGTGTGATACCTCCAGCTTTGTTCTTTTTTCTCAGGAATACTTTTGCTATTCAGGGTCTTTTGTTGTCCCATGTACATTCTTAACTAACACATATTAAAATCGAAATCTGAAAGGATCAAACTATTTCCTAGTAACTTAACTGCATCCCAGATCAAACCTCTATAACGTTTATAGGAAAACAAAACATCCAACAAATAACTGGCTAAAATTAACAGTGTCTGGCTCACAATCAAAATAATCAGGCATGCAAGAAGCTAGAAGATATGACCTCTACTGATGTGACAAAACAAAAATCAAAAATGACTCAGATTGGTGCTAGCCCAGCGGTGTAGCAGTTATGTTCGTATGCTCCATTTCAGCGGCTGGGTTTTGCCGGCTCAGATCATAGGCATTGATCTATGCACTGCTCATCAAGCCATGCTGTGGCAGGTGTCCCACATATAAACTAGAGGAAGATGGGTACGGATGTTAGCTCAGGGCCAGTCTCCATCAGCAAAGAGAGGAGGATTGATGGCAGATGTTAGCTCAGAACTAAACTTTCACCCCAAAATAAAGTGACTTAGACTGACAGGTAGGATTAGCATGCAAAGACATGAAATAGTTATAACTATATTCCATACATTCAGATGATTAAGGAGAGATATGAAGATATTTAAAAGACCTAACACATATCTCTCAAGATGAAAACTTTAATGTCCAAAATGGAAATATACTTAATGAGGTTAAATAAATATCAAACATTGCAGAAGAAATGAGTAGTGAATATGAAGACATACTAATAAAAATTATACAAAATGAAACACAGTAAGAAAAACATAATTTTAAGAAATGAATAAAGCTTCACTGAGCTGTAAGTGAACTTCAAGCAGCCTAATATACATGCAAATAGAGTCCTCAAGGGGTTGGGAAAAATTATTTGAATACATAAATGGTGAAATTTTCAAAATTTTGATAAAAACTATTAACCCACACATCCTGGAGTTTCATGAACCCTAGCACAATATTTATGAAGAAAAATACACCAAAACCTATTGTAATAAAATTGCTTAAAACTAATAAAAAAGAGAAAATCTCAAAAGCAAGCAGAGAAAAAATATGCTATATTCATAGGGAAAGGTAATAATGAGAGCAAATTTCTCATCATAAGCAAAGCATGATAATAATGGAGATAATAATGGAGAAAGATATTTAAAACACTAAAAGGAAAAAAATACATGTCAACCTAGAATTCTATATCCAGCCAGATCTTCAGCAGTGGTATAGAATCCTTAAGCAACACTATAAAGAACCTTGACCTAATTTACATTTATAGAACACTCCATCCCAGAATAGCGGGATATACACTTATCTCAATTGCACATGAAATATTTTTAAGATAGAATATATTCTAGAACAAAAATGTCAGCTCTCAATAAATTTAAAAGGATTCAAGTCATGTAAATTATGTTCTCTGACAACATTAGGGTTAAATTAGAAATAACCAAAAGATTTCTGGAAAATCCCCAAAGATTGGAAATTAAATAACACATTTCTAAATTACCCACAGGACAAATAATAAATCAAAAGGGAAATTAGAATATATTTTGAGTTGAGTCAAAATAAAAAGGTACAGTATTAAAAATTGTGGGTTGCTGCTGAAGCAATTCATAGGAGAATTTTACATCATTAAACAACAATATTAGAGAATAAAAAACGTTTCAAATCAATGTCCTCATTTTCTATCTTAAACATCTAGAGCAAGAAGCCTACTTAAACCAAAAGAAAGCAAAAGGAAAGAAACAATAAAGATCACAAAAAATGATCAAAGTATACCAAACAAGTAAGAATTAATACCAATTGTATGCAAACTCTTCCAAAAAAGGGAAGAGGATTAAATATTTCGTATTTCATTCTTGAGATCAGATTTACCCTGACATCAAAACCAAAATAAAAGGAAAATAGAGACTAATATTCCTCCTGAATATGAATGTAAAAATCCTAAATAAGGTTTTAGCAAATCAAATCCAATGATATATTAAAGGGAAAAGATTTAATGACCATGTATAGTTTATTCCAAGAATGCAAGATTGCTTTGTCATTTGAAAATCAAGCGACATATCACGCTATTAACAAATATAAAAAATATAAACCATATGATCACCCCAATAGATTCAGAAAAAACATTTGTCGCAACTCAACACACTGCCCTGCTGAAGAAGTTCAGCATAGTAGTAACAGAAGGGAACTTCCTCAGTTGTTCATAATCTCATCAAATGGGAACTCAAAGACTAAGAAATACTTTGGCTCCTGCTTTGGTGTTATAAGAGGTCACTGTGTAATTAGATATGGAGTGAGGGTTCAAACCTGGTCTGTTTGATTATAAAACCAGGCCTCCTCTTTATTAGACCACTTGTATCAGGATTCACAGCTGATGCAGAGCTTGTTCCTGTAATTCATACTTTCAACACTTGGCAGAGGAATGCAAAATATGCAAGAATGATATTTCAGTGGCCAAACATAATCTCACATTACCTCAAGATTTTGTGTTTCTCGAACATCCTGAGGGGGAAAGTATGCTCTTTATTTCTCTTCTCTCTCTCTCTTTCTCCTCTCTCTTCCTCTCTTTCTTGTCTTTCCCTCCCTTCATCAACTTCCTCAACTCTCTCATCCAGTTCCCTCACATATTATAACTTCTCCAGTATCTCTTCATCACTTTTTAAAAATGTTTTAATATTTTATTGTGGTCTAAATAGTTTGTAACACTGTGAAAATTCAGTTGTGCATTTTAGTTGTCAGTAAACATATATATGTGTCCCTTTACCCCTTATGCCCATCCCCCAACCCCCTTCCCCTCTGGTAACCACTAATCTGTTCTCTTTGTCCACGTGTTTGTTTATCTTCCACATATGAATCAAATCATGCAGTGTTTGTCTTTGCCTGACTTACTTTGCTTAACATAATACCCTCAAGATCCATCCATGTTGTTGCAAATGGGACGATTTTGTCTTTTTATGGCTGAGTAGTATTCCGTTGTATATACACATACCACATCTTCTTTATAAATTTATCAGTCGATGGGCACTTGGGTTGCTTCCATGTCTTGGCTACTGTGAATAATGCTGCAATGAACATAAGGATGTGTAAGTCTCTTTGAATTGTTTATTTCAAGTTCTTTGGATAGATACCCAAAACTAGGATAGCTGAGTTGTACGGTATTTCTAACTTTTTAACTAATCTCCATATTGTTTCCATAGTGGCTACACCAGTTTTCATTCCCACCAGGAGTGTATGAGGGTTCCCTTTTCTCCACATCCTCTCTAACATCTGGTATGTTTTGTCTTGGTAATTATAGTCATTCTAACAGGGGTAAGGTGATATAGTTTTAATTTGCATTTCCCTGATGATTAGTTATGTTAAACATATTTTCATGTGCCTATTGGCCATCTGTATATCTTTTTTGGTAAAATGTCTGCTCATATCCTCTGCCCATTTTTTGATCAGGTTGTCTGTTTTTTCCTGTTGAGTTGTATGAGTTCTTTGTATATTTTGGAGATTAACCCCTTGTCTGATATATGATTTGCAAATATTTTCTCTTAATTGATGGAATCCCTTTTTGTTTTTTTCCCTGATTTCCTTTGCCTTGCTGAAGTTCTTTAGTCTGATTTAGCTCCATTTGTTTATTTTTTCTTTTGTTTCCCTTACCCTAATAGGCATGGTATTTGAAAAGATGATTCTAACACTGATGTCAAAAAATGTACGCCTACATTTTCTTCTAGGAGTTCTATGGTTTTGTGTCTTACCTTCTATGTTCTTAGCTCCTCTGATGAAGATTAGCTGTCTGTAGATGTGTGGTTTTATTTCCACGCTTTCAATTACGTTCCATTGATCTGTGTTTCTGTCTTTGTGCCAGTACTATGCTCTTTTGCTTGCTATAGCTTTGCAGTATATTTTGAAATCAGGGATTGTGATGCATCTAGATTTGTCCTTTTTTCTCAGAATTGCTTTAGCTATTCAGGGCCTTTTGTTGCCCTTATGAATTTTAGGGTTCTTTCTTATATTTCTGTGAATGTCATTGGGATTGGGATTGCATTGAATCTGTAGATTGCTTTGCTAATATGGACATTTTAACTCTGTTTATTCTGATCCATGTGCATGGAATATCATTCTATTTCTTTCTGTCATCATTGATTTCTTTCAATAATATCTTATAATTTTTGTTATATAGGTCTTTTACCTCCTTGATTAAATTTATTCCTAGATATTTTATTCTTTTTGTTGAGTTTGTAAATGGGATTGTATTCTTCAGTTCTCTTTCTGTTAGCTCGTTATTAGAGTATAGAAATGCCACTGAATTTTGTAAGTTGATTTTGTACCCTTCAACTTTGCTCTAGTTGTTGATTAATTTTCCCGTGAATTCTTTTCTGTTGTCTATATACAGAATCATGTCCTCTGCAAACAGCGAGAGTTTCCCTTCTTCTTTGCCAATTTGGATACCTTTTATTTCTTTGTCTTGCCTAATTTCTCTGGCCAAAACCTCCAGTAGTATGTTGAAAAGGAGTGGTAAGAGTAAGCGCACTTGTCTTGGTCCTGTTCTCAGAGGGGTGGCTTTCAGTTCTTCCCTATTGAACATAACGTTGGCTGTGGGTTTTTCATATATGGGCTTTGTTATGTTGAGGTACTTTCCTTCTATACCCATTTTACTGAGAGTATTTTTTATTATAAATGGATGTTGGATCTTATCAAATGTTTTCTCTACATGCATTGAGAGGATCATTTGATTTTTATTCCTCATTTTTTAATGTGGCGTATCACATTGATTGATTGGCAGATGGTGAACCATCCCTCTGTTCCTGGTGTAAACCCCACTTGATCTTGGTGTATGATTCTTTTAATGTATTGCTGTATTTGGTTTGCCAATATTTTGTTGAGGATTTTTCCATCTATATCCATCATTGGTTTTGGCTTGTAATTTCCCTTCTTTGTTGTTGTCTTTGTCTGGCTTTGGGATCAGGATGATGTTGGCCTCATAGAATGTGTTAGGAAGTATTCCATCTTCTTCAATTTTTGAAATAGCTTGAGAAGGAGAGGTATTAAATCTTTGAATCTTTGGTAGAATTCTCCAGGGAAGCTATCTGGTCCTGGACTTTCATTTTTGGGGAGGTTTTTGATTTCTGTTTCAATCACTTTAATTGTGATTGGTCTATTCAAATTCTCTATTTCTTCTTGATTCAGTTTTGGGGGGGTTGTAAGAGTCTATGACTTTATCCATTTCTTCTAGGTTATCCAACTTGTTGGCACATAATTTTTCATAGTACTCTCTTAATCCTTTGTATTTTTGTGGTATCCATTGTAATTTCTCCTCTTTCATTTCTAATTTTATTTATTTGAGCCTTTTCTCTTTCTTTCTTAGTGAGTCGGGCTGAGGATTTTTGTCAATTTTGTTTCTCTTCTCAAAGAACCAGCTCTAAGTTTCACTGAACCTTTCTACTGTTTTTTGGGGGAGAGCAGTAGGGGATTCAATTTCATTTATTTCTGTTCTAATTTTTATTATTCCCCTCATTCTGCTGACTGTGGACTTTGCTCTTCTTTTTCTAGTTCTGTTAGGTGTACTTTAAGATTACTTATTTGAGATTTTTCTTATTTGTTAAGGAGGGCCTGTATTGCTATGAATTTCCCTTTTAGGATCGTTTTTGCTGCATCCCATATGAGTTGATATGGTGTATTTTCATTTTTATTTGTCTCTAGATATTTTTTGATTCCTCCTTTAATTTCTTCAATAATCCACTGGTTGTTCAGTAGGTTGTTGTTTAGTCTTCACATATTGGTCACTTTCCCAGTGTTTTCCTTATAGTTGATTTCTGGTTTCATATCAATACAGTCAGAAAAGATGTTTGGCATGATTTCAATCTTTTAAAATTTATTGAGGCTTGCCTTGCTTCTCAACATGTGGTCTATATTTGAGAATATTCCATGTGCACTTGAGAAGAATGTGTATTCTGTTGTTTTTGGATGGAGTGTTCTACATATATCTATTAAGTCCATCTGGTCTAGTCTTTCATTTAAAGCCATCATTTCCTTGTTGACTTTCTGTCTAGATGATCTACCCATTGATGTAAATGGGGTGTTAAGGTTCCCTACTACTATTATGCTGTTGTTAATATGTCCTTTTAGGTTTGTTAATAGCTGCTTTATATACTTTGGTGCTCCTGTGTTGGGTGGATGTATATTTATAAGTGTTATGTCTTCTTGGTTGAGTGTCCCCTTTATCATTATATACTGTCCCTCTTTGTCTCTCATTGCCTTTTTTATCATGATGTCTACTTTCTCTAATCTAGGTATGATAACACCTGCTTTCTTTTGTTTGCCATTAACTTAGAGTATTGTCATCTGTCCCTTCATTCTGAGCTGGTGTTTGTCTTTAGAGCTGAGACGTGTTTCCTGGAGGCAGCATATTGTTGGGTCTTGTTTTTTAATCCATTCATCCACTCTTTTTTTAAAACATTTTTTGCTGAAGAACTTTGGCCCTGAGCTAACATCTGTTGTCAATCTCCCTCTTTTTTGTATGTATGATGCCCCACAACATGGCTTGATGAGCAGTGTGTAGGTCCATGCCTGGGATGAAAACCAGTGAACGCTGGGCCACTGAAGCAGAGTGCATGAACATAACCAGTATGCCACTCGGCTGGCACCCATTCTGTGTCTTTTGATTGGAGAGTTCAATCTGTTTAAATTTGGAATGATTTTTGATCTACGAGAGCTTAATGCTACCATTTTATCTCCTATCATTTTGATTGTTCTGTATTTCTCTTGTTTCTCATCTCATGTATTTCTGACAGCCAGTTCACTTTACTGTTTCTCTCTGGTGATTTTCTCAGTTTTGTCTTTATTTATCATTGTGTCTCTGTTCTGATTTTTTGTTTAGGTGTTTACCATGGGGTTTATATTGAGGATCTTGTAGGATACTAAAATAACTGCTTTGCAAGTGAAATAAAGAAAATATCTCTGGCTAATCACATTTTAAATTGCTGGGCAACAGACCTATTGGAATAAAGTAAATCTCTCTTAAAAAAAGCAAAGATCTTGTAGATGAGATAGTCTATTTTCTAGTAGCCTCTTATTTCCTTAGTCTAAGCAGGTTCCATCTTTTTCCTTTTCTCTGTCTAATTTAGTGTTGTCACAACTTATTCCATTTTGTGTTGTGAATTTGTGATTAAAATGAAGTGATTATAGTTATTTTTGATGCTTTCCTTCCCTTTATCTTTGATGTTATAATTAAGTGTTTGCTAAGCTGTTCTGATAGAGAGTTGCAATTTTCTGATTTTGTCTATTTAACTCCTTGCTCAAGGCTTTATAAACCCTTTCTGTTTTTTGAGATATGGGGCCATCTTGATCATTTCTTGTGACAATGAACTCTCTCAGCTTTTGTTTATCTGGGAAAGTTTTTACTTCTCCATTATATCTGAAGGATAATTTCAGTGGATAGAGTATTCTTGGCTGAAACTTTTTGTCTTTCAGAATTTTGAATATATCATTTCACTCTCTCCTAGCCTATAATGCTTCTGCTGAGAAGTCCCCTGAAAGCCTGAAAAGGGCTCCTGTGTAGGTTTTCTTCTACTTTACTGTCCTTAAGAGTTTTTCTTTGTCATTGACTTTTACCAGTTTTACTAATATATGCATTGGAGAAGGTCTTTTTACACTGATGTAATTAGGAGTTATATTAGCTTCTTTTACTTGTAATTCTTGCTTCTTCCCCAGGTTGGGGAAGTTCTCAGCTATTATTTCTTTGAACAAGCTCTCAGCTCCGTTCTCCCTCCCTTCTCCATCTGGAATAGCTCTAATCCTTATGGCATTTCCTAATTGAGTCAGATATTTCTCAGAGAATTTCTTCATTTCTTTTTAGTCTTAGTTCTATCTCCTCCTCTATCTGCAGCATTTCTACTTTTTTGTCCTCTAAATTGCTGATTCTGTCCTCCATAATGTCAGCTTTGTTTTTTAAGGACTCCAGATTTTTCCTTATCTCATTCATTGTGTTTTTCGTCTCCAACATTTCTGATTTTTTTATACTTTCAATCTCTTTTATGAAGAATTCCTCTGTTCATTAATTTTATTCCTGAGCTCATTAAACTGTCTTTCTGAGTTTTGTTGTAACTTGTTGAGTTTATCTATGATAACTCTTTTGAATCCCTTGTCATTTAGATGTAAATTTCTGTGACTTCAGGATTGATTTCTGGGTACTTTTCATTTTCCTTCTGGTCTGGAGTGTTAATATACCTCTTCATGCTGTTTGGTGGGGTAGACTTTTGCTGTTGCATAGTGGACATATCTGGTTGCAGATTCCACCTGCCACCACCTGGCAGGGCAGGAGCTGTATTTTCTGAGATTACCATGTCCCCCGGCAGCTAGGCCTGTCCATTGGAGCTCTGCCAATAGGGTCTGTCTGTCTTCATGCTGGCTGCTGCTGCTTTTCACACATGTGCATAGGCACTCTGGCAGCTATTCCCTGCTCTGGCTGATGGGCCCAGCTTGTGCACCACACTGGAGAGGAGGAGGGGTGCTTTTCTAGTGTTGTGCACTTCTGTGTCCCCTCTCTGCACTCACTATCTGCCCACCTGGGCTGCTTGGCTTGGTGTGGACATCCCCACAATTTCTTAGCTACCTCATTGTGGAGAATTTCCACAAGCTGTGAGGAAACTCTTAGAGTGGAAGCATTTCTGTAGAGGGCTGCCTTCTACACTTCTCCTCTCAGGCTCAGGTACCAGCTGCCATGTGAGGTCCCACACCCTAGATCCCTGCCTCCTGTGAGGAAGAGGTGCTCCCCTTGCCTCCTTCCACTGCTTCTTGGGGAGCTCCAGTACTCCAACCATCAGATGTATGGCTGTGTGGATCTCTCAGATGTCTACTATGGTGTATGCGTGTCCTCTGTTGTTTCATGAAGGTCCTTTTCCTTGTATCTTAAGGGAGAAAGAGTAAGGGAAGAGTTCACTTCAATTATGCTGAGGTCACTCACTCCTTCATCTCTTTTTAAAATCTCTCAAACCATGCTCCTTACTCCCTAGTCTTGCTTCCCTCCCTCTTGGTGTCCAGTGTGATTTCAACTCTCTATGTCTGGCACCTGGTGTTTTGGACTAATGGAGACCAGATGGCTCTATTTCTTATCCATTTACCCTGCCACAGGCAGAGTCTCCTAGGGAATGTATGTATTCAGGTCTTGTTTCTTTACTTGAGAGGATCAGGCTTTTCCATTTCTGTTTTTGCTACCTCCTTCCCTCTTTTCTCCAGCTCTGTAAGAGTGAGATACAATGAATGTGAATGTTTAATATTTGTGTGTGTGTGTGTGTGTGTGTTTGTGTACTGATAAGGAGTGAGCAGCATCTAACCAGATTGAATGGCTTAGAATGAATAGCTGATCAATCAGAACAGCTGGTACTCTGATCCCAGTGCATATCAGCTAAGTATTAGCTCCGTATGTACCAACTATGTATAGACAGTGTCTAACCATATGCTCACTCATTTAACTTTCTAATTGTATGATGTGTTTATGACTTAATTATCAATACACACTTTTAAAAAGTTATTATGATAAAAAGTGTATAACAAAATTTACTATCATAACAATTTCTAAGTGTACAGTTCAAAGTGTTAAATATATTCACATTGTTGTGCAACTAATCTTCTGAACTTTTTATCTAATGAAACTGAAACTCTATACTCACTAACAACTCCAAAATTCCCCTTCCACTCAACCCCTGCAACCACCATCACCTTTCTGTTTCCGAGTTTGACTACCCTAGATACCTCAAACGAATGTGATCATACAGTTATTTGTTCTTTTGTGATTAGCTTATTTCACTTAGCATAATGTCCTCAAGTTTCATCCATGATGTAGCATGTATCAGAATTTCCTTCCTTTTTAAAACTGAATGATATTCCATTATATGTATATACCACATTTTGTTTATCTATTCAGTTCTCGATAGACAAATGGATTTCTTCCGTCTCTTGGCTGTTGTAAATAATGCTTAAATGAACATGATGCTACAAATATCTCTTTGAGATTCTGCCTCAATTCTTTTGGATATATACCCAGAGGTGGAATTGCTGTATCATGTTGTGGTTTTATTTTTAATTTTTGAGTAACCTTCATACTGTTTCCACAGCAGCTCTGCCATTTGACATTTTCACCAACAGTGCAGAAGGGATCCAATTTCTCCACATTCTTACCAACACTAATTTTCCTTTTATTTTTTTTATAGTAGTCATCCTAATGTCTTTTGAGGTCATATATGACCTTTTCACTTCTTAAAGATTGAGAGGTGTTTCTTTGTTTTTGCTTAGCACAGTCCCGAGAGCATAGGAAGAATTCAGTTTATAACAACAACAATAGGTCTTTGATAGAAAATAATACTGGTAGAAAAAATATACCTTTGCTGATGAATAATTCCTACAAAAATATTGAAACATGTAACGTAAAATTTTAAAGGAGATTCTCTTGTTATTATAAACATATTGGGAGTTTTATGCAGGGCCACTAGTTTGCATTATCTACACATGACCAAGGAAGTACAGAGGACTTTATGATTCATTATTCATCCCTTATGGATGTACTCCTGCTTTTCTACGCTGATCCATAAATGCATGAGTGCTTAATTTAATCTGATGTCACTCCCCAAACTGGTGCAGAGCTCCACCACCCCTGCTGTCATAGTTAAGGGGGGGGTCAAGTGGCATCAACAGGGGGGCCTGAACATGAGGATATATTTATGATTCAGACATAATTACCACTATGTAGTCAAATTAATATTAAATTTATAAAAGCTGTGTTCTCTAAATAATCTATTTATTATTTAAAGGCATCCCTGGCTTCTCTGAAGCCAGGACTGCTGCTCTGGTAGGGCTGAGGCATGCCAGGAACAGAAAGCAGACAAACTGTTCAGTGAGGTTTAATTTTTTATGCATGTTTTATACATAAGTAAATTGGAACATGGAGATTAGATCACACTCCAGCTGTTTCCCTTTAAACTATATTGTCCCTTTTATGCTCCTCCAAGATCATAATAAGCACTCTCTTCTCCCTGGGGTTACACATGAACACAGCACTAAAGTGATGTTAACCTGAGTCATGTGCAGATCATCCCATGTCCCTTCTTCAGGCAATGGTCATCATAGATCCTGCCCTTTGTTAGTGCCATCAAATTGTTCTTTATGTTTTTTTGGAGTTCATTTGTAAATGTGACAGCCAGAGATTTTAAACCAATCAACAAAGGTCACCTATAAGTTAGCGTGTGAGGTATTACTGTGTTCCTTAGCAAAGCAATTTATTCTCTTCTGCTTTTAATTAGGCTGTATTGAATGTAGTCTAGAATGCTTTTCTCCTGGATAAATTTTTCTTTCAATTTACTAACACATAGCTTGTCCTTTCCATGTACTTTCTTGAGATGAAATACATACTGAAAGAGATGGACGTAGAAACATATCAATCTCAGTACAATAACTTTCCTAAATTGTATATGGAGAATAGTTTCTATAGGCTAAGTAAACTAAAAGTCATGTAACAGGTGTTCATTGATTGTTTACTATATCTACAGCACAGTTTAGGCGATCTCAGAGTTTAAAAAAATATTAAGCAAATGTATGGTCTCTGTGCAGAAGGAACATAGTTACTAGTTAAGGGGCAAAAACGTAATCATAACACAGCCTGAATCCTTCACAAAACGCAAACATCCTGCATGAAATATGTATCCTTGAAGATGCTGTCTATTTAAGGACCACCCTAAACAGTGTGTCTGGCTTGTTCTAGCACCTGACAATTTCCTCTACCTAAGTGCCACTTCTGAACACCCTTCCTTCTCAAAGTATCCCTTTCTCATAAGGGAGACCTGCCCAGGGAAGGCAGATTAATACTGACTATGAAAGGGCTTAGATATGATGCAAAAACTTTGGACTTTCTCAACTTTAGGGTGCCAGTGAGCTGTGTAGAAACTGAAAGAGTGGTGAATAGAGCTCCTTGGATAGATGAGGTTCAAGGTGTTTTGACATGTTATCAAAATCCAATAAAGTGACTATGTTATATCAATAATGCAGAACATTTGCATAATTCACAAGCACTCATTAGGAGGCTAATGATCATACCCCTTAAGTGAGTGAGGCAGCTCCTTAAACATGTTTCTTCAATTTCTTTGTCAGTTATAACAGTAAGCTGGCATCTATATGACATCTTTCCTCTTAAAATGCTAATAGATTTCTGTGTCTCCTACTTACAACTAGTAAGGCACTTAGAGCACCTTACTTAAGGTTCTCTATAAATAGAAATGTTCATACATTTCTCTGTTTTTAATTGACAGCTTTCCCCCTACAATTGTAACTGTTTTCATTCTGTAATCTTCCTAATGTGCTGTGTGCCTCCCTCTTTGAATATCAGATAATATTTTAAACATCTGTCCTTAAGGAATTGCCATTATATCACTGAACATACACTAAATTGGATATTTATCAAATACGTTTGTTCAAAGGTATAAGGAATCCCCTCTAAAAAATACAATTTTTTACCTTTAAATTGGACCTGATAATGAGTAAAATGCCTTGGGATGATTCCTACCCTCATGTAGAAATCATTAAACAAAGTTATTTAATTCATCTGTGAACATTAAAGTGGGAGAATTTAAGAGAACTAAAACATTTGCCAGTATCTTTGTGTCTTTAGCTGGAGAATCAAAAGATTTGAGCCAAATAGAAAAAGAAAACTCTACAAATAACATAAATACTAAGCGACACAAACAATAACTGCTATAGGAAGTTTAGATCAGAGAAAAATTAATTATCACATGGATAAGAAAAAATAAATTATATTCATAAATAATAAAAGCATGTAAAAAGATTATTTTATACAGAAGATCTGACTTTATGTCAAATTTAAATAAGGAGATAGTTAATTTTACTAAAATTAGTTACCAGGCATCTTTCCACGTTCCCTGACAATAAAATGATACCCAAGTGTCAGCTCTGGCATCAAAGGGTTCAATAGAGGTAATTGACATACAAACAAATATTGCCTAACTTGGAAAAAAGTTAAAATAACAAAGGCATGACTCAAACATGAGGCAGTCAAAAGGAGGGATTAATTAAGATGTGTTTGTGGTGACTACGGGATAAAAATGAATGCTAATGGTTGTATAGAATATAACAGGGTTTGCATAAACTGCCTAGAATGAGGGTATATAAGTTTCCTATTGGTACTGTAACAAATTACTATAAATTTAGTGACTTAAAACAACAGTAATGCATTGTCTTACCTTTCTGGAAAAGGGTGGCATGGGTTTCACTGGGCTAAAGTCAAGGTCCAAGCAGGGCTAAATTCCTTCCTGAAGACTCTAGTTTTCCCCTTCTCAAAGGATATTCTGACTATAGCCAGGAAAAGTTCTCTACATTTATGGATTGGAGTGATTAAATTGATCCCACTTGGATAATGCACAATAATCTCATCTCAAGGTCCTACACTTGCTGATGAATAAAATGAGAGTTCTCTCTCTTTTTGCTGTATATGTTTCTTGAAGTCATGAAACTTCAGAAAGTGGTCACCATGGGTGCCCAAGCCTGTAATGAAGCACTGAGATGGTCCTATTTTATCAACAAAATTATATATAAAGCAAACAACTTATTACATTATATTCACCATTTCTCCTCTTAAGCATAGATAGAAAATACAGACATTTGTCTGTTGACCCTAATTTCACATACAGTTGAACCCCAACGGGGACATTCTTCCCACTGTACCTACCCTGAAATGCCAAGGGCTGTATAATGACGCCATCTCACTGTATTCCAATTGCTGTGTGTGCATGGAGGTAATTCATGTGAGTCATGTGTATAACAGCATTGACAACTGGATGGGTTTTGCAATGGAGTCTCACAGGAAAGGGAGACTGCTCTATTTGAGTTTTAAGGCTGTGCCAGAGCAATACAAGAAGCAACAGACCTTGCAGCTACTGTCATTACCTCAAATAAATACTCTTTGAATAAGTGACTTCTGTATGCAATCTTTCTCTTTAAAAGTAGTACAAAAGGGAGTTAACTATCGATGATAAAGTGAGTATTTCCCCATTGTAAACCTATTCTCTGAGACTACATCTATGTCTATAGGCCATTAAATAGTCAAAATAAGTCCGAAAAAAAGTGACCAAGATTAACTGAGTTCAACAAATCTTCATAAGCAAACACTTCAGACCAGGCACATTGCCAGGCGCTGTCAGACACACTGTTAAATGAGGAGTTAGTTTTGGGCTCTGTTCTCAAAGAGCTGATAATTCAGTTGACATAATGACATAAAAGTACATGGAACATGTTGATATATGTATGAGATGTAAAGAGAGCAAAGAGCAGAAATTACATGCAGGGCTTTGTAACAGAAGGTTTCATAAAAGAGGAGATTTATAGATGACTTTTATCATATCCTTTATTTCTTAGTCATTTAGAACAGTGCTTCTCAAATTATTTTTTTGTCTCAAGGTACCTTTGCACTCTTTAAATTTTACTGAGCACCCTGAAGAGTGTTTATGTGACTTATAGCTATCAATATTATCATTAGAAAGTAAAATTTTAAAAATTTAATTATTTAATTTATTTAAAGTAATGGTAAACATATTATTAATAATATTTTCATGAAAAATAACTATATTTTAAAAAAGAACAATTCATTGAAGAGAGTGCCATTGGCTTACATTTTCATATCTCTTTAATGTCTGGTCTAAAAGAAGACATTCATATTCTCATATCTGCGTTCAATCAATTGCAGTAATTTTTTTGGTCTAAGTATGTGAAGAAAATTCAAATGAAATAGACATGTGGTTTGAAAAGATAATTTATTTGAATAGGCATTTCAGATACTTGTGAATAACCTTCTTTGATACTACGTTAGAACTTAACAAAAGGTACTTTCTTAAGATTAGTTACGAGACAGTATCTAACAACATTTTAAAAAATTTTGAAATCTGTTACACTAAAATTAATTGGTGTATCCTGCATTTAGAATAAGTCTTTCATCCATGCCTGATTTTGTAACATTTTGATTTGGTCATTTAGAACATATCAATTCAATAATTTATGCAGATCTCCCAAACTTTGACACATTTTATCATACAATATCAAAAATATCACAATCATTAATAGCATCACCAATCTAATCAGCAAAATTCTGAATATTGTGACACTGTCATATTCATGTTGGCGAATACAAGTTTTACAAAATCAAATTTTTGTTTGAAATCTTGGAATTTATTATTGACAAAAATACTTCAATTTATGTCCTTAAGGTGAAAAGTTCACTACGTTCATTTTCATCAAAATGTCTGTCAAATATCCAAGTCTGAATAACCATCATTTGTCTCTTAGTCATTCTTTCAGGTAAAAATTGGTTTCCATGAAATAAAGAAGCAAGTTTAGGTTGCAAGTCAATCACACAAGTTCTTTTCTGGAGGCAACCAATGTATTTCAACATAAAGCATAAATATTTCATGTGTCCTGATGCTATTTTTCCACACAAAACATTAAAAGGATGTGTACTATTGAGGCATAATTAATTAATTGAAAATAATTATTTTTTACTTCATCAAGAATATTCTTAAGTGAAACTGGCATTTTAATTTTGCTGAAAGTACATGGTGGTGAAGAACACAACAACAACTAGCACTAAATTTGGTTGCTCTGCTTGATTTATGCTAAGGCCCATTAACTTTGCCCATCATCATTTTTGCACCATCAGTGCAAATGTCAACGCAGTGAAAGACACAAATAACATCTTGGTTTTATTATGAAAATAATTTTTAGCTTGAAGACCCCTAAAAGTGTCTTGGGGACTGCAAAGACTCATTAAGAACTACTAATTTACAAAATATAGAACAGAATTTAGCAGAGCAAAAACTAAAGACAAATAATAACCCCAAATCATCCAGTGTTGCCAATTGAGTGTGTAGTTTCCCAGACATTCTTTTCTGGAAAGACCATGTACCTTGCATAGTGATAGGTATACAGTACGCAATAAGGAAGTATTTGTTGGCTGACTGTATAAGGAACACACACACACAACAGCATAGGATCTACATCATCCAAAACGGTAGTCACTAGCCACATGTGACTATTTAAACTGACATTAAAATTTTCTTTTTTACTTTATAATATACCATAGCGTTAACATAATTCTGATCAATCAAATTTCTCAGACATAGAAAGAGGTCAAGATAATTCCATTCCATTTTTTTTTTTTTAGATTTCTAATATTTTAAACTAAAAAAAGTTTTGAACTGATTCATACATTTTAAAATATTTGCATTTAACTATTAGAGGACTTTCATGAGAAGACTTTTATTTCAATTTTTTCTCTGAGGATACATATTTGGAGAAAAGACCAAGACATTGATTTCCATTCTAAATGTGAGACTAAAGTCACATAGAGCTTCTCCATTCTGTCTCTAGTATTATTAACCTCATTAACTTACTATATACATATATTATTTAATCAATATAAAGTTTCCAATTTCTTTGTGTATTTCTTCTTATTATTGTCTCATTGTAAATTCATAAATTTGAAATTTCTGAGTCAAAGTGCTATGCATTGTTCAGGATTTTTAATGCATGCTTTTAAACTATATCCTAAAGACCTATAGCTTTTTAAACCTCCCTTAGTATTGTATGAATAATGCCCACATTTCATACCAACTGGATTTCATTCCTTTTTTTAAAGTTTGCCTCATAAATCTGATTAAAATTATGGTATCTTATAACGTGAATTTGTATCATTGGTTTGATCTCCTTGAGAAGAACGTTAAAAAATGATTGGATAATCTCCATGTTGTAGGATTCAGAGGATAAAGAGGAAGAAAGTTGGGCTTTTCAGGCAGAAGAAAGACATGGGCTCCAATGATTTAACTGAAGAGTTTCTTTCTAGTACATGCTAGTTGACCAAATAAATTTCAGGTGCATATGTATATGTTATGGTCATCCTGGAAAAGCAAGAGGAAGCCCCAGTGAAAGTTCATCAAGATTGGTGACACCATACACATACCAAGATGCTATGAAAAGGTTTATTACTTACATAATTGAGGTCTCTGAGGAGAGCAGGGAATATCTCTCAAGCAGTTCCAAAATTACTTGAGAGAGCAAGAAAAAGAGAGTGGCCTGGGTGATAACTGTGGTTAGGGGTGGGACTGGTGTGAGAGTTCTCATGTGCAGGTAGGACTCCTGTGGTTAGAATCTTCCACTGGTACAAAAGAAGAGAGCACCAAGACTTTCTTATCGACTTTCCCAGAGATTGGGCACAAGGAAAAGAGAAAAGGATAATAATTAAAAAACTGTCAGCAGTTAAACAACGCACTACTAAACAATCAATGAGTCATTGAAGAAATCAAAGAGGAAATCAAAAAACACATAGAAAAAATGAAAACAGAAATATTACATACCAAAACCTTTGCGATGCGGCAAAAGTGATTCTAAGAAGCAAATTCATAGCAATACAGGTCTACCTCAAG
Source organism: Equus asinus (assembly GCF_041296235.1). NCBI lineage: Eukaryota > Metazoa > Chordata > Mammalia > Perissodactyla > Equidae > Equus > Equus asinus. The sequence goes on along the minus strand of NC_091793.1, from coordinate 65,658,634 downwards.
AAACAAGAAAAACCTCAAGCAAAAAGTATAACATTACACCTAGAGGAATTAGAAAAAGAAGAACAAACAAAGCCCAAAGTAAGTAGAAGGAAGGAAATAATAAAAATCGGAGTGAAAAATCATTGAAATAGAGAGTGAAAAGACAATACAAAAGATCAGTGAAACTAAGAGCCAATTCTTTGAAAAGATAAACAAAATTGGGAAAACTTCAGCTAACCAAGAAGAAAAGAGAGATGGTTCTAATAAAAAAATTGGAAATGAAAGAGAAGAGGTTACAACTGACACCACAGACATACAAAGGATCATAAGAAACTACTGCAAACAATTATAGGCTAACAAATTAGGCAACCTGGAAGAACTGGATAAATTCCTAGAAACATACAATCCTCTAAGACTGAATAATGAAGAAATAGAAAACCTGAATACATTGATTACTACTAAGAGGATTGAATCAGTAATCAAAACATCCCAACAAACAAAAGTCCAGGACCAGGCATCTTAACTGTTGAATTCTACCAAGTATTCAAAGAAGATTTAATACCTACCCTTCTGAAATTCTTTCAAAAAATTGAAAAGGAGGGACTGCTTCCAAATGCATTTTATGAGGCAAGTATTACGCTGATACTAAAACTGACAAGGACACCACAAAAAAAGAAAATTACAGGCCAATATCATTTATGAACTGAACATAAATGCAAACATCCTCAACAAAATATTAGCAAACTGAATTCAATAATATATTAAAAGGATCATCCACTTTGATCAAATGGGATTTTTTTCCAAGGATATAAGGATAGTTCAACATCTGCAAATCAATCAATGTGATATACCACATTAACAAAATGAAGGATAGAAATTATATGATCATCTCAATAGATGCACAAAAAAGCATTTGACAAAATTCAGCATCCATTTATGGTAAAAGCTCTCAACAAAGTGGGTATAGAGGGAATGTACCTCAATATAATAAAGTTCATATGTGACAAACTCACAGCTAACGTCATACTCAGTGGTAAAGAGCTGAAAGCTTTTCCTCTAAGATCTGGAAAAAGACAAGGACGTCCACTCTCACCACTTTTATTCAACTTAGTATTGGAAGTTCTAGCCACAGCAATTGGCAAAATAATAATAATAATAATAACAACAGAAATAAAAGGCATTCAAATTTGAAAGGAAGAAGTAAAACTGTCACTATTTGCAGATGACATGATACTATATATAGAAAACCCTAAGGGCATCACCAAGACATTGATAGAACTAATAAATGAAATAAGTATAGTAACAGGACATAAAATCAATATATGGAAACATAGGATGTTTCTACACTCTAATAACAAACTACCAGAAAGAGAAATTAAGAAAACAATCTCACAATTTCATCAAAAAGAATAAAATACCTAGGAATAAATTTAACCAAGGAGGTAAAAGACCTATACATAGAAAACTATAAGATATTGATGAAAACAATTGAAGAAAACAATATTCTGTTCTCATGAATTGGAAGAATTAATATTGTTATAATGTCTACACTGCCCAAAGCAATGAAATCTCTATCAAAATTCCAATGGCATTTTTTACAGAACTAGAACAAATGATTCTAAAATTTGTGTGGAACCACAAAAGATCCCAAAGAGCCAAAACAATCTTGAGAAAGAAGAACAAAGCCACAGGTATCAGTTCCCCTGATTTCAAACTATACTAGAAAGCTATTGTAATCAAAACTGTATGGTATTGGCATAAAAACAGATACACAGATCAATGTAACATAATTGAGAGACCAGAATTAAATCCACTCATGTATGGACAATTAATTTATGACAAAGAAGCCAAGAATATACAAAGGAGAAAGGACAGTCTCTTTAATAAATGGTGTTGGGAAAACTGGACAACCACGTGCAAAAGAATGAAACTAGACCACTGTCTTACACTGTGCACAAAAACTAATTCAAAATGGTTTAAAGAATTGAGTGTAAGGCCTGAGACCATAAAGTTCCTACAAGAAAACATAGGCAGTAAGGTCCTTGACAGTGGTCTTAGTCTTAGTGATAGTTTTGTGGATCTGACTCCAAAGGCAAGGAAGCAAAAGTGAAAATAAACAAATGAGACTACATCAAACTAAACAACTTCTGCCCAAAGAAGGAAATTAAAAGGCGACCTCCTGAATGGGAGAAGATATTTGCAAATCAAATACCTAATAAGGGGTGAACATCCAAAATACACGAAGAACTCGTGAACTCAACAACCAAAAAAACAAACAATCCAATTAAAACAGGGACAGAGGATCTGAATAGACATTTTCCAAAGAAGACATACAGATAAGCAACAGGAACGTGAAAACATGTGCAACATCACCAATTACTAGGGACATGCAAATCAAAACCACAATGAGATATCACCTCAAACCTATCGGAAAGTCTATTATTAAAAAGAAAAAAATAATAAGTGTTGAAAGGGATGTGAAGAAAAGGAACACATGTACACTGTTTGTGGGAATGCAAATTGATTCAACCACTGTGGAAAACAGCATTGTGATATCTCAAAAATTTAAGAATAGGATTATCGTATGATTCAGATATTCTGCTTCTGGGTATTTATCCAAAGAATACAAAAGCACTAATTCAAAAATATATATGCACCCCTATATTCATTGCAGTATTATTTACAATAGCCAAGACGTGGAAACAGTCTAAGTGTCCATAAATGGATAAAGAGGAGGTGGTATACATATATGTGAATTGTGTGTGTGTGTGTGTGTGTGTATATATATATATATATATATATATATATATATATATACAATGAAATACATACAGCCATAAAAAAGAAAGAAATCTTGCCATTTGTGACAATATAGATGGACCTTGGAGGTTTAATTCTAAGTGATATGTCAGATGGAGAAAGACAATTACTATACGATTTCACTCACATGTGAAATCTAAAAAAACAAAACAAATGAGCAAACAAAACAAAAACAAACTCATAGATACAAAGAACAGAGAGGGAAAGGGGGGTTGATGGGGATGGGCAAAATAGATGAAAGGGGTCAATTGCATGGTGATAGATAGTAACTAGACTTTTGTTGGTGATCACTTTGTAGTATATACAGATGAATTATAATGTTGTGCAACTGAAATTTATATAATATTATATCATAATTTTACCTAAAAACAAAAGCACTCAATGTAGTTAAAAAGAAAAAGCTGTCAGCAGTCAGATACCAAAAGATGGGCTCACTACAGTTTATTTGTGAGTGTTTTGACTATCCTCAACCACTCCTGTAAATGTTCATGTAATGCTCTAATGCTCTCCTGGCTACTACAAGTACCCCTCACCTTTGTGAAATTGCATTGTTCATTTTTGGCTTTTATTCCTGTAGCCTCAGTAACATGTCCCTGGTTTTTTTCTTCTCCTTTCCTTTGTTAAAAAGAAACCCTGATGCCCTTGAGAACTGCTGTTTTTGTTTTTTCATGTAATCTGGATATTCCCCAAAATTTTGTTATGCCTCAAGTGTTTGTAAAGCTCAACTCTCAAAAACCCAGTAAAATGAAAACTGCTTCACCTTTAGAAAAATAAATCAGCCATTTTTGTGTCACTAGTACAGAGACAGTTCCCAACTTCAATTTCTTTTCCTGGTCCTATAACTGCCCACCTCATAAAGATGAGAATGACCTCAATTGAAGGCAATGTCAGTGCCCCATCTATGGTACAGACTGAATTCTAAGATAGTGTCCACAATTCCTGCCCTGTGGGATACACACCCTCTATAATCCCCAGGGTTTGTCAGTATGATTAGACAGTCATTCCCATGAGAAGCTTATCTCATATGACACAACTGACATCAAAAAAGGGAGATTAGGGACCACCCGGTGGTGCAGCGGTTAAGCTCCCACGTTTTGCTTCTCGGTAGCCCGGGGTTCACTGGTTTGGATCCTGGGTGTGGACATGGCACCGCTTGGCAAAAGCCATGCTGTGGTAGGCATCCCACACATAAAATAGAGGAAGATGGGCACGGATGTTAGCTCAGGGCCAGTCTTCCTCAGCAAAAAGAGGAGGATTGGCAGTAATTAGCTCAGGGCTAATCTTCCCCCCAAAAAAACAAAAAAAAGGAGATTATCTTGTGTTGACATGACCTAATTAGGTGAGCTTTCACAAAGGACTATGCTCTTCCTGAAGAAGACAGTTCTCCAAAGCTGGTGTTGGAGATGGAAAGGCCACTTTCACTGAGGATATAAGTGTCTAAGGAAACCTGCGTAAGCAGCTCACTGGATCCTCATGAATTCCTCTTGCAGCTCCTCCTCCTCTGAATTTTGACTATATTGACACAGAATAGTTAGCGTTTGTTGAGAGACCTGACTATGTGCCATGTGCTGGTCTTCAAATAGCCACAGTAGAAGACTCAATACTTAGCGAAATATTTCTGTTATGGTTGAAAATGTTCTGAAACTGTTTAAATAATTTCAATCAGGTGAACTTAGGCACAAACTATCCTCTTTACTTTAGTCAAAACCTCATTTTTGCCCATAAATGAGATGACTTAGCTGATGTTTTACTGTTTCTCTCAACCTAGTCCCCTTGAGGCAGGGGCTGGAATGAATAAATGTCTCAGAACAAGGAATCTGTCTGATCCTATGAAAGATAAGGTATCTAGAATAACTTCAAGCATCTGGATATTTTAAAAGTTGGCTCCACTCCTTAATTCAGTGGCTTTCAAATATATGCTTCCTTAGATTAGTGGAAAATATTGATTTCATGTCTTGAGAGAGATTAAAAACGTATGTGGTTTATTTAGCATAATTCCCCTCTAAATTGCTGAAAAAAGCCAGGGGCCAACTACCAGAAAACATAAACTTAAATGCTAGCTAACATTACATTGTTTTAACACATTTTTACCTATAGTTCTAATTCTGAAATCAAAGTCCGTATAACTTTACTCCTTTCTGCTTTATGATTGTCTTAACAATTTCTATTCAGGTTAAGCTAATGTTTGTGTCCTCCTCTTCCACCCAAACGCTTTTCTTGGCATGAAGGTCTGCATTTATTCGGCCATCATGGAAAGAGAATTAAACCAAAATAGACTATACATCTATTGTTAACCAAGCACTGTGCCTTTGGCATTCAAGGCCATGTGTCAATACTCACCAACATTTTAAAGTAGACATGTACATTATCATTTTATAGGGGAAGAAAGAGATTAAAGACATAAGTCATTTGCTCTAAATTGATTGTCCTCTTCTTCCCAATTATCCACTAATAAATAGCAATTATAAGTTGCTATGGAAAGATAATTGATGTTGCTCTGACTTCAGTAAGTAAAAATATCCCTGATATACTACAGGAGAAAGAAAATACCTTGATAATCCAAGATTTTTCTCAAAATGGATTGTACATCTGAATTGGGCTCATCATAGCAAAAGTCCACAAAGAGAAAGACACCATCACCATCATAACAAGCCATGCCCTTTCCAAACGAATTAAAATCTAAGAAGAATTGAAATAGCATAGGAAGAAAACCACGAGTTAATGCCAAGCACTCTTGAGAATAAAAAGAGGAGGGAGAGATGAGATTGGCATCATTGGTCTCTCTAATTGAGGCAACATGATTGAGGCACAAAGAAGAATTACTGACAAAACACAATGTAAAACTTGAAGTTAAGTCAGTGAGGCTATTCATGAAGGCAGGTGAGGTCAGTATTCTTAATGAGCTAGAAACAAAGCTAAACTTGAGCAATATTTACATAATTTAAGCAATTTTCATTTGTCAAATATCAGTAAATGGTCCAATATAACACCTTAAAATAACAGAGAGGAATAAAATGTTGTTTTTCTCCTCCAAACTTTTTGGAAGTCACTGAGTCTCAATTTAGAACACATTATGTCTATCTTACATTAATTACCAATAAGGGATTTTTTAAATTTGGAATTATTATAAAAATGGAATTTTGCATTTGTAAAAAGGTGTCTTCTGACCTTTGGAAACGTTTCTTCTTTAGTTAACTAATTGTATGCAAATGAAAAGTCAGTGAGCATATTTAAATGGAAATTTTACATCTTTTTTTCTCATTTTTAAGTAGTTCTAGTTCTTCCATTGGTTTTGTGCCAAGAGCTTAAGAATGTGATTTATTTATGTTTTCATTTCTGCTATGTACCTAAGATGTGAAAACAGTTTGTGCTATCATTAAAAAGTCATTTTAACAAATGACCATGGAAAGCCTCACTACTTCCACCCATCCTCCTCTCTCTCTCTAAGGGAGCCAGAAGCGCTTGGGTTCACACTTCTGTGGAAGCCAAGGCTCCCTGCATCCAAATCTGAGATGCTAATAGCACAATCTTTATCATGCCATCACCACCAAACAAGATTTATGAAGCCTCCACCTACTGATTCCACTGAGCTGGTCTAGTTTCTATGTCAGTTGAGCAGTTCTCCCGTGCTAAAGTCAGCTGTTGGGCTGATACCAATGTGATCGGCACAGGTAGAAGAGAGCAAGGGCGAATTCTTATTGAACGTCTGGTCTGTGCCCCACACTGTGCAAGGCATTTTACATATTCCAGGTCATTAAATACTCATAACCCTGCAAAGTAGGCATAATTGCATTCATTTCCAAGTGACGGATATTAGTATCAAGTTGGAAAAAAAATAGCCCAAAGCCAAATAGCTAGAAAGCAAGAGAATTAGAATTTAAATATAGGTTTTCTGAGTTCAAATTCCCTGAGGTTATATGATTTATCTTGTTTTGTTTGTTTCAACTTCCTCCACTACCTTCCTCTCCGCTAAACGTATACACACAAATAGACCCAGAGGTTGTGCTCGGCCTTGCCTGATCCGTAAATACAACAAATACTCCTCATAAGCTATGACACAAGGGCTTTGCCAAGGGCTCTTATCCAATAGTAATTCCCGCTTGTGTTTTTGTCAGTTTCTGAAATTCCCATCATCTGAGATTCTCAGAGTGTTAGAGATTTCACTACTCTATCTGCCCACATGTTAATTTATTCCTCATAGCATTTGTCTTGTTTCAATTGCATCTGCATCTTGATCTAATGATAATCCTAAAATTGATAAATAAAAGATATATATGAACCACCTAAACCAAATGTACACACTTGATTTCCAATACCAAGCCCAGGCTGGTAGGTAGGATCACATGGCACAGAGCAGACAGGAGCCTGTCTCACCTGTGCTCTCAATAGGCGCTACAAAGCAGCTGTGAGCAGCACAGTGTCCTTCATTCATGTCTTCCTCTGTGGTCTTGTCTAACCTTCAGAGACATGAGCCTGCTCTGCAATCAGACTGACCGGGCCCAGGCATTACACTTCTGATAGGAGAACAGAGACACAAAGTCACGGGAGAAGAGTTGACCTTTTCTCTCCTTCAGTCCAAGACTCCACAAATCTGTAAAAGGTAATAAATAATACTCACCATGGAATGTTGTGAAAATTACTTAGAAAATACTTCTCTTAGTGGTCAGGACATATTCATTGAGTTTAGTCATTGTATATTTCTTAAAGTGCAAATTCCATTTTAGAATTAAAAATTGGCTGCCATCATCCCACAGGATTAATAGTTAATATTTTTCTAATCCCTTAGATAATGAAAGAAATTAGTAAACTAACAGACACATTTATATGCATTTGTTAAGTGTTTTAACAGTGCTTTGCACATAGCAACCATTTTATATATACATATTTTTAAATAAACTATCTATCTAAATATCTAATTATTTACCTATAGTCTATCCATCAGTCTCTATTATATTTCTTCATTTATACATTTATCTGTGTAGAGAGATAAAAAGAGCAAATTTATTTTATGTAAGGTAAGTATGAGCGAACCATCAAGGAGATACAAATACAAATAAAATAAGATCTTTAGGAATTTATATTTAAGAACTACGTACACAAAAGGTTCAACAAATACTCAAGAAAAAAATATATATATGCGAGCCAAATTTATGATGCAGTTGGAGCATGTTCCGTGTGCTCCCAAAAAGGAGAATTTGTAGGCTGGGGAAATCAGAGAAGCATGTGGGATACGCAGCTTAAAAGATAAATAAGAGATTACTGCTGCTTGCCAGGCATTAAAGATGGGTATAGGTATTTTGCATGACGTATCTCATTTAATTTTCATAATACTGTAAGGTGGATATTATCTGTCATCATCGAAAAGATGAAGAATCTAAGACGAATTTCACAGCCAGTATGAAGCAGAGCAGTTTTTTTTTTTTGATTCATAATCCTTTAATCTTCATGAAAGGCTGCCCCTTCAAAGAAGAAAAGAGTTGTAGGCTATTTTAGGTGGAGGGAATGGCAAACCCAAAGATGTGGCATGCAAGGAAAGTGGGGGAGAACAAGACATTCTACTGAAGTAAAAGGAAGTTAAAGGATGTTTAGATTTTTTATGTTTATTTCAAATACATGAAGAAAAGAAACAAAATCATCAGAGACTGTAGCACAATTCAGCACTTTTTGAAGTGTCTTCTACATAAATTATTTGTCAAAATACAAATCTGATCATCCTGGTTAGACCATCCTGGTATCTAAACTGCTTCTTTGGCTCACCATTGTGTAAAAGATATGGTCCCAACTCTTAGGTGGCGTTACAAATTGGGTACTTTCCACCACCTCATTTCATTTCACAAAACACAGACACACACACAAACACACACACCTTCCTCCCCATTCTCTGGCCCTCTACTACCTCATCAATTTCAATTCTTTGTGTGTACTTGATTCTCCAGCAACTCTGTAAAGCTTGGAATTGTTTTCAACTTGGATTTCTCTGTACACACCTTGGTATTTTCACACCATGACTTTGCCCATTTTCTTCCCTTTCTCTCAATATGTGTATGTAAAATGAATTGTCTCTTTCTCTAAGACTCCAGTCCACTGCCCTTTCACCTGCAAAGTATTCCCTGTCTTTTGTAACCCCCATCAACTCACCCCCAAGTTAGTTTGAATATTGTCCTCTTTGATCTTTGGTGTCTATTTCTCTCATAGTACCTTTTCTGTGATATTATAATGATCTGTTACTATATCTCTTTCCCACCTAAGCCATGGACTTCTTGAAGAAAAGAATCATGTGTTCTACTCACCTTTGTTTTCCCAATACATGTCAACAGCCTGGTCAAGAAAAGCCTTTGAATGAATTAATGAAAAACTAATATCTCTCAGACTATTAGATTTGCAAAGGTTAGAACATTCTCCAGTTCTTCTATTTGAAAAAAACGTTACCCGTGGTTGGCAGTTTCTGACATGGGTCCTAATGATCCTTGCCTCCTGATCTTCACACCCTTGTGTGATCATCTCCCCTTGAGTGTGAGCCACACCATGTGACTTGCTTCCATAAACAGTAGAATAAGAAAAAAGTGATAGGATGTCCCTTTTAAGATTGTTTTATAAAAGAATGTGAATTATATCTGTTGCTTTCTCTCTGGCCCTCTAGGCTGCCGGCTGTAATGAAGCTAGCTGCTATATGGAGAGGCCCATGTGGGAAGAATCTGAAGGCAGCCTTTGGTCAACAGCCAAAGAAATAAGGCCCTCAGTCCAACAGCTCACAAGAAACTACATCCTGCCAATAACAGCATGAGTAAGCTTGAAAGCAGATCCTTTCCCAATAAAGCCTTGAGATGGGACCACAGTCTCTACTGACCTCTTGATCGCAGTCTGTGAAAGACCCTGAGGCAGAGGATCACAGCTCAGCCACACCTGGATTTTGATGTACAGAAACTGTGAAATAATAAATGTGGTTGGTTCAAACTACTACATTTTGGGTAATCATATGCACAGCAATAGATCATTAATGCATCATGTTATGAGAGTTTAAGCTTTTTGAGTTAGTTTTGCACATTTACATACATGCAAACACATATACACACCTTAGCAATCTCATTACTTTTCATGATTTAGACAGACTTAGCACAATCTAGATATATATTGCTGAAATAAGGCATGTCCTCATTTGTTAAAATGAATTGGATACTCTTAGAAATTAAAATAGAACCTGGATATAAAATAACCTTCATGTCACACAAGCATTAGAATACAGATGCTTATGAAATTCTAATACTAACTAAAGAGAGAATTTCTGAAAATCAAATAATTTTTTTAAAGAAATCAGTTTATATTTAACCAGGTGCTTGTAAACTCACATGATATCCAGTCTCAAATCTTGATTGGGATCCCTTTCAGGGTTTGGCTGGTCTCAGGCATTGAAAAAGAGTTATATTCTGAAGATCGTACAATGCACAATCATAACATCTTTTAATAACAGCATTGCAGGGCTGATTCAATTTATCCCAGAACGATCTAATGGCATTTATTCTTATTGTCATCACCTATGGGTAGTGGCAATATTTGTTCTACCTCTCAAAATGCCCAGGGATAACATTTAGTATGTTCAATTAAGGGGATTCAAGAGCCATTAACTTGGCATCTCTGAAAAGTCATAAAATAACCAGAGAAATAACAGAAATATTCAAACAGTACAAAGAGAAGGTAAAGTGTCAGTGAAACTTTCCCAACACAGTATGCTTTAAGGACGTGTTTATTTTAACGATATTTTAGAGATTTTATCTCTAACTCAAAATCTTAAGTTGAAGTAGAGGTGAGAAATGGAGCTTGAAACCATATAGAATATGATTATCAAGCCAAATACTTCAAGAGGGTCAAACTCACTGATTTCTTCTCAGAGCATGAAGCAGAGACCACGACGAGGTATGAAGTGAGATGTTAACAACAGCACAGTAACAGCAGCACGACAATGGGATTTTCTTACCAAAGGGCAAAGGAATGAAATTGGTAAAGCCAGGACAATAAATACATCAAAGAAATGAATCAAAAAATAGTGCATCTTATTTGAACTTATTACATAGCTTATCACCACAGACCAAAGTTAATATTTCATGTACCTCTCATAAAACATGAGAAAATGTAATAGTCTTACATGTGCAATAGGATAATCCCATAACAGTAAATGCAGTGGAAATATAAAATAATGACACTGTTGATGTGTGTATATTTGAGTGTATATCTTTTAATTTAAAAGAACTTACAACTTCAAATGAGTGCTGTTGCTTTTCCTTTTGAAGAAACCATGGATATTCTAGTGGTGGCAAGAGTGCTTCAGTAATTCTGAGAATTCTTTCTTAAACACCCTTCAGAGACAGTTGGCAAGGAATTCACAAAAGTCAAGTGCTCACAGAGAGGCAGGTAACCCAACCAATTTTTGCAGATTGGCTGAAGTAAGGCCAGTGTGATGCAACCAGATGCACTGGAGAGAACATGCATCACATATAAAGGACAACCTCCTCTCAGCTCTGACCAACTGCTTCCACAAGGACCCTCTGTTATCAGGCCTTCCTTTTCAAGAGAAACTGGAGATCTTTATTTGATGTAAATTTCCCAGATTTTTGTGTTGGTAATTAATTAAAATGCAAAATGTTTTGCAGACTAAAATGTTCAAGCAAAACAAAACATGTCTGTGAATCAGATTCAGCCTAGGATAACTGACTTAAGATCATTTATTCCAAAGGAAACCAGATGCGTGGTTAGAAACAGTGGCTGCCTGTCAGAAAAGAATGGAGTAGGGGAAAGATGCAATGCTGATAACATTTTAGTGAAAAGCGTGTGGAAAATAAATGTAGGAACAGAGCAGAATAAAAAATAATGAGGGACATTTTTAAGGCCAACAACCTAAGATTAGAGAAATACCAAACAGAATATCTGCATTTAAGAGGAAGAGTTACACAACAGAAAAAAAAACGAGGGTAAGGCTAAGGTAGCAATATTTGAAATAACCCTTAAATAGGGTGTAGTCCCCTTATGCAGCTTCCTAAAAAAGACTATTAGACTAAGTAACTTACACATTTATTCTGCTGTTTGGACAGAACTCTCTTGTGAAATTACATTAGAGTTGCTTGTTTGTGAATGACAGCTTTCAATAAGGAATACAAATTTCATGAAATGAATAAAAACAATTATTAAAATGATCTTATTATTTCAGCTTCGCATAAATATTTTCTGTTAGCAGAATAGTTAATGAGGTGGACCACAGAGGAAGATTTTAATTCCCTCAAAAACATCTGCTACAAATGCCATTGGGATTTTGATAGCGTTTCCATTGAATCGGTAGATAACTTTGGTCAGCATCGTCATGTTAAGAGTATCAAGTTTTCCAATCCAAGAACATGGGATGTTTGTCCATTTATTTATGTCTGCTTTAATTTCTTTCAGCAAGATTTTGTAGTTTTCAGCATAGAACTCTTTCACCTGCTTGGTTACATTTATTTTTAAGTATTTTACTCTTTATTAGTGTACTGTAATTGGGTTGTTTTCTTAATTTTTTTTTTTTTGGCTTGCTAATTGTTAGTGTCTAGAAACCCAAGTAATTTTGTGTGTTGATTTTGTATCTTGCAAATTTCCTGAATTCATTTGTTGGTTCTAATAGGTTTTCTTGGTTGTTTGTTTTGTGTGGAATCTTTAGGATTTTCTACATATATGACCATGTCATCTGTGAACAGGAATATTTTTACTTCTTCCTTTCCCTTTAGGTGAATTTTACTTCTTTTTCTTTCCTAATTGTTCTGGTTAGCCCTTCCAGGTGAATTTTACTTCTTTTTCTTTTCTAATTGTATGGGTTAGCCCCTCCAAGGCTACGTAGAATACAAGCGGGAAAAACCAACATCCTTTTCCTGTTCCAGATCACAGGATGAAAGTTTTCATCCTTCACCATTAAGTATGACATTTGCTGTGGGTTTTTCATATATGGACTTTATCATGTCAAGGAACTTTTCTTTTATTCCCAGTTTATTTAGTATTTTTATCATGAAAGAGTGTTGAATTCTCTCAAATACTTTTTATTCCTCTATTGAGATGATCATTTTTTCCTTTCATTCTATTAATGTCTTATATCACACCAATTAATTTCTGCCTGTTGAAACTTTCTTGCAATCAGGAATAAATTCCACGTACTCATGGTTTATAAGCCACTTGGTATGCTGTTGAATTTGATTCACTACTATTTTGTTGAGGATTTTTGCATCAATATTCATAAGAGGTATTGGTCTAATCGTTTTCTTTTAGATCTTTATCTAGCTTTGGTCTCAGGGTAATGTTGGCCTTAATGAGTGAGTTTAGGAGTATTTTCTCATCTTCACTTTTTAGAGAAGAGTTTGAGAAACAGTGGTGTCAGTTCTTAAATGTTTGGTAATTTTACTACTGAACCATCTGCACCAGGGCTTTCTTTCTTGGGAGGTGTTGAATGTTGATTTAGTCTATTTGTTAGATATAAGTCTATTCAGGTTTTCGATTAATCATGATTTAGTCTTGGTAGGTTGTGTGTTTCTAGAAATTTGTCTTTTTCATCTAGGTTATCCAATTTGCTGGTGTACAATTATCCATAGTATTCTTTTATAATTATTTTATTTCTGTAAAGTCTGTAGTAACATCTCCATTTTCATTTCTGATTTAGTAATTAGAGTCTTCCCTCTTTTTTCCCAGACAATCTAACTAATGGTTTGTTGATTATCTTGAGTTTTTCCTGGAATAAACTTCTGGTTTTGATTTTCTATTATCTATTTCACCTCTGCTATAATCCTTATTTCTTTCCTTCTGCTTCGTTTAGGTTTAGTTTGTTTTTCTTTTTCTACCTCCTTAAGATGTAAGTTTAGATTATTGATTTGACACCTTTCTTCTTGTTCATATATGCATTTCTAGCTATAACTTTGCTATTTATCACTGCTTTCACTGTATCCCATAAGTTTTGGAATGTTCTGTTTTTGTTTTCATTTGTCTCAAGGTATTTCCTAACTTACTTTGTGATTTCTTCTTTGACTGATTGGTTGTTTCCATGTGTTGTTTAATTTCTACTTGTGTATTTTCAGTGTTTATTCTGTTATTTTCAGATTCATTCCAATATGCTTAGAATAGATACTTTGTATAATTTAAATATTTTCAAATTTTTAAAGACTTGTTTTGTGGACTACGGTATGGTCTAAACTGAAGATTGTTCAGCATGCACTTGAGAAAAATGTCAGATATTATGAGATAAAGTTTTCTATACATATATCTGTCAGGTCCAATTAGTTTATAGTGTTATTTAAAGCCTCTACTTCCTTATTGATCTCCTGTCTAGATGTTCTGTCCATTATTGGAATTGGAGTATTCAAGTCTCCAAATATTATTATAGAAATATTTATTTCTCCCTTCAATTCTGGCAATATGTGCTTCATATATTTGGAGCCTCTGAAGTTTTGTTCATGTATGTTTATAATTTCCATGTCTTCTTAGTTTATTGATCTTTTTATCAACATATAATATGCTTACTTGTCTCCTGTAAGAATTTTTAAGTTAGTCCTTTTTTTCAATAAGTGTAGTCAACTTCACGTTCTTTGGTTACAGTTTGCATGAAATATGTTTTCCCATTTGTTCACTTTCAACATATTTGAGTCTTTAGAACTAAAATGAGTTACTTGTAGGCAGTATATAGTTGGATTTTTTAAAAAAAAATTGTCTGACTAATCCTTGCCAATGATTGGAGATTTTAATTCATATCCATTTAATGCAATTACTGATAATAAGAATTTTCTTATAACATCTTGCTATTTGTTTTCTGTACGTTATGTAGATCTTTTTGTCCCTCATTTCTTCTATTACTGCCTTCATTTATATTCAGTTTAGTTTAGTTTTGTCAGTGACATGTTTAGTTTTGCTCTCATTTTCTTGATTGTATATTCTATAGATACTTTTTGATGAGAAACGGAAATTCTACCAAACATGTTAAAGTTACATGAATCTAATTTGAATTGATACCAACTTAACTTCAAAGACAAACAAAAGATGTTCTCCTGTACCGCTATGCCCCCATTTATGTTACTGATGTCGAAAATTACATCTCTACACATTTATGCCCAATAACATAGTGTTATTATTATTTTTAATGAATTTGACATTTAAATCCTGTAGAAAATTTAAATTGGAGCTAAAACCCAAAGTTATAACAAATACTAGCTTCTATATTTGCCTTCATTTTTACCTTTACCACAGAACTTGATGTCTTCACATGAATTTGAGTTACCATCTAGTGGCCTTTTGTTTCAACTTGTAGGATTTCCTTTAGCTTTTCCTATAGGGCATGTCTAGTGGTGATGAACTACCTTAGCCTTTGTTTATCTAGAGATAGTTTAATTTTTCTCTCATTTTAAAGGGACATTTTTGCCAGATATAGAATTTTTAGTTGACCTATTTTTTTCTTTCAGCACTTTAAATATATAATCCTACTGCCTTCCAGCCCCCAAAGTGGAAGATAAAAAAATCTGATATTATTGGCAATCCCTTTTTTGGGGTGGCTCATTTCTCTCCTGCTGCTTTCAAGATTCTTTGTCTTTGGTTTTTGGCAGTTTGCTTATACAGTCATGCACCACATAACAACATTCCAGTCAACAACAGACCACACATATGACAGTGGTCCCAGAAGATTTTAATGGAGATGAAAATTCCTATCATCGAGTGACCTTTTAGCTGTAGTAACATCGGAGCAGAATGCACTACTCATGTGTTTGTGGTGATGCCGGTGTGATTAAAACTTCAGCTCCTTCAGGAAGTATTCCAAACAAAAGCATTTTTCTCATAGGAGAGGACAGCTCTATGCATGTTATTGCCCCTGAAGACCTTCAAGTGGGACAAGATGTGAAGGTGGAAGACAGTGATATTGACGATCCTGACTCTGTGTAGGCCTTGGCTAATGTGTGCATTTATGTCTTAGTTTTTAACACAAAAGTTTAAAAAGTAAAACAATACAAAAATTTAAACATAGGAAAAGCTTATAGAATAAAGATACAAGAAAGAAATTACTTTTGTACAGCTGTACAATGTGTTTGCGTTTTAAGCTGTGTTTTTACAAACGACTCAAAAGTTAAAAAAATAAAAAGTTTATAAAGTGAAAAAGCTTCAGTAAGCTAAGGTTAATTTATTACTGAAGACAGAAAAATTTTTTTTTATAAATTTAGTGTAGCCTAAGTATACAGTGTTTATAAAGTCTACGGTAGTGTTCAGTAATGTTCTAGGCCTTCACAGTCACGCCCTGACTCTCCCAGAGCAACTTCCAGTCCTGCAACCTCAATTTATGGTAATCACCCTATACATGTATAGCATTCTCAACATTTTATACTGTATTTTTACTGTAAGTCTTTATGTTTAGATGTATTTAGATACAAAAATAGTTACTATTGTGTAACAATTGTCTACAATATTTGGTACAGTAATGTGCTGTATAGTTTTATAGCATAGGAGCAACAGGCTATACCATATAGCCTAGGTGTACAGTAGGCTATACCACCTAGGTCTGTGTATCTATACTCTACGATCTTCTTATGACAAAATCACCAAATGATGAATTTCTCAGAACATATTTTCATTCTTAAGGGACGCATGACTGTAATAGATCTCAACGTGGATCTCTGAATTTATCCTACTTGAAGTCCACTGAGCTTCTTGAATTTGTAGATTTATGTCTTTCCTCAAATTTATAAAGCTTTTAGCTATTATTTTTTCAAATAATCTTTCTGCTCCTTTCTCTCTCTCTTCTTCTTCTGGGACTTCAAACATGGCGTGGTCAGCTTGAAGGCGTCACATACATCACTTGGGCTTTGTTCATGATTCTCCAGTGTTTTGTCTTTCTGTTCCTCAGACTCATTCACATCAATTTTCCTATCTTCAAGTTTTCTAATTCTTTCTTCTGACTGCTTAAATCTTCTGTTAAAATCTCTAGTTAATATTTTATTTCATTTATTGTACTTTTAAGCTCCAGAAATTCTGTTAGGCTACTTTTTTTTTTGCTTAAAGATTGGCACCTGAGCTAACAACTGCTGCCAATCTTCTTCTTCTTCTTCTTTTTTTAACTCTTCTCCCCAAAGGCCCCCAGTATGTAGTTGTAGTTGTGAGTGCCTCTGGTGGTGCTATGTGGGATGCCCCCTCAGCATGGCCTGATGAGTGGGTCCCATGTCTGCCCCCAGGAACTGAACTGGTCAAACCCTGGGCCACCAAAGCAGAGCGCTTGAACTTAACCACTTTGCCACAGGGCCAGCCCCTAGGTTACTTTTGATAATTTCTATCTCTATTGTATTCTTACTTTGTTCATATGTCTCCCTCGTTTTCTTTAGTTCTTTGTCCACATTTTTCCTTAGCTGTTTTATAATATATAGGACAAATGGTTAAAGATCTCTGTCTATTCAATCAGATGTCTGGGCTTCTTCAAGGATGGTTTCTGTCAACTTATTTTGTTCCTTTGTATTAGCTGTGTTTTCTTGTTTCTTTGTACGCCTTATGAATTTTCTTGAAAATTGGGCATTTGATTCTTGCAATGTGCTAACTATGGAAACCAGATTTCCCCCTTCATCAGGGTTTGAATTTTTTGTTTTGTTTTTGCTATTAAAGTCTATGTTAGTCCTTCTATTTTGAGACTTTGCCAATTTTCTGTTTGTTTGTTTTTGGTGAAGAAGACTGTCACTGAGCTAACATCTGTGTCAGTCTATTTTGTATGTGGGATGCTGACAAAGCATGGTTTGATGAGCATTGTATAGGTCCACGCCCAGGATCCAAATCTGTGAACTCTGGGCTGCCAAAGCAGAGCGTGTGAACTTAACCACTGTGCCACCAGGCTGGCCCCCATTTTTTTTTGAGGAAGATTAGCCCTGAGCTAACTGCTGCCAATCCTCCTCTCCTTCTTGCTGAGGAGGAATGACCCTGAGCCAACATCCATGCCCATACTCCTCTACTTTACATGTGGGACGCCTGCCACAGCATGGCCTGACAAGTGGTGCGTAGGTCCGCACCCAAGATCCAAACTGGCAAACCCTGGGCCGCTGAAGCGGAATGTGCGAACTTAAGTGCTGTGACACTGGGCTGGCCTCCCGTATATTTTTTTTTGTGAAGACTATTACTGATCAAGCATGATCACTGAAATCTCTATTCCTTTAGTTCATGGTCAGCCAGTGTAAGGACAGAGGTTTCTTTAGTATCAGGAGTTGAAATAAAGTAAAACAAACAAACAAGCAAAAAGCTACCGCAAAGAAAAAAGAACAGCAAGCTTTCCCATTCTTTGCAGACCAGCCCTGTGTTGGGGTCTTCCTTCACCCTTTAGCTAAGCTTGATCTGATCCTAGGAATCAGCCCAAGGTAAAAACTGAAGTCTTCTCAGTATTTCTATGAGCATATGTACCTGGGCCTTGTGTCTTTCCATATTCCTTCCTCTACAGAGCTGTTTTTGAATGTCCTAATTTCTCAAAGAGAAACAGAAATTCTCTCTTCCAGCTTCTCCTCTGGGCATTTGATGGCCTTTTGTATATCTTCACCTCAAGTCTCTTCTCCCTGGCACCTGTGGCCACCTTATCATTTTTATGAGTAGTGCCTGCCACTTCTCCTTTCTGTTTTCTGAGTTATACAGACCAGAGTTGATCCCCTTGCTTCAGTTCTTTAGGTATCCTGCTGTCCAGTTAGAACACACTTCTACAATAATTTTCAAATAAAATCTCTTCTGTTCTCTCCAGTTCAAGGGGGGATAACAGGAGCCAGCTGCTGCCACCAAGGACCAATATTAGCACTGCACTAAGGAGGGGGTAGAGCAAATTGAATAAAAATTCCACAAAACTTTCTACTTCGAAAACTACTTTTTCTAGATTGGGTATTTGCTTGGATGCTGTAAACCTCTGATTGTTTTCCAAACCTCTAATAAATTTGGTTTAAATAGCTTCTGGTTGTTCCTTTGATGTGTCTGTTAGGGAAACAAGAGCTTGGAGTTTTCTAGTCCACTATTTTGCTGACATTACTCCCTCATTGCATCCATTTTTGAATCTATTATTTAGAAATTTGCTTTGATTGGTGGATAATAGCATGCCAAAATTATTATTTTTTGAGTGCTAGTGACACTCCACACATTCCATGACTTTATCAAGGAGGTATGTTTTCTATTTTGTAAGTATTTTGTTTATTGAATTTGCCACTATATGTATTAAAATTTTTCTATTAAATTTGGATATGTTTTACAGGATTAAAATATTAGTCATTCTTATTATATTTTCTTTTATTGTTTTAAGCTTTTATGAATGAGGATAGTTTTATTGTCTGAAATTTATGATAGAAACAAATGATTAATAACGAATTATATCTTAGCAGAAATTTGTTATTCTGAGAGTCTATATTTTTAGGCAATACTTTCAGGCTATAATATATAGGTTTTCAAGTTTTCTTTTCTCATCCTAGAGCCTATTAAGCATCGCATTTGTCTCTCTGTCCCTATTTCTTCCATTCTTTTACTGAAAAAGTATAGAAATCTATTTGTAAAGAGTGGGAGTACATTTGCATGTTTATTGTTTTCTCCTCTCCATTGATTACAAATGGACAGATTGCTTTTGTGCAAACAGCACAGGCTCTTGCCAAGGCTGATAACTTACATTACTCAGTAAGACTGTTCTGGGCGAGGTTTGTTTCCTCGCATGTGAGCTCCCTGATTTGATTACTCTTTTTGACATCTGGACCTGTTGAGTTAGGAGATTTTGAAACTGCAACCCCAAACATTTTATTCATTAAGATAATGCTCATGTGAATATATATTAACTTTTCATAGAGCCAATTTCTACTGTTATTTGGGTAAACAAAGAGGACACTTTGGAGATCCTAAGGAATTTGAATTGTTTATAATTTTGAAGTCTTCTTGAATCAGAAGATTTTGGAAGAGAAGAGGAACAAACAATCGGAATGCTTTTATCATGTTAGTTTTGGTCAAACCTACTGCACATACACACACCGAGGGTTTTAGAGAGTGGAGAACAAGATAGAGTGCAGTAGGTGGATAATACTGAGTTTGCGCCTAATCAGAAATAAATATTCTCAAAGTCTTATTCTTGCAATTATCTTAATGATGTAAAGCTTTGTAGGCTTATACTTTATTTATTTTGTGTTTTGATGAGAAGTTCTTCTCTCTTCTTCATCAGCCTGCGCTTCTCCAACTCCACCATCAAACCCCCAAGACTATGATTTGAAACACCTTCAACAAAAGTGGACTCATATCACCTACTGAAGAGACTATAACATGCTAGAAATCTAATATGTGCTTCATAAATAATAGTTTTTGAATTGAAGTGCAGATGGGTGTGAACAAATGAGCAATTAAGGCTTATGGTAGACTTCTTCAATAACGTTATATTAATAATTATACCTACATTTTTAAAAAATGCATTTTAAATAATGCAGTTTACAACTCATTTTGATATGCATCATATCATTTTCATTCTCACAATAGCTCTGTGGAACAGATGATAATTTTTTTGTTATTAGTCTTACTTATGTGAATTTGGGTATTTGATGAAGGTTTAGCAGGTAATAAATCATAGAGGCAGGCCTCAAACCGTACCTTCTAACTCTAAATCCAGAATTTTTCAAAACAGCGTAGTTGCCTGATAGAAGATGTTATACAGACAATCTGAGACAGAAAGTTTGCCCACAAATATTGGAAGTAAACTGTGGCTACAATAATCAAACATTTCTATAAAAATTTCTATTCTATATCCCTGCCATATTTGATAAGTTTTGAGCACCAAAGGTTTTTGCCATTAGGAAAAATAGCAGAGGGCAGTGGGCTGGATAAGATAAAGAAAAACAGAACTCTAATATTTTGATTAAAATTTAGACCTTTTATAACCAAGATGTGTGTCATTTCTGACAAAATGAAAATGAACTTTGTAATAAGACAAATGGCATGTTGGAAACATTTGTGGTGCCCAAGTGGAAGTGGCAGTAGATTTTGTAACCCAGTTTGGAAAGTCACAAATTTCTTCTAACAATGTTTTCTGTGAAAGTGACAAAACTACATAAACTTAAAGAAAAACACAGAAATTTAGAAATTTTCCTAAAGGGGAGAAAAGAAAAAAGCAGAATCAAAGTTTTACAAAAGCATGTACATAGTTTTCCCCGAGCAATATGCATATATGATATAATTCTGATCTCTTAAGATGCAATTATTTCTGTATTTTTTTAATGTTTACACATATTTGTTATTCTGACTTCCAATTTTTAAAACTTGCAGACCCCTGACAGTCATATCTAACACCTTTCAGTTTAGATGCTTACACATGTTAAGAATATTTATTCATTCCAGATTCAATGAAAACCTGATAAAATCTGATAAATCATGTCAAACCTCCCATTATCCATCTCCACAAAATCGCATAACCTCATTAGACATGTTTAAAGGTTAATCATTGATATTCTGTCTACTTTAAAATAAGAATTGACAGTTATAATACAAATGTTTTTCATAAAAATAAGAATATTTCATATGTAAACTTTATCCTTTTTCAAATACTTTTGTATCTATCTAACTCTGCTCCACAAACCAGAAAATAGATCTCAGTTTTCATTTGACACACACGAAAACTAAGGTTGGGAAAGGGAGCCAGGTTCATGGCAAAGCTGTTAACACACATACATCCTGATATCAAGTTCAGTGTATGGTGATTAACTTATGCATAAGCTATTAGAACGGCAAAAAAAAAAAAAAAAAGTGAAAGAAACAGGAGAAGGAAAATATTGATAGTACCAAATACTGGAATGGATGAAATGATGGTGAAAATTAATTGGAACTCTCATAAATTACTGGTGCGAAAGAAAAATGTTACAGCCATTCAGGAAAACAGATGGCACTTTCTTATAATATTTGACATTCAGTTACCATATGACCCACCAAGCCCTCTCCTTGGTATTTACCCAAGAGAAATTACAACTTACATTTACCCAAAAACTCGTACATGAATTCTCATAGCAGGTCTATTTAAAATCATCTTAATTTGGAAATAACCTAAGTGACTTTCATTGTTTAAAGGATAAACTGTGGTGCATGTATGCAATGGAGTACCACCAAGGAACGACATAAGAACAGACTACTGTTGTATACAATTTAATTGCATCTCAGAGACATTATGTTGAGTGAAAGAAGTCAGTTTCAAAAAGTTACCTGCTGTATGTTTACGTTTCTGTGGCGGTCTCAAAAAGATTCACTCATGTGACAGAAAACAAATTCACAGTTTTCAGGGGATATGAGTGGGAGGTGTAGTGCGACTATTAAGGGATATCATGAGGGAGTTTTAGAGGTGATGAATACGTTTTGGTTCCTGATTGTGGTGGAGGTTCTAAGAATCTATGGGTGTGTTAAAATTTGTTAAAATATATCAAAATATTCAGTTCACCATAGGATAATTTTAAAACTAAAATTAAAAAATAAACATTTTTTTAAAAACCTGTATATAGGTGATGTAGGTCAAGGCAAATTTAATGACTATCTAATATCCTTTGCCAGAGTAAATGACATCCAGGGTATAAATAACAGAAAAATAAAGATTTTTTTCATATTTGGAATATTTGCTTTAAAAAAACATGCAAAGGAAGATTACCTCAGTGACATACTCAGAGAAGCATTGTTTTCAATCACAGCCAATATTTTCCTGATATACGATTCCACGTGCATCTTTTTCACTTAGATGGCAATCAAAGTAGGTGTCATACATTCAAAATAACCCACATCTGGAGGGCTATGTTCTTTACTTTTTGAAAATCCATAGTTGGTCAGTTTTAAGAGAATTTTGTATTGTCATTGACGCTGGGGGACAAGCTAGAAATAATATCCTCAAGGAAGCTGGTTCAAAATAATGGTAGAAATGCTTTGAAAGATTGAGGACTGATTAAAGAGGAATTATTCTCTCTTCTCCCTTCTAGGATTCCGAAATTCACAGCAGGTGCCCATAAATATTGAAGACAGACTCATGAATTCCTCAGGGGCTTCCATTCACAGTACTGTATTATTTCTGATTAACATGCTAATGATGAGTGATCTAATTCAATAGTAATATGTTAACATTCAGAAAGCAAGCTGATAATATTCTGTGGATAAATTCAGATTTCATTTAAACTGTTTCCTTTTTACCTCACCTTATTTTGGGTCAACAAATTCAGATGAAATTTGTATCATTTGTGGCTTTTGAAATGTAGTTTTTAAACACAAATAATTTGGGTGAATAAAATCTGCATAATAATATTAGAGATCAATATGATAAATATTTAATGAATAGATTTACTAATATATGATAGAAAGGAATCTCCTCCCCCAAAAGAAAACCTGTGTAGATTTAACAGCTTTATTAAGATATTCAAATACCAGCTGGGTAACCTATGGTGGACAGATTTCAGGGGAGATTCCAGAATAAGATGGACTAGGAAGAAAAACCTGGCCACCCACTTCAGAAAAAATTGGCATGACAACCCTATGAATAACAGCAGAGTACTGTCTGATATAGCATCAGAAAATGAGAGGATGGCACAAAAAGACCGACCATAGTTCTGTTGTGCTGTACACAGGGTGGCTAGGGCTCAGAATTGACTTGAGGGTACTAACATAATTTATATGTCTTGTAATTTACCTGTTTTAAATGTACAATGGATTTTAGCTTATTTTCAGACTTGTGTCAACATATCTACAATCTAATTTTAGAACATTTACAGTACTCCAAAAAGTAATATCATGCCCATTTGCAGTTACTCTTCGTTTCCTACTCCAAATCCCACCCTGAGGAAATAAATAATTTACTTTCTACCTCTATAGATTTGCCTATTCTGGACATTTCATAGAAATGGAATCATACAATATCTGGTCTTTTAGGACCGGCTTCTTTGACTTATCATAATGTTTTTGAAGTTCATTCATGGTGTAGAATGTATCAGAACTTCATCCTTACTTATGGCCTCGTAATATTCCAAGAATATATGTACCACATTGTATTTATCCACTTAGCAGTTGATGAACATCTGAGTTTTCCCATAGCCATCTATTTTTAAACATGCTGCTATAAACACACATGCACATGTGTTTTGTGTGAAATATATTTTCACCTTCTTGGGTAAGAACTTAGGAAGGGAATTGCTGGGTCTTTACTGTAATTGTATGTTTAACATTTTGGGAAAATATCAATCTGTTTACGAATGTACCATTGATAATAGTACCATTTTACATATCTATCAGCAAATTCTAAGGATTAGAATTTCTCTGCATCTCTTCAACACTTATTATTTTCTACTTTTTAAAAAAATTTATAGCCATCCTAGTGGATGTGAAGTGGTATCACATTGTGAATTTGATTTACAATTATCTAATAACTAGTCATGTTTTATACTATTTCATGTGCTTATTGGCCATTCATACATTGAATGCCTTTGCCCATTTTTAAATTGTGTTATATGTTTGTATATTATTAAGTTATAAACATTCTTTACATATTCTGGATATAAGTCCCTTGTTAGATAAATGATTTCCAAATATTTTCTCCCAGTTTCTTGCTTGACTTTTTACTTTCTCATGGTACCCTTTGGAGCACAAGAGTTTTTAATTTTGGTGATCAAGAAAAATGAGATGCACACAGAAAATGTACATTATTAGAGTCACGTAAATCCTAGTTTTATTGTAAGTTTATATTAGGTTGAACTGCATACACAAATGTCTCTTCTTTAACATAAATTGTGTGCTGAGCTAAAATGTAGTGCACAAGCAGTCTGAGTTGCTGTTGATATGGACGTGGAAATGATGAGGTTTTTAGTTAAGCTTTCTGGCAGTTGTAGTTGGTGTCTATAAAACTGTGAATCCATCTTATTATTACTCCTACAATCAGGAGATGGGGGAGAAAAGGGATGTGGAAATATTTACAGCTCTTCCAGTATTCCAGTTCTTTGTCTTCTAGGCACGTGGTAATATTACACTCCCTCATCCTTCCAAAGCTTTGCTCATGTCTTGTCAGCAGAAGCAACAACAGCATTTCAACTGTTTGTAGACATAGACAGTGATTGTCATTTATAGTTCCTTTTGCCATGGAGACATGCAATGTTCCAGAGAAAGGCTGCCCTAACAGACTGGGTTCTGGAACGAAGATGACAGAGAGAGAGCACTCAGCTCACTTTCAGAGGATGTGATATATGAGTAAGAAATAACCCTTTGTTGTTTGAAGAAACTTAAATTTCATAGTTCATTCTTGCAGCAAAACCTAGCTTCCCTGACTTGGCAATTGCAAATCTATTAAGCACACATCTCCCAAGGCCATGAATCATATATTTTCTTACTATTAAATCAGCATTTTATCTCCATTTAACAAATAAGAAAACTGACTTCTTACAGGTTACAGTACCTGGGGAATTTAGTAAATTCTCTTAAGCCTCAGCGTTGGAATCCAAATCCAATTCTGTCTGAATTCAAAGCTCACACTCATTCCACAAAACTCTGCTTTCTGGACCCATGAGTACTTATTAAAAAAACAGAATTATCAGAATTGGAAATTCAAGTGATATTACTAGGTTTGGTTTTATCCATCTTCATCTCCTAAAATAAAACCTCTGTTACAAATTCTATAACTAATTTGGATCCAGATATTTAAAAACTGAGTTTAACAAACAATATACTAGAGTAATGAACCTTATCCAGACAAAAAAAGAAATAAAAGTTGTGTTTTGCTGTGTTTCTTAACAAAAAAGTATTCGATTTAAATTCAAAACACATGACAGTAAAAAGAATATTTGACTGAATATTATATTTGAAAACAGTTATACTGTCTCAAGCAAATTTTTAAAAAGCATAAAAATTTAGAAGTCAGAGACCTCCATGAGGAATTAGGGACACTTGGAGTTCATATGGATATAGAAAGCAAAGCAGAGAGAACAGGAAATCAAGTACACTTTAGACACTGAGGCAAAATCTTTTGCCACAAGAGATAACTGCAGGATCCATGACATCCATCTAATTATGCATTGTGATGTGATGGAATAAAATTTATCATCAAATTCTGTTATCTGCATCATGAGACTTTACTGTATCAAGAAATAGGTTACAGGATTTGTGGTGTTTTTGTTTGTTTTTACTTATTTGTTTTACATAAACTGGAGGAAGAAGCTATGTGGCTATCTGTTCAATAGGTATAAATTCAATGATCAAGCTATGTGGGAAAAGAGTGAAACGTTCTGTGTGCACAAGTCTGTGTGTGTGCATGTGTGTTTTCTTTGATATACACTCACACAGACAGAGGGGAAGAGTACAAATCTAAAACTACTACTTAAGGCATGCATTTAGGGGTGGAACAGATGTGAAAAGTTAGGTGAGAAGTTAGGTGGGAGCAGTCAACTGAATCCCATTATTTCACAGTTAAGGAGAAGCATAGGACAGGGGAAGAACACGGATTTGGGAGCCAGGCTTACTCATTTTGAATCCTTTTTTTCTTTAAATTCATCTGACAAAGTATTTAACCTCCTCTGAGAGTCTGTTGTGCAAATTAAAAGAGTTTGTCTTCTAATGTGTCTAGTGTAATGCCTAGCACACACACATTCACACACACACTTTAGCAACAAGGATTATTATTATAAATGAGAGGACAGTCACACTGAGAGTTTCTTTTCCTGTCTCATAAAATATGATAGAAATATTCTGTTGGTTGTAATGAATACCTTGAGAAGTATGTGTAAAATGGCAGATAGTTACTTTCACTTTAGGAACACATGTACACAGAATGTTTTACCTTTTTTCCACATGGCTTGATCATTGAATTTATACTTATCTCACAGATGGCCACATAGCTGCTTCTTCCAATTTATGCAACACGAATGTTGTTCCTTTTATAAAACAACAAAGGAAAATCATTTCCAAGGGTCATATTAAACTCTATATTAGAGGAAAATCAAGTTACAATTTTTCTTGGTTTATTGTTAAATTCAAATTTTCTGACGAAACTAAACAATACAAACACTAGTGTGCCTTCTTAGAATAATCTTGCCATTGAGAGTTTTATACAAATTTGGCCCTGGCGTTCTATTCTTCTTTCATTTCATGCTAACATCTGGTCTGAACTTTTAATCCTACCAGCTATGTTTATTTACCTTTCTTGTGTATGAATCACACATTGGCCCTGGATGCAAGGATTTGTTGTCCTCCACCCTCTGTGCTTGTAAAACTCTCATGTGTTTCTGTCCTTTACCTGTTCACTAACTATGTCTTATTCCCTAATTAGGGAGGGTGCAAGCAACAGCACAGACACAGGCACCATTGTATCCTCCAAAGATCGTAGCACAAACCTGCATAACTTGCATGATAAAGATATGCTTTGATATAATTTAATTTCATTTTTGGACAGGGATTCATATATGCTGGAGAGAATAAGGAGTTTTTAATCAGAAAGAACTGGGTTTGAATCCTAGCTCTGCCACATATTAGATGTGTGATTGTGAAGAGAGTTGTGTAAGCCTCTCTTTACTGATCTGTAAAATGGGGATACTAGAATTTAGCTCAACTGGTTGTTATGAGGATTAAAACAAGATATTTTAGAGCACCTCATATTTAAATTGCCAGTCTGATTTTACCTTTTGCAGATGAAGGAAGAAGGCTCATGTAAAGTGATTTGGTCAAGGTCACACAGCTTGCCAATTACAAAGTCAGAAGATGTAATATCTAATCGCCTTTATAGGATTACATCTTACTATTCAATTCATATGATCCTGCAGCTTTTCCTCATGTGAAAGCCAATCTATTTTGTGCTTCACGTTAAAGTTTATTCATAGTCTGGTTCTAAAGTTTCTAATTTGGTTCTATAGATTTTAAAGAACCCTTATTTTAAGATTGTTAGTTATTTAACACATTCTGTTCACAAGATTTAATTAATACCTTAGGTGCCAGAATATGTGATTTGGATTACACTTCATTGTCATAAGGTGACCAAATATCCTATGGTCAAAAACATGACACTTTTGATAGTGAAAGATGGTAGGACAAGTACTAAGCCAGATAGAATGCCAGGACAACAAGTGCAAAATGGAACTGGCTAGAGCAAACTAGGATATATAGTTACCCTATTTACAGAATAAAAAGAAAATCTGGGAGCTCGCCCAGTGGTGTAGTGGTTAAGTTTATGTGCTCTACCCCAGCCACCTGGGGTTCACAGATTCGGATCCCAGGCGTGGACCAACCACCATTCGTCAAGCCACACTGCAGTGGCATTCCACATAAAATACAAAAAGACTGGCACAGATGTCAGCTCAGCAAAACTCTTCCTCACACATACACACACACACACAATCTAAACAGCAACCTTTTAACACAAGACAAGTTACAGTGACTTTAAATAAATCTAATGATACCTAATTTGAATGAAAGTTGGAAGAAAAAGAGACAACATGAATCAATCATTAACTAGTAGCTAAGGTTATTATTCTCAGCTTTGTGAAATTTCCTACCTAAAATATTTGAAAATGTGGACGATTATCACAGAACAATGTTTGTACAAATTACTCAGTAACAAATGGACAAGCTCCTTCTTCAAAATGTACAAATTAATCCTGCAATGTCATAAACTTGTACAGTCTCTGACGTCAACATCTGGGGAACAGGCATATGCGTGCTGGGGAAATCTACCAGTGTTTGATAGATTAGCATAAAATTCATCTTAGTTCTAATTCCCTTCAGTTTTCCAGGCCTTGCAATGTGCTTATTAAAATGATAAAATCTCTCATTATTTTTCCTTAGTTAAAAAAGAATCACATCCACACTCTCAGTGTTTGGCTTTTACAGGTCATATGTGCTCATGTGCTCAACATCATGGGCACCTATTTGCCATGTGAGTTAGTTTTCTGGCCCTCTTCTAGTAACCTATATGGCTTTTACTGACTTTGCAAAGGTAAGAAAAAAACATTTTAAAAGCAAACAGTTGGTTGAGATTTAAATCTTTGAGATTTAAAATCTCAAGGTCTGTATATAATAAAATTCAGGATTAATAAAGATGATCTAAAATAGTTGTCTCAAAATTATACTAGCAAGTTTAATTAACTAAAACACTCACATCCACCATAGTAAGTGGTATATCTTTTGATAGAAATTAAATAGATATAGTTTTCTGCCTGTGTTTCCTCCATGATGAGGAGTGGCCCAAAGTTGGCCTTATTCACTGTCATCCAAGGTCTGAGTCTCGAGAGGTACTCACATATTTGTTGAATGTGTGAAGAACGAATAAATGGAAATTTAAATTGAAAATGGTGTTAGTTGCAAACTCATTCCCTTTCCTGCATACAGAACTTGGATGAAGAGCTGCTTTGGGAGTCAGGCCTGACAGTTTCTTCATTGTTATGATAACCCATTAAATTCAGGTTTTTATTCTCTTCCTGAATGAGTTATTCCCTGCCAGTAACAACCTATTCCCTAGGTTCTTGGACATAGTCTACTACAGTTGACAGTTATCAATTTAGCAAAAATACATATATATAATCTGTAGTCTAGACATATTTAATTGATGATTGTTTGAGGGAAGTAGAAACAAAAACCTAAAAATAAATAAAGAAAATAAGAAAGGGCAAATTATTATGTGACAGGAGTTTTGAAAATATCATTTCACAAAATCTTTGAAAAATATTAAATACTGTTTTATAATCCCCACTTATATATATTACATATTAATACTATAAAATATCATAATAAATATAATGTTAAAATATTGTAACCCCAGTAATCTTCATTTTACACGCGAGAAAACTGGGACTCAGAAGTATTAAGTGGTTTTCATAAGGTTGTGTCGAGGTTATAAAATCAAGGTTATAACAAGGCAGAAACCATATCTCATTCAAAGTTCATGCTCTTTGCAAGAACGTTTTGCAAGAAAAAGCAAATTGTGAATTAGAAGTACTGGAAGCTTTGAAAAACAGATGTCAAACAAAAGCAACTAAAAGGACAAATGAAAGCTTACTAATCTTTCCCACCTGATCCCTCACCTTATCAGTGACAGTACAGAATTGGGAAGGTATAAGCAAGATCATTCAAAAAGCACGTACATCCATATATGATTTTGGAAAGTAATCTTTATTACTTTCTTTTATATACATGCATTGGCAGTGTGTTTATAGCCTCAACGCCTCATTTTAAGTTTTATCAAGTTTTTCCTCTTGGAATAGTTCATTTATTTTCACCATTATTGCACCGAAATTAAATTCAAGATCACCTTTTAATCATAATTGTTTGTTACAATCTCTGTACTACACAATAGAATAATTTTTAAGAGAGTTGTGCACCAGAAAGAATGAAAGAAAAAAAGAAAGAAAGAAAGAGAAAAAAGACAATATTTCCACTGTGTTGTTCCCTGGTTCCCTTCAAAGCTTGAAAGTATTTCCTTAAAACATCATGCTCTTATGTTTTCGGCAAAGATCTATATTCTTTATTTGTTAAGTGCCTAAGAACATTTGCTTGTATAAAGAAAGGCTTGAAGTATGAGATATTTAATGTTTGCCTCATTTAGAGAAACATGGATCTTTTGGAACAAGTAGATATGCCACTAGCAAAAAAACATATTGAATAATAAAATGTTCACAGTGCCCAGTACTTTTTGTAACTCTGAATTTATTCATAGATTTTGACTTTCTAATAGTAGTCAGTGTTTCTATGCTTTATGACATACAAAGACACCCAGAGGGAGAATTCATTCTAATCATGTTTAGCATCTCAGAAATAACCACACAAACAAATCATCCAATCCCTCACGTTGAAAAAATTGGGCAGACATATGGTCACATGGCTAAGCTATTTTGCCTTGAAACTAATTCTCACTGGTTGAAATGTTGATTCCTTTCCTACAAACTATATTTATTTCAATGTAGAATTTATTTAGGAATTTAATAACTTCGAGACAATTCAAATTTACTTTTTACATTATTAATTGGCCTATAAAATTTGTACACAAAAACGCTGGAGCTTTTACAATAAAATTTCAGGTAAGGCCAAAAAATATTAATGCAAATAAAAATAAAATAGAATAGGGGCCATCCTAGTGGAGCAGCAGTTAAGTTTGCATGTTCCATTTCAGTGGCCCAGGGTTAGCCAGTTTGAATCCTGGGTGCTGACCTATGCACTGCTTGTCAAGATGCACTGTGGCAGGCATCCCACATATAAAGTAGACGAAAGATGGGCACAGATGTTAGCTCAGGGCCCAGTCCTCCTCAGCAAAAAATAAGAGGAGGATAGGTGGCAGATGTTAGCTCAGGGCTCAAAAAATAAGGAAATAAATAAAAATAAATCAGTAAAAATAAGAGAGTAAGGAGAAGGAACTTATATATTCACATACACATCTTTTTTTAATTTGTCATGTCAAAAATGAAAGACAGTGGGTTACACTACTCTGTAGTAAGAAGTAGAATAAGTTGATCAGGAACCTGTACATGAAATCTCTCAAAACCTTCTCTACTTCAACTTCATTTTTATTAGTTTATACCAAATACCTATGTTATAATCACATTTATAATTCTCAAAACTCATCACCCTTTTTTTGCCTTTGTGCTCATATAGACACTCATCTGTCTGCTTGTCCTGAAACTTTACACCACCTATTTATAACTAACCAATGCTCCTCTGTGACTTTCTGTTTTACCCATGCTAATAACCACAGGCCTGTGTAAACAACTTATGACAAAAGTGGTGTTGAAGAGCACAAACACACACGAAGTGGACAAATTTGCAGTAAGTGGTGTTAGCATCATTGAACATAATATGAAAACAAATAAACTTGATCCCTACCTCACACCATTTCCTGAAATCAGTTTGGCATGGAATAGACCTAAATATAGTTGGCAAAATGATAAAAATTTTTTAAGTGAGAATACAAAATGCATGAATCATAGAGAAAAAGATGGTGTATTAATTGATTTACATATATATTTTCACTATCAGTTATATGGCTGAGGCCATGAGCTTTTTTATTTGCTGCTGATGTTGTTATCCCTCCAATAAAGTTTCCTGAAAGGGCAAAAAGAGTGGAAACTGTTACTGAATCAACCTCAAAGAAGGTAATTATATGAGAGGGCTGGCTACAGAAACTGAGGCCAGAGTTGGAATGATGCAGCCAGATCATGACAACCTGGAAAAGAGGAAACTGGGAAAATCAAGATCCTAATTTCACTCACCACTTGCACTCTAATCTGCTATGCCTCCAAGTCTTTAAACCTAACTAGAAGCTGGATGACATGGAAGCTTCTGCTACAATCCGTAGAAATCAGCTCTCTAAGGTACACAGTGGCATGATAAAGGGTATAATGTGCATCCAGTACAATATGGAAATGCAAAGTTACTAAGAATAGCCAAGACACTCATCAGAAGATCTAAGTGGAGGGATTTGTCTTGAAAAGCATAATAATTTCTCATAAAGCTACAGTAATTAAGACAGAAAGACACTGGCATAAGTTAGGCAATTAGACCAACAGAACAGAATAGAGAGATTAGAAACAGATCCAGGTATAGGTAGATAAATTAAAATGAAGGTAGCTTTTCAGAGAAGTAAAAATAAAATAATGTCAATAAACGATGTTGGGAACTCCTGGATAATATGGAGAATAATGAAATTTTATCCCTATCTCACACCATTCCCCCAAATTAACTTGAGATGGATTGTAAATCTCCTTATAAAAGGCAAAACAAGCAAAATTTCTAAAACAGGATGCAAAAAGCATGAACCATACAGGAGAAGACAAGTAATTTTTTTATATCAAATTTAATAACTTCTGTTTATCCAAAGACATAATTTGTGAAATTCGATGCATAATACAGAAAGACTGGAAAGGCTAAAACAAATATTCATATTCAGAATGTGTAAATAATGTCTACACATCAATGAGAAATAGACAATCTAATTGTAAAATGGACATTACATTTAAAAAGATACTTTATAAAAGTGAATGTTCAATTTGCTAAGCAATGTATGAAAAAGTACTTAATTAGGTGCAAGGATGATTCACCATAGGAACAGGAAGGAATATAGATTTTAAGGATCCAGATATATGTTGGGGTTACATGTGTGGAAAGAGTCTCATAGGTATCTTCTCATTACTTTCATTTTTTCATTGAAATAAGAAACAAGGTTAATGTCTAAGAGTAAGGATAGTAGGAGGAAGTACTGGAGGACTGAGAAGAAAAGAAAATAAATGAAATAGTCATAGACAAGAGTGGAAAGTATAGTGAACCTGGATAATAGAGGTAGAATTAGGAGAACACTTGACATGAGTGGCCACGTGCTTCAGGTAAAATCAGTTAGAATCATTGTGAGTTTTTCTTTAGCTAGAGTCAGATGATTCTGTTAGGCACCAGATTTTGAACTGTATTTAACAAAGATTGAAATTTTTCAGGTTAATGAACATGTGACAAGGATAAGTTGAGGTTGTAGTCAAGGGAGAGATTATGATGATTGACCATATGACTTAAACTATTAAGAAGGGAAGTCAGGGAATGATGAGAGGTGAGGTGAATGACAGTGAAACTGTAGTAAGACCAATAAATTGTGATTCCTTCTGGTGTCCAAGGTTCGATAGACTGAGGTACTTAGACGGAGTCAACTGGACAGTTAGAAAATGTTGGCCAAAAAAGAAATTCGTATAGGGATTGTGATGGGGTTGTATGTGTTAATGAATATAAGTTCTAGGTATAACTAATAGAACATATACCCAAGAGTAAAGGTTTAAGGAACTGGATGACCAGAATTTAGGAGGGATTGAATATATATATTTGGAAATCACCAAGAATCAACACAGGATTAGTTGGAGAAAATAACATTTACTCACGAGTTAGAATTTCAATGAAAGAGGAGAATGAGCCAAGAAATGCAAATAAATGTGGAGTACTGGGTGGCATAGTCTCCTGACTAGCAATTCAAAATGGGTTAGTTTTAGAGGAAAGGGAGGGTGATTTAAAACCAGCATATTTTTAAATGGCAGCTGCTTTACCACCAGGCCATGGATAGAAAACACTCAGCTTACATATCCTGTGGTCTCACCCAGGCAGGGAGCCCAGCCAGTGACTCTGCTATATTGCAGAGTATAGCATGCAGCCCCACCTAATCAAGAATCCTAGACAGTGACTCAGCTTGATCATGGAGCACTGTCTGTAACGACATCCAAATCTAGGGTGCAGCTAGAGTCCCTGCCGAAGTAGAGAGCCCAGCCTGCCACCTTGCCCAATAGTGGAGCACAGTCAATGACCTACCTGATTACAAAGCCCAGGCTGCAGCTTCACCCAATGTTAGGGCACAGACTGTGGCCCCACTTGATTAAAAACCACAGTCTGAGGCCCCGTCTGAGTGTGGAGCACAGCCTGCAGCCATAACTGAATACAGAGTCCACCCAGCAGCACTATATAGCACAGCACAGCCTGAGGGCCTACTCAAACAGGAGCAATTGTGGAGCATGGCCAACGGCACTGTCTTATTGCAGAATCTAATCAGTGGCACTTCCATGTCAGGGAACACAGAGGGCAACACTGCTTTACCAAAGGTGATTATGAAACCAAGACAGTGGCCCCATCTGACCATGGAACACAGACAGCAGCTCCTCCAGACCAGATAGCTTACCCAACAGCCTCACTTGAATGTGGAGCCCAGCCAGCAGGCCCACTCAACTGCAGAGCCCAGCCAGCGGCACGTCTGCCTCCTGACCTCAGAACGTGGGCAGTGGCCTTTCCCAACTAGAGACCCCAATAGAAAGCACTGCTTGCCCTGAAGATGCCCTCAGCTGACCCATCCAGTATCCCAAGCTGAGTTGACTGGTGAAAATCTTTCACTGCCATAATTATCTTATAAAGGTTGAAAGATGAGACCACTTACTCAAATGGGCAGATACCAACAAAAGGATCATAAAAAATCAGGAACCGTAAAAGAAAGTAATAAACCTCCAATTACTAACACTAAAAAAATGGAGCTCTATAAACTGTCTGACAAAGAATTCAGAATAATCTTTCTAGTATGTTCACCAACCCTACAAGAAAACACAGACAGACAACTAAATGAAATTAGGAAAACAATGAGTGAACAAAAAGTGAAGTTCAACAAAGAAATAGAAACCACAAAAAAACCAGAAATCCCAAAGCTGAAGATTACAATAAGAGAATTGAAGACTTAAATAGAGAGCTTTAACATCAGAATCAACCAAGCAAAAGAAAGAAATAATGAACTTGAAGATATATCATCCGATATTATCCAATCAGACAAGCCAAAAAAAAAAAAAATGAAGAAAGCCTATGAAACTTATTGGATGCCATCAAGAGAAAATATAGCCATTATAGGACTCCTAGAAGAAGAGAAGAAAGAGAGAAACAATTTTATTTAAAAAATAATAGATGAAAAATTTTCAAAATTGGCATAGAAATGGACATCTAGATTCATGAGGCTCAAAGGACCTCAAATAGAATGAACCCATAAAGGGCTACATTGAGATACCTTTTAATTAAATGGTCAAAGACAAAGGGAAAAATTTGAAAGCATCAAGAGAAAAGCAACTCATCACATACAAGGGAGCCTCCATAAAATGATGAGTGGATTTCTCACCAGAAGCTTTACAGATTAGGAGAGAGATATATTCAAAGTGTTGAAAGAAAAAAAAAAAAAACTTGTCTACAAAGAATACTAACCCAGAAAAGCTGTTCTTTGAAAAGTAAGGAAAGGTAAAGACTTTCTCAAACAAACAAAAACTGAGGGAGTTCATCACCACTAGACTTGCCTTGCAAGAAATGCTAAATGGTATTCTACAAGCTGAAATGAAAGGATGTTAACTAACATTGTAAAAACATGAGAACTGTAAAAATCGGCAGTAAAGGTAAATATATAGTCAAAGTCAGATTCTCTGATATTGTAATGGTGGTACACACATCATTTGTAATTCTAGATAAAAAATTTTGAAAACAAACAACTATAACTAAAATTTTGGTTACTGAATACATAATATAAAATGACATAAATTGTAGTATCAATAACCCAAAATATGAAGGGGGAGTAAAAGTATAAAGTTTCTGTATGCTACCAAAGTCAAGTTGTTATCAACTTGAAATGGAATGTTATAACTATAAGATGTTTTATGTAAGCCTATGGCAACCGCAGAAGAAAAACCTGTAGTAGATACACAAAACATTATAATTAAGAGTCAAATAATACTACCACAAAAATAATCAAATCATGATGACAGCAAGAGAGAAAGAAAGGAACAATGCTCTACAAAACAAGCATAAAACAATTAACAAAATGATAGCAGTAAGTCTTTACCTATCAATAATTACTTTAAAATAAATGGGTTAAATTCAACATTTGCAAAACTTAGAATGGCTGAATAGATAAATAAAGATCTAATGATATGCTGCTTCTAAGAGATTCACTTTAGCTTTAAGGACACACATAGGATGAAAGTGAAAGGATGGTAAAGGATCTATCAAGAAAATGGTAAGCAAGAGAAGCAGGGGTAGATATGCTTATTATAGACAAAATATACTTTAAGCAAAACTTAGTTATAAGACTCAAGAAGGTCATTATATAATAATAAATAAATAAATTCCTTAAGAAGATATAATAATTGTAAAGAATCATGCATGCAACGTCAAAGCATCTAAATACATAAAGCAGATATGAACAGAAGTAAAATTTTTAGAGTAATAAACAGCAATAGAATAACAGTTGGAGAATTTAATACCCTACTCTTGACAATGGATAGGACATTCAGACAGAGAATGAATAAGGCAACAGTGGATTTAGCAACACTGTAGAGCAAATGGACCTAGCAGACACATACAGAACACTCCATGCAACAGCAGAGGAATTAACGTTTTTCTCAAGTGCAAACAAAACACTTTCTAGGATCAATCATTTGTTAGGCCACAAAAATGTCTCAACAAATTGAAGAACATAGAGATTACATTACGTATGTTTTCCAGTCTTAATGGTACGAAATTAGAAATCAATAACAGAAGGAAAGTTGAAGAACTGAAAAACATGTGAAAATTAAACAATGTACACCTGAACAAATCATAAAGGAAATAAACGATGTCTTGAGATATAATGAAAAGAAATCAAAACTTATAGAATGAAGCTAAAGCTGTTCAAGGAGGAAAATTTATAGCTATAAACGCATAAATCAAGAAAAAAAAGAAAGATCTCAAAAAACAACCTAACATTACATAGCAAGAAACTAGAAAAAGATGAATACATTAAGTCCAAAATTAGCAAAAGTTAAGAAATAATAGATATTAGAGCATAAATAAATGACATAGAGAATAGGAAAACAATAGAAAAGATGAGTAAAAGAGCTAGTTCTTTGAAAAGATAAATAAAGTTGACAAATCTTTAGCTAGATTTAACTGGTAAAAAAGGGGGAGGATGCAGACAAAATCAGAATGGAAGAGGATATGTTACAACAGAAACACAAACATAGGAAACATCATAAAAAGAGTACTATAAGCAACTATAGGCCAACAAATTGGACAACCTAAAGAAATAGATAACTTCCTAGAAAAACACAACCTACTAAGACTGAATCAAGAAGAAACAGGGAATCTGAATAGGCAAATAATAAATAATGGGATTGACTCAGAAATATCCTGGGAGAAAGAAAAACCTGCCAACAAAGAAAAGCCCAGAGTCAGAAGTTTTCACAGATGAACTCTACTGAATATTTGAAGAGGAATTAACACAATTGTTCTAAAACTCTTCATAAAAGGTAAAGAAGAAGAGACACTGCCAAACTGAATTTATGAGGGCAGCATTATCCTGATACTGAAAGCAGACAAGGAAACAAGAAAAGCAAACTACAGGCCAATATCCCTGAAGCAAACAGATGCAAAAATTCTCAACAAAATACTGGCAAACTTAATCCAACAGCACATTTAAAGGATTAAACACCATCGTCAACTGAGATTCATCCCTGGGATTCAAAGATGGACCAACATAGCCAAATCAATCACTGTGACATATCACATTAATAGAATGAAGGATCAAAATCATACGATCATCTTGATAGATGCAGAAACAATATTTGACAAAATTAAACATCTTTTCATGATAAAAAGTGTATACAAATTTGGTATAGAAGAACTGTACCTCAACATAATAAAGGCCATATATGACAAGCCCCCAGCTAACATCATACTTAATAGTGAACGTTTGAGGGGCTGGCCCCGTGGCCGAGTGGTTAAGTTCGCGCGCTCCGCTGCAGGCGGCCCAGTGTTTCGTTAGTTCGAATCCTGGGCGCGGACATGGCACTGCTCATCAGACCACGCTGAGGCAGCGTCCCACATGCCACAACTAGAAGAACCCACAACGAAGAATACACAACTATGTACCGGGGGGGTTTGGGGAGAAAAAGGAAAAAATAAAATCTTTAAAAAAAAAAAAAATAGTGAACGTTTGAAAGCTTTGCCTCTGATCGAGATCAAAACAAGAGTGCCCACTCTCACAACTATTCAACATAGTACTGAAAAGTCCTTGCCAGAGAAAAAGAAATAAAAGAAATCTGAATCAGAGAGGAAGAGGGAAAATTCTCTGTTTTCAGATGACGTGATCTAACATATAGAAAACTGTAAAGACTCCACCAAAAAACTGTTAGAACTAATAAATAAATTCAGCAAAGTTGCAGGGTACAGAATCAATATGTATAAATCAGTTGCATTTCTATACACTAACAATGGACTATCTGAAAAATAAATAATAAAACAATCTCATTCACTACAGCAGCAAAAACAACACAGTACTTAGGAACAAATTTATCCAAGGAGGTGAAAGATCTGTACACTGAAATTTATAAGACATTATTGAAAGAAATTGAAGAAGAATATAAATAAATGAAAAAAATACATAAAAATAAATGGAAAAATATCCATGTTCATAGATTGGAGGAATTAATATTGTCAAAATGTCCATAGTACACAAAGCCATCTGTCTATTCAATGCAACCCATATCATGATTCAATGGCATTTTTTACAGAAATAGAAAAAATAAACCTAAAATTTCTCTGGAACCACAAAGACCCCAAATAGCCAAAGCAATCCTGATAAAGAATAACAAAGCTGGAGGCATAATGCTACCTGAATTCAAACTATACTGCAAAGCTATAGCAATCAAAATACTACGGCACTGGCATGAAAATAGACATATAGACCAATGGAACATAATAGAGAGCCCAGAAATAAACCCATGCATATACAGTCAACTAATGTTCAACAAAGTTGTCAAGAATATACAATGGGAAAAGGATAGTATCTTCAATAAACAGTGTTGGGGAAACTAGATACCCACATATAAATGAGTGAAACTGGACCCCTATCTGGGTCCAGTTACCGAAGACCACTTATGAAAATTAACTCTAAATGGATTAAATACTTAAATGTAAGACTTGTAACCATAAAACTCCTGGAAGAAAACTTAATGAAACAGCTCCTTGACAGTGGTCTTGGCAATAATGTTTGGCTATAACACGAAAAACACAAGTAATAGAAGCAAAAATAAATAAGTAGGACATCAAACTAAAAAGCTTCTGCACAGCAAAAGAAATGATCAACAAAATGAAAAGGAAACTTGCAGAATGGGAAAAAATATTTTCAAATCTTATATCTAATAAGGAGTTAATATCTAAAACATACAAGGAACTGAGGCTGGCCAGTGGCGTAGTGGTTTACTTTTGTGGTCTTCGCTTCAGTGGCCCAGGGTTTGCAGGCTCATATCCTGGGCACAAACCTCACACCACTCATCAAGCCATACTGTAGTGGCATCCCACATAAAATAGAGGAAGATTGGCACAGTTGTTAGCTCAGCAAAAATTTTCCTCAAATAAAAAAGCAATAAAGACCAGGAACTCACACAACTCAATAGCAAAAACCAGATAATTCAATTAAAAAATGGGCAACATACCTGGATAGATACTTTTCTAAGGGAGATATACAAATGGCCAACAGGTACATGAAAAGGTGCTTGACATCACTAATCGATAGGGAAATGCAAATCAATGCCATAATGAAATATCAGCTCACCCCTGTTAGAATTGCTGTTATCAAAATATAAAAGATAACAAGTGCTGGTGTGGATGCTGATAAATGGGAAAACTTGTGCACTGTTAATGGGAATCAAAAATGGTACAGCCACTATGGAAAACAGTATGGAAATTCCTCAAAAAATTAGAAATAGACTACTGTATGATCCAGCAATCCTACTTTGGATTTATGCCTGAAGGAATTGAAATCACTATCTTGAAGAGATACCTGCTCTTCCACATTCACTGAAGCATTGTTTACAATAGTCAACACCTGGAGACCAACAACGTGTCCTCTGACAGAGGAATGGATAAAGAAAATGTCTATATAGATAGGATTTTAACCATGAAAGGGAAGAAAATCCTGTCACTTGTGGTAACATAGATAAACTATTCAGGCATTACGCTAAGTGAAATAAGTCAGAGAAAGACAAGTACTGTATGATCTCAGTTATATGTAGAATGTAGAAAGAAAGTAAAGTCGCTGAAACAGAAAGTAGATTGGTGTTTGCCAGGAGTGAGGTTGAGGGGGACATGGCTGGAGGTTGTCAAAGGGTTTAAACTTCCAGTAATGTGATGAATAAGTTCTTGGGATCTAATGTACATCATGATGACTGTAGTTAGCAATAATACATTGTATATTTGAAAGTTGCTAAGCGAGTGGATCTTAAAAGTTCTCACCAAATACATACACTCAAAAAGGGGAAATGTGTTGGGTGATAGATGTGTTAACTAATCTTATTGTGGTAATCATTTCACAATATATGCATACATAAAATCATCATGTTGTACAGTTGTTACACCTTAAATTTACACAATGTTGTATATCAACTATCTCAATAAAGCTGGAAAAATAAAAAGAAAACACTCAACTTTTGAGAAGGCTAAGTGAAATGCGGTCTTTTCAAGGGAAAGCAATGTTAAGGTTACAGAAATGTTCAGAGAAATGAATTAAGAAATACAGTGCGTTGATAACTCACTAGGTAAAATGTAATCACATAAGGGCATGTGAGTATGATTTAGGGAAGGTAGCAGTGAAATGATAAGTAGCAGCAGAGCCAAAAGGATTTTGTAGTGCATTGGAAGTATCCTATGAGTTCAAAGGGAGGAATCCTAGATAATTCCATATATTTGAGCCCAAGTGTCTGAATTAATACTGTTATTGACTGAGGTAGGAAAGGCTGAGAGAAGGACAGGTTAGAGAGGGAAATAGCAGATTTGGAGTTTTAGGTGCCTATTGCATATGGAGTTGTTTAGAAGCAACATGTGTGCACAAGGTCAAGAGAGCAGATGGTGGAATCAGCATATACCCAGAGTATATTTTTTACATTGTGTTGATTGTGAAATATACTTACAGAAAAGTGTATAAGATAGATATGCAAACTCAAACAGGTATCCATAAACACGCATGCTACCATCCAGATAAAGAAATAGAACATTGTCAGAACCATAGAATCCCCCTACTCTTGATAACTGTATCTAATCATAAACCCCTCCCTCTCACCCACCAGAAGAAACCACAATCCTGAAATATAATATAAAGCTTATTTGTTTGCTTTACAATGGTTACATCTATAAATGCATCCCTAAATAACATAGGTTAATTTTGCTTGTTTTTGAAATTTACAGGAATGGAATCATATCGTCTGTATGCAATTTCAACTTGTTTCTTTTGTTCAATATTAGTTTGAAAGATATATCCATGCTGTTGTGCATAGCTGTAGTTCATTCATTTCCCTCTACGTAAGATTCCACAATTCATCTGTTCCATCTAAATAGACATTTGATAGATG
The DNA here is from genome assembly GCF_041296235.1 of Equus asinus. Lineage (NCBI taxonomy): Eukaryota > Metazoa > Chordata > Mammalia > Perissodactyla > Equidae > Equus > Equus asinus. The sequence continues at coordinate 65,616,980 of NC_091793.1, read as the reverse complement.
ATAGACACTACTTTTAGAGGTGGCTTTCATAGTCAGTGATTCCAAAAACATCCTTGTACGAGTCTTTTGATGCCCATGTGCATAGTTATCTTAAGGATATACTAAAAAATTGGAATCGCTGAGTCACAAGATAAACTTATCTTCAAGGTTACTAAGTAATGGAATTCTGCTTCCCCAAATTTTTATGCTACTTTGCACCATCACCAGCAGTGCCAGCAGTGCATGGGAATTCCCTTAGCTATAAAGATTTAATTTTTGCAAATCTGCTATGTATCATTATGGTTTTACTTGCTTTCCTTAGGGGCAGATATACCTTGAAGCTAATGAAGTTTGAGTTTCTGTGCTCAATGATAATTGCTTCATGTTGATGGCAGTCATTGTCATGTATGGATTAAGTGATTGCTAGTCACTTAGGTGTAGGAATGACTTCTAGGAATATGCTACTTCATCAATCTATAGCACATAATGAAGGTGTTGGGTCAAAAGTTTTCCCAAGGTGTAAACATGTGCTAATCAGCTGACACTAGAAGTTACATGAAGTCAATAATGTACTGAGTTATTTTAGATAAAATATTAATTGGTTATAAGAAACAGCAATAATAGAAAATTAAATACAAATAAAACAAAAAATAATAAAGACAGGTGATTAAATAAATATGTATATTATTCTGATTTCAAAAAGAGTATTGTAACACAAATTTTTTTCAGATGGCGCCAAAAGTGCTGATTAACACTGATTAATAGAAAAATTTGAGACAATCGTCAATTTAATTTAATAAGTACATTCCAATAAATGAAAGAGATGGATTTTCAATGAAAGTAATAAATAGGTCTTTGGGTTATTTGATTATACAATTAATAAAAAATGATTGAATCATATAAAACATTGGAAAAGGATAAGTATCTTGCATTTTGAGTTACAATACTTACATCAGTAAAGATTTTACAATATAGTGCTGTAAATGCATCAGTGAGAAACAGTTGGAGAATCTACATTAGTTTCTCAACAAGTGCATTTGCTGAATTTTTGTATATGGGAATAAAACAGGTTTTGCATAGAGACGTTTTATCTAGAAAACCTGAGAATCTCTTATCAATTATTACACTTAATCTATAGAATCTTTGGATTTTCTATATACACAGTAAAATAGAGAATAAGTTACATTTTTACTTCTTTTGTTTACAATATTTATATATTTTATTGTCTTTTTTTTTGTTCCACCCTGTTGATCAGAAACTATTGAATAGCAGTGGTTATGACACACTGCATAGGTTCCTGACTCAAGGATAAATCATTTGATGTCCCATCCATATGATTGTAGCTGAGGGGGTGTGTTTATGTGTATGTATGAGTGTGTGCATAAAGAAAGATTTCTTTTCTGATTAATCATAAAAAATCCCTTTACAATGAAGAGGTACTGAATTTTATCAACAGCTTTTTGGAATATATTTATATCATCATTATTTTTCTCGTTCAATCTAACATGGTAGCAAATTGCATTAAGTATATTTGTCATTTTAAACACTCTTTCATTCCTAAGATGACCCCAAAATATTTGATATTGAACCAATTTTGATAATATTTAAAAATTATTCACTGAAAAAACAATAATTTAATGACATCAGCAAAATGGTGCTGTAGGAACACCAAAAACCTATCCCACCACAAAGGCAATGAATAAACTGGTAAAAGCTGTCAGAATTAACTTTACAAGAACTCTGGAAACTAATAAACAATTTATGGTGACCAGGCAATTGTTACTCAAGAAAAGACAACTGAAACTTGGTAAGAGATCTTTGTGGCCTTTTCATTTACCCTGGTCACGTGGCCCTCTCCCTATTTTGTCAGTGCCCTTGAAGACAACAGCCTATGTTCTCAGTATAGGTTCTCAGTACTGGAGGAAATAGAATGGACTTTATTCTCAAAGAATTGTGCTTGTTTCCTTTGAGCTGTGTGGTGGTTCACGGAAGGACTCACTCAAGGAGCTCGCCTTTATTTTGCCTAAATCCGAACTCACTCAGAGCTGAGGCAACAACTCATGGAGTTTCTGTGAAAAACATTTAAAAGCAAATGTTTCATCTGCTGCTATATGGGCAGGAGATAACAGTTGGGACAAACAATAAACAAAGGGAAAGTGTGGGAGGAAAAGCTAAATAATGAGATGATTTGGGGAATAAGGGCTTTGAAAAGCTGGTCCATATACGTGACAATCTAGAAGGACACAGGAATGCCCAGGGCTGGATGCAGGATCTGAAAATATTTGAGGACATTCCAGGCCTGCACCTCTGGTTCACTTTCAGGCTCTGCACACTCAGGAAGTGAAGGCTAAGAAAAAATTGCAAAGTGCCAGGCTGAGTGTTGCAGGTGTGCCTCAATACACACAAAGACAATAGGCAAAGACTGGGAGATTATTATTTTTTCTTGTTTTTTTAATTTTCTGGTTCAAACCTTTAAGGAAATCTCTGTCAATTTCACTAGTTCACTTCTCAGCATATAGAATAGAGGCCTCACTGGTCACATATGACAAAGAATACAGACCTTACCAAATTGGTTCTCAAAAGTCACTAAACAAACTGCAGCTATAAGTATCAACAATGAATCCTAAGAAGATGTGAGAATTTTATTTCCAGAGTTGCCATATTAGAATATTAAAAATGTAGTTTTCAACAGAATATTGGGAAACATGCAAACATGTATAGTCCATAAAGTGTAAAAAAAAAAGAAACTAATAGAAACTATCCCATAGGGAGTCCTAACATTGGATTTGCTAGATAAAGATTTTAGGGTAACTATTTAAAATATGCTCAGAGCTAAAGAAAACCAAGTACAAATAAAGGAAACCATGAGAGCAATGTCTCAGAAAATATAGGAAAAAAAGAAAGAAATAGAAATTATAATAAAAGGAACCAAATAGAAAATCTGCAGTTGAAAAGTATAATAACTGAAATAAAAATAAATCACTGTAGCAGTTCAATAGCAGATTTGAGCAAGCAGAAGAAAGAATCAGTGAATTTGAAGATAGGTCAATTGTGTAGCAGAAAGAAAAATGAATGAAGAGAGAATAATAGAGCCAAAAAGACCTGTAGGACACCATGAGGCATACCAACATACTCAAAAATGGAAGTCCTAGAAGAAGAAGAGAAAGAAAAAGGCAGAAGGAATAGTTGAAGAAATAATAGCAGAAAATTTACCAAATTTGATGAAAAACATGGATCTACACATCCAAGAAACTCATTGAAGCCTATGTAAGGTAAACTCAAAGAGATACACACCAAAATACCTTGTGATCAAACTCTTGAAAGGCAAAAACAAAGATAAAATCTTAAAATCATGGTCTGGAGAAATTAAATAATAATAGTTGGAGACTTTAATATCTCACTTTCAATAATGGTTAGACAAAAAAAATAAGAAAAAGAAGACTTGAAAAATACTATAATCAGATTAATAGACATTTATGGAACACTTCAACCAATAACAGCAGAATACACATATTTCTCAAGGGGACTTGAAACACTCTCTAGGGAAGACCATATATTAGGCCACAAAACAAGCCTCAATACATTTATAAAGATTAGAATAATACTAATTATCTCTCCCAATAACAAAGGAATGAAACTAGAAATCAGTAAGAGTTGGGAAATCCACAAATATGTGGAAATTAAATAACACACTCTTAAACACCAACTGGGTTAAAGAAGAAATCACAAGGGAAATTAGAAAATATGTTGAGACTAGTGAAAATGAAAACACCACATACCAAAACTTATGGGATGCAACAAAGGCAATGCTAAGAAAGAAATTCATAGCTGTAAATGCTTATATTAAAAAGAATAAAGATCTCAAATAATCAATCTAACTTTACACTAGAAAAATCAGAAAAAAAAAAACTAAAGCAAAAGCTGAGAGAAGAAGGAAATAACGAAAATTAGAGCAGAGATAAAAAAATAATTGAGAATAAAAAATGGAGAAAGTTAATTAAACCAAGCATTGGTTCTTTGATAAGATTAATAAAATTTACAAACCTATAGCTAGATTGGCAAAGAAAAAAGACTCAACTAAAATCAGGGATGAAAGTGGGGAAATTACTACTGAATTTACACAAATAAAAAGCATTATAAAAGAATACTCTGAACAATTATATGCCAACAAATTAGATAACCTAGACGAGATGGAACAATTCCTAGCAGCACCAAACTACCAAAACTAACTCAGGAAGAAAGAGAAAATGTGAGCAGGTCTTTAAAGAGTATAGCGATTAAGTTAGTAAACAAAAAACTCCCGACAAATGAAAGCCCAGGACTGGGGATGGCCTGGTGGTGTGATGATTAAGTTTGCACACCACTTTGGTGGCCTTGGGTTTGCGGGTTCAGATCCTGTGCACGGACCTACACACCACTCTTCAAGACATGCTTTGGTGTCATTCCACATACAAAGTAGAGGAAGATTGGCAATAGATGTTAAGTCAGGGCCAATCTTCCTCACACACACACACAAAAATGCCTAAGACTAAACTGTTCCATGGAGAAATCTATCAAACTTTTAAGTAATAATTAACACCGGTTCTTCCCAGGCTCTTCCAGAAAGAATAGAATTGGGTGAAACACTTCCTAATATATTCTCTGAGACCAAATTACACTGACATCAAAGCCAAAGACATAAAAAGAAAACTATAAACCAAAATCTCTTGTGAATAGGTATACAAAAACCTTCATCAAAATACTAGTAAACCAAATCCAGTAAACTTAAAAGGATTATACCTCACAACAAATGGGCATTATCCCAGGAACACAGGTTCAGCATAAGAAAACTAATCAATGTAATATACCATATTAATAGAATAAAGGAGAGGAGACCACATGATGATCTCAAGTAATAAAGAAAAAGGATTTAATAAAATTCAAGAGTGTTTTTCTGTGATAAAAACTGAATGAACTAGGAATAGAAGGGGATTTCACCAATTTGTAAAAACCATCTGTGAAAAACATCATACTTAATGTTAAAAGACTGAAAACTTTCCTCAAGATCAGGAAAAGGCAAGGATATCTGTTCTCACCACTTCAACGTTATATTTGAAGATCTAGCCAAGACAATTAGGTGCTAGAAGGCATCCAAATGGGAAAGGATGAAATAAAACTATTCCTATTTTCAAATGACATGGTCTTATATAGAGAAAATAGTTAAGAATTCAAGCAAAAAATGTTCAGAGTTAGGGGCTGGCCCCGTGGCCGAGTGGTTAAGTTCGTGCGCTCTGCTGCAAGCGGCCCAGTGTTTCGTTGGTTCGAATCCTGGGCGCAGACATGGCACTGCTCATCAAACCACGCTGAGGCAGCGTCCCACATGCCACAACTAGAAGGACCCACAACGAAGAATATACAACTATGTACTGGGGGGCTTTGGGGAGAAAAAGGAAAAAATAAAATCTTTAAAAAAAAAACCAAAAAAACAAAAAAATGTTTAGAGTTATTAAATGATTCAACAAAGTTTCAAGATATAAGATTAACATACAAACTCATTTGTATTTCTATACACTAGTAATGAGCAATCCCAAAAGGAAATTAAGAAAACAATATCATGTACAAAACATCAAAAAGATGAAATTATTAGGAATAAATTTAAGCAAGGATGTGAAAGACTTCTACATGGAAAATGTCAAAATGTTGAAGTAAATTAAAGATGACAAATAAATAGAAAGACATTTCATGCTCATGGATTGGAAGACTTAATAAATATTGCTATGATGTTAATACCGCCCAAATTGATCTACAGATTCAATACAAGCTTTATAAAGTCCTACTGGCCTTTTTGTAGAAATGAATAAGGTCTTCCTAAAAGTCACATACAATTGTTATGGACACTGAATATTCAAAAAAATGTTTAAAAAGAGAAGCAGATTTGGAAGAGTTACACTTCCCAATATCAAAACTTACTAGAAAGCAAGAGTAATCAAGAAAGTATGATACTGGCCTAGGATAGATATATAAATAAATGGAGTACATTGGACTGTCCATAAATAAACCTGTACATCTACGGTCAATTGATTTACAAGTGTGCCGAGACCATCCAATGGAGAATGAATAGTATTTTCAATAAATGGTACTGGGACAACTGGATGATCTTCATGAAAAAGAATGAAGTTGGACCATTATCTTACCCTATATATGACAATTAACTCAAAATGTACCAATGATCTAAATATGAAGGCTAAAACTATAAAAGCCTGGAAGAAAATAAATGGTAAATCTTCATGACCTTGGATTTTGCAATGGATTATTAGATTTAATACTTGAAACACAAGCAACAAATGAACGAAAGTCAGATAAGTTAGATTTTATAAAAATTAAAAACCTTGTGCATCAAAAACCACTATCATGAAAAAGAAAAGGCAATGCAAAAGTGAGAGAAAATATTTGCAAATCATATATCTGATAAGGGTCCAGTATCCACAATATATAAATAACTCTTACAACTCAACACCAAAAACACAAATGACCCAATTAAAAAATGAGTAAAGGATCTGATTAGATATTTCTCCAAAGAACATATACAAATGGTGCATAAGCACATGAAAAAATGATCAATATCATCAAATAAGTGCTGATCCAAACCACAATGATATGCTACTTTACATCCACTAGGTTGGCTATAATTTTTTTTTTAAAAAGTAACATAAAAGTGCTGGCAAAGATTTTTGGAGAAATTGGAACACTCATGAATTGCTCATAGGAATGTAATATGGTTTAGTCACTGTTCAAAAATTTTGATAGTTTCTCAGAAAGTTAAAAATAGCATTACCATATCACCCAACAATTCTGTTCCAAGGAGTATACTTAAGAGAAATGAAAACCAGTATTGAGACAAATACGTGTACATGAAAGTTCTTTGCAACACTGTTTGCAATAGCTAAAGGATGGAAACAATTCAAATGTCTGAAAAATTTTTCATTGGATAAACTAAATACAGTATGTCTATACAATGGAATATTATTCAGCCATAAAAAGCGACAACGTATGAACACATGAAACAAAGTGGATGAACCTCAAAATCATTATGATAATTAAAATAAATCAGATACAAAAGATCACATATTGTATGAATTCGTCTACATGGAATGTCAGAATAGGTAAATCCAGAAAGAAAGAAGGCAAATTATTGTTAGCCAGAAGTTGGAGGAATAATGGGTAATGGGAGTGACTTCTTAATGGGTATGATTTTCTTTTTTGGATGATGAAAGTGTTCTGGAATGAGATATTGGTGATAGTTGCAGAATGCTGTAAATGTACTAAAAGCTAATGATTTGTACCATTTTAAATGGCTAAATTATTAAGTTTTATAGTGTGTAAACTGTACCTCAATAAGCAATCATACTTTTCAATATGTTATCTTTCTTTATTTGTTAGATCTGTTTCCTATTTTAACATTTTGTTAATACATTCTTAAGTGAGATTTGCTTGAATTTTCTCCTCTCCTTACGTAGTTTTGGTATTAAGATTATGCTCACCTCATTGTGTGAGTCAAGAAACTGTCTCACTTTTTTTTTTCCACTCCCAGAATAAATGTGTGTCTGATTGGAATTATTTTTTCCTTGAATGTTAGATAGAATTGGCCATGGAAGTCATTTGATGAAGGAGATTGTTTGGGAAAGTTAATTTATCATAATTTTTGTGTCCAATTTGGTAACTTACATCTTTATGAGTGTGTCTTTTTATGTACATTTTCAAATCAACTTGACAATAATTAAATATACTCTTTTTTAATATGCACAGCATCTTTGTCAATATCTATTTTTTTATTCCTGACATTGCTTATTTCTGTCTTCTTCATTATTGACCAATCTTGCAATTTATTATCCCTTTTAAATATTTCTACGTTTGGCTTGCTGATCCACTCCATTGTATATTTGTTTTCTGTATCATTAATTTATATTTTTAACTCTATTAATCTCGTGTATAGTTTGTGTTTATACTGCAGTTCTTTTCATAATTGCTAGAAATGGATATTTAGCTCATTAGTTTTCAACACTAATTTCTTTTCTAATAAATATATTTAAGGCTAATTATTTTCTCTAATTTCTTTTAGCTGTATCACACAAGTTTTCATTTCTAATATTTTTTCTTATTATTCACTTGAAAACATTTCAAAAATTTACTTTTGATACACCATTTATTTAGAACTGTGTTTTAAAATTTCCAAATATCTGAATCTTTCCAGTTATCTTTTAGGTTTTTATTTCTATGTCAGTTACATTGTGATCAGAGAATATGTCCTGTCTGTATGATTTAAATTAGTTGAAATTTACTAAGATTTGTTTTATGACTGAGTATAATACTCAATTTTCATAAATGCTTAGTATGAGCTTGAAAATAATGTGTTTTCCACGCATTTTTGAATAAACAAGGCAAATGAGCAGACAGCACCCACGATACCTCTTCTGGGCAATAAGTATTTAGATACAGAAACAGGAGATAGCAAATATGCAGATTCCCTATTACTTGCCATATTCTGGGGGCAGTTTACAGGAATCTCACAGGGCCATATGTCAGACTCCAGGAAAAGAATTTTCTAATTTGTTTGTGGGATTTTTAAGCTTCATGATTGATCAAGAATCAAGGGATGGGGTCTAAGCCTTCTAGAAGTCGAGTACAAGAGAGATAACATTGGCTCCCAATTCTGTGCCACCACTTAAGTGTTTACGGTTACATGATCCCTGACATGATCAGGAGGCTGGCGTTCAAGCCCTGCTTTTATAAATCTTTGATGTGTTGAACCAATGACTTGAGACTCCAGCCTCAGAACTCTACCAGGATAGATTGCTTTAGCATTTCAGCTAGAATTTATTTGCATGGATCTCTGCAGAAGATAAATTATGTCTCTGGAAGCCAAGCCTAAAGGGCTCAGTTTTGAACAATTTAACCCACATGTATCCACACACAGTAGGTCAAATCTAAATTTGTCTTCTATACTGACTTTTATATACTGGCTGATATTTTGTCTGCTTGTTGTGTGTATTACTGAAAGGAGTTTAATGAACTCCTCTACTATGATAATAGATTTGTCTATTTCTCTTTGCAGTTTTGTTAAGTATTGGATTAAAATTTTCCATGGTATTAAATACATGCAAATTAAAATATTTATATTTTTATATTGAATGAATGTTTACAAAGAATCGACAATTTTTATATCTCCATTACTTTTTCACCTTAAAGTCTATTTTATTTGAGTTAATAAATCTGTACATGATTGTCCTAGTTACTATTTGCACAATTTATCTTTTTTCAACATTTTTCTTTCAAACTTTTATTCTCATATTTTTTGGATGTATCTCATTTAAATAGCACATGTTCGGTGTTTCAAAAATCTAATCTTTGTTATTTAATGTATAATTTGTATTTAACATCATTACTGATAAATTTTAGAAATAAGCATAACATTTTATATTTATTTGCTTGTTCTATTTGTTTCAACTTTTCCGTGTTTCTTGTTGTAAACTTCATTGACTTCTTTTGCATTAAATCTTTTATTATTCTGTTTTTCCTCTCTAATAATTTGGAAGTTATGCACTGTATACTTTCAGTAGTTGACTTAGAACATTTGACACACATCCTTAAATTGGCTATGTCTAGATTAACCAACACTTTAAACATCCTCCAGACAGATTAAGGACTTTAAGGAACCATTATATTTTTCCCACTGCCAAATTATATTATTCCAATGGTATTTTAATTATTTTATTTAATTATTTTAAGACACTCCACATGACATTATTCTTTGTGTTTTATCCACTCAATGTTCATTCAGATTTAATCATAAATTTAGCTTTCCTCCAAATTATTTTTACATCATGTGTTTCACATTCTTTCTGCCTAAAGCGTCTTCTTGAAAATTTCTTTTAATGAGACTCTGCTGTTCTCAAACTCTCTAATTTTGTTGGTTGGAAATTGTCTTTAATTTGTTGCTTCTACTAAAGACTATTTTCCTTGGGTATAAAATCTTATGTCGCCAGTTCTTTGTAAGATAGTAAAGATATTTTCTATTATTTGCTACCTCTTATCAATGTTGCTATTCTATCATTGTATTAAAATGGATGTGTCTTTCTATCTCTGGCTCCTTTTAAGATTTTCTCTGTCTTTAACATTCTATTTTGTTCTTGTCTAGAGATGCCTCATTGTAGTTTTTTTATCTTTCTCCTCGTTGGAGTCTGCGGTGCTAGTTGAAAGTCTAGATTAATTTTTTTATTACTTCTAGAAATTGTTCACCCGTTATATCTTCAAATACTGCCTCTATTCAGTTCCTTCTCTACTCCAATCATTTTGCATTTCCTCCTCCATGTTTCTTAATCTTTATCCTATCTTTTCATTATCTGTGGTGCGTTCTGGAAGATTCTTCTGATTTATCTTCAGAAATTCTCTTATGAGCATTATTTATTCTGCTGTCCAACTCATCCGTTTATGAGTTGGCTACTGTATTTTTCAGAAGATCAACTGGGCTTTTTGCTTTTCAAACCTACCTGATCACACTTTATAGTTTCTCAGTTCCTAGGGAAATTTTCAAGCTAAACATTTTTTTCCCTAAACACAGCAAGCATAGCTATTTTATAGCCAGTGTCTCTGCAACACTCATTCTACTCTATGTACGTTTATGTGTGTTTGTGTGCACATATGTGTGTATTAACTTGTTCTCATTCTCTCTCTTAGGGCTTTTCCTTTGTCTGCTTAGATATTTTTCTCACATGTACCCTCATCATCGAAAGATCATTTGTGTTGGTTGATGCCCAGGATAAAACTTCCTTTCCTTTCTCTAAAAAATTATCTATAATCTTTAAAGCCTCAGAGGCCCTCTAAAACTAAATTCACAATTTGAGTTATTCTAACAAGCACCTGGTAGATCTACACTTGAAATATTTTAAACTAAATTCATGGCTTCAGTTTTTTTTGTTTTTGTTTCAGATTTTTGTTGCTGTTTGTGGACCACATAGGGTCTGTTTACATTTATAGTATCTCAGGATGGCTGTTTCCATCCTATTCAGTTCTGGGCCACAGTATTTATGCTTCCTAATTCTTGATGTGATGGAGAGAAGTTTATATATGGTTCATCTTTACCTTACATTACAGTTCCTTTGTGTCTTCAGCCTGATCTGGGAGGGTCTCCAACTGGCTAACTTCCTTGGAGTGGCCTGAGGTGTTTGACATCTGATTCTTGTGAGCTTTGTGGCAATCATAAACAAAGTTCATGTTTGTCAGATCAGCAAATGCCCTCAGAACAAAAACTTCTTAGGACTCCTCACTCTGGATTCTAACTTTTCCTTTGACTCTGGACAGATTACCTAGACTATCTTTTAATCTTTCCATACTTCCAAGTAAAAATTTAAAATATTCAGAAAATTTTAGTTGCTTTTTGGCTGAAAGTTTAGTAGAAATAGTTCAAACTATATTACTTTAAGAAATTATTTTAGGAAAAATATTATCACTCAACTCATTATATTTGCACATTAATACCACAAAGGTAATTCCATATTAGAACTTGTAAGTCTTACTTATTCTTTCTTATAATGACATAGTCATGGATCATCAGTGTGTATTTAATTGGTAAAATGTCAATGACTAAAAACACTCACCTATTTGAGAAATGTAAACCAAAAAAAATCCTAACTAATTTATTTTAAGTAAACAGTAGATCAAAATCATAACTGCAAAATATATACAACCTAAATTAGAATATTATATATTAAAAATTATGGAAATGTTCATAATAATAGTGTTTCCCCTCCCCTGACAAACACTTAATTTAACTTAAAAAAATCAGGGGACTTCCACTTCTAAGAAGATACAATGCATGTACTTTTCTCTATTCCTTCCATTAAGTACAACATAAACCCTTGTCATTATGTATAAAACAAACAGGTGGAGTGAAGAAGGTGGAGTGAAGCGTCTAGCGAGCTAGGGACTCAAGTGACAACATAGTAGTATTTCCCTTGTTTTCCTTTTGGCCACATATATCCCAGACTGGATACTAGAGAAGCTGGCAACCCAGAAACAGCAATGGCACACATGAAGAAAAAAAGATCCTCAACAAAAATGTCTGGTGTCTTTAGCCAAAGAAGCAGGAAAACAAAAGGCACACAGGACAGAAAACTTTTAGACAATAATCATTCTACCCCAGTCAAATACCACACACACACACCATACCCATACTCACACAAGCAAAGTCAAGCAAGGAGCCCAGATTCCTAGACTTGCCGAGCTGTAATGAGGCATGTCTCTTATCAATGTCTGTTGAAGTCAGATGGGGAGACACTCCATTCCTAAATAGTGATAATGAGGTGCCCCTCCATGTCCTTGTAGGGATGGTCCTAGACGAAGCCTACTAGAGGCCTAGAACTTTCATCACCACCCAGAAATGAGACTATCCCATCTGTATTGTCATCAAGACCATGTTGGGATTCTGGATGTCCATCTCCATCTAATAGTAGTGAGATGAACTTCATCCTCCCCACTGAGGTGGTGTGAGAGGAATCCTGGAGAGTGAAGATCTACATCTTTCACTTGTAACAAGGCCATCCGCTCAAGAGTATCAATGAAAGTCATGTGGTAAGCAGTAACAAACAGCCCCTAGTACTCTGAGCCAGGTTAAAGGCACAATGAGAAATCTGAACTCCTGCTCCAATTGAGCATTAGTAAGGAACTCGCCTCCTGATGTCAATGGAAGCTGATTGTAAACTCTGGCTTTTTACCCCTCAGCTGGAAATAATGAGAGTATCTCTCCTAAACCCACCTTAGCGCTGCCAGAGGACACTTGCTAAAACATAAAATTGTAAACGATTCAGAGCCTTAAATTATAATTCACAAAATCTCCCAGGTTTCAATAAAATATCACATCATACCAAGAATTGGGATGATCTTAAACTGAAGAAGAAAAGAGAATCTATAGATGACATCATTGAAATGACATAGACATTAGAATTATATGACAATATTTTAAAGCAGCCATTATAAAAATGTTTTAATGAGACATGACTAACATGCTTGAAACAAATGAAAAAGTAGAAAATGTCAGCAAATAAATAGAAAGTTTGAAGAAAGAAATAGAAGATATAAAGAAAACCAAGTGGAAATTTTAGAATTAAAAATTCACCAAAAAAAAAAAAGAACCAAAAAAAGAAAAAGGCAAACATAAACAGATAGGCTTAAACTGGATAACAAACTGGAGAGAACAGAGAAGAGATTCAGCAAATTTGAAGGTTGAACTGCAGAAATTACACAATCTGAAATACAAAGAGAAAATTGACTGGAAAAAAAAATAAACTTAGTCTCAGGGACCTGTGAGACTATGAGGGAAAAGCTCACATTTTAGTCATCCGAGTCCCAGAAGTAAAGGAGAAAGATGGCAAGGCTAAACAAGAACTTGAATAAATAATGGCTGAAAAATTCTCAAATTTGGCAAAAGATATAAACCTACAGAAACAAGAAGTTAAGAAAACTTTAAACGTGATAAGATAAAAGAAAATTACACCAAGACAATTCATAGTCAAATTTATGAAAATGCAAAGTGAAAAAAAAATTTGATAGCAGTCAGATAAAAAAATATATTATCTACAGGAAAAGCAATTTGAGTGACAGCAGATTTTTTTTAAATCAGAAATCATGGAGGATTCCTTAAGCCTTTTTAATTGATGAAAAAAAAAAAAGAACCGTCAACCCCAAATTCTATGTTCAGTGAAAATACCTTCATGGAATGAAGGAGAAATTGACACCTTCAAAATGAGGGAAAACTAAGAGACTTTCTCACCAAAGTCACGCTGAAATGAGGAAATTCTCTAAACAGAAAGAAAATGATAAAAGGAGAAGTTTTGAAAAATCAGAAAGGAAAAAAGAGCATGTGAAATTCTCAGCAAGTACAACAGGCTTTCCTTCTCTTCTCGAGAATTCTAAATTTTATTTGATGATTTAGGCAAGAATTATCACACTGTCTGATGCAGTTCTCAAAAGTGTAAATGAAATAATTAAGATTGTTATATTAAAAAAGGAGGAGGGAGGGGGAAGATACAAGATGGTGCCGTGAGTAGTCCTCTTTGTCTCTCCCCCTTCGAGTCTACAATTATTTGGACACTTATCGCTTGACAAAGGATATCCAGACAGCATCTCAGGATGTCTGAGATACCCATGCGACTAAACATCAGAAGGCGGACGGACTTTCCTCCGGGAGGATGTGGAAATAGGTGAAAACTCTCTGACCCCGACCGAGCAGCCTAGTACCCGCAAGTGGCTTTCTTCCAACGGACGCCCCCAGAGGATCTACACACATCTAGGGCAGGAGCGAGCACACAACAGAGGAGCAACGGTGGAAACAGGTGACCAGAACCCTACCTAAACCCCCCACAATTACTCCTAAACGCAGAGGGAAACTTTGGAGTTGCACACCTGAGCCCGCGGGGAGAGTCTTTCCCCGCCATTGGCGGGGAGACCCCTCCTGGTGTTCGCGGCGCCCAGAGGGTCCCAGAGAGAGTTGCTGAGGGTACGGAGGTCTCCCAGCTGCCGTTTCCCGCCCTGTGGGAGTAGGGATTGCCGGAGATCTCAGAGAGGACCAGGGCTGGGGGAACTTTCAAAGGCCGGCTCTGCAACCCGGAGGGGAAGCCTTGGCGTTCCGCCCGGGCAGGAGACAAAACTCTCTGTCTGCCATTAGCAGAGGGGCCACGCCCAGCATTCACGGCTCCGGGAGAGGCCCGGGGAGAATCCCAGAGGGCGGGGCGACCCCCAGCTGCCGTTGCCCGCCCCGTGGGACTAGGGATAGCCGGAGATCTCGGAGAGGACTGGGGCTGGGGTGAGTTCCAGAGTCCCAGCTTCGTAGCCTAGGGGGAAACCCTACAGGCTCACAGCAGCCTTAGGGAAAGCCTCTGCACAGCACCAGTAGAAGGCACCCAGCCGCCAGCCACAAGGCTGGAAGACCCCAGGGCAAAAGCAGCATAGCTAGGTGAACTAACCACAGACTGTAGAAGATGCCAATAGCTCTCCTGCGACCCATAGAGGACAAGTGAGATTTTGTGGGTGCCGACAGCAACGGAGCAACAAATATAAGTGATCCCACCCCTGGCCACTGGAAAAGCCCATAACACTGTTGCAGACCCTAAGGAGAGAGCACATCTAGGTGGGCTGCAACAGTAGGCACCAGCAGCCTGAAGCCCCCCTGTGATGGCCCCCACGGCAGAGGAGGGAATCCAAAGGGCCACTGTGGCTACAAGGAGGGGCCCAGGCCCAGTTAGCAACTGCGGACAGGGTTCCTGGTTGGTGCAGTATAAACAGCTGCTCCCCCACCACAGCAGCTGAAACAAGTGAAAGGAGCAACTAAACTCTATCTCCATGTGGAGGCACAAATCAACAACATCAAGCAATATGAAAAAATACATTAAATCTCCAGCACAGAAAGAAAGTAACAAATACACAGAAAACAATCCCAAAGAAAATGAGATATATAACCTAAATGAGGATGACTTCAAAACAGCCATCATTAAAATTCTCAGTGAGTTAAGAGAGAATTCTGACCGACAACTCAACGAGTTCAGGAGCTATGTCACAAAAGAGTTTGATACGATAAAGAAGAACCAAACAGAAATATTGGAAATGAAGAACACAATAGAGGAGATTAAGAAAAATCTAGATGCTCTGAACAGTAGGGCCGATAATATGGAGGAAAGAATTAGCAATTTGGAAGATGGCAATATAGAATTGCTGCAGGCAGAGGAGGAGAGAGAAGCAAGACTAAAAAGAAATGAAGAAACTCTCCGAGAATTATCAGACACAATTAGGAGATGCAACGTAAGGATTATAGGTATACCAGAGGGAGAAGAGAAGGAGAAAGGGGCAGAAAGCCTATTCAAAGAAATAACGGCTGAGAACTTCCCAAATCTGGTGAGAGAGATGGATCTTCAGGTGACAGAAGCCAATAGATCTCCAAACTTTATCAATGCAAGAAGACTAACTCCACGGCATATAGTAGTGAAGCTAGCAAAAGTCAACGACAAGGAGAAAATACTAAGGACAGCCAGGCAAAAGAAACTAACCTACAAAGGAACCCCCATCAGGCTATCAGCAGATTTCTCAGCAGAAACTTTACAGGCTAGAAGAGAGTGGAATGATATATTCAAAAATCTGAAGGACAAAAATCTACAGCGGAGAATTCTCTACCCAGCGAAAATATCCTTCAAATACGATGGAGAAATAAAAACTTTCCCAGATAAACAAAAATTAAGGGAGTTCATTGCCACAAAACCTCCTCTTCAGGAAATCCTCAGGAAAACCCTCATTCCTGAAAAATCCAAAAAAGGAAAGGGGCTACAAAACCAAGAGCAGAGGAGATAAGTAGAAGGACAACAACAGAGAGTAGCAGCTCTACATCAGAACAGATTAAACCATGGGACGAGAAACAAAGGAAACTGAAGAAAACCGGAAAACAAGACACAAAATGGTAGTGGTAGGCCCCCACATCTCAATAATCACTCTAAATGTAAATGGATTGAACTCCCCAATCAAAAGACACAGACTGGCAGGATGGATCAAAGAACAAGATCCAACAATATGCTGCCTCCAGGAAACACACCTCAGCCCCAAAGACAAACACAGACTCAGAGTGAAGGGATGGAGAACAATACTCCAAGCTAATAATGAACAAAAGAAAGCAGGTGTCGCTATACTAATATCAGACAAGGTAGATCTCAAAGCAAAACAGATAAAGAAAGATAAAGAGGGACAGTATATAATGATAAAAGGGACTCTCCACCAAGAAGACATAACACTTATAAATATATACGCACCCAACACAGGAGCACCAAAATTTGTAAAGCAACTCTTAATAGAACTAAAAGAAGACATCAACAACAATACAATAATAGTAGGGGACCTCAACACACCATTAACACCAATGGACAGAACATCCAGACAGAAGATCAACAAGGAAATAATAGAATTAAATGAAAAATTAGACCAGATGGACTTAATAGATATATATAGAACAATTCATCCAAAAACAGCAGGTTACACATTCTTCTCAAGTGCACATGGAACATTCTCAAGGATTGACCATATTTTGGGAACCAAAGCAAACATCAATAAATACAAGAGAGTTGAAATAATATCAAGCATCTTTTCTGATCACAATGCTATTAAACTAGAAATCAACTACAAGAAAAAAGCAGAGAAAGGTGCAAAAATGTGGAGACTAAACAACACGCTTCTCAACAAACAATGGATCATTGAAGAAATTAAAGAAGAAATCAAATTTTATCTGGAGACTAATGAAAATGAGAACACGACATACCAAACCATTTGGGATGCAGCAAAAGCAGTCCTAAGAGGGAAATTCATCGCAATACAGGCTCACCTCACTAAACAAGAAAAAGCTCACATAAGCAACCTCAAACGACACCTAACAGAACTAGAAAAAGAAGAACAAACAAAGCCAAGAGTCAGTAGAAGGAAGGAAATAATAAAAATAAGAGCAGAAATAAACGATATTGAAACAAAAAAGACAATAGAAAGGATCAATGAAACAAAGAGTTGGTTCTTCGAAAGAATTAACAAAATTGACAAACCCCTAGCCAGACTCACCAAGAAAAGAAGAGAGAAATCGCAAATTAATAAAATTAGGAATGACAGAGGAGAAATCACAACAGATACCAATGAAATACAAGAGATCATAAGAGAATACTATGAAAAACTATATGCCAACAAATTGAACAACCTGGAAGAAATGGACAAATTCCTAGACTCCTACAATCTCCCCAAACAGAATCAGGAAGAAATGGAGAATCTGAATAGGCCAATCACAAGTAAGGAAATAGAAACGGTAATCAAAAACCTCCCCAAAAATAAGAGTCCAGGACCAGACGGCTTCTCTGGAGAATTCTACCAAACATTCAAAGAAGACTTAATACCTGTTCTCTTCAAACTGTTCCAGAAAATTGAGAAAGATGGAGAACTCCCTAACACATTCTATGAAGCCAACATCACTCTGATCCCCAAACCTGACAAGGACAACACAAAGAAGGAGAACTACAGGCCGATATCACTGATGAACATAGATGCAAAAATCCTCAACAAAATTTTGGCAAACCGAATACAGCAATACATCAAAAAGATTATACACCATGATCAAGTGGGATTTATACCAGGGACACAGGGATGGTTCAACATCCGCAAGTCAATCAACGTGATACACTACATCAACAAAATGAAAAACAAAAAGCACATGATCATCTCAATAGATGCAGAGAAAGCATTCGACAAGATCCAACACCCATTTATGATAAAAACCCTCAGTAAAATGGGTATAGAAGGAAAGTACCTCAACATAATAAAGGCCATATATGATAGACCCACAGCCAACATCATACTCAATGGACAAAAACTGAAAGCCATCCCTCTGAGGACAGGAAAAAGACAAGGGTGCCCACTTTCACCACTCCTATTCAACATAGTACTGGAGGTGCTGGCCAGAGCAATTCGGCAGGAAAAAGAAATAAAAGGAATCCAAATAGGTAACGAAGAAGTAAAACTCTCGTTGTTTGCAGACGACATGATCTTATATATAGAAAACCCCAAAGAATCCACAGCAAAACTATTAGAAATAATCAACAACTACAGCAAAGTAGCAGGGTATAAAATTAACGTGCATAAATCAGTAGCATTTCTATACACTAACAATGAACTAACAGAAAAAGAACTCAAGAACTCAATCCCATTCACAATCGCAACGAAAAGAATAAAATACCTTGGGATAAACTTAACCAAGGAAGTGAAGGATCTATACAATGAAAACTACAAGACTTTCTTGAAAGAAATTGACGATGACATAAAGAGATGGAAACACATTCCTTGCACATGGATTGGAAGAATAAACATAGTTAAATTGTCCATACTACCTAAAGCAATATACAGATTCAATGCTATCCCAATCAGAATCCCAAGAACATTCTTCACAGAAATTGAACAAACAATCCTAAAATTCATATGGGGCAACAAAAGACCGTGAATTGCTAAAGCAATCCTGAGCAAGAAAAACAAAGCTGGCGGAATCACAATCCCCGATTTCAAAACATACTACAAAGCTACAGTGATCAAAACAGCATGGTATGGTACAAAAACAGGTCCACAGATCAATGGAACAGAATTGAAAGCCCAGAGATAAAACCACACATCTATGGACAGCTAATCTTCCACAAAGGAGCAGAGGGCCTACAATGGAGAAAAGAAAGTCTCTTCAACAAATGGTGCTGGGAAAACTGGACAGCTACATGCAAAAGATTGAAAATTGACCATTCTTTTTCACCACACACCAAAATAAACTCAAAATGGATCAAAGACCTAAAGATTAGGCCTGAGACAATAAGTCTTTTGGAAGAGAATATAGGCAGTACACTCTTTGACATCAGTTTCAAAAGAATCTTTTCGGACACTGTAACTCCTCAGTTGAGGGAAACAATAGAAAGAATAAACAAATGGGACTTCATCAGACTAAAGAGCTTCTTCAAGCCAAGGGAAAACAGGATTGAAACAAAAAAACAGCTCACTAATTGGGAAAAAATATTTACAAGCCACTTATCCGACAAAGGGTTAATCTCCATAATATACAAAGAACTCACACTGCTTAACAACAAAAAAAACAAACAACCCGATCAAAAAATGGGCAGAGGACATGAACAGACATTTCTCAAAAGAAGATATGAATATGGCCAATAGACACATGAAAAGATGTTCATCATCGCTAATCATCAGGGAAATGCAAATCAAAACTACACTAAGATATCACCTTACACCCGTTAGATTGGCAAAAACATCCAAAACCAAGAGCAACAAATGTTGGAGAGGTTGTGGAGAAAAAAGAACCCTCATACACTGTTGGTGGGAATGCAAACTGGTACAGCCACTATGGAAAACAGTATGGAGATTTCTCAAAAAGTTAAAAATAGAAATACCCTATGACCCAGCCATCCCATTACTGGGTATCTATCCTAAGAACCTGATATCAGAAATCTCAAGAGTCCGTTGCACCCCTATGTTCATTGCAGCATTATTTACAATAGCCAAGACGTGGAACCAGCCTACATGCCCAGAAACTGATGATTGGATAAAGAAGATGTGGTATATATACACAATGGAATACTACTCAGCCATAAAAAAAGACAAAATCGGCCCATTCACAACAACGTGGATGGACCTCGAGGGTATTATGTCAAGCGAAATAAGCCAGTCAGAGAAAGACGAACTCTATATGACTCCACTCATAGGTGGAAATTAGCATATTGATAAGGAGATCTGATCGGTGGTTACCAGGGAAAAGGGGGGGTGGGGGGAGGGCACAGAGGGGGAAGTGGTGTACCCACAACATGACTAACAAAAATGTACAACTGAAATCTCACAAGGTTGTAATCTATCATAACATTAATAAAAAAAAAAAAAAGGAGGAGGGAAGCGGTAAGCCTGGAGGTGCAGCAGTTAAGTTCGCACATTCTGCTTCAGCAGCCCGGGGTTTGTCAGTTCCTATTCTCGGTGTGGATCTATTAACCGTTTATCAAGCCACGCTGTGGTAGGTGTCTCACATATAAAATAGAGGAAGATGGATAAAGATCTTAGCTCAGGGCCAATCTTCCTCAGCAAAAAGAGGAGGATTGGTGGCAGATGTTAGTTTAGGGCTAATCTTCCTCAAAGAAAAAAACATAAAAATAAAAGAATAAAAAAATTTTTAAAAATTGTGGGGGAGGTCAGAAGGTCAAGTGTGAAGACTCATAAAGCTGTTGCAGGCTAAAAGATGCCCCCTTCTCCACAAAGATATCCACATTCTTATCCTTCTAACGTATAAATCTTACCTTAATTGGAATAAAGTGTCTTTCCAGATGTAATTAAGTATCTTGAGAGGAGGAGAGTATCCTGGATTAATAATATTAATATTACTAGTATTAATAATGACATCTTGGATTAATTAATATCCTGCAGTTAGTAAATGCCACCACAAGTGTCGTTGTAGGAGAAAGGTAGATAAAGAAAGAATGTAATTCTGGGACGATGTAACTACAGAAACAGAGATTAGAGTGATGTAGCTACAAGTCAAGGAATGCTGGTAGCCACCAGAAGGTAGAAGAAGCGAGGATATGATTATCTTCCAGAGCCTCTGGAGAGAATATAATTATGCTTAACCTTGATTTCAGCTCCAAGATATGTATTTTTGGACTTCTGTTGTCCAGAACTGTGAAAGAATAAATTTACGTTACTTTAAGCAATAGAGTTTATGGTAATTTGTGATAGTGGCTACAGAAAACTAACACAAAAGCTATAGTGATCAGGACTGTGTGACATTGGCAGTGGACAGACACATAGATCAATGCAACAGAAAAAATAACTTAAAAATAGACTCGCATAAGTATGGCCAACTAGTTTCTGACAAAAGTGTAAAAGCAATATCATGAAAGAAAGATAACTTTTGCAACAAGGAATGCTGGACAATTGGACATACGTAGCACAAAAAACAACACACATGCAAAACAAAACAGAACTTTGACCTAAGTCTTACACATTACTCAAAAAATTGACTGAAAATAGATTACAAACTTGGATGTAAAATATAAAACTATAAAAAGTTTTTAAAAATAGGAGAAAATCTTCATGATCTAGGCCTAGGCAAAATATTCTTAGACTTGACATCAAAATCATGATCCATAAAAGGAAAATATGACAAGTAATACCTCACAAAAATTTAAAAATTTTCCCCAAGAAAAGACAAGCCATAGGTAGAGAAAATTTTTGAAAACTAATATCTGACAAAGAACTAGTATCTAGAATATATAAATAACTCTCAAAACCTCGTAGTTAAAAACAAATGGTCCAAACAGAAGAATACAAAAGACAGAATGTGTGACTGAAGAGAATATGCTGATGGCAAGTAAGCACATGAAAATATGTTCAATAGTGTTAGCCAATAAGGATGTGCAAATTAAACTACAATCAGATAACACTGTACAGATATTAGAATGGCTAAACCAAAATAGTGACACCACCAAACACTGGCAAGGACATGGAAAAACTAGATCACTCATACTTTGCTTGTTGGAATGTAGAATGTTATAGCCATTCTGGAAAACGATTTTACAGTTTCTTATACAACTGCGTAATTGGCATTCATCCCAGGGAACAGAAAACTGACATTCATACAACAATGTTTGCACGAATGGAGCTTTATTCATAATAATCTAAAACAGGAAATTACCCAGTTCTTCATTTGATGAATGCTTAGACAAACTTTGACAAATCTGTATCATGTAAACACCGCTCAGAAATGAAAAAGAACGAATGATTGATATACACAATAACCTGCATGAATGTACAGATAGTGATGGTTGGTGAAAAAAGTCAATCCTAAAATGTCATATAATACATTATTTCATTTATATAAATTTCTTGAAATAACAAAATTATAGAAAGGGAGAACATAATAGCAGTTACCAGGGCTTAAGTAGGGGTGGTTACAGAAGACAAGTGAGTGTGGTTAAAGAAGGGAAGCTTGTGGTGATGGACATGTTCCATATCTTGACTGTATTAATGAGAATATCCTGATTATAATATAGCACTATAATTTTGCAAGGTGTTGGCATTGGGCAAAACTAGGTAAATGGTGCATAGGATCTCTCTGTATTATTTCTTACTGCAGGTGAACCCACAATTATCTTTAAACAAAATATTTAATAAAAAAGTATAAATGTAAGACATCAGCAACATGTCCCAGTGAGCTGTTCCCATTACCTCTCCCCCTTTGAAGTGAAACAAAATTGACATTCATTGACTAATAGAGGATACCCACACAGCACAACAGGACACCTGAGAGAGCCATGCAGCTATACAACTGAAGGTACATCTACTGGCTCCCTGGGAAATTGTGGGGCTAGGTGAGAATTCCCCTTCATTTCTCAAGCAGTCCTGTACACAGACCAAAATGCTTTCCCAGCTGGAGCAAGCATCTATAGTACTGCTGCAGCCCCAAAAGTGGGAATGGGCCTCTGCACAACTGTGGGAAGTGTAGTGGCAGACCTAGGCCTGTTTGTGAATGCTTTCCTAGCCTGTGGGAGAGCCCACCTTGCTGCTGTGGTCCTAATGAGTGGCCCAGGCTTGAACACTGTGAAGAAGCCCCTAGCACTGAGCACAGTGGCCAGTGTGACCATAAGAAGATGCAGCATCAGGTCTACATGCACATGAGAAACCTTTCTCAGCTGGTGTGAGCACCTAGAATACTGATGCACCCACACAAGTGGGAATGAGCCTCGGTGCAGTGGCAGCCCTGAGCCTGTGTGAAATCACTTTCCTGGCAGGAATAAGAACCCACTGTACTCACACAACTTCCAGCAGATAGGGTGGAATCAGAAACACAACTCTTGCTTCTTTCCAGTGGTAGCAGGTAGAATCTGTGACACGACACTATCACAAATGTACCAGCAAAAGATTGGTTCATCAAATACCATGAGAAACTATAGCAACAATTCAGAGAAGAGGGAAAGTTACAAATCTCCAGACACCAACCCTGAAGTCACAGAAATTTACAACCTAAATGAGAGAGAATTCAAAATAGCTGTCATAAAGAAACTCAATGGGTTACAAGAAAACTCAGAAAGACAGTTCAATGAGCTCAGGAATAAAATTAATGAGAAGAAGGGATACTTCACCACAGAGATCAAAACTCCTGAAGAAAAACCAAGCAGAAATTCTGGATATGAAGAACACAACTAATGAGACAAAAATAATCTAGAATCCTTAAAAAATAGATTTGACATTATGGAGGAAATATTTAGTGATTTAGAGGATAGAAATATAGAAAAGCTTCAGGTAGAGGAGGAGAGAGAACTAAGATTAAAAAAACATGAAAGAATGCTTTGAGAAATAACTGACACAATTAGGAAAAGCAACATAAGGATGATAGGTATTCTAGAAGGAGAAGAGAGAGAAAGTAGCAGAGAGCTTGTTCAAACAAATAATAACTGAGAACTTCCCACACCTGGGAGAGGAACAAGACTTACAAATACATGAAGACAATGGAACTCCTAATTACATCAAAGCTAAAAGACATTCTCCAAGGCATATAATACTAAAACTGGGAAAAGTCAACTACAAAGAAAGAATATTAAGGGCAGCAATGCAGAAGAAAATAACCCACAAAGGAACTCTTATCAGGCTTTCAGAAAATTTCTTGGCAGAAACCTAATAGGCCACGAGAGAACGGAATGATATATTCAAAATAATGAAAGACAAAGACTTTCAGCCAAGAATACTCTATCCAGTGGAACTGCCCTTCAGATATGATGGAGAAATAAAAGCTTTTCCAGATAAACAAAAGCTAAGGAAGTTCAACACCACTAGACCTTCCCTACAAGGAATGATTAAGGCTGCCCTCATACCTGAAACAAAAGACAAAGGTTTACAAAGCTTTGAGTAAGGAGATAAGTAGATAATATCAAAAAACTGCAGCTCTCTATCAGCACAGGGTAGCAAATGGTTAATTAAAACTTAAAAGATAAAAGGAAGGAAAGCATCAAAAGTAATTTTACACACTTCAACTTAGTCACAAACTCACAACACAAAACGGAATAATTAGTAAGAAGAATAACTCAGAAGGGGAAGAGTAGAGGGATGGATGCTGCTTAAGCTAAAGGAGATAAGAGGCTATCAGAAAATGGAGTATCTCATCTACAAGATCTTTTATACAAACCACATGGTAACAATTAAGAAAAAAATCAGAGCTGAGCCACAATACATTAAAAAAGAGAAAACTGAGAAAACATCAAGAATAGCTACCAAAATGAAATGACAGTAAGAAATACAAAGGAAGAGAAACAATGGAAATATAGAGCAACCAGAAAACAAGAGATAAAATGGCAGTATTAAGCTTTAACATATCAATAATCACTTTAAAAGTAAGTGGACTAAATTTTCCAATCAAAGGACACAGAGTAGCTTGATAGAGTAAAAAACAAGACCCAACAATAGGCGGCCTCCAGGAAACACATCTCAGCTTTAAAGACAAATATAGGCTCAGAGTGAAGATACGGAAGATGATATGCCAAGCAAATGGCAAACAAAAGAAAGCAGGTGTTGCCATACTTATATTAGATGAAGCAGACTTCAAGATGAAAAAGACAAAGATAGACCAAGAGGGTCAGTATATAATGATAAAAGAGACTTTACACCAATAGTATATAACACTTATAAAAATATATGCACCTAACAGAGGAGCACAAAAGTATGTAAAGCAACTATTAACTGACCTAAAGGGAGAGATTAACAGCAACACAATAATAGTAGGGGACCTCAATACTCTACTTACATCAATGGATAGATCATTCAGACATAAAGTAAACAAGGAAATAGTGGACTTAAATGAAAACTTCATCATATGGATTTGATAGATACATAGAGAGCATTCCATCTAAAGACAGCAGAATACACATTCTTCTAAATGAACATGGAATATTCTCAAAGATAGACCATATATTGGGAAACAAGGCAAGCCTCAATAAATTTAAGAAGATTGAAATCATATCAAGCATCTTTTCTGACCACAATGTTATGACAATAGAAATAAACTACAAGCAAAAAGCTGGGAAAGCACAAATATGTGATGACTAAACAACATGCTACTGAACACCCATTGGATCAATGAAGAAATCAAATAGGAAATTTAAAAATCCCTTAGACAAATGAAAACACAATATACTAACTCTTGTGGGATGCAGGAAAAACAGTTTTAAGAGGGAAATTCATAGCAATACAGGCCCACCACAACAAACAAATCACAAGTAATCTTAAACCACACTTAACAGAACTAGAAAAAGAATAACAATCAAAACCCAAAGTCAGCAGAAGGAGGGAAATAATAAAAATTAGAGCAAAAATAAATGAAATAGAGTTGAAAAAATAGTAGAAAGGATCAATGAAACTAAGAGCTGATTCTTGGAGAAGACGTGCAAAATTGACAAACCCTTAGCCAGACTCACTAAGAAAAAAAGCGAGAAGGCTCAAATAAAATTAGAAATAAAAGAGGAGAAATTACAATGGATACCACAGAAATGCAAAGGATTATAAGAGAATACTATGGAAAACCATATGCCCACAAATTGGATAACCTAGAAGAAATGGATACATTCTTAGACTCATCAAACCTCCCAAAACTGAATCAAGAAGAAATAGAGAATATGAATAGACCAATCACAAGTAAAGAGATCAAAAAAGTAATCAAAAACCCCCAAAAACTAAAGTCCAGGACAAGACGGCTTCTCCAGAGAATATTACCAAACATTCAAAGAAGATTTAATACCTATCCTTCTTAAACCATTCCAAAAAATTGGAGGAGACAGAATGCTTCTTAACGCATTCTCTCAGGCCAATATTATCCTGATACCAAAACCAGGCAAGGACAACACAAAGAAGAAAAATTACAGGCCAATATTGTTGATGAATATAGATTTAAAAACCCTCAACAAAACATTGGCCAACTGAATATAGCAATATATTAAAAGGATCATACAAGATGATCAAGAGGGATTTATATCAGGGACACAGGGATGGTTCGACATCTGCAAATCAGTCAATGTGGTACACCACTTAACAAAATGAGGAATAAAAACCACATGATCATCTCAATAGATGCAGAGAAAGGATTTGACAAGATCCATTTATGATAAAAACATTATGGACATCTATTTACGAGAAAAACTCTCAATAAAATTGGTATAGAAGGAAAATACCTCAATATAATAAAGACCATATATGACAAACCCATAGCCAACACCAAACTTAACAGTGAAAAACTAAAAGCCATCCCTCTGAGTACAGGAACAAGACAAGTGTGCCCACTCTTTCCACTCTGGTTCAACATAGCACTGGCGATTTCAGCCAGAGAAACAAAGCAAGAAAAATAAATAAAAGGAATCCATACTGGAAAGGAAGAAATGAAACTCTCCCTGTTTGCAGATGACATGTTTCTATATATAGAAAATCCTAAAGAATCCATCAGGAAACCATTGGAAATAATCAACAACTACAGCAAAGTTGTAGGGTACAAAATCAACTTACGAAAATCAGTTGCAATTCTAGGGGCTAGCCAAGTGGTTAAGTACACGTACTCTGCTTCGGTGGCCCAGGGTTCATAGGTTCAAGTCCCAGGCCCAGACCTGGTACCACTCGTCAAGCCACACTGTGGTGCTATCCCACATAAAATAGAGGAGGATTGACACAGATGTCAGTTCAGGGCCAATGTTCCTCATGCACACACACAAAAAAAACCAGTTGCATTTCAATATGCTTATAATGAACTAGCAGAAACAGAAGTCAAGAATGCAACCCTGTTTACAACTGCAACAAAGAGAATAAAACATTTAGGAATAAATTTAACCAAAGACGCAAAAGACCTACACACTGAAAACTATAAGACATTATTGAAAGAAACTGAAGAAGATATTAAGAAATGGAAATATATTCCATGCTCATGGATTGGAAGAATAAATATAGTTAAACTATCCATATTGACTAAAGCAACCTACAGATTCAATGCAATTCCAATCAGAATCCCAATGACATTCCCTTTTTTTTTTTTTTTTTGAGGAATATTAGCCCTGAGCTAACATCTGCCACCAATCCTCCTCTTTTTGCTGAGGAAGACTGGCTCTAAGCTAACAAGCATGCCCATGTTCCTCTACTTTATATGTGGGACACCTGCCACAGCATGGCTTGACAAGCAGTGCCATGGCTGCACACAGGATCCAAACCAGCAAACCCCCGGCCACTGAAGCAGAACATGCACACCCAACCACTGCACCAATTGGCAAGCCCCAATGACATTCTTCACAGAAATAGAACTAAGAATCCTAAAATATATATGGAAAACAAAAGACCTCGAATAGCCAAAGCAATCCTGAGAAAAAAGAACAAAGCTCAAAGCTTCACAATCCCTGACTTCAAAATATACTACAATGCAATAGTAATCAAAAGAGCATGGTACTGGCACAAAAACAGACATACAGATTAATGGAACAGAATTGAAAGCACAGAAAAAAAACGACACATCTATGGACAGTTCATCTTCAACAAAGGAGCAAAGAACATACAATGGAGAAAGGAAAATCTCTTCAATAAATGATGTTGGAAAAACTGGGCAGCCACATGAAAAAGAATGAAAGTAGACCATTATCTTGCACCATACACAAAAATTAACACAAAATGGATTAAAAACCTGAATGTAAGACATGAAACCATAAAATTCCTGGAGGGAAATATAGGCAGAACACTCTTTGACATTGGTCTTAGCAGCATCTTTTTGAGTACATGCCTACTCAGGCAAGGGAAACAAAAGAATAAGTTAACAAATAGGAATACATCAGAGTAAAAATTTCCTGCAAGCCGAAGGAAGCTATGAACAAAATGAAAAGTCAACCCACCAATGGGGAGAAAATATTTGCAAATCATATATCCAAAAAGAGGTTAATTTCCAAAATATGTAAAGAACTTATACAACTTAACAACAAAGAAACAAACAACCTGATCAAAAAATGGGCAAAGGATATCAACAGACATTTTTCCAAATAAGATATATAGACAGCAATAGATATGTGAAAAGATGTTCAACATCATTAATTATTAGGGAAATGCAAACCAAAACTACAATGAGATATCACCTTATACCTGTCAGAATGGCTATAATTACCAAGACAAAAAATAACAAATCTTGGAGAGAATGTAGAGAAGAGGGAACCCTCATACCCTGCTGGTGGGAATGCAAACTGGTGTGGCCATTATGGAAAACAGTATGAAGATTTTTTAAAAAATTAAAAATAGAAATACCATGTGATCTAGCTATCCCACCACTGGGTATTTAAGCAAAGAACTTGAAATCAACAATCCAAAGAGATTTATGCACCCCTGTGTTCATTGCAGCATTATTCATAATATGCAAGATGTGCAAGCAACCCAAGCGCCCTTCTACAGATGACTGGATAAAGAAGATGTGGTATATACGTACAATGGAATACTACTCAGCCATAAAAAAGACAAAATCATCTCATTGTCAAACAACATAGATGGACCTTGAGGGAATGTTCTTAAGTGAAATAAGCCAGAAAGAGAAAGACAAATACTGCATGATTTCACTCATGTGGAAGAAAAACACATGTATAAAGAGAACAGATAAGTCGTTACGAGAGGGGAAAGTGGCTGGAGGTTGGGTGAAAGATGTAAAGGGGCTCATATGTGTGGTGACAGATACAATTAGACTACTGGTGGTGAGCATAATGCAGTCTATACACATGAACTTACACAATGTACAGGTGAATTTACACAATGTTATAAACCATTATGATCTCAATAAAATACTTTTAGAAATATATAGGTGTAAAAGAACAGAAGGAATGGAATGAAAAAGATAAATTTAAAAAACAGCAAGATGCAATAGAAATGATTAATATACTCAAGAGCTATTTCTCTGGAAAAGACAACATACAAGAGAAAAAAATAGAGACAAAACAAAATTGACTAATAATGTTACAGATGCATAGGAGAAAATACAGCTTGATAAGTAGCTATGATATTTTACTCAATACAATATGGTAACCCAAACAATATCCATGGAAAAACTGACAAAGTCCTCAAGGTTAACAAATTCAGAAATGAATTCTCTTAGTAAAGGGAGAAGAGGATGACACATGGCAATTTCAATTGACACAGAAAATGCACCTGACTTATCAAAAAACCTATTGTGGTAAAAACACTTGGAAAACTAGGAATAAAAGGGAATTACCTCAAACTGATAAAGGGCATTATGCAAAACCCACAGTTAGCACCATACTCAACGGTGAAATACTTAAAGCTCTATTCTTAAGAATAGATTTTAGACAAGGATGCCTGCTTTCACCACTACTATTCAAGATCATACTGGAAGTCCTAGCCAGAGGAACTAGGCAAGAAAAAAATTTAATCTAAACTGATAAGGAAGAGGTAAAACTATTCTAAGATGGCATGATCCTATATATGGTAAATCCCAAATACTACATAAAATAACTATTAGAGTTAATAAACAAATTTAGCGAAATTGCAGAGTACACAATCAACATGTAAACAACAGCAGTTGTGTTTCTATATAGCATCAATAAACAATCTAGAAAGGAAAATAAGAAAATAATTTTGTTTATAATAGCATCCAAAATAATAAAGTATTTAGGACTAAATATAACCAAGGAAGTGAAGAACTTTGTACAGTGAAATCATAAAACATCACTGATATAAATTTTAAAAACACAAACAAATCAAAAGGCATCATGAATTGGGAAGACTTAATATTGTTGAAGTGGCAATAGCACCCAAAACAATCTATAGATTCAACAACATCTCTTTCCAAATTCCAATGACTCTTTTTGCAGAAGTGGAAAAGTTGATGCTCAAATTTGCCTGGAATTATAAGGGGCTCTAGATAATCAAAACAATCTTGAAAAACAATCAAAGTTTAATGACTCACACTTCCTAATTTCAAAACTTACTACAAAGCTTTCAGAAACAAAATAGAGTGGCACTGACATAAAGACAGACATAGAGAACCAATGGAACATAATTGAGTGTCCAGATATAACCCCACACATCTATGACCAACTGATTTTTTTACAAGGGTGCCAAGACCATTCAGTGAGGAAAGAATTGTCTGTTAAACAAGTGGTGCTGTGAAAACCAGATATCCACATGCAAAAGAATGAAGAATGAAGTTCAATCCTAATCTCACACCATATACAAAACAAATAACTCAAAATAGATCAACAACCTGAATATAAGAGCTAAAACTAAAAAGCTATTAGAAGAAAGCACAGGAGTAAATCTTCATGGCTTCCGATCTGTCAATGGAATCTTAGATTTGACACCAAAAGCATGAACAATAAAAAAAAGAAAACAGGAAATTAGACTTCACAAAAATTAAAAACATATGTATCAAAGGACATCATCAAGAAAATGAAAAGATAACCTAAAAAATGGGAGAAAAGTGGCCAGCCAGGTGTTGTCATGGTTGAGTTTGCATGCTCCACTTCAGCAGTCCCACATTCGCGGGTTTGGATTCTGGGCACACACCTACACACTGCTCATCAAGCCATGCTGTGGTGGCATCCCACATACAAAATAGAGAAAGATTGTCACAGATGTTAGCTCAGGGACAATTTTCCTCACCAAAATAAGGGGAGAAGACATTTGAAAATCATATATTTGATAAGGGTCTTGCTAAGGATTGAATGTTGTATTTCTACAAAATTTGTATTTTGAAGCCCTAATTCCGAATATGATAGTATTTGCAAGTGGGACCTTTAGGAGCTAATTAGGTTTAGATGAGGTCATGAGGGATTAGATTAACTCCTGATGTCCATGATGGGATTAGTGCCCTCATCAGAAAAGAAAGAGACCAGAGCCTTATCTCTCCTTTACCTGAGGACACAAAAAGCAGGCAGCCATCTGCAAACCAGAAAAAGGGCACTCACCCAACACTGACTCTGCTAGCAACTTGATTTTGCCTCTATAATTGTGAGAAATAAGTGTTTGTTGTTTAAGTCACCCAGTCTATAACATTTTGTTACAGCAGCCTGAACTAAGACAGGTATAGTATCTAGAATATTAAAAAATTCATACAACCCAAAAAGAAAAAGACTAAATAAGTTTAAAAATGAGCATAGAAATTGAATAGTCATTTCTCCAAAGAAAATATTAAAATAGCCAAGCACATGAAAATATTTTCAGCATTATTAGTCAGTACAAAAGTACAAATCCAAACTAAAATATAGTACCACTTCACACCTACTAGAATGGGGATAATAATATTTTTCAAAATATAAAATCAGAAAAGAACAAATTTTGGTTAGAACCTGGAGAAATTGGAACCCTGTACATTGATGATGGGAATTTAAATTGATTCATTTCCTATGGAAAACAGTTTGGAAGTTCCTCAGAAAGTTAAAAATAGAATTACCATATGGCCCAGCAATTCCTTTCCTAGTTATGTGCCCAAAAGAATTGAAGACATGTATTCCCACAAATATATGTACACATGTGTTCATAGCAGCACTACTCACAATAGCCAAGAAGTGGAAACAGCCCAAACGTCCATAAACCCTATGAATGGGTAATTAAATTGCAGTTTATACATATAAAGGGATATTATTCAGCCATGAAAAGAAATTAAGTACTGATACATGCAACAACGTGGATGAATCTTGAAATCATGCTATGTGAATGAAGCCAGACACAAAAGGTCACATATTTTATCATTGCATTTCTATGAAATGTCTCAAATAGGTAAATCCATAGAAACCTAACACACATTTGGGGTTGCCAGATGCTGGGGATAGGGTAGAGTGGCCATCACCTGCTTAATGTGTGTGCGGTTTCCTTTCAGTGTGATAAAAAAGTTTTTGGAACTAAATAGAGGTGATGGTTGCACAACATTGTAAATGTACCAAATACCACTGAATTAAGTTTAAAATCGTTAATTTTATGTTATGTGCTTTTCAACTAAATAATTTTTTTTAAGATTTATATTGAACCTACAAGACAAAAAGCTGTTTCTTATGTAACTTATTTTTGTTTTTCCTCTCCAAAGCCCCAGTAACATAGTTGTATATCCTAGGTGTAGGTCATTCTAGTTCTTCTATGTGGGATGCCACCACAGCATGGATCCAAACTGGTGAACCCTGGGTTGCTGAAGCAGAGCTTGCAAACTTAACAACTTGGCCATGGAGCTGACCCCTCATGTAATTTAATTTTTTGAGGAGAGAGAGAGATAGTCACTCTGAATAGACTGTAAGAAAACAAAAGCACAGTAAGAAAACTGAAACCCAATCTAACTTATGAATATTAATACAAGAAAACTAATCCAGAGTTAGCCTACAGAGTCCAGCTATGCATAAAAACATATTATCCCATGAAGAAATGAGATTACTTTAAGAAATCCAGATCTCGAAAAATATAGGGAAACCATACAACTAATTAATCAATTTAACATACACCAAAATACATTTAATCAGGGGAAGTGAAAAATAATTGTATTAACAATTCAGAATAAGAACATACTATCTTCATCCATGTAATAAAATAAGAAAATGAAATGAAAGCTTATAGATACGAAAAGAGATGCACTATTTTAATTATTTTCTGGTAACGTGACAATATATTAGAAAAGTCTAAGTAAAGCAATTGAAAAATTATTACAAGAAATAAGATATACCATAAGAAGGCCAGATTCATAAGGATGGCCATACATTATGTATTTTTTTCTTCAAAATAAATATTGAAAATAAAAAAAACTTTAATGTCTTACAAAACATAGTGGACAAGATAATTAATATTTTACCCATATTATAATATACAAAATTGAAATTTAAAAATATTATACAATTTTTATAAATCTATGCTATGTCAAAACCAGTATTTATATCTTCATCTTTCTGAAAGCAAAACATGAGATATAATTAGTAATCTATACTGTAGGAGAAATGATTAAAGAAGACTGATTAATGGCTATTTACTCCTGTGTACCTGTGTAACTTTGGGAGCAAATGAACTTTTGAAACCTTACAGACAAAAATTCTTATATTAGTGATTGTGTTTGTTTAGTTACAGGATTACTTCCTTCCTTCTCTCCTTCCTTCCTTCCTTCCTTTTTCCTATTTCTTTTCCTCCCTCTCTCTCTCTGTCACTCTCAGTCTTCTTGTCTCTCTCTGTTTGTCAGTCTCTGTCTCTTTCTTCCTCTGTTTTTGGTGCGGGAGGAGTTCTTTACAAGAATTGCTCTAGTCTAGGCTTATGAAAGTGTAGTCGCCAGGACTACAAAGTCACACAGAGCCCAAGCTCATGCAAAAAATCAAGGGGTGACCAAGAAAGACTGACAGCTTTGGGACAAATGTAGAGAAAGACGAGAGACTGAATTGTTGATGAAAGCCAGAAGACAAAACTGAGAGTTCAAAACACAAGCAGTTTCTGAGACTTTGATAAAATGACAAGAATGTGATCCTAGGGTGTGCTAAATTGGCTAGATTGGCTAAAGGAGACAAGTTCAATAGTGCAGGCAAATTATGCACCTTCACACTTTTGTTTAACACTTTACCAGTATCTAAGTTATCAGATTGTACTTCAGTGAGGTCAGGTGCAAAAACTTGTACAATTAGTGCACTTCGTCAAGAAATGGAGATGAGCCACTAAAAAAAGTGTAATTACCTAATACTGGTCAGAATCATCTTTGCTCTAGCAGTATTGTTCAAGGAGTTGCAAACTGTCTTGAGAAACATCCATAAAAATCTGTGAAAAAGGGAAAGCTCTGCTATAATGCATTTTATTATAATTAACTAAACTCATGTGAATAAAATAAATACATAAATAAATAAGAATTTTTCTCAAACCAACAATCCAATTAGAAAATGGGCAAAAGATCTGAACAGCGATTTCTCCAAAGAAGATATACAGATGGCCAACAGGCATATGAAAAGATGCTCAACATCATTAGGTATCAGGAAAATGCTAATCAAAACTACAATGGGGTATCACCTCACTCTGGTCACAATGGCTATAATTAACCAGACAGGAAACAACAAATGTGGGAGAGGGTGTGGAGAGAAGGGAACCCTTGTTCACTGCTAGTGGCAGTGCAAACTGGTGCAGCCACTATGGAAAGCAGTTTGAAGCATCCTCAGAAAATTAAGGATAGATCTACCATATGATCCAGCTATTCCACTGCTGGGAATTTATCCAAAGAACTTGAAAACACAAAGGCATAAAGATGCTTGCACCTCTATGCTCACTGCGGCATTATACACAATAGCCAAGACTTGGAAGCAACCTAGGTGCCCATCAAGGGATGAATGGATAAAGAAGATGTGGTATTTATACATGATGGACTACTACTCAGCCATGAGAAATGACGAAATCCAGCCATTTGTGACAACATGGATGGCCTTGAGGGTATTATGTTGAGTGAAATAGGTCAGAGGGAGAAAGTCAAATACCATATGATCTCACTCATAAGTAGAAGATAAAAACAAAACAAAAAAAAAACACATAGCATTGGAGATTGGACTGGTGGTTACCATTGGGGATGGGGGGAGGGCAAAAGGAGTGATTAGGGTCACATGTGAGGGGATGCACCACAATTAGTGAACATGATGTAATGCATACAGAATTCGAAATATGATGTACATACAAAAAAAATAAAAATTACAAAATAGAATAAAAAAATAATTTTTCTTATGCCATTTATTGAAGCTGAACTCTAAAAGAAGATATTTCAATGTCTCCAAAGTCTGCCAGCTATGTAACTGAAATATTCATTCTTTTTTCAAAATTAAAATAGATACGCTTTTTTGATGAAGAGGTTTTAAATTTGTCTTTCTACATTTATCAGTTTCGGAAGTGGAATAGTAGTGGTTTACTCCCCCTCATGAAAGTTGGAGAAATTAGCATACAGTATTTACAGTTCCTTCCACCCCCTCCACCCCTATACCTGCTGGTTTTATGGGCATCAACTGGGATTTTTTTCCAAAGCAATACTTTTAAAACTATTTTTATGCCATATGGTTATTTTTTAAGAATTATGATGTTTATACTGTGTATGGTAACATATTATAGTTATATAAACTTGATTCCATTTTTAAATGGAGAAATGTTCTCTGAAAGTTATTTTTCATGCAAATTATCCTAAGCTTTCTCTAAATAGGTTTTTTTGATAGCTTTAACTTCATAGTTCGAGTGCCTCTTTGCTTGGTTTTGGGTTTGGGGTTTTTTTTTCCCCTCCATGAAAAATCAGCGGTAATAAACTTATTGAGTCTTTTTCATATCTGGGAATGTCTTTGCTTTGGATTCACAGGTACAAAAACCTAACTAGATATGGAAACCTCAGTTCCACACAGAGAGATTTTCAAAGCTGTAGATTCTATTCAATTTTATTCTAGAATATGAATATGATATTATTGAGCAGAAGTCTGAGAACAGCTTACTTTTCTTCCTTTGATAATTTGGTCCAGTCTCTTGATGTTTGTAGTTTTTTTCCCAATATGCTTAAAATTAAATAAGTACCCAAAAATATAACCCATGATGTTACCCCTGTTTATCCTTGGGGAATACTATACAATGTAGTGTACTATTGTATATATTATAGGTACTATTGTGTATATGTATTCTATATATTGTATGTGTATTGAATGTACTAGACAAATTCCTTTATCACAAGAATTTTTTTCTCCTAATTAATCTTGGAAAATTTTGTTTTCATTATTAAGTTCTCTGTTTGAGAAACTAAAATTTTA
The DNA here is from genome assembly GCF_041296235.1 of Equus asinus. NCBI lineage: Eukaryota > Metazoa > Chordata > Mammalia > Perissodactyla > Equidae > Equus > Equus asinus. The sequence continues at coordinate 65,580,648 of NC_091793.1, read as the reverse complement.
TAAATTTAACCTGCTCTTGTCTGTTTTCCTTGAGATAATTCACCAATTTTGATGCCATATTAAATTCTGTGATCATATTATCTGTATATGTGAATTCCTCTATTTGTTCATATAGATACATTTTCAGTCTACCTTTTAATATTGTAACTTTTATCTATTATTTCATAGTGTTAACACATATTATTTTCCTTTAGAAAGTAAAATAGTTTTTGCCTAAAATTATATTCTTCCCTAGAGCTGAATTTTCCCAAACTATGTATGTTCTTCTCTGAAAATACAAGATTTTTTTCCTTTTCTTTTCTTAATTATTTTTACTGGTCCTATGGTTTATTTGTTTACACTGTCTGTTCATCTCTGAATAGGAATGTTTCTAAGTCAGTCTTCCTTTTTCCCTGAAAACATTCTTCTCAGCTCCTTCTTTGTTTACCATCGCATCACTTCAGTCATTTCTTTGGGAAGAAAGGTGGAGAGCAAGTGCCATCAAGTTCTAAATCAGAGAGGGTGACACTGTCAGCTGTAGCACATAAAGCCCCACATTTCAGTAGCTCAACATAACAGAAACTTCCTGCTGACATAACAATCCTATGTGGATGTTCCTGGTCTGAGGTAATTAAGGCATCCAGGCCCCTTCCATCTTGTAGCCATACTATCCACTGGAGCCTTGTATTTTTTTCATCCAGTTAGTAGAAGGACAAAAAGAGGATATGGAGAAAATTCATCCGCTATTTAAAATGCCCTAGTCCAGGGTAACACTCGTTGTATTTGTTAGCATTTTATTGGCAAAATTAGTCCCATGGTCACACCTATAAATGGGACAAAGAGACTGGTAAATGTGATGTCTACCTGGTCAGCTTTTTAAAAGTATACCCCTATATATGTATATAATGAAAGGGAGAGTACATATGTTCATGGACGAATACTATCTCTGCCATGTTCCATCACTCTGACCACTAATTATCAGTGAACACTATTCTCACACATAGTACATATTCACCGCTCTCCAAGGAAGACAACCCAAAGTCTCATCTGGTCACAACAGCCAGCTCAGAGTTTAGTGTCTCTGGGTGAAGTGTCGTCCTCTTCTTCAGTTCTGGAAATGACTGTAGTCTTAACAAGTCAGTTTATCCCAGGTTATAATGGTAGGAAAAAGACAAGATACCTGCAACAAAAACCTTCCCATTCAGAAAAGGGAAGAAAACAAAACATAAGTATCATGTGTCCAGGGTGAGGATAAATACCTGTTGGACAATGTTATGAAGAGCCCCTGCCCTGGCAATGGGGGAATTTCCTTGTTTGGATGCTGGTCTGCTCTCTGAGAATAACTAACTTGTCCAGGTTTCTCCAAATGCTCTTGGCCCTGCCTTCCGGGTTATGATTCCTTCTCTCTTTTCTAGTCATCTCTGAGATGTTCACGGGGGAGTATGCATTCCTTGAAGGATATATACGGCTCCCGCCTTCTACCAGTTATTGCACAATTGTTTCTTAGCTCAAAACCCACCCTTCTATCTTCTTCTTTGTGATACTGATACTGGCACTATGCAAATCACATTTCTGCTTTGCCAGCCAGCTCCCTGTTAGTCTCTGCCAGTAAGGGCACTAAAGGGAAGCTGATAGGGGGAAGTAGAGAGGAAAGTTGCTCTTTCCTGTCTGTACCCCAGTAATGCTTCCTCACCACAGCTGCAGTATTTCCTTCCCATACAGCAGCTGACTCAAGTTTGATGTTTGTCCAGCGCTTGCAGATCTAGCAAGGTTGCACAACCCTCAGAGAAACAAACACTGGCCCAACAGTTTCTCAGCCTCACAGGTGTAGGGCTCCTCCTTGAATGTTCTAAGGTTTGATAATTTTAACCTCTTCAATTTATTCCTCCAGCTCTAGGGATAACAGCTGCTTCCTAAAGTGACCACTTGTAAAATGTCTCAGCCTTGCTCTCTTTTTAGCCTTTTTAGTTATCTAGTTAACAACTTTATATCTGATTAGTACTTCTTTATATTATATTATCTCTGTTAAAATAATTCTCATGACTTTCATCTCCTGACTGGATCCTAGCTAATACAGACATTGGTACAAGAAGAGATACCAGGAAGCAGAAACTCTAAGATGAAGTTTGGAGATATTAGTTAGATTGTATCCTTGGGCTTGAACACAGCATTGGCTCCTTGCCGATAGATAATGAGATTTTCCCTACTCCATGGAATATCTTGGCACCATGATTAACCAAAATTTTACCCATGGTTGATTGTGTTAAAGTTCAACTAAAGAAAGTGCCTTGGGTGATCAATGGGCTGTTGATGTTGACTCATGGAAGTCACGATAATTACAAGACTGTGGTATGGGATAAATGTTTATTTATTCTGGAGCATCTACAGAGAGAAAATTACAAAATCAGGTCATTAAACTCTCAACTCAAGTCACGGAGAACCAGAGTTCTTCTAAGGAAAACTTAAGTACTCACTTTTTTCTTGTAGCCGCGGAGATAGTATTTCTGAAAATACAAATCAAAATTTAATTGTTCAGGTTATAGAATGATACTGTAACATGAATTCACAGGCTCACCAATCTTCATGTAGAAGTTAGAGCATTCCTGAAAGTTGGAACAGGAACTTCTGGTTGGAGGCAAATAAAGCCAAGAATCTTGGAACTCCACATCATTCCGGGCTTCCATTGCATATAGTAATTTTCCTACCAAGTCTGAGAAGACTAGCCTTCCTTTATTTAAAATCCTATAGTAAATTTATCTAGGACAGCTGCTTTATAAAGGGATATCTATTATGTCCAAGATCCCACTCAACCATCCTTTGTTGCTGCTGGACCCACAACTATGGTCAGATATTAGCATGTTCCAGGGGTCAAAAACAAAGTCTGATCCACTAGGAAGTAATTTATGCATCCAAAATATTGCAAGATTTTGCTAGTTTAATCAAGCAGAAACCTGGGGGATTTGTGTATTCTCATTCAAAGGATGTTAGACAAGGAAGGACAGAATACAACACTGGATCAGGTGTTTTGTTTTCTTTTTGTTTGTTTTTTCTTTGATATGGGTGCACTAGCTAAACAGTCTGCAAATGCCCCCTCCATTTTATTTGGTTAGTTGACTGAACTTGGGCTTAACAATGACTTATATTGAGTGAGACTGAGGTGTCATAATGTTTTTTGCAAATATAGAGGAAGATACCTAACAGCTTACAGAGATAGAAACGCTGGGGAGGATTCATCATATTCATTTCCCCACTGTATTCTTCAAGACAGCCCAGAGACCATTGTCTTCAGTAAGGCACTAAAAACATCTATAAGTGAGGGGAAAGCTCTGTGGTGCTTAGAAAGCTCTATGGTGCTGTCCTGTCTCGGCCAGGAATGATGATTGCAAAGGCCACCATTAAACTTTCTGATTTCAATGGGAATGATAAGATCCTAGAGTAGCAGAGCCCAAATGACAGTGCTTAATTTTTAAAGATGAGGCAGCTGCATTCATCTTATTGGTCAGCTGGTACTAAATTGTTATCAGCAGGTTTTGAACTGCAAGGTCTTAATCAGTAGCTCATTTAAGAGAGTGTTCCTAGGAATGAAATAGATGGGTACTTCCTTCTGTAACAGGAAAAACTCCTGTCTGGTGGTCAGAAACATGAACTGATCACCACAGTGGAGAGTCATACCGTCTCACCCTTTTTTCAAATCTAAGCCAGCCTGCAGATCAGGGCCTCTTGATTGAAGGAGAGGCTGATTTTCCTTGAGTAAAACCTCCAGAGTTCTGTCACCATAAATCATCCTCCAAGCTTTCTTCTAAGGCTAAGTAATTGTCACCAATTACTTGAGTCTATTACTATGCCTTGGGGGAAAGGAATATGTAGATATTTCAGTGATTACTAGACACTAGTCCTACGTCACTAATCCTTGGGTGCCAAGTCCAGGCCACTGTGAGCCACAGTTCAAAATGGGGCTTATGGTGAGGTTTTGACCCAAGTTCAAATAAGAGTGTTCCTGTTAGGTCTGCATATCCCTCTTGTAGTTATTTCCCCACTTACTGAATGTGTCCTTGGAATGGCCAATCTTGGAAGATGGCAGAATGCTCCCTGTAACTCACAGGATTTTTACACCAGTCTCTTGTTATCTTTGATAGTCTATTTCCCTCAGGAACAATGTAGGCTTCTGATCGATTTGTATCCAATCCATTCAAAGTCCCAGGAACCATATTAAAAGTTACTACTTAGGGGGGCCAGCCTTGTGGCATAGCAGTTAAGTTTGCATGCTCTGCCTTGGTGGCCCAGGGTTCCCCTGTTCTATCCCAGGCAAGGATCTATGCATTGCTTATCAAGTCATGCTGTGTCAGGCATCCCACATATAAAGTAGAGGAAGATGGACATGGATGTTAGCTCAACGCCAATCTTCCTCAGCAAAAAGAGGAAGATTGGTAGCGGATGTTAGCTCAGGGCTAATCTTCCTCATGTTACCACTTAGACCTAAACAAAGATCTCAGACCCTTTTTTTTTTTTTTGCTTCTTCTGTTTATGAGGTTTAATAAATTTACCAGGTGCTATCACCGGGTCATCTAAAAGAATAGGACATAATGAGAAGTCAATAACCTTAGTCTAATCTGCCTTCCAAGTTATAGTAGTCAAACATTTGACAAATATTTTGTCTCTTTAATACAACAAGCCTCTATACTTTAACATCCATGATTCTTTTGTCCCTCCCTGAGGAGAGGCTTTGAGGAGCAGAGGCTTTGGGGCATACACTTCTGTTACCTAGGACTCCTGGCCATGCGGTCATTGCCTGGGTCAAGAGCTAAAAACAAGTGTGTAGTATCTAAGAGCCAGAGAAAGCCATGGCCTGCAAGAACCTAGAACTCAAGCGGGTGGTGCAGTGGAGAAAAAGTGTGCTCTGCAGTAGCCTAGTGTGTGAGCTACTCTAGAACCATGAAGAGAAAATCCTTCCCTCTTCCAGTGTTCCTCTCACACTTTCTATTACAAGGCTTGACACTGTGCCACTGGCAAGGGGAAATATTTGTAGGACCCAGCTGTATTATGCAAAGCAGGCAAAGTATGAATTTATAGTTGAGAGGCAATAAATTGATAATTAGCAGAGCTGGTAGTACCACAGCACCTCTGTACACATAACACTTGCAAAAACTAGTCACATGGTGACACTTAGACAGGAAGGGGACACAAAAATCTAGTTCCTAGATGGGCAGCCATTTCTCAGTAAATGCTGTGCCATGGAACTGAGAGATGGAATTTTGATGGAAGCAATCATTTCGGCTACATGCACGTTATCCGTACATTCATCAGCTTGTTTGGAAATTAAGAGAAATCTGAGAATTACAAGTCTTTATTTATGTTCATTCTATGTCAATATATGTTAAATCAACTGTCGGTCAGCTTTGTTGAAGGAGAATCGAAATCCACTGGGATTGATTCTCTGCTTTTGAGTGAGGTAATCACGTTAGTGAGAAGTTGAGTGAGGAAAAAATCAGAATCTCTGGCCTTTCTGATTTGAGGATGGCATATATTGTGTGGCGTGTAGTAATATCTGTTGCCCTTGGTCTACAGTTGTGAAAACACTTCCTACTAAATTATTTTCTGAATCTGCAAGATTCTCCATTGACAATAGATTTTTCCGTGTTCCATACTTAACTCCAATTCTTCTGCTTCCAAACTGGGGATATTAGTTATTTTTCTTAAATCCCTGTACATACTTCCTGCATAATATACTCCCTCTTAAGAAGAGGAATTGTATTCATAATAAAATTTTGCTTCTATTCTTCCCTATGTTTGGTCATGTATTCAGATTCTTGGGAGTGTGCTGTTTTTAAAATCAGTTTTCTCATTAACATCATTACTAAAAATTATTTACTTATTTTCAATTAATTTCACTCAGTGAAAAGCTGATTATGGAAGAGACATGTATTAATTGTTGTTAAAGAAGACGTATTAATCTTTGTAAAGAAGAAAAGTAATCCTCAATGATATAATAATTCAGAAGGATCTAACATTAATTTTGGGGAGAATGACTTTATAGTTCCTTATTCTGTGCAAGTTTAATATATTTTAATTTATGCTAAAAATAAAATTTATTCTTTCTAAAGTAGGATGTAATATTAAACCTTTGTAAACATGGTTTGTAATGTTTGCATAGCACTTACCAATATTAGTATATGCACTTTGAAGTAATCACTCTACTACTTTTGGAATTTGTGGTGAATCTGTTTTTTTCCCTGTTATATCTAACATTCTGACAGAAATGTTCACAAATAAACCAAAAAAATATGGTCCCTCTGAGATAAAAACAGATTTATAAATGTCACATTCCAAAATTAAAAATCACGGAATATGTAGGCCTTGGTATATATTGACAACTGTTTTCTAAAATAATTTTTCATCTCTACAAGAATTATGATGATGGCCTTTTAGTGAAATCATGACCAGCACCAAAGCATGTTTTTAACGTCTGTCTGCTTGAACTGATATTGTCAACTTGTCATTATCCTTTGATCTCAGTATCATTCTAGACACTGATGTTAGAACTTTCTATCATGTGACATTGCAATTGGCTGTGTCTCTCAAAGTCCCCCTCTGCCTCCTTATTTGGGAAGTTATCTCATCCCTGTTCTTTAATATTCTCACTGATATTTTTATTTTCTTCCTGAGAAGTAATCAGGAAAATAAAACTAGTACTTCTTAAATTAAATTCTATTTGTTTTGTTACCTCACATGTAAGCAATTTGCTGACATTTCTGATATTTATAGATGCCAACACTTCCTATACAAAATCCTATGTGAGAATAAAATAACTAGTTGTGTCCTAAAAAAAGTAGAATGCGCAGTAATAACATTGAGTTTGGTAAGTACCCGTTTACCACATACTTGGCAGAAGTTATCACATTTAAGTTTCAAAATTGAAGTAGCATTAGTTCAGGTGCTATATATGTTGCCTTGACACCAATACTAATATTTAATGGCCACAATATAGTGTAGTAGCCATCAACGTCTTTCTCTATCTCCACAGTTGGCTCACATGCCTGTCATTCTGTCACTAGCAACATCTCTTGGAACCCTCAGCGTTCCTCAGCCAGGGAATGATTCCACCTTTTTCAGGTAGTAACCTCTACTGCATAACATCCCTTCCCCCAATAAAAAACAAAACAAAACAAAAAAACAAACTCATAATTCTGTCAGCTGGCTGGGTGGAGCCTCTGTAGGTTTCTCCCGGCTTACTCAAGCAGCTGCTGGAGGGTCAGTCTGGAAACACGACTTTACTCATACGTCCGAAAGTTGGTACTGACTGTTGGTCAGGGAATCTTGGTTTCTTCTCCATGTGTCCTCTCATACTCAATAGGCTGATTGGCTTCTGTTCATGGGGGTCTTAGAACAGCATTCCAAAACATTGAGAACAGAAGATGCAAGACCCCTTAATATCTAGTGTCAGAATTTGTGTAATATCATTTTTGCTAAATTATACTGGTCAATCACAGTAAGTCCCAAAGCCAGCCCACATTCAAAGAGTGGGGAAACAGACGCCACAATTGGAGTGGAGGAGTGGCAAAAGTCACATTGAAATGGCCATGCATACCTCATTGGGAAGTATTTGTGACCACATTTTGCAATCTACCTTAGACTCTCTCCAACCACAATTATTTACATTCCTCCTTCATTAAAAATTTACTCACCAACTTACAAGACCCCAAAAGTTTTGTCTAATTATAGCATCAGGCTCAAAATCCAGTATCACATGAAATGAATCTGGCCCTTATACAGATGAGGCTTCTGAGGTATAGCTCATCTTTACCCAGAACCCCTATAAATTTGAAAAACAAGTTATCTACACCACTCCCCTTCCCTAGACACAATGATGGGATGGGGACAGGATAATCAATAGACCCTCACATTCAAAAGGGGGAAGAGCAGGAGAACATAGCAAAAACTGATTTGTAGCAATTCTGAAATTCAGCTAGGCACATATTTACAATTACCTTATTCTGGGAGCAGGGTATGATCCTTGATAAAGACTTATGTTTTTTCTCCTTGTGAGTGCTTTTCTAGTCAGTTTTTCCAGATAACTCTTGACTCTACCTTCTGAGATAGGCTGTTTTATTCTTTTAAATTAAAATTAGCCTAGGTTTACTGCTGCATTGTTCTCTCAGCCTACCTTCAACTATATAAATTTGGTAAAAATGACTTTTTTGTTTCGAATATCTCAGGTTCTTTTAATCTAAACTGACACTGTTTTCACTAATACAACTCTATTTTGAAGTATGTGAGTTTCCTAGGAATCTGATTAGAGTTTCTTCATTCCTCAATAGGCCATCCATAATTGTTTTAGAAACAGTTATCTCTCTACTTTGGATCATGTGTGATGTTGCTGTGGGGTGACACACTGTGTTTCTATTATATTCTTATAAGCCTTATTATTATCATTTTTTTTTGCTGTAAATATTTACTAGGCATTTTTTAAATCTCTCTTAGGTCTTAACAAAGGGCTTTCTGATTTTTTATTTTTTTTTGCCTCAGTGCTAATTCTTACTTAGTGAATCTCTTCTGAGCCAACTGGAGATGAGAAACAGCTTTATCTGTAACTCAGATGTATGCTGGATCTTCTTGATTTTTTTACCCATATTCTGCTTGATAACTAAACATTTCCTTCATAAATTAATTTATGCTTCACATGCCTTATAATAATCATCCAGAGAAAGTCAACTGTCACCTTCAGTAGTCTGCCTGGAAATCTCTTTAGCCAGTTTCACATATTTGTTAAATACATGTTCAATCTTCCAAGCTACCACAGGAGACAGTTTGCCAATTGTTCTGCCACTGTTTAATACCAGTTGCCCTCTTTCCAGTCTCAGATAACAGTCTTCTTACTAATTTTCTAGCCTTTCTCCACTTTCTGCTCCCAAAGCCAATGCCACATCTTAGGTTCTTGTTAAGGTGGGACCCCATTTCCTGACACCAACTACTGTAACAGTATATATAAAAAACACCTCAAACCTCAGTGGTTTAAAACCACAACTACCATCTATGTATTTGCCATTTTCCATTCAGTCTCAGCTCTGTTCCATTTGGCTCACTCATGGATTTCTAGTGATTACTGGAGAATCCAAGATGGTATCACTCACATATCTACTATCTCAGCTGGGATGACCAGCATGGTTAGGATCTGGCTGTTTCTCTTGTGTGCTTTTACTCTCCAGGGCTTCTTTCTCTTTGTGTCCTCTCATCATCAAGGAGACTCCTTTAAATGGAATCTCAAAGCAGTAATAGAGCAAAAGCGGAAGCGGAAACTCCTCTTAAGGCCTAGGCTCAAAATTTGACAATGATATTATTACATTCTACAGTCAAAATAAGCCATAGGGTCAGATCAGCTTCAGTCTGAAAGGAGACTACAGAAGGGTGTGAATTTAGCAAAATGTGATTCAGTCATGACAGTTTCATAACAATCTATCAATTATCCTAGAACAAGGGACACTTTATACCTCTTTAGGAGACATATATATCTCCTAAATGTATATATATATATATATAGTTTTAGATATCCTTCTAGACATTACATAAATTGGGACAATTTCATTATAACCAATTCCCACAACTCTGGTCAAGATTATTAAGCAGTAATCAAATACTCGTGGAGAAGAATAGCATAGTAGTTAAAGTCACGAGCTTTACAGACAGAATATCTGGATTCAGATCCTGGCTTGGCTATCTATTTGCTATAGGATTATGGGTATTGCTCTTTGAGTATCAATCTATCTGCACAGTAGGACAGGGAAACTAATAACAGCAAGCTACCTCATAGATTAAATGAAAAAGTTCGTAGAATAGTTTCTGGCATATAGTAACCTTCATTAGCTGTATATGCATAATAATGTGAGTAATATTGGATCTAGGTGAAAAAGAGCAAAAATAAAATCATAGCTGAGTGTTTGTTTTGATAAATGTATTTTCAAGGTTCTAGGGACGCTCAGAAGTGGGAGATGCAAACAAGGTTGAAAAGATGACTCTGCAAATATGAGTATGAACAGATGGAAGGAGAAGTGGTACCGTAGAATCTTGGAAGAAAGTCAAGTTGGTGGAAGAGTATAACTGGGAAACTGAGGGGATAGTTCATGGTCCAGAAGCAGTAAAGAAATGGAGTAAGGGCCAAAAGGGTCCTGTGCTCTGGGCGGGTGTGGGGCCTCACTACTGGGATTTATTGGGAGCTATGGTTATATTTTAAGCAGGGTAATCCCAGGCATATATTTGTATTTTAGAAGAACACTTTGTCATCAAAGTGACAAAAGTTTTAAAAGATCCCCTTAGAGAGAGAATCTCTACAAGTTGTGCCTGGTTGGATGGTGCTGGTTGCAAGTGAGAAGAAAGAGTTGACATTTTAATATATAAGAAAGATTTTTATATACATACTATTTCTTAGTAACACAGCTGGTGCATAAAATGAGGTGTAAGGGTACACTCATGAATATGGAAGAGTTTTCCAAAAGGTAATATGGGCCTACAAGGATTTTAACAGTATTTTGAAATCCATAAAACTCAGAAAACAGAAACTTTTTTTTTTTTTTTTTTAGCAACAGAAGCAGTTCAACCTACTTAGACGCTTTTGTTGCAAAATTGACAGGAACCAATAGGAAGTATTTATTATCTTAAGTTTTCCACTTAGGTAATATTTATACTTTTGTGATTTATTTCTTAATACAGGGTGGGTGTATTATAAACGATATCATGTATATACAGTAGTGCCATTCTAAAACATTTATATATATGTACATAGACACATACATATATATGTATATGCATACATATATACCCTGAAATACTTCAGAAATAATTCTGAAATACTTCATCACGGGTATTCAGACCAAGTATGAGTACTTCGTCCCAGGAACTTCAGGTAAAAGATTGTCTCTGTACTATATAATTATAAGAATTCAATAGCATTATTATACAAGTCAGGCCTAGGAAAGCAGTCAAAATTTCTAATTAAATGCATTTCAAACAGAGAAAAAGAATTATTTCTAGATAACTCATATCATCTAGAGCCAGATATTGTTAACTTCCTCTCTGGTTGACAGCACCAAATTCTGCCTAACCTTGTTACATTCAACCATGACTCTGATAAAGCAGTTTGAATAAACAAGTCTGTTATGACTGTCATATCTTGTTAAAAAAAAAAGATAAAAACAGAGCTGGGGAAGACCACTGCATCTGGTCAGAAGAGTGTAAAAGCGAATGCTAACTAGAAACGAGAAGAACAGCTCACAGCATTATGCTCTAACCATCTGCTTACAAAACGGCACTCCAGTTCTTGCAAGCTCATTATTTTATTAATTTAGAAAGACCTCTATTTATTTTCATATCGTTGAAAATAATTAAAACGTCATAAATGTAGGAAAGCATTTCCAATGATTGTATCCAGCCTCTGACTCCTCCAAAATTTAAAAGGTCTCAGGAGAATGGATCTGAATTGCCTTCAACCTATTTTATGTTTTCCACGGGACCCAGCACAGTGTCACTTACAATATGGTGTCCGCAAACCTCCTTTGGATGCATTAATCCTGAGCCTCTTCCAGGCCTTCTAGGGATCATTAAAGTCACAGATAGGCTGTTAACTATTAATAATATGTGATGTCTACTGTATTCATCTCTTCGTTAGCCATGAGCATGTGAGCACACTGTTGGCCAGTATTTTTAAGTCCACATGAAACATACGGGGTTCACGGATCCCTCTCTTGATGTACCGAAACTTTACCTGTTTCCCAATCACTGTGGCATGTATTGAGTCCCAGAACGTACTGTGATTTTATTCAATCATATGAAGTCTTTTTTGATGGTCTAGAATGAGGTGTACATATCTTTTACAGATAGGCAAAAATATGGGAACGGTATGTGTATGTTATATTATCAGAGGCTGTTCAAATCTGCGAATCTCCTTATGTAATTTTCTCATATGAATGATGGCTTGGCTAGGTAGAGCATATTTGTGACATATCATTTTCCTCTTAAAATTTAAAAGTGAATTTTTTGCTTTCTTGGAAATGACGCTGTAGAGAAGTCTAATGTCACTGTGATTTTTCCTCTCTGAGCTTTTGTTTTTGCTTGGTGCTTAAAGAACTCATTACTTAACTTTGAAATTCATGGGTTTCACCAGAATATGTCTGTTTTAGCATTTGCTGACATATACAGTGAAACAATATACCCAAGAAATATATTTGGAAAAAGTCCTCATGGTCCAATGATTTGGTAAACAGAATATACTGTGTCATCCTTCCTGAAGAACCACGGTGCCCATAGACTATCAAAGCTCTGAGGAGCCCTGCCGTCAGGAAACCTGGGGAATCTGGCTCCATCCAGTGCTCTCCAGACCCTTCTGAATATTCAAACACTTGTGTCCTGTCGCTTTTAGCCACATCTATGAATAAGCCATTCTGTTAGGAATTGCTTTATAAATATTGATACCTTATAAGCAATTTTTTCTCGTATCTCGTGAACTTTTTCAATATATAAATTTTCATATTATGTTTTAGTCTAGAAAAGCTTTGTTATATTACATTATCAATTATTGGCTTTTTCTTAATGCTTCAGAAACATTTGATATCCGTTTTCTCCCCTTGATTTCCATCATTCTTTCCTTGTACTTATCCATAACCTTCTGAGGAAGTTTGTCTCCAAAATCACATGGATCTATCAATTTCTTGGTTTTATACAGCAGAAATGAGCTTTCACAGAATTCAGCAGGAAAATCGTTTGTAGAAAGCATATTTAGACACTCAAATTGCTCCCTGAAGTGGTGAGTGGGCTGCAGAACTAGGCTCACAGAGTCCGCAGGACACATGGTAGCAAGGCCCGGATGAGAGTGTCACCAGGAACCGTCTACTTCAGACACTGAACAGGTACCACTGGACACTTACCTGTGTCACTGTTGCCACTGGTCCTGGACATTCTACTGTGTCCTCTGGGACTCTGGTCTCCAGGGACCTCACTGACACATTGCTGAATGCTGGATTGACCAGAAATCTCTCCAAAATTCCATGACTTTGCTGTGTAACAGTATCTCATTCAAATTCTTGAGCTGTGCTATCTACTTGGCTGACCTTCAGACACATGGCCCTACTAAGTGTCAGGGAGTCAAAGGGGAAAATACGGACCCCTCTTCAAGGGGAGCAGGACTTTGCTTCCCTTTCATTTTGAGATATCCCCAAGTTTAAAGGATACTTTTTGGCTAGGCAACTAAATGCACACACACACACAAATGTCCATTTTACCACTAAGTTGCTTTTCAAATTATCCTTTTTCCTCATGTTTAATCTGTATTGTCTATAATTATGTTGATGCATATTTGATTTTATGGCATCCTTTCTTTATATTATCTAGCTTCTTTGTTTTAAATTTCTGCTTGCCTTTCAATTAACTTTTCACCTCACACTGTTATCCTATCTTATCTCTCATTTTATAGAATCCATGCTCCATAAATTTTGCTAAGATAATGGCAGATGCTGCTTAAAGTTTACTCCTCATCCCTACAGTGAATCTGCTGAAAAATATGTACTTTTGCCTTTTTTTGTTATGTTTTGCTTCTTTGACATAATAGGAGATTTCCTTGGGTTTAATATTATTTTTTCTCCATCTTTATTCATCCTTTTAAAATGAGATAACTATAAGATTTAGTGTCTCTTGCTAAAACAAAGTAAGGATAATTGTCTTTTATGCCTCACATTTACATTTACATATCTCCTCTTGAATCTGTAGCAAGAGAGCTGATTCAGCAGGCCAGGACATGTACAAAGGGCCAGAGTCACAGGGAACTGAGGAATTCGGCAGGGGGAATTCAAGACCCCCGCCAGGCACCAAATCTCATGAGGCTTATATGTCTTCTTGCTGCTGTCATCATCAGTGTCAGGGAATAACATACATTCCTTATGAAGAAACTCCTGTCATTTCTCCACCTCCTTCATCAAGTTTGCTTAGTCACTTCGTCCCTTTCCTAACATATGTCTCAACAAGGAAAAACACTGTTATGCCTCCAAAGATGCCAGAGGGGGGCACTCCATGGTATGACTTACGGAATTCTTGGTCTACTGGATTGTTTTGCACATGTTTTCCTAGACCCATTCCTGATACTGTCCCCTAACATATAAAGCACAAGGATATCTCACTTTTTCCCTATCAAGAGCCATAGCTGGTGCCTTCCTTTTAGGTGTGGCCAACTATTCCTAGGACCTCCAAGAAAATAACCATCCCAAATACGACTGGCATTGGCCCAAGTGTTGCTGCCTGCTCACCAGGATAGTACATTTCTATTGTGGGGAAAATCCTCCCCTGGTTCCACAGCCCATCGCTGCTATGTCTCTTTCATTCACTGGATCCAAGTGGCACATTCTCCAAATATCTCAGTCTTCTTTATTCATTCCAAACTCAGAGAACTCATGGAATCCAGGAATTTTTTTCAGTTACTTCCCACAGGGCTAAGCTACCACCATAGAATGGAAGTTTCTGTCGTTCCTCAAAGCTAGCGGCATCTGAATATCACTCTTCCCTAGTTTCCGAATGAGAGCAGGAGTCTCTATTTTCACATTGTCTTCTTTGTTGCTGCAGAGATGGCAGGAAGAATAGTCATCTACTTGTACTCAAGCTTTCCCCAAGTCTGGATCTTCATGAACATTTCAGTATTCTCATTCAATCTCATAACAATCTATTTCCTTACTTATAAGTAAATTGCAATTTTCAGGCCTTTGTTCCATGACTTTACCAGTTTTATATATTAAATTTTTTTTTTATTTCTCCTCTATGTTTTACATTAACATGATTGTAATTCAAAGTGATACATTGGGTTGACTTAGCTCAGTCATACAGCCCACTGTGATATTTTTTCACTCTTTACTTTGATTGTTATGATAATATTTTAAACAACCTTAACCCCTGTGTTTTGCTTTTCAGGCTTTCTGTACCTCTTCTAGCTTCTTGATGAAGTGTTAAATATAACGGTGACAAGAAGTAGGCCATGTGGTAAGAGCCGTTTTTCCATACATTACCTATCCAATTAGCACTATCACCGCCTGTCCTCACCTTCTTTCTAGGAGTGACTTGTGAAGTGGTAGATTTTGGTTATTAACAACTTTGGTTAGAGTGTGATAGAATTTTCCAAAAATCTCCCTATTCTAAATTAGGTATCTCATTACAAAGAAAACATTTTAATGATTCTCTGACTTTCCCTAGTGAGCATAACTTTCTTTTTAATAAAATGTGCATAAAATCTAATATCAATAATTTGTTCTAGAACTATTGTTCCTAGATTCTAATTTTTGCCATGTGTTCCTATACGTCACCTTTATCATGCTTTTTTTATTTTATTGAGGTATAATTGACACACAATATCCTAATAGTTTCAAGTATACATCATAGTGACTTGGTATTTATATACATTATGAAATGATCACCACAGTAAACCTAGTTACTATCTATCACTATACATTTGTTACAATATTATCGACTAGAATCCCTATGCCATACATTATATAGTCATGCCTTATTTATTTTATAACTGAAAGTTTGCACCTCTTAATGTCCTTCACCTATTTTGCCTGCCCCCAACCTCTCCCTACTCTGGTAACCACAAGTTTATTTCCTGTATCTATGAGCTTGTTTCTATTTTGTTTCATTTGTTTGTTTTGTTTTTTAGACACATAGAAGTGAAATCATAAAGTATTTGTCTTTCTCTGTTTGAATTATTCTACCTAGTGTAATATCCTCTAGGTCTATGCATGTCATCCAAATGGCATGATTTCATTCTTTGTTATGGTTGAGTAATATTCGAGTGTGTATATATACTACATCTTCTTTATCGATTCATTTTTTGATGGATACTTAGGTTGCTTCCATATCTTGGCTATTGTAAACAATGCTACAATGAACATGTGGGTGCATATATCTCTCCTAGTTAGTGTTTTCATTTTCTTTGAATAAATACACAGAGTGGAATTACTGGATTTTATGTAGTTCTATTTTAATTTTTTGACTGGCTGCTATACTATTTTGTATAGTGTCTGTACCAATTTACATTCACATCAACAGTGTAGAAGTGTTCTGTTTTCTCCACATCCTCACCAACACTTGTTATTTTTTGAGTTTTTGTGATAATAGCCATTCTGACAGGTGTAAGGTGTTATTTCATTGTAGTTTTGATTTGCATTTCTCTGATGATTAGTGATGTTGATCATCTCAATAAATGCAGAAAATTCAGTTGACAAAATTCAGAATCCATTTATGATAAAAACTCTCAGCAAAGTAGGTATAGAAGGAACATCCCTCAACATAATAAAGGCCATATATGAAAAACCCACAGCTAACAGCATACTCAATGGTGAAGAGCTTTTCCTCTAAGATCAAGAACAAGACAAGAATGCTCACTCTTTCTGCTTTCATTCAACACAGTATTGGAAGTTCTAGCCAGAACAATTAAGCAAGAAAAAGAAATAAAAGGCGTCCAAATTGGAAGAAGTAAAACTATCATTATTTGCAGATGATATGATACTGTATATAGAAAACCTTGTCTCTACCAAAAAAATATTAGAGCTAATAAATGAATTCAGTAAAGTTATAGGACAAAAAATTAATATACATAAATTGGTTGCATTTATGTACATGAATAAGAAGCTATCAGAAAGAGAAATGAAGAAAACAATCCATTCACAACTGTATCAAAAAGAATAAAATACCTAGGAATAAATTTAACCAACAAAGTGAGAGATCTGCACACTGAAAACTGTAAGACATTGATGAAAGAGATTGAAGATGACACAAATAAATTAAAACATATTGTGTGCTCATGGATTAGAAAAATTAATATTGTTAAATTGTCCATACTACCCAAAGCAATTTACAGATTTAATGCAATGCTCATCAAAATACCAAAGGCATTTTTCACAGAGCTAGTGCAAAGAATCCTAAAATTTGTACAGAACAAGAAAAGATCCCGAATAGCCAAAGCAATCTTGAGAATGAAGAACAAAGTTGGAAGTATCACACTCCATGATTTCAAACTGTACTACAAAGTTATGGTAATAAAAACAGTATGATACTGGAGTGAAAACAGACACAGACCAATAGAATACAAGAGAGGGTCAAGAAGTAAACCCACGCATATGTAGTCAATTAATCTATGGTAAAAGAGGCAAGAATATACAATGGGGAAAAGAAAATCTCTTCAATAAATGATTTTGGGAAAATTGGACAGCTACATGCAAAAGAATGAAACTGGGTCATTATCTTACACTGTATACAAAAATAAAATCAAAATTGGTTAAAGACTTGAATGTAAAACTTGGAACCGCAAAACTCCTAGAAGAAAACATCGGCAGTCAGCTCTTTGACATCAATCTTAGCAATATTATTTTGGACCAGTCTCCTCAATCAAGGGCAACAAAAATAAACAAATGAGATTACATCAAACTAAAAATCTTTTGCACAGTGCATGAAACCATCAACAAAACAAAAAGGCAACCTACTGAATAAGAGAAGATATTTTTAAATCATACATTTAATAAGGTGTTAATATCCAAAATATAAACTACTTACACAACTTAACATCAAAAAAACCCAATTAAAAAATGAGCAGAGGACTTGAATAGAGATTTTTTCCAAAGAAGACATACAGATGACCCACGGACTTATGAAAAGATGCTCAACATCACTTATTGTGATTTCTTAAAAGACCAAGCCTATAGTACATTCATTGCCTTGTGCTTTAAACTTATTTAAATGAAAGTTGGTCCAAAAAACAGGTTCATATGTTGAAACTGTTGCAATATGATGTCTATATTATTTAAATCCTAGGAGCTGGTTGGATTTTGATTGAGCAAAACATTCTCTGAACAAAAATTGCTTCACCTAGAAATAAACATTATTTCCTTATAGAACGTGATAATGATGATGGAGAAGCAAATTCATAATTGAGTTTCACAAGAAAATTGGGTAAATTCCAATGATTCCGTATTTTGGCCTGACCATTCTGAACATAAGTGTACAATGACAGATCAGTTCAGAATCTTTTGACATTTTAGAAAAGGTACAAGATGTTCTTTTTCTAACAACCTCTTGTCCCTGAGACCCAAAGCATCATTTCTATTTTGGTAGAAAGCTTCTCCCATCAACAGAGGCATTCTGAAGAATAAATCCTTTGAAAAAATCTACTTTTAAGTCAAGGTCACATTGGGAAAGAGGTAGATAAACATGATGACTGGAGAAGGTATTTTAAGAAAGGTGTCACTTTTAGGATTTTAAGGAAAAATAAGTTTATACATTACTCATTTCGTAGATTGTTACTCTTAACCTTAAACTAGCCAGGTAAATTAATATGAGGTTTACTATAAACCACAAGAAACTTTACTAAACTCTGTGCCTCCTGGAAAATTATTTTCATTGTATTTTCAGTGAAAGAGAGCCTGGAAATAGGCGCAACCATAAGCGGCCACAAGGGCAAGCTGCCTAGCATTATACATCTCTGGGGCAATTGAAAGGCAGTCCATGCTTGTCCTGCTTTCTGCAATGTTTCCAAACTAAGATTGTGGTTTATACTAAAGTACACAAAGGAGTGAGGCCTGTCTCACTTTCTCAGTCTTGCAGAAAATTGAACATTTTATTGTATTTGGGAAAATGTATGTGCTCTCCTAGGCAGCTATATCCTTCTTTCAGATAGAGGATAAATAGGAGTATATGTTCCTGACTTTACAAAGTAAAGAGATTTAACATGTAAGTAACAAAAACTTAAGGATCTGGATAAAATACTTAAAATATCAAATGTTGAAAACTTATTAAATATACAAAAACCATCAAAATCATTGCTAAAATAATGAAATTTTAAAAAATCAAAGTTAAAAATGTCTTTGGAGTCAACCATAGTGATTAAGTTGGACATATCAGTGGAAACATAGCTATGGACTAGACGTGCAGAGGGGGCAGAAAATCAGGAATCTGTAAGAGTGGACTTCTCATGTAGAGATGGAGAAGGTGTGAAGAGAATGCCACAAGTAGCAAGGAAATAGTTCCGAAGGAGACAGGAGTCCCAACTTCTGCATTTTCACTGGTTCCAACACTAAGAGTCTGCAACCTAATATAACACATCCTCATAAAAGGGTGGCTTAATTTTATGGTTCTTCTCCATATACACAAATATATATTTGTATCAACAAATATTTAATTTTTAAAAAAAACTCACAAGTATTGTTGGTAATAGTACAAAATTAGCAATAAACTAAATGTCTACCAATAAAAATACATTACAGTATATACACTCAATGAATTACTAGGCTGTTGATTCAAGTTATTGTTCACATCTGGTAATAAGTATATGTGAAAATAACTATGATGTATAATTACAACGTTAAAGTGGTTGTGTTTGGATATCAAACAATAACCTCTGTTTTAAGGTACTTATCCAATTATTTTAACAAATATTTAATAAAGTATTTGCTAGCAATAAAAACAACATAACACATTGAATTCATATTACTAAGTGAAAGAAGCCAACCTGAAAAGGCTACATATTGTGTAATTCCAACCATTTGACATTCTGGAAAAGGCAAAACTAGGGAGAGAGTACAATGATTAGTGGTTGCCAGGGGTTGGCGAGGGAGTGGGAAGGGAAGGATAAATAGGTGAAGCGTAGAGGAGTTTCATGTCAAGGAAAACATTCTGTAAGATACCATAATGTTGGATACACATCATTATACATTTTCCAGACCCAGAGAATGTGCAATACCAAGAGTGAACCATAATCTAAATTATAGACTTTGGGTGATTATGATGTGTTATTGTAGGCTCATCAGTCGTTACAAATGTACTACTCTGGTGGGGGATGTTGATAATGGGAGAGAGAATGCATGTGTAGAGACAGGGGTTATATAGGAAATTTCTGTATCATCCTTTCATTTTTTTCTGTGAACCTAAAACTGCCCTAAAAAGGCAAAGTCTTGATTTAAATAAAACAAACATAACAAATGTTAATATGGGTTTCATTAAAACACATTAGTTACAGCAATAACTCTCAGTACTTTTCCAAATAAGCCCCCAAACCCTAGAGTTTTAATATAATAGAACTTTGTGGCAATTTTAGACTATTTTTAGAAATAAGTATCATTTATAAGACTGGGAGTAATCAATGCCATCACGCATTTAGTCTAACATCTTATAAGTACTTTACATATTCTATCTCCAATTTCAGAAATGCATGCCGATATACGTTATTATTTGTTCTTTGCAAATGTGGAAACTAAGGATTGGAAAACTTAAGCAACTTACCCAAGATCACACTGCAGTTAAGTAGCAAAGCCTCAATTCAAATCTACATCTGTGTGACTCCAAGTTCACTTCCTTCTCCACCTGCAACCATTGATTCACTCTTTATCTATTCATAAGCCGGTATCTTCACGGTAACAATGAGGAAACTCAAGGGGACATTGCTCAAGGCTTTATTCGTGACGCTTTTAGAAAGAAGACAATCTAGCCTCACTTTGGCTAGTGTTAAGAATTTTTTTCACAAAACTTTAACTCCTCACTGTGGGAAGGCCTCCATCTGATTAGCTATCACTATCCCTTGATTTACAATAGCCATTAGTTGGAGCTAGTCACTTTTACAGGCATCCATGTTCCAGTGAAGTGATTTGCCCATGGCCGTATATAATTACAGTCCAATTGGTTCAGGCAGGGACCGTCCAACTGCTCAGACATTTATTTTATTATCAGCCTTGATTTGAGCTTTAATTAAATAATAATTTATTCAGTACCTTCTTCAAAGAAGCCTGTTGCGATTAATACTCATACATCACTTCAAGTGTCTATACTTACTGTGGAAACTCAATAAATGGTGCTGACTAACTTTGTGCCTGGTGGAAAGAGAAATATTATTGAGGCAGATGAGATGGAAACAGACTCAGAAGTGGGACATGCAAAATTGCGTCAGTTGATCTTTCATTGGTTAATACAGGGACATAGCCAGTCATCAGATGAGAGACAGTAGTCCAAAGACATGTAATATCAGAAACAGCTGCATAATTTCAAGTGCTGTGCCCACTGGCTTATTTCCCTTGTCATCAGAAAGATGAGCTATGGCATTTTCACAAACATGCTGACATTTGACATAGCAAACTTCCCTGGGGGTTAGTTGCATGATGACTCTGGGCTTAAGTCCCAAACCACTGCAAGATAGCGCTCCTCCTAAACACTGGGATCCATGCAGAAAATGACAAGTGCATGCTGTTGTCATTAATAACATTGCATTGTTTATTTCTAGGGGAAGGAGTTAAGATGCATCTGCAATGGAGGGAGTTTACAAGCTCCACCACGCAACATCTGCATTCTTCAGATAAGAATATAAATACTCAATTATAAATAAAACAAATGAAGGTGGTCAGATGACATGCACACCATGCATACAAAGGCACAAAACATTAACTATTATAACTGAGAAGTTTAAATGGCAACGAATATTTAAAAAGGGACTCACCTATATCAATGGCTCAAGTAGATAAACAGCCTGTGATTCATCACCAGAATTGTTCTTAGGTAAATAGCCCTGGAACCGTTTTGATTCCTTTTCTTCTCTCCTACCACATATCAAAACCATCGGCAAATCCTGCCAGCTTTATCTTCAAAATGTGGCCATCATCTGCCTACTCCTCTCTATCTTTTTTGCTACCAACCTAATTCCAATCTCTCTCATCCCTTGTCTGCACTGTTGGAAATAACATTCAAATTTATCTCTCTGTTTCCAACATAGGCACTCTACATTCTATTCTCAACATATGATCTAGCATCATTCTTTTAAAATATAAATTATAAGGGCCAGGTTGGTGGCACAGCAGTTAAATTCACACGTTCTGCTTTGGTGACCCAGGTTCGCTGGTTTGGATCCCTGTTGCGGACTTATGCACTCCTTGTCAAACCATGCTGTGGCAGGCATCCCACATATAAAGTAGAGGAAGATGGGGATGGATGTTAGCTCAGGTCAGTCTTCCTCAGCAAAAGGAGGATTGGTGGCAGATGTTAGCTCAGGGCTAAGCTTCCTCAAAAATAATAAATAAATAAATAAAATAAAACAAATAATATTTTGTGATCCATTTGCTCATAACCTTTAAAGAACTTTCACCTCATTTAGAGTAAACACAAAGACCCCATCATGGTCTAACAGACCCTGAAAGGTCTGGCCCCTCTCTACCTTTCTCACCTTGCTTATGTGCCCTTACTCCTCGTTGTCATCCTACTCAGACTGATTTCCCATGCCAGGTACTCTCCCACATCAGGGCTTGTTTGAATTTTACTTTTTTCTATCTGGAATTCTTCTGCAAGGGATATCTACACATTCACAATGTGGTGCATCCATCACTACTATCTATTTCGAGAACATTTTCACCATACCAAGAAGAAACTATGTACCAATTAAACAATACTATCTCACTCTCTTCCTCTTTCTGGAATCTCCCAGCCTTTATTTTACCTTCTGTCTCTATAAATTTCCCTCTTCTGGGTATCTCGTATAAGTAAAATCATACAATATTCATCCTTTTGTGTCTAGTTTATTTCACTTAGCAAATATTTTCAAGGTTCATATATGTTATTGCATGTATCAGAATTTTATACATTTTGAAGTCTGAATAAATTTTATTGTATGTATATATCACATCTTGTTTATTCATTCCTTTGTTGATGAGCATTTGGGTTGTTTTCAACTTTTGGCTATGCGAATAATGCTACTATGAACATTTGCTTACAAGTATCTGATCAAGTCCCTGCTTTCACTTTCTTTGGGTATAACCCTAGAAGTGAAATTTCTGAATTATATGGTAATTTTATGTTTAACTTTTTGACAAACATCTAAACTACGGGTGCACGAATGTTTCAATTTTTCTATATCCTCACTAATTCTTGTTATTTTCCATTTTGTTGATAATAGTCATCCTAATGGATTGACATGGCATCATGTTGTGGTCTTTATTGTCATTTACCTAATGACCAGTGATGCTGAGCATCTCTTCATGAGCTTCTTTGCCCCTTGTATATCTTCTTTAGAGAAATGTCTATTTAAGTCCTTTGCTCATTTTTAATTTGAGTTCTTTGTTTTTTGTTGTTCGGTTTTAGGAGTTTTTATGTAGTTAGCATAATAACCTTTATCATATATATGATTTGAAAATATTTTCTCCCATTCTACAGGTTGTCTTTCCCCAATATTGATAGTGCCTTTTGAGGCACAAAAGTTTTACATTTTGATGGGATTCAGTTTTTCTATTTTTCTTTTGTGCCTGTGCTTTTGGTGTTATATCCAAGAGATCATTGCCAAGTCTAACATCATAATTTTTTTTTTCCTGTTTGGGTGTAAGAGTTTTATACTCTTAGTTCTTAGACTTTGGTCTTTGGGTGTATTTTCAGTTAAATTTTGCTTGTGCCATCATGTAAAGATTCAAATTCATTTTTTGCACATGTGGAAATCCAGTCTTTGAAGCACCATTTGCTGAACATGTTCTTTCCCCCATCAAATGGTCTTGGCATCTTTGTCAAAAATAATTTGACCATATATGTGCAGGATTATTTCCGGGCTCCCTATTCTATTTCTTTAGTATACATATTTCTTTAATCCAGTATCACCCTAGATTGACTACTGTAGCTTTTGAGTAAGTTTTGCAGTCAGAAAGTGTGAGTCCTCCAAATTTGATCTTCTTTTTCCAGATTGTTTCGGCTAAAACAGGTCCCTTGAGTGTCATACGAGTTTCTCAATTTCTACAAAAAATTGCCACTGAGATTTTGATAAAGATTGTATTGAATGTGTAGACACTCTGGGAAGTAATTTCACTGTAACAGTATTCAGTCTTCCAATCCATGAACACAGGATATCTTTCCATATATTTATGTCTTTAATTCTTTCAACAATGGTTTGTAATTTTAGTATGCAAATTTCCTCCTAAGTATTTTATTCTTTTTGGTGCTATTGTACATAGAATTGCTTTTGTAGTTTCCTTTTCAGGTTATTTCTCTTTAGTCTATAGAAACAAACTGACTTTTCTGTTTTTTTATATCCTGCAATTTTGCTGAATTTATTTGTTAGCATCAACAGTTTTTTATGGAATATTTAAGGTTTTTAACATATGAGCTCTGGTCATCTGCAAACATATAATTTTATCTACTTACTTCTAATTTGGAAATTTCTTTCTTTCTCTCTTTTTCTCTTTCTTTCTTTCTTTCCTTCATTCTTTTTTCTTTTGGCTAATATCTATAGCTAAAAATTCCAATACTATGTTGAACAGAAGGAGTCAAAGTGGACCTTTTTGTCTTCACAAACTTGAGGAAAGCTTTCACTCACCACTGTTCATGATATTAGCTGTTGGTTTTTCACATAAGATCTTTATCATATTTGGATAGTTTCCATCTATTTATAGTTTGTTGAGTGTTTTTATTAATAAAAGATGTTGAATTTTGCCAAATGTTTTTATGCATCAATTAAGAATGCCATGCAGGATTTTTTTCCTTCATTCCATTAGCAAAATGTATTGCATCTATTGATTTTCATATGTTGAACTATCCGTGCATTACAGCAATGAATATAACTTTGTCATGGTGTATAATCCTTTTAATTTACTGCTGAATTCAGTATACTAACATTTTGTTAAGAATTTTTTCATCAATATTCTTAAGGGATATTGGTCTGTAGGTTTTTTTTCTTTGTTTATCTGCTTTTCATGAAATGTCTTGCTAGCTTTGGAACCAGGGCTATGCGGTCCTCATATAATGAGTTAAGAAGTGTCCCATTCTATTCAATACTTTGGAAGAATTTGAGAAGGATTGGTCTTAGTTCTTCTTTAAATGATTGATAGAACTCACCAGTGAAGCCATTTGGTCCAAGTGTTTTCTTTGTTGGGAAGGTTTTGGTTATTGATTCAATTTCCTCTTAGTAGTTATAAATCATTTAAAATTTTCTCTTTCTTCATGGTTTAGTTTTGATAGATTGTGTTTTCTATGAATTTGTTCATTTCATCGTGGTTATCCAATTTGTTGGGGTAAATTTGTTGTATGCTCTTATAATGCTTTTTGTTTCTGTAAGTGCAGCAGTAATGTACTCTCTTTCATTTCTGATTTTAAAAATTTGAGTCTTCTCTCTTTTTTCAGTCAATATAGCTAATGTGTTTTCAATATTGTTGATCTTTTCAAAGAAACAACTTTAGTTTAATCGATTTTTCTCTATTTTACTTATACTTGGTCTATGCTTATTATTTCTGTCTCCTGCTAGCTTGAGTTTAGCTTGCTCTTCTTTTTCTGTCCATTAATACATAAATTTAGGCTTATTGTAGGCACTTACAAATAAAATTTTCTTCTTATCACTACTCTCACTGTATTCCATAAATTTTGGTATGTTGTGGTTTCACTTTCATTTGTCTACAGGTATATTCTAATTTTCTTTATCATTTCTTCTTTCACCAATTGGTTGTTTAAGGTGTGTTAATTCCCACATATTTGTGACTTGCCCAGTTATTGAACTTTAGCTTCCTTCCCTTGTAGTCAAAAAAGGTACACTGTAAGATGTCAGTCTTTTAAAAAATTTTGAGATATTTTGTGGGCTAACATGATCTATCTGGACAATGTTCACAGTGCACTTGAAAAAAAAGTATATTCTCTTCTTGGTTGAAGTGTTCTACATACATCTGCTATATCTACTTTGTTCATAGTCTTGTTTACTCCCCTATTTCCTTATTGATCTTCCATCAGGATGTTCTATCCGTTATTGAAAGTGGTGTATTGAAGTTTCTATTACTATAGAACTGTCTATTTCTCTCTTCGAATTTGTTTGCCTCCAATGTTTGCTACATGTATTTGGGGCTCTGATGTCTGATGTATACAGGTTTATAATTGTTATATCTTCTTGAAGAATTGACCCTTTTATCAATATATAATGTATTTTTGTCTCTTTCAAACATATTTGATGTAAAAATCTAGTTTGTCTGATAGTCATCACAGCTGTCTTTTGGTTACTCTTTGCATTGAATATGTTTTTGCGTCTTTTCACTTTCAGCTTATTTGATCTGTTTAGATCTAAAGCAGTCTCTTGTAGTCAGCAGATAGTTAGATCATGAAAATTTGTCTATTCTACCAATCTTTTCATTTTAGTTGCAAAAAAGTACATTTACATTTCAAGCAATTACTAATACAGAAAGAATTGCTTCTGTAGTTTTGCTATTTATGTAATGTTTTATAGCTTTTGTCCTTCATTTAACTTCATTACTGCCTTTTTTCCTCTCTAGTTTTTTGTTTTTCTGTGGTTATTTTTTTTCTAACAGTGACATATTTTGATTTCCTTCTCATTTTATTCTGTGGATATTTTATATAAACTTTCTTTCTGGCTACTATGGGGATTACATACAACATCTTCAAGTTATACAATCTATTTTGAATTGATGCCAGGTTAACTCAATTGCACACAGAAACTCTACTCCTATTTAGCTATGTCTCCCATCCCTTTGTGTTATCAGTGCCACAAATTACATTTTTACACATTGTGTCCAATAATATTGATTCATGATTATTTTACATATTTGTAGCTTAAATTCCATAGTACATAAATAGTAGAGTTACAAACAAAATTGCAATTATATTCACTTTTTTATTTGCCCACATATTTACTTTTACCACAGATCTTTGTATTTTTATATGAGTTTGAGTTGTTATCTACCATTCTTTCATTTCAAGCTGAAAGACTCCTTTTGGCATTCCTAAGGGCAGATCTAGTGGTAATAAACTCACTTAGCTTTTGTTTCTCTGGGATTGTGTTAATATCTCCTTCAATTTTGAAGGAAAATTTTTCTAGATATGTAATTCTCAGTGACAGATTTTTTTTTTGTTTTTAGCATTTTAAGTATACCATTCCACTGTCTTCTTGCCTCCAAATTTTCTGGTGTGAAATTGACTGAAAAAGTTATTGACAATCCCTTACATGTAAGTCGCTTTTCTCTTGCTGTTTTCAAGATTATCTCTTTGTCATTAGTATTTGACAGTTGGATTATAATGTGTCTTGGATGGGTATCTTTGAGTTTACTCTACTTGAAGTTTGTTAAGCTTGTTGAATTTGTAGAACTGTATCTTTCATAAAGTTCAGGAAATTTTAAGCTACTGTTTCTTCAAATAGTCTTCTGAACTTTTATCTCTCTTTTCTTTCTGGAATTCCCACAATATGTAAGTTGGTCTGCTCTAAGGGATTCCGTACATCTCTCAGGCTCTCTTTACTTTTCTTCATTATTTTTTCTTTCTGTTCCTCACACTTAGTCATTTCAATGTCCATTCTAGCTTCATATTTACTCCTTCCCACACTTGCTTTAATCTACATCTGAACCCCTCTTGTATAATTTCCATTTCAGTTGTTGTAGTTTTCATCTCCAGAATTACTTTTTGGCTCCTTTGTATAATTTCTATCTATTTAATGATGTTATTATTTTGTTCATACGTTTTTCTGTCGTGATTCTTGTCCTCCTTTAGCTCTTTGAGCATCTTTAAGATAGCTGTTTTGAAGTCTTTGTCTAGTAAATCGAATATCTCAGTTTCATCAGGTACATTTTCTGCTGATTTATTCTGTTCCTTCGAATGGATGAAACTTTCTTGTTTCTTTGCATGGATTATGATTTTATGTTGATAACTGGACATTCCGGTGTTATAATATGCTAACTATAGAGATCAGATTCTCCCACTTCCCAAGGGTTTGCTGTTTTGTTGATTGTTGTACAGATCAGCCTGAGGTGAAAGCTTAAGTTCTTCTCAGGTTTTTTTCTGAGGCTGTCTTTTCCTCAGCACAGGCAGTGCCTTTCTTAAACCCCTATGTACATGGTTGTCATTTTTGAATGCCCACTAAAATAAGTATGACTCCTTGAAATCCCCTGGAAGGCACTTCAGTTGTTGTGGGTTGACTCAGCGACAACCAGTCTCTGTACCTGCACCTCCATGATCAAAAGCAAGAATCTGCAATTAGAACACAGAACTCCAATATTTGGAGGACAAGGTCCTTATTGCCGTTGCTGGCTCCAGCAAGGTACACCAGAAACATGATTCCCATTCCCACAGCTGTCTTCCACAGGGCTGTGTAAAAGAGGATGTGTAGCTGCTACCTTCTTGAAAGCTGAAATAGGCTAACATCAACCACAATTCCCCATCCAAGCTTCCTCTTAGAAGCTGCAAATGTTCAGGTAAACTCCAGAATGCCAAAACAGTCACCTTGGACAAACTCTGCCTGTATAATTGATTTTTTATTCAATGTTTCTGTTCGGGAATGAGAACATGGAGATTTCTACTCTGCCATTTTGTTCTTTGCTCCCTTTTGAATTTATTTGGATCTCTGCTCAATTGTTACCTTATTAGATAGATCTTCCCTGAAAATTTTCTATAAAATAATACCATGTACTCTCCTTTGATAGGCACACTCTTATGGTGCTTTTTGGGTTTTTTTTTTCCACATTTGTCCTCTCTTGTATATTTATTTGTTTATGTGTTTATTGTTGCCATCGTCTCTAAAATGAAAGTTTCCTGTAAAGAGACAGCTCATCCTCTCTTTCTTGCAACACCATAGCTCAAAATCCAGTACCTGTCACCATTCACAAGTAACACATACCCTTGCTTTTTTTTAAACTGCATGTGCTCAAAGTAAAATAAATTCTTTTCTCTTTTGTTTCTCCACTTGGAGAAACTCTTTCCTTGGAAACATTTTTCACTCTTTCTATTCCAACTGCTTCACCTATGCATTGATGAGTAAGTTTAATTCAGGGGTATTGGAGCAGAGTTTAAGATGCATTTTTAAATTTAATTTTAGGGGGGTTATTGGTTGCTTGCTCATCAGTGAGTAAAGTTGATATTTTCATCTCATTTGGCTTGGCAAAACTTATCATCCTGAAACTCACATTAAGTTTATACTGAACCAAAAGACATTGGAAACTCAAGATAAAGCCAAGAAAGGACCTGTTTATTAAGACAAATTTTCAATATTACTTGGCAGCACTAGCCAATATAATTAGAGAAAAAGGAAATGAGGTGTAAATATTGGTAAGTGAAGGCTATCATTATTAATAGCCATCTATAAATATTTAAGACAATAAATTGTAAGCTATTGGGACTAATGAGTATTTAGTAAACTACCAGAATATAAAAGAAATCATATGAAAATCCAAAGCTCTTTTATTGAAATAACCAATTAGAATTTTTAACTTCAACAAGATGCAATTTATAGTAAATTTAAAAATTAGCAGTGTTAACAAATGTTACAAGTTGCCTAAAAATACAATTGAAAAGAAAATCTAAGGAACTTCTAAACATCATCAAGGCAAAAACAAACTTACTAAATGGAAAAATAATCACGTTTCTATAGGAAAACTCAATCTTAAAATATGTTAAACATTCCAAACAATCTACAAATTTATGCCATTCACATTAAAATCTTTGTAGTATTCATTTATTAAATTTGTATGATTGTTTTTGAAAGAATATCTAAATTTTCTCAAAACAAGAATAATCAAGAGAATTGTTCTTCCAAATATTACCACACACTATAAAGCTATGCTAGTTAAAATTGTAGGATATGGCTCAAAAATTGACAAATGTATCAATAGAACAGATTAGAGAATCTAAAATATGTAGAATTAGGTTATAATGGTGACATTTGTAATTGAAAGTGAATAGATGGACTTTTCAATAAATGTCATTGGATGTTTGGCTGAATATTTAGAAAAAAGTTTTTTTATGCCTACCTTACTGTACAGAGTTCATTGACCCCCCCCCCCCACCTTCCAAGGACACTGGGCCTGGGCCCCACATAAAGGAATGTGTCTGGGCTCGGGGCCAAAGATGGCCACTTCTGCCTTGACTCTAAGTCACAAGCTACAAAAAAAATATGTCCTGCATCATGTTCCTTGTCTGGGCTAGCCACTGCGATGGGCACCTGACAGGACTTCAGAAACATCCCATCTGTGGGAACAAAAAAGATAAAAACATCCTATCCATGGGAACAAGAAGAAATAACTCAAAATATCCAAATGTCTAAAACCCTGAGTCAGAACCCAGAGAAACCTTGGGATAAAAGGGAGTCACTGGCATAGAATAATTGGAAGTCTTGCTGAGGAAAGGACGCTTTGCCTTAGACCCATACAGTTGGCACTCCCACCTGCCATACAAATTGAGACTTCCCCAGCTCATTGTGGTGTGGATGTTGTAAGTACTGATTTGTTGTTCCCCTTTATCCCTGCTGCTTGTTCTGTTTCCCTTTATTAATAAACTTTGATTGCTTAAACAGCCAAGTAGCCTTGGCAGTACCTGTCATTCCTTGCCCTTTGTGGCTGTGGGCAACACTTACCTGTACTCAAAATAAAGGGTGGATGGATTAAAAATCTAATTTGAAAAACAGGATCATAAAAGCATGAAGAAAAATGTAGTAAATTGCATTGAGCTTGAGGATGAGTAAGTCTTTTGTAAGCAAGACAAAAGCTCAGAAGCTATAAAAAAAAGATTAAGAGATTAGACTATATAAAAAACTAAGAGGGGCTGGCCCAGGGGTGTAGAGGTTAAGTTCGTGAGCTCCACTTTGGCAGCCTAAGAATCACTGGTTAGGATCCCAGGCACAGACCTACTCACCTCTTACCAAGCCATGCTGTGCCAGGCATCCCACATCTAAAGTAGAGGAAGACCGCCACAGATGTTAGCTCAGGGCCAGTCTTCCTCAGCCAAAAAAAAAAAAAAAAAGAGGAGAATTGGCAGTGGATGTTAGCTCAGGGTTTATCTTCCTCAAAAAAAAAAAAATTAAGAAGGTGAACAGCAAAAACTTCCATAAATAAAATAAAAAGACAAGACATATACTGGAAGAAAATATTCTTTTCTTGTACACCTAACAGATGTTAGAATTAAAATCTAAAATTTATAAAAAGTTCTGTAAATATAAAAGAAGAAATAAAAATAACCCAAAAGATAAATCAAGAACAGATAAAAACTAACAGTTTACAAAATAAGATATACATGTGGCCAATGAATACATGAAAAGATTCCCAATTTTACAAGCAATTAAAGAAAAGCAAATTAAAATAACAAAGTCTATCCAGATTGGTAAAATTTTTCAGAATTTGATAATACTGAGGGCTGCCATGGAGATGTGGCAATAGATTGCTAACTTTCATAAATTGTATTTACAGAGTAAAAATTAGTTTAGCCACTTTGGACTTTAGCTATGCATAGCCTTTGACTTTGAAACTGTATTTTTCAGAGTTCATTCTAGGGAAATACAAATGCAGGTGAATATGAATATATGTGTATGTTACAACACTGTTAGCAACAGTGAAATTGCAAATAATCTAAGTGAGAAAAAACTGAGCAAGTAATATAAATTATCATATAGCTACTATTAGGAATAATATGGAGTCATTAAAAAGAATGTATTAGAGCCAGCCCTGATGGCCTTCCAGTTGAAGTTTCATGCTCACCACTTCGGCAGCCGGGATTCATTTCCCGGTCACGGAACCACACCACTCGTCTGTCAGTAGCCATGCTGTGGCTGCGGCTCACATGGGAGTACTAGAAGGAGTTACAACTAGAATATATAACTATGTACTGTAGCTTTGGGGAGGAAAAATAGAATAGAGGAAGACTGGCAACAGATGATAGTGCGGGGTGAATCTTTCCCAGAAAAAAAAAAAAAGAATGCATTATGTCTGTATGCATTGACAGAGAAAGTTAGGTAAGATTTATGTTAAAGGAAAAAAACAAGTGGTAGTGCAATACAAATACCAAGATCCCATATGCGCCTGGCACAAAAATGTTTAAGATATAGTTGTATTAACTGGACTTACCTCTAAAATTAGTGTTTGAAGGGAGGGGATAAGCACGAGAGAACAGAAAAAGGGCTGAAGGGAAATTATTAATTTTCCTCCATGTTTTTCTGTATCATTCTTATCATAAGCAGGTGTTGGTTCTGCAATTAAAATAAAAAAGCTCAATAATTATAAAACAATATTATCCAATGATGGGCATGTACTGAGTATTAGGAAAGGACAGAGGAGATCTCAAACTCGCAGAAAAGAAGTTCCTGGGAAAAGCAGTTTAAAGGTCAAGAGCAGAGGTGAATGTTTCCCGGAAGGCCTGTGCTCTACAGTCTTTCAGTCCGCTTTGATTACTGCGGTTCATAAATACCTGTAGATGAGTATGTCCTAAGTCCTTACTTGTCAGTATCCTTGAATTTAATCAGAAATTTCTATATGACAATCCAGAATTTGTCTCTGAGTGTGTGTATGTGTCTGTGTCTGTGTGTTCATGAATATAAGAAGTAGAGACATAAAAAGATATATTGCTTATGTATCACTCACTGTTTTAAGGTATCAATTAGGCAGAACCTCAAAGTATTGCCACTTTAACCTGTGTCTCTCCACCTTCCTATTGCTTGAGTCTTGATGATATTTATTTGCAACATAAATTGTGGGTATAAAACAACAAAGGAATGATGTACCCCCTAGATAAGGAGCAATTGCAAAAGCAGCTTTTGTCCATTTTGGAAAAACTGAAATTCTTCTGTATTCATTAAAAATGTGCATATTTTTTTCCTCTAAGGCCTTTTACTATGTAGCTGTAAGATTGACTACCAACAGCTCTCCCTAGGTGTATTTATTGAATTTAGTAGTTTCACTTTGTTGCCAAAAATGTCGTAATTGTGAAGAATGGCAAGAGATAATAAAATATAGATAGAACCAGCCTGATCCTGTCATCCCTGGAAATGTTTTTCATGGGCCTTAAATTTGAATCCTGGCTCCATTTCAGTCTGTTCAGTGTTGATGGAACAATGAAATGCAGACCTTACTAGTCAAGGAAAATAGTACTCGAATCATCAGGTAGGTGTGTGGCAGGCTGCCACACAGAAATTTGAACTCAATAAATCTAAAAATCCATGCAAACGGGGAGGCTGGGAGCCCCAGAACACTACTGCCTTAAACAGCATCTGTTCATTTTGCCGATCACCAAAGGCAAGTTCAAAGCTCTATGGCTCTTGAGATAGCTGAATACACAGATTTTTCATTTATTTCTAATAGATCTGGCTTAGAACTTCTGTTTCATAAACTCAGTTTCTAACCAAAATTGCTTCTCTATGGCTAGAAAAGTAGTTGGCTATACTGACTTCTTTTTAGTTAAATATTTTTCAAAATGCTAGTATATCAAATCTATGTACTATCCGGAAAAATTAATAAATTCTTTTCCCAATTTTAGAGCTTGGGACACTGACGTATGTGAGAGGTTAAGTGGCTCGCCTAGAGTCATAGCAAATTGGTGGAATAACTGGGACTAGTACTCAGAAGGTTTTGTCTCACATCTCACAGTCCAGGGCTTTCTTTGGAATCACAGTAGTTTGTCATAATGAAATGCAAAGTCCAGAAACCACTGACAAACAGGGGAAAAAAGAAGGCTTTTATATAAAACAAAGGAATTAACTGAGAAGAAGAGAACAAAGAAAAAGGGAAGAGGGTATAAAGGGGGAAATGAGACAGAAAATAAGAGAAAAATTTGAAACCAAAATGAAATAAATCCATTATTAGGTGCTGTCACAGGAATGGACAGGATATAAACCTTTAATCTATAATTCACTCCAGAAAACTGTACTGAAGACCTGCTATGATGGATAGAAGAGATACCAAGAGAATACAAAAGAGTAAGACTAAGATATACTCTACTCGGCAAGGAAGACAAGAATTATCTGTCAAATGAACATCATCAATCTCTTCCAAGTAATTCAACGTAGTTTTTATAACACAAAAATATAGAAAGAAGAAAGAGAGAAATAAAGAGAAAAGAGAGTGAGAAATAAAATGCAGAAGAAATGAAAGATCTCTGTTCCTTATTGCACTCATTTGAAATTTGCTCATGTAATATTTACTTAAATTATAAAAGCACAAAAATTTTAGAAGCAAGCATATCCAGTGGGAGGAGAATGTTTCAGCCAGATCAGACAAGAACTTACTAGCAGAGAGTATTTGAGATTCCGTTAGTATCGGTCTGCAAGTTTTATGGAGTGTAGATTAATACAGCGCATTACTAAGGGGAAGTCAGTTCAGAGAGCTTCTACTGTAAATGACAGATGACAACAAGTTGCCCTTTAAACATCAGCTTTTTGAATTTGTTCTGGAAATGAACTCAGTTGGGAAGCATTCCTTTAAGTGATTTAAAAGAATGGATTTAGAAGCCTCAAATTTAGAAGCCAACTGTCAGTAAACTCTGTGCTAAATCCAGATAATTTTGCCTTTAGAGAAGTTTCCTCAGTGGCAGAAACCCCATCTTCTACCAGGTAGTCAGGTTAATTCAGCAGCACCATCACCAGCATTGTAGATTCTATGTGTGAGTTTTTTTCATATGCTGTTTGGAAGATGTGAGCTAAGCTTTTCATAATGTTTTCCTCCAATTTTAAGGCACAGCATGTTAGTTGGATCCAAGATAAGTTGTCCAAACTTATTTTTTTGAATCATTGGGCATTCTTGGTGATAGATAACATAAATTTGAAAGAAATTAGCTCAAAGTTTCTGAAGAAGCAGATAAAAAAAACAATATTTTCTCATAATCTGATTACTATGGCCAAATACGGGTGCATTTGTGTCCACACATGTATGTGTTCATGTGTGCACGTGTGTGTTCATTTCTTTATAAAACCCCACCATGTAACAATCCAAAGACGCTAAGTAGTAATTGGGGAAAATACACATTTTACAATAATAGTCATTAAATATTTGTTACAATATAAACCTCCGTATGTGTACTTGCCATTTGATTGAAACATGGTTTTCTAGGGCCACGTCAGTTTAAATAATTTGGGATTGATGCCCACTGTTAATCTTGCCTAGCTGTCCACAGGAAATATGATTGAAGGACAATAGAGCTTAAGAGCACATGTCTCCATGCCAGTTATTTGCCCTGGACCTTTGTTACTTTACTTCTGTTTTTTTTCCTTTTCTGACACAGTCCCACCTGGGATTTGAATGGGATTATTATTCAATTATCAATCACTGAGAGCCTAATTCTCTATTGAGTAGTTAAAAACTACATATGCCTTTTAATTTTTTTTAATTAAAGTTATAAAAGTTAACATCCTTGTGAAATTACAGTTGTACATTATTATTAGTCATGTTGTAGGGACACTTCACCCCTAGTGCCCTCCCCCCACCCCCCTTTCCCTTGGCAACCACCAAGCAGTTCTCTTTGTCCATATGTTAACTACCACCTATGAGTGGAGTCATACAGAGTTCGTCATTCTCTGTCTGGCTTATTTCACACAACATAATACCCTCAAGGTCTATCCAAGTTGTTGTGAATGGCACAACTTTGTCCTTTTTTATGGCTGAGTAGTATTCCATTGTATATATATACCACAACTTCTTTATCCAATCATCAGTTGCTGGGCACTTAGGTTGGTTCCATGACTTGGCTATTGTGAATAATGCTGCAATGAAGTTAGGGGTGCACGGAACTTCTGGAATTGCTGATTTCATGTTCTTAGGATAGATACCCGGTAGTGGGATGGCTGGGTCATAAGGTATTTCTATTCTTAACTTTTTGAGGAATCTCCATACTGTTTTCCATAGTGGCTGCACCAGGTTGCATTCCCACCAACAGTGTATGAGGGTTCCCTTTTCTCCACAGCCTCTCCAACATTTGTCACTCTTGGTTTTGGATATTTTTGCCATTCTAACGGGGGTAAGGTGATATGTTAGTGTAGTTTTGATTTGCATTTCCCTGATGATTAGTGAAGATGAGCATCTTTTCATGTGTCTATTGGCCATCCGTATATCTTCTTTGGAGAAATGTCTGTTCATGTCCCCTGCCCATTTTGTAATTGGGTTATTTGATTTTTTATTGTTGAGTTGTGTGAGTTCTTTGTATATTATGGAGATTAATCCTTTGTCAGATAAATAACTTGTGAATATTTTTTCCCAATTAGTGGGCTGTTTTTTTGTTTCAATCCTGTTTTCCCTTGCCTTGAAGAAGCTCTTTAGTCTGATGAAGTCCCATTTGTTTATTCTTTCTATTGTTTCCCCCATGCGAGGGGTTATGGTGTCCGAAAAGGTTCTTTTGAAGCTGATGTCAAAGAGTGTACTGCCGATATTCTCTTCTAGAAGACTTATTGTTTCAGGCCTAATCTTTAGGTCTTTGATCCATTTTTAGTTTATTTTAGTAAATGGTGAAAAAGAATGGTTGATTTTCGTTCTTTTACATGTTGCTGTCCAGTGTTCCCAGCACCATTTGTTGAAGAGACTTTCTTTCCTCCATTGTAGGCCCTCAGCTCCTCTGTCAAAGATTAGCTGTCCATAGATGTGTAGTTTTATTGCTGGGCTTTCAATTCTGTTCCATTGATCTGTGGACCTGTTTTTGTACCAGTACCATGCTGTTTTGATTACTATGGCTTTGTAGTATGTTTTGAAGTCAGGGATTGTGATGCCTCCAGCTTTGTTCTTCTTTCTCAGGATTGCTTTAGCAATTGGAGGTCTTTTGTTGCCCCATATGAATTTTTGGATTCTTTGTTCAATTTCTGTAAAGAATGACATTGGAATTCTGATTGGGATAGCGCTGAATCTGTAGATTGCTTTAGGTAGTATGAACATTTTAACTATGTTTATTCTTCCAATCCATGTGTATGGAATGTCTTTACATATCTTTATGTTGTCGTCAACTTCTTTCAAGAAGGTCTTGTAGTTTTCGTTGTATAGATCTTTCACTTCCTTGGTTAAATTTATCCCAAGGTATTTTATTCTTTTTGTTGCAATCATGAATGGGATTGAGGTCTTGAGATCTTTTTCTGTTAGTTCATTGTTAGCATATAGAAATGCTACTGATTTATGTATGTTGATTTTATACCCTGCAACTTTGCTGTAGTTGTTGATTGTATCTAATAGTTTTTCTATGGATTCTTTGGGGTTTTCTATATATAAAATCATGTCATCTGCAAACAGTGAGAGTTTTACTTCTTCATTGCCTATTTGGATTCCTTTTATTTCTTTTTCTTGCCAAATAGCTCCGGCCAACACCTCCAGTACTATGTTGAATAAGAGTGGTGAAAGTGGGCACCCTTGTCTTGTTCCTGTTCTGAGAGGTATGGGTTTCAGTTTTTGTCCATTGAGCATGATGTTGGCTGTGGGTTTGTCATATATGGCCTTTGTTATGTTGAGGTACTTTGCTTCTATACCTATTTTATTGAGGGTTTTTATCATAAATGGATGTTGGATCTTGTTGAATGCTTTCTCTGCATCTATTGAGATGATCATGTGTTTTTTGTTTCTCATATTGTTAATGTAGTGAATCACGTTGATTGACTTGCAGATGTTGGACCATCCCTGTGTCCCTGGTATAAATCCCACTTGATCATGGTGTATAATCTTTTTGATATATTGTTGTATTCGGTTTGCCAAAATTTTGTTGAGGATTTTTGCATCTATGTTCATCAGTGATATTGGCCTGTAGTTTTCCTTCTTTGTGTTGTCCTTGTCAGGTTTGGGGATCAGGGTGATGTCGGCTCCATAGAATGTATTAGGGAGTGCTCCATCTTCCTCTATTTTCTGGAACAGTTTGAGAAGGATAGGTATTAAACCTTCTTTGAATGTTTGGTAGAATTCTCCAGAGAAGCCATCTGTTTCTGGACTCTTATTTTGGGGGAGGCTTTTTGATTACTGTTTCTATTTCTTTACTTGTGCTTGGTCTATTCAGATTCTCTAATTCTTCCTGATTCAGTTTGGGTAGGTTGTATGAGTCTAGGAATTTATCCATTGCTTCTAGGTTGTTCAACTTGTTGGCATATAGTTTTTCATAGTATTCTCTTATGATCCTTTGTATGTCTTCAGTATCTGTTGTGATTTCTCCTCTCTCATTTCTAATTTTATTTATTTGAGACTTCTGTCTTTTTTTTTAGTGAGTCTGGCTAAGGGTTTGTCGATTTTGTTAATTTTTTCGAAGAACCAACTCTTTGTTTCATTGATCCTTTCTACTGTCTTTTTTGTTTCAATATCATTTATTTCTGCTCTAATTCTTATTATTTCTCTCCTTCTACTGACTTTGGGCTTTGTTTGTTCTTCTTTTTCTAATTCCGTTAGGTGTCGTTTGAGGTTGTTTATGTAAGATTTTTCTTGCTTATTGAGGTGAGCCTGTATTGCAATGAATTTCCCGCTTAGGACTGCCTTTGCTGAGTCCCAAATCATTTGGTATGGTGTGTTTTCATTTTCATTTGTCTCCAGATAATATTTGATTTCTTCTTTAATTTCTTCAATAATCCATTGTTTGTTCAGTAGCATGTTGTTTAGTCTCCACATTTTTGCCCCTTTCCCAGCTTTATTCTTGTAGTTGATTTCTAGTTTCATAGCATTGTGATCAGAAAAGATGCTTGATATTATTTCAACCCTCTTGAACTTATTGATGCTTGCTTTGTTTCCCAAGATATGGTCTATCCTTGAGAATGTTCCATGCGTGCTTGAGAATAATGTGTAACCTGCTGTTTTTGGATGAAGTGTCCTGTATATATCTATTAGGTCCATCTGATCTAATTTTTCATTTAGTTCTATAATTTCCTTGTTGATTTTCTGTCTGGATGATCTGTCCATTGGTGTTAATGGGGTGTTGAAGTCCTCTAATATTATTGTATTGCTGTTGATGTCTCCTTTTAGTTTTGTTAATAGTTTCTTTATGAATTTTGGTGCTCCTGTGTTAGGTGCGTACATATTTATAATTGTTATGTCATCTTGGTGGAGTGTCCCTTTTATCATTATATACTGCCCCCTTTGTCTTTCTTTATCTGTTTTGCTTTGAAGTCTACTTTGTCTGATATAAGTATGGCAACACCTGCTTTCTTTTGTTCATTATTGGCTTGGAGTATTGTCTTCCATCCCTTCACTCTGAGTCTGTGTTTGTCTTTGGGGCTGAGGTATGTTTCCTGGAGGCAGCATGTTGTTGGATCTTGTTCTTTGATCCATCCTGCCACTCTGTGCCTTTTGATTGGAGAGTTCAACCCATTCACATTTAGTGTGATTATTGAAACGTGGGGGCCTACTGTTGCAATTTTATCACTTGTTTTCCAGTTCTTCTGCATTCTGTCCTGATGAAGAGCTGTTACCTTATGTTATTGTCCTTCTGCTTATCTCCTTTGTTCTGGATTTTGTAACCCCTTTCCTTTTTTTGATTTTTTAGGAATTAGTTTCTTCCTGAGCAATTCTTGAAGAGGAGGTTTTGTGGTGATGAACTCCCTTAACTTTTGTTTATCTGGGAAAGTTTTTATTTCTCCATTGTATTTAAAGGATATTTTTGCTGGGCAGAGTATTCTTGGCTGCAGGTTTTTGTCCTTCAGAGTTTTGAATGTTTCATTCCAATCTCTTCTAGCCTGTAAGTTCTCTCCTGAGACATCTGCTGATAGCCTTATGGGGTTTCCTTTGTAAGTTATTTTCTTCTGCCTGGCTGCCCTTAGTATTTTCTCTTTGTCATTGACTTTTGCTAGTTTCACTACTATATGTCTTGTGGTTGGTCTTCTTGCGTTAATAAAGTTTGGAGATCTATTGGCTTCTGTCACATGAAGTTCCATCTCTCTTCCCAAGTTTGGAAAGTTCTCAGCTATTATTTCTTTGAACAGGCCTTCTGCCCCCTTCTACTTCTCTTCTCCCTCTGGTATACCTATAATCCTTATGTTGCATCTCCTAATTGAGTCAGATAATTCTCAGAGAGTTTCTTCATTTCTTTTTAGTCTTAATTCTCTCTCCTCCTCTGCCTGCAGCATTTCTATATTCCTGTCCTCCAAATTGCTAATTATGTCCTCCATATTATCGACCCTACTGTTCAGAGAGTCCAGATTTTCCTTAATCTCCTTCATCTCCAATATTTCTAATTCGTTCTTCTTTATAGTGTGAAGCTCTTTTGTGACATAGCTCCTGAACTCATTGAGTTGTCTATCTGAATTCTCTTTTAGGTTGTTGAGTTTTTTCATAATAGCAGTTTTGAAATCATCGTCATTATAGATTTCATTGTCTTTGGGATTGTTTTCTGGGTGCTTATCATTTTCCTTCTGTTCTGGAGATTTAATATATTTTTTCATGCTGCTTGATGGCATGGATTTGTGCCTCAGCATAGAGATAGAGTTTAGTCACTGCTTCCACTTGTTGCGACTGGTGTGTGTCAGGGGGGCAGCTGTTTAGACTGCCCCAACCAGGAACCCTGTCAACTGTTACTGACTGGGCCTGTACCCCTCCTCATAGTCACAGTGGTCCTGTGGGGTCCCTCATCGGTTGTGGGGGCAATCACAAGGGGGCCTCAGGCTGCTGGTGCCTACTGCTGCAGCCCAGCTAGACGGGCACCCTCCTTGTGGTTTGCAGAGGTGTTGTGGGCTTTCCCATCAGCCAGGAGCAGGATCACCTATAATTTCTGATTTGTCCCTAATAGAGCCCACCAGATCACACTTGTCCACTATAGGTCTCAGCAGAGCTATGGGTATCTTCTGCAGTCTGTCGTTAGCTCACCTAGCTGTGCTGCTTTTGCCCCAGGGCCTTCCCGCCTTACGATTGCCAGTCAGGACTTCTCCACTAGTGCTGTGCAGAGGCTTTCGCTGAGGCTGCTGTAAGAACTGGAGTTCCCCCCTGGGCTACGTAGCCATTTCACCGGAGCTCTACTCTGCCCCACTTCACTCTCACCAGATCTCTGGGAGCCCCTTGCCTCGTCTGGGACATGACCAGAGTCTGTGGGCCTGGCGGTGGCTTGTAAGCTGCTGCCTTGTGGGGAATTCTGCTTTAGGGAGCTTTCCGGTGTTCTGAATGCTGGGAAGGGCCTCCCTGCCAATGGTGAGCAGAGGCCCTCCCTGCTGGGGGGGTGTGGGACCCTGGAGCGACCCCCGGGCCACAGAGCCAGGTATTGGAGCTTCACCTAGTCCCCAAGTGCATCCACGGGAAGTCTGGGAGCCCACTACATTGAGCCGTGTGCCAGAGACTGTGAGCCCAGCGGCAGCTTGCAGTCTGGAGCCGCCCCAGGGGATCCGCCCACAGGGAGCTTCCCTTAGTCCTGGATTCTGGGCGTGGCCTCCCTGCTAATGGTGAGCAGAGGCTTTCCCTGCCCGGGAGGTGTGGGACCCTGGAGCCTTCCCCTGTGCCACAGAGCCAGGCGCTGGAGCTCCAGCCATGTCCCCAAGCATGTCTACCAGAAGTCCGCGCACCCCCTGCACTGAGCCATGCACTGGAGACCGTGATCCCAGTGGCAGCTTGCATTCTGGAGCCGCCCCGGGGGATCTGCCCACCAGGAGCTTCCCTTAGTCCTGGATTCTGGGCGTGGCCTCCCTGCTAATGGTGAGCAGAGGCTTTCCCTGCCCAGGAGGTGTGGGACCCGGGAACGTTCCTCTGCGCCACAGAGCCAAGTGCTGGAGCTCCAGCCGTGTCCCCAAGCACATCTATGGGAAGTCCGGGTGCCCCCTGCATCGAGCCGTGCGCCTGAGATGGTGAGCCCAGCGGCAGCTTGCGGTCTGGAGCTGCCCTGGGGGATCCGCCCACCGGAAGCTTCCCTTTGTCCTGGATTCTGGGTGTGGCCTCTCTGCTAATGGAGAGCAGAGGCTTTCCTTGCCAGGGAGATGCTGGACCCCGAAGCCTTCCCCCACGCTGAAGAGCCAGGAGCTGGAGCTCCAATCGCATCCCTAACCACGTCTACGGGAAGTCCTGGCAACCCCTGCACCGAGCCCTGCGCCAGAGACTGTGAGCTCATCAGCAGCTTGGGGTCTGGTGCTGTGCTGGGCCCACCAGGAGCTTCTCTTTGTTCTGGCTTCTGGGAGGGGCCTCCCTGCTAATGGCGAGCAGAGGCCTTCCCTGCCAGTGGGTGCGGGACCCTGGGGAATTGCCCCTGGGCTTAGGTGTGATCACGGGGGGCTTGGGTAGGAGTGTTGTCACCTGTTTCCACTGTCGCTCCGCTGGTGAGTGCACACTCCTGCCCTTGGTGTGTGGCGATGCTATGGGGGAGTCCACTGGAAGAGAGCCTCCTGCAGGAAATAGGCTGTCCAGGGGTCGGGGATTGGGGCTCGGAGAGTTTTCACCTATTTCCACCTCCTCCTGGGGGGAAGTCCATCCGCCTTCCGATGTGTAGTAGCACAAGACTTTTAGGCATCTTGAGATGCTATCTGGATATCCTTTGCTAATCGGTGAATGTCCAATTAGTTGTAGATTCGACGGGTGAGAGACAAAGAAGACCTCTCACTCTGCCATCTTGGTCCCGTCCCCCCATGCCTTTTAATTTTTAAAGCACTTTTGAGATATGTCTCATTGTTGAGGGAAAAAAAAAGCAACTTGTCTGACATCACACGCAACCATGACTGGAACCAATATCCTCTTAACTCCAAAATGCTTGGCTTCCCAGATTGAACCTTAGCTTCCCAGGGATTTAGCATTTCAGTCACTATTTACTTTCCTTAATTTAGATGCATATAAGTAACTTATGTTAATGCCAGCCTGCTGGAAGAGAAAAGCCTTGCTCTATTTCTTTCTTGTCTAAAATACCACACCCATGCAGAACTAGGGTAGTAAAATACAGACTACATATGCAATAAAAAAATAACTACATGCATTCTTAAATTTTTGTTGTTGTTTGCTGTATAATAGACACAGATAAATTCCCTGCTATAGGTGACCGAGCTGTGTATAGGGATGTGGTAGGAAAAGGCCACATCATGATGTTTTCATACAAATGATTTCAAAATATTATACTTGAGTTATTGTTTCTAACCCAGTTTTATCCCATGGAGCTCCAAAATGGGAGTTCTATCTACAACTTGCACTCACTCCTACATTTACCTTTCAACAAATATGTATAACTGTCTTCTAATTTAGGGATGGTACCATGTCCAG
Source organism: Equus asinus (assembly GCF_041296235.1). NCBI lineage: Eukaryota > Metazoa > Chordata > Mammalia > Perissodactyla > Equidae > Equus > Equus asinus. The sequence continues at coordinate 65,537,800 of NC_091793.1, read as the reverse complement.
GCGCTTCGTGTGGCTACCTTGATTGTATTGAGGTTACCCCTAACCCTGGGTGCTGTGCTGGTCAAAAGTTGATTTAAAAGATAAGTTTCATGAAAATAGAAGTATCTCTTCCCATTAGTTCTGGTAGGAGAGCAGTCCTGCATTTTTTATAGTCTCCATATTAGTGTTTCATAATACATTTTGTGGGCAATTGGCTATTATCCTACAAAGAAGTGGATAATTTCAGAAGTTGGGCTTTTCTTCTGTTGATAAATGGATGGATTTTACATCTTCAAGAAGGCTTTGGTATGTCTGTTTGTTCACTGTCCATACATTATTACTGTATTTTACAAAGAATTCTATTTATTGTTTTTTTTAAACATAAGAATGAAAACCTTCTTTGTTTCAAAATGTACTGTAAACAAAATGAGAGAAATTAGGAAAAATGTTTGGTAACATGTAATAGACAAAGCTAATATTCTTAATACAATTTTACAAATCAGTAAGAAACACATTCTAAAATAAACTAAGGAAAAGATATCAGTCTGTAACATGCACACACAAAGTAAAACAAGCCAAAAAAAATCAAGAAAAACCATAAAACCTTACCAGTAATAGAAGGCGTGCAAATTAAAATAACAATGTGCTTCTCTTTCTCTTTATCAAATGGGCTTTTGTTTCAAAGTGCAATTCTCAATGTTGATGATGTCACAAGAAAAGGATGTGTCATACATGGTTTAGCAATCAATTTTAGAATGTTTTAAAACTGATTGATTTTTGTGCCTCTTTAAAATAACATAGACTTGAAAAGTCTCTTACTCTTCTTTTACTTATCAACAGTGTTTTCTAATTTTTTCTACAATGAATATGTATTGTGTTCTTTTTTATAATTAATGATATACATATATTCAGTTTTTAAAATCCTATATAAATTGAAGAGAAAACAAGGATGAGATTTTCATTGTTTTTCTTTTCTTTTTTATTGTGGTAAAATACATATAACATAAATCTTACCATCTTAACCTTTTTAAGTGTATAGTTCAGTGGTATTGAATAGATTCACATTGTTATGCAACCAACACCAATATCCATCCCCATAAATCTTTTCATCTTGTAAAACTAAAACTCTATACCTACTAAACAATAACTCTTCAGTTTTCCCTCCTCCTTGTATATTATTTCTTAACATATTTGCTAAATATCTGCTATATATCAGGCATGTGCTAGCTACTGGAAATTCAGTTGTAATTTAAAAACATAACCTTTGTTCTTATGATGTTTAAAGTCTAATAGAGGGCTCAGTTCTGACAAATAAAATGCATAGAGGTCATCACTCATATACTTACAAGAAAAATCTGGACAAACTGAAAATCTCTGACTTTCTTTGGATGCATGAGAAGACTATAGTTACAGGGCAAACTCCCACATCCCATGAGTCACAGCTGAGAAGTGCTTACTTGGAACAGAAGCTGCTGAGGAGCCATAAACTGATAAGAACACTTCAATGGTAATTTTGATAAGTTGCTGGAGACTGAGTGTGGACCAGAGTGAGAGTGAGAAACTCCCGAGCTGCTGTCTTAGGAGGAACCCACACTTTCATGAGCTACACCTCCAGATATCCCACCAAGTTCTCATAGTGAAAATCTAAGGAATATGTCATCCAAACTGTGGGTGGCAGAGGGACAATCAATGCAACACACACACATAGCCATAGCTAAGGCATACTCTCCAGTTGAAAAAACATTGTTAGACCCTTATCCTACATAGCTGAAGGCCGTGAATCCCCCGCCAGCCTCCTCTAGTCTTCCTGTCTTACCTAAAATGGTGGGAAAACATAATCAGCAGAGGGTACAGATTTAAGAAGATAGATTGGAGATGGTGCAACTAGGTAAAGGAGTAGAGTGCATGGAGAGAAATGCTTTAACAATGGAGAAAAACTTGAGACATTTGGAGCTTTGAGACACAAGCCTACTAAAAGACTAAGATTTAATCATAACTGATACAATTCTTTTCCTCTCTCAAACCTTTCCACCACCACAAGGGAGCTCCAGGGAAATAATAAGGGATTACAGAAGAAAGAGATGCAAGATGCAGAATCTCTCTGAGAAAGGGTACTTAAGGGACCCTAGTAAAGAGAGGAGATAAAATCAAGGACACTAGAGGAATTTGAAGCCACTGTCAGTTACAACTACAGAAAATATTAAACACAGCCCATCTCCTAGCCAGAATAGCATATATTTTTACATTAAAAACCTCAGTTTACCTCAGTTGAGATTACATGGTACATCATGACTGACTTTTAATGAAAAATTACAATGCATGTCAAGAGACAAGGAAAACATAGTGCGAAGAGAAAAGGCAACCATCAGAATGACAGATATGACACATATGTTGGGTATCAAGCACAAAATTTTAAATAACTATGAGTAATAAGCTCAGGGGTACAATAAAAGAAGTACACAACAACAAGGATACATGGGTAAGAGAAGCAGAGAGATGGAAAATCAAAGAAAGAAATAAAAAACATTGCAACAGAAATAAAAAAAATGCCTTTGATGGGTTTACCATGGCTAAGGAAATAAACAGTAAACTTGAAACTAGGCCAATAGAAAATTCCCAAATGGGGGCCCATCCAGTGGCACAGTGGTTAAATGAGCACATTCCACTTTGGTGGCCCATGGTCTGCTGGTTAGGATCCTTGGTGCAGACATGGCACTGCTTGGCAAGCCATGCTGTGCTAGGCGTACCACATATAAAGTAGAGGAAGATGGACATGGATGTTAGCTCAGGGCCAGTCTTGCTCAGCAAAAAGAGGATGATTACCAGCAGATATTAGCTCAGGGCTAACTTCCTCCAACAAAAAAATTCCTAAATGAAAATGCAACCAAATAAACCAAAGAAGAATGGAATAAAACAAAAGATAACATCTAAGAACTCTGTCATAATGTCAAAAAGTGTAATAAATGCATAACTAGATGCCAGAAAGATAAGAAAGAGAAAACAAAACAGAAGAAATATTTAAAGTAATATTAATTGAAAACTTTCCAAAATTAATGAGAGATACCAAACCACTGGCTCCAGAAATTTCAGAGAAAAATACAAAAAGAAAATCCTGAAAGAAGCCAGAGGGAAAACCACCTTAATTATACAGGATAAATGAGAAGGATTACAGCAAATTGTTTATTAGAATCCATGCAAGCTAGAAGGAAGGAGAGAGAAATGTTGAAGTATTGAAGGAAAACAACAACAATAATAACCTAGTATTCTATATCCAGCAAAAGCGTCCTGTAAAAGTGAAGGAGAAATAAAGACAGTCTCTCTCTCTCTCTCTCTCTCTCACACACTCACACACACATACAACCTGAGGAAATCCATCAGCACTAGACCTTCCTTCCTTTCAGGAAATGTTAATAGATTTTCTTCAGTCAGAAGAAAAATGATATGTTAGAAACTCATATCTACATAAAGAAAAGAAGAGCATCAAAGAAGGAATAAATGAAGAAAAAAGAAAAGTTTCATTTTTCATATTGTTAATTGATTTAAAATACAATTTAAAAAATAGTAATAATATATCAAATGGTTATAGCTATCATCCATTATTGTATTCGTTTGCTAGGGCTGCCATAACAAAATCCCACAGACTGGCTGGCTTCACCAAGAGACATTTATATTCTCACAGTTCTGGAGGCTGGAAGTCCAAGATCCTGGTGTCCAAGGTCCAGTTTCTCTCGAAATCCCTCTCTTTGGCTTGCACATGGCCACCTTTTCCGTGTGTCCTCACATGGTCATGTGACTGTGCACGTGCATACCTAGTGTCTCTTTGTGGCCTAATTTTCTATTTCCTATTCTGTAAGGACACCAGATTGGATTATGGCCCACCCTAACAATCTCATTTTAACTTAATTACCTCTTTAAAGGCCCTATCCCCAAATACAGTCACATTCTGGGGTACTGAGGATAAGGTCTTCAACATGTGAATTTTGGAAAAATATAATTCAATCCATAATGGATATGTAGGATAAGCAAAGTTAATAATAGTGATAAAAGATGGGAGACAAATTGAGAATATCCCATTACTAGATACTTGCACTATATGTGAAGTATTTTAGTGTTGTTTGAAGATAGATTTTCATTAGGAAACAATGTATATTACAAACTCTAGTGAAAACATTAATTTTTTCAAAAATTAAACTTTTGAAAGATGTATAATTGGTATTGAGAGAAGAGATAAAAATGGAACCATATAAACACTCAAATAAAACAAGAGGAAACAAAAATGGAGGGAAAGAAGAAGCAAATGCTACAAATAGAAAACTTTTAAAATGTTAGGTATTAATCCAACCATATCGATATTGTTTTAAACAAGCAGGTTCTAAATATACCATGTAAAAGACAGAGATGTTCAGAATGGATTAAAAAATAAGACTCAAATATATATTTTTTAAGGAAGCTACTTAAATACAGATATATATATGTTAAAAGTAAAGGGATAAGGAAAGATACATGTTACATTAATTGAAATAACATTAGTTATCTATATTAATTTCAGACAAAGCAGAGTCGAGAACAAAACACATTGTCAAGGATAAAGAGAGTATTACATAAAGGAGTTAACTGTAAGAAGAAATGACAATCCTAAATATGCTTTTATGTAATAACAGAGAGTCAAAATACATGAGGCAGAAACTGACAAAACTACAAGGAGAAATAGAAAAATCCACTATTACTGTTGGAGGCTTCAACGCCCCTTTTTCAGTAATTGATACACCAAGGAGGCATAGTATCAATAAAGACGTTGCTGACGTGAACAGCGTTATAGATCAACCTGATGTAATTAGGAATATAGAACAGGCATTCAAAGAAAGCAGTACATAGATTCTTCTCAACTCATGTGAAACATATACAAACAGACCACATTCTGGATCATAAGACACACTTGAAAATTTAAAAGAATAAAAATCATACACAGTACATTCCCAGTCCACAGTGGAATTGAACTAAAAATCAGTAACAGTAAGATAGCTGAAAAATCTCCCTAAACATCTGGAGATTAAACAACACACTTCACAAGAACGTGTGCATCAAAGAGAGAGTCTCAAGTGATAGTAAAAAATATGTTGAGCTAAATGAACATAAAAACATAACGTCAAAGTTTGTGGAATTCAGTGAAAGTAGTGCTTAGAAGGAAATTTACAGCATTAAGTGTATATGTTAAGAAAGGAGAAAATCTAAAATCAAGAATCTAAGTTTCTGCTTTGGAAAGCTAGAAATAGAAGAGGATTTAAAACTGAATGTAAACAAAGGGAAAGAAATGATAAAAATTCGAGCAGAAATCAATTAAACTGAAAACAGTATTGGAAATCAATAAAACCAAATTTCGTTCTTTGAAAAGGTCATTAAAATTGATAAACCTCTACCCAGGCTAAGAAAGGATGGAAAAAAGAGAGAGAAGACATAAATTACCCAATATCAGAAATGAAAGAGAAATAATCACTTCTCATCCCATGGATTGTAAAAGGATAAAAAAGCAATATTACAAATAAATTTATGCCCCTAAATTTGATAACTTAGGTGAAATGGACAAATTCTTTGAAAGTCAAAATATACTAAAATTCAAATGAGAAGAAATGGATAGTCTCAATAGGCATACATCTATTAAACAAACAAAATCAATAACTAATAATATTGAAAAAGTAAAGCAGGGGCTGGCCTGGTCACGTAGTGGTTAAGTTTGTGTGCTCCACTTCAGCAGCCCAGGGTTCGCAGTCCAGAGTTTGCAAGTTTAGGACCTGGGAATGGACTTAGCACCACTCGTCAAGCCATGCTGTGGTGGCATCCCACATAAAACACAGGAAAATTGGCACAGATGTTAGCTCAGCAATGATCTTCCAGCAAAAAGAGGAAGATTGACAACAGATGTTGACTCAGGGCCAGTCTTCCTCACCAAAAAAACAAGAAGCACCACACTCAGATGCTTCACTGGTGAATTCTGGTAAAGATTTAAGAAAGAAATGACATCAATTTTCTGTAATTTCTTCCAGAAAATAAAAATAAAAGTAGGGAAACCTCTTCCTAACTTGTTCTATAAGGACAGAAATGCCCTAATACCAAAAGCATACCAAGATGTTCCAAAAACTACAAACAAATGTCTCTCATGCACATAAATGCAAATATATTAAATAAAATAATGGAAAATAAAATCCAATGATATATAAAAAGGGTTATATAATACAATAAATTAAGACTTGTTCCAGATATTCAAGGCTTGAAAATCAACTAATTTATCCCAGCACATCAACAGACGGAAGAAGAAAAACCATATGATCATATCAACAGGAGCAGAAAAAGCATTTGACAAAACCCAACACCAATTCATGATAAAAAAAAAAAAAAACACTCAGAAAGCTAAGAATGGAGGAGAAGTTTCTCAAATTGATAAAGAACATTTATTAAAACAAACACCCTACAGTTAAAGTCATAATTAATATTGAGAAACTAGATTCCCTTTATGATTGAAACTAAGGCAAAGGTGTCGCCTCTCATCACTCTTAGTCAACATTATATTGGAAGTCGTAGCAAATACAGTAAGATAAGGACAGGACATACATCATATAGAATTTAAGAGTAATGTCTTTATTCACAGATGACATGATTTTCTATGCGGAAAATCCCAAAGAATCAACAAAAATTTGCCTGAAACTAATAAGAGAGTATAGTAAGGCCACACAATATACAAAGTTAATATCCAAAAGCCAGTTGCTTTCCTATATGACAACAATGAACAATTAGTATTTAAAGTTAAAAAGACTACAGTAGCAAAAAATAAATTAAATATTTGACATATATCTAAGAAAATAACTATAGAATCAATATGCAGAAAACTATAAACATTTTTGATGAAAGAAATTAAAGAGGACCTAATTAAATGGGAAGATATTCTGTGGTCATATATTGGATGATTTCCTATTGTTGACATTTCAATTATTCCAAAATTAATATATGGATTCAACAAAATTCCAGTCAAAATCTCAGAAATCTATTGTGTGTATATTGGCAAACTGATTCTAAAGTTGATATGGAAAGACAAGAATACTAGAATAGCCAATGTAATACTAAAGAAGAACATAGTTGGGGAACATATTCTACCTGATTGCAAGATTTACTATAAATCTACAGTAACCAAGACAGCATGGAACTATCAAAAGTATAGAAAATTGATAAGTGGAACAGAATATAGGAACCAGAAATAGACTCATGTGGATAAAATCAACTGATTTTTAACGTAAGTGCAAAGCAGTTCTGTGGAGAAAGAGTAGTCTGTTCAACAAACGATGAAGAGGTCCATATGTAAAATGAAACAAAAAAAGGAATACAGACACACAATATTTCACAAAATTTAACTCAAAATGTATACTAGAAGAAGTTAGAAATAGAGAAAATCTATTTACCTTGTGTTTCCTTGGGATTTTGATGAGTTTTTAGGTAGAACACCAGAAACATAATCCTTGAAAGGAAAGATTGATAAATTGAACTTTTAAAAATCTGAACCTTCTGCTCTAAGAAAGAAAACTGTTAAAAGAATGAAAAGACAAGCCACAGAATCAGAGAAATTATTTTCAAATACATGTTTGCTAAAGGATTTGTTTCCAAAATATACAAATAACTTATTTTTTCTTAAAGATTGGCACCTGAGCTGACAACTGCTGTCAATCTTTTTTTTTCTGCTTTTTCTCCTCTAATTCCCCCAATATATAGCTGTATATTTTCGTTGTGGGTCCTTTTGTGGGTCCTTCTACTTGTGGCATGAGGAATGATGCCCCAACACGGCTTGATGAGCAGTGCCATGTCTGCACTCAGGATCCAAACCACAGAAACCCTGGGCTGGCAAAGCAGAGCATGTGAAATTAATCACTCAGCCACTGGGCTGGCCACAAATAACTCTTATAACTCAACAATAAAAAATCAAACCACTCCATTACATAATAGGCAAAAACTGAATAGATGCTTCACCAAAGGTGAGATACAGAGGGGAAAAAAGTATAAGAAGAGATGTTCAATATCATTAGGCATTAGGTAATTGAAAATTAAAATGATGAGAACACTACGTATGTGTTAGAATGGCTAAAGCAACCAAACAAACAAAAAACTGGCAATACTGATCATTGGCAAGGATGAGGAGCAACAGTATCTCATTCATCATTGGTAAGAATGAAATGAAGAATGGTACAACCACTTTGGAAAACATTTTGGCACTTTCTTAAGAAAGGTAATATATAAACATACCACACCATCAAGCAATTGTCTTTCTATTGATTTGTCCTTGTCTGATTTGAAATCTTATGTCCATACAAAAAAAATGCATGCAAATTTGTATAGTAACTTTATTAATTATTTCTCCAAACTGGAAGCTACCTAGATGTTACTCAATAATTAAATGGATAATCTCACTGTGGTATATTCATACAAAGGAACAGTGTTCAAAGATAGAAAGAAATGAGCTATCAAACCATAAAAAGACGTAGATGAATCTTAAATGTGTATCACTGAGCAAAAAATGCCAGTGTGAAAATGTTACATACTGTATGATTCCAATTATGACATTCTGGAGAAGAAAAACTGCAGAGACAGTAAAAAGATCATCAGTTGCTAGGGGTTCAGGAATAGTGGAATGGTTTGAATAGATGAAGCACGAGGGATTTTTTAGGGCAGTGAAACTATTCTGATGATACTGCAATGGTGAAATATGACAATATACATCTGTCAAAACCCATAGAATTTTACATCACAAATAATTAACTTTAATGTATGCAAGTAGAAAAAATTAAGAGATCAGGGGACCCCAGGGTTGAATGTAGAATGTTACAAAGCAGCTTGTATTACACATGAGTGAAATAACATGTGTGTGAAATAAATATTATGTAACATATTACAAATGTATGAAACAATCCCATTGTGGATGATGGATAAAAATGCGGCTGACATGCAAAATTTTGGAAATGAATAGAGTCTGGAAGAAGAAAAGTAAAAGAGCTGGTACGTAAGCATTGTATTCTACTTGATAAAGTCATTGCCCAAAGGAACACAGGATAACAATTCCAATACTGCTATATATGTTAATGGGATTCAGTAATTAAGTAAATAGATGACAGACAGTAGAGCAAGGTTTCTCACTATTGGAGGAGGAGGTTACAGATAAAGAAGGCACGAAGACCAGAAGAAGGCATCATGAGGCAATGGATTGGAATTGGGGATATCAGTATTAATTCATGTTTAAGTTAATATATACACATATTGTTACATATAGAAATATTTATAGGTATGTGGATATACATGGGTTAGTAAACACATGCCTATTTCCTTGCTCTCTCATCTGAGAGGGCCTAGAAGCAATGGCATTCTAGTATAGCACTGAGTAGACTTACTGCTCAGAACTTGGAACTGTTCTCCAACCAAAGGAAACATTGGCTCCGTGGAGAAATGGGTAATTCTTGGACTGGGACAGGAAATGTAGAGAATGAGCCTAGACCATCTTGTGCTACTGAAAAGTAAAGAAATGCTCAAAAATCAAACAAACAGAAACAGAAACCACAATGACGAGAGTACACCCAATGGACAAAGGGGCCAACTGAAAAAACTCCCAGTGACCAAAGCTGAAATAACTTGAGCAAAAAAATTAGTAATATAGTATAGAATTTTACCCCAAAGTATGAAATAAATATGCATGAATCCATGCTAATATAAACAAATGATTGAATAAATTAACAAATGAGAGAGAAGAGACACATCGCCTATGAAGAAGAATCCCAAATAATTTATGTAGGTACTTCACTCTCAAGGAGATGGAGCATATCTCTGTGCTCTTTAAGTGTGGACTGTGCTTTCTGACTTCCTTCCAAGGAGTACAGTATGGAAAGCGGAAAAATTAGAAACTTTACAATAGAGAAACAATACAGCCTCATCCAGGTGATAAAATTTAATATAAACAGTGTTAAATTACGTTGTTAGTATTTACACTTGTTATGCAGTGAAAACGGCACTTTACCTCTGTAGTCTTCTTCCCAAAACTGCAAAACTCAAGTCTAATAACAAGAAAAACAGAAAAATCCCAGTTGAGAGACATTCTACAACATACCTGACCCCTGAAAATTTCAAGGTTGTGGAAAACAAGAAAAGTCTGAGAAAGTCTCACAGCCAGAAGCAGCTTAAGGACATAGAAAGATTCAGCGTAATGTGTTATCCTGGTTGGGATCCTAGAACAGAAAACGTACAGTAGGTAAAAATAAAACAGAACAAAAACAAAAAAAACGAGTAAATCTGAATGAAGCATGACTCAACTTAACAATGATGTATCAATATTAGTTCATTGATGGCAACAAATGCATACTAATGTAAGATGTTACTAATATGAAAAACTGAGTGTGGGGTATATATAAACTCTATAGTATCTTCTCAATTTTTCTATAAATTTAAAACTATTCTAAAATTAAAAAATGCATTAAAAAATGAAAAACTGGAAGGGGAAATAAAAATGTTCTCAGACAAAAACTGAGCAAATTCGCCATTGAAAGATTTGCCCTACAAGAAAGATTAATGTAAGCTCTTTAGGGAGAAGGAAAATAAACAGGTCAGTTTTGTAACAAGTTAGTGTTATCATCATTAAAGGATACTGAATTTTGTCAACTGCTTTTTCTAATCTATTGATCTATTCTTTTTCTTATCTGTTAAAATGTGGTGATCTATTAATATATTGTCTGTCAGTTTTCGTATGTTGACACATCTTGCATTATAGAAATAAATGCCACTTGATCATGGTATATAATCCTTTTAGTATACTGCTAAATATGGTTTAGTAGCATTTTGTTGAGAATTTTTGTGTCAGTATTCATAAGACACAGTGATCTGTAGTTTTGTTTTCCTGTAATGTCTTTGTTTGGCTTTAATAGTATTGGCCTCACAGAATGAGATAGGAAGTGTTTCTCCTCTTCAATTTTTTGGAAGACTTTAAGAGAGACCAGTCTTAATTCTTATTTAATGTTTGGTAGATTTCACCAGTGAAGCCATCTGGTCTAGGACTTTTCTTTGTTGACAGGTTTTTTATTACTCATTCAACCGCCTTAATACATATATGTACATTCAGATTTTCTGTTTTGTGTTATTCAATCTTGGTAGATTTTATGATTCTAGACATTTATTCATTTCATATAGGTTATCCAATTTTTTGGCATATAATTCTTCCTAGTAATCTCCTATAATTTTTTCTAATTTCTGTAAAATTGATAGTAATATCCCTACTTTCACTTTTGATTTTAGTAATTTGAGTTTTTTCTCTTTTTCTCTTAATAGATCTAGCTTAACTTTGTCAATTTTTTTTATTCTTTTCAAAGAGCAAACTTTTGGTTTTCTTAATTTTCTATATTGTTTTTCTATTCTCTTTTTTATTTACATCTGCTCTAATCTTTCTTATTTTCTCCTTTCTGCTTCTTTAGGTTTGGTTTTCTCATGTTTCTACTTCCTGAATATGTTGTTAGATTTCAAAATTGAGATATTTGTTCTTTTTAAACATAAGTGATTAGAGCTATACGTTTCCTCCCTAGAACTACTTCCACTGAATCCAATAAGTTGGCATTGATCCATTGTTTGTTTGTGTTGTGTAATTTCCACGTTTGTAAATTTTCCAGTATTCCTACTGTTATTGTTCTCTAGTTTTATGACATTGTAATGTGGAAAGATACTTTGTAAAGTATCAGTCTCTTTAAACTTATTAAGGCTGGTTTTGTGGCATAACATATGTTCTATTTGAAAAATTGAGCTATGTACACATGAAAACCCTGCTTTCTGCTGTCATTTGGTGGAGTATTCTGTATGTGTCTGTTAGATTCAACTACTTACAATGTGGCTCCAGTCCTCTATTTCAAGTGACCTTCTATCTGGTAGTTCTATCCATTTTGAAAGTGGAGTGTCAAAGTCTTTAACTACTATTATAGGAATATCTGTTTCCCCCTTCAGTCTCTCTATCGTTGCTTCATATTTTTTCACAGTGCAGTATTTTGGTGCATAGATTTTTATAATTTTTATATCTTCTTGGTTAATGGGCCTTTGATCAATATTGAATGTTCTTTGTCTCTTGCAATAGTTTTTGACTTAAATCTATTTTGTCTGATAGTAGTGGAGACACCCAGCTCTCTCTTACTATTTGCATGGAATGTCTTTTTCCATTGTTTTGGTTTCAACCTATTTGGTTCTTTAGATATAAAATGACTCTCCTGTAAACATCATAGAGTTGGATTTTTTTTATCCATTCAATCAATCTGAGTCTTTTTACTGGGAAATTTAATCCATTTATATTTAAAGCAATCACTAATAAGGAAGAAGTGACTTTTACCATTTTATTATTTTTCTGTTTGTCTTATAGTTTTTCTTGTCCCTCATTGGCTCCATTACTGCCTTCTTTTGGGTATAGTTAATTTTTTATAGTGACACAGCTTTTGTTTATCTAGAAATGTCTTGAGTTATTCATCATTTTTGAAAGACAGTTTTCCTAGCTGCAGAATTCTCAGTGATGGTGTTTTTTTTTTCTTTCAATACTTTAAATATATCATCACACTGCCTTTGGGCCTCCAAGGTTTGCTGAGAAATCTGCTGATGATCTTGTTGAGAATTCCTTTTTAAGTGACAAGTTACTATTCTCTTGTGGCTTTCAAGATTCTCTCTTTGTCTCTTGAAAGTTTGATTATAATATGTCTTGGTATGGGCAACTTGCTATGGGTATGCCATTTGGATTTCACTGAGTTTCTTAGATTTGTAGATACATATCTCTTCTTAACTTGGGAATGTTTTCAGCCATTATTTCTTCAGATAATCTCTCTGGTTATCTCTCTTTTTTCTCTTTCTGAGACTTCTAAAATGCATATATTGATCTTCTTGATAGTATACCAAAAGTCCCTTAGGCTCTGTTCACTTTTCTTTATTCCATTTCCTTTCTGTATTTAGCCTCAATAATTTAAATTTTCCCATCCTCGGGTTCATTAATTCTTTCTTCTGACTACTCAGATACGCTATTGAACCTCTCTAGTGAATTTTTCAATTCAGCTGTTATACCATCTTAGCTGCATATTTTCTGTTTTGTTCCTTTTTGTCATATCTATCTCTTTATTGATCATGACATTTTGTTCATGAATCTTTTTCCTGATTTCCAGTAGTTTTTTTTCAATATTTTCCTTTAGTGCTTTAAATACATTTAAGACAATTGTTTTAAAGTATTTGTGGAGTAAGTTTAATGTCTGTACTTCCTCAAAGATGATTTCTGGCAATTCATTTTGTTCCTCTGAATGGATGATGTTTTCCTGTTTCTCTGTATCCTGTGTGTGTGTGTGTTAATAAAAATTGATGATTTAAGAAACCAACACAACACCTATCCCAGTTTTTGCAGACTGGCTCTGTGCCACAGCAGTCTATGACTGATTGGCTGGGCATGCTCTGAGCCTAGGGATCAAGCCAAACTGAGTGTTTGAAGCATTTTCAAACATGTTCTGAGCATCTTTCTTGACTGGGCCCACATGTAGCTTTCTAAATTCCCCCAGATACACAAGTGCTTTAAATGTCATAATTTTTGAAAGTCTCACCCTAGCATCTCAGTGTCAATGGTCAATTGTATACCTCCACCTAATATCTCTTGTTTCAGGTGGCTAAGGATCTGTAGTGCCCCTACAGCTGTCATGACCAGTGGCCACTGCTTTTCCCTGCCTGAGATCCGAGTTAGGCATGACAGAGACTGATCTTTCAATAAGCTCCCAGACAGGTTAGATTGTTGAAAATAGCATCTGATCTGCTCACTATAGTTCAAGAAAGAGAACTGGAAACTGGGCTATCACTTTATCCTGACCAAGGACATGCTTCATTACACTGAGGAAGGGTAGGGCAAAGGTGAGTAAAGATGACACAAATTTTCCCATTATTTTTAATATGGTCTTTTCTTCACTGGGCATTCAGTTGGTCACTATAGTCCTTTGTTTGCCAAGCCTCCTATGAGTTTAGTTCAGCCAGTTACTGGCTGTTTTTTGATGTTTTCATGGGGCAACAAGGGCTTGGAGTTTCTTTGTCTGCCATTTTGTTGACATCACTTCCACGATTTGCCTAAACATGTGCCTTTTTACTGAAATAATCACAAGGAAGGCATTTTCCAAAAACACATTGCTACTATTGCAGCTCGTGTGTGTGTGTGTGTGTGTGTGTGTGTGTGAGTGTATGTGTGTGCATGTGCAGATGCAGGTGTCTGTATTTCCATTAAAAGCATATATGGAGTTTTACTAATTTATACCTATGAATGGAAAGTCATGTGATATTTTTGTACTTTTTTTTGTTGCAATGTTGAAAGATGGATTGGTTCAAGTCAACAACCTTTTGTTTTGTCCTCCCAAAAGCCTCAGTACATAGTTGTATATTCTAATCATAATTCCTTCTAGTTCTCCTTTGTGAGCCACCACCACAACATGGCTACTGACAGATGAGTGGTTTGGGTCTGCATGGGAACCAAACCTTGGCCACTGAAGCAGTGAGAGCACCATACTTTAACCACTAGACCATCAGAGCTGGCTCAACAACCGTGTTTTGAGTACCAGAGAAGTGGCCAGGCATTATGTTGAGGGCTAAGTATATAAAAAGAGGTAGAATAAAGTTAGCATCTAAAGGGTTTCACAGTTTAAAATTAACGTCTGAAGGCTTTTCAGGCAGGTGAACACATTTTATTAGTTTGAAAGTTTCCATACAAAAAAAATATACGGAAAGTGGGAGTCATGAGGTAAAGAGGAAGTCATGATATTTGTTTTGGTGATGTCAGGAAAGATTCCCAGAAAATCAATACCTAAGCCTGGTTTAAAATATAAATCATTGTTTTCTCAACAGAGAATAGACACAGGGTCTGCAGACAAGAAAATAGCATTGCAAAGATTATTTGTGTGATTGCTTTGTTGAATTTGAGGGGATACGTTCATTCATTCATTCATTCAACAAGTGTTTATTGAGTGGCTACTAGATTGTACGCACTGCACAAGGTGTTGGAAAGGCATTAGTAGAAAAAGAAAATTAGCCAAACTTATAAAATTTAAACTCTATTTTAATAGGAGACCGAAGATAATGATGAGATTCTCTTTTGGTGATCAGGAAACGCTTTGCTGAGGAAGTAATATTGAAAAAAGTCTTTTGAAAAGTGAGAAAGTAAGCTGTGTGAATATCTGGGGGAAGATTAACACTAACTGAGGGCACAGTAACTGTAACAATTTTGTGGGTGAACTACACTTGGCTCATTCCAGGAACAGCAAAAACGCTAGTGTGCCTAAAATAGTGATAAAAGTGGAAGAAAATGAGATCACTGAGGTAAGCAAATCATGTAGCACCTTGTTGGCCATGGTAAGGTTTTTTCGTTATAAGTCTGAAAGCAGAGAATAATAGCACCACAGTAATGAAGAATCAAATGCACAATTGGTGTGAGAGCAAAGGAGTGGGGAGTTAGATAGAGCCCACATAGCAAAGACTGAGTAGCTGCTAGTCATTCTGAATTTTACATGGAAAAATCCACATGATATGCTTTATTCTTAGAAATATCAGGTGGAAAGAGGAGAGCTAGGAGAAAGCAGACCAGCCAGCAAGATGTGTATATATGATACAAAACATAATATAATATAAATATATATGTATATCTATATTGATATCTATATGTATATAATATATATTTATATCTATATTGATATTCATGATATTCATATCTATATTTATGTATACCCTATATACATATAGATCTATACATATACATACACTCACATATATATATACGTATATGCATACACACCCACACAAAGTGACAACACTGAAAGTTGTCTTAAGAGTAGAGCTTTAGCCTCCCAAAATCTCTAAGAGCATTCCAAAACTCTCCTATCAAGATGAAACCTTAAGTAACAATAGTTTTCCTGCTTTATAAATTTACCTTCAAAGAAAATGTTTAACTGCACAATGCAACTAGATTGCCACCCACTAAATTTCTCTTTATTGAAATCCATTTGTTTTATTGTGAATCTACATGAGAAATTCCAAGGACTTGAGATATAGAGCAGTATGGATTTTCTTTCTTTTTTTCTTTTTTTTGAAGATTGGCCCTGAGCTAACATCTGATGCTAATCTTCCTCTTTTTTTCCTCCCCAAGGCTCCAGTGCATAGTTGTATATCCTAGTTGCAGGTCATTCTAGCTCTTCTATGTGTGATGTGGCCACAACATGGCTTGATGTCCATGCACAGGATCCCAACCAGCGAAATCTTGTCTGACAAAGCAGAGCATGCAAACTTAACCACCTGGCCATGGGGCTGGCCACTCAAAGTAGTATGAATTTTCAACTGGCAGACCAAGCACGCAGTTAGGATACCTGCTGAGAAAGGGTACCAAAAGAAGTAAGAATTTTATTATGAGATCATCCAGGGAAAATTATCAGTTAAATTTGAATTAGTGTTATTTCTATTTATTTGGGTATTTTTTGAGTTGGTGGAGGATGTGAGGGAAAGGAATAGGGCATCAATCTTTTTAGCACTTGTGGCATGTTTAGCTCTTCCATTGGCCCAATATGGCAACAATAATTGAGGCCTGGGGCAATAGATTTGAGTGATAAGACAGAATGGACAAGACTTGTGTTTGTAATAAAAGTCTTGAATAATATAAAGAGAAGGTAATACATTCCTTAGAACACTAGTTAGAAGGAATAGGGAATGTCTGCCAGAGGAGAAAGAGAGATTAACCTAAAACTGCTGGCTCAAGCTGACGTCCCTAGGAATGTTCTTCAAAAGGATATTAAAAACGTATATAAAAATAACTAAAAACATGTTCAAGCTACTTTGAGACGTTATGGATAAAATAGAGTTAGGCAGGTTTCTAGATTTCATTTCTAGTTGAAGATGCTTTTCAGAGCTTTTGATAATTTTGCTAATAATCTACGTGAATAGGCAAGATGGGGGATAGCACACGCATTTTCCCTGTTAAAATGACCATCATTCTATTTTCCTTGGAGTATTTATTAGCACTCTTGAAAGTAGTATCTGCAACTCTAAGTTTGAGAAATTTCGGACTGGTGTTTTTCTAGAAATGGAGGGCTAGTTTTACCCTCTCCATCCTCAACAAGGATGAGGATTCCCTTGGAAGAGACTCTTCAGAACTATTTACTCTTAACTTCTTTTCTTTCCAGCTTCATCAAGATATAATTAACACATAACATTGTGTAAGTTTAAGCTGTACAGTGTCTTGATTTCATACATTTATATATTGCAAAATGATTTCCACAGTAGAATTACTAACACCTCCATCACCTGACATAATTACCTTATTTTATTATGGTGAGAACATTTAAGTTGCTGCTCTTTTAGCAACTTTCAAATATATAATACAATATTCTCAAATATAATCACCATGCTGTGCACTAGTTTCCCTGAACTTATTCCTCTTATAACTGGAAGTTTTATATCCCATGACCACCACTCATGTCTTAAATTAGTTTTTCTAAAATTTGGTATTTATTAAGTGAAACATATATTTCTAGCATTTAATGAGGGCTTGAATTATGTACTTTAATAAGAATACTGATTTTCATAAGTTGCATGCCTTCTCTTCTGTGTACACAGTTATATATAAATAAAATGACTATAATTTATGAAAATATACATTGTTAGTGTGGTTTAAGGTGGTCAAAGTTATTAATTGTTGG
The DNA here is from genome assembly GCF_041296235.1 of Equus asinus. Taxonomy (NCBI): domain Eukaryota; kingdom Metazoa; phylum Chordata; class Mammalia; order Perissodactyla; family Equidae; genus Equus; species Equus asinus. The sequence continues at coordinate 65,520,083 of NC_091793.1, read as the reverse complement.
AGCTATATGTGAATGAATTTTAAAATATTTTTGCAGGATTAGATTTCTTATTGCTGTCCCACTGTAATTGCTATCCTGTAAATATTTAGATTTCTTTTTAATTCCCTGGCATCAATGAATTCTTACCTCACTAACATATGTGAAGAGGGGAATAAATGGGCATAGATTTTTTACCTGGCCTTATGAGGGCTGATAAAAAGACAAAAAAGAAAAAAAAACTAGTCAAGAACCACTTATTCACACTTACCACATGTACGGCTGTGTGTTAGTAGCTCTGAGGGTTAATCGTGAAATTCACGAAGCTGTTTCCTAGCTGTCTTATTTAAAATAGCTGCACCTATCTCTTCTGTCACCATCTATGATTTACCCTTCTTTATTTTTCTTCAAATTATGTGTCAGTGCCTGAAGTTTGGTTATTTCATTTTTAAATTATTTACTAATTTATTACCTGTCATCTTCCTCAAGATGGTAAATTGTAGAAAGATAAGAATGTCTTATCTTGTCCTGTTTACCACTAAATTTCCAGCATCTACAACAGTGACTGGCACATGATAGAAAATAATTAAACATATATATATATGGATATGGATAGATCATGCCCTCCCTGGTGTGGCATGGTAAGGAAGGAACAGTTTAGTCCCTGGTTCCCTCCCTTAGACAGAAAGGACAAGAGCAAAATTTATTTGTAAAAGTCTGAACTTTCTGTGGGGTGCCCCCAGGGGCTGGTGTCTGTTTTGTCTGACTGGGAGCTTAGATGGGAAAGGTCACAGAAGGAAGAAGTTGCTCCTGCCATTTGTGAAAGCTTCAGGGAGACTGAAAACCTGCAGAAACCTGGGGCAAGAGATTATGGCTAGAGACATACAATCAAACACCTAACGCACCAGAAGTAGACTGAAGTAAGTCTCTTCGGCAAATTAAGATCTTTAAAGGCCACGACGTATATGAAGGAATTCTTTAAAAAGCACACATGCAGCCTCAAGAAGGGCTTATGCCCCCAAAGAACTCTCAGAAAACCTTAAGCCTTCACCCTGGGTTGAACTCAAGACTCAGAACATGCTTTTTTAACTAGTGAAGGTCTTCCCCATCAGTCTTCAAAGACTGGGAGAGGTGGTTGTTTAATCAACTTTGAAACAAAACATCTTTATCATAAAATGAAGCAGGAAAGTATAGGTCATTAAAAAGGAACAAAATAAATCTCCAGAAATCCTTGCTGAATAAGTACAGGCGTCATAATTAACAGACAAAGACTCTAAAACAACTGTCTTAATATACTTAAAGAGCTAAAGAAAACCATGGACAATGAACTAAATAAAATAGTGAAAATGATATATAAAGAAAATGAAAATATCAAAAAAGGAAATAAATATTATTTTAAAAAGAACCAAACAGAAATTTTGGAGCTGAAAAATACAATAGCTGAATTGAAAAATTTACTAGGTAATACGCAAATAGTCAGAAAAAACAATCAGTAAACCTGACGATAGGACAATTGAAATTACTGAATCTGAGAACAGAAAAGATAAAAGACTAAGGAACAATAATTAAGGTCTAAGGGATTGTGTGATACTATCAAATCAACCAGTATATGCATTATAGGAGTAATAGAAGGAGAAAACAGAGGGCCAGGATTATTTGAAGAAGTAATAGTTGCAAACATCCGAAATTTGAAGGAATACGTGAATCTGAAAATCTAAGAAGCTCAATAAAATCCAAGTAGGATAAACTCAAAGAGGCCTACACAGAGACGTATTAAAATCCAGTCATTGGAAAAACAAAGAAAGAATATTGAAATCAGCAAGAGAATAGTAACTTGTCACTTAAAAAAGGATCTCCAAGAAGGTTATCAGTAGACTTCTCAGCAGAAAACTTGAAGAACAAAAGGCAGTGGGATGATATATGCAAAGTGGCTAAAGCAAAAACCTATAACCAAAAAATTCTATCTCTGGCAAGCTGTCCTTTAAATATGAGGGAGAAATTATGCATTCCAAAATAAACACAAAAGTTGAGAGTATTCATTACCACTACCCTGCTAGAAATGGTAAGTGCAGTCCTTCAAGTCAACTTGAATGAAAGGACACCAGACTGTTACTCAAACTGATATGAAAGTAAATAGTTCTCTGTTAAAGCTACATATGTGGAAAAGTATAAAATACAATATAGTTGTAATTTTGATTTGCAGCTCCACTGTTTGTTTTCTGCATAATTTTAAAGACAAATGCATATAAAATAATTTAATGTCTATGTTAATGGGTACATAGTGTATAAAGAAGTAATATGCAACATTGATAACAGAAAGTGTGGTAGAGGTTGAACTGTAAGTATGTAATTTTTGTAGGCAATTGAAGTTAAATTGGTTTCATTTAAGATAGATATTTAAAACTTTAGGATATTATATGAAATCTCTATGGTAACCATAAAGAATATATCTATAGAATATATGCAAATGAAATAAAAAGGAAATCAAAATATGTCACTACAAAATTTTTTTAAACAAATAGGAAAGCAGTAGTAGAAGAAATTAAGGAAATGCAAAAAGCTAAAAGACATGTACAGAACAAATAACAAAATAGCAAAAGTAAGTCCTTTCCTATCAGTAATTATTTTAAATATAAATGAATTAGATTCTCCATCAAAAGACTTAACTTAACAAAACAGAATCCAACTACAAGCTGTCTGCAAGAGATTCACTTTAGGTATAAGGACACACATAGGTTGAAATTGAAAAAATATATTCCATGAAAATATTAATGAAAAGAGTGCAGAGATAGCTATATCAATGTCAAACAAAATAGACTTTACGTCAAAAACTGTAGCAGGACACAGAGAAGGACATGATACAGGCACACTTTGGAGATATTGTAGGTTTGGTTCTAGACCATTGCAGTAAAGTGAATATTGCAATAAAGTGAGTTGCACAAACTTTTTGGTTTTCCAGTGTACTTGAAAGCTATGTTTACACTCTACTGTAGTGTAATAGCTGTGTAATAGTATTATGCCTAAAAAATGGGCATATCTAAATTAAAAAACATTTTATTGCTAAAAATTGCTAACCATCATCTGAACCTTCAGCAGGTTATAATCTTTTTAATGGTGGAGATCTTGTAAAAAATATATCTGCAAGGCACAATAAAATGAAGCACAAAAAATGCATTATTCTTGTATAATGATAAAATGGTAAGCCCACAAAGAAGATATAACAATTAAAAACCTACATGTACCAAACATTATAGTTCCAAAATATATGAAGTAAATACTGATAGAATTGAAGGGATAAATAGATAGCTCTACAATAATAGAAAGGGACTCAATACCCTACTTTCAATAATGGATAGACCAACCAGACAGAACATCAATAAAGATAGAGAGGACTAGAACAACACTATATCCAATTGGATCCAACAGCATTTGACAAAATTCAGCACTCTCTCCTGATATAAATAGTCAATATAACTGGAAACAAAGGAAAGTTCCTCAACGCAATAAAGGCAATTTTGGAAAAACTGACAGCTATTATCATACTCAGGGTTGAAAGATGATTTCCCTAATTTAAGAACAAGGCAAGAGTACCTGCTTTTCAATTCTATTCAACATGGTCCTAGAAGGGCGAGCCAGATCAATTAGGCAAGGAAAAGAAATAAAAAGGGAAAGGGGTTACAAAACCCTGAGCAAAGGAGATAAGTAGAAAGACAAAACCAGAAAATTGCAGCTGTTCATCAGAACAGGCTAAGTTTAACAAAGATGACAAGGATAAGTATAACAAAAGATAAAAGGAATGGAAACACAAATAATTGCCTTGGGCCCTACCTTACACCAAATACAAAAATTAACTCAAAATGCATGAAAAACTTAAATGTAAGTGTTAAAACTATAAACTCTTAGAGTAACACACAGGAGAAAAGCTTATGACATTGAATTTGGTAATTATTTCGTGGATATGACAAGAATGGCAGAGATAACAACAAAAATAGACAAATTGGATTTTATCAATATTTAAAACTTTTGCACATCAAAAGAAGCTATCAGCAGATTAAAAAGACAAACCACAGAATTTGAGAAAATATTTGCAAGTCACATATCTGTTAGAGATCAATAGTCTCAATATATAAAGAATGCCTAAAACTCAATAACAACAAAAGACAACTCAATTTAGAAGTGGGCAAAAAACTTGAATAGCCATTTCTCCAAAGAATATATATGAATGACTGATAAACACATGAAAACATGCTCAAATGATGTTGGGAAAACTGGACAGCCACATGTAAAAGAATGAAAATAGACCATTCTTTTACACCATTCACAAAAATAAACTCAAAGTGGATCAAAGACTTAAAGGTAAGACATGATGCCATAAGACTTATAGAAGAAAATATAGGCAGTACACTCTTTGAAATGTCTTAAAAGGATCTTTTTGGACACCATGTTTTCTCAGACAAGGGAAACAATAGAAAGAATAAACAAGTGGGGCTTCATCAGACTAAAGAGTTTCTACAAAGCAAGGGAAAACAGGATTGAAACGAAAAAATAGCCGACCAATTCGAAAAAATATTTGCAAATCATTTTATCTGACAAAGGGTTACTCTCCATAATATATAAAGAGCTCACACAACTCAACAACAAAAAATCAAACGATTTGATAAAGAAATGGGCAGGGGACATGAATAGACATTTCTCCTTAGAAGATATACAGATGGTCAATAGGCAGGTGAAAAGATGGTTATCATCACCGATCATCAGGGAGATGCAAATCAAAACTACACTAAGATATAACCTTACATCCATTAGAAAGGCTAAAATAGCCAAAACAAAAAATAACAAATGTTGGGGAGGTTGTGGAGAAAAAGGAACCTTCATACACTGCTGGTGGGAATACAAACTGGTGCAGCCACTGTGGAAAATAGTATGGAGATTCCTCAAAAAATTAAAAATAGAAATACTATATGACCTAGCCATCCTACTACTGGGTATCTATCTAAAGAACTTGAAATTAGCAATCCAAAAAGACCCATGCACCCCAATGTTCATTGCAGCATTATTTACAATAGCTAAGACATGGAAGCAAACTAAGTGCCGATCAACTGATGATTGGATAAAGACAATGGAATATTACTCAGCCAGAAAAAGGATAAAATCATTCCATTCACAGCAACATGGATGGACCTTGAGGGTATTATATTAAGTGAAATAAGCCAGATAGAGAAGGACAATTTCTGTATGAATCCACTCATATGTGGAAATTAAACACGTGGACAAAGAGAACAGATTAGTGGTTACCAGGGGAAAGGGAGGGCTTGGGGGGGGGGGGGGCACAAAGGGTGAAGTGATGCACCTGCAATATGACTGACAAATAATAATGTTCAACTGAAATTTCACAAGTTTGTAAACTACCATAATCTCAATGAAATGTAAAAAAAGAAAAAGTACAATCCAAAAATGTGACTACCATAAAGGAGTTTATAATCTATTGGGAGTTGCAAACTCACACGCCTTCTTCTGGGACTGGATGATGGAAGACAATAGAATAGCAAGGATGATGTTACAAATAAGGGATGAGTTTCCCACCTCATAGCATTCAAACTGAAGTAAACACTGTATCAACAAACAAAATAAGTCAATGGATTATATTTAAATAACATGCCTTAAATTTAAGTCCTTTAGTAATGTAATATTCACGTTAGCAAAGAGAAAAAGAGATATGAAAAGTATGTATGTGATTAGTTGCAGAAGAAAAATTGCAAGGGTGCAATGCTGAATGCATTCAGAGGAGGAAAGAGAGCTCCCCGAGGCTGGGGAGCAAGATTTTCTTGATGGGCTGGGCTCCACTGTTGTGGCCTGCTGGATTGTCCAATCCTGCTCCCTTCCGTATCTGATGCAGTGCGCAGCAGTATTTTGCTAGCTGTCAGGTAATATGTATTGGATTGTAGATATCGAATTCCATCTGTGCAATCACTTCTTGGCAACCATGGCTGATTCAATTCCTTAACAGCTCATCCTGCTTCTCAACAGCTAAAGACCTAAGCTCTAAATTGACAATTTCCAGAATCGTTCTGAAATCCTTTAATGTGAAAAAGGCTCAACATAAATCCTGCTCTCTCTTGCTCCATTCTGGGCTCACATGGGCAGCTCTGTGGGGTTAATAAGGTGACATAAAGAGACATTTTGTTCCAGTGTTTATAGTTTAAAGGGTTACTGTGTAAAAGCAGTAAAATGAAATTCACGGGGGTAACATTCAGACGTGAACAGAGTTATACCATTATTCATTCAGTTTTCTCATCCTTCAAACTGAGATTTTTGGATGTACTGTGCCTATTTCTTTGTTAATAAAGAAAATTATAGAATTCCCTCTACAGTTGACACTTAACTATAATGACACTTGAAATGTACTGATTAGGCCATTGTGGAAAGGACCTTAGCAATCCTGCCTCCTGTATGTTTCAGAAAAAAAGTCAAGGCTGCCAATATGGCTGTTTGAAGTGATGCTCAATAAGTGCAAATTGCTCTCTGCCCCTTGCTCTTATTTATTTTCATTTTAGAAAAACCTTTAGAGAAACAGCATGCTCACCCATCCTTCCCATCCCATCGTGCTCATCAAAGTTAATATAAAATGTATTTTTGATTGGATCTACAACTCACTGCAGTCTTTTGGATGACTCATTCATAGAGAAAGTCCTTCTTCCCTCAATGCTGTACATTGTCATCCCCATCACGTGCCAAATTTCTGGTGCACATAAGAGGTATTTGAGCTTGTAGACAAGGCTTTGCTCTGCACTGAATTCTTGGACAGGTTTTAAGTATCATCTGCCATCCTTCCTATACTCTTGAGGTCTAATTTGCTAATTCATGGAAATATAGTTCTTACCAATATACAGCTCTTGAAGATATATTCGTATTTTAAGAAGAGAAAACATATAGGAATCTAATCACTGAGTTTTTGGGATTAGAGACGGCATAGATTTGGAGAAATTTAGGGGCAGAAAATCCTTCACAAAGTGATATTTTAAAGCCGCCTCTTTCCCCTGAAAGTCAATGTTGCCTGATTATTAGTTTTGGAGTCAGAGAGTTTGAGATTACTCCCTGAGTTAACATTTCTAGTCATGTGACCTTGGAGATTTTGCTCGACTTTTCTGTGCCTTATCTTCTTCATCTATAAATTGGGCTCATAAAAATAATAGATGAAATGATTTGTCACATGGGGCCAATGAGTAATTCACATAAAATATTTAGAAGAGTATTTGACAGAAGAGAAGTGCTCAGTAAATTTTTAGCTGCAGAAATTATACCCATTTTGGAATCCAGGCAGACTTGGTTCAAACCCCAAATCGACTTCCTACTGATTTAACTGCAGTGTGCCTTAGTTTCTTCATCTGTAAAATGGAGCCAAAAATGTTATAAATAGTCAATGAAATTATGGACATAAAAATCTTGTTACCATGGTGGATATCCAATATTTAATAGGTTTGATAAACATGATGATAATGTACTTAAAATAAGAGATTGTTATGAAGTCAGTACTGAATAAATACTAGTTTTCTGTCTCTAATAGTTTAACCTGCCACTCTCTGAATGTAAAAGATGTGGCAGATAGAAGGAAAAACCAATCATTTGACCCAGATTAGCTAGATATTTTGTACTGCAATATCAGCCCATGTTTGAAATTAATGACCATAACAGTCACCATTCACTGATCATCCTCTTAGTGCTTTGCACATCATCTTGGTGCTTTGTAGAGTCTTAGAAATTCGCTATTATGTAATTATTACTCCTGAATTTCTTATGGACAAACCAAGCCTCAGACAATGAACCAACCCATGTACAGGCATCACAGCTAATGCACGGCAGAAAGTGGCTTTGAGGGGCCAGTCCAATGGCTTAGTGGTTAAGTTTGCATGCTCCACTTCAGTGACGCAGGGCTCACTGGTTTGAAGCCCTAGAGCAGATCCTCACACCACTCATCCAGCCACACTGTGGTGGCATCCCACATAAAATAGAGGAAGATTGGCAACAGATGTTAGCTGAGGGCCAATCTTCCTCACCAAAAAAGAAAAGAAAAGAAAGTGACTTTGAAAGCAGCAGTGTCCATACTCTTTTTGAGACACATCTCAAAACTAAAGTAAATACCCTCTTTAAATATTATATATTTAGGCTTTTATAAATTCAGTATTCATTTTAAGTCCCCACAGCTTCTTTCTACAAATTGTTCCCAAAGAGTGAAACTGTAAATATAAAACTGGAGATGAATTCCATTCTGAAATATAAGCAGAATATCTAGGAAGCAGTTGAGCATATGTAATGAAATGGTGACTGAGAAAGGATCATAGAGGCATCCTGAGCTGGTGATTATATCTATATCCATCAGTTTTCTTTAAGTAAATAGACTGGCTGGAGGATATAAAATGATGGTCAGCTCAAAGAAAATCACACCTGTTGTACAGTTAAAAGAGATCTCTGGACTGGATCTCTCTAGTGTTTGAAATGTCTGAGGGCTTGGAGAAAATACCAGCATGTTATATGGTGCCTTTTTCTTTCTAATACTGAGACTTATTGATGGAGTGAATAGTAAATAGATTACTGACATCCCCCTTTCATACACTAAGAAGGACTAGGTTGTAAAATTTTTAAATTATGGTTATAAATGATACCTGGAAACAGTTGTAATCTTTTATTAACATTGATTTAAATTAAATTAAAAAACAACAACAAACATCAGCTTTGAGAAAGAGTTTGGCCTGTCTTTGAATAAGCTTTAAAATGGTCTTTTGAATAAAAGTGCCAAAGAAGAAAATCAAGTTTTAGGTGTTTATATTAGCTAAATCAGAAGGAATTTAATTCTACCTCTGATCACTGCCCTTTAAATTTGCTCATTTGGTCAAGTTTACCCAACCCCAACATAATTCATTTTAAGTACCATTCAGTCTTGGCCTTTCTGCCAGGCACCTGCTGCTCTGCTCAACAGTGAGGATTCAGAATGACTAAGATATTGCACTTGTCCTCCAGAAGCCCACAGCCTGGCCTAGCAGAACCTCTAGTCTGATCGAAATAAGTGGTAAGATTTTCCTCCCACCTGATATATTTGCTTTATAAAGTGAAGGAGGATGGAAATATTCACAGCCCAGTCCTGGAATAAGGATAGCCTGCTGAGATGAACTAGAATTCCGTATTGTACTATTAATATTTACTTTTGTTTAGTGCTTAGGTCTTGGAGAAACTTGGCAGAGAAGAGGGCAACTGAAGAACTTAATTCATCAGATCAGCATTTAAAATTCATTATAGAATTTATGGAACATACTGACAAGGTTAAAGTGAAAGAGAGTAACTCTGGTGTCAATGTACCCATCATCATAGTCTACAGAGCATTGTTCACACTCCCATTCCATCCTTTGTAGAAATGTTCCTAATTTCTGTATATTCTCAAAAACCTTATTGTTCCACATCTGTCCTGCTTCTGAGTTCTGCTGAATCTATAAGTTCTTTATCAGCTCAGAGTTATAGTCCCAATGGCTCCCTTCGAATCAGACCCACTTTTAGGCTCTTTCTCTTGACTGCTACCAAACTCTACTGAAAATTTGGGGACATGGAGAGATTATATTGCAGCAATGCAAACAACTTAATTCAATATTAGACATTTCTATACTTAAAAATTCACTCTCATTTCCCAAATTCAGACTTCAGATTCTTACATGTCTTCTTCTCTCCTTCCACGTTTTAATCTTCTCTCTTAACCCCTTTGCTCCTGTATCTGTTCATTTCCTTTTTGTTTTTTCCATAAAGATTGGCACCTGAGCTAACAACTGTTGCCAATCATTTTTTTTTCTGCTTTATCTTCCCAAACTCCCATATCTGTTCATTTCTAATGTGGATGATTTATTCAGATATTAATGTTTCTTTGTTCCCTTGTCTACACTAGAGACAATTTAGACACCTAGAGTTGCACTTCCTCCCCCAAGCATCACTTAATGATCTTTCTAAAAGAAAGAGAAATTCGGGCACTAATTTCAAGATGATATACGGTTTTACTCTTCTACAATATGTGAATAAACAGATGATTTAACACTAAAAGTCACATATATACCTTGCTTTCCAGATGGACTCTATGTTCTTTTTGAATGAGATTCATATTTTAAACTCCCTTGAATCCTCTTTTTTATTTAACATAGTACTCTAAACGCACTACTCATGAAAAGCAGAGGATGTTCTACATGCTAAGAGATCATATGTTGTCCTTTTGGTTGCAACAGCAGAATGTAGGAGGTAGAATGCTATGGAAAAACAGCCTTTATAGCTAAACTCTATTAGCTGCTTACTATATGAATTTGGGGTAAATCAATTAACTATTCTGAGCTTCATTGTCTTCATTTGCCAAATTGACTTCATATGTCACGGTAATGTTATGAGAATTAAATAAGGTAAGAAAGAAAAATACAATATATTTCTTTCTTGTCTTCATAGTATATAGTTTTGTGAATCAAAAAAAATTATACAATGTAGAGTTTTAAATCTTTTCCATGCCCTTCATGCAACCATAAAGGGAAACTTTCAGTTGATCGAAATTACGGGTGTTGCCTGTCAACCAACTTGGTTTCATTTCTAGTGAGCAAAAGCATATGAACCATGTTTCTAGTTTCTGTCAACTTGATGCTTTAACATCTGCCCTACAAGCACATGCTGACACTCTTGTTCTGGGACAACCTGATAACATGCCTGAGTCACCTGGCCTTTGCCTCCTGCCTCCCTCCCTTATTGCTCACTTCCTCTTCAGGGGGAGCGCACTTCCCAAAGGCATGATTTTCAAATACAAAACAATCAATCCAGAGTCCACATCCACAACCACCTCCTTAATCAGACTCTCAACTTTAGCCACTATAGACCTGTGCTAATCACCCCAGAAGCAGGGACCTGACAAGACCCTGCGTCCCAGAACCTGTTGAAATTACTGAAATTAGTAGGTTCTGAGCCTGCTTACCCTGCCTCACCCATTCTTTCCTATGGAAATCACCATAAAAGCTCTTTCCCACAGTTCTTCCTTCTCCTTCTGCCTCATGACTGATCCTGGCCAGACCCCATTTTCCCCTCCCCTACCATGGCATGCTATGTACTCTGTCTCTTGAGACCTCTGAGTATAGCAAGTTATCTTTTTAATAACACTCATCTCCTGATATGTTGCCTTTATTATAGCTCAAATTTTCTAGTGATACACTTTATTTTAAAACAGCATAATTCAATGAGATGTCAGTGGGAGCATCTGATTCTTGTTGTGCATTAAAACAATTGATCCAAGTTTACTTTTTCTTAGCTAAATTTCTGAAAATGAATTAGATTGTTCTATACTTACATTATTTATTTAACTTATGAAGAATTGTCAGTATTTGGTTTCTTGTTGGATCTTAATATTATTATTTTTATTATTTTTGAATATATAATGAACACACTCTCATGGAACTCAAAAATCAGTAGGGGAGACAGATAAAATAATTAGGCAAATATATGTAAACTGACATTTGTGAAAATTGCTACAAAGAAGAGTCATGAGATGTATGAGGGTGTTTGACCTGGTTTGTCAGGTCAAGTAAAGATGTTATGGAAATGATACCTGAGCTGAAATCTGAAGATGAGTCAAGTGGCAAGGAAAGAGAAGTCTCTCTTCTCTGGGTATATGACAGACTGGAGAGGGGCAAAATAAGAGCTTTTCTGCTTCTCCCTCATGACCTGTAGGGTCTTCTGCAAAACAGAAAACAGAACATCAACAACAAAAACATAGAAAGCAATAAAACATGTATATATATTTTAAAATCCATGGAACTTAGCTCAGCTGGTACAGTTTGAAATGAAATTTGACAGTAAAGACACATTTATACTGATTTGTGACCAATGGCTCATGTTAAGTATATTCTGAAATAAAAAAATAACTAAATGAGCACTAATACAATGTTATAATATTAACGTTGAAAATGGAACTAACTGGAAATAAAATATTTCTTCTTATACCGTACTGGAAAGACATTACAATGCTTGTAATATGTATTCAATATGCAGGTAACACCATATTCATTCATTTGTTCATCTACTAAATATTTATTGAGCAGCTACTAAGTTATAGATATACAGGATGTGATGAGGAGTCAGATTTCGTGTACTAAAGCATTTACAACAGAGCTGAGGGTGCAGACAAAGAGACACATGTTTACAACACAAAAACAGCTGTACGTAAAAGGTCCTTGAGGAGACACCAAGGAGGGAAGTTATATCTGACAGAGAATCCTGATGGGCTTTCTAAAGAAAAAGATACTTGAAAGGAGCCTTAAAGAATTAAATGGCATTATTCACCCTGAGATTCTTGCTACACCTAATATCTAAGCAAAGGAGACAAGCTGAGAACGTAAGGAAATGAGGAGACTAGGAATATCTTTTAGAGAAATTTTCATTTCATATTCAGAAGCTCTGCAACTCATTCTTCATATTATAAATAAGGATTTGCTGAGACCTGGAAGGGTCAAGTGACTTGCTAAGGGCTACACAACTAATTAACTCCCTAGCCAGAACTAGACTTTCTGCCTCCTGATTCCACAGCATGTGGCAGGAACTGAAGCCATACAGGAAAAATGAAAGGACTGTAACATAATGACGAGGTATTTTAGGGACATGTTCTCATCTAGGAGTCTTTTTCAAGGCTTTGTGCTGCCAAATGTGTTTGGGAATAGTTTTATTTCCCTGCCTCCACATATCCTTAGAAGTTTTCGCTGCAATTGACCCCACTAGGAAAACCCACAGCTGCCAGGAAAGCATCACTGAAAGGAAATCAGCTCACCTACGAGGTTGCTAAATAGAGAAAACAAAACTTTAATCAAGGTTGGAAAATTTTTTTAAATGGTCAGAAACGTAGACAACAAATACTCTATTGATTGTGAAGTTTCCTCTGTCATTCTTTCCATGACGTATGTTAGCACAATAGAGGAACAGAACTTTTTTGGTTTTTTCCGTTTTTGCCTAAGGAGCCCATGTAGGGACTGGAAGTGCAGCCTTAGTTTTGTTAGCTGTGTCTTCAAAAGAGTTAAGACAAATGCCTTGAATAGTTCATGGCTATCCCTTACCTAAATAACACTTTTACTAATCAGTTAATGCATTCACTCCGAAAGAGGAAATTGAGTACTTGCTGTTGTCTTACATTGTGCTACCATATGAGATAGATGACGGTTCTAAGTGGTTCAAGACCATTGAGAGCTTAAGCTTGGAGAGCAAAAAAACCCAAAAAACCAAAACCAACCTATCTCTCCGCCTATGAAACCATCCCACTCTGGTCAATCCTGGTTAGACTTACTCTACTGATTCCTTTAGATTTTAGCTCAAGTATCACCTTCTCTTTCTTTCCTTGGCCTGACCAGTCCCAGATGGGTCATGTAATCTTTGTCTTTGCTCTGACATCACTCTGTACTTACTTCAGTCATAGTACTGACCACATCATACTATGATCATGGTGCCTTTCTTCCTCATTAGTTTGTGAACTCTTGAAGATCATGGACTACATTTAATTATCACTACATTCTATATGTAAGAATATAGAATGCTATAGATGCCAAAGCAATGTTTGACTGAATAAAATTAAACATATGCCTAGCAGCCATACATTTCATATGGGTGTGGATCATGTTATATTCCTGTTTGCATCTGAATAATTCTGAGATTGACACAGAGTAGGAACTCAGTAAGAAAACTAGGCTTTGGAAGACCCTAAATTTTGGATAGAGATAGAGGAAGGGGGCAGGAACTTCAAGTGGGACATAATTCATATAAAGACATATTAGTGAGAATGAATTTAGCATGTTTGAAGACAGGTCAATTAGAATATTGCCAAATAGGGGGGGAAGTCCAGTCAGTCAAACCTACATAAGATTCACAAGCCATAATCTATAGGTCCTTGAAGGTATATTAGAAGAAACATTAAGTAAATATGATTAATACCCCAACTTTAGCCAATAAAGCACAGTTATTGCCTAGTGAGGCAAGAACAGGTTTCTACAACAATCTTCAGATGATGTTAATGCTTTGCTCTCCTAATTAATGCTAAATTGAGCTACAGATTTGTTAATGCAGAGTTTTCACGCTCCACAAGAGGTGGCAATGCAAAACTAGCAGTTAATAAAATTTCTTTGGTAATATTATCTAAAAATACATAAGATTTCATGAATATGACTTAATTAGACACTGACATTTTAGCCCAAACATGTAACTTCTGTTAAAGTCAATTAAAGACACTTAACAAAGTAGTAGCTTTAGACCTTTTCTATCCGTGACTATACTATCCGTCCAGGATATTTCTAAGGATATTAGAAATATCTTCCTCTGGAAAAGCCAGCATATGCATTGGAACCAGAGGGGTCTTCCTTCAAATACTTGCTTTACTACTTACTATCACGAAAGACATTTAACATTTTTGAGCCTGATTTTCATCTGTAAGCGCCTACCTTACAAGACTTACTTCAAAGTATTGCTGTTAAGATTGAAAGAAATAATTTGTACAGTGTTGAGTACAGTATCTGGAATATACTGGACACCAAGAAATGCAATTATTTTTTATAACTCATTTATTTTATTTATTATAATTCAGTTTTTATTGCTCTACATCTATTTATTTATCTATTCACGTATTTATTGAGTGATAACTATGTATGTTTGGTTCTATTGTACTTGCTAGTGATACATCAGTAAATTAAACAGACAAAAACAAATCCCTACTCTTGTTTGCTTATACTCTGTTGAAGAGAGAGAGGGGAAATAACAATTAGTTAAATAAAGAACTAAACTACATAGTATCCAGTATAAGTGATCATCACTGAGGAAGGGAGATGAAGCAGAGAGAGGGATAGGGAGTGTCAGAGGTAGTGGAATTACAGGTTTAAATAAAGTAGTCAGGGAGCAGCTCATTAAAAGGCTACACTGAGCCCAGAGTTTTAAGAGGATGAAGGAGTGAGCCATTCAGCTGTCTGAGAGGGAGCATTCCAGTCAGAAAAAAGAGCAAGTGCTGCACCCTTGAGGTGGGCTTGCCTGCCCATAGTCTAAGGACAACAAGGAAAATGGCTTGGTTGGAGCAGAGGGAGATAGGAAAAGCTGAAGAGGAATTCAGAGGATGGCAAGGTTTTTGGCCTAAACCACTAGGAGAATGGAGTTACCACAGAGGTGTATAGAAGACTGTGGAAGGAGCAATCATGTCCTTCTACAGCCCCTATGCTTCTTGAAGAAAACAAAGCCCACAATATCTATACTCCACTTATATCTCTAAACAGGTCCTGAAAAAATATTTTGGTGTCATGTAGCCAATGGTCAATAAACACTTGAACAGAAAAGGAGCTAAATTTGTTATGGCCTCTCTATGTCACGTTACTAGGTTAAGCACTTCAGATATATTATTTCATCTAACGTTTGAAGGGTTTTACGACATTGTTTTATTATTAAGTAAAATGTGAGACTCTGAGTGTTCTGTCTACGCTTTTCACTTCAATTGTCTGTGACCTCTGGCATCTGAAGCATATCATGTTATTATTAAAGTGTACCATGGATCTATAGAATCAGAATTTCTCATTTCGAGAGCTAGGAATCTGAATTTTTAACAAGGACATTTAATGATTCTAATACACATTAAAATGTTAGAATCACTATTCCAAAGGATAACTGGCTGACCGATAATTGAAAATGAATAAGGTGATAGATTAGACACTATAAGTGTACCCCATTATTGCTATGGTTCTAGTTATTATTCTATTTGCATTTCAAGTATGTAAATATGGAAGTCTATAGAAAACATCTGCATATTGCTCTGTACTTCACTACTAAAAAGTTGTATCGATATAGGTAAGGCACAATCTCTCCCCAAATAAGGAAGAATAATACATCTTAGATGTATTATAAGGAATATATGAAAGTGTCTATATACAGGTAAAAAAAAAATAATTGGTTTGCCCGATAATATATTCTTCTTTTGGAGGAAAAACATTTAAACCCACAAATTATATCTGTTCTTGATATCATTCTATAACAATCAGTATTTAATATGGTGGCATGAGTATTTTTTTTTAATAACCAAAACTCCTGAGTAATTTCACCCAAGAGCAGACATATATTTTCTTTTTAAAAACATCAGAATTAAGGACTAACTTTTGGGGAAAAAAAGAATTCATGGTAAAGAAACAGAATGCAGTCATTGCTTAAATAAAATAAAAATAGAGGAACTGTGTTTAGTTTTGTTATTCAGACTGTTTTGTTAATGACTCTGTCTACCACCCACCATGGTCATTCATTGTTTGAATTACAAAACTATAGGCCTCTCCTGGTTGCAAGTTTAGCTCTGCAAACAATCCAGATAGATTTGATAAAGTTAGGAGTTTAATGAAAATTCTCTTATTATGCACACCGATGGCAGTCTAATATTAAAAGATTGAGCACAGTTTGTGCTTGTGACCCCTGCTTCTGGAGCCAGATCAAGCATCAACAATGATCTAAATCCTACTTGGCACATTAGACTTTCCACTGAGCCAGATCTTCATTTATTTACTACAGCAGACTTTTCCAATTTGTGTTCTAAGGGACACTAGTTCCAGATAATGCCCTAAGGTCAAGAAAATATAGGAAATATGTTTTCTCCTAGAGTATATTATACACTTTAGCAAAATAAACGGTCTGAGACATCCTGCAGTAAATGAATGTGTTCGATTTTGTTTAACCCAATGTTGCCAATCTTATTGTTTCATGGAACCATTTTTCACCCAACACTGCAGCGAATCTGAGTATCATGAAACAACTTGGGAAGCACTACTGTTCTTGGATTAATGTAAAGATAACTCTGACCATAAGCATCAGCAGTATCCTTGAGGATATACAACTGCCATATCACTTCACAGTTCCAGGAGTTCTCCAAATATTTATTCTCAAGACTATTAGCTTTATAAGCTTATCCCACTGCCTGTATTCACTTATCCCACTATGTTCCAGCCACTTTGGTAGGCAGTGGGGATGCAGTAGAGAATATGATCTCTCAGCAATTTACAACAATAGGGGAGGGGGTAAGCAGCAACTAAAGTTGTGATAAGGTTTACTTTAAATAATGCATGTGAAGGCCACAGGTCAGTGTCTGGCAATTGGCATATGCTCCACAGTCATTTTCTCCTCTTTCCTCTGCCTTTAATACTGAGAAGTAGCAGTGTATGAAGAGGTGAGCAGTAAACATCAAGAACATGCCTTGGTAAGAGCTTAGTACCAACCCTCAGAAGTTTGCCTACAGAAAGTAAACAGAGAAGAACTCAAGTTCAGAGGTGGACATAAGGTGGATGATTAGTAGACTCAGGAGCAGAGACATAAGCATAAAGATGTAGTCCCAAAGAGGACTGGGGTAGCGGTTTGGGGCAGGAAGGAGGCCTGTCCTCCCCATCCCTTATTCCCCGGTATTAGAAAAATGAGACCGACAGTAAAGGAATTGGTAAGTGAAAAGTGAGAAATAATTTTGTAAAATTATGTCAATATTCATGGGTTTATGAGCCAGCAAAGGCAATCTTCCATTTACTCAAGTGACATAAGATGATCAGTGTATGATCCGCACAGGCTGACCTGATATGGAGACCGTGGTTACTGACTTAGAATTTCCTAAAGTACTTCTGCCCCGCAGTCAGATCAGCTTCATTCCTGGGACAGAAATCCAAGGAGGAGATCAAGGACCCAGAAGACTCTAGGTCAATTCTTACAAAGTCTATTCTTCCAAGGCCAATTTGCTGATATTGATTTGCCAAACGTATCAATTGGCTTCAAGATCTATTCCTATCAACCTGTCAAGGGAAAAGGGAAGTCAAGCTGAGTCCAGAACAATGGGCTCTAACCTTTTAGACTGTGAGCCTGAAATCGAGTTAGTGATGGTTATGAGGAAGAGTCAGGAATGGAAGCAGGATGTCGTAGTTCCCTGGGGCAGCTACTGGGGCTGGTCTCTGTTCTTTCTCCTTAGAGGTCCTGGACACACAGACACAGAAACACACATACACACCATTCAATCAAACACACATTTTGTGAAACCAAACCAGGAGACTGTTTTGCTGCTCCTTTGGCTAGACTCCCATGGTAGCCTTTGAACAAGCTACTCAAATCTGCCCTAGATACGATGTCCAGTAAAGGGGTTATATGGTGACTTACTCAAGTGAAGGATAGTGAAGAATTCTTTTTCAACCAATAGATTTTTGGCAAATAGTTCTGCTTCCACCAAAGCAGAGGACCAGACAGGTCTTCCCGTGTACCTCTCATTTTTTTTTTCAGAGTGTGTTACTATATCAACCAAAAGTGGCCAGCAAACTCTGTTTACTAGATTGCAAAATGTGCACGATTTGACGTTGACACATTTCTGTTATTCTCTCTTCCTGTTGCCATATCCCCAGTTCAGGTTGAGGGGAGTGCTTGTCTAGCCACCATCAGCTCCTTACATCCCCCTGCTTTGGCAGTCTACTTAGTGATCTATCTTTACTGATGTGTCTGTTTAAAAAATTATCTTCGCCTTTTCCTCTGTCTCAAATGCTCATTTCTTTGGTGAGGTGTTATGAAGAAATATGGTCGATTAAACTAGTTTGTGTTAAGGCGCGAATGACACATAACTTGTTTGATGCACTAATAGATATTGAATCTTAACGAACACCTTTCTAGTAATTATAGTGGAAGTTCAGAATTTCATATGACAAGGAAGAAGAAAGCACCTGTCTAGAATTTTCGAAAATGTATTAATGAACTCTATTATTTTAAAAAAAGTGTTCATTTTAGTCCAGGTATTCACAGCTGATATGAGATTTGAAGTAACTTTAAGGGAAGAGAGAGAGAAGGAGAGAGAGAAAGAACAGAATTTGAATCCAGAATGATCTATATAATTGCTTCAATTCTGTTTTGTTTAGGCTTCCCATAACTGACTTTCCCAAGAAAAACTTCTGCAAGAAGCAAAAATTAACAATTCCAATAGAGCAGTGAAACTCTAAGAAGTATAGCTAATGGAGAAGCTATACAAAAATAATGAGCTATGAGTTTCAATTGTTGTCAAGCTAATGCCTCATCCTATGAGAGAAACACTTATCTAGCTTAGAATATCCGGTTCATTTCCAATTTTTTTCTTAAGTAACCAAACTCGTCACCCGTACAATATTAAATCTCTTGTTCATTATCCATAAAATGTTTTGCTTTATTTGGGGATAGAAGTAGCTGAAATTAAACAGAGTGACAGATAAAGTTATAACTAGTTTTCCTGTAAATGGATCTCGTAGTGTAGCATATATTTTCCCTTTCTTAAATGCAATTGGCCTCACATACATTATAATTCCTGCAGCAAATTCAATTTTGATGCTCAAAAAAGAAACATTCCTGCAAATTTTATTGTCCCATATTATCTACTGTAATTCTCTATCTTCCCAAAGGTTCAGCTGCTTTGCTAAAAAAGGGACCAACTGAATTAGTTATCTTCTTGCTAATTTAAGTGTGAGTGTGCATGTGTGTCTTGGATGTTTGATAGAGGATCAGAGTTAGAGTTTGGTCGGAGTCAGGACTTCAGGCTCCACATCAGTGAAGCTGAATCAGGATCTAATTCTTTGGGCTTATCACTGAGTGCACTGGAGATTAAGGGAAAGGAGGTGAAGTGGACAGCAGAGTAGGAAACTATGTTTTTGTAATGCAGGCTTGGGATGGATGAAGGAAGCTTACAAGTAAAATTGAGCTGCTAATCGAGGGCGGGAGGCTGACTGGGATAGTGCGAAGGATATAGTCAAGAGAGAGTGTCCTTTGTGTACTGGAGAGGTCATCCTGGAGGGAGGAAAGGCCAACTAACCCAGCCTGTCAGATGGGTGACAAGATTGCTGCTCTGTGTCTATGCTTACTGTGACTTTGCAAGTAATACAAGCAAAAGAAAGATATAAATTTACATTGCATATCTATGATGAGTTTCCAAATTATTCTACCTCTGAGGCTATCCCTCCTGAGAGAGGAAGGAGTGATCATAAGGAGAATTTCGTACAAGATGATGTCCCAGGTAACATATCAACTCCCCAGAGAACACCTGTTTGTCGACCTGAATGCTCATAAGGGGCATATTTAGCATTTCTCTTGCACAGTATAGGACACTGTGCTACTGTTGGGTTGTTTATTTGTTCTTAATGTTTCATGCCCCAACCTGATACATTCCTTTTTTAGTTATGTTAACATCACCATTTAAGCTATAGCCAAGTAACTGTTTCTGTCCATTTAGGAAATGCTCTGACTCTTCCAAGGTATTAGGAACTTATTTTAGAGAAACGGCAACATTTCCTTTACCTCCAGGAGTTTGGAAAGCACCTACTTTCATCCCTAGATGTTGCTTTCAATGACCAAAATCCTCTATCTTTTAAACATTATAGACACTCAAATTCCCAGTGCAGTGAGGGCTGCCAAAGCCACTGGCAGGCTAGAGGCTTGTTCCATTTTACATGAAGAAGTTTAATAGGCAACATCATATACTGCCCACTGACCTCATAAAAGCATCCAATATCATTAGGCTTTGATTTGGCGACTTATAAGCAAGGTTGATTGCCATGAGAAGTTCACTGAGAACCTCAGGCTATTGGCTTAGGTTGGAAATGTCATCCACAACTGGTAACACCGTAAAATTGCATTAACCACAGCTGGTCTCCACTGAGCCTCAGCATCCCTTTTACTCATTTCCAGTTGGCTTTGTCACATAACTCTGGTAAAGATGTTTCGTTCTCCCAGTGCTGAGGTCCTCTCACTCTCAGCAGATGACAATTTACTAGCACTTCCCTGACACTACCTAGCCTTTCTGCATGATGTTCCTATTTCAAAATGATTCCCTTTATCTATTTTATCCTTCCTTCAATCCTTTTTTTCTCTACTCTTCTCTGTTTTTCCTTTATGCTTCCTTCCATTTTTAATTTAGATTTAATAAGCACCTACTTATTAATACAGGGATTTATAATCTAATACAAATTCTCTTCTTCTCAGAGGAAGTGCCGTCCTTTCCTCCTAAAGTGAGACTGAAAGATTGAAGTCAGATGTAATTTCTTCTGGGAAGTGTTCTCTGAACTCCCCAGGCTAACTAGGCTTCTCCATTTTGGTGCAATCAGAGACCAGGTGCTGTAATTGCCATTTGCTCTTCTGCTGGCTCTACACATCTGTGATCACTTTGAAAAAAAGAATGGCTGCCTTTGGTCATTCCTATGCTTCCCACAGCAGTGGGCACAAAATAACTTTCCAATAACTATTTATTGGGTCGCTAAAAATCACACATACAAACAAACAAAAAGTATATTTCTAATCCGTCTCTATTCTTTTTCACGACCTTGCTGAATGAATTATTCCCTGCCTTTGCCTTGACCACCCATCCTCCTACCATCTTCTGTCTTTTAGCTTATATATGTGTTTAATCTTCCACTTTAAAAAAGACATTTCCTACCCTCCTAATAGCTCAAAATGTCCTTCATTTCTTGGGAAAATAATTTACATTTGTTGCCTCTAAAGTATAACCTCTAACTCACCATTCTATTCCAACAGTTTCTAAAATATGGCTCCCAGATGGGCATCATTGGCATCCCCTATGAACCTGTTGCAAATGCAAATTCTTGGTCCGTATCAAGAACTAATGGATGAGAAACTCGAGAGTGGGGCTCAACCATCTACGTTTCCATAAGCCCTCCCGGTGATACCATTGCATGCTAATATATTTTCTTTTATTACAGTAAAATTGGATTATAACATTATACAGCTTTCAGACGTACATTGTAATATATTTTGAATTCTGTGTAGAGTACATCATGTTCACCACCCAAAAACTAATTATAGCCCATCACTTCACATGTGAGCCTAATCACCCCTTTTGCCCTCCCATCTCTGCCCTTCCCCTATGGTAACTAGCGCTCCAATCTCTCTTTCTATGTGTTTGTTTGTCCCTATTTTTATCTTCTACTTATGAGTGAGATCCTACGGTATTTGACTTTCTCTCTCTGACTTATTTCACTTCGCGTAATACCCTCAAGGTCCATCCATGTGGTCACAAATGGCCGCATTTCATCAGTTCTTATGGTTGAATCGTATTCCATTGTGTATATAAACCACATCTTCTTTATCTATTCGTCCCTTGATGGGCACCTAGGTTGCTTCCAAGTCTTGGCTATTGTGAATAATGCTGCAATGAACATAGGGATGCATGAAACTTTATGCATTTGTGTTTTCAAGTTCTTTGGATAAATACCCAGCAGGGGGATAGCTGGATCATATGGTCGATCTATCCTTAATTTTCTGAGGAATGCAAAAGACCTGTATTCTCTAGTTTCTTCTTTGTGCTTTCAAAATTTATCATAAATGTGTTATGTCTAACAAAAATCAGGATAATACAATTTATAAAGGTGACTCCTACTCCTTATTACAACAACAGCAACAAACACAATGGTATTAAAAAGTAGAAAAAAGGAAAAAGTGAGGAAAAAAATTCTCATCATCTAGTATAAATCTTTTCAACATCCCCAAAATCTTTTTACGGATATGTACTGAAAGAGACTTATGAGCATACATAAATATCTTAATAGATATTTAGAAATAAT